>NC_086159.1:58208532-60608532 GCF_035149785.1 Candoia aspera | reverse complement strand
GGTTGCAAGAAATTATGCTGAATGTATCAATTTAAAAGAAATTACTGAGCACATTAAGAGGATCATCACTACATTTCAGCGCCCTCTGTCTATCTACATGATTCTGCCTTTCCTTAATTTCATGTACAGAGCGGAATGAGTTTTTCTAAGAGGCAGCTTACAAAAGAGCCACTGCAGTTCTAAAAGGGAACAGGACATAATCAGATATTTAAATATGCAACCTCTCCTTTATCCAATAATTTTAAGGTCAGTAATTAACTAATTGGCTACTTATGTCTGCCTCAGCTGTTTGTAACTGTATATAGGCAAATACTTGTGAAAGCTGCTCAGCAAATGCTTTCATCTCACGATTAGGGTTCCACTGCCAATGTTTTGTTTGATTCCATGTGAAGTCACTCATTAAACATGCCCATGATGCTTATTTGGACAGACATCCCATAGTGCCTTTCATGGAACAGCTATTGGCTTGTTATGCTTTCACCTCAGGGTGTCCTTGTTCAAAGTGAGTGAAACCCCATGATCCCCTTAGTAGTACTGTGGTTCATAAAAGTATCCTTCTTCATGCTCAGATAATAGACACAGGGAACAAGGGGAATGCATTTGATGAGAGGGTATGGATCATGCTTTGAAGAGCAAATATGAGAGATTTTTTTTCCATGAGATCTTATCAGAACTTGGCGATTACATTTATATGCCCATATTATCACAAAACAGGAGCTGCTAGGTGTGTGTGTGTGTGTGTGTATCTATCTATCTCTATCATCTCAAAATGTCAGATTTGACACTGATGGGAAAGAAGGGAGGAAAACTGGATGCAAATCTGATAGAATTTCACAAGGACTGGGGCCACAACAAGAGACCTTTATTATGGGCTAAAGGGCAGTAAACACTTCATAGAAACACATAGGCCTAAAATTATTGATAAGACTAAAAAGTAGGTATAACATTAATTAAAATTACATAACAATAAAATTAGTATAACAAGAGCCAGTTTGGTCTACTGGTTAAGGTGCTGGGCTAGAAACCAGGAGTCTGTGAGTTCTAGTCCCGCCTTAGGCATGAAAGCCGGCTGGGTGACCTTGGGCCAGTCACACTCTCTCAGCCCAACTCCCCTCACAGGGTTGTTGTTGTGGGGAAAATAGCAGGAGGAAGGAGTACTAGGTATGTTTGCCGCCTTGAGTTATTTATAAAAGAAATAATAAAGGCAGGATAAAAATTAATTAATTAATTAAATAAATAATGCTGTAATGGACATTTACAAATATCAGTGGCAATCATCAAGATTAGTGCTAATCTTCAGACATAAATAGGATGAATAGAATGAAGGCACAAAACCAATGAAGGCATACAACTGGACAGCCTGAGAAGATACATCAGAGTCTTGGTTGGGTAGAAGAAGTGACAAATAAGCATTGTGGTCTCTACCAGAGTACTTCTTTAAAATAGGATAGAAGAATGTCTTCTGAGATTCCCTGTAAAGAAAGCAACAAAGGAGCAAGTGGCTTAGGGACTCTGCAGAGCTGTCCCCACATAGTCATATGAGCTGCTGAAGAGGGATGTTTTTATAATGTCCCCACATGGTACGGTGTCCAACCTGGCCAAGGCAAAGGTCCAACAAAATTTCGGAGCTAGAATGGAAAAAGATAGGATAGTGGCACATGCCCATTTCAGAAAAATCTATAGACTGTGGGGTTGGATACTAGGCTTGGATTGGTTTGGAAATCTATATCCCAGATATTCTGCTTAAGACGACTCCTGGCATGTTCAAACCCTAATGGGCAGAGGCTCTCCAGAAAGACCTAGTGACTGGGGTCTCTTTCTGAAGTAGTCAGTGAACTTCCTTGAACAGTTGCTGAATTGGGGAATGGTGATTATGACATTTGGAGGCTGGGGGTGGAAAGGAAAAAAAAATGAACTCTGTGTTTGACTAGTTGTCAATACTTGTTTGGCTTTGTGGGAATGCTAGAAGTTGTTTGTTTTAGAAGGATATTTATCTTTTTGCAGTGTGTGGATTAACTGTGGCTGCCTGTCGGCCTGTCTGTCCTACATGAGGAACACCCATGGGATCACCACTCTCAGGACTCAGCAGGGACCATAATGCAGCATCTAGAAACTATAGCACTACCACACATACAACCAAAAGTATGGATTCAGTATATAGATGACACCTTTGACATAATAAAAAAGGAACAACATGAAACAATCAAGAACATCTTCAAAGGAATAAAATTTACAAGGGAAGGACATTATTTAGATGAGCACAAATGCACTGCAGCAACCCAGAACACTAGAAAAAGGAAACAGACTGCCTATATAGCATCTTCCAACAAAATAGATACCCACTCACCTTTATCAAAAAGTGCCTGGCCACTCAACCCACCACAGCACAACCAACACAAGCTATGAAAAGGGTAACACTACCATACATCAAAACATCTCAGAAACAACTAAGAGATAATTACAAACACACAGCAACACCGTAGCACACAAACCAACTAAAGCCTCCCCCTGACCCCAAAATCTTAAGTAGACAAAAGACCCAGTAGGCCAAGAAGAAAAAACAGGAGTCATCTACAACATACAGTGTAAGGACTGTAATGGCCACTATGAAGGACAGACAGGCAGAAGACTAGCAAAGCGCATCCATGAACACCAACTAGCAGTCAGAAGACACAATGAAAACTCCTTTATCTCACAACACACAGACTCAGCCATAGTTTCAGCTGGGAAACTGTGAGTATCCTAGACCAAGCCAAATCCAAAAATGCTAGGGAATTCCTGGAAGCTTGGCATTCAGACAAATCAGCCCTCAATAGACACATAGAGATAAACCACATTTACACACCATTCAGAAGAGACCACAAAAAGCTAAAAAGACCAGATCACATCCCCTCCAGCAGCCAACACCCAGATAAGCAGGGATTAACACCAGACAAACAAGCAGAAAACAATGCCTTAGTCAAGGAACTACCAAGGAGAAAACCACACCCCCACCAACACTGGAAGGGCAAGCTACTGTGTATAAACAGGGAGCAAACCCCACACTCACTTTCACTGATGTTGTTACCTAGTCGGATAATGAAACATCTGCAAGCAAACAACCAAGCTCAGAGAGCACCAAGGACTCCAGAAATAAGAATTAGTTATATGACTTTTAAAAATCACATTGTTCTCTTACTGGAGTATTTGGATTTCTATTGCTTCAGTGGTTTTCCATTCTTCTGTGTGGCAGGCCATCTCTGAAATATAAGACGGTCTTAAAAGCAATTGACAACATAAATTAATATTTAAATGAAAGATCTACTCCTTATAAACAAACATAAACCCTTGAAGTCATCCTACCAGCCATGCAAACATCACTGAGCCTTAAAGGATTCTTTTTAAACATTGGCCAATAATACTAGTTTAAACTCAATTAGCTTGAAAGTCAGGTTTCAGATCATTCCACTGAATGTCAAAAATTATTTATCTCGATCTTGAAAAATGACTTTTATACAACTAGATCTTTATTTTGGATAATGGTAGCTTCATATTTCAGTATCAAAAGTCATACATAATATATAACTCATTCTGCCTTTTGAGATTTTTTTTAAAGGTTTACTTGTGTGTTTTGTAGGACACCCAAATGGTGACAGCATGAAGAATGTACTGGTTGCTAGACAGAATTGATTCTCAGGTTCTTTAATTTTTTTCCTCACAGTTTGTAGTCTGAATGATGGTCTTAACAGGTTCCTTTATTTCAAAGATGAAAAATGAAGCCCTTAAAAAACCAGATGCAGTTAGTAACAGTGTTCAAGTGATAATAACATACAATGAATGAACATGTCAGCAGATCAGGAAGCCCAGGGGGAAAAGTGGGTTAGGCGATTTCTAGTACACTGTCATATATTTATGGGATTTAAAGAAAATAAGCAGAAATGGTTCTATTGTTAGCCTCAGAATTTACTGGATATCATTTGTGCAGGTGACAAATGATGAGTCATTCTCTTTGAAAAAAAAATATACTCATTTTAATTATTTTTACAGAAACACCCAATTTTCTGTCTTCAAAATGGGTTTCACCATTACCTCGAGGACTTAAGTAATGCTTCTTCCCTTTGATGATAGACCTGCCCTCCCTTAACTGGCACCCTTCAAATTGGATAGGATATAACTCCGAGAATTCCTGGCCAACATGGTTTTTGGCTACCCTTGCAGATCTAGACTGGGGGAGGATATTCTGCTGAATATAACAGAGTTTCTCAAATTTGTAGGGCTGGTGGACACATTTGGAGTTTTTAGAGAGTATGAAGGGAGCACTCACAAAGAGGAAAAAAACTTGTTTGTTCACAAAAGATACACACTGTCAATAACAACAGATCCATTGTATTGCTTCCTTCCACTGTGTAGTGCTCTGCATGCCTTCTATCTTAGTTTTTTTCCTGGACTATTTGGTGTACTTCCAAACAAAGCCTTTAGCTGCAGCCTCTATGAAAAAAAAAATAAAAGTTGCTGATGGAATGTATGTATAGAGACTATCCTGGAAATAAAAATAATGTGAGAGGCTAATGGTTTGCTTTGTAGCATGTGAAAAATGGGGCAGTAAATTTGGAGGATGACAAAAATGGTATGTGTAGGCAAAATGGTGCTAATGGCACACCATTGGAAACTGAGTGGCATGGTGTATTTTCCACAGGCAAAAGCAAAGGGAGAAATCCATTAAACTCAAACACAGCTTCTTTGTTCCACATTAATTTCTTAATTTCTTTTTCTTTTTCCAGAAACTATCACTCCAAGACCATTTTCCTTCCTCACAACTGGAACAAGATGCACGTGAGATGGATAAATGACCCCTTTATGGCAAGGAGCTACTTATTTCAGTTGAAAACACTGACCAGATAGGTGACAAGATGCCAAGAATTAACTAAAATGTGGATTCTATCGTTTTCTGCTACATCGGTTGCTGAAAATATCAAGCAGTCTCTGATCACATTTATAATTAATTAGGGTACATAGTGTAGTAAATTAACATAATAAATAAAGTTCTAATTACAGGAGCTATCCATACAATTATTGAAGGAACAATCATCATTAGCAGGAGAGCTTTGCTATTGCATTTGAGTTGGTGCAATTCTGCAGCTTTATTTTGTCAAAGAAAGCTCTTTCACGTCAAAATGTAGCAGAACCAGAGTTATAATCTGGTCCTGTTCCTGTCCTGGTTATAGCCTTACAGGAAATGGGAATGAGAGAGGTTTTTGTTTCATTTTCTGCAGAATACTCAGACAAGAGTATTAGAGAAAAACATTTATTTATTTATTATTCAAATTTCTATTACTGCCCATCGCCTCCCAAAAAGGGGGACTCTGGTTAGTTAAATATGGTTAGTTAGGAATAATGGGAGACCCCACCTTGCTTAGATAATTTCCAGCCTCTTGTCCCTGTTGTCTTTTTCATTGTAAATTTCTATAAGCTTTCTTACATAAATTGTGGACAATGCTTAGAAAAATTAGAAAGAGAGAGATCAGGCTGGTTCAGTGCTTAAGAGGACATAAAATACTGTCTGTAAGAGGAAATTTTAATTGAATTCATATTGTGAATAGGCTCACCACTTTATTTTGTGTTTGCTTTTTTAAATAAACATCCTCCACCCTTTAAAACGGAGTAGTTTCCAACATTTGAACAAAATTCAATATCTGCATTTATTTCTCCAATCATTTCTGCATTCATCTTGCTTATTCTTCTCCATCCCAGTATTCTCCTGAAATTTTCAGTCATCACTGGGAAGAAAACATATAAAAAACTGAAACTACCATAATATTAAATTGATACACCCCTACTGTATTCCTTATACAACTGTATTGTTGTTTAATTGTATTTAACAACTCAGCTTGGTTCTTTCAGTTTTGGGGTTTGCTGCCAATTAATTTTTTAAAAAATATATTATTTTAAACAATTCAGTTATTTTAAAAGTTATTCAATTATTTTAAAATAATGGTTCACACATTCAACAATACGATCAGCAACTCTTAGTATCATTCAACCCCCAAGCTGGTAAAAACTGAGACTCCAAATCATTTTGTGATCCTAGCTCATGATTTTCAAATTTACCTGCATTTATGTAATTCTGAAATATGCCATGTTGATTTAATTTTATCCTTGCATAATTGTCAGGTTTTAGCAAAATTAAAATAAATTATAGTCACGAGAAAGTGTTTTCTACCACATCATAACATGTTGTAAACAATCAAAACGAGTCCACTGGCTGAAAAAAAGTGGGAGCCAACTAGGGTTGTGCACTGAATGGAAAATGAGCTTTGTTTTCAGTTGGTAGCATTCTAAAAGAACAAAACCTGAAGCACTTTGAACTTGAACTGCTGGGATCGAGAATTTCCTCTCTAGAAAGCCAAAATTGACTGTTAGGGATAAGAAGAGCCAGAGCCAGGACAAGGCATAAAATTCTGCCCCAAACCTAATGCCGCTCTACATGTTTGCGTTAGGTTAAAAAAAATTTCATGCCTCCAGGTCATACCACTACTACCAGCATCAGGAATTTTCTCCCCGGTGCCTCAAAATTAACCAATCTGGAAAAAGGGAGCCAGAGCTGGGTGTAAACATAAAGTTCTGCCTAATCCCACCTGCTGTTTCTGCATCTGGTTTTAATTTTAACCACTGGCATCAAGAATTTTCTCCCCAGGGCCTCAAAATCGACCATTTGGGAACAGTGAAGCTAGACACAGTTCTAAACGTAAAATTGTACCCTGAAGCTCATCCTACCCTCAATTTTTGCATTTGACTTAAAAAAAAAATTCCACCCCGGGCCCCGCCCTTACATCTGGCTTGAGGAATTTTCTCCCCCCAGAGCAAAATTGGACATTCCTTAAAATAGGAGTC
Source organism: Candoia aspera (assembly GCF_035149785.1). NCBI lineage: Eukaryota > Metazoa > Chordata > Lepidosauria > Squamata > Candoiidae > Candoia > Candoia aspera. The sequence continues at coordinate 60,601,662 of NC_086159.1, read as the reverse complement.
AGAACTGGGTCTATGCATAGAATTCTTCCCTAACCTAATCCCACCCTCCGTTTCTTCATTTGGCTTTAATTATTTTTCTCCTTCTTGTGCCGCCTCCATGCTGCTGGCAAAAGGCGTTTTCCCTCTGGGGACCCAAAATCCACCGTTCCAGATAAGAGCCTAAGCCAGGTTTAAGCATAAAATTGTACCCTGAACCCGATCCTGCCCTCCATTTTTTGTGTTTGGCTTGAAATTTTTTTACCCCTCTAGACCGCCGGTCTATCACCAGGATGAGGAATTTCCTCCCCAGAAAGCCAAAATTGGACATTATGGATGAAAAGTGCCAGAGCCGGGTCTAAGCATAAGATTCCACACCGAACCTAGTTATGCCCTCCATTTTTGCATTCAGCTTAAAATTTTTGTCATCAGCCCGGGCTGCACCCCTCAAGAATTTTTTTTCCCTGGGGCCTCAAAATCAGCCATTCTGGAAATGTGGAGGAAGTTCCAGTTCTTGGATACAAGGATAGTAGGAATGCCAGTGGCGAAGTGTGGAGAGCCAGAAGTTCATAGGACAAAGGAATGCTTTATTCAAGACAAGTCTTCCTGATAAGAATGGTGGCTCTGCCCAGTCTAACCCTAGTAAATGAATTTAGCTAAACTCAGCTGCACCTGGATAAGGGGTTTTGGAACCATGGGCTTGTAACTACTCCTCAGAGAGGAGAATCTTCTCTGGAAGAACTTCTGTGACAGCCTGTCTTGATGTTTTGCCTGTTACACCTACTGTGTGAATACTTCCCCCTGCCTGTCCCAAATGGACCCAGTAACTGCAACCATCTTACCCTTGAAATGTTACCATTATACACAGAATGCTTGTTAGAGTTTAAAGTCTTGGACTGAGCTAAGACACTGTTACTGGCTGATTCTTCACAATTTTGATGAAAGGCTAAATCTTGGTTTATGGCTTTACAAGCAAATAATACCTGAACTTTCTTTCACTTTCTGCAAAGTTCCACGAAAATGAAACGTGAAATGTTTCAAATATATTGTGACCACTGGAAGCAATTGGAACTTGGAACATCTCCATGAGCACTTGCTTTTATCTAAGGTCTACAAGAAAAATTAGGATGACAGCTGATGCTACTTGCTAACTAGGTAAAGGTAAAGGTAAAGGTTTCCCTTGACATTAAGTCCAGTCATGTCCGACTCTAGGGGGAGGTGCTCATCTCCGTTTCAAAGCCGAAGAGCCGGCGTTTGTCCATAGACACTTCCGTGGTCATGTGGCCGGCATGACTAAATGGAACACCATTACCTGCCCGCCGAAGCGGTACCTATTAATCTACTCACATTTGCATGTTTTCGAACTGCTAGGTTGGCAGGATCTGGGACTAGCAATGGGAGCTCACCCCGTCACGCGGATTCAAACCGCCGACCTTCCGATCGGCAAGCTCAGCAGCTCAGCAGTTTAACCCGCAGCACCACCGCTAACTAACCTGCAATAAAAAAAATAGCCATAAAGATTATTTTGAAAACATGCTTAATACATTAAGATAAATTCCTGGAGGGAACTATGGAAATACAGCTCTGGTCAACCCACTGAAAAATCAGTATATTTGGGTTAAAATCTGTTATGTCAGCCCCACAATGTAGACTAGACCAAGAAATCAACTCCACAGGAAGGCTAAAACTATATTTATTAAGAATAGCTATAGTAATAAAATCATGTTAGTCATATTGTGCTTTATTCCCTGTTCCCGCCTTTCACATTATATTCATGTAGATTAGAGAGGTGTCTGCCTGAAGCACTTTCCCATTCCATCCGCTTACTTTGCACTTAATCCATGTTTTTCCTCTTGCCACTTTGGAAATGGATCTGGCCTATTTCTGTCAAGGTCACCTTCCTCACTCTCCACGGTTATCATCAATTTAGCTAAGAGGATAGGATAAAGTTTGCTTTGGCTGATATGTCAATTGTGGCCCTACCTGGAGAAGGAAGATTGTGCTACAGTGACTCATGCTTTCATCATCACTTGCCTGCACTAGTGCAGTGTGCTGTGCATGCTGCTGCTTTTGAAAACCACCCCAAAACAGTCCGGAATGCAATGGTCTCCTTGTTGACCGTCCTGCTAGGATCATGTTATACCCATCTTGGGGGTTCAGCATTTGTTACCAATGGGCCTCCAGGTGCAATTCAAAATCCTAGCATTGGCTTCTAAAGCCGTATACTTGATTGACTAATTTATATTTTACTGTGAGCATTGTAATTGTTGTACCTCATAACTCTTATTAACGGCCAAGAATCACAAGATCGCACAATATATAAACCTAATAAATCAAATCAATCTAACAGTTCAGTGTTTGAAAAAGGAGAGGAGAAAAAGGTGTCATGAAATTGCCAGAAGATTTCTTAAGGATTCAGAGCCTCTTTCGATGTATCTGATACAGCAGACAGTTCTTTTGCTGGTAAGTGTCTCTTCCTCTGCTCTATTTGTACACTTGTAAGTAAAGCAAATACTACAAACACTATTGTAACACCTCAGTGTTCTCTTACCTAAAAAAAACCCAAGTCCAATATCCCCAGTATCCTGGGCACTGATTATCATAACAACACAGGATTATGTTCCTCTGACATAATTTCACAGTCTTCTTTTTAATATTAATGTGCAGTGTAAGGCTTAATCTTTCCTCACAAAGATTTTGCTATAGCACTTTCTCAATAACTGGGAACAGAAACTTAGTACAAATGTAGTCCAGTACGTTTCGGTTCTTACATATGCAGAAAACAGTACTTTCTATGCTTCTCACGTGTAACATGATATGTGAGTCTATCCTATAACACTAGTCAGAAGCAAGGATGGACAGCACTTGACAGTTCTGATTTGCCAACTTGCTCAGTTTGTCAACCTTACTTCATTCATTTCCAAATCTGTACATATTTCAATGCAAATGTAATGTGTATTTTTGTCTACATGTTTCGCTTAAGGGTAGATTTCTAAAATATGTTTTCCTTAAAATATTGTTTTTAATTTTATTTTCCTGAATATGGCATCTTAACTGGAGAACGGCAGTAACAGTTCAGAAATGTGCCAATGGGGTAGTGTATCACTGCATTTCACATCACAAATTGGTTCAGGAAGCTCAACTTCAGTTCACATGTCAGCTCAGAAAGTGTGAATTAGGTGGGTTTGCTTTAAAATGTGACTTGAATGTGACTTTTTATCCTCCCTAGAGAGCCATCTGAGAGCACACGAAATAAATGCATAAAATGAAAAATGCAGATTTTTAATTTATTCAATTTAGATACTGCCTGACTCCAACTGACTCTGAACAGTGTACAATAAAACCAACAAAGTAAAAACATTTATTCATTTATGTGTCTGACCTGCTTGAAAAAGTTTATTTGCAATGCAGCCAAAGTGATTTTACAAATATATTCTATTTCTTAATAATTTGCTATTTGTAAATACATAGACTATGGGATATATGCCTGGATGCTTATGGCCTGTTTTAATTGGAGAAAGTATTCTGTGATTTGTCTGTTGTAACCCATCGCTTGCACACACAGCTGATTTCTTCAACAGAAAGTATTGTATACATATGAAAGTTTTAAAATATATGGAAAGTTTTCCAAAAGGTGAATGGCTATATTGAAAGGACTGCCACACTTTGTGGGCATTTAAGGGAGTGTTAATTTGGTAACTAATAATATGGTACAGGAAAAAAAAAATCTAAAATTCAGCTTGAATCTTAAACTTACCTAAGCCTTATTTAAGTAGGACTTGTAAAATCTGGTGAGATAATGTAAAAACTTAAATGGGCCATAAGTAAAGGTAAAGGTTTCCCTTGACGTAAAGTCCAGTCGAATCCGACTCTAGGGGGCGGTGCTCATCTCCGTTTCTAAGCCTTGGAGCCAGCGTTGTCATAGACACTTCCGGGTCATGTGGCCAGCATGACGACTCGGAACGCCGTTACCTTCCCACCGAAGCGGTACCTATTGATCTACTCACATTTGCATGTTTTCGAACTGCTAGGTGAGCAGGAGCTGGGATTAACAACGGGAGCTCACCCCGCCGCGCGGTTTCGAACCGCCGACCTTCCGATCGACAGCTCAGCGGTTTAACCCGCAGCGCCACCGCGTCCCCGGGCCATAGATGCTAAAAAAGTACACAATAAACCTTAACTCCCTCTTTTGGGGGAGATGGGCAGTGACAAAATTTGATAGATAAATAAATAAATAAAAATATGCATCTATGAATGTTAATTTCAATTAGTTGAAGCCTACATCAAATAAGAAAAACTATCACATGTACATCAGGAGTAAAATTGGAATAACATAATTAGTACAGCCAGAGTTATAGTTGTGGATCTCCCATAAATTCTCAGTCTCTCTCTCTCTCTCCTTCTGTTTGTGTGTGTGTCTGTGACACACTTTTTTGATTTGGAGACTCAGATATACAGTATAGGAATAATTATCTTTCCAGATTGTCGACATTTGGAGGCAGATACCAAGATGGAATTATGGAAGGAAGCCTTTACAAATTTGAGGTAGTAAAAATGTTTGTTAATCCCTCCCATTTTTTTAGTTTTTTGATCCTGCCTTTATGATTTTTATAAATAACTCAAGGTGGGGAACATACCTAACATTCCTTTCTCCTCCTATTTTCCCCACAACAGCAACCCTGTGAGGTGGGTTGGGCTGAGAGAGAATGACTGGCCCAAGGTCACCCAGCCAGCTTTCATGCCTAAGGCGGGACTAGAACTCACAGTCTCCTGGTTTCTAGCCTGGTGCCTTAACCACTAGACCATTGTTTGGAAACCAGCTTTTATGAAGAAGCAGACAGTATAGAGATACCCTTTGGAGATAAAAGGGCAAAATTATGAGAATAGTATAGAGTTCTGGAGTGTGGTTCCTTTACATTCTTTTTTGCATTTTTTATTTAGATAGCCAGGCAGCTATTTTTAATCATTGGGCATAATTCTGTGACATTTGAGAATTTGGGGTGAAGGATTATTGAACATCCTTTTCCCAAAACAAAATGATCAGAGAGTCTCAGATGAATTATTTTTCAGGATTATAAGTTAGATCTGTCCATCAATAATAGAGGAAGGAGAATGACCTTGATGGAGGTAGATGAGATCCATTACCAAAGCAATGAGAGGGAAAACATATTGTAAATCCAAACCAAGCAGAAAGCATGGGGTAGTGGCTCAGACAGACACCTTCCTAATTCATGTGGGTATAGAAGGGATTCTGTTATTATAGCCATTCTCAGTAAAAGTAGTCTTAGCCTTCCTGGGGAGTTGATTCCTGGTCTGGTCTACCGGTGAGGCTGTCAATCACTCAGCTCCTGGCTCTTCCCTTCCTCCTCTTTCTCTGGTAGTATCAGAAGAAACAAAACTTGGAGGAGTGATTTTGAGAAAGCCACAATCACTGCTTGCCTTTTACAGAGATCAGAAACACCAAGTCACATTCAGCTTAGTTTTCTCAGAATGATCCTGTTTCCCACTGGCCAGTGACTATCTCAGTTTTAAATCTGCTGCTTCAGTGTTCTGTTGATTCCATACATATCACGAGCTTGTAGCAATTTCAAGCATGGATGGCCAATCCACAGCTCCCCCTCATTGCCTGAAAGCATGGCAACAATATAGTTATTTGGGGGGGGGGTGGAATTGAAGCTTAAGCACCATTTTTTCACCTATTGTTTATTATTGCTGCCCAAAGAAAGAATGATTGAGTGATCATGTGGAGGCAGGGATCTCTTAATCCATTTCTAACACACCATGAAACCATGTTCTGACAGAGATATCAGGGGAAGGATGTCCTTTATTAACAAATGTCATTAATTTGGAAAGTATTTATCACATTTTGTTTCATTTGTAAAACGAGAGACAGCAAATATCAAACCTATACAATAACTTTATTTCGAACTAAAAGTGTCATGTTTCAAGTTCTGGGAATCACGAGCCTAGAGGTTTATCTGTTGAAAAAAGAAGAAACAAGAGAACAAATGTCAGTGTTTAAAAGTAGCATTTCCTTGCATAAAACTTCATGATTTTACTCCATTTCCTTCAACAAAGATTGTGCTTCAGCATCATCCGTGTTCCAGCAAGTACATTTTCCAGCCTAGAAGCATGCTTAGTACAATAATTCCCATTGGGAGGATTTGGCAAATCAACGTGCCAGTGGAGATTTTGCGGATTAGGAAAACAAGCTGTAAGCTCTGTTCTCAGAAGGATTTCTATGAGTGGACTCTCAGATAAAAGGCAGCCCTCTGAGATATATAGAGAGGAAATAAATAGACCAAGGAAGAGTGTTTTGGAATAGATTCAGTTTCCACTACCACACTTCCTAACCTGAAGCTTCTTGGTCCGGTGCAGCTGATCTCGTGGACCTTCGTTTCAGATTATGAGTAGATCTCAGTGTAAAATAATGAAGATAGATAGATAGATAGATAGATAGATAGATAGATAGATAGATAGATAGATAGATAGATAGATAGATAGGTGACAGAGTCTAACCAACTTCTTAGACAGAAACCAATGAGAAAACTAGAGCGTAGAGAATTTGGGGGCTGTAACTGATGGCTAGATTGCTGAATAGGTTTAGGGTAGGATGGAAAATCCACAGCAAACACAATTGATTTTGAAGCCATCATAGTTACTCTTCCCACCCACCTAGGATTGCACCATCGTATAATGATTGAAAACTACTGAATTATAGCAGTGTAATTTATCCTTAAAAAACAGAAACAAATAAAGTTCCCGGTATGTTTAATTAATTTTAATGTAGAAAGAAAGAAAGAAAGAAAGAAAGAAAGAAAGAAAGAAAGAAAGAAAGAAAGAAAGAAAGAAAAAGAAACCTTAAGCTTCAAAAAGGTAGACACCAAAAACAGGGGTGACAATTGCAGTGTCTCCTGTGTCATAAAGCAGTTGAAAATATATTTTGAAAAAAAGGTATGGCCTTCTGCACATAAGTCTCAAAATCTAAAGTGTTTTTTTTAAACAAAATAAGATAATTCAATTTTCATGCATCTTGGAGAACGATGATTATTTCACTGAAGCCAAAAGATCTGTGACTACTTTTCTTAAGTTACATATGCATCTCATCTTCCAATGAGCAAAGATTATTTTTTGTCCCATAATATGCACAGGTGGGCATATCTATGAGACCTGTGTGGAACTGTATGAAGAGAAATGCTGTTTCAGTTTATAAATGCAGTTATGAACTGTCTTAAAACCACTCTAACTTGCACAGGTTTCCATAAGTAACAGGACAAATTGGAGCTTTATGATAAATTTTACTTATAATCAAAGACCTCAAAAATAGCAAATATCATGCATTGCAATAACACAGGGTCACAGGGTAAGGAATTAACATACTAACAAAATCCAGAAGTGTAATAAAAGATATAAAATGCTAACTCACCTTCTAGTTGAACATAATTATCTGGCCCTTCCAATCTTAGGCCAAAGTCAATGCTAGCATGTTCTAACAGCAATCATGATTGAACAAAATTTGGCACATTTCCTAGAAATTTCTATAGACCAATCTGCTGTTAAATAATAATAAATGCATGACCTCCTCTACAGAAAAGCTGTACATTTAGTTAAGAGAGGAGTTATTAAATATGAACACCAGATATGGTACAAGGAGCAGCATAACAAGATGTGTGATAGCCCCTGTTCCTCAATAATCTCAAGTGAATGCAGGCACTGCTCGTATGGGATGTTACTATACTGCCCTCCAACACCTTTGAAGATAAAACATTAAATCTTCCCAATGTACCGATGCTTTCCTGTGTGGAACAGAATGAAAGTTGAAGGAACAGATTCTGAGTTTAGCTTCTGAACTGTTTCAGAATCCTAATTCTGCAGATAAATCTAACTGGTTTAAAATAGATTGACATTTGCAAATGCAAACCTATTTAGTACCTGACTTACATTATAGCCAATTCCTGGGGAAGGGATATTGAAATCTTCAACTCTATAGTTAAACTTGAAGCAATTGCTGCTTCTCATTGCCTCTGAAATGTTGGCTTTGCATCATGTCTACCACTGTAATGGCATGTGGAAAAGACCCTGTCTCCCAGAGTCATTCCTGCATAACCATTACATCCATTTTCTCCATGAAGATTGTTTAGCAAATTGGGTATATCTGGTGCCCATATTTTTTGCTGCCAGCCGTTCCTGACATGAGATTTATTTCATTCATTTTCTTAGGATGCTGCATTTATATTTATGTAAATAATGTGAAGATTTGTCTCTGGAACCAAGGAAGAAAGCAAGATGGAAAAATATTAGAAAATGAAATTATATTTATTCAAATGTAGGAAAACAGACTCCTGCTCCATGAAATTGACAAGGCTGAGATGGAATGTATTAGACAAGCTTAGGCGCAAGGAGGAGGGAAGGATCCTCAGTAACCAGGATCCCATTCAACAGCCTACTTTGACCCTTTCTCTGTAGCATTTTGGAAGCTGGAGAAGTAGCTGTCGGAAAATAGGTCAAGAGGACTCTTCTTTTATCACTCATTTGTAGTTGATAATTGCACACCACACCCTGGCTGCTAGAGACTCAACAATTTTTATTCATAATTCTCCCTAAAAGTCCTGCAACTTGAACAGTTAACTTCCACCATGAAGTTCTTTGACAATTGGAAAAAGCCAATGCCCAAATACTGCAGAGATGGAACTGCTATTTAGGAGATGAAGCAAACTAGTTAAAATAGAAGGGAGATGCTTAAAATAGCAGCTGGGATAAGATGTTCAACATTTAAGGTCAGCTGCTGAAATAACTGCTACTAAGTCATTCTTTGTTTTGTGCAATGTGAGAGTGGAAGACTCATCATACTTATAAAGACAAGAGAACTGGCTCTGCGTGTTGGCCTTTAGGCACCAGCTGTTTTAACAAGAGTCCATTTCTTTAGATGATGTTTACCATACCAAGAATACATTGAGTCTATAAGGTGCTATGTTTTATTTTTTGCTAACACAATCTGCACAACAATTGCATGTGAATTTTTCTTTTACCTTACTACCCTGATGGCAAAAATATAATGTTCCTTTGTGTCAATCTGTATCTAGCTGTATAAAATGCATACCTACTTTCTGTTCTATATTTGCTGGTAGTATTATGGGGAACATGAAAGCTTCTGTATAATATAATAAACCATTAATGTAATGCAATTTAACGCAACTTTATGGCTGACTACTGAATGGGCAGTTGACTCTTACTTAATCACTGAAAACTGAACTTACTGCATCCAATAGTAGCAGGTCAGCTTAGTGGATTTAGGGCAGATTGCATGACATATGCAACTCCATCCTCAAACAAACCTTTGCTGCGACTTGGGAAGGCTTGGGAAGTCCACAGTCTCCACTCAGACTTATATGGAATGATGAGAAAATGACCATTTCTCATTCTAGTCTGCTTTTCAAGGTCATTGTGAAGATAAAGTGGGAGATAGATAGATTGTGTTTACCAACTTGAGCTCCTGGAAAAAAAAAATCAAGGATATAAATGTCATAAGTAAATAAACTATCACTACTACACTAGCTGAAGCATTGATATTGGTGAGGAATGAGAAGTATTTATATATGCTATTGTGGAGGATCTGAGATTTAGGTGGGCAATTTGATTCCTGCAAGTATGGAATTTAGATATGTCACTCTGGGTAAGAAGGATTACTTCTTTTAACTGACAAACAGCAGGAAGATTTTAGGGAAGGCAGCTGGTGTCAGTTATAAAAGTGGAAAAGAAGTGAAGGGGTCCCTTGAGTGGGGAGAAAAAGAGTTTAAAAGTATAAAATGAGTGGACAGTGGAATTTTGACTTTAAAGAAGTTTTAAGTGTTTGAAAAATCTTAGAAAGGACTAAGACATAAAAAGGTGTTCATTCCCGTGGAGTTACAAAATGGCTGATATAATCTTGGAAGGAAGGGTTGGTTATGAAGCTTCTGAAACTTAAGAATAAAAGGTTTGGTTATAATAATATTGTAAAAAACCCTATATTTATTAAATCTGTACTCTAAGGAATATAGAGTTCTGTTCAAGACAGATGTTATAATTGTGTGCTTAAGTGCCTTCTTCTTTCAGAATAAGGTTACTAGCATCTTTGTTGTTTTCACCTCTGATGTGTTTAACAAAGCCTGCTTTATTTTGGAAATCCTCATTATAACATTCTTGTTAATAAACTGACACCTATTTCCCTTGCTACCAGATAAAATTGCAAGGCAGAATATTGAGTTAGGGAATTACCAGATGAGCAAAAATTTAAGTAGGAACGAGTCTCAAAAGCATTGCTGAAGAATGGCAGCAGTAAGAAACATTTCTGAGTGGAAGCCAGGCTCTAAATGAGACTCAAAATAATCCAAACTCTGGGCCTCCATAGGTGGGATCTACTGTATAGTGGTAGGATGGAAAGGAAAAAAAAACACCAAGTAACTGATACTGAGTATAGCAGAAATTAGATAGTGTTGTTAAGATTTCTCCATGAGATAGACTTTAGAGGAATGCAGATTATTTCAGCATGGCAAGAAGTCACTGATCCAGGAAGTCAGCAGAGGGTTATTTCCTTTGAGCGAAAAGCCTCTAAAACCTTAATTCAGAATTAGATAGTGACACTTGGAACTTTATCAGCACTAAGAATGACTTGGATACACCAGAGTGAATGGGAAGTTCCTTCATCAGTGCATATTAATCTGGTGAAGCAATTATGCATTTCTTTCCCTACTTACTATCTATCAACTGCAATCTTGGCCAGAAATCCCGGTTTAGGAATTCGGTGCAGTGCTTCACAAAAGTGCTGAAACTTGTAAACTCAACAAAGCGCCAACCTGTGTGATAGCAATGCAGATTGGCTTTATTGATTACAAAGTTACAGCAATGAATACAAGTGTTCTTATACTGTTAAAAATATTCTTATTCTGCAGCCAAGGTTAAAAAAGTATACTTATACTGCAACAAAGTTAAAAAATTATACTTACTTTCTATGAGGAAGAATTCACACAGACAGCAGTGATCATTGGGTACAATCCCTCCAACTAAGGTCCAGGACTAGAAGAATTGAACCCAAACTGAATCTCAAATTGAACCTTTTATGCCCACTAATAGACTGTTTAAAATGCTTCTTCCAAACAGTTCATGTCCATGAAACACATACTATCAAGGGAATATCTGAATTGTAAGCACTGCATAATCATGCAGTGGCAATGCTGATAATCAATTTAAAAGCAGTAATATTTATGATTATCACTAAATATAAACAAGAGTGATTCCTCTTTCTGATGACCAGAAAGAAAGAGAATACTAGAAAATCTTCACTTTTTCATCTAGTAATTGCCAGAAATGTCACAACAGAGTGAAAGCACAGAAGTGTAAATGTATGCTAAATACAAGTAAGTAAAAAGGATGAATAAAGAATGAAAAGAGATGGAATGAAAGAAAAATAATTACAGCACGAAATGTAATCTATCTTGCATATTTGGGTGTGGGGGGGAAGCCATATAGAACTAAAAGTTCAGGCTTAACAGAAAAGTATAAACTGGAACAAGACTGAAAGAAATGAAATGTTAAAAGTTGGCAGATAAGCATGACCAGCATGTGCTGGGGATGTGAAGTTTCAGCACAAAAACAGGTGAGCATTGATCAGGAGGCCTGAACTGACAACTTAACTTGTAACCACCAGTTACAAGTGGAAAAGGCAAACAAAGCTTTTACAGATCTCTAAATCAAATTACCCCAAGAGGCATAGATAAAATAGACATAGCTAATCCCACAAAGAACAGATGGCCCAACCTTTAACAGGAGAGAAAAAGGCAGAGGGAAATGTGGCCCAGAAGAAAGCCAGAAAGTTAGTAGAGCATCTAACAAAAATGACAGAGCATTAAGCAGGAAACAGCAGCTAAACGCAAAGCAGAATCAGGGCTGGAACAATTTCACTCACAAATATGATCAACAGGAGGTAAGGCAACTATAATTCTGCAACAAAGCCAAAATCAAAGCAAGTATATAGTCATGCCCTTCAGAAACTAGATCCTAAATCAAGCCTCTGAAGCCAGGGATTCTAATACCAGAAGTTGCAACAATGGATAAGTGAAAAAAACAATGGATAAGTGAAAAAGACCATAGAAACCAGAGGAATAGCACATGCAGTTAGAGAAAAGTTCAGGAAGACACTGGGCAGCAAGAATAACTGTGTGAGCATAACTGGGAGATGGTCTAGCTCCAGATAGGCCGAAGTAGTCAAGTGGTACTTAAGGATTTTACTAGGGAAAAGTCACTGCTTTCTGGAAATTTAACTCTAAACAGGTCTAGTCCTGCACATGGTAAAGCTAATTCCATCCCATCAGTCATGTTATCAAAACACCTACACACACTCATGACTTGTTTTGCATACATAATTGGAAGATTCTCATTAGGAGTTTGTTTCACTTAACACAACACATGGGAGTTATTTAAACCTATTGTGGTCATACCATTGATGTACAAGGCCTACATAAGTGTACAGAGAATGTTCAAGCAGGGATGACTGCTCTGAAATCACAAGATGTATCACAACAACCATCCCGTTTTTTAAAGTATTTGTACATTATTACTGCAAATTTCTGCTAATTTTAGCCACTGTTCTCCACATGTGAAGGTTTACTACAGATGGGCATTTTTATTACAGGTGGGCAGTGGACAAAAACAGTTGGGAACAAGCTTTCACAGAAGAAAGAAAATGGTGGGCTGATCTCAGACCCAGGGTTTTCACATTATAACCTGTGCTTTCTAATGGACTTGTGATGCCTCACAGTATGGCATCGGAATGGTTAGGTCACTTGTCATGAAAGATAGTAGGGAATAGTAGTGGTAGCTTTTACATCATGCTCACTCACATTTGAGAGAAAAATTAGGTGCAAAAGTTGACACCTTTGGATCAATTTTATGTGCAAATACCAAAGGAAATTAAAGTATTTTGTTTAGTTTTTTTTTAAAGGTAAAGAAGGAGAGGGTCACTAATCCAGCATTTTACTATAGCTCTCCAACAAAAGATAGAGCATCTGAAAACCTGATCAGGGCTGCAGAAATGATTAAAAAAAAAAATAGGCAGAAATAACATTCCTATAAAACTCTATTGATATGAGGGAGTAGAAAAATATTCCAAGCATTTTATAGAAAGGAATTTTCCTCCAAATAAGGTAAAGAAGTCATTTATAGGAAAACACTACCTTTCCATAAACTTGTAGAAGGAAGGGATATATCACAGCTACTGGTCTGTGGCTGCTACATTGGACACTGTTTATATTCAAGCCACTAGAATACAGTTCTCTAACTAGAGCTGTGAGAACCAAGGAATATAATTGAGTGGCATTACAGTAGCACAATACAACTGTCATATTTTCCCACACGTCCACACAACCTGTAATATGCTAAGCATGGATCTATGATAGCCATGAAGCACAAAACCAGAACACATACAGTATAGCATAGCAGGAGAACCCAAAGCTGTCGAATTAGACACAGCTCTTTTTGTCAGTGCCATTTACAAAAAGAAGGTTCTTAACTGAAACCACACAGTTTAGCCAAAACACCTCTGACAGGGCAAAAACAGTTTCCCATGCTGTGCACACAAGTCTCACATCTAAAATTCACCCCAAGCTTTTTCCACTCTATGGATTAAGTGTCATTAAAAGCAACAGGGAGCCGTCACAAATAAATGTGTTTTGTGACTGAGACTTTAAATCCTACTGAACTAAAATAAAACATTTCTATAGTCATAATAGTAGAAGCAGAACTTGTCAACCAGAATGGTCCTGCTTCTGTTGTCAGAACACAACTACTGTATACTAATCCAGTGGTCCTTCCGTCCACACCTTCAATGTGGGGCTTGTTACATAGGCCATCATTAGTTGGTGCACCCCTCAGATCTGAATGCCAAAGGCACACATGTGGCATACATGGACATCCCCAAACTAATCACCACTTCTCTCTCATTCTCTACATAAGGGAATTGTTATTGAAAACCACTAATATCTCTTGAATAGAAGGTGCAGCTGTTATAAGATGCCATCATTCTTTTCAATGAAGCTTCCTCTTTGGTTAGTGTCTTTAATAGAATTGTCCTTTTTGCCATTTTTCAGCAAGGGGCAATGGCATCCAAGAAACAGCTGTATAGCTGATATCATACAGCTGACTTGTTTAAGAAATTGCAACATTAAAAACAAAACGACTGGCATTTCTGCTTCCTGTAATATAATAGAATGAATGAAAGAAATCAGCTAGACCTGCTCACCCACACGCTTCATTAACTTAGAAGAATGGCAAAGCAAAGATTTGGGCTACTTCCCTGGTGACATGTACATATAGAGATAGACAGTTAAGGTGAAAAAAGGGAAAAACAACAACAACCACAACTCAACTGATCCTCCCTCTTACATCTCCGCAACCAGTTCACTCTGTATTCTCTGATCTTCTGCTCTACCAACCTCCCAAAACTCAGTGAGGGCTGAACTCATGTTGTGTTCACATTTAAGCAAGTGCAACTCCAAGTTTTATGAAGCAGATCTGTGAACACAAGGAGCTGAGTTGCTGAAACAAGTGGGTTAGAGGGCAGGATCAGTGTGTGCAGCCCCCAAGTTTAAGCCTTTCGTAGGCAGGTGCCAGAATGCAGCTACAGTCAGACTGTAGTTTGGATAATCTCAATACTTAGCCCCATATCCAAGACACCCCCTGCAGAGAACAGAAATAGTACTGTAGGTTGCTTTCTCTAGTTATGCAATCAAGGGGCAATGGAGATGCACCCCTGAAACTATTACTAACCTCCCATGACCTCCCTTGCATTTGTGTATTTGTGTGAATAGCTGCAAGGGGAAAGCTTAGATGTGTTAATCAGAACAATGTCATTATACATGACTATAAAATAGGGGGAAAGATGTAAGAAACTGAATTGCAAGCTCTTTCATGTAATCATTATAATTTTATAATGGGTATTTGTTCCCAGGACCCCTCAAATTATGAAAGTTTCATTGATTGATGGATTGATTGTTTCCATTTACTTGCTTATTAAAGTATTTGTCTCCCACTTTTTTACTTGTGTAAGCATTAAGAACTCAGTGGTGCCCTGGGAAATGTAGACTTACCGTTAATGATAGTGCTAAGGATAGACATTTGTAATTACTTGGTATGTTGTATGCATTTAGTCAGCTTGTAATGCTCAGACAGGTTATAAATTAAGTAGCATTTCTCTCCCCTGGCCTCCCAGCTTCCTGCCCCCCCCCCCCCAATTCAGCACCTGTTTAGTCAGCTAGAACAAACACCTGGTAAAAGTCCGCTTGATTTTTAGGATCCTAATGAACTATGGAGCAAGCTGTTCCTAGATGCACACAGGTAAATTCTTTAATGTTTAATCCTTACTCTAAAGGAAATTCTGAGGGTTATAAGCTATGGGATGAAACCATGTGGGCCAGGCAGCTCTTTCGTTGCTGTTTGTTTTTCAGTCAATTATCTAGATTGTTTTTTACACATATTTTATTTATTTATGTGGATATTTTTGTATGCTGCCTACTCTCTGGATTCTATGTATTTGTTAGCACTTGTTATTTTTTTCTTGTGTCTCCAGCTCCTGCTTCCCCAGCTCTTCCCAGCCAGACCAAATCCTTTCTTTGTTTCTGGATTCATTGGTATGCACCAATTTTTTACAAGATCTCCACATGGTTGTTGCTGTATGGTAAACAGAAGGCACATGAAATCCAGCGATATTGCATCTGGTGGACCCAGGGCCGCAACTAGGGTCTATGTCACCCGGGGCAAACATGGATTCTGCGCCCATTTTGGTGCCCCCCAGTGCTCATTTTGACGCCCCCCCAGTGCCGCGCCCGGGGCACATGCCTCGGTTGCCCCCCCCCCCCGGTTGTGGCTCTGGGTGGACCAACAACATTACAACCAGTTTGGGTGTGTGGACTGGCAACAATCTGCTTCAACAAGGAACTTTGGCCTACAAAGGCAAGCACAAAGTATGTGCAGTCTCCTAAAAATGAACCAAATGAATTTCTCATCTGTTTGCTCCAGACCATGCAGCTTGCAGCACGCGAGAATATTTATCAATATCTTTTAGAGATGAAAAACCCGTTTTTTAAAAAACAAATCAAAGTTTCAAAGATGGGCTTTTAAAAGTTAGCTATTCAAGCTCTCTGCCTCAGTGGATGGGTCTCTCACATTTCCCCATCTTAATTAAACAACACCACTTACTTATAACCTTGCCCATCAGTTACAGACGATCAATCCTGGTGAAATGATGTCCATCAGATCACAAAGACTTGGAAGTATCTTGGTGACTGGACAATAACAAATTCTTTCCATTTGCCCACTTTAAGGAACAAATATATGGTCTGGTACATTTTTGAAAGGTTTTTAATGAAATTACATCAGACCCAAGGAATGGCTAGAATGTTTTATGTTTTATGCTTCTTTAGCTTCTCTAAAGACTAGCTTACTTGCAGAAATCTAGGGCTCTTGAGTATGCTTTCCCCAAACTATCTGGAGGTTTGTAAAATCATAAGGGTTTTTTTATGTTATCAGATACATATATTTGAATTATAATATTGAAAAGCTGACCTTATTTCTTCTAAAATACCACAGAATATTATTTTCTCATATAAAAATAAAATGCACTCCACATATGATACTGTAAGTATCTATTATGTATTTATTTTAAACTTTAAAAGGATCTCTGCTTGAACACTGAAAGATTATATTTTATATACATCTGAATCTTGGGCACATAAGAATATGGATGAATACAACTGTGTTTCTGCCAGAAAATTATAATACTTTTTCAGCAGTGGGGAATCAATTCTTGCTAGATGATATGTTTGTGACTGGGGGCCTCCCAACTACTTATAAGACAAAATAAAACAATCTGGAGCCTACATGATAAAGAAATACAACAGTAAAATATTACAGTTGTATGAAAATTGGTTTTTTTTAACCTTTGGAGTTATGTTTCATCAATAGTAAGAAGTTTATCTTTATTCTTCTTTTTATAACACCCTCCTATTGCTCCTGTGAGGTCCTCTTGAATACTAGGAAATATCTTCCTCAGTAAGAGAAAAGTTCTGTTTTTTACCTGAGCAATATATAAATGTTTATAGCCAGGTACCTATGAATTATAATTTGGCTCTTGGGCAAGCAACTGATTTGCCTCTTCCTTTGAAAAAATATGTACCATCCCTTAGACTCCTAAGATGCTTTACCAATGGTTCTTATTTACATACCAAAAAAATAAAAATAGAAAAGTTGAAGAGAAAAACTGACACTGGACCATCCATTACCAGGATCACTCCAACCTTTTTCAAAAAATAAATGGTACCAACTTATCCCCTCAGAACTCTACAAAGCACAGTGGCATTGTGCTTGTAACCAGATGGCATAGCAGATAAGATGTTATCTGGTTAAGGTGACCACAATAACAATTTATCCTGGTGCCTGGAGGCTGTGAGGGTCAGGATGGGGAATAACAGGCTGCAACTGACTGGGTGTCTTTGGGTTCTGGGGCCTGCCGGTTGTGGGACTATATCATCTTTGGTGCTGGATGTGGTTGCACTGCCCCAAACAGACCCAGTGCGCAATCTGGGGGTCCTCTCAGACTCATGACTCCTGCTCAAAGAGTAGGTGGCTTTCGTGGCTAGGAGGGCCTTTGCTCAACTTTGTGTTGTGCATCAGTTGCACCCGTTCCAAGACTGAGGGGGCTCTACTCACAGTCACAATCATGCCCTATTACCTCCCAGCTGACAGTAGACACTGGACTACTGTAATGTGCTCTACATGGGGCTGCCCTTGAAGAGTATCCAGAAGCTTCAGCTGCTGCAGAATGCAGTGGCACAGGCAGTTATGTGTGTTTCCAGAAGAACACACATTACACCTCTACTCCATGAGCTGCATTGGTTACCAGTCTGTTTCTGGGTCCAATACAAGGCACTGTTTTGATCTTTAAAACCCTACATGGCATGGGGCTAAGTTATTTGAGGGACTGCCTCTCCCCAGTTACATATGCTCATATCTCCAGATCCAGCAGAGGGGCATGCTGTGGTGCATGTCAACTAGGGAGTTTCATTTGGCAGGTCTTAGGTGGCGGTCCTTTTCTGCTGTGGCCCCCACTTTATGGAACATCCTTCCCCCTGATGTGAGGTTGGCCTCATCCCTTTTAGCTTTCCGGAGGTCCCTCAAGACCTGGTTGTGTCAGCAGGCCTGGTGATCCCAGGGGACTGGTGAAATATTGAGATGGCTTCTGAGAAATTATCATCTCCTCTTCACCTAATATCTTTTTTATTCAGTTTTTTACAAATTTAAAATTGTGCTTTTTACAATTTTAAAGTTTTTAATATTAATATTAAAATTAATTTGTAAATATTTTTTTAACTTCATTGCGCACTCCAGAGTCACTTGATTGTGAGATGGGCAGCTCTATAAATATAATAAATAAATAAATAAATAAATAAATTTTAATTAGGGAAAGGAAGAAAACCATCCAATTTGTATTCAATGGCAACATAATCCATTTGTATTTCCTGAACCAACATGAGAAAAAGAAATGCATTGTTTTTCAATATCTGCACTAATATTAATCCAGAAATGAATTCTACAATTTGAACAGGTATACAAAAACATATATTTAGATCCCATTTTTAATCTGAGAATTCAAGGTGATTTAACTCTCATCTAGTTTTAACTCCACAATAACCACATCAGGTGGCTTGATTTGAAAGAGGGTGATTGACTAAAAGTCACTGAATGAGCTTTGTGGTCAAGTGAGGACTTGAATGTGGATCTCTCCTGCCCAAGCTCAACATGTCAACCACTATACTAGATTGATGAGAAAATGAATGAAACAGAAATGATTTGTCTCTCCCAAATATCTCATAGAGTTTTCTATTCTATTCAAGTCAAGTCATCTAAAACAGAAGTTGCTTTTTACTATTATTTCAGATGATGGATGGAATTCTAGCACATGCCCAGTATTCCCTATTTGATCTACCTCTGGGATCTTGATACATATCACTTTTGGCTATCCAAAAGAGTATTGCATCCAATGAAGAGAAAAGATGATGAACTTTGGCTCTGCTGGGCTCTGGACCAAAAAGGTAGGCATTGCTGTTCCAGATGCTTGATCAAGGCATGCTGTAAAGTTATGTTGTTTGTAAGTGGAGAGTTGAAGCAAGCTATATCTCCTCCCTACCCTCATCAGTGAGGCAAACATGAGGGTGTTCAATTAGGAGACCCTACAAAGTAGGAATGCCTTACAATATCAGAAAACTAATATCATCACATATATTAGGATTGGTGGTTCTCTGAAAAGTACATTAAGTTCAATCTAAGTGGGAAAATCCTTTATAGAATCACTGCAAATAGAAATACCAGAAACCCCCCACCCACAAGGCTGGTTGGAGAGTAGGCTTGATCATTTCTGATGGACCCAAGACCAGCAATGGCCTTCCTACGCAACCCTCCAACTGGGCATCATCTTCATCCCTGAGACCTGTGCTTGGCCTGTGAGCTGGGAAACCCTTCAGCTTGTTAACTCTGTGGGTATGTTTGATATTGATGGCATGCATGCACAAGAAGGAGTCCTGAGCTACCCAGGCAGTGGGTACAGTGATGACCATCAGCCATTGGGGCAAGCTCAGTTTTTCTCCTTTGGCAAGCAGTCTGTCAACGTCTGGGCAGCCAGACATGAGCTTACACTCTCCCAATACAACTGCTTTCTCATGCAGTTTCATCCATCAAGCTGTGCTTTGTTTTTCCACTCCTTTTAGACCTTTAATTCTGTGCCTGGTACCTTCATTTGGGGGAGTGAGGAGGAAAAACAAATGTATGCCTGCAAAAACAGGCTTTCTAATATTTATTACTTATTCAATTTGTTTCATGCTATTAACAGAAGGGGGCATTAATTAAATGACAAGAATGCACCATAATTTCTTCTCCTAGAGGAAGAATGACAAGCAGAATAATGTCTCAGATCCTTGACCAACTATTAAATTTTTAGAGCTGCAATGTATAAGGGAGTCAGTGCTATAGAATTAAATAGAATGTAATTCTGAATAAACATGCTGGTTTCTTGTTTTTGTTTTTGCTCATAATGGACAATATTAGATGTAGAATGGCGTTACTTTATCAGGTTTATTGTGATGATGCAAAATAGTAAGAATATCTAAGTAGGCTTTTAGTAATGAATACATTTCCAGAAAGGTTTTGCTTTTAGATAGAGTTTGCCTGAGCTGGTTATCTGTGCATATAGATACCAGGAAGAAGAAGAATAAATAAAATGGGGTTGTGCCAAAGAGTTTGCTATGGGTATGAGAATCAGTTCTGATTTAATCCAAGTTGGAGATTCAAGATTCAAAGATAGGAAAATTTGATGCAGTTTTGCATTTAGGATTGAAGGGCAACAGCATTCAGTCTGAC
Source organism: Candoia aspera (assembly GCF_035149785.1). Lineage (NCBI taxonomy): Eukaryota > Metazoa > Chordata > Lepidosauria > Squamata > Candoiidae > Candoia > Candoia aspera. The sequence continues at coordinate 60,581,247 of NC_086159.1, read as the reverse complement.
CAATTTCAAATCTAATTTTGAAAAAAAAAAGCCTTTGCTTATGGTCTATATTGTAGATAAATTAAGCCTGCAGATGCACCATTTTTTGCTGGAATTAAAATAGCCAATATGGTTGATTCTTTAGTACACATTGAAACTGCAAAGACTCTGCTATATATCTTCAAGGATATTTTGCCACAATTAATGTTGAAATATTTCCTCTGCACCTCTCTGAAGGCAGAAAAGAAAGGAATAAGCAAATAACAGCTCAGCAGCCTCCAAGTTGTCCTACAAAGAGCACATTGGTTCAGCAAAAGTGTTGGCCTAGTGTTCTCTTCTTAAAAGCAACAGAGTTTGGGAGAAATTCCTAGCAGTCTTGTTCCCTCTTCTTAAAAAACAATAAATGTTTGGGACCAAGTAATGTTTGCCTTATTCCCTCTTTTCAAAGCAAGACATATCTGGAATAAAAGTTTATTATTTCATCCTTGTTGCCTCTAGTTACAAAGCAGTTCACTTTCAGAAGCAAGGTCTCGATTATTTATGCAGTATTCACATACAGGTAGTCCTCACTATACAACCATTCATTTAGTGATGGTTCAGACTTACGACAGTGCTGAAAAAACTGACTTACGACCAATCCTCACACGTATGACCATTGCAGCATCCCCTCAGTCTTGGGATCACAGTTTGGGCACTTGGTGACCAGTTCACATTTATGACCATTGCAGAGTCCTAGGGTCATGTGATCACCATTTCTGACCACATTACCTTTTCCTGGATGGCTTCTGGCAAACAAAATCAATGGGGAACCATGTGATTTGCTTAATGACCATGTGGTTCACTTAATGCCCATGGTGGTTTGCTTAACGGCTGCTGCAAAAAAAGGTTGTAAAATCGGGTCAGAATCACTTAACAACCGCTTCACTTAGCAACTGAAATTCTGGTCCCAATTGTGGTCATTAAGCAAGGACTACCTGTAGCAAATGCATGATCTCAGACTCATTCATGTAATGAACACTCAAGAGAAGAAACAGAGAAGAAGCAGATACTTCCTCCTGAGTTTTTTCTGCTTTTATTTTTATTCTGGAGAAAATGGGAAAAATGAATGTTGAAGAACTGCAGACAAAACTGTACACAAGGACTTTCTTGTAGCAGCACACAGATGATTCCTCCTCCTCCTCCTCCTTTTGGCAGCCTCTTAGGTGGTTATGGAAAGAATGCATGGTCACCTGGTAATTCCTAGAACCTTAACCCCTGTACTCATGAACTTGAGTACAGCTATTCCTTCTTCTTCCCATTTCTTCTGATATCAGAAGAAGCTTCATGAAGAGCAGGCCATCTTCTTGCATTCTTTCTGGCAGCAAACCAGGCATCATGCATCACTGGATAGTTGTCTATCATTTCTGGAGAAAGAAGATTCCTCACAACATTGCAAGAGAGCACACAGAGGGCTCTTTTCTACGTTGTAGAAATAAATCCATATTCCACAGCCAGAACCTTATTTTGTGAAAGAAATTTTCTGCAGGGAGTGAAGAATTTCCCAGCTGCAGGGAAAAACTTGCCCCAATATTAAAATTAAATGGGCTTCTGACTTAATATCCAAATTTAAAAAGTCACTTATTGAATCTACATTCCCTTAAATATAAGAATGCTAATAAACAGGAACTGTTGTGATCTTGCCAAATATCCCTATATTTCTTTTAATTAATTTATGATGCATTCAATGTACACTACTTGCTCTGCTGTTTCAGATACTCTAATGTGTAGTATATGTCACATGATTAGTGAAAAACAGCATCAGCTCTCTCGAAGAGCTTTTTCCCCAGGTGAAAATGAGAGAAATGCTTGGATAAAATAAATCAGTAGGTGATTTGAAAATCTGCCAAATGTTAGGCAATTCACTAACCTAGGAAGGGAGGGAGGGGAGGGGGATTCAACATTACTACAGTCCACTAATGACTTCAACACACATACTTCGGGGACGAGAAGTAACAACAAAACCCATCAGCCATGGGTAAAAAAAGGGTGAAGCACAAAAAAAGGGGAAGTTACAAATCAAATTTCTTTTTTTCTTTTCTCCCCCCCTCTTCTTTTTTATTGCATTTTAATCATTGTCAAATTTGCTTTGTTCATCTTTTTTTCAACTTGCACAAATAATATTAAGTAACAATACAGTGGAGACCTTAAGACTAAGTAATCAATTTCAGACAGAAACCATTATCGTACAACAAAAACTTAGATGCAATCTGCAGCAGTTTTTTAATGTTATATTCTGTTCTGGAAGAAAAATCTTATGCTCATTAACATTGACGCTTTAAATCATAATTAATACTAATATAATATTTCTCTCTTTTTTATCTTCAATGGTCTAAATTATCAAAACATCAGAGTGTTATTTATTTATTTGGTTAGTTAGTTATATATCAAATTTAGTCACCGCCCATCTCACTCAGAGAGCAACAGATTGATTAAATAATCTTTAGTCAATACTGTACAAACACCACTGTATCAAAATAACATAATGTATTATGTATGTTCCACAACAACATAATAAAAATATTATTATAAACAAACAAACAAAAACAGAACACTAGCACCAAAAAACACCTTAAAAGAGAGGGAACTGTGCACCAAATTACCGTATTTGATTTTCAAATATGTATCAAAGAGTATGGAACCAGGAGATTATGTCAAAATGAGTGCCCCAGCATTGCCCATCATACTTCATCCTCTCCAAACAATAGAAAACTCAGTTTCTTGTGTTTGTCACATATTGAGATCACATATCTTGTGAATGGCTGCAGAAGGCTTTAGATATTTCCACAGTCAGGGAAGAGTGCTATTTTCACATTTATTTCCTAGATGTTCAGTAAATGCAAAAGCTTCATATGTACTGTATGAATAAATCCTGATGAAAAAAAGTAAATCTATAAGTTGGATTTATATATTACCCTGTTAGTATAAGATGCAGCAATGGAACTCCCTATAGAATAACAGTGGAGACACAAGTCATTTTTGCACTGACTTAGTTAATGAAAAACTCACAAATCGGGCATCAGTTAGTTGCCTCCTCCAATTGTGGAGCTGTTTATAAATCTACTGCTTCCTGCTATAACTTCAGCTAACTGTACACTTATATCTTTTATCATGTACTGTAGCAATGTAGGACAGAGCTATATAAACCTTTACTCAAACAAGTTGTGCTTTAGTCATCATGATTACATAGATGTATCTGTGTAATATTCTAGGCAACAGTATGGATGGGGTTTGCCATTGCCTTCTAGGAGTTGTTGTTTCTGGTGATTTCAATTTCCCAATCTAGCCTTTAGCCCTGGAATCTCCTATCCAAATATTAACCCAAGTGGCTTATCTAATCAGTTCAGTCTGGTTCAGACGAACTGGTTATTTCCTCCTCCTCCTCCTCCTCCTCCTCCTCCTCCTCCTCCTCCTCCTCCTCCTCCTCCTCCTCCTCCAAGCTCCAGAAGCAATTCTGGACTGCTTACTTTGGCCTTTCACTGCAGATATAGCCACTGTTGGCATCCATGTTGCTGCACTCAGGGATGAGCCAAGTCTGGTCCCCTCCAAGGCAAGAGCCAGGATGAGAATCCAGCAGCCCAGACAAATTGGAGGAGGGGAAGAAGCTGGGGCTGACTGAGGCTGGCCACTTGGAGTCAAACCAGGTGAAACAGAGGTAGGACTTAATGGGAACTGGGGTGTAGGAGCAGCACAGCGGGTTAAGTAAATAGGGTGGGTACAAGGAAGAACTTGTTATAATCACAAATTGTCCAAGCTTGTTTGGAGGGATGTTATCCAACTGGACATTGGATTAAAACAAATAAACCATGGTATGGCTTTATATATTCTTTGAACCAAACCTGACTCTGCTTAGCTTTCTGGGGATCAATCAAGGTTAGCCAAATGATGCTACCTGCTGTGTCATTCAAAAGTAAGATCCACTAAATCCAAAGGATTTAATCTACCACTGCAATTCTACACGCCTCCCCTGAAATAAGTGTATATGTATTTGGGTGTTTGCTATTTGCACAGAAAAGGCATTCTGCATTACATAATTTGTTTTCCAATACACTTGACACCCATGCTTTTGTATCAGTGATAACATATTGATTGTTCATACCTAATATATAATTTTACACAGGGTTGTTTTTCGTAAAAGCAAGTATGGCTTTATAGTAATCATGTTTTTAAATGCACAACAGTGTACAGAAGAGTGAGTGAATATTGATCTTTAAAATAATTATCGATATACCCATTAGTCATTTGCAGTGGTGTTTAAGTCCTGGTCTTGGGATGTATGTCATCTATTTATACAGTGATTGCAAAACTAAAGAAGATGGGAGATTCTTAACTAAGGATGCAGTTAGATTTACTTAATGTCATAGGTGGAAATGGAACAGGCACTCTATTAGATCATTTGTTCTCCTAGGCCATTTAATGTTGCCATTTATAGTGGAGCACACTTTCTTGTTTATAAAACTTTTGATAGATTTGGGTTTGTATGTAGCTCAGTTGAAAAGGAGGCCTGTAAAAAAAAAAAGGCAAGAAAACTGATGCTGTGAACTATCTCCATAGATGAGTTTTTGTAAAGGGCAGTAGAACTGCACTGGGACATAATTCAGAAACTAATTTCAGCATGCTTGGTGTCATAGAGGTGCATATCACCAAGGCCAACATTGTTATTTTTATCTACATGCTTGAACAGGCTGGAATGTCCTCAAGTAAACCAGCGTTTACATTTTGCACTGTCCGTCTGCTTAGATTCTCTCAGTCATCTGAAATATTTGCAACACATACATGCACGAATTGTCAATAATACTGTTCCCATTCCTCCAGTCTCCTAAATGATAGAATTCTTCAGTGCTATGGAAATATTACTATTCTCTAAATGTTGCGGTATAACAATTCAATTATTTTACCTCTTTCCCTGGTTTTCTTATGTTTTTTCTAATCTTTAGTGTCAAATTCCTGGTAATATATCCAACATCAATTGCTCACCAATCAGCTCATTGTCACCTAACAGTTAATGAATACATTTATGAATGGGGCAGAACTTGCCTTAGGAGATTGTGTGATTACTTCACATTAGCCACTCTCAAAGAAAAGGATAAATATCTAATATCTAATTCTTACTCAATTAGAGAACCATTAGTTAACAATTGATAATATTCTATTGCATGAAATAAAACTGAGTTGTACAGGTAGGAATCTGAATCTGGTCAGAGATTATGTCTGCATTTTCCTGATAATTATATTTAGAACCAAAATGTATTTATCAGATTTATATTACCCCTTTCATACAATATCTCAAGGTAGTATATATATCACTCCCTCCTATTTTTCCTCACCATCACAACCCTGTAAAATCACCCAGCAGGCAGCCATGGCTGAGGGTGGACTATGACCCAAGGTCTCCCCTCTCCTAATTGAACATCTTCACCACTCTGCCATATTGGTTGTCATATTTTGTTTTCTCATATATAGGAAACGTAGCAGGTTTCAATTAAGCCCAAACAGGTTTTAGGAGTTCAAGAGGTACTTTTGTTTTTAAAAACTGTAGGAACCACACTCCAAGTCTTATGTTTGCCAATTGGAATGTGTGTTTTTGCTTTTTTCTAAGTATTTCATAGACATTCAGACCAAGATAAATGCACTTAGTTCCAAGTGAAATCAATCAGACTTGCTAAATCATGAGTACCTTTTCTTACTGATTTTAGTGGAAATGAAAGAGAATTAATTGAGCCTAATTCAGTTCTAATTCATATTGAGTAATTCTTTATTATGTATCATAGATCTCTTGTTACATAGAAGGAAGGAGTTGATATTGAAGTATTCTTTGCTGTAGGCCATCCCATGAATTTTGAATGGGATATTTACATCAGGGAATTTCTAGGTCATGGGTCATTCTCTTAACTTCTGTGCAGAAACTGCCCTCAAACTGCATTGCAGATTTCACCAGTGAGCCAGCACATGAAAAAATATACAAACCCCTTACAAGTGTGAGGCTCATTGATGAATGCTTTGAACAAAAGAAAATTGGAAATGAAAATAATGATCTTATTGGATGTTACTGAATAACTAGAGCTATCAAGTAACCATTTTTCATTTGTAAAATGGGGTGTGGAAAGCAACTTTCAATAAATTATTGCTCATAACGATTTGTCTCTGGAAAAAGGCAACAATAATCCCCTTCTAGATTGCTGAGAAAATTATATGATCACCTCTAGGTCTGTTCATTACTTTTGATTCCAACACAAAGAGTGTTTGAGAGCACCAGGGTTATCCACAGGGAGGTTTAAAAAAGTCAGGATGGAGGTCACAATTGCACATTTAAAGCCCTACACCTTTTTACATATATCACATGTAAAAAGGCAGTGGGGCTTCAGTTTTTGAATCTCATTCCTGATGGAGCATGCAGGGACACAAAAGTAGATCTGTCTGCCACTTTTTAAAGTAGTCATGTGTTTGCAAGAATTGGACAGCTGCCTTCTCCAGCAGCTGCCCAATACTTGGAAATGATACATTTTTCTGTGTCCTTCAAAGCACCATTTGTCTTCAAATCCAAAGCATCTACACAGCCCTAGACCCTAGGACCCAAGCCTGACTCAAGGGAGATTACCCTTACAGAGAGAGGAAGGGACAGGAAGAGAAAAATAAACAAAGCAATGTATATGAGGGCTTCACCTAGACATCTAGTTGGCTTTTGTAGGATATAGGATGTTGGACGTTGGTCTAATCCAGCAGAATGCATGCTGTATATTCTGAAGTAATATTCCAAGATTGACAGCTGAGCACCTGAACCCTCCAAAAGCCAGGCTGTTGAGTTTGGGATTTTTTCCCCTGGTTCCTCCCAATTTCCATTGTGAAAAACTGCCACCATCCCATGCCCCACCCCCACAAAGCACAGTCTACCATTTTGCATGATGGGAGATACTGTGAGTGGCAACATAAATTTACTGTTTGATCTAGAGATGGATAACAAACAGATGAGCATTTTTTGGTATAAATTTATCATTCTTCAGAACCATAGGAAAAACAGAATGGACAAATCCACTAAATTCTGCACTTTCCAGAATCTTAATATATATATATCCATGCAGCAAGGATCATAGCTCTTTTTAATAACCATGACTATCCCATTCCTAATGGTGTCCCTTGATTTCACCCTTCACGTGAAACCCACTATCCTTTCATAATCACTAACTGTTACAGAAAAGCCACTAACACATGGAAATTAGGGAAAAGTATGCACAACTAGCATAAAGGAGAACATGGAAATGATACACATACTGTAGATGCACACATATGATCCTGTCTCAAAGTGCAAGATGTGATTCACAATCTTCAGGGACAGGCACACTGCACCTATTGGAAACCCTTTAAAACAGCCCCACCTTTTCCTGGCATTGAATGACTGTACTCTGCAGCTGTCTCACAGCCCTGAGAAATATGCATTCAATTTAATGAGTACCTGACAGAGGCTATGTGTGTGCCCACACATTTTGCTTTCAAATGTGTAGAACGTGTACATGTCAAATTTCAAATGTGTAGAATGTCTACATAGAACACACACACATATATGTGTGGGTGGGTGTGCTTATGCACCCCATCCCTCTTCTACTTATAGGGCTGACTGGGCAATTTATAATAAGCAACATACCTTAAAAGCAATTTAATCTAAAACAGTAGATAAAGAATTGTCATTCCACTGTCTATTTATTTCCCACTTGTTCCATGCAATCCATATATAGTAATTGTGCTCCTGAGGCAAACGTATTAAAATTTTTGCTAATTGAATTCCTAGTTCTGTGAAATGCACCTCTCAGAGTGTGTCAAGCTGGATATTGCTTGTGGTGCTTAGGTGCTTAGTGCTAGGTAGCACCTGACTTTGCCTTCACTGTTTTGAGAATAATAACTTTGAAAAAGTTTGCAGTCCTAATATATTATGCAATTATAATTGTACATGCCTATGATATGAAAGGTGAAAGGTCTCCTGTGCAAGCACTGAGCCATGTCTGACCCTTTGGGGGACGCCGCTTTCGCAACCTTTTCTTGGCAGACTATAGCGGGGTGGTTTGCCATTGCCTTCCCCAGTCGTCACCTTCCCCAGCAAGCTGGGTACTCATTTTACCGACCTTGGAAGGATGGAAGGCTGAGTCGACCTGAGTCAGCTACCCGAGAGAGAATCCAGCTTCTGCTGGGATCAAACTCGGGTCGTGGGGAGAGTTTTCAGCTGCAATACTGCAGCCTACCACTCTGCACCACATGAGGGTGTTACACATGCCTATGATAGAACATACCAAAAAAGTAATTCTATTAGAAATACTTTTTTTGGTATGTTCTATCATAGGCATGTTTCACTGTCTACCTATCTACATCATCTACATCTACATCTACCTCTATCATCATCTATATCTGTATCATAATCTATATCTACTGTATATCTGCCTATGGATCAACGAACCATCAACATGTGTATCTTTCCTATATCTCTTAGCAATGCTCCATTATTTTGTGAGCTTTTGTGCACAATCCACTGTATGTTTACTAACAAGTAAGTTCATTGACTTCAGTGGAACTAATATTAGATAAGTGGATATAGGATTAAAAGTTTCTATAATCTAATCCTCTGTGCCTGTATTTATGAATAAGACCCACTGTAAACAGTTGGACTTATTTAAGCACAAATATGAACAGAACCAGAAGTTATGTTAGAATTTAAATGTTATTTTAAAGATGGCATCATAGAATTAGAAGTTTCTTGGTGGTCATCTAGTTGTGAAGAACTGCAATATAGGATTACAGCTCTGGAATTCCTGAAGATGTCTGTCAGATTTTGGCTTAAGTATCTACAGTGAAATGGAGGCTACCACTTTCCAAATTTGTCTATTCCACCAACATTTCCAAAAGTTCTCATAACTGTTGAATGAAAATTGCTTCCTTGTAGTTTCTGCCCACTGGATCTAATTCTGCCTTGAGAAGCAAAATAGAACAAGTCCATTTTATCTTCAGCAATAACAACATTTCAGATATATATGGTAGAGTAGTAATTACATCTCCTCTCATTCTTCATTTTCAAAGCTGAACATCCTCTATCATCCCACTTTGTCTTCTACTAGATGCACTCCAGTTTGTCAATGCCTTTCTAATAACATGGAACCCAGAACTAGACACTTTATTCTGGATATAGCTTGAGGACTAATACAGAATGAACTATGATCCTGATCAAGCATTCAGTGAGAATGCAGGGAAAGTAATAGGTCATACACACTAGTCCCACCCAGGTATCTTGCTGATGAATACAGTGAGTGGAAAGATCTGAAACAGAATTCCTTTAAATTTTAAATCAGCTCCATTACTATATCATCAGCTCCAAATCTAAGTTGGTGATTCTCCCATTAAAAAAAAAAAAGCAGTCTTCTTTTCAGGTTCTAGCCACGATATAATTTTAAAGTGCTCTAAGGTGGTACTACATTTTTAGTAGCCAAATCGCATTAATGACACTATCCAATGCTCATACTGTCTGGGGATAATGGGAGTTATAGCACAGTCTGAAGAACATCAGATTGGGAAAAGACACTTCACTGGTATATAGAATAAAAATCACATTATGATTTTACATAACAAGGGGCCATTGAAGTGAATAAGTCCACCTCCTTGTCCAGTACTCTGATGTTTAGCTTCTGATGAGCTAGATCATCTAGATTTATTATTAGATTTATATCCTGCATCTCATTAAGGAGTTAAAGGGGGTGCTCATAGTACTTCTTCCTATTCCCCACCTCCAACAACTGCCTGGAAGGGTAGGTTCAGCTGAGAGAGAGTGACTGGCCCAAAGGTCATCCTATGAGCTTCCCTCTCTGAAGGTGGACTAGAACCTGGTCTCCCTGCTTCTTATTCAACACCTTATCCTCTACAACACACTGGCTCTCAGGAGTTTAGATCCTTTTCACACATTCTCCTGCAAAGCTTGACTTACCGCGTGCTATATTCCTGCTTGTACACTGTCCCTTTGGGATCTAAAAACAAAGTCAATAGCCTTACCTTTTCTTTAGAAAAAAACTACTGCTGTCATCCCAGCTTATTAAGGACAGAAGAGGCACAGGAAAACCATTTTTTTTTAATGATACCTGTATTAGCCTGAAAACAATGCATACATTCTGCCATTCTTTGCATGTTCTTCTCCAGCTGAGAAAAAAGGCTTAAAATTTTTGCAAGTTGCTTCTCACCTACACAATGGACAGTTATCCTAGGAGTAGGCTCTGGGTAGGGAGAGCCTTGTTATTGCAGCCTGACTGGTATTTTTAACAAATGGAATTCATTAAAAACAAGACAGTTCTCTGATACAGTGTGACTTTGTGGGAAAAAACCCATTGGGCCTTTTTTAACTGTGACTTAGCAGAACCCTCAGGAACAAACTTAAACTGAATGTTTCAAATGTTCGAAATATCTCGTGGATGAATTATAATATCTCGTGGATGAATTATAATTATGAATTATGAATGGCGCATTCTGCCTTGCAGACATGTTTGGTTTCCCAGGCCCCACCCCTAAAGCATAAACCAGCAGAATAATATGTTCCTCCTTAATTTCACAGGGTGCACATTAAAAGCAACACTGTATGTCACATTCTTGCTTTCAACCTTAAATTATAACTCAGTTTAATTGAACTGCGTATTACTTTTCAACAACATAGCAACTTCCATAATAATAATCCCCTGTAACAAAAAGTTAAAAATATAACTGAAACCAGACTCCAAGTATTATTCAGAAATCTAAAAGCAAAGCTCAGATAAGAGAAATAATCTGTTCATTCTGAATCCCAGTGCCAGCAGAGTGTGAAACAGAAGAAAAAAAAAACTGTTCAAAGAGATCAGAAAGCAGAACAATGTAATTGTCTCCTTTTTTTCTGGCGAAGGGTAATGACCTGTTATGATACGACTTTATTGAGATAGTCCCACCTTTTTCTCTTTTTTTGCCAAGAGTAGAAGCCAAAAAATTAAAATTAGCCAGCTCTTTTGCTCCCTAATGAGCAGGAAGCTGACCCTGTGGAATTTTTCTCCTGTCATGTTAGTTCTCCTGAATCTAGGGATTGTAGATTCCACTAATTTAGACAGTAGCTCTGGTCTTTATTCATTTTTGAGCGAAGGAAGATCGATGCTTTTGAACTGTGGTGTTGGAGGAAAATTCTGAGAGTGCCTTGGACTGCAAGAAGATCAAACCAGTCCATCCTCCAGGAAATAAAGCCAGACTGCTCACTTGAGGGAATGATATTAAAGGCAAAACTGAAATACTTTGGCCACATAATGAGAAGACAGGACACTCTGGAGAAGATGCTGATGCTAGGGAGAGTGGAGGGCAAAAGGAAGAGGGGCCAACCAAGGGCAAGGTGGATGGATGATATTCTAGAGGTGACGGACTCGTCCCTGGGGGAGCTGGGGGTGTTGATGACCGACAGGAAGCTCTGGCGTGGGCTGGTCCATGAAGTCACAAAGAGTCGGAAGCGACTAAACGAATAAACAACAACAACTCACATTTTCAAACACATTGTCTTCACCTAGGATATTGATTGCTTCCTATTTCTACTCAGTGGCACAATTCTTTTGGCTGTTCAAATGCTCAGTAAGAGTTTTGAAAACTGTTGGCTGGGCCACGTTCCTTCATTTAATTTCTGCAAATCCATTGTTAATACTAGTCATACTATTATGATACTAAATGTTTACTAGTTCCTGTCTGAAGCTTCTCCTTCCTGATTCCATGCTATGAGGCCACCAGAATCATATCAACTTATCCAGTTAAAAGAGATAATCAGTCCTAGGAAAAACACAAATCAGTCACATGCTACTGAACTAGCAAAACATAGACTTTGGCTTATTTTAAAAATAGGATTATGTGTAAATTAGGAATGTATGATTTGGGATGATGCTAAAAACAACTATTACTATTATTGACAGGTAGACACTTTTTATCAAGTATTCCTGTTAAAACTAGGAAGTGCAAATTGCTAAAAATCCTGGTTGCTTTACCATGTATGTTATATGGGCAATATGTTAATCCACCATATTTTTCTACAGATTAGGAAAAAATAAAACCAGTCTTCCTCCCTTCCTTCCTTCCTTCCTTCCTTCCTTCCTTCCTTCCTTCCTTCCTTTCTTTCCATTTGTAAAATATATTGACTTATAGAGTCAAATATTATTGACTATGTATTTTCCACTAATGTAATAAAAACTAAATATAAATTGCCTAAGAACATGTTTAATGTTAAATCATTTTAACTTAATTTAATTATAACTATTTGGCATTTTCTGATATAATTTTTAAGCTTCTTAACCATAAACAACATTGTGTGCACACAACTTTCTGTAAACAATTCTGTCAATTAAATAAGCATTAATGGACATTATTTGATACTTCTGTGTGTCCCATTGTGAAGTATGGGGAGAACAGAATGTCTAAATTTGCTTCTAAAAGAATTTATAAGACCATTTATCAAAGTGTAGTGCTCAAGATCTTGTCAGATACCTGCATTAAGGAATCAACTACACTGTATGTTTTTCATGATTTCCTAGGGCTAAGGGACAAATGACTGGCCCAAGGTCCCCCAGATGGCCTTGTGGCTAAGGTGGAACTAGAACTCACAGTCTCCCGGTTTCTAGCCTGGTGCCTTAACCATTTCCCTTTCCCACCTTTGCTTTTACTTTCAGGCTGTGCTGCTCAGTCCATTTACTATCCTGTTAGACTGCTCAGAATATGAATATGTTTAATCTGCATGTGATGCAGAGGTATTACAATTATTCAAATGTAGATGAGAAATTTACATTTAATGCAAACATATTTAAACTGATTTTCCTGAACCGATATATGATTTGAAATGCACTTGTACTTCACAAGGCATATGTTTCTAATTTTTGTGTACTGCTGTGCAAGAAAAAGTGTGTTTCTTGGGATAAAGGGCACAAAAATGCCTATTTCTATGAAAGCCTCATAAAAAGCATGATCTTAGCTAAATGTGTTTGCAAAATTCAATTATTCAGGAATATTTTTGGTTTGAAAAGTATTATTTTAGAACAAACGGGCAAGAACAAGTTTTTATGCAGCACTCTTTTTTAAGAATGGAAAAATGACAAACTTGGAAAACTCAGTGTTCATCTCTGGTGAACGAGAGACCAATGCCATAAAGACAAATAATGCTTTGTATGGGAAAGGGATCAGCAGGCAGAAAGTTTATCAACATATTTGTTTCATACACTGTGTATTAGTTTCATAACAGTAATTATACACTGTTAGACAATTAATACATTATTCCTAATTCAGCCTGTCTGGCAGGCACACAAGGTATGTGCCATAATTTTTAATTAAGAAACATAAAATCACTAATTGCTTTCAGCTGAGGCATTTCAGCAGAATGAAGCCAGGGCCAGATCTTTTGCTTTATTGGTTCTAGCATTCAGTGCATTTTAATATGAACTGACCTAATTCACACTTTCCACAGTAATACGTGAGGCAGAATGCAATTATGTTTGCATTCTCACACTTCTGCATATATTGTGAGGTAGTTCTCTATGAAAACAAATGCAACCAAATGTAAGTATACATTATAGATAGTGGCATGCCAGTTGGCATTTCTTAGGGAGGAAGGCTGGCAAAAATCAGGATATTACAGGAAATATGAAGGTTTTTGTATGCACAGAAAAGTAGCTTTAAAAAAGCACATTTCCAGACTGATTTGCAAATGGAACAGAACAATCTTAGGACCTGGGAAAAATGTCAACATATAGAATGTAAAGGAGGCATATCTGTCCATCCTTAACATTTGTGTAGGGTTTTAATTCTCCAATATACAGAAGGATAAGAACCAGCCATAGAAGCTCTAATCAGAGCTTTTTTCTTTGTAATAACTTTATTAAATTTTTAAACAGGAAAGATAAAAATAACAAGAACTAAGATGGTGAGCATGTTAAAAAGCTAAAAAAAATGGATTCAAATACATACACTAATTCAGAAGATTTTAAAGATTAATGTACAACTGAAACCGAAGATGTTTCTTTTGGGACTGATCGACAAAGAGTTGGAAAAAACTCATGGAACTTTGTTTTTATGCATGATAACAGCAGCAAGACTTCTATATGCACAATGGTGGAAGGATTTGACATTACCCACAATGGAAGAGTGGGTCGTGAAGATGACAGAGCTTGCTGAGATGGCTAAATTGACAGCTTTGATTAGAGAAAGGACACTGGTCAATGCTGATTGGAAACCCCTTTTAGACTTTTTGCATGAAACAGGAAAAAAAAAATGAAATTATGATATATGGGTTTGATGATTGGAAAAAATATTAGATGATAGAAAAATGAAAGTTGTGTTGTAACCCTAGAGTAAGAGTTCAATTTAAATCTATACCTATTACTGTTGTAAAAGAAAATTGGAAGTCATTTCTTTATATTTCTTTCTTTCTTTCTTTCTTTCCTCCTCCTCCTCCTCCTCCTCCTCCTCCTCCTCCTCCTCCTCCTCCTCCTCCTCCTCCACCACCACCACCACCACCACCACCACCACTTTTGTTTTTGTTCTTCTTTCTTTATGTTCTTTTCCCCCTCATTCTAAACATTAGTTCTTGGAAGCTGTAATCAGTCTAATCATCTAATCTTCTTAAATGAAGATCTTTTGCAGGGGATGAATACATGCAGGGAGAGGAAAGCATAGGTTCTGTTATGATGAAAGGGCTAAAATGTACACCAGAAAATATGAATTGGTGTAAACTGTGGGTAAATATGGATGTTGTGGGTAAATATGGATGTTGGAATTGATGATAATTGCATGTTCTTCTCCAGTGAATAGTGATATATACAAAGATCCAGGAGGATGACTTTTGGGGGGAAAAAATCTGTGCTACATTCTGAATAAATTCAATCCAGGGAAATAATTATTCTGTTAGGTGATGTGAATGGACCAGGGTGAGGTGGGGGGTATGAGACAAGAGAGTAAATGCTGCCAAAAAAAGACAATAAAAACAAAAGGAACATATTATATAATATAAATAGAAGGAAAAGATAGTTGTAAAGAAAGTAAGGAAAGAGCCTGGGAGGCTAAGATTAAAAGAGGCAGAGAAAATGCTGAGTGATTTTGATGGAAATAAAAGCTTGTTTTGAAAGAAGGTAAATGGACCAAGGTCAGATATTCCATATAGATATCTAGATATGTTGAAGAGTTTAAGTGAAACGAATTCTATAAATGCTATAAATGTTAGCATCCAATAAAAAATGATGAAAAGGAAGTAATATATGCTGTAGGAATGTTGAAAAATATCAAGGAAGAAGGAGTAGATAAAATAACAGGGGATGAGAAGAACAGGAAGACCAAGAAAGTTATGGTTGGATGCAGTTGATGAGATTTTGAAAAAGAAAAATAGATAAAAGTTTAAGAACAAAAGGGAACATTTGAAGCAATATATGGGCACAGTGGAAGTAAGGGTGTTTTGCAAAATGTAAAAATATAGAGGATCGTTACCTTGTCATGGTGCTGGAGCTTCAGCACCTCAATGATGCCATGAGCTAAACCGTGAAGGGCCACCCAAGATGGGAAGGTCATGACAGAGAGGTCAGACTAAATGCGATCCCTGGGGAAGGTAATGGCAACCCACCCCAGTATTCTTGCCATGAAAACTCAATGGATCAGTACAAACAGACATATGTCGGTATACCATTGGAAGATGAGACCCCCAGGTCGGATGATGGTCAAAATGCTACTGGGGAGGAACAGAGGATGAGTTCAACTAGCTCCAGACGTGATGACACAGCTAGCTCAAAGCCGAAAGGACGGCTAGCAGCCAACGGTGCTGGTAGTGAACAGCAAATCCGATGTTCTAAGGATCAACACACCATTGGAACCTGGAATGTAAGATCTATGAGCCAGGGCAAATTGGATGTGGTTATTGGTGAGATGTCAAGATTGAAGATAGACATTTTGGGCGTCAGTGAACTGAAATGGACTGGAATGGGCCACTTCACATCAAATGACCACCAGATCTACTACTGTGGACAAGAGGACCACAGAAGAAATGGAGTAGCCTTCATAATTAATAGTAAAGTGGCTAAAGCAGTGCTTGGATACAATCCAACAAACGATAGAATGATCTCAATTCGAATTCAGGGCAAGCCATCTAACATCACAGTGATCCAAATATACGCCCCAACCACAGATGCTGAAGAAGCTGAAGTAGAGCAGTTCTATGAGGATCTGCAGCACCTACTGGACAACACGCCTAAACGAGATGTTATTTTCATCACAGGAGACTGGAATGCTAAGGTGGGCAGTCAAATGACACCTGGAATTACAGGTAAGCATGGCCTGGGAGAACAAAACAAAGCAGGACATAGGCTGATAGAATTTTGCCAAGACAACTCACTCTGCATAACAAACACTCTCTTCCAACAACCTAAGAGACAGCTTTATATGTGGACTTCACCAGATGGACAACACCGAAATCAGATTGACTACATCCTTTGCAGCCAAAGGTGGCGGACATCTATACAGTCGGTAAAAACAAGACCTGGAGCTGACTGTAGTTCAGATCACAAACTACTTCTTGCACAATTTAGGATCAGACTAAAGAGATTAGGGAAGACCCACAGATCAGCTAGATATGAGCTCACTAATATTCCTAAGGAATATGCAGCGGAGGTGAAGAATAGATTTAAGGGACTGGACTTAGTAGATAGGGTCCCGGAAGAACTATGGACAGAAGTACACAACATTGTTCAGGAGGCGGCAACAAAATACATCCCAAAGAAAGAGAAAACCAAGAAGGCAAAATGGCTGTCTGCTGAGACACTAGAAGTAGCCCAAGAAAGAAGGAAAGCAAACGGCAAGAGTGATAGGGGGAGATATTAAATGCAAAATTCCAGAGGTTAGCCAGAAGAGATAAGGAATTATTTTTAAACAAGCAATGCGCAGAAGTGGAAGAAGACAATAGAATAGGAAGGACAAGAGACCTCTTCCAGAAAATTAGAAACATTGGAGGTAAATTCCAGGCCAAAATGGGTATGATCAAAAACAAAGATGGCAAGGACCTAACAGAAGAAGAAGAGATCAAGAAAAGGTGGCAAGAATATACAGAAGACCTGTATAGGAAGGATAACAATATCGGGGATAGCTTTGATGGTGTGGTCAGTGAGCTAGAGCCAAACATCCTGAAGAGTGAGGTTGAATGGGCCTTAAGAAGCATTGCTAATAACAAGGCAACAGGAGACGACGGCATCCCAGCTGAACTGTTCAAAATCTTGCAAGATGATGCTGTCAAGGTAATGCATGCTATATGCCAGCAAATTTGGAAAACACAAGAATGGCCATCAGACTGGAAAAAATCAACTTATATCCCCATACCAAAAAAGGGAAACACTAAAGAATGTTCAAACTATCGAACAGTGGCACTCATTTCACATGCCAGTAAGGTAATGCTCAAGATCCTGCAAGGTAGACTTCAACAATTCATGGAGCGAGAATTGCCAGATGTACGAGCTGGGTTTAGAAAAGGCAGAGGAACTAGGGACCAAATTGCCAATATCCGCTGGATAATGGAAAAAGCCAGGGAGTTTCAGAAAAACATCTATTTCTGTTTTATTGACTGTTATGTGGACCATAACAAATTGTGGCAAGTTCTTAGTGGTATGGGGATACCAAGTCATCTTGTATGCCTCCTGAAGAATCTGTATAACGACCAAGTAGCAACAGTAAGAACAGACCACGGAACAATGGACTGGTTTAAGATTGGGAAAGGAGTACGGCAGGGCTGTATACTCTCACCCTACCTATTCAACTTTTATGCGGAACACATCATGCGACATGCTGGGCTTGAGGAATCCAAGGCTGGAGTTTAAATGGCTGGAAGAAACAGTAACAATCTCAGATATGCAGATGATACCACTTTGATGGCTGAAAGCAAAGAGGAACTGAGGAGCCTTATGATGAAGGTGAAAGAAGAAAGTGCAAAAGCTGGCTTGCAGCTAAACCTCAAAAAAACCAAGATTATGGCAACCAGCTTGATTGATAACTGGCAAATAGAGGGAGAAAACGTAGAGGCAGTTAAAGACTTTGTATTTCTAGATACGAAGATTACTGCAGATGCTGGCTGCAGTCAGGAAATCAGAAGTTGCTTAATCCTTGGGAGAAGAGCAATGAAAAAACTCGATAAAATAGTTAAGAGCAGAGACATCACACTGACAACAAAGGTCCGCATAGTTAAAGCAATGGTGTTCCCCGTAGTAACATATGGCTGCGAGAGCTGGACCATAAGGAAGGCTGAGAGAAGGAAGATAGATGCTTTTGAACTGTGGTGTTGGAGGAAAATTCTGAGAGTGCCTTGGACTGCAAGAAGATCAAACCAGTCCATCCTCCAGGAAATAAAGCCAGACTGCTCACTTGAGGGAAAGATATTAAAGGCAAAACTGAAATACTTTGGCCACACAATGAGAAGACAGGACACCCTGGAGAACATGCTGATGAGAGTGGAGGGCAAAAGGAAGAGGGGCCGACCAAGGGCAAGGTGGATGGATGATATTCTAGAGGTGACGGACCCGTCCCTGGGGGAGCTGGGGGTGTTGACGACTGACAGGAAGCTCTGGCGTGGGCTGGCCCATGAAGTCACGAAGAGTCTGAAGCGACTAAACAAATAAACAACAACAAAAATATAGCGTGATATTGTGAATGGAGTTGGTATAAACTAGATTTAGCTATTTTAATTCTTATGCCTTTTCTGCATGTTGCATGATGATCCTTACCCAGAAAGGAATTATCTGGATATGTATGCATAGAAATGTTTGTTTAATATTCCTTGCACTCCATTTATGGGGATATTATATAGACAATACATAAACACAAAAGAAGCAAAAACATGGATATGAAAGGTGAAAAATTTAGTGTTTCCCCCTTCCCCTCACTCCCAGCATTGACAACTGATATGAGAAATGCTCAACATGACAATACTCAAATCACCTAAGAATGGTAGAAGTGGCTACACATTATCTTCAAGTGACATGGTGTAAAAAGTCAGTGAGTAAATATTGTAGATCATTACCAATGCAATAAATAAATTCATTGAAAAAATACCAAGCTGGGAAAGCTTGAATCTTCTTGGTGTAGTGCAGGCTTTCTTGTTCCTACATTCTATCCTTTCCTTGAATACTCGTTCTCTACTCTTATGCTTTCATTATTTCCTTTCACAATATGGAAATCAAAGCAGATGCTAGAATGAAAGAGAACTCTTAGATCTAGAGATCTTCTGAGTGAACTATATATAACTTGGCTAGACACATTAAGAAACATCTTTATTTTTAAGAGCACATTATTGCCCTTTTATCTATACCTCATATCCAGTTAGGCTTTTGCACTACAGATGATCAAAGGGTTTCCTATTATGACTGTCCCATTTCAAGCGCTCTGTACTTTTTAAAACTATGGAGTTTTGGAGTTATATTTTACATTAGGGGGAAAAAGAAGAATGTTAGGCTTGAGCAAAGAACTAATTCCCCCATTCTCATCAAAGGTACCTAAAAAGATAAAACAAGTTGAACAGAGAACACAGAGTTGAGGGTAAAGTTTAAACCTTTGTAGCCCAGCAACATTCCATTTGGGATTGTATTAAAGCAGGAGAACTCCCCATATGTTGTTCTGTTACTCTCACAATCCCTTTGCACTGTACTTGCTGCTTGGTCTGAGGGAACTGAAACCCAAAACATTTAGAGGGTTCCAGGAGGGGTCTACTCTTTCATGAAAGGACATCCACAGCAGGAACCTTTCAAAGAGCAAAACTCTGCTCTCACAGTAGTTGGCATTGTGTGAAGATTAGACATGTTAATGTTTAAACTGCACATCATTTTTCATAAATGATGGAAAAGGACAGAGTTTCACACTTTGTTAACCACAGGCTAGGCAATGGTCAGAGAAGAGGTAGCTGAGCCTTCAGAAGGAATGGGGCATGGCAAACAACTCAGAAGGGACCCTCCCTAGTTTCTTCAACTGTAAGGATGAAGAGGGAGAGATGTATTTTCAGACTTGCAAGATTCTGTTAATGCAACCTTACAATAAATACAGAGCTAGTACTCCTGGGGGTGCTTCTTGTCTGGACTACCTTACAAGGCTGACAGTTCCAAGTATTGAGTCACTATTGACCAGAATGATCCATGGAAGTAAATAAAGATAGCACTCTATTTTTGGATCATATGATGTAGGCTCTGCATAATTAGTTTTGATATAAATAAGAAATTAATAGTGGAATCAAAACATCAATTAGAATAATCACATCACAGTTTAAAATTTTAAAAATTGGGAAAATAACATCTTTGCTAAAGAGACATTGGTATAATCTTTAGGGGAGTTCCTTATGGAAGAGATTCCATAAATGTATTACCCCAACCTTCAATTTAATAATAATTAAATAATTATATTAATAATTGACAATGTTGGCTCAGGCAGAAACAGAAGTAAAATATTCAAAAACCTAGACTTTTTTTCAAGTTCTCTCTCTCATGGTATTTTACAAAGAATGAAAGCACCAACTACATATAAGGTCTCATTGTGCTAAGTGGAGCCTAAGGTACCTCTCTACCAACTGTTCAATAACATGAATCTTGGATTTCAGAATAAGATATTGAAAAACCAGGTACTGGAAGACAAGGATAGAAAAGCAAATTGACCTTTTGATGAAAAAAAGGGGGTGATGGGGGAGAAGATTTGGAAAAAAAAAAGAACTTTGCTTTTGCCTACTTTCTAAGAAGCAGAACATTCTATTATGGTGAATACAATTTCTCTAAAATTGAATCACTAACACTATATAACAAAGGTCTTTTATGGAGCTTTTTGAAAAAAAATCAGTATACTCTTTTCCCCCATGGACTATATTTTCTATTACTAACTCTGGGGGAGGGGACTTAAAAATTAAAAGGAAGGAAATGCACTCATGCTTAAAATAAGTTTAGATATATCTCCTTTGAGCAGACTCTCTATTCTGGCAGAGAATCTGTCCACCTGAATAAAGCTAAGGTCTAGGCTTTTAAAAATGGGGTCTTCTACATTTCAAGAGACAGATTTAATGTGGTTGTAATAAAACCCTGGACAGAAATGGTGCATATCTATGATTCACTTCAGGCATGTTGGAATAACCAGTCCTTTCGATTATCCAAATTCAAGCCAGGTGAGGTTTAAAGCTAAATAGATATGTTTGGGGTAAGGTGTAGTTGCTAAACAACCTTTGAATACAATTTCAGTTACACTTGTCTAACCTGGAGGTTCCCAGAGCACATATTGCCATACTCAAGCTACTACTATCCAGAGATCCAGCATACAACACTGTCTAATAGCCTTAGTAGGTGGGAAAGGCTCCATGGCACAAAGGTAATGTGCACACTAAAAATAAAGTTAGAAGCTCTCCCAGATTGCAAGCTTGCTTCTTCAAGAGGTAGTTGCCACTGCATTCAGGCTGAACTCCACCTCTGGATGGAGCAAAGGAAATTGAGTGATGCAAATCTAGTCCATCAACAAACGGTAGGCACCATTTAATATATCCACTATCTCATCTGGCACACCAATAAAAGAACAGTATGGTTGATTGTCACACAGTTGTGTTTGGTTGTTTAGGGCAAATAGGAGCCTAGTGTGTAAATTGCATGTTCCTTGTTGCCATGATGGGGTAAAGAGAGTGGGGTGATGAGCAGCACACCTTCAGCAACAATGCTAACAGTGTGGCTCCACTGTAGGTTTGGGGGAAGGTGCTAGCAACTATATATAGCTGGTGCCACCTGCATATGAATGCCATTGTTCTCTAAATGCTTAGATCAGTGTTTCTCAACCTTGGCAACTTTAAGATGTGGGGACTTCAGCTCCCAGAATTCTGGGAGTTGAAGTTCCCACAAATTAAAGGCGCCAAGGTAAAGAAACACTGGTTTAGATTGTAGCACTTATGGCTTCATCTCTCTCTCTCTCACAAGATGAACCCTTGGAGACCATGTTATAAATGGCTTGGAATTAAGCAGTTCCCTTTCTCCAGCACCACTATTTGGATTTTCCACATCCGTCCAAAACTATGAAACTCAGGATGAAAGGGATTAGTGCAAATCTCTATAGAGGAAACATATTTAGAGATATAGGTCATTACACAGTACCCTACTGGATAATGCTGTGAGAACACTTCTGTTTGCTGTTTGCCTTTTCCTTCTGGATGTATTTCATCTGCTCAGAAACACCCTCAGGACTGACTTTTGGTAACAAAGCAAGCATACTCTGTTTTGCCTCATCACATCTCACTCACTGTCTCACTGGCAAATTGTCCGCAAAGTAAAGTCTGAATCATCAGTTTGTTTGATGACAGCTTATCAACTAGAAAGAAGAAAAAGATAATAATGACATATTGTGTTAGGATCCCCATTAAGCTGTTTTTCCTTCCCCTTGTAGTTTCTTCTTAAAAACTCTAATTTCAATTCCTTCTCTAGTCCACTTGCTTCTAATATTCTACACCACCAAGGCTGCTTCTGATGTATTCCTGTTGGAGACTGGAGGAACATTTTTCAAGAAGTAAATATTTTGTATTTGAAAGCCACACCATCAATCACAAGAAACAAAGTTACTAGTTTGTGACACAGATGGACAGTTCTGGTCTTAATGAAATGGACAGATGCTACTGAGTTAGATGACTTAGATGACTTAATCCAACTGGGTGATCTTCCTTTGTCAAATTCTAGAAACTCATCTGCCTTAGAGTAATTTGTTGCATATTATGTCTGAACTTCAGAAGAGCGTTGATGGTTTTAAAAAAGGTGAATATTCTTGCCCAAAAATTCTCCTCAGAAATGGAAGTAATATTGTATTTGAGAAAATGCCTCCTCTTTCCTATAAAGTCAGGTTGCTAAGATACCAAGGGGAGGACAACCTAGTGTCATAAATGGAATGTGGTTAGCTGAGGGCCATCTATTAAGCCTGGGTAAGGTAGCTTGGATTCACCTCAGTAACGACATTCATGCCATGGAATCAACGTGATTATTTTCCTCAAGGGGAAGAGGCAGTGCAATTTGCCTTGACAAAGTATTTCATATCATATTGTCTGCTTTGAATAGAAGTGGAAGAGGTCTGTGACAGTGCTGGTCAATACAGGCAAAATAAAGCCAAACAGTTACTTTGTTTCATTCTCAAAAGCAAAATTGGGGTGTGTTGTTTCACAAAGAAACTTTGAGGGGCTACTTTGCTTGAGTCTTCCTCAAAGTAAAGTACATCCTCAGAGATCTGCATAGCCAGATCCTCTACCTTATTAAACTTATGCAATAGAATAAATTTCTGGGACAAGGCACTCAGGAGAAAATAGTAAAGCCGACAGATGAAAACATTAAGCAATTTCATGGGAACTTAAAAAAGAAGAGAACATTAAGTAGGTTACCGCAAAGAGCAGCTGGTTAGCTGTGTCTCTGCTTTTGGATCATATACTATAGGAAATCCACTCCTGAAAGCAAATACCTTAGCTAAAAACAGTCAGTGCCTAGCATGAGTTCTCTCCAGCTTTCTGTAAGATGAATGAGCATTCAGCAAAGGAATGCTCACTTGTTTTAAAACTTTTGTTTGAACTGAGAGGACTGGAATCTAGGGCAGAAAACTCAAAGTCTTCTGGAAGTTGTTGAGTTCGACTTCAGCGAGCCTCAGTCAGCTTGGAGAATGGCCAAGAATTGGGGGAAGGGGTCTGTAATCCACAACATCTAGAACATACCCATGTCACCTTGCCCTGATTTAGTCAGATATAATTCATTGTGATTAGACCTGGACTATTTGCTCCTGCCCAGTAAACTACCTAACTTACACTTCTAACAATACTAACAACTACAAATATTCATCCTGGGGAAGGGACTCTGGGGAGCAAGATACAGAGCATTCTACATCTGGGTTACATGTCGATAACTCACCTTCAATCCAGATCAGTCTGACCTCTTCTTGAATGCTTTTCCCTTCAGTTGCTAGAGGGGTAGAACCCATTATCTTCCTGGAGGGACAGGTATAAGAGTAACTATGTTGTGTGTGTGGTTTTTTTTTTTCAAATGGGGTGGAGTTTAAAGCAGCTATTGACTCCATTAGTTATAAGAACACGGACAGGAAGTTCTGGTGTGGGCTGGTCCATGAAGTCACGAAGAGCCGGAAGCGACTAAACGAATAAACAAGTTATAAGAACATTCCAGGATGTAGGAACTGCTGTGCCAGGTCTCTGATCCTTCCAGTTGGATGCTGGCATTGTGTCAAGGTGGAGCTGGAGGTCACTTGTCCTGCCCTATCAGGGTTTTACTGTTAGTTGCCAGGGGTTCTATCGTGTGTCTTAAACTTTTTTTTAAAAATCATTTTTATGAAAGTGCTAGAGGGGTTGTCAGTAAAAATGAAATAAAGTATTGTCACTGTGCAGTCAACAATCTGCTGTCTTCAGCATTCTGCTTCACTTCTGATGAAGCAATGGAAATCCAGCATGGATGCTTGGAATGCAGTAACATGTTGAATAAAGTGAATAAAAGAACTACCCACTTAATTTTTAAATGTTTTTTTTTTGCATATAAAAGTCTGTTATTGCTAGCCAGGCATGATCTAGCCCCTCGCATTTATATCCTAGCCATTTGATCTTGCACATAGCCAAAATGGTATGTGCCAAATATGATCATTGTCTCCTCTAGAATCTCTAGTGAATTCCAACTTTCTGTGGCATCATTAAAGGTTTTAGTGTAGCAAGAGAGAATGTTAGCATTACCAAAAATTAAATGCTTTAGGATGATAAATAAATAAATAAATAAATAAAATGATACAAGACATATATAATTCTATAACATGTTTTCCAAAACATTTGGTGTACAATCCATATAGAAAATATTTCTGTCTCATACCAAACCTTTATAGAGAAACGTGGCTATGACCTTACAAGTGAGCAAGTTTACGTTGGTGCCTGGAGAAGCAATTAGCAGTTCTATTTACATAGCAATAAAATTTTAATGTTGTCTTGGGCCACGTCCTGGTTTACTATGCAAAATATGCTAAAATGAGAGATGAATGCAGGGAACATAATAATCTGCAGAAAAATAAATTACAATAGATGTATTATGGGGAATTCTAACCCAGTTTGCCCAGTGTTTGTGTACAAACACCCTCCACCTATAGCTGCTCGGCTCTTATACAAGATAGAGATACTGGGGGAATAGAGGAAGAGCTACCTGAAACAGGCACTGGATTTTGTAAAAGAGCATGGATGAATACATTTTTCATCACTGAAGCTCACCCATATTCCCAGGAGGAAGTCAAAACAGAGAAGATGGCAAATTTGGCATCATAACACATGGAGAAGGGCTTGCACTGCAAAACTGCCTCCACTATTTTGCCTGTTTTGACCCACTTCTGCAGATGCTGCTTTGCTCATTACCAGGAACATTAATTTTATCTAGTCACCCCTGACTTCTGATGATAAAACTTATACATAAAAATAGTTGAAGGAAAATTAACCTTACTCAGAATGCCAACAAAAGAACTCTGCTAGAATATATGACACTGCCCAAGAAAAACATTACCAAGTCCAAGAAGTCAGCAGAATGGAGAGGGCCATGTAAGCTATTAAAAAATATGGTTTCCTTGAAAAACCTCTATGTTTTATCCATTGGGAGAGAAAATCCCCCAAATGGTCAAAAGAAATGCAAAGGTATTAATAAGGGCCATACTGGATTTTGAGCAGCATACCATTAACGGAAAAAAATTAGTCTGCATTATAAACTTATTTTGATCTCCCAGTTAATACTTTCTTCAACTTATTGCCAGAGTAATTGATTTGCACCTAGACTATTGAAACTTTAACATTATCCAGGCCCAGTATCAATCAGTGGGAGAATAAAAAGTGATTGAAACCAGCTGCAAATAAATATACACAAAATTTCCCAGATAGCTTAAACAGGATTCCCCTGAAGAGGCAATTAAAAATAAAGGCAATTAAAAATAAATTTCAATCAAGAAGCATTAATAGCAATAGTCATTAGTGTCAGAGTGGGGGGAATGATTGGGTGAGTGAAGTTGCAGCCCTTTTTAAGGGCATGTAATGCACTTAGGAGCAAGATTTTACTTGCCTGCCTATGCCCACCATTTTGAAGCTAGAGACTGTTGTTGTAGACCACCAATTCAACAAGTTAATTAATTTCGCCCCACCCCCTTTTTTCTTTAAAAGAAACACATTAGAAATCTGTCTGTTTCACATTTTCTAGGTATCTGGACCAAGCTGGTTGATAAGGAAAACAATTTTTTTAAGATGATTGAACTGAGCCACCACAACTAGATCACAATTTCAGACAGTAATTCTATACCTATTTTCATTTAACTCAGGTTACTATATGTCTAAGTAGAGTCGATTAGGCTTGTGTGGTTAATAATCTAAAATAAAATAGTTTTTTAAAAAAAAACAAAAACAAAAAAAATCTTTCTCACCAAGTATTCTTGGTGATTATATCACACTGTTAGAAGTACAGGGAAAGTACAGGCAGAAATATTAGCCAATATGTAAACAATTTATTAGTAGGCTAATAGGCAAGTATGTAAATGTAAGTATGTAAATTAAAAATGCAATGATATACTGAGCACTAACTGTACAACTTTTACAACTTCTTTGTCCACTTACTGATATTATATCTTCGTATCAATTTTTTTCTTTTTTGTTTCCTCTTTTTTAAAAAAAAAATAAAAATACAATATATAGATTACCATACTTTTAGTATTTAGTAAAAATGCTATATATAAACTAGTATATTTTTAATACACACACACACACACACACCGTGAGCTATTTAAAAACATACATATTCCCTCCTGAATGTCTCCATGGGAGCATAAGATTATCTTCTTTTTGTTTGCTTGTTTTGCTTATTAAAAAACAACAACAACACACACATACATTCAACAGCCACAAATGGAAACACACGCATACCTACACACATTGTTTTATTGAATCTCTGCAAATGCAAACAAAATAGAAATAACTAGAAAATAAGCAAGAAAAATCTAAATTATTTTTGGAGGAAAACATACAAAAGATTAAAAAGATTGGAGGCACTGAGGTTCATTCTTCAAGTCCTGTTTTGCCTCCGAGCAAATCATGTTATGCTGTCTCACTGTGTGTGTGTGTGTGTGTGTGTGTGTGCGCACGCACACGCAAGCTCCTGAAAGGGATAACCTAACCCTAATTAGTGAATCAAAGAAATCTATAGTCTCTATGACATTTTAAAATGTCAGTTTATTTATCTCTATTATACTCTTATATTCCTTTTTCATGTTCTCTCTTATGCTTGCTCATACCTTTTCTTCAAAGTGTTCAATTAAAAAAAAAAAGACAGGGATGAGTGAAGAATGCCTGGAGTGTATGCCAAGGCTATATACTCCCAGCAAGGTCACCCAAGATGTGAAGGTCACCCCAGCTGCCCAGCTAAAGCAAACAGCATTGGTCAGCAGAGATATAGGAAGATGCTGGAGGTGGATGATCTTTTTAGTAACAATAGCGAAGGCATCATTTCATGCTGCATGGGAAAAAACAATAGTAAACCACTCCTGTATTTTATCAAGACACAGGTAGACTATATAAAGTGATTGGTGCCATAGTGCCAGATGATGGGCCCCTCAGGTTGGATGGCAATCAACATGCTACTGAGGAATTGCTGGGGATCTTTCAGAATATACAAATGGTGTTTATAAAATGGTTAGATTAAAGCCTTTGGGATAACTAGTTGCTGATGTTAATGGGCAGGGAAAGAAATTTCCAAGCTTCAAATACAAAATTCCATTGGGAATATGGAACCTGAGAAGCACGAACATGGGAAAGCTCAACACAGTGAAAGATGAAATTAAATGACTGCAAATTGACACCTTAGGCATAATTGAAGTGAACTGGCATTAGACATTATAATGGGAAGATTATAGTGTTTACTACAGCAAAGACAGTAGTTATGAAAAGAGTGCTGGAGAAGGAGGAGGGGGAGGGGAAAGAAAGCAAACTGGATATCAGAACAGAATTTATAATATGATCAACAGGATGCCCACATGCTTGTTCCATCTCCCTGCAAGAGAAGTTTTATTCTTATAGGCAACAATGACATTAAATATCAGCAAAAAGTCACATCTGCCAGGGAGAGGGGAAGAATAAGGGAAGAGGATTCTTCATAAGCATCACTCTGCAGTGATACTGGATTTTCTCCAATATCTATCATGTTATGAAGGCTTTTCTTCCTGTATAAACCTAAAATGGTGCAATATTGACATTTCAGGCATGAGAGCCACACAGGACAAATATAAGGAAATGGGCTTTTTGATCTGGTTGTAGGCCTCATTGCCCTTACATTACTGTTGTTGCTCAATTTTATATCAAAACTGGAAGAAACCTACTTGCTGTGTCTTCCCATCTCTTTACAACTGGCCTTAATTTTTTAAAATGCACTATTGTGCCCATCTTTCCAGTGTGAATAGACAAAACAGTATTGCCTACAGAAGCTTCCTTCTGTAGAAATAATGCTGCTTCTAATGCTTCTCGTTTAATTAAACCCTGTGGTTCTGTTGAGATGGCTAGGTTTTAATAAGTAGTGATATGAATAACACTGACAATTATTTCACAATAAAAGAACACACATCCATTTTATTCAAAACTTATTTAAACGCTCCCCTATTATTTTGGATAATACAGCATTTATAATGGGTGTAACTAAAACTAAACATGGTAAAATGAACATATAGTAGTATACACATTATTATAATTTCAAACTGCATTGCTATTGGCAACATTAAACTTAAAAATGCACTGGTAAGATGTTAGCAGTCAAGTATTATGTGATTATTTTTAAAAACATGCTCTTAGTGATGGCAGTTCTTGAGAGAAAATACTTTGATCATCAGTTATGTGGAACCAGGGGCATCGCCAGAGGGGATCGAAAAAGAGAGGATCAAAAAAATTGTACACTTGTAACCACACAGTTGAAGGCACACTCCTTTTGTACATTCATCACACATACACACATACAAAAGGAACACGACTTTGATCACACAGTCACAGCTGCTTCGACTTTTTGACCCCTTCCTGTGGACAACCCTGTGTGGCACACATATACTACAGTTTGTATTTCCAACCTAGTCTTGTAACAGGATGCAAGAAGAACTGGTAGAGCATAGTTATTGTTGTGGAATACTGTCCAGAGGCAAAGAAGAAAGGCTGCAACATAGGTAAATGGAATGGGCACCCAATGGCAGGTTTGGTCTTCAGGAAAAGAATGAGAGAATCCAGTCTTTAGTAATTGACTAGTTATAGGACACATAAGGAAAAGCTGATCAGTAATATTCTGGCTACACTGAACATAAAAATGAAGAAGGCTGAAAACTCAGAGGAAGAACTCTAAATAAACTTTCAGAGGATATTTGCTAAACAAATTTATTTTACAGAAGAATCTGGCCATTGGGATGAGCTCTTCCAGTGATATAGTAATATATTATGTCCCACGGGAAACCAAGATTTTAATTTCACTGGCACTGTATTGAGGCAAAGTAAAGCCTCAGGAGTCCTAGGGTAGCAATAGCTAGAGGAGGAAGCCTTAGACAGATATTATAAACACATTTGAATTCAGTGCATGCCAGGTTATTCATTGATTAGGTCTCCATGCAAATTATTATTTGAAAAATGCAAATGATCAGGTTGTGTACCTAGATCCATGAGACTTTCTGAACAGACAGCTGATTCCCTGTTTGCATATTTATTCATATTCTCTCTCATACACAAACACTGTGTGTGTGTGTGTGTGTGTGTGTACGCGCACGCATGCACATGCCTGAATGGGAAAAGAACAAAGCAGAAGGGTGAAGACTGAAATTTTTAGATGTTTGTAAACTTGGGAACTATTTAACATGCCTTTATGGAAAATTATAGAAGCAGTTATCTCCAAATAATGACTTGTGAGTCACTGGGATATAGTATTCTTTGCATTCTGCCAAAACAATGGTTATTCTGAGAAGAGACCTGGTGGAAGTCAGCAAAGAACCAGGATGTTTTG
This sequence comes from Candoia aspera, assembly GCF_035149785.1. Taxonomy (NCBI): domain Eukaryota; kingdom Metazoa; phylum Chordata; class Lepidosauria; order Squamata; family Candoiidae; genus Candoia; species Candoia aspera. Next base: position 60,551,194 of record NC_086159.1, on the reverse strand, counting down.
TATAATTGCTGCATCAGAATAATATGGTGATCGGGTTTACTAGAAATAGACCTGCAATCTTCCCTTGGGATTTAATGGAAGCATAGGAAACAATGAGATGGGGAAGAAATTTACAATACAGGTGGTCCTTGTTTAACAACCACTCATTCAACTATCATTCGAACTTACAACAGTGCTAAACAAGTGGTAGTTATGACTGAACCTCATACTGACTTTCAGTGGGACCATGGCCAACTGAAAAGCTTTGCCCGCGAGCTCAGTGAGCAGACCTGACAGCGTGGACTTTTGGGAGGTGCAGGCAGGTTTTTACTGATGCCTCAGAGCATTTTCATGGACAGAAAACACTCAGAATCATCCCATTTGTACTCTGGAAAGTCACCTTGTAGCCTGAGGACTGCAATCAGCATTGTGTCAATATGATAAGAGGGGACAGGAGTCAGGGACACATCATTTTCCAGACCATGCTGCAGCCTAATGGGACACTAGGTCAAGCCTTTCTCATTTCTAAATCACCCAATTTATGTATTTTTTTAAAGTTTTTGTACCCCAAGAGAGGCTTTCCACAGCAAGAAGAAACAAATCTCTCAGTGCTTATTGTTATTTCTGGATTAACCTTAAAACTTTTTTTAAATTGCTGGCTTACTTCCCATTTAAATTTTAAGGAGGACTGACAATAAATAATCATCTCCCTATAACTATTTTTATATTTAATTTGAAGGATTTAACATTTTCCTACACGTCGGCTTTGCTGTTTTGAGTCTTCAGTTTTTCTATCCACTTTCTTTGGGCGCTGCAGCTGCCGGTTAGAATACTTTTTATTTTGTCAATATCAGTCAATCACTTTTGGAAGCCTTTCATTAACACACTAGTTCTGATCTGTGCCAGCCAAGTATCTAGGGGGCGCTATAATCTACTGCCTTGAAGATGGACAACCTTAAGGAAATCTTCTCAGAGCTTCGTGCTGGACTTTATTGCAATTTCAATGAGACTTTCCATGATATCCATCAAATTATTCTGCAAGATACTTGGGATATTTTAGAAAATATTTGTTCGAAAATGTGTCAACTGCTTGTGGACATTTTGGAGGGAGAGGAAGAGTTTTATCAAGAGCAAGATATTTCTCCTGACAGTGAACTCTTCGAAGAAATGCCAGGCGATGAATACATTTCAGTGATGAAGGAGTTACAGTCTGACTTGCAAGATACTGATGTTTTTTTCTCTAAGGGATTGTTTTGAGAACGAAATAGTTTTGCTTTGTGGGAGGTTTTTTGATTTTTTAAGGGGGGCAGTTGGGATGCTTGATGTCTTTATGAAAAATGCCTTATGTGTAACATCTAGACAAATAAATGTTCTGGTTTATTTTGATGTGGGATAAAAAAAATTAAGAATATATATTTGGTCTGATATTAAGGCTTATATGACTGGATTTGACTGGATTTTCTAAATGTTTGTTTGATTTATAAGATTTATAACACACCTATAAGGTAAAATAATAATTGGTTTCTAGGTTTAATAGGGTTAAATGTTGTAGTATTATTAATTATAAAAGTAGTTTTCATAATTTGATTTTTGTTATAGTGGACAGAAGTATATAGAATAGTGATAGGAAGGAAATAATTAATTTGGGGGGGGGAGGGAGGGAAATAGATTTATAGATTTATATATTTATGTTTGTTCTATAAGGGGAAGGAGCAATTGTAATAGTGATTGGTATATGTGCTAATGGAAGGATTTATAGAAGAAATGTGAGCTGGGTTTGATATAGAGTAAGGGTTTAAATATGGAAAGTGCTGTATATTCCTGTTGTTGAAAGTCGGAAGTCACTTTATGTAATCTCTAAAATTCTTTTTTCTTGCATTTTGCACTCTTTTTAGTTTTTTTGTAGTTTTTATTGTTTTTTTCAATCTTAATAAAATTCTTATTAAAAAAATGACTGAACCTCATATTCATAGCCGTTGCAACGTCTCTGTGGTCACGTAATTGCGATTTGCAACCTTCCCTGCTGGCTTCCAACAAGCAAAGTCAAGGGGAAGCCAATAGGAAGTCAGAAGTCATCATGTGAGGTCCTCACTTAATGACCCATGCGATTCTCATTTAACAACAACTGGGACTGCCAGAACTGCCATTGCTAAGCAGCACAGTAACATGGTTTTTAGACTTACAACCACATTGCTTTATTATGGAATTTCTGGTCCCATTTAGTGTTGTTAAACAAGGACTACCTATAAAACGTAGATACTCACAAACACATACTGTCCACGCTATAATTAAGATAAATGCAAGAACCCAATTACTCCAATCTTGAGAATTTCACCAATATCTTCTTCCTTGAGGAACATTAACAATAACAACATTTATTTTTCATCCAATTAAAGAAAGATTTTGATACAGTATAAGGTTTTTTTTTTCCAAATTGTAAATGGTTGTGTTCTCTTTGCATTTGCAGACAGAACAAAAAATGAAAACATTTTGTACATATAATATTTAAAAGCTTAATGTTCCAGTGTCTTTTTTTTTAGATATCAATGGGTGGCTTTGTTTGAGCTTCAGTATCCACAAAGCACATGTGTAACCAATGCAGAAAAGATAAATGATAAAATTACAGCCAACAACCAACACATATTACTTAACACATGGCTCAAAGCACAGTTCTAATCTTCTTCCCAGGTGTTTATGATTTGCCAATCTGCAGGAAATTATCACTGATCATTGATCTTTTTTCTATTACCAAACTGCTAAATGTTCATTATGTTATCAAGATGTCTTGGCTATCAAAGGTGCTGTTGTCAGGGAATTAAATGCTGGAATCACACTTGTAGAAGTAATGTACTTTAGGAACAAACACAATTAAGTGTTTATTGTATCATTAAGATTTTGGATACCTTCTGAATAGGACAGGTACCATTTAACATCTGTTGGGAACAATTCAGAGACTTTTATTTCAGCATTACTTTAGAGTGAGGCAGACTGATGGGTTTCAGTTTTATTTTAATTGCAGTCCTATTCACAATGTAGTTGACCAGATCTGATCTACTTTGTCATTTTTTATAGTCAACACAGTAGAGAAACATCAGGCTAGGTGATTAGCTATTAAAGCTCTGTTCTACAATAGCCCCCCCCCCATTTGAATCTGAGATTTGAAAGAGCAAAAATGTTATGGCTATTACCTTCCTTCTTTCAAGTGTAAAGATTACAGGGCTGTCTGGGATGAGGGTCAAAAAAAGTCAAGCTGGTGATGTGATGGTATGTGGGAGTGACCTTTGGAAACAGGTGGATGAACCTCAGACCAGACCAGGATTTCTCAACCAGGGTTCCATGGAACCCTAGGGTTCCATGAGAGGTCACTAAGGGTTCCCTAGGAGATCACGATTTATTTAAAAAAATATTCAAATTTGGGTAACTTCACATTAAAGAGGTAAGTTTCATTCTTTATTTTAAGTTCAAGAACACTGTTAATGCATATATACAGGCCTACACATGAAACAAATATAATAATTTTGTAACCTCTGGCCTATTTTTGAGCCTGAATGTGCAATGATTCCCCAAGGCCTGAAAACTACTTTAAGGGTTCCTCCAGGGTCAAAAAGTTGAGAAAGGCTGGACCAGACAATGGTCAGAGAAGAGGCTTAATCCTTAGAATTATATTTATATAGCCTTTGAATGTATAGATCATCCCCCTAACCAGATTTAGAGGTTAGGATAGAATAGAATAGAATCTCCTTGAATTGACTTGCTGTACAGATAGAGTGGCTAGATATAGTATTGGCTGTAAACAGTGCTAGCATATGTATATTTAATACCTGAATGTCCAAAGGTACAGCACTTAGCAAAAAACACAAAGGACATCTGCTGGTGTCTTATATATGAATTGTTATTCAATGTTATTACATAACCTACTAGTCTTAAAGCAGGGTTGGAATAGCTATTATTAGATTGCGTCTTTTGTTGGGAATGGTAGGAGCATAAAAGGTGCTGTTCTATTCACTTTTAATTGGAAACCCTTCCTTCATTTATATAATATAAAGGAATATGAGCACATTGCTTCAAAACAGAATTCTGGGAACACTGCAGTTGCCCAGAGATGTTATTGGGACAACATATTCTCATGGACTTACTTTTGCCTCACTGGCTAAATAACCTTCAACAATCTGTTTCTACTACCCAAGGTTCAACTTGTTTTTTTATCCAGCTATTTTCCGGCTTCAAGCAACAGGATGGATTTGTATCAGTTATCATGTTTCATAAGTTTTACTAGTTCTCTCTCCACCAATCAAAAAACAGTATTGTTATGTGTTTGTTTACAACATATAAAACAATCCACACAATGCTAAGCTTTGTGTTTAGGGAGCAGTTCTGTTTCTTTCATTTGTTTAGATTTTGTTAGATTGATAGGACCCAGCATAGACAAGATTGCAAAATACTTCAAAATACTTCAGTTCAACAATTGGGAATCTGTTTTCCAAAAGTCCTAAACTTTGGTTCCCAGGACCTTTCCTCTTTAGAGACTCCTTAAGACTTTTGAACTATAGTTCAGCAACATCTAGAAAGCTTATAGTAACCATTTCCAAAATATTTGAGCACATTTAATTATTTCATATCATTAATTCAAACTCAGTCAAGATTTACTTTACTTCCTCCAAAGTTCCTAAGGAAAAATAGTTAACATTATTCATGAACATGATAACTCCCTTTTAACTAACCTGAAAAATTGTAAATGCATGGATAAGATTCTTTGATTATAACAAGAAAGCATTTTATGAAAGAGAAAGATTATGTGCCAAGTTGTTTAAGCCCATAATTAAGGATTTCCAATTCATCTTAAAGATCCTGATGGGCATTGGGTATCTTTTAACAGGAACAATTGCTTGCTACAGTAAATTAGTATCTACATTGATCGGACAATGCTCTGTGAAGCCTTTCTTTAGAAACAGAATATTATGGGAAACCAGACGATAGAAACTTTTTAAGAATGCCAGCAAATCTCTGTACAGGAGTATTGCTTATTCTTCTCTAAAACAGTTTTTGTTAATTTCCAGATCTTCTAGGTTCTTGAGAAGGAACACCTGGCTATTTTCCATAGATATCCTCAAGCATAGATAAAGAATTCTTGGCCTTCATTTTTTATTCATGGTGATGAAATTACAGTCTGGTCCAAGTACTTCCACCCACTAATAACTTAGAACAATAGAATGACTTTCAAAAAGAGATAAATCAAAATATAAAATCCTCAGGCTGTATAGCAAATACATACAATGTATGGATTTGTCTCCAAGGGGTTAAAGTATTTTGCTTTACCATAACAGGATTTTATGTGCGGATTTTATATGCTTTTTCTAATTTGTTGCTATATTCCCCAGACCACAGAATAACAGATAAATGTAAAAAAAAAAAGTAAGTTAATAAATAGCTTGTCATTTCATACAATGATGTTACTGAACCATAAGAATTATCTTATTATGCTGTAGCTTCGTGGGCACTTTCCCAGCAGCTATGGTCTACTCAAATAGTCTCTTGTATTGTTTTAATATATAACTCTTCTTTGTACTGAGATTTTAATAGGATAGTTGCTGTCATTTTTGTTGCTATCATCATCGCTATCATCACAGCATGTGGTGACACCTAAATGATCTTGCCTGACCTTGAAAACATTAAGCATCATTGGACACGGCTAGTACAAGGATACAGATTACCAGGGCTGTGGCCTAAAATGTGAAACTGGGGGGAAAAAAATCACAAAATGATGGCAAAAATCTTCCTTATTATTGCATGCATATATATATATATATATATATATATATATATATATATATATATAATGCTGTTTTGTAATTAATTCAGGTCACTTAAAGGTTTGTTTTAGGACTTTTATACATTTTTAAAACATTGTTTTATCAATCAAAATATCATCTTTTTATCTGTAGAATTTTTGAAAATCCCCTTTTGCTCTACAGGATACAGTGAATTTGAGATCAGGTGTTAAGCTATCTGTAGATGTTAATGGAAATGATTCTTGATAACAGCTTGAATGCTATAGGCAGACAAGTGATTGGATGGAAATTGTTGGATCTGTCTCTTTTGTCTTTTATGATCAGAAACATTCTGCCTGTAGTAAGCCAATCATCTATTAATCTTTGAAATGATTTAAAATATGAGAAAGTAACATGGAGAGAGCCCAGAGCCAAGAAGGTCATCTTTTCCTGGTACACTACAGTTCTTCACCTTCTTAGTTTGTTCTTTTTCTGATGTTACTACAATATTTTCCATTTGTTTAGGGTCTGCTTGTTTTCCTATATTCCATATCCACATGGTCATTTCATTGGGTTTTGGATGGTTATTTCAAAAGTTTTTCCCCCCCAAAAAAAATTCCAATATTTCTAATTTATTTTTAGGGGATGGAGTTGTTTTGGTGGGTTTAGTTAAGCTAGAACAATGTTGATTTGTATGAAATTGCCTATGTGCCTGATCCTATTTTCATATCATTCAATTTTCTTACAAGTTGCCATTACTCTTTGTTTTAATTCTTCCATGACTTTTTTTTGTTGTCCAGAATGTATCGCTTTTGCAAACTTGTTTTTATTTATTTTTCCATTCTTCAGGTTTTTTTTTTTTTTTGCTTTAACTGTTGTTAGTTGCTAATCTCTTCCCCAAATTGATTTTCATTTTATTTTCCAATCTAATTTTCCACTTTGGCATTTGATTTTTGGTTTGGCAGCTTGCTTTCAATTTTTAACCCAGCTCTATGCTTAGTATTTTTGTAAGGCTGAGTTGCCTCTTTGATTGTTTTTGTCATAATTGATTGGGCAACCACATTTGCATAAATGCACAATCTTATTTCAATGTTTCTTCTGAGTAGATTTTAAATGAGGTCATCTTTATCTTACAGTTTCTTTCATGCATTGCAAAACCTTTTCTCTAATTTGCTCTTGATATTCAGACAGTTGTGGTTCTGTTTCGTTATTTTGAATTGTTCAAAAATTTTACTGACTGCATCCAAATAGATGTTTACATGGATTTGTTCTTCTACTGCCTTTCTAGCATTTTAGATCTTGCAATTTTTTTTTAATTTGTTGTCCTTATTCACTAAGTTCCGTTTCTTTGAAGACTTTTTTTTTTCTGAGAACAGAACATCTCTGATCCATAAGTTGTTGTTCAAAGTTTTTATTTTACAAATTTCATATATTTATTCCTGGACCCTAAGTTCATGGATTTGACTTACATGTAGAGGAAGGCAGAGATAACATTGGTGAAGAAATGCAAGAACTTTATCACTTAAAAGAGATGGTAAAGAACATCTCAACCTGTAAAGATGCACATGCAAATGCAAAATGGGTGGTTTTGCAGTTCAATCTGGTAGAGCTCTGGAAATCACAAAAATAGGGCAGGTGTATTTAAGGAAGGAGAAAGTTGGTTTACATCATTGCCCATTTAGCTCAATTCTTTAATACTGATTGGCAGTGGAAATCCAGGAGTTTTTTTGTCCATCTTTGAAAATATTGAACACTGAACCTGTGATCTTCTGTGAACAAAACATGAGCCCTTGACTGAATTAAAATTCCTCACTGACTTCCATTAGGAATACACAATAAATTATGATGTTTATGTAGATATGTGGTGCCTGCCCTTCCCTTCTTGCACTTCAGTTGGTGAAATATATGTCTGAACCAATGAAAATAACATTCTAATACTGTCCAGGGCTAGAAATCAATGAGCCTATGAGATGTGCCTATCTCTGCATAAGGTTGAACTGTCAAAAAAGCTGACACTTAATAGTAGAAAGGGCATTTGTGTTTTTCTAATGTGTCTAGCAAAAGAATCAAATCCATTAAAAAAAACAATATGACACAGGTTATTATAAAGCAAACAATCAACAAGCAGCAGCTAGGGAAGAGCCTTCAGCAATATGTGATTTTGGAGCAAGTCAAGCAGTGAAAAAATAAGGGAAGTAGATGTATGTTCTCAAAAGTTTTCCTATCTTTACTTGCAAAGTGTTGGAGCATAAGTTGTCCCTGGATCAAGTAGAGAAAAAACTTTGGAGGCAGACCATCATGTTCCTCATCATTTATTAAATTCATCTGAACACTTTTACCAACCAGACCATTACAAAAGTACTATGCACATGCATGTTTGTGTATGTATGTGTGTGTGTATACACACACATCCTAAAGTCAGATACCCCTACATAGCCAATCACTGAATTTTACTTTAAGTCATAAATCTGAGTATACCACATTAAGATTTTACAGAGGAGGTTTTAATCTCATCTTTCCTGAATGATTTTCCTCCCTAAAGTTGATAGAGATTTTTGAAGAAATCAGAGTCCTGATGTCTTCAAATGAGGGGTTTTAATTTATATAAGTCATGAGTGACTAATAATATTCAATTGGATTCTCCAATTAACGTTCAACATGCTCTGGAGCTATAGTAGTTCTCATATATAGTTCTCCTTGTCCCAATAATCTATTCTTATACTGTGCAAACAACATACATTTGACTGATTTAAAAACACAAACACAAAAGGATGTGTCTGCAACATGCAGGTAATTGAGCTTGGCAGCACAATTCTAAAGCGTTCCTTAATAAAGGGGAATTACTTAAAAATAATAAGGTAATTGGCCTTTAAAAACTATCCAAGTGGAGAGCCTCTGAAATGTCTATCAGAAATATTGTAAGGAAGAGGAGAAGCAGGAGGAAAGGAAATCCAATGCGATCCATACTCAATTTTAGTAGCAATAATACCAATAAATTATAAATGAGTTAAACATAGCTGATTAACCTTTGTAACAAATTTGTATTGTTTGCATTTGATCATTTAAATATGCTTTCAATACAGCCATATACCAAATTAATTATTCCTAATTATAATTGGGCTATACCACCATGAAAGAAATAGGGTAACATTCATAATATGTAACTTACACTTTTAGAATTGGAACATATTTATAGCTCATTAAAATTCAGATTAGGAATGAACTTGACGATGGACTCTATTGAATTCTGTCCTTTGGGGGGAAAAATCCTAAATGTCATCATTTTAAATATTTATATATGTTAAGTGTCACATATGTAGTCCATAAGGAGTGCAGAATAATTTTAATTTCCCCAATTAAATGGAGTAGTTAATACATATTCTTATTAATAATGCAAACTAATGTATTAGAGTGTTGGGAATTGCTGGCTGCTAACTCTGCAAAGCAGGTTTTTCAGATAGCAGGGAAAAATAACAAATTAAGGACAGATTCAAAGATTCATTGCTTAACTAAAGGTCTACTGTAGAGGGAAGAGTGATTTCATCCAAACCACCCATCACAGACAAAATCAATAAAGGAACTCAATTCAATCAATAAGGGAAATCATATAAGACTATGTGAACAGTAATGACCTATTATATTGTTGCTGATCATAACTGTATCCAACCAAAGAGAAAGGTTGATTTGCAAATATCAATAAGGACTTGTAAGCCCACCCCTCTCAAGCATTTACCCATTGCCCTCTTGTACAGCATGTTATTAAACCAATTTAGGTTTCAGTGTAATTGTGGTCTGGTTTCTGGTTTAAATGTACTTTAAGGAGGGGATTTCAGGGTAAGCAATATAATCACAAAGCTCAGAAAAGAAGTAAGAAATAATACGCCAAACAGATCAGTGGTTTTTCAATTCAATCCCCATCTAGTATCTCTGTATGAGAAATAGCTCAGGGTGCTTATTCCTTACCAATGGTCACTCACTTTTGTATTCAGTTCTCACTCATTCTGAAACCAACTCAATCCTCTTGTTTAACTATACTTACTTCTTAAGTACTCTATCCCACTGCATTCAGCAGTATGTTCTCCTGACATATCCAACTCTTGCTTTCATATAACAAAGTGGGTGGCCATCTTTGCTTCTGTCATATATAGCTATGCATAGTCTTTGGTACACTAAATCTCAGATCTGTACTCCCTACTGCACTGTATAATCTATCTAACATACAAATCAGACAGGTTCTCAGCCAACAAGACAGCATTATCTGCATGCCAAAGTACACATACGTTCACAACCAACACAGCTCTAACATCACTGCAACCATTCCTTACACATTTACCTATGATTCACTAAGCATTCCATTTATTCTCACACATGCTTCCATTTCCTTATATACAATTCTTACCACATTCATCAATCAACTTTCAACTCTATAAAAAACATTCCTATAAAAATTCCATTCTCTCACTCCAGTTTCATCCCAAATCATTTCATTCCATTTATTTTTAATTCCATTCTCTCTGCTGGAGTCTCTGTTTTCATCCACTTCTGAAAAATCTTTTAAAAATTTCCATAAAGTTGTTCTCTATTTTCTTTCTCTCTTTTCATATTAACTCTTCATTGCTCTTTGACAATGTTCTTTGTAATTATCTTCTCCATATACATTATGCAATTCCTTTCCCATTTTTTCACCCTCCTTTATAAACATTTTTTCTCATCCCCAGCATGTTCTACCAAGCATTCTTTTTCACAGTTCCATTAGCATAACCCCACATATTACTTTGGCACTCTATAATGCAATTCTTTTCACTCACCTACTTTCACTTTCCCTTTCACTCACTTCTCTTTCCATCTTCTCTTTCCTTACATCCATGTTCCATTCATTCTGTTTGGTGATAATCTGTCCTCTAATATTTTTTTTCCTAAAGATTAATACTTTATTTGCACTCATTCTACTTTCATTCTAGCTCTTCATTCTGACAAGCTGTGGAAGATTGAGTTGCTACAGGGGCTTATTACAAGCTCTATCCACACAGTTCTCCTGTAAATCATCTAAATTGCTACATCTGGCAGCTGTGTGTTTCAGCTAGACTACCTATGTGAAATGTCCCCTCGGAAGGGTTTGTGAAACCTGCTTGCAGAAGAGAGAGCCCTGACTCAGTTGTCATTTAGGAAAGTCCTTAAAACAGAGCTCCTTTCAGCTGGCCCTGGGGAAGGGCACTTTGTGACCCCTGTACTGATACAGGGGCTTCATTCCTTGGTTCTTGGTTTTGTTTTCATGATATCTTCATATATATTTTGTTTATTTCTGTTATCATGTTATCAGTTTAATAAGTGGCATGCCCCTTAAAGTCACTTGGACTGAAATTATAGAAATTGGAACAGGGAAATTCATTTCCATAAGGCCTGCTTCACCCACTGAAGATCCAAAACACTGGGGATGGGAGGAGTAAGGCAGTTGAAACCCGGTGCTAGAAACGTGGGGTTCAAGGAGGGGTCTTCAAAGGGGATGGGGTCCCAAAAATGTCAGGATGGCAGCTGCAACTGCATAAAGTCTGCAATCCACAGTATCCCTTTTTTACATGTATAAAACTGCCATAGCAACTACCCCATGGACCTCGCTATAGTAATACCTTACATTAATGTTTCTGCATTTGTTTTTGTTCTACACCTGTCAAGGCCCTAGTTATTCATGATAATATAGCTGCATCTAATGCCAAAGAATATATATTGAAGATGCTGATACTGTTTACTCTAAACCAGAATATGGTTTAGCCCAGACATCTTTGGATATAAGTAGTTCTCGCTTAATGACCATTCATTTAATGATGGTCCAAAGTTACAATGGCCTCAGAAAAAGTGTTTTACAAGCTGTACTCATACTTATTACTGTTGCAAACCATAGCATCACCCCTGTGGTCATGCAATCACAATTCAGGCACTTGCCAGCCAGCTTGCATTTATGATCAGTTGCAGAGTCCTGTGGTCACGTTGGGGAAGCTGGATTCGCTTAATGACCATGTTTGTAAAATCAGGTCCAGTCATTTGGTGACTCACCTAATGACTGCACCACTTAACAACCAATTTTCCAGTCCCTATTGTGGTTGTTAAGTGAGGACTACCTGTGTTTAACAACCAGATTGATGCTCATTTCCGTTGTTATTAATAACTGATCACCTGCTGTTCTGGTTATGGATAGTTCCCCACAGCTCCTATGTACTGTGCATTTGGACCTATAAGCCTGCTGCACTGGCATATAATTCTCCTGGAGTGAGCTCGATTTTGTCTCTTTTAGAAAAATTGCCCTCTACCAAACAATTGATTACTTTCCTGTTTAAATTCCCAACTCCTCCCCTCAATTACTCGAGATCTTTTAATTAACCCACTATTATTATTCCTCTTGTGTATAAGCCAAGTAGCAAAAAGCATTTATTATTAATAATTATGATACCACCTTTATACGAGTTCTCTTCCTTTTCGTAATAATTCCTACAAGACTTTGTTGGAGCCAATTTTGTAAGGAGGTTCTTAGTTTTAAACACTCTCCTCAGTAGCTTAACTGTTTAGGAGATTAATTTGTAATACAAGGTGTCACCACCCGTCTTTCTTTGTATTGCTTTGGATGAGTTTCTGGAAGAGGCACTGGGTACATTCATAGCATGTACTGCCTTAAACAAATGTCAGAAGCATATGTCTTCATTGGCTAATACTCCATTTGCATATGCCCATATATTCTTTTTATGGTCTTCAAGCAGAAAAGTGTAGTCACCGTATCAGTAATCTTGGAGAACACTTCATTCAGGAATACGTAGATAAGGACTTTGTTCCTTTTGAACAGAAACAGAACAGGAGTTTTAAATAGAAAACATGGGAATTTACTTACTGCCACCTAATGGTCAAATTGCAACAAATGGAAACTACTTCTGATTAGTTGTACTTATCTTGAACTTTCTCCTTGTTTCCTTGCTTTGTGTCTTTGCCCTCAGTTGAGAAAAATCTGGATTTCAGACGAACTAACTCCAGTAGCAGTCAGTTAAAAAAAAGTCCCACCATTCTATGGTTGGAAGGAGATCAAAATCATCTAGTCCACCCCATTGCTGTTACATATAGGAACCTTTCAGAGGTGTCCAAATGGTAATATGAAGTGAAGCTTGGATTTTTATTTGTTCATTGTAGCATTTTCTAGCTCTGGTATAGCTGGGCTACAAAAAGCCAGGTGAACAAAGAATTACATTTGTTGGGGGTGGGGGTGGGGATCTCTTTGGATAGTCAGATGAGCTAGGCATAGACATTTTCCTTCAGAGTCTGATGACAGTGGTTGCAAGCAGTCATATCAACTGCCTTAAATCTGTTGATTAAATAAACAAATAAATAAAAAATCATTCATCTGTTTCTGGGCTAGGTCAATTCAGATACCTGATTAGGACCAGATTACTGTGGCCCTAGTTGTTATGCCCAATGGTAAAGCTATCCCAATCTGAACGAAGGCACTCTCACATTCTACTGTAGACTTTTGAAGAAAACCAGCCCCAATCATAATTTCACATATACTGAGCGAAATATTTCAGACTCTGCTGTAAACATTAGAGGGCTTCTTCTATGTGAAACTGTGTCCTCGTGTTATATTAAAATGTTGGAGTTTTTTATTCCTCCCATCCAAAAAAAAAAGATTTTATGGTTCTTTTAGCTTTAGCTAACCCATGCTGGCAATTAGTGACAGACCATTTCCTTCTCTAATTACTACTGTTGATAAATGAAAAAAAAATAATCACAGTTCTTCCCATTCACACCAAACAATTGTCTTCAGTATTTCAAATGGTACTTTAGTCTCCTTCTGCTTTATTAGCAAAGGTTCACTATTTTCTCTTTGATTGTTAATTGATACCATTGCACCTGTCCTGATATTCACTTGTCTATTTTACACTGAGAGCCAGTTTGGTCTAGTGGTTAAGTCAACAGGCTAGAAACCAGGAGAAGGTGAGTTCTAGTTCCGCCTTAGGCATGAAAGTTGGCTGGGTGACCCTGGGCCAGCCACTCTCTCTCAGCCTAACTCATCTCACAGGGTTGTTGTTGTGGGGAAAAATGGGAGAAGGAAGGAGTATTAGGTATGTTCACCACCTTGAGTTATTTATAAAAATAATAAAGGCAGGATGAAAACTAAAAAAAAACCCCTTAAATCTTATTTTATGAGTAAAGAAAGAAAAGTGCAGTGGGAACTCAAGTTATGCTTTCAAAAATTTAATGAGGTCCACCACAAAGAATTCGCCGCCTTGAGTTATTTATAAAAATAATAAAGGCAGGATAGAAAATAAATAAATAAAATTCTTCATTCAGTGAAGGTGGAGAAGTCTGACTATACTTTGCATTGCAAATATCGTATTTTGCAATAGCAGAGATAGGTGGCCATTTGTTCATGTTTAAATTCCTTTATCCTCAAGAACTAAGACTACTGTGTCATTCTTATTAGGTGATATTAGTCCTATCAAACTCAGATCAGTCGAAGAATCAGAAACACACTTTTCTGAAAGCAAAACCACGGCATCCAATGTTCGTATGTTTTTGTGACAGTGTTCCCTCATGAAAACAAATTTACTATTAAGTGAGGCTGTAAAATTCCACACCATCTGGAATTAGCACTGGAACATGTTGTTCCTGCCTGCTACAGAAAGATGAACCCATCAATATTCACACGCAAGAAAGCTTCCAGAAGAACATGATATTGTCATCATGCTGTATTCCTGTGCTTTGCACTTGAAGCCTGTTGTTGCTATGTTGAACACATTGTATCTTGTATACAAAATCTTGTATATTTTGTATATTACAGTACGCAAAAGGGAGATTAGCTATGATGCTAACCATAGTACAGTTGGGCATCCATGACATAGTAATAGATAAAGCTGAGTGCAAATAGCTGATTGAGATTCTCACCAACTTTGTAACAGAAAAAATGGTGGAAATATTCTCTGATTTCCCCCTTCCCCCTACCCCCCCCCAGGGGAAGGGACATTTTTCCAATATTTTTAAGGGCAGCCTTACCCCTTCACAGTGAACAGCAGTGCTGTAACTAAAAATGCCTAATGGAAAAAGGTTCCCTATGATGGTTTCTCTTGGGATTTAACTGAAGTAAGGGAAGCTAAGGAGGCTGCAGACCATGGTAGAGATGATGGTACAATGAAAAGCAGACATTCACACATAAATCTTGACCACCTTGTGACTGAACAAATGCAAGAATGCCACATTCCAGCTGTGAGAATTTCTTTTAAATGTTCTGTGCCTTTAAAGAACTTCGAAGGAAGTTTTCTTTTTTAACACTGAATAACACTGGTGGCCATTTTTTTGTCCAGCATTAATATTAGACCTTATAACATGCAAGGCCTAATATAGGTAAAATAATAATAATAATAATATAACACAGAGGTGAGATTAAGCATCCCACTACACTTCAGATGTTTCATTCCAGAAGCATCCAAAGTGTAGTGAGGTGCTTAATCTCACCTCTGTGTGACAAAATGTGTATCCCACAAAGGACCTTTTCAGGGCCACAGATGACTATTATCTCAGATAATATAATATAATATAATATAATATAATATAATATAATATAATATAATATAATATAATATAATATAATATAATATAATATAATATAATATACTAAATATAGTATAGTATAGTATAGTATAGTATAGTATAGTATAGTATAGTATAGTATAGTATAATATAATATAATATAATATAATATAATATAATATAATATAATATAATATAATATATAAATAAGCCTGTATTCAGATGTTAGGAGAATTCTGATGCACTGAGCATCTCTACAATAGCAGCTGCCATTCAAGGGACTCCCCATACTGCCATGTGAGGCAATAGTGGAGCTGTTCCTCTCCTTTTCTCCTGTTTACCTGTTGCCTCTATTTCTTGCCATTCACCAATCACTGTTGCACAGTGCCAGACCTGTTCTTTCCCAGATGTGATTTTCTTCTATTTTCTCTTCCTCACTTCCTCCCAACTCTGTCTTGTTCTTTACAGCTGTCATGTTCACCGTTTCAATGTGCTTGATACATCGTAACGTTTCGCATGTCATTATCCAGATGCGTGTTTCATCTCTGAGGGGAGGATGGTTCCTGCTTGGGGAATGCTTATCTCTTGGCTGCGGGCTTGGAATGTATTTGGGTTATCTCATGTGTTCAAGGTTGCTTTCCCAGGCTAGAAGGAAAGACGGTTACAGGCACCTGGGATGGGTGGTGATGACTCTGCTGGTAGGGGGGTGGGGTTACGTTTGCAGCCGAGGGTTTTTAGTTTGTATTTGGCGCGCTTTCTGTCATTCTCAGCTTTCTCTGTATCTGCCCTAAGTTTCCTTAATAAATCAGATTTCATTTAGCAGCCTCTTGTGAGTCTGAGTATTTGGGCTAGGCAACCATTACATAAAGTTGAGAATCCCAAGACTCGAAATTCCGCTGGCCCCTTTCCAGGAAAAGACAGGCTTGTCCGACCCTGTGAGGGAGAGTGCTGGCGATGAACGATCCTGACATACTACTAGTGGAGAGTGAGGAGTTGAGTGAAGGGGAACCGGACTCTACCGTGATGCGCCCCAACCAGCCTCCCCACCTGGGTGAGCTCTCAGCAATTCGAGAGGAGGCGAGTTCAGGGTCAGAAGGCGAAGCATGAAAACCGCGCCAGAGACCACAGTAACCACCCTGGGCGAATTGGTCACCTGGGATGAAAGCCGGGGGGACGTCTTGGTGGTGGGGGGCCCATCCTGGAGGCAGAGGTACCCGCTATCCCCTACAGTAATCCAAGTGCCGCCAAAAGGGGACTCCCCCACTCTGGACCGTATCCGAGTGCTGGAGTCGAAAATGGACTCGTTAGAACTTATCCTGAAAAAGATGAGTTTGGACCTGAGTTCGCTGAAGGAAATGCGGGAGGGGTCTAGCCAGCGGCATTTGACCCCTTCGTCCCATGGGCAGTCCCCTGAGCGGAGAAGGGCAGCACGTCCGAAAGAAGGGGACCAGGCTGTCCGAGTGGAATTAGCGTCACCACCCGTAGCATCGCCGCCCGTCCCTGAGCAGCGGCAGGCAAGAGCTGTCGGACCAACCGAAACCCCAGTGGGGGGGGCGCAGCCCGTCGGCGGGCGGTCTGAGGGACTTCTCCGTCAAGTTCGATGGGGACCTGACAAAACTCTCGTTCTTCCTAACAAATGCCAAGGCATACATGGAGGAGCGGGGGTCGCTCTTTCACTCAGAAAAGGCGAAAATTATCACCATTGCTACCAAACTTAAAGGGAGGGCGGCAGACTGGTATGTACAGATGTGCCAGTCGGAAGCGCCCGAACTGGAAAAATTCAACGAGTTCCTCTGGGCTCTACGGCAGCACTTCGAGGATCCCTTAGCTAAAGAGTGGGTGAAGCATGCCTTGAGAGAACTTAAGCAGGGATCGAGATCGGTGGCTGATTATGCACTGGAGTTTAAGGCGCTAGCAGGGAAGGTGGACGACTGGTTACAAGCCACCATCATCGAGCTGTTCAAGGATGGCCTAAATACAGAAGTGCTACGCTGGTCATTAGGATGGGATGACCCGTACAGTTTGTACGAGTGGATCCAGCTTGCTGGGAGGGCTGAACATGCACATGAGGTGTTCGCCCAGAGGAGAACAGTGAAGTCGGGGCGAGATGGGAAACCTAGTCACCCATCGGGCGCCGGGGGAAGAACTGGCCAAAGATCCTGGGAAGAAGAGAAGGAGAGGCGTTCTGCGAAGGGGCAGTGCCTGCGATGCGGTAAAGAGGGACATCATGCGGTGGCATGCCCGAGGGCAAAGGGTGATGACCGACAGGGGAAGTCGATGCCAAAGTCTCCTTCCCTGCCGAGGAAAATGAAAGCAGCGGTGGCCGATAGTGAGGTGGACTGCGTACCGTTCTATGAAGACGAGGGGGAACCTGAATTGTTGCAACCGGCGGGAAATGCCAGCCACCTGCTTTAAAGGGCGCCGCAGGGCAGGTGGTGGAAGAAGGGCGCGAGCCTATGTCAGTGAGTGGCAGTTATCGCATTCTCACGGTGAAGTTAAAGTTGGGCTCCCGATCTAAGACAATAGAAGTGTGGGCCATGATTGACTCGGGGTGTTCACGGTGTTTGATGCACCCCGATGTGGTAGCAGCCCTGGAGCTACCCACCTTTCCATTGCAATGACCCATTGCTTTTATGCAATTGGATGGCTCCATGGCCGGTGGCAAACCGGTCATGCATTTCACTGGGCTAGTGGCCTTACAAATGGGTAGCCATCGGGAAGGGTTGTCGTTTGTGGTGGCTCCGGTGGGGGGTCCGCTAGTGGTTTTGGGAGTACCCTGGTTGGTCCAGCAAAATCCCCAAATAAACTGGGTTTATCGAACTGTCACCTTTAAGGATGGATTTTATTAAGCACCGGAGGGAAGGGAATTCCCAGAGGAGGTGGTGGGGGTAGAGGCAGCTGCGACTCCGCATTGCCCGGCCCCTCCTCTGGAGGGCTTGCCGGTCGAATACCAGGTGTTTGCTGATGTATTTGGAGAGAAAGAAGCAGATCAACTGCCCCCTCATCGGAAAACGGACTGTGCCATTGAACTGGTGCCTAACACCCAATTACCTAAGCCAAAAATCTACTCAATGACGCAAAAGGAATTAACTTTGCTTCGAGAATTTGTGGACAAAAACTTGGCTCGTGGGTTCATCAAACCAGCCAACTCCCCAGTGGGAGCACCGGTCCTCTTTTGCCCAAAGAAGGATGGGACATTAAGACTCTGTACCGATTTCCGGGGGCTAAATGCAGTCTCAATATCCAATAAATATCCCTTGCCTTTGATAAAAGATATGTTGTCTCATCTGGCCAAAGGGAAAATCTTCTCCAAACTAGATTTGAGAGAAGCCTATTACCATGTAAGGATCAAAGAGTGGGATGAGTGGAAAACAGCATTTAATTGCCCATTGGGAGCGTTTCAGTATAAGGTTTTGCCTTTTGGTTTGGCTGGGGCCCCTGGGGTGTTTATGCAATTGATCAATGAGGTACTCCATGAACATCTGTTTAAAGGGGTATTGGTGTATCTGGATGATGTATTGATTTATACTGAAACTATGGAAGAACATGTATATCTGGTTAAACAGGTGCTTTGCAAGCTCAGAAAAGCTGAGTTGTATGCCAAACTGTCTAAATGTGCCTTCCATCAAACACAAATTGATTATTTGGGGTATAGGATCTCAGCTAAGGGCATTGAAATGGATCCTACCAAAATCCAGGCTATCGTGGAATGGGAAACACCTCGCACTCGCAGGCAACTTCAAAGTTTCCTGGGGTTCAGCAATTACTACAGATAATTCATAAGGGGGTTCGCTGAGATGGCTTTGCCACTAACTGAATTGCTTCGAACGAAAGGACTGGGGGATACTCGAAGAGTAAAAAACCCAGGTGCGCTGCTGCGGTGGACGCCGGCTTGCCAGCTAAAGGCGTCCTTTACCCAAGAGCCAATCTTACAACACCCTGACCCCTCCAAACCTTTTGTGGTTCAGGTCGATGCCTCTGATTATTCCATTGGCGCATTGTTGATGCAAGCGGATGGGGCAGGGTGCTTAAAACCCTGTGCCTACCTGTCCCGTAAATTCTCTGAGACTGAAAGACGTTGGCACGTATGGGAGAAGGAGGCGTTCGCAGTGAAAGCGGCTTTAGAATCTTGGCGACACTTACTGGAGGGGGCTCATCACCCTTTCGAGGTGTGGACGGACCATAAGAACCTAGAAGCCCTCAGCACCCCCCACAAACTGAGCCTGAAACAAGTACGCTGGGCTCAGTTCTTCAATCGACTTTATATTTCTAGGTGCAAAGATTACTGCAGATGGTGACTGCAGTCAGGAAATCAGAAGATGCTTAATCCTTGGGAGAAGAGCAATGACAAATCTCGATAAAATAGTTAAGAGCAGAGACATCACACCGACAACAAAGGTCTGCATAGTTAAAGCAATGGTGTTCCCCATAGTAACATATGGCTGCAAGAGCTGGACCATAAGGAAGGCCGAGAGAAGGAAGATCAATGCTATGGAACTGTGGTGTTGGAGGAAAATTCTGAGAGTGCCTTGGACTGCAAGAAGATCAAACCAGTCCATCCTCCAGGAAATAAAGCCAGACTGCTCACTTGAGGGAATGATATTAAAGGCAAAACTGAAATACTTTGGCCACATAATGAGAAGACAGGACACCCTGGAGAAGATGCTGATGCTAGGGAGAGTGGAGGGCAAAAGGAAGAGGGGCCAACCAAGGGCAAGGTGGATGGATGTTATTCTAGAGGTGACGGACTTGTCCCTGCGGGAGCTGGGGGTGTTGACGACCGACAGGAAGCTCTGGCGTGGGCTGGTCCATGAAGTCACGACGAGTTGGAAGCGACTAAATGAATAAACAACAACACTTTATTTTTAGCATCCAGTTTGTGAATTGGGAATTGCCCCCCTCATGGTAGCCATTTCTGTGGCTGCACATGACTAGCTCTTGAAATTCCACCATCTTAAGATGGTTGCTTCCTCCAAGTCTTGTTTTCCCAGTTTGGCCTTGTTTTGCCAGTTTGATGAGTAGACAGAGCCTGTTAAGAAGAGAAGGGAAGGGAAAAAATGGTGTGGTCAGGAAGGAAGGGAAGAAGGAAGAAGGAAAGAAGGAAGGAATCCATCTGCTTCTGAACATGGCTAATTTTGAGTCATTCGCTAACAGTCTGGAGTCCTGACGGATTGTTTTAGAAATTATGCATCGAGTGACAGAAAACAAGATTTCCCTGTTCTAACAATACAGAGTACTTTTGCTGATCAAGGAGACAAATATCAGTCCAGTATTCTGTCAATGTTTATAGCTTTTATAGTGCAAAGAGATGTTTTACAATTGATTTCCAAGAAAACTGTGGTTTTTTTTCTTTTTTTGTTTTTCTGAAGTAGTTCCCAAAGTCAAGGTATAGTAGCAGAAATGTGATTCCATGTGATGAGCTAGAAGATTGAAGAGCATTCTTGGAAATAATGCATGGATGTTAAATGTATTTAAAACATTATAATTGGAAGATCCCCTAAATGCTCAACTGACTTCTTGTGATATAAATTCTGGTAAAATCCTTCTTCCTTCTTTGATGTATGCATTTTATTCTCTACTTCTAAAGAAAGACTTTTCAATTTCCTTCAGTATTCAAGTAACCTGTGAATAGAATTTATTTGACCCATGCAGATAAAAGATGCCACATTTTTCACTATCAAGGTGACATTTGTATGCCAAATCTAAATGATGTAAAGGATATGTCAAAGGCAAATGAGAAATGGCCTTGCCTTATTGCTGTGAATTCCAAAAAAACCTGGTCCTGTTATGTTTGTAGTAATAAGAATATTAATAGTTGAAGCTTCAGCCAGTTGTCCTTTTCGTCTTTGCTTAGGGAAAAGATGTCTATGAAAATATAATTCAAGATTCAGCCATGTAGGAAAGAAAAGAAGCTGGATGCATGATAAAACTTCAGAATACATGAAGTTAGAAAATCTAGGCAGCCATCCTGGTTTCCAGATAAATTCCCACCCTTTAGATGTCAAGTTACAATCATTCCTGGCCCTTCTCCAAGGATGAGCACCTTCCTATTTGTAGTAGAAACCAGCGGAAAAAAAATTTTTAGCTAGCGTAGAGCGACAAATTGTTCCTTCTTTTTCTTCTTTCAATTCTTGTTTTTCCAACTTAAATCCAGTTTATCTTGTTTCCTCATCGGTTTAAATATTTTATAAAAACTGCACAAAAATGTGCATTTTTTAGTATTTATGCTTATTATTTCTTTTAAGATGTTGATGTATGTATGAATTTGCTGCATATACCTGTTTTTATAAATAATTTTATCTAAATAAGAAACTGAATCTGGACTGGGGTGGCAAATGGAATCAGGGACAAATTTAGGAGTCCACATCTTCTTACCAAAAGCCTTCTTTTCTGCTGACATCATCATTTTTCTGAGGTGCTGCCTCTACTTTATTCCACAATACTTTATTCTTTTATTTTGCAGTTGTTCCCCACTTGTTTTCCCCAACATGCCCTGTTTCTCCCCAGACAGAGAGGCTCAAAGGCAGAAAAATGTCAAATACCCAGGACCCCAGTGTCTTCCTCCATTAGAGAAAGCCTGCAGTGATTTTTTTACAGTGCTTCTTGAAGTTGGCCAAGCTGGCAGAAGTCATTCCACATCTTCACCTGAAAAAGGAGGGGGTCTTAAACTGATGGGAAAGGACCCTACCTGAAGCCCTGGGCCAAAAGTTCCCATGCCTGCTGTAATATAATGTGTTTTCCAAAGAAATACATGAAATATAATGTGTGGATAAGAGAGTGGTATCCCTAGAGGAAGGTGGTGCAAATAGATACAGGATTAAATCAGTCAAAATCACGAGCATCTCTGATTTCAAAAGAGGCCTTTTCTTGTCACTGTCTTTCACTGATTTCAAATTCTTATTTTTTATTGTTACTATTAGCATTCTGTAATTATGTAAGTTAATTCTTTCTCTAACAATATTTTAATTAATTTGCTCCAAGTTGTTTTCTTGTTTTCTTTTTGCTTAGCTGCCCAAGGCACCATTTTTTATTTATTGCAAATATGGGGTCTAAATCTCAATTTATAAATGAAGATTGGATTCTATTGCTTATTTGGCTTGATTCATCTACAGATTTCCTTCATTGGTGTTCTAGCCATCAACTTTTCTGTTTTATGATCATTAATTCTTTGTTAAGAAGAGATCCAATTGGGTGTAGTGGTTAAGACACTAGGCTAAAAAACTGGGAGACTGTGAGTTCCAGTCCCACCTTAGGCATAAAGCCAGCTGGGTGACCTTGGGCCAGTCACTCACTCTCAGCCCTAGGAAGGAGGCAATGGCAAACCACCTCCAAAAAACCTTGCCAAGAAAACTGCAGGAACTTGTCCAGGCAGTTGCCAGGAGTCAACGCTGACTCAAAGACACACATGCAACTCTTTGTTAACCAGAAAGTTCACCTTCCTACTGCACAGGAAAAATATATTTTTATTTCTTTTTTATTTAAATTTATTAGCCACCCAAGTCAGATATACCAGGGTTCCCACATTTCATATAGCTAAAATTGTTTTTCTCTCTCTTTTCTCAGTACTCATGTGTATGTGTATGTGTTTCACTTGAAGCATGTGCAAAATGGCAGATGAGCTTTTTTGCATGCACGTGGGTTGTTTAGCATGCATTTTTTAAGGCTTATGTCACCTAATTACCAGATTTCTCCTTTCTTCCGATCAAAGTGCTGGCAAGATCATGGCTGCAGGACTCTAGCTGGAAGAGAAAGAAAGCAATTATGTATTCATTTTTTTTCCTAAAGATCTGTACTGGGCCATTTAGGACTACATTTAGGAAAACATGGGGCCAGACCATTTCCTTATTCCACTGAGTAGCCAGGACTTCGACAGTGTTGCCTATAAACATATGAGGAAACTACCCGAAGGCATTTAGTGCCTGGAATGGAACATTTCCACATTTTTGCAACCTTATGGGGGTTCAGACAACACAGCTTCCAAAACTTAGTAGAAAGTAGCCTATCCATATTAGTGCATTTCTCAACAAATCCAAACAGGATTTCTTTATTGTTTTGTAGGCCACCCTGCGACTATTACATCTGACTCCAAGTCAATTCAACTCTCTCTTGAATGAAGCTTGATGCCTGCTGATTACATAGACATGTCCAGGCAGTTTTATTTCCCAAATATGTAAGTGGATTGCCATTGCCTTGTGTAATGGTTGTCTAATCCCAAATACTCAGTCTCACAAGCTCGGGCTTAAAGATAACTGATTTATTAAAGGAATAGTATGCAAATACAGAGAAAGCTGAGAATGAGCAAAAGCGCGCCAAATACAAACTTAAAAGCATTGCCTGTGAGCAAGTTCCGCTCCCATCCCTCATCAGTGCATACCCCCTCCCAGGTGCTAGGAACCGTTAGACGTGCCTGGGAAAGTAACCTTGAGCAGGAGCGCAAACCCAAACATACATTCCAAACCCTCAAAACAACGGAGGGCGGAGGAATGGAAAAAGCCTGCATGGGCGAAGTAACACGGAACAGAAGATGACATGTGAAACGTTACAATGTTAACAGAACAGTGAAATGGGTAACATGACATATCGCCCCCTCCCCAAAAGAACACTATGGAGCAGGTTTGTCAGGATAGGCAAAGTGAAATTGGGCTACTAGGCGAGGTGAGAGTACGTCAGGAGCAGCGACCCATTCAGGATGAGGGAAATGTTTCCAACGAACGAGGTACTGCAAAGCGGAGCGCTGGCGGCGAGAGTCTAGGATAGATGTCACCTCGAAGTGTTGCTGGTTATCAATCATGAGAGGAGGTGGTGGAACGGGTTGAGGATGCCAGCGGTCCGACGGCAGGTAGGGCTTGAGTAAACTACAATGGAAAACAGGATGTAAACGTTTGAGGTTGTGAGGCAAAGCAAGTTTAAAAGTAACAGGGTTAATTTGTGCCACAATTGGAAAAGGACCCACGAACTTAGGGCCAAGTTTTTTAGAAGGTTGTGGGGACTTGAGAAATTTGGTTGATAAGTAGACTTTATCTCCGACAGTAAACGATGGTTCAGGTGAGCGCTTGGCATCGGCATGGCGTTTGTAAGTAGTCTGGGCATGGAGAAGCGCTTGTTGAATGTTAAGCCATGAGTGTTTGAGAGAGTCGACCCAGTCAGTGAGGGAAGCTGGCAGAGGTTGTGGATGAGGAAGGTCAGGAATAGGAACGAAATCGCGGCCGAAAATCATTTTAAAAGGAACTTGACCAGTGCTTTGATGAACAGCATTGTTATAGGCGACTTCTGCAAAAGGGAGTAAGTCGACCCAATTGTCTTGCTGGTAATTAACAAAAGCTCAGAGATATTGTTCCAGTGTAGAGTTAACCGCCTCTGTAGAGCCGTCCGTCTCCGGATGCCACGCGGTGGATAGGGCTTGTTTGGTGCCTAGAAGTTTCAAAAATGCGCGCCAGAACTGTGACGTAAATTGTGTGCCCCTGTCACTCACCAAATGGGCGGGGATACCGTGGAGGCGGTACACGTGGACGAGGAAGAGGCGTGCCAGCTGTTGTGCGGTGGGGATAGAAGCGCATGGGATGAAATGGGCTTGCTTCGAGAAAAAATATTTGACCACCCAAATGACTGTTTTACGTTGACTAGGGGGTAGATCAACGATAAAGTCCATGGATATGTCCTGCCAGGGGACAGATGGGGTGGTGACAGGTTGAAGGAGACCCTGAGGTTTGCCCGTTTTTCGCTTTATTGCTGCACAAACAGGGCACGATGTGACATAAGTTTTAATGTCTTTAAGCAATGTTGGCCACCAGAATTGCCGGCGAACAAGGTGAAGAGTTTTTAAATAGCCAAAATGTCCAGCCAGCTTGTCATCGTGGCAGCCCTGGAGTATTGTTTTTCGCAAAGCATCGGGTACATAGAGACGATCGTTGTGCCAGGCAAGATCGTCGGTGAAAGTTAAAGTGTTTCGATTAGTTTGTAACCAAGTATCTGTTTTAAGGTGGAGAAGCAACTGTTGTTGCAAATCTGAGGGAATTGACAAGCCTGGCGAGCGGCTGGGAGGTGGAGCGGCTGGAGGTTGTGTTTGCTGCGCTCGCGTCTGACTGCGCGTCACCACTGCTAAACTCAATTGTTTTTCGGTCCAGATGGTTCCTTGGACCGTTGGCCCTGGGCCAGCATCTTGGGGTCGGCGGGAGAGCGCATCAGCTAAAAAGTTTTTCTTGCCCGGTATGAATTTAAGGGTGAAGTCAAAGCGGCTGAAAAACTCAGCCCAGCGAAGCTGTTTGGGGCTAAGTTTGCGACTGGTGCTTAGAGCTTCCAGGTTTTTGTGGTCAGTCCAGACTTCAAAAGGGTTGGAAGTCCCTTCTAATAAGTGTCGCCACGTTTCTAAAGCAGTTTTTACAGCAAAAGCCTCTTTTTCCCAAACATGCCATCTCCTCTCTGTTTCGGTGAATTTGTGGGAGAGGTAAGCACAGGGTTTTAAGGCGCCAGAGTGGTCAGATTGTAGCAAGAGTGCTCCAATGGAAAAATCAGAAGCATCCACTTGCACAATGAATGGTTTAGAGGGGTCTGGATGCTGTAAAATTGGCTCTGTGGTGAAGATTTGTTTGAGCGCTTCGAACGCCTGTTGACAGGTCGAAGTCCATTTAAGGAGTGCTCCTGGGTTCTTTGAACGTCGCGTATCCCCCTGTCCTTTGGTTTTTAATAGTTCAGTAAGGGGGAGGGCGATTTCAGCAAAATTTTGGGCAAATGCCCGATAAAAATTGGCGAATCCGAGGAAACTTTGTAATTGTCTCCTGGTACGGGGAGGCTCCCATGCCACAATGGCTTCCACTTTTGCAGGGTCCATTTCAATGCCCTTAGCAGAAATTCAATACCCTAGATAATCAATTTGTGACTGATGGAAGGCACATTTTGATAGTTTAGCATACAACTCTGCTTTTTTCAATTTAGCCAGCACCTGACGCACCAAGTGGATATGTTCTGACATGGTTTCAGTATAAATCAATACATCATCCAAATATACCAGTACCCCCTTAAATAGGTGGTCATGCAAGACCTCATTGATTAGTTGCATAAAAAACCCAGGTGCTCCTGATAAACCAAAGGGTAAGACTTTGTATTGGAAAGCCCCGAGAGGACAGTTAAACGCTGTTTTCCACTCATCCCCTTCCCTTATACGAATACGAAAATAGGCTTCTCTCAAATCCAGTTTGAGAAGATTTTGCCTCTGGCCAGATGTGATAACATATCTTTGATCAGGGGCAAAGGATATTTATTTAATATTGAGACCGCATTGAGCCCGCGGAAATCGGTACACAACCTTAATGACCCATCCTTTTTGGGCCTGAATAGAACAGGGGCTCCTACCGGGGAGTTGGCAGGCTCAATGAAACCTCTAGCCAGGTTTTTGTCAATGAACTCCCTTAGCGTAGTGAGCTCTTTGGGAGACATGGGGTATATTTTTGGGTGAGGTAACTTTACATTTGGTAAGAATTCAATGGCACAGTCCGTTTTTCGGTGGGGTAGCAAGCGGTCTGCTTCCTTTTCCCCAAATACCTCAGCAAGATCCTGATACTGACTGGGCAGTCCCTCAAGCGGTTGGAGCGTTTGTACAGTAGTATACGCTACCCCTCCACCCTCCATGTCTTCCAGTAGATCTTTTTCGGGTACCTTGTAAAATCCATCCGCAAAAGTCACAGTTCTATGTAGCCAGTTGATAAAAGGGTTTTGTTGTACAAACCAGGGCATACCTAATATAACCAGAGGACCCCCCACTGGAGCTACAACGAAGGGCAGTTTTTCCTGATGGGATCCCATCTGCAAGGCGATTAGCCCCGTGGAATGAGTGACTGCTTTCCCTCCCGCCGTAGTTCCATCCAATTGGGTGAAGATCATAGGTCTTGGCAAAGGAAACGTGGGTAGTTCCAGAGCCGCTACGACATCAGGGTGCATAAGGGAACGGGAGCAGCCTGAGTCGAGCATGGCCCAAACTTCCACAGTTTTGGTTTTTGATCCCAGTTTAATTTTTACAGTCAGTGTAGGGAAGTTTCCACTCACCGAATCGTGGTTACGCCCGGTTTATTCCACCTGCCCTAGGGCGCCCTTCAGGGCAGGTGGTAGGCTTTTCCCGCCGGCTGTTCAAATTGCAATTCTTCTTCCTCTTCTCTGAAGGGTAGTCCTGGTGGGTCCAGTTCTGCGACGGCAGCTTTCAGTTTCCGCGGCAGAGCAGGCGACTTCACTGCAGATTTTGTCTGTCGTTCTTCTGGACGGCGTCTGGAGCATGACGTGGCTCGATGTCCTTCTTTTCCACATCTCAGGCATTGACCTTTGGAGAACCGTCGTTCCCTTTCCTCTTCCCAGGCTTTTGGTTTGGGGCGGCTGGCAAGTCCAGTCGTGCGCGCTCCTCTGGCAAGTCAGGATTGTCTAAGCTCTTTGGTATGGGCATAGGTTTGCAGGGCATTTTCTGCGCTGCCCGCCAACTGAATCCACCCATATAGTGTTTTAGGGTCGTCTCTTCCTAGCGCCCAACGAAGGATTTCTGGTTCTAGCCCCTGCTTAAACATTTCAATTAAAGTTGGCTCAGACCAGTCTTCTACCTTCCCTGATAAAGCTTTAAATTCCAGCACATAATTGGCAACTGAGAGGGACCCTTGGTAGAGCTTCCTCAGGGCGGTTTTAGCTGTCTCTTGGGCTAGAGGGTCTTCGAAATGCTGTTTAAGTGCCCACAAAAAGTCATCGAAGTCCTCTAACTCTGTTGCCTCGGTCTGGCACAGTTGCACATACCAATCAGCTGCCCTCCCTCTCAGTTTGTTGGCAATAAAATTGATTTTGCCGTGTTCCGACTGAAAGTTCCGGCCCCAATCCTCCATATAATGCTTAGCATTAGTGATAAAGAAGGAGAGTGTAGTGGGATCCCCATCGAACTTCACTCCAAACGGTGGGAAGTTTCTTACCGGCTCAGCTGGCTGTGGCGGTTCCGTGAATGTCAGCGTACGCCGAGCCCCCATGGGTGGCCGATCCCTAGGAGGTCTTGCCTCTCGCCCCCCCACCTGACGGGATGATCGAGTCTTGCTTCTTCCCCTGGGTGGCAGGGTGCTATGCCTTGGGTACTGTGACGGCTCTTCCTCCCAATCCTCTGGGGTGGGCTCTGCACCCCTGGGGAGATCCTTAAGGATTGTCACTATTAGATCCATTTTGTCCTCTAATGCTCTCATATGAGCAGGAGTGACCGGCTCTTCCAGGGGTTGGTTGGTTACCACCACCCTCGGTGACAAGGGGACTTCGGGCTCCCAGGATAGTTGTGGAGACCCCCTCCCCGTTGTCCTCTCCATTACGGTTTTGTGTTCACTCCTGAGGCTTTCCTGCATGGATATCAGCAACTCATCTAGTTGGACATCCCGCATCTCCCGACATGCCGCTCTTTGCGCTCTCGAGGTTAGAGCTGGCTGGATCCTTGCTGACTCCTGCTCTTCCTCGCTCCCTTCACTTGCGCGCAGCTGATGTTCGGTCATCACTAGCGTTCCCTCTTATCCAACGATTGGACGGGGCTAGTGGAAGGTGGTTGAAATGATTCTCAGCTTTATGTAATGGTTGTCTAATCCCAAATACTCAGTCTCACAAGCTCGGGCTTAAAGATAACTGATTTATTAAAGGAATAGTATGCAAATACAGAGAAAGCTGAGAATGAGCAAAAGCGCGCCAAATACAAACTTAAAAGCATTGCCTGTGAGCAAGTTCCGCCCTCATCCCTCGTCAGGGCGCACCCCCTCCCAGGTGCTAGGAACCGTTAGATGCGCCTGGGAAAGTAACCTTGAGCAGGAGCGCAAACCCAAACATACATTCCAAACCCTCAAAACAACAGAGGGCGGAGGAATGGAAAAAGCCTGCATGGGCGAAGTAACACGGAACAGAAGATGACATGTGCAACGTTACAATGTTAACAGAACAGTGAAATGGGTAACATGACACCTTGTCTTGTTGGCTCCTTTGTTTTTTCAGATTTCCCAGTCTAAATTTCTTGGTGGTCTCTTGATTATACACTAACTTGCTAATTACATCTGATCCTGCCCAGATGTTTTGGACATGAGCCAAGACCCACTAGATATTGCCACCGGCTGCTGTGATCAAACTCCTGCTGCCAACTGCTGGTCCATATTGTTCAGAAATAGGAAATACCTAAATAGATGGAGAAAAGCTTTGTCATAGAAATGGACCTTTGTGACTCTAAAATGTAATCGCAGCTTTTACCAAGGCAGAAAATTCATTTTAATTTCTCCTAAAAGTAGTAATTTTCCAAAGAGTTACACATAATCTCATTTTAGTTGTAAAAAAACTTACAAGCGATTTCAGATTTATTCACAGTGAGAACTGGCATGCTAGAAGCGTTGGTGGCAAACTTTAGTAGCCTTAAGTTTCATTTCTGAAGTGGTTTGGATGTGGTTGTGAGCTCCAGATGTAGTAGTAATAATAATAACAACAGACATCATCATCACTATCACTGCTCATTTTTTTCTCATTATTTTTGTTGTTTCTGATAATCCTGGGCTAAATCTTTACTTCTCTGTTCATGAATTCCTTTATTGCCCATAAAAAGGACAAGATTGCTTTTCCCTATTTATTTTGCAGGAAGATGGATAAAGTGGGTTCATCTTTCTGATCTTGAACTTAAAAAAAGAAAAAGCCCCTGAGTTTATGAAGCTATAAGGGATCCCTTCAGCCTTGCAGCTTCTTTTTAGAATTATGACATGACAGGGAAACATTGCATGGTCATCTGATCAATATTGTGTGTTCAGATGATGCATCCCAAAAGAAGCAACACAACTACAGAAGCTTCCATGCTGCTGCAAGGGAGTGGGAATATGCAAGTTTTTTTTCTCTCTCTCTCTTTCCCTCTCTTCTTGCACTTACAGATTATCCAAGAATTGTGCAAAAATGCCAGCATGTCTATGCAAATGCTGCGCTTTTGTCCTTGAGTTGCCATATTTGTATATACTGAAATGTTTTTGCTAAAGAAACAGCATTGTTCCAGAACATTTGTTCTTATTTTTGAATGAACTCTTTTGATTGAAACTAGGTAATATCTTAAGGCATTTCAGTGTCCCCCTCTTTTTCCCTCATTCATTAAAGATGCATTTGAAGGAGTTGTTCATTTTTTCCACTATATGTCCCTGTAGTGCTGCTAATGTGGTTACATGGTCTGGATCATTTATTTTGGAAAAAGTGGGAAGGTAGGTCCTGCATTTTTCTACATCAGATGTAGGGAATTATTGATAAAAACAGTCTACTCTGGCAAACATGTTTTCTCAATAGAATATAAGCTAGCACCAAGGCCTTCTTTCACTGAGATGTAGCAGATCAATACTTTTAAACTATCAACAGACAAAATCAGAACAATCCTGATAACAGCAAAGCTAATCTTTCTTATGGAGAGCAGGAGAATCCTATCATTTTATTATCATGGATATTTTGTCTTCTCTGAGATGGATAGGCCATTTTAAATATATTCAAAAAGATTTGTGATATATTTGAATATATTCAAACTTGAATGAATAATTACTGCAAAGTCAACCCATGACATCTGTACCTTACATGCCTATGTTCTGCAATTGTGTGACACATTTCTAAAGATCAAACAATGGAAAATCCAGTTCTGAATTATTGCTGTACATTATACAATTAAGTTTTTTTTTTAAGATTATACTATTTTTAACAATCATGATAACTGTTCTGGAGGCTAATCTATAGCAGTGTGTTTCTGTACATGTGTATATGTGCATTCTCATGGCATTCTTAGAAAAACTTATAGAAAATTGTACTTTTGTCTAAAGTTTAGTTTGTGCTAATAATTTATCTAATGGTTCATTCTTTGCACTGGTCAATAAACTCCAGACAACACCTGAAAGTTCAAAGGTTCTTTATTTAGCCCACATACTCAAAGACAGCATGGGTGCAACCAGCCCCAAGGGACTGTCCCCATTCCCTTTTATATACATGAACAAACAACCTTCTTGCACATGTCTACTTCAAAGGTTCAGGCAATGAGTACTTTGGCATTTACTAATTAGCTCAAATACAACCATCCCATGATTACATCAGCATGATTAACCACATTCCTATACATCTACTGGCTACGCAACTTCTTTACCTGGAATGGTGAAGCATGAACTTCCTCTTTAAAATGGCATTACAGCAGTTTTGGTCAAGTGAAGCACTAATTCTCAACAATGCTGAATCCATCATATAATCAGAGATGAATAGAAATAACACTTTAATGTGATTTCTGAACCTCTCTATGAAGACATGCTCTTTCTTCCTTTTTTTGCAATTTTACTTCATTTCATTAGCTATAGGTCAGCTGCTATCATTCTCTACAATGTTTCCATTTTTAGACTTCTGTTCCTACTGACTTGAATTCCTTTTCACCTGACAGACAGCGTTCATTCCAGAGGCAAGCAACAGCCTCTATTCTATTCTGAAAATAAAGCCTTCTGAATTTTTCATAGCCTCAATTCTTTTCCATTTACCCTCTATTTGTAATTAAGAAATTGAGAGTGGATATGCAATCCAAATTGCTGAAGTATTGGAATAACTTATTTAAAAAGGAGATACACAAAACAGTCTACAGTTTATTGTGATGTTTAATTTTATGATCAAATTTTAGAGATTTTAACTCATTGTATTAATCTTAACTGTTAGCAGGAATTCCAAGAAAATGCTATAAGAAGACCAATAATAGCAACAACAACAGCGGCACATGACTCCAACAGTTGCATAATATCTTTGGGTCATTTAGAAGCACATTACATTGGAAAAACATATATATTTATTTTGGGACCAGTAATAGCTAGGAAGATTTCCAGTATTATAGGAACTTAATGTTTTGCATGTTTTGTTTTGTTTTTAAATAAGATAGCCGTTGAAACTTGCACTTACAGATTATCCAAGAATTGTGCAAAAATGAATACATTTCAGAAATATACTGTATGTATAAAATGTTTATAGTAAAACTAGCATACAAAAGTGCATTGTTAGGAAAAAGTGCTAAAACATATGTTAGGTAACATTGTGCGCAAAATATGGAAATTAGGCAAAATACACACAAAACTGAGTGCAAAGGGGTGTGTGTGTGAGATGCAGATTTGGACAAAATGAAATTAAGACTGCAAAAAAATAAGAAAATAGGAGAAACCAATATAAGCTTGTCTTGTACTATGAAGAAATTGGTGGTACTGCCACACTGGTCAACTAATATCAAAAGGCAGTGTCTATTTTTCTGCTGAATTCTTATGAGGTTCATGTGGCTGCATGCTATTTTCCAGTCAAAATCTAACATCTTGTATATTTTTCTATGTGGAGATAATGGGTTAGTTCAAGTATCACATAGCAAGGTCAACAAACTTTGCTTTGTACCAATCTAGCCATATGCAGTCTTGTTCCATTTCCCATTACATGACTACTTAACACAAGACCTCCTGGCTTCTTAAATAACAGTCTGCAATAAAATCCAAATCAGGAAACAGTGGATTGTGTGCTTCTCAAAATCAGCTTTGCAAATGAGAAATATATACCATGATTTTGAACATTGGTTTGTAGCAGTTCTGCAGGTTTCCAATTCAGATAATATATATTGGATATGCAGAAAAAAGAAGGGAAAGAAGGTGAAATGGATTTCTGGTCCAACAAATCATGGT
The DNA here is from genome assembly GCF_035149785.1 of Candoia aspera. Lineage (NCBI taxonomy): Eukaryota > Metazoa > Chordata > Lepidosauria > Squamata > Candoiidae > Candoia > Candoia aspera. Next base: position 60,518,211 of record NC_086159.1, on the reverse strand, counting down.
CTACTAGATAGGAAATGTGACATATGACATACGTGTATCTACTACTATTTATGGTATGAATGTTTATTTCATATCATTCATTGGTTTGTAACCTAAGTCTCCAAGCATATACCTAACTGAAAGCTTTCCTTTGTTTCATTTCTTCTGTATGTGTGTGGACAAGGCTGGAGGCCACTAGGTCTGAGATGACTGGCTAAATATGTATTAATATTTTACAGACAGACATAAGCATGCATTCTAAGAAAGAAGGAGAGTTATGTGTGTCAATCTTTAGGAAACAAGTGAACTCTCCAGTAACCTTCATTTTTTCAATGGCTGTTGAATCCCAGCAAACATCTTAGAACCAATTTGCATCTTGTTAGTGCTTTAAACATAGTCCAGGAAGAGGACATGTAAGTTGCTGGCTTTGTAGATAAAGTCAAGTTGACTTGCTAAAGATAGAGGTGGCAGAACACCTTACAGCAGTGTTTCTCAACCTTGGCAACTTTAAGACATGTGGCTGGGGAATTCCCCATGCTGGCTAGGGAATTCTGGGAGTTGAAGTCCACACATCTTATAGTTGCTAAGGTTGAGAAACACTGCCTTACAGCCATTGGAGATGTTAGCTGTTCTATGGCAGAGGAGGCAAGAAGATCCCTTTTCTCTCAGTCTTCAGACTCCATTTCAACTTGTTCAGGCAACTCAGAACTGAAATATATTTACTTGCAGTTTGCTATGTTAGCAAGTCTGGCTTTAGGCTAAGGCTGAATAGGCACTAGCTTAGGGTACCAAAGCTTAAGGGGCACCAATACCAACACTCCCTCTGAAAACAAAGGCTATTCTAAAAATGCAAATCTTCACATTGGCCGGAAGTGGCACCATCATTCAATGTGGCCTAGGGGTGCTATATACCCTAGAGTCGGCACTGCATGTTACTATATTATTGATGCAGAATCAAATAAGATTCTGCATTAATAATATAGTACTCATCTAAGTCTCATGACATAGGTGAGAAATCCTGGCCTCTACAGGATCATGCCATCTAGTTATTTCTATTCAAAGCATGGGAAAACAACCTTTTGTGGCTGAACGTCACATTTTCTTTTACATTTTTTTCAGCGCCCAAGGGTACAAAGGATAAAGTCGTGATATTACAAGAGTGGGCAGATCTTTGGACTTGTTCTATCAATTTTGAGAGATGGGTTTTTGTTTTTAGTTAAGTAGGCATGTTAATACTTTCTCTTTTTTAAAATGAAAATTGTACTTTGTGTCATTCAGACTCCCAATTCTTGGGGAATTTTAGAGGTTGCGAAAAAAAAAGGTGTATGTGTGTAACTGAATTCTGCTTCTAGGTTGCCCTTTACTTTGCACTAAAGTACTGAGATGGTTGGGAACCATCCAAATCATTACGAAACCTGTTCCCTTTCTGGCCATCTGTTCTTGTCTCAGATGGAAGTAGGTGAGTGTTGTCTGCTGTCTGTCCCTACACTTCTTCCTCATTTCAGCAAGCTCTTACCTCAACACATCTGGAGAGCATCAAGCCATTGCCTTAGACACTTTAGGTACATTTCATTGATTCCAGATGATTACACACATTTTGTTCTATTGCCTGAAGCTATTTCCAAGGAAGAAATAATTCAATGAGTCATGCATACTCCATAGCAGTCAAAACCCTTTGGGGCTCTCTCAAAGCATTTCCTCTTCTAATTTGCACTAATAATATCATGCCAAGTTGTTCTCAAGGTACTAGTGCCTTCTTCTATAGTACTCCCCATCATACTCCAGAGGACACTTGCAGGTGTTTTATACTTACTTATTACTTCAATAAATCATCTCGCTATTGCTGCTGTTCTAGGACTATTTATATAACATGACACATAGTAAAGGAACAATAAAGAAATGGCAAAGGAGAGATTTAGTATTGTTTAAAAGAAGTGAAAGAAAGGTCTTCAATGGTTACATTCTTCCTGAATAAACTCTATGGGAATGGAAGCTGGGCCTAGCTATTTGAGGTATCCCATTGGGTCTGCCTATCCTATGTGATCACACTGAGTCAGCTTGCCTTGGGTCCCTTTGATCAAGCAATGTCATCTAGCAGAACCAGGAAGAAAGCCTTCTCTGTTTCAGCCTGCCCTCTGGAACAGAATCCCCCCACACAAGATTTGTATAGCGACCACCTTGCCCGCCTTCAAGCAAACCGTAAAAACCTGGCTCTTTCCCCAGGTCTTGGGTTAGAGTATTTGGCAGGATCATTTATTTTGGGGGTAATCTGGGAGAGTGTTTTTCTTTTTAATCTGTTCTGTCTGACTCAGTTCTTTTCTTACAGAATGTTGCCTTCTTGCTTTTTAATCTTGTGAAGCCACCCAGAGTTATTTTGGAATTGGGCAACCTAGAAATTTGACAAACTTATAAACCTCAGCACAAGCAGTCAAGAAATACACCACAGACTAGCACTTTGTAGAACAGCCACAAAGGCCTTGGAAACGATATTCAAATGCCTGATGTTAGTGCAGGTGATGGTAATTTTGGGGAGTTGGAGTGTAAATCAAGGATTACAAAAGCATTTTGTGAGCATGGGCTTGTGCACTGGTAAACTGGCCAATGGTGGAAAGTCTTATCATGAAATACCCATTTACTAGAAGATATATTGATATGACTGTGCCTTCTACTTCCTTTAGCTATATTAATGTCACTCTTAATTCCCCTGGACACGTGGGCATTCTTCTAAACAAAACACTAGGTTTCACCAACCCAACCACCATTTTATTTTTGAAGCATGTCTATGAGGAACATATGGAAGTGAGGGTCATTCTGTGGAATAAAGATTGTGTAGTGGGCAAGCATTATGCTATAGAAGCAATTTCTTATTTAATTGTTTGAAAGATAGATAGATAGATAGATAGATAGATAGATAGATAGATAGATAGATAGATAATAGAGATATGATGGGTGCCAAGGAATATATCTACAGGAACATTAATGTCCAAGGGTTCTAGGCTGCCAACCCTTGGAATAAACTTATAAGATCTAGCTCAAACTTCTGCACTAGCAATATATTGTTATACATCACCCTTTTAGTGATGATATAAAGTGATAGTGATAGGTGGATGACACTATAAATTGCTAGGTGGAAATCCTCTTAGTATTCACAATTGTAAAAAGGGTTTATATTTATGCCACTACTGACATTTTATTTCAACTGACAAATGAGGGCTCAGGGAACCAAGCTGAGTCTTTCATGCTAGATTGGGGAGTTGAGAAGGAATTTAAACAAATGGGTTTAAACAAAGACAGATGGATGTTGGCAAAGAAGATTGAGGCATACTTAGGAAACTGAGAAAAAAAAAGGCACAGTCTTTTAAGACCACGTAAAACCTTACAAGAACTCAAGATGCTAAAATGGAGGAACTAAAGCTGTGAATAAAGATAGAGACATAAACACAGAAGCAACTGGAGGGCCCTGCAGACTTATGCTTTCTTAGCTTTACTTTCCATGCCAAAACTGCATTCTGATTTTTGTAAAACTCTAGTGTAGTCCATAAGACATTTTCACTCCATCATAGTTATTATAACCTATCTCAGATGTCTTATTAGTCTGATAGAAAGAATCCAATATCTTTCCCCTCAAAAAACAAAACAAAAAATCCCTGAATGCAATTTATGTGTAGTCTTCACCACAAATTAGCCACACACATATTCATCTGGTTTTCGAACTTTTTTCACAGAGCTGAAACGTTTTATTAAGAAAAATGGTGCCTAACTTTTATATAGTAAAATTGATCAAAATGGTGCATCAAAAATAGCTTTTTAAAATTCCATTTTGTGGAAATCAGTTTAAGGTATTCAGTTCAGGTTGTTGTTGTTTTAAATACATCAGCCTTTTAGTGATGATATAAAGTGATAGTGATAGGTGGATGACACTATAAATTGCTAGATGGAAAGGTTTCTTGTTGAACCTAAGATATTCAGTTCAGGTTGTTGTTCTTCTTCTTGTTTTAAATAAAACAACAACAATAGGTGGCAATGACCCAAACTATTTTACTGCCTAAGGTAGAAGGTCCTTCTAGTGTTTCTGCTGGGGCTTCCTCCTCCATGCCTTGTCCCAAGAAATTCTTCAGACTGAGACTGTCATGAGTGCCGTTGAGCTGAAGACATCAGCGCAATGGCACACATGACAATAGCAAGGAAACAGGGGAAGGGGCTCAAGATAAGTAGCCATCAACTCACAAAGACTGAAGGACAAGAAACAATGGCTAAACGGATCGCGAGGCACACCCAAGCTGTTAGCGCTAACACAACGGAGATCGCCCAGCTGATAGCAATCACCGGAGGAATAGAGAAACCGATGATGGGCGATCCCGGAACACCAGCGGGGCCTCGCAACCCCTCACCTACCGGCAGGACAACGTGTTGGACAAAGGGGGGTGACGTAACCGCGAGTGAGGGGGTGCTGACCGGCGCGGGGTATTTAAACCCCGCACCGGCGCGCTCCTGTCACTCTCAGCTTTTTTCCTATACTGTACCTACACTGTGAATAAATCAGAGCCTGTTCCACAGAACAAGTGTCTGAGAATTATTCAGAGGTAGGCAGCGCATGACAGAGACACTGTAGGTAAGTTGCCAGATGCTCCCTATCTTGCATTGCAGAACAAACTCATCTATAGTGACTCACGCTAAGGAAGACCCCTCTAAGAATGAAGAATTTGGGCCTGATCAGATACCTTGCTCTGAGTTCTCCTCACCATGGATAGCTGTTTTCAAGGGCATCAGCAGTGAGCATCCATATCCCCAATGCCTCACTGAGGACTCTTAAGGACTGAGTGACCCATTGGAGTAGATAACTGTGAGTGGCCAACATGGCTTTTTTGAGTGCCACTTTTAAATTGATTTGTTACACTTGAAGATTATTTAAAAACTGAAAATAATATAACAATATAATCCAAATAGCAAGTATTACATCTTATTTCATTAAGGCTTGATGAACGTATTTGTGGGGTATTCTCTCTCATCTAATATTTTTGGGGGCAGAGGAACAGAAGTGGCTGGGGAAATGCTAGATCCAACAGCCCTTTAATCACGGCTTCTCATGGATTTCAATTATTTACTTACAGCATGACTTTTATATAGACGATCCTCAGGAAAGAAACAGAAGGATGATGGATCCAGCATTCCCCCAGCCATTTCTGTTCTTCTGCCCCCAGCATCTGGGCCCAATATTAATGGAGCCCTAGTATTGCTAAAAGGATTCCCTAAGGTGTCATTTATAATGCTAACCACAAGTTGGTCAAAAGGGACTTTTACAGTGTAGACACTGCTGTATTTAACAGGCCTCTTTTCCCCCAGATATTTCATCAGGATTTTAACTTGGATAAACTTCAGCAGTGGTATTATTTATGGATCATCTGTGCTTCATATATGCTTGCTATGGTGCTTTGATAGATGCTAAAGTTATCCCACTGTGAAGTGCTTTAACGCCGCATATAGTTATAGGTCAGTTATTGTGAAACCATAGAACTGTGAATTCAGGTATTTCCTATAGCAGGATGAAAGTGGGTTGAAGACTCTTTTTGTCTCCAGGGTAAAATGGAAGTATAGTAAGAGGGAAAAGACATTATTCAAATAAAACCCCTGTGGTTTCTGGAGAGAAAGCTAAAACTTTAACTGATGTTCTAAGTGATCAGTAATGTATAATGTCATAAAAGGTCTGTATAGTTATATTTTTATAAGTTATAATTTTCTCATTCAAATATTCTTGTTCCTCTGCGGTAAATTAGGGCTTCCATATTCAGTACTGCTTGCGAAATTCACAAATTCCATTTCAACTTTTTACTAGAAACAGCAAAATAAGATATTCATTCTTCAACTTTTAAGTGAAACTGAAACTTCTGCCAGTTGAGACCCAGTCATTTTGTAGCTCAAATCATAGTCTACTATTACAGCAATAGCTAGGGAGTTGCTCTATAACTCTGTCTAAAACTGTAACCTGTTAGGGAAAGGCCATCATTCAAAGCTGTAGGCTAGACAGTTTCAGGTCCTTGAATTCTAGGTAGCACTGTGAAAGACCCCTATCTTGACCCTGACAGCTTTTGCTAGTTAGTAGTTGATACTAAAAATACTGAGCTCAACAGGATGTTAATCTAATTTAATATAAGGCAGCTTGCTTTGTGAGTTGGAAAATTCCCAGTCTGTTTCTTCTTTTAACACTAAGGTTACTTCACAGCCTTGCATTTCAGAGAATACACCCTTATAATCTGCTATGTTTTCAGCCTCAGCTCTGTAGCTCTTATATGCAATTTGCATATAGTAATGTTGTAGGATGGACCAAGAATAGAAGACCCAATTTCTAATATGTGGTCAGCTATGAAGTCACTGGTTTGCCTTGGGCCAATAGTATATTTCAACTTAATATACTTCAAAAATTGTTGTAATTAAGCAGAGGAGGGAAGAACCATGTATATTATTTTGAGTTTTGGAAGAAATGTAAGATGTGAATATATGAAATAAATATACAAAATTAGCTCGGTAAATTGCAGACTGATGGATTTGAGGAAAATATGTATAAAGCATTGATCAAGAACATCTTACTTGCTTTAATTGAACTTTAATTAACTAAATTATTAAAAGTATGTGATACTTTCATATGTTTGATCATAAGCAAGTTTCTCTAATCTCCTAGGCATCCGAATCATAAAGATCTCATGCTCCTTGTCTAAAGTTTGCCATGTTCTTATTTTCCAACTGGTTCAGACTGATGACACATAAAGCATTTCAAAACCTGGAAACATTTGCAGACTGAATGCAACCTCATTAATATGATCATCATTCCATTCCTCTTCCTCAGAGCAGCTACATTTATACTAAGAGTTCCTCCTTATTTACAAAGCCTCTTTCCATGTATCTGCTAATTGCTGGCATTGAAGAAATAAGACAGAAAGGGGAAAGAATGTCTGAGAGGTGATGTGTCTATGGGTAGCTTATTAATCAATAGTTTAGATCTATAATGAAGAATAAGCCAGTGTTTCAGAAAATGATTCTGTTGTTCAGCTCAGACATCTACCAGAGACATTTCTGAAGCATTATTTTTATTTTTCAGTGTTGGTTAAGTCTCTTATCTTTGCAAATCAAAACAATTTTTGGCTATTTGGTTAATGAATTCACAGCATAATCACATTTCAAGAATTCTAGTTATTATTTTGTAATTCATATCCTTCATCCATAAAGACTTAACTTTATTATTCCCTCTTTCTGCTTCTCATCTCCAATCCTATTTAGCTACTACATTTTAAAGTTGTGAGCATTTCACAGTAGGAAAGCAATGAGGCAAAGATGTGTTATGTGGGGGTGGATTTGGAATATCCAGGATTTTGTGCATGTTTTGGGCAGGTTCGATGTTTTAGATGTTGATTTGATTCAGTAGCTCATGGAGTTTATTTGTTCTCTGCTGAAAATCAGAAAGAAACTGTATTTCTTTCCACTTATTTGCTATCAAATTTAAGGAGTAAAATATATTGATGCTCAGAAAACCCCAAAGGAATTCCAGGGCTATCCCTTCTTGATTCAAATATAAGTAGCTCTAATAAATGCATAAATAATAAATGTAACTTTCCACCAAATGAGCTGATTTTATATGCAGTTTTACTCAGTGTAGGCTGTTTGGTTTGAATTTCTTACATCAAAACAAATGGATCCCTTCATTACTGCACTCAGTGTCCTGGGAAGTCCTGTTTGGCAGATCATGGTATTCCAGTTTTAAAGAAATCTATAGTGGATTTCTTTTACACTCCCATCATAGAGCCCTGGTTTCATACTCCAGAGGAAGATGACAGGGGTGACCTTGGAGAAGAAATGCAACAGTTAGCAAACCATGATTTAAGTCCAGGAAAAGAAAAGAATATTGGAAAGAAATTTAAATTGACTCCAGCTTAACTCCCTTTGGATATAAGAGGGAGGGAAAACACTGTCAGGCTTTCAAGTTTCTGGTACTATAGCCTATATCAACAAAGTAGATTGTAATTGTGCTTATTTATGCTCAATGACCAGCAAAGTAGCTATAAGACTAAAACAACACATAAAAGTAGGCTGAAATATAATAAGAGCAATAAAACCATGGTATAGACCTGCCAGTTAAAATTTAAATGTACAGGAAGTAAATAAAAGAAAATGAAATAAAACAAAGCAAAAGAAAACAGCTAAAACAAAAATAAAATAAAGAATAAAGAATAAACGGACTTTCTTGTGACATTGTTCCAAGATTAAGATATCGTAAGCCATTTGATCACAACAGCTGCTGATAAGAACTTGGCAACTCTGTAATGGCAGGTTCTGGTCTGCAAGTAGGAAAAAAGCACCACCACCTCTCCCTCATTGCAAACTTGATCTCTGCTAGGAGGTGGTATAGGTATACCAGCGTGTAGGTTGTCATAGAAGGGGCAGTGAAGAAACATGTGCTCTAAGATCTCAGGTCCATTCTGGCCACAGGCACAATTTCTCTCACTAAATGGAATTTAATGAAACCTCCCATCCAATACTACTGAGGGTAAAATGCTAAAGTGCCCCCCCCCATCAAAAAACCATTCTTCAGTGTGCTGAACAAACCAGATTGAGGGTTCCAGTAGAGTTCCAGGATTTGTGGTGAATCTCCTTCCTGACCTGGCCTACCTATTGTCAGTCCTACAAGTAAACCAGTTCAGAAACTGACTCCACAGAAAGAGTTGAGCTATTCTTTATTGAGATAGGTGATAGCATCAGCATCTTGCAAGCCTGATTGTGCTTTACCTCCCCTCCCTCTTATATCCTTGTACATCAGGGAGATAACTGCCTGAACCTCTTCCAGATACTATTGTTTCTCCCAGGACTTAAGAAATGTTTCAGCACTCTTTGCTTACACAAATTCTTGACTATTTCTTTCAAGGTCATCTCCCTGATTCTCTACACCTACTATCCTGAAATCCTGAAAACAATCTATGCTATTTCACTCCAAATTAGCTTGGGATGTTGCTTTCCAAATGTAAGTTCAGGAGTGTCCACAGGAAGAGTAAAAAAAATGTCAAGATGGCCACTGCAACCTCACATTCAAAGTGCCATCTCTTTTTTATGTGAGTGGTTTCAATTGCACCTACCAGTTCAGATTTTTTTAACCCTTTCCTGAGGATGACCCTGAAGGTACAGGAGCTGTAGATACTTCTCTTCCTTCTTCAATTCTCCTCTTTCTTCAGAAGACATTAATACAGATATAGAGTACTGTATGCTTTATTTTATGGTATACTCATCAACAAATGTTATGATAAACTTCTTTCTGGTAGTATGATTGGTTAGCTAGCTTTTACTGCTGTTCACCTCACTTGTGGGGTGTCTGGGATCTCAACACTCTCCCTGCTCCTATTTCACATTGGGTACAATTCAAGGTGCTGTTTGTTCAAGGCATTGATTATCAGAGGGACTGCCTATCTCTAGTTGTTTCTGCCTACCCTACCCAATATGTTCCAGCAGAGTGGGTGTACTCCAGATCCCCTCAATTAAATGTTGTAACCTTGTGGAACTGAAGAAGCATGTCTTCTCTGTTGCTACCCCTGCCCTCTGGAACAGAGATACATAAGGTACCAACACTCCTGGGGTTCCAGAAGACCCTGGAGGTAGTGGGCCTATGGAGCTTCTATCGTGATTTTATTGGTATGATTGTTTTCAGTTTGGGTTGCCATGTCTTGTTTCTTGTGTTTCTTGAGTCTCCTGGAGTGGGCAGCCATAACCAATTGATAAAATCACCACCACCACCACCACCACCACCACCACCACCACCACCACCACCACCATCATCACATATTCAAATATCAGAAAACTGCAGTGGCTGCCAACTTGCAAGCAGAGTCGAGTAAACAAGGATGGTACCTATCTCTGAACAGATCTGAAATAGTAAAGAAGCATTTATTAAGGCACTCCAGGCAACAAAAGTACAAATAAAAATGTAAATATCATTTCTATTATTTTACTATTGCCCAGGAATTTCCAGTTCATTTTGCTGCTACATTCCAGTAATTTCATTTCCTCTGTCTAATAAGATTACATAATTTTGCTTTCAAAGTTTAGGTTGATTCTAATGGTATATTTAGATATCAACAAGTCAGTGTTCAGAAGTTAAATAGAATCGTGTGGCTGCCCTAATCTTCCTTGTATTTGTTGCTAAAGGGAAATATTTTTATTAGGATCTGAGCTCTTGACTAAGCCTGAGTTTAGACACATTAATGCAATTTCCAGCAGATGTGCATTTTAATGATATCTGATGGCAGAACCAGGCCAATAAATGTGTATTTGTTTAATATTAAACTGATGATTAGGAATGTGCATCACAGTGTTTATGTCACAAGGTACATGTTTTGACTTCAATACACTCAAGCCCTGTGCGGCTAGCAAGCTCAGGAAACCAGAACCACTTGGATTTGTGGAAAAATCTTTAATGCTAGTAAGGAAATGTAATAGAATCTTGAAAGCCTCCCAAAGTAATTCGCTGAACAACTTATACCTAGTGTAATTAAGATGGAGTTATTCTGAGTCTCTTTCTCATGCTTCCTTCTGTTCTCTGGACTCAAGAATCTCTTCCTTAATGGCCCTATTTCCTCCCTGAATGGTTTTCCATATTCCCAAGGTATGTTAGGCATTTCATCACAAGGATGAGTGGTAGGATCCAGAATAACCAGAATGATAACATCTGTTTTAGTGTTTTGATGGTTTTTTGACATCTTTAGCTAAGCAGCAAGAAACTAGAAGTGCAGCATGTTAATGGTATAATCAGATTGCAGAAAAAAAGTAGTTAAACTACTTAATAATGTTGGGGCCTCTAAGCTACAAGTATTTTGAAAGCAAGTCAAAGTGGGTGTTTGGTCCTTAGGTTCTGTGAATGGTGCCTTTAATACATTTTTATTGATATTGTATATGTATATGTATACACAGTAAATATCATGTATATATGTATATTATATATATACACACAAACACGTATGTGTGTCTGGGGGACTTTGTTATATCTCACCCAGAGTTTGTTAGAATTGAGGACACTAAACAAATAAATAAGATTTCCCAGAGTTCCAGAATGGAGAGATAAATGAATTACAAAGCTTTGGAGATTCACTTCCAGGGCAGAACATATGATGAAGGATGATGAGCAGAACTAGTGTGTGACCTAGTTTCCTCGTGAGGTGTTTTAAGCAGGGCAGAGAAAGCCTGAAGAAGGCTGATGCATCACTGAATGAGAAAGTTGCATAAAAATCTCATTACTGTGATTATGCAGAATTGCTTTTAGAAGACAGCTAAGAAGTTAATTAATGCTTCTTCTCTGTAAATAATCATAATGATAAAAATTAAGCTGTTTTAAGTTGATGTTAAGCAAATTAATTCAGGAAATCTCTGTTTTGTACAAATATGTCATTACTCACTGCACCTTTAAAAAGTGTAAATCAGGAAAGGATTATTATTTACCCAAAGAAGATTTAGTTAAGAACTGTTTTATTAGCAAGTGAAGGAACTGCATTTCGAGCTCAGACTCTAAAACCAAGACCACCAACATGAGTACTAATTTTCCTGCAGATGCTTCTCTTAACATTATTTTTCCTTTTCTTTCCTCTCTTAAATCAGAAATTAGGGATTCAGGATATTCTAGATTTTCCTGAACTACTAGTATAAACAACCCTCATTACTGGCCATGTCTTTATTTGGGAAATGTTGAGCAACGCTTGCAGGGACACCATGAGGAAGGAAAAGTTAAATATTGATAAATGTTGATAAGGTGAGTTTAATCTAAGTGATGTAGAGGGCATTGAATACTAATTGAATACTAATTGAATACTAATTGAATACTAATTCAATTACTGTCTTACAACTCAAACTTTGTTTTTGCTAGTTCCTTCAGTTTTGTACTTCAGTTTTGCCAGTAACTGAAGTACAGTTACTGCTTCTTTCTCTTTTTTTTCTTCTGGGGAAAACTGGCAATATACTTACAGCCAAATGTCTGTGGAAACACATGGATGAAACCCATTAAGTTCCTTGCAGTGAAATAAAATAGGTCTTGCTTTAGGACAAGTTATAATAAAAAGAACAATTAAATATGAGTGCATTCCTTTTCTTTCCTGTTCAGGAAACAATCTGAGAATTGAGTATTCAGCCATCTTTTGCATAAGTGAACCATTACTGTGCCAACACAGCAGTAATGAGGAATAGTGGCTATAAGACACTGTAAATCACCAATTAAAAATGGCCTTTATCTCCAATACAATACAATGGAAAGTTAAATATAGCCCTATTATTTTCTATTATGGGACATGGTGTGATAGGTCTACCCATGCTTTGAAAATTATTCAGAAGATTTGGTTTGGACCTCACCTCAACATAAAAACAGCACATCTCTGCTATTCATTGAAGCAGACCCTCTTATTTCAGGCTTCAGGCTGAAAAAAAAAAGACAGAGCAGCATTAACTTTAATGAGGATGCCTTAAAGCAGCCATACTTTTCTTTCAGTGCCATGTAGAAGTCTGAAGACAGAAAGGCTATATTAATGAATAACGAAAATGAGCTGTGTTTGCACAAAGACTGAAGCACTTTTTTCAAATCATTTTCAAAGCCTTCAGAGCCGTACATCATTATAGGTGCTTTGCTAAGAAGAATGGATGGCGACATTGACTTGCTGGATTTCTCAGCTCTCTGGTGAATTCATGTCACCTCAGTACCAAATAATATCCCATTTCAGTCTGTGGCAGCCTTAGGGTACCATATCTGGGTTCCAAAAATCTGGATGACCAGTAAAAGTTAGCAAAAACTTATTTGCTGCCATCTGCTGGTTGCCTGGATTTTTGGAGCCCAGATCTAACTGTCAGTTTTAATCATCTTCATCTTCATCTCTCTCTCTCTCACTCACACACAGAAAGAATTCCTTGGGGATAGATAATGGTTGCCTCCTGAAGAATCTGTATAACGACCAAGTAGCAACAGTAAGAACAGACCACAGAACAACAGACTGGTTTAAGATTGGGAAAGGAGTACGGCAGGGCTGTATACTCTCACCCTACCTATTCAACTTGTATGCAGAACACATCATGCGACAAGCTGGCCTTGAGGAATCCAAGGCTGGAGTTAAAATCTCTGGAAGAAACATTAACAATCTCAGATATGCAGATGATACCACTTTGATGGCTGAAAGTGAAGAGGAACTGAGGAGCCTTATGATGAAGGTGAAAGAAGAAAGTGCAAAAGCTGGTTTGCAGCTAAACCTCAAAAAAACCAAGATTATGGCAACCAGCTTGATTGATAACTGGCAAATAGAGGGAGAAAATGTAGAAGCAGTGAAAGACTTTGTATTCCTAGGTGCAAAGATTACTGCAGATGCTGACTGCAGTCAGGAAATCAGAAGACGCTTAATCCTTGGAAGAAGAGCAATGACAAATCTCAATAAAATAGTTAAGAGCAGAGACATCACACTGACAACAAAGGCCCGCATAGTTAAAGCAATGGTGTTCCCTGTAGTAACCTATGGCTGCGAGAGCTGGACCGTAAGGAAGGCTGAGAGAAGGAAGATCGATGCTTTTGAACTGTGGTGTTGGAGGAAAATTCTGAGAGTGCCTTGGACTGCAAGAAGATCCAACCAGTCCATCCTCCAGGAAATAAAGCCAGACTGCTCACTTGAGGGAATGATATTAAAGGCAAAACTGAAATACTTTGGCCACATCATGAGAAGACAGGACAGCCTGGAGAAGATGCTGATGCTAGGGAGAGTGGAAGGCAAAAGGAAGAGGGGCCGACCAAGGGCAAGATGGATGGATGATATTCTAGAGGTGACGGACTCATCCCTGGGGGAGCTGGGGGTGTTGACGACCGACAGGAAGCTCTGGCGTGGGCTGGTCCATGAAGTCACGAAGAGTCGGAAGCGACTAAACGAATAAACAACAACAACAGATAATGGTTAGGGCCACCATATCTGGACTGCAAACAGACAACCACGGATGGGACCATATATTTTAAAATTGGCAACCAGATATAAGTAGCTCAAAAAAGGGTTTTAAAAGGGAGGAAGACATATACATAGAAAATATTCCTTTACCTGTAAGATTTCATTGCAGTAGACTGCAATTAGTCAGCTGAAGCTTATGTTAACTGAAGAACTCACATTGGGCCAAATCCATCTTTCTATGCCAATCTTAAAGATACATAGCAACTTCAGAATCCACTCTAGGCTATTGTAAGAGTGAATAAGAAGACTGAGTCTTCCACAGAGTTGGATTGCCTGCAGGGATAAATGGTTTGTTTTCTAGAATTTTTTTTAACAGATGCACAGAGAAAATGCACTCTGAACCTATAGTGCTCTTAAGATGTTGGGGCCACATGTTACACTACATTTTCTGTTTTGCCTGTGAGTAAAATCTGAACTTTTCTTTGAATTGGAATGAACTGTAATGAAATTTTCTTTATTCATAGTATGCAAACAGGAATCTGAGCTGACAATTTATTTGATGCAAACCACTGGGATTAAAAATCCAGTTTTTGTCTATTTATTCAGAATAGCAGCAACTAAGGGATGATGGTACTTTTAATAGTATAAATATGGCTGAATTGCTCAAATCTTTTTTCACATATTTGATATCAACTGAAAATCATCTACAGGAAAAGTCTAGGAAAAGATGGTATTTTATTTTATTCCAAGTGCATTTCTAGTAAAACATTTTTTCCAGAATAAAATGGATTGGATTCAAAGACTCTGAAAATTGTATTTCAAGGGTGGAACTCCATATCTTTGTCCCTTTGGTTTCTGTAGTTCTCTGCATACCTGAAATGTTGATCAGGAGAAAAGCTACTAAATCTAGGATACAAAAGTTGAGACAACCATTAGTTGATAGCATTATGCCATCTGGCAGCTGCCATCTAGAGGCCATCTAGATTTTTGCAGCTTCTAGAGTCTACACGTAAGAGAAGGTAGACCAGTGTTTCTCAAACTTGGCAACTTTAAGATGTGTAGACTTCAACTCCCAGAATTTCCCAGCCAGCATGCTGTCTGGGGAATTCTTGGAGTTGGTCCACACATCTTAAAATTGCCAAGTTTGAGAAACATTAGGGTAGAGGCATAAATGCATTTCACATGTTCTGAGTGCCAGCTTCTACTAGATCATTAGTCTTATATAATGGAAAGGTTATGCTGGATCCACCTGATAGCTGTAGCAAGAAATACAGCTCTTAGATCTGCTCATCCTCTTAATATTAGCAGCCAAAACATTTGCATGGGTCAGAACATAAAGGAACCACATCCAAACCACTTCAGAAATGAATCATTTGTTTTCTGTGAATTTGGCCCATTCCTAGTTCTGTAACTTGATGTCTACTACTGTGTTTAATATACAAATGCCCACATTTGAGATGCTGAAAGCGAGCATTGCTTTGTACCTCCATGTACAAATATGAGTATATCCTTTCTTTTTTAAATTCCCTGAACTGCTTGAACTGTTTTTCCACGAGTCTTTCAATTTTTTAATGAGAGATGTCAAAATTACATATGCTGGGTTACTGCTGGATAAAGTTTCATCCAGAAATATAGAAGTCAAGAGGCACATAGTAGAACAAACAGAGAAATCCAGGTGCTCATGTAGCAGCTGCTATCACCATCATCAAAAACCATCAGCAAAGGCATTCTAGAAGATGGAGTCAAATGCAACAGGAAAGTTGCACTCATGTTGGCCATGGCATATATTTATTGAGGAGGAAAGGAAACTATTGGAGATGATGTTAATTCTAATATTTTGGGTGGCTTGTAGAAACAAATCAACTAAAAATATTCCCAGAGAAGCAAGCAGAAACGTCATGAATGTTCACTAGTGAAAAGAGTGAAAAAAATCAAACAAGCCATGATGTTCCCACAATATATGGTATTGTTCATAATATTACTTAATATTTAATTAGTTTTGTTTAGAGCAAAAGAAAGAATGAAGTTATGAGTAGCAAGAGCTATGCTAGTATAGGAGCTGCCTAAACTCTTAAGTGAGTGGTTAAGGCAATGGGCTACAAACCAGGAGTCTGTGAGTTCTAGTCCCGCCTTAGGCATGAAAGCCAGCTGAGTGACCTTGGGCCAGTCACTCTCTCTCAGCCCAACTCACCTCACAGGGTTGTTGTTGTGGGGAAAACAGGAGGAGGAAGGAGTATTAGGTCTATTTGCTGTCTTGAGTTATTTATAAAAGTAATAAAGGCAGGATAATTAATAAACAAATAAATAAAAAAGATACATAGCTTTCAAGCCATGCACCCTACACTAAGGATGTTGCCCATAGAGAATGTAGATCCATTTCATTGCCTCCATATAATGGCCACTGAATGTAAGAATTTCAAAAGTAATCTCTGATACAGCATGCATTAATGGCACAATGCACGATCCGCAATAGAGAAGTGGGGAATGACTCCACTGGCAAAAAAGGGCCCATTCTCTCCTGCTTCTCTTGCCCCCTTGACTCCCCCTACAAACTTCTCCTGCCACCCAGGCAAGAGAGGCAGTGGGAGAGAAGACGCCTGTACCCACTTCTATCCCCATTTTTCTTTCTGTGGGAGAAGAGAGAAAGCAGGTCTGTTGTCAGGTCTCCAATCTCCATGGCATCTGTGAGCTTGGAGAACCAGCAGCAAAGGAACCCTTTCTCCCTTGCTTATCTCTTCCTCTCATCCTGTGTGTGTGTGTGTGTGTGTAAACAACATGGGCTGCTGGCAAAAAAGCTGCAGTGCAACCCTAGGTAAAGCTGCCTGCCTCCCCTGCCTTAGGCACCATGGGGAGCTTCTCAGTGGGATACTAAATTCCACAAAACCCATAGAGAAGTTCCCTTTGCCTTCTGTGCTTGTTGCTAATCTTACCCCGTGAGAAAGCCATGGGGACCTTCACTGTGGGACTCTCAGCTGCAGATCTTTCATCAGCAGCCCCTCTATGAAAAAGCTCCCCACTGAGAAGCTCCCCATGGGCTTCCTTGCAGCACTGCCAGTGCATGCACCCCAGGGCATGCACCCCAGGGCATGACAGCCCAGGATAAAATGGCCATAGAGGGCAGGGATCAGCCACCAGTCAGGAGGGGGCATTCCCCTATAGCATATATTTGCTACTGGCAGTGGAGATGTTGAAATGCAGCAGGTGAACTGGGCACCAATATTTGTGCCAGTGCAAGCTGGAAAACATCACTTTTGACACCTATCAGTTTGTTTATGGAGAAGTAACACTACTATGAAATAATGTTTTATTTCTCTTTTTAAAAAGTGCTAATTTCAAAAGGAAGCATGTGAAAATTCATGGTTCTGGGTTTATATGCATGGGAGAAGGGTTTCATTCCTTTTCTATGATTCCTAATATTTTGTACTTCTTGGGGAAGACTTACCATCACACATTTTCTTCCTGGTAAGGCTAACACTCTCTGGAATTTAGAAGCTACTTTTGAAGGAACAAACAAACATGTTCTGTATACATTTTTTAATACAGAAACCTCCCCACTTCTCTCAATCTTACTTGCTCTCATACCAATGCACACATCATATGTCAATTCTGATTAAAGAATATTAGTTCAATCAAAAAGCTTATCTGCACCAAACTAGGCACAGGGCTGTAGTAAGCAGATGCCCATTTATATATAGTGGGTTATAAAGGTCAAGGCTGTACAGGGTTTCCAATTTGATCTCCAAAAGGTGTTTTGGAGTGTGCAAGACCACTCACATAGCAACTGTCTGCAACCCCTTAATACAGCCATGGAACTGGGAGTGCATGGCTGATCTCAGGAACAGATGCAGCTGTTTTACCTTGTGGCACTCAGTGGCCTGCATCAAAGGCCCTTTTTCGGATGGCATACAAAGTACTGCACAACTTTACTAAAATGCAACACTGAGTTCTGAAATACTGTATTTCAATGCAAAGTTTTAATTGATTAATGACTTCTGTAAATAATGATCACGACACTCCATTTCAAATGGTTGAGTGATAATATTGCAAGAAAAACTGTAGAATGCAGATAGGCTAATTTGAAAATCCAGGCAAGTTCAGAAAGAATAGTCATCGGACAGGTTATTTGATCATTCATGTGTATTTAATGAATTCCTAACTGCTTTGCATATTTCATTAACCAAATTCAATGTTTATTCTCTAATTAATGAGAACTTTCACCAGAATGGGCAATAAGAAGTACATGAACCAAAGAGATCATATTAACTAGTTCATAACTGAAGAAAAAAAAATAGGCGGAACAAAACCGAATGGTTTTAACCCAGACTGTGTTCTTATTTTGATCATAGCAATTCAGAACGATAATACCTGAAACATGAGATGACGGCTCTTTTTTTTCAAGCTGTTATGTACACTTCATCTGAGACAATGTGGAATAAAGTGGTGTTACTAATTAACAGATTAAACCCTCATTTGCTGCAGCAGTGGCATTTCTTCTCTTGAATGTCATCCATGAAGAAGGAAGTATTGAATATAACCCCACTGAAACTTAAGTAAAGATTCAACAACACAAGCCTTGAGGTTTAGTCTTTTGCATTTCCAACTTAAAAATGTTCAGGTAGCCAGTAATGGAAATATGAATTGCTGGGATTCTTCATCATATGCCTTTCTTTTTCCTAGAAGAAGCACATTTACCCCAAATGACGATGGGTTGAAAGTCAGTATGTTCTCTCTTTTCCCTGGCTTAAGTGGTTTATACAAGACACTAAGCAGAAAAACAAATCAAGACCTCTAAACCAAGTAATATTGTGCTAAGCTTGCCTGAAATGGAAAATTAAGGCTTCTTGGAGCTGCTTGGGGCCCATCATTTGTTGATTATAAATGCCCTGCTTCTCAAGGGAAGGTATGGAGATAACAATAAATATGGAAAGGTGAGATAACTGTTATATCTTGCCAAGTGAATTAAAATATGGTGATAGAAGGAGAAGATATTTCAAATATACTATGGAATGCTATTTATCCAAACTCTTGGGCAAATGCGAGTCTGAGCAGAGGAATCACTTTAAATGAGCAGCATATGAGAACATATGAAGCATATGAAACTTCCTTCTAGCAAAGTCAAAGCAGAGGAAGGAAGGAACTGTCTGGGTCTAGCTGAAGAAGTTCCCAAACTATCTCAAAAATTCTAGGCTACCTAAGCTAGTCTCCTCTTTCAAATGTTTTCTGGTGATTAGTCTTCTGTTGACTCCTGTCCACAGAAGATGGAGGAGATGCTATTTATTTTTTTCCTTTATCCTAGGCAGTAAAATCTTAATTCAGTCAATTGCCAATCTGCTGCCTGTAGCATGTGTGGTGTTATAATGGTTCAATAACTGAGAAATTGTTACAGCTGTTTGCAACTACTCAAATTGTTTTTATTTATTTTATTTAGGTATGCAGTCACAACCGAGTACATCTAGTGATCGCATTAAAGTCTATAGGTGATCAAAACTCCTTTCATTGGAAGGGAGGTTATCAAATGCAAAAAAGCAACTCCTCTTTTTATATTTGGTCATTTTCATTTCTCTGATTCACTTGTGGTGATGATGATGATATAATAAAGCCTGGCCTTGTTACATTATTATCTAGCTTCTGTAAATAATTATTCAAAACATGTCACATTAAAATTCAGATAAAGTAATTACTCTGTTCAATGTGTTATAGTCATCTTTTGATTTGTCACAGCTTTATACAATAAAGATGAACAAGCAATCAGGAAGATAATCTGGTTTTTGTAATCAAGCTACATAAAATGTGTATTACTTATCAGTCACAGATTTTAGCCCTGCATCTGAAGGTCTGCATATATTAAACACTGAGTGAAAGAATTTTGAAAACTTTTTACTACTGTGGATCTCTTACAAAATACAGTTGCTTGAGACCTGAATGCACTGTGATAATCTTTAAACAAACATATCCCCCTTGTCTCCTAAGAAAGACAAGGAAAACCTCTAAACCATAGACCTAATCCAAGTTCAGGAGATTCCCTTTCTGGTCCAAGAGCTCTTCTCTTCCTTCCTCTTGGCCACATCCTTCCTCAGTGCATCCTGATTCTTCTCTTTCTTGAAACTATGTGTTTATATTGTTCCTCTCTTTTGTACTCTGAAGGTAGCCTAAATCTCCTCCACAAACATTTTTTTTTCATTACTGAAATTCTATGCCACTTAAGACCTGCATGCTCTGAGTGGCTTACAATCATAAAAAAATATATATTTAAAATAGACAGAAATACACAGGTAATCTCAGAGTAATAAAAGTACTTCCAACAGGGGGCAAGCTGGAGCTTAGCACTTCCCAAATGTGCTCTTAAACAGCCATGTCTTTACAGTTACCAACGGCATATAAGGAAATGGTGCTCCAAAAGGCTGTGGGCAAGCTGTTGTGTGTGTGTGTGTGTGTGTGGCATCACTAAGAAGGCTCAACTCTGGTCCCTGCAGAGATATTCCCTGAGGGATGAGACCATCACCAAGCTTCTCTGCTCAATCTTACTGGACAGGCAGATTTAGTTAAGAGAAGGCAATATCTTCAGTTAAGTCTCAAAGATATTGAGATCCTGGCATGTAAGGCTTTAAAGGTGACAACCAGCACCATTCTTTGCACCTGGGAACTAACTTTCAGCCAGTGCAGCTCCTTTTGTACAGGAAAATCTTGGCAAACCCATAAGTATATGGGCAGTTGCATGCTGCATCAGTTGCAGTGTTCAGATGTCTTCACGGGAAGCCCAACAGGGGATGTATCTGTAATGGAAGCTTATTTACGTTTGTCTAGGAAACAGAATTGCAAACTGACTCATCAGTGGGATGTGGCTGCAAAAATGCTGATGCAATTTGAGACTGCATAAACAAAGTGAATGCCAACATCACAGAGAGAAATAATTCTACTTTATTTTGGATTAGTGTGATGCTGGTGGTTTTACCAAAACCAGGAGGAATTGGATAGTGCTGTGGAACATTATATTCCTATGTAATGACTGAGTATGTAATACAGAATGTAGTGAGCGTTTATTTTGCTCAACAAAGGGTTACACTTGGGTAGACTTTGTTTTGCCCTGTCCTTGGTGGAACACCCATATGGAGTAGGATGACTTTTCTCATGGTCAGTCAAAAAAGCTTGGGAAACAGATACTCCTTAACTTTGACATACCTCATCACCACCTGGTATAAATAAATATATTGTGGCCTTGATGGTTTCATTCTTGGCAGGACTAGACAAAGCATTCCAAGAATACGATAAGACAGATTTGTCCTTGACAAACTCCAGTGAGGTGAAACCATCAAAAACAGGTGTCAGTGGTTCAGAGCTTGTATTAAGCTAGTCAGAAACCCCCATAGGATGGAACTTTGATGCAGACCTGACTGGGACAGGCAGGTTGCATATTTTCTGGCTTTGAAGGGGTCTACCCACTGTCATCTCTTTGGGGTTCTCTGACTGGCAGAAGGAACATATCATCTTTCTTTGTCTCACCATATTCTTGAATATTTTTGGATTGCTGTTTGTGTTATGTTATGTTATTTCCTTATACTGCCTGAGAATAAAGCCTTAAATACTCCTCCTGGTGTGGTCACTGCTTTTAAATCCAAAAAACCCCAAACCTTTGATCCAACCCTGCTGAACTGGAAACAGAGCAATACATTTAATCAGGCTCCACCTTGAATATTATGTCTAGCTCATGGTACAATATTTTAAGAAGAATTCAGACAAACTGGAACAGATTAAGAGAAGGACAACAAAGATCTTGAGGGGATTAGAAATTAAGTCCTATAAAGAATTATTAAAGGAACTGTGAATGTTTAGCTTTGAGAAAAGGTGACTGATGGAGGATGTGATTGAACTATTTGAACCCTCCAAAGGGTATCACACAGAAGAATGAGATCTATTCTACATCATTCCACAAAATAATGGTTTTCAGGTACAGGACAGGCAGAATTTGATTGAATGTTAGAAAATAATGTCCTAACAGTAATAGCAGTTCAACAGTGGAACCAGTTTCTAGAGAGCTGATGGACTTCCCTTAGCTGATGTTCAAGGGAAGACTAGACAGCCATCTGCCAAGCAAGCTTTAATTTGAATTCCTGCACTGAGTATGGGATGAAACTCATGACCTAAATGATCTCTTACAAATCTATGATTTGTTATTACTGTTAGAACTTTTCTTTTCATCCCCAGACATGATGAACATTTACTATGAAATGAAAAATAGTCTATGAACCATTTCTTTAAAAAATAGCAAGTGAACTTGCAGTGATTGTTGACTGACTTCATGAACTTTCTTTTTTTTTCATGACCCAATGTTCATTGAGAATTTCCTCCTCCTCCTTCCAAGAAAGTTTGTATTAATTGCAAAAGTTAATGTAATGAAAATGGTGAAAATCTGGTATCTGTCTTCCTCAGCCAGCTTTGGACAGAAGCATTCCACATTAAAATGCTAGTAAAATGTATAAGCTATAAAACACAGGCCAAGAAGTAGACTTTCGTACATTTTCCATGAAAGAAATATAGTGTGAAAACCTGATAAAAGGACCTTTTCAGCCAAGCATACAGGTATTTCTGTAATTCATGCCTTCCCATATGTTGACTGACAATTCAAGAAAGATGAGCACTTAACACCTCATGAAAATGAGCTATTTCAAAGTGGTTCATCTGGAACAGAATTTAGAATATGTTATTAGTAGTGAATAGCAAAATTAATTGTTCCTTTACTTTGTCAGTGGGAAAAATCCTTAATTACACAATACAATGGGATCTTTTTCCAGTACTCTTTGGCCACTTGCTGGGGTATCTATAAAGGATTCAGTTATTTAAATATGTAAGTTCCATATTAGTTTGAATATATGGTTTTATATTAGTTGGAAAATCTTGGATTTTGTTAATATTATTCAAAGAGATTTGAACAGAGATTTTTTTTTTACTTTTCATTTCTGTTCTAATGTATATAATTTTATATGAAGAACTTACAAAGTATGCAAAAAGTTACACTATTTCAATACCTCCAAAGCTAATATATGGCACTTTCATAGAAAGCAATCTGCTTGAGATATCTACCCAGATCCTGATACAAACCCAAAAAGGTCATTGGCAAATGCCACTACCCCATTAATTGTTTTTCTTTATTTCTGAATGTCTTTTTTTTTTAGAAGAGTCAGTGAAAAAAATATAACATTTACAGTAGTAATCGTATTGTGTGCTAACTATGTGATAAATAGTTAATTTAGTTTCTGGAATAGCACAACAGTGTGCCAAAGTATCTAATAAACTGACCCCATATTGAGAGTCTTCTGTAGGTGGAATTCATATTTTGTTTCTCAAAAAAGCTGCTCCTGTGTGTAACGGTGAAAACTAGCTGTGCCCTTCTCATTCTATCAAAGGGCATGAGGAAGTGAGTTTAACTTTTTCTGATTTGCTGGTTTTTCCCAAGTCAACAGAGATTTTCTTTGACGGAGGGGGATGCAGTGGCATACTGGCTTAATGACGCTGGAGTTTGCTGGCCAGAAGTGGTCGACACTCCAACGGTTAGAGCCCAGCTCCACGTGACGGAAGTGAGCTCCCATCATTTTGTCTCTAGCTCCTGCCCACCTAGCAGTTCAAAAGCATACCACCTGTGAGTAGATAAATAGGTGCCCCCATTTTGGTGGGGGGAAATGCTGGTGGCGCTCTGTGTGGGAGCAGGAACCGGCATTGGATCTGCCTGGATGTGAACAGCGGAGGATTGGTGGAGAAAAAGCCCCGGATGAGCCGACTTCTCTAGGAACGCTGCTGGCCAGCTGGTGCAAAGCTAGCTTGCCCTCTTGTGGTGCACCGGTGCAACAAAGAACTAGCAACTATCAGCACCAGAACATCTACTGTGTGTAAAAACATTGTAGAGTCCCTGGCATTGTATGCCATATGCTAAATAAATAAATTCTTTGATGGAACATTTTCTCTGATGGAACAAAGCAACAGTCAACCTTCCCAAAGGGATTGATATTCCATGTTCTATAAAGATGAGGTTAGTAGCAGGCAGGCAGGCAGGCAGGCAGGCAGGCTATTAATGTCCAAGCAGGAGACCCAAATTATCTTTTTCCAACCATCTCTGCAATGTGCTTTGAACATGTGCTGCAACTGAAATCTCAAAGAAGCAAGTTGTAAATAACAAGCTGAGTTAGGCTGACTACAATATATTGATTTTATCCAGAATTCTTTGACAGTAATTGTTGCCTGTCTGTGTTTTCTTTGTTTCCCTTTTCCCAATAAATCCTCTTTGATATCCAGAGATTTGGATTCATTTGTTTAATAAGGGAATTCCTCATTAAAGCCTTCCCCATGTGCCATACTTCATGGTTATTGCTTTTTCTTGGGTGTCAGAATTGCTGTATTTCTGGGTTATGGGCAGAAAAATCCAAAACACTTTTCTTTCTATTTTTCCTAGCATCAAGTTGAAACATAATATCCTTACCAGTAGAGTTAAGAACTCCCAAATATACTATAGGGATCAGAAAGTTTAGCCAGACTGGGGCAACCTGTTATAAATATCTTTTACTGGGGAAAAAGGGATATGCCAACAATGTTTTAAATTATCCTCTCTCCCAGTTTGTAATATTCTGCAAAGGATGTTAATGTTTGGAATGCAGAATTTACTTGGGTAGTTTTCCAATAATTCCATCCTTTTCCTTATTTGTTTCTGCCCATCACAGATATCAATCAATAATTTATTTACAGTCTCAGACCAATAAAACACACAGATACAGTTTAAAATACAAAAACACCAATAAAACTCAAACATAAAATTTAAAAAGCAGAGCAAAAAAACCTCTTGAGAATTGATAACAAGAAAAGGATTTTACCTGGTTTTTGCAGGCCATAGCTATTATAAGAAACTTGGCAACCTTTGTCCAAGTTAGGTCTTGCAGAAGGAAGATTGTAATTCCATCATCAGAAAGAGAACTTAACTTTCTTATAATTGGGTTTATAAGTGCCAGACACCATGGGTGCTACAATGGGCAGTGAAGCAATAGTGTTACTGTACTGACTCTACATCTGTATCTAAGCAGAAACACACACGATTGCCATGGGACACTACTAGATTTGCCTATAGTCTCCATAATAAGTAGTGCATCAATTCAAGCCAAGATAAAACATCTCCTATGTGTGATATTCAGGATGTTATAGAAGAAGCTAGGAATTGTGCATGGAGAACCTGCAATTGCACTATAATAGGGATGGATGATTTTGGACCTGTAATTTTGTAAATGTAAATCCCAAATCCTTCATTTAAGTTCAATTAAGGCTTTGTCTGGGTCAAGAGACAATATTACCTGGAGTCAGATGCTACAATGTATTAGACTGGAATAAATTTGCCTCCTCAGGGATGAGAAAACCTATCTGGTAGAGTGAGGTGAATCAGAGACTCACCCCAAAAGATTTTTTTCAGCCAAAATCTGAGATGGCAAATTCTTAGTTGGACCCCAGAAGAAATGCAACCAAGCATTCTAGCTGAATAAGGGCATTTGAAGTTGAGTATGGGACACAGAGTATGACTTTCAGAAACTTAGACTGAATGGCTTCTAAATAGGGGCATCCTTATAAACACAGAATTGTGTACCATATTACAGCCAGCCCAAGACCTTTGCTTTATACAGTTTTATTGTTCCAAGGACAATTGTTGCCATGATGACTAGCATATTTTAAGATCGCATTAGAAAGTTTTGAACTCTAATAGAAAACTCACTGAGCTTTCTCATTGGTCGTTCCAGCAGGTAGAAGGTTGAACATGGATGCATGGGTTCTTGAAGTCCTTCACCCAATCAACTGGTCTTGAGTTAATTTCCCATTTAACATAGGACTTAGGGTGCATTCTAGAGAAAACTGAAAGCTTAGTTTTGGAGTAGTTGATTTCAAGAAATCCCCTAGAACAATAGGACACTAAAGCAGCTAGGCATCTACAAAGATCCACTTGGGTTATGGATCAGAAGGCTGCATCTTCTGTTACAAGAAGATTGAAATAGCGAGTGTTGGGGATGGAATTCTGGTTTAGAAAGAGCTGCAATGATATCATTTATATTGCAGTTAAACAGTAAGGGGGCAAGGATAGAGCCCCATTTGACTACTTTGAGAAGTGGGATGGGGATTGTTAAATTGCCATTACAATTGTCTCAAATCTATGTTGTAGTATTCTGATATAGCTAAATTATCAATTTGAGAAGGTGATGATCAATAGATGTTGCAGATATCATAAAATGTTGGGTGAAATTGATGAAAAGCCTATTTGGCAACAGTGGAAGTGGAAAGACATGTTACTACTTAACTATATCTACCAACTTCAGCAAAGGATCGTTACCTTGTCGTGGTGCTGGAGCTTGAGCACCTCAATGATGCCATGAGCTAAACCGTGAAGGGCCACCCAAGACGGGAAGGTCATGACAGAGAGGTCAGACTAAATGCAATCCCTGGGGAAGGTAATGGCAATCCACCCCAGTATTCTTGCCGTGAAAACTAAATGGATCAGTACAACCAGAGATATGTCGGTATACCATTGGAAGATGAGACCCCCAGGTCGGAGGATGGTCAAAATGCTACTGGGGAGGAACAGAGGATGAGTTCAACTAGCCCCAGACGTGATGACGCAGCTAGCTCAAAGCCGAAAGGACAGCTAGCAGCCAACGGTGCTGGTAGTGAACAGCAAATCCAATGTTCTAAGGATCAACACACCATTGGAACCTGGAACGTAAGATCTATGAGCCAGGGCAAATTGGATGTGGTTATTGGTGAGATGTCAAGATTGAAGATAGACATTTTGGGCGTCAGTGAACTGAAATGGACTGGAATGGGCCACATCACATCAAATGACCACCAGATCTACTACTGCGGACAAGAGGACCACAGAAGAGATGGAGTAGCCTTCATAATTAATAGTAAAGTGGCTAAAGCAGTGCTTGGATACAATCCAAAAAACGATAGAATGATCTCAATTCGAATTCAGGGCAAGCCATCTAACATCACAGTGATCCAAATATACGCCCCAACCACAGATGCTGAAGAAGCTGAAGTAGAGCAGTTCTATGAAGATCTGCAGCACCTACTGGACAACACGCCTAAAAGAGATGTCATTTTCATCACAGGAGACTGGAATGCTAAGGTGGGCAGTCAAATGACACCTGGAATTACAGGTAAGCATGGCCTGGGAGAACAAAATGAAGCAGGACATAGACTGATAGAATTTTGCCAAGACAACTCACTCTGCATAACAAACACTCTCTTCCAACAACCTAAGAGACGGCTTTATACATGGACTTCACCAGATGGACAACACCGAAATCAGATTGACTACATCCTTTGCAGCCAAAGGTGGCAGACATCTATACAGTCGGTAAAAACAAGACCTGGAGCTGACTGTAGTTCAGAACACGAACTTCTTATTGCACAATTTAGGATCAGACTAAAGAGATTAGGGAAGACCACAGATAAGCTAGATATGAGCTCACTAATATTCCTAAGGAATATGCAGTGGAGGTGAAGAATAGATTTAAGGGACTGGACTTAGTAGATAGGGTCCCGGAAGAACTCTGGACAGAAATTCGCAAGATTGTTCAGGAGGCGGCAACAAAATACATCCCAAAGAAAGAGAAAACCAAGAAGGCAAAATGGCTGTCTGCTGAGACACTAGAAGTAGCCCAAGAAAGAAGGAAAGCAAAAGGCAACAGTGATAGGGGGAGATATGCCCAATTAAATGCAAAATTCCAGAGGTTAGCCAGAAGAGATAAGGAATTATTTTTAAACAAGCAATGCGCGGAAGTGGAAGAAGACAATAGAATAGGAAGGACAAGAGACCTCTTCCAGAAAATTAGAAACATTGGAGGTAAATTCCAGGCAAAAATGGGTATGATCAAAAACAAAGATAGCAAAGACCTAACAGAAGAAGAAGAGATCAAGAAAAGGTGGCAAGAATATACAGAAGACCTGTATAGGAAGGATAACAATATCAGGGATAACTTTGACGGTGTGGTCAGTGAGCTAGAGCCAGACATCCTGAAGAGTGAGGTTGAATGGGCCTTAAGAAGCATTGCTAATAACAAGGCAGCAGGAGACGACGGCATCCCAGCTGAACTGTTCAAAATCTTGCAAGATGATGCTGTCAAGGTAATGCATGCTATGTGCCAGCAAATTTGGAAAACACAAGAATGGCCATCAGATTGGAGAAAATCAACTTATATCCCCATACCAAAAAAGGGAGACACTAAAGAATGTTCAAACTATCGAACAGTGGCACTCATCTCACATGCCAGTAAGGTAATGCTCAAGATCCTGCAAGGTAGACTTCAGCAATTCATGGAGCGAGAATTGCCAGATGTACAAGCTGGGTTTAGAAAAGGCAGAGGAACTCGGGACCAAATTGCCAATATCCGCTGGATAATGGAAGAAGCCAGGGAGTTTCAGAAAAACATCTATTTCTGTTTTATTGACTATTTTAAAGCCTTTGACTGTGTGGACGATAACAAATTGTGGCAAGTTCTTAGTGGTATGGGGATACCAAGTCATCTTGTCTGCCTCCTGAAGAATCTGTATAACGACCAAGTAGCAACAGTAAGAACAGACCACGGAACAACAGACTGGTTTAAGATTGGGAAAGGAGTATGGCAGGGCTGTATACACTCACCCTACCTATTCAACTTGTACACAGAACACATCATGTGACATGCTGGGCTTGAGGAATCCAAGGCTGGAGTTAAAATCGCTGGAGGAAACATTAACAATCTCAGATATGCAGATGATACCACTTTGATGGCTGAAAGCGAAGAGGAACTGAGGAGCCTTATGATGAAGGTGAAAGAAGAAAGTGCAAAAGCTGGCTTGCAGTTAAACCTCAAAAAAACCAAGATTATGGCAACCAGCTTGATTGAGAACTGGCAAATAGAGAGAGAAAATGTAGAAGCAGTGAAAGACTTTGTATTTCTAGGTGCGAAGATTACTGCAGATGCTGACTGCAGTCAGGAAATCAGAAGATGCTTAATCCTTGGGAGAAGAGCAATGACCAATCTCGATAAAATAGTCAAGAGCAGAGACCTCACACTGACAACAAAGGTCCGCATAGTTAAAGCAATGGTGTTCCCTGTAGTAACATATGGCTGTGAGAGCTGGACCATAAGGAAGGCTGAGAGAAGGAAGATCGATGCTTTTGAACTGTGGTGTTGGAGGAAAATTCTGAGAGTGCCTTGGACTGCAAGAAGATCAAACCAGTCCATCCTCCAGGAAATAAAGCCAGACTGCTCACTTGAGGGAATGATATTAAAGGCAAAACTGAAATACTCTGGCCACATAATGAGAAGACAGGACACCCTGGAGAAGATGCTGATGCTAGGGAGAGTGGAAGGCAAAAGGAAGAGGGGACGACCAAGGGCAAGATGGATGGATGATATTCTAGAGGTGACAGACTCGTCCCTGGGGAAGCTGGGGGTGTTGACGACCGACAGGAAGCTCTGGCATGGGCTGGTCCATGAAGTCACAAAGAGTCGGAAGCGACTAAACAAATAAACAACATATCTACCAAAACATGGCAAAAAAATTAATGCCCTCTTAGACAAATTGTTTTTAAATTATAATAGGTTCATTTTTTGGAAGGCCACTGGGTCTTGTTTAATTGGTGTCTGTGGTTTGATCAACTCGTACTTCAACCTGAACACCATAATGAATTACTGATCCAATTCTGGAGGCATTCCTGATATCTCTCAGTCATTATTGCTTGGATATAGGCCAATTTATTCAAGAATTCAGAAAACTGTTGGAGAAGTATGGGCATTGGGCCCCAATTCAGCTCCTCCCTTGCTCATCCCTTGTTTCTAAGCTGGCTGCTGCTAGAGAAAAAGCCTTGTCTTGAGTATTCAAGATGCAATTATACTTGATGGTGCAAGATATATAAAACATCAAGTATAGCCTGCTGAGGTATATAGCCACCAGACAAACTGTGTGTATGTGGGAAACCATTCTTGATATTATATAAACAGCTGTATCAGCTTATTGTGGTGTTCTTTTTTAACACACAATGATCTTGGATATTCTGTGGCTTTAGTTCATTTGTATCTGAGTGGTTATGGTAAGACTCCTTTGAGGTTAATGGATCAAAACTATAAAATAAAAATAAATCTCAGGGAGGTAAAATGTGGATACATTAGAACTTCTTCTTTTACACTGAAACCAATCAATCTTTTTCTAAGTAGCACATCACACAACATATTGGAATGAGTCAATGAGTCAAAGGTTTCTAGCTTTGTCAACAAACTTTTAGTGCCACTTGGTTCCTCTAAGTGTAAACTACCCTGCATTTTGTTAATGTGGCAAGCTACCAATATTTTTGCTGTCAAGAAGCATGGATACATTTGTAAAACCATCAGGCCAATACTAAGTGGAGTGGATAATAATTATATAATCCCCTAAAGTTCAGTTTGAAGAATTGATTTACAGAAATAGGCCAAGATTGTTGCCTATCAGAAATCATGGATTCCCTAGCAAAATCAAAATTTCACTCTGGAGTTCACTCTAAGAAAATATAGTATTCCCAAATTATTCCACTTTCTTATGTTCTGCTTGGCCCACTAGATGTGAATAAGGTGGGCATTATCACTGATGGCCTTGTTAGAAGGTTACGGTTCAGGTGTTTTTAGATT
Source organism: Candoia aspera (assembly GCF_035149785.1). Taxonomy (NCBI): domain Eukaryota; kingdom Metazoa; phylum Chordata; class Lepidosauria; order Squamata; family Candoiidae; genus Candoia; species Candoia aspera. The sequence continues at coordinate 60,487,631 of NC_086159.1, read as the reverse complement.
ACATCACAACTTTTCCTTCTTCTTCCCTTAAACAAGATATGATACAATAAATGGAATAAAAGGGCCTATAATGGTTTTAGTTCCCAGACTGGTAAGAATTCAGGAGATGGTTCTGTTAATAACCATTTGCAAGCTCCTTTATTAGAGACCAACCAGTTTGACAGTTCATCAGAAGGAGATAAAAAAGATACTCTGTCCTAAAGTACGTTGAGAATATATTGGTTGCATGTTGGAAGTAGTGGCTGGAATTCTTGTAACCCCATCTCTTGCCAGAAAGGCTGTGTGAGAATGACGCTTGGAAAAGACATTTTCATTTAAGATAGAGGCCAAGAGTCTGACATTAATTCTGGCAACTCCTTCCCTCCTCTACATGCAACGCAACCTTGTTTTGAATCCTTAGACATAGACCATTACAGGGCCACAGCTTTATTAACCTAGAAAGATTAATAACTAACCAAGTGTGGTAAAAGCAGACCATATTTCATTGTAGACCTCTACATTTCAAAGGAGAATTGCTATGCTTTTAGAGTATATCACAACTTTTTCTTTTCCTACTCTTAAAGAAAAATACTTCTGCCACTGTCTGTCTTATATGGGAGACTTCATATTGGGTCAGAATATCAAAACAGTCAATTAATTTTGCTGAAGAGATAAATAATTAAGGACTTTACTCAGTTTACAGTCCAAAGCCAACTTACCTAATTGGTAACTCCAGGATTAAAATCTGGGTCATAACAAGAAATGTCCAAATTTCGCAGTACAGCTTTTACCTCAGAAGATGTAATATAATGTATATAAAAATTGCCAATAAGCACAAGAAAGAGACAAAACAGAATGAATGAAGATATATAAATCTGACATTGATCAGAAATATACTGTTCTATCTATTCCTAGCTAAAAAAGAACTTGGCTGTCACTCCATCTGCATAAACTTAAATGTCAAAGCCCAAAAGTAACTTCTCTTTTGTATTTCTTCATACCGGCTGGCTGTGATAGGCATTACTTATAAAGTCGCCTCAAGCTTTCTCTCCTTATTTTCTGTTTCTGCCTCCAAGCTATTCCAGATCTGTAACTTTATCAAATCAGCCATATTATTATTTGGTTGTTACTCCAAAATGAAATAGCTGTGATGGAATGTCTAGCAGACACTAGGAACATGGGAGAAGAAACGGAACAGTTTCAAAAGAGACACCTTAGCCCAGGGGAAGGGGGGAGTCTGAGACTCTTAGTAATCTGCCTTAATTATCTGGGTATAAGTTGATCCAAAGAATCACTTCAGTAGGGTTGCTACTGTCAGCCTTGCAAGATAGTCCAGACAAGAAGCATGCCCAGATGAACTAATTCCACTTTATTGTGAGGTTACATTTACAGAATCTTGCAAGTCTGAAAGTACATCTGTCCTCCATTTCCTTTACAGTCCAAGAAACTAGGGGGGATCCCTTCTGAGACATTTGCCATGCCCACATTCCTTCTACGGGCTCAGCTGCCTCTTATCTGACTGTTCCACCGGCTGTGGCTCTTCCCCCCCGCCCCATCTCTCAAGGTCATTCCCACATACCATTACAGTTATATCACCCTAGTAACAATAATTATTTTCCCAGAAATCCAAGTGGTTCTTGTTTACTGACTTTGCCAGCTTTGCTGTAGAGGGCAGAGGGAATGACCTTGAAGGACAGGAGGAAGAGCAGCTACCAAGGCAATGGTCAAATAAAAGGGGCCTGAGCCAGGCCAAGGAAGTAACTTGTGAAAACATCTCAGACAAGCCTAGTTCATGTGAAGATAAAGGGAGAGGGAAAGCATATTCAGATTTGCAAGATTCTGTTACTATAGCCTTATAATAAAAGTAATACTGACCTACATGGCATTGGTTTCCTTGTCTAGGTATACCTTGAAGGACTGACATTTTCAGAGCTTGACAGCAGCAGAAAAAAGATGCTTCCTCTAGCCATTTATGTAAAATATCCCTTCAATGCATCCTGGCTCTTCCTGAAGACACATCCATATAATTTTCTTGACCACAATATGAAAGTAGGTTATCATTGCCCCCTTCTGAGATGTTTCTCTTTCACAACTTAAACTATCACCCTGGATTTTCCCAGGGGTCTCCCATTCAATTTCTAACATGTCTGATCCTGCTTAGCTTTTTTCAAGATCATTCCACCCCCAACTCCCAAATATTCTATTTGGTGACTGACTATGTATAGGTATAGTATGCATTCGGTGGGAAAGGGATAGACTGAGTTGCTGTTCCAGAACATCACACTATGAAAGAGGAGGCAAAGTATGCCTTTTAAAACTGTCTCCACCTCATCTTTTTTTGGCTTTGTGAAGAAGAGGATTTAGATTATATTGGCTGGAGCCCTGTTACCTAACACCTTCCACACATTGCTTTTCTGGTCCTATTTCACTGTCTCTGTGGAATCAATGATTTATCATGCTGTGTGGATCACACCAGCATTAGGATTCTTCAGACACATCAACTTGTCCTAAATGCAGCTGCTAAAGTGCTAATGGCAACTGGCTGGAGAGAAATTTATACTACTTATTCTCAAGAAGCTGCTCTAGATTTCCATTAGTTTCTGGGCATAATTCCATCTATTTCAACTTTCTCCATAAAGATGGACTTTGATGGATATAGCCAGTGTTGCTTCAAAACAAACATAATAGAACTACTGAAACTCTAAGTCGCTACACTTGATCTTAGCCAAAAGTCCAAGAAGATGTGGAATTTTCTGCTAGTGGTTATGGTAATGGCAGCCAATTTGGTTGGTTTGAAAGGGAACTAGTCAGATTCCTGGGAAGGTTATCCATGATGACTAATGTTGATAGCTATTTATTGCTTCCTGAATCAATGTTAGTATGCCTGTAGTTTCTTGGCTGTGATTGTGGAAGGAGGATGTATCAACCATAAGCCCTCATCACCACTTAGATTATTGTAACATGTGCTGCTTTGGCTGCCTCTGAAGAACACTCAAGTTTCAATTAGTCCACAATTCAGCATCCTAGAGTTAGCTGGTATCTACCACCATCAGCATATTATACCTGTGCTCCAAAACCTGCACAGGCTTCCCAGCAGTTTCAAGTGCCATTCCAAGAGTTGGTCATTATTTATGAAGCCCTAAATTTCTTGGCACCAAGATACTTGCAGGACCACCTTGTCCAACTAGAATCTCAATCTGCCAAACCCCTGCATCCTGGGAAAAACTCCTTGTGATCTCTCATTTCTGTGAGGCAAAAGAGGAAGAGGCTCATAGGTACTGGTTTTGAGTAGCAGCAACTACACAATGAAACCACCTCCCCTTAGAAGTTGGTTTCCCCTGTTTGGCCTTCCAGAAACCTTTGAAGATACAGGACCTATGGTGAGTGATAGGATGCCTGGTTTGATTGATTGTACTGAGGTTTATGGTTTTATAATTTTATACTATTTGGTACAACCTCAAGTGTTGCTTTCCCAAAGTGCAATACCTTTTGTTTCTTCCTATGAAAGTTAACTGAAGAAATTATAGGTTTCAAGACGAAGATAGCAGATGTCCAGTTGGGCTATATGAGACCTTATACTCTAGTCTTGACTGTTCTAGGTATGTGTGCCTCTTTCTGATATTGATGAGAGTTCAGCACACACAGAAAAAATATTTTTAAAAGCATATGGATGAGATTTTAGATAAATTCCAGTATGTAAAAAGTACTCTTTTAACTGCTGAGGTTTTCAAAATATGTGTCTTTGAACAAAATGATGGATACTTGCAGAAATGAATCTTAGCTAAAGGATTTATGAATGCTTCCTGAATCTTAAATATTTTGTTTGAGCATTGTCAAAGCTGAAGAATATATGCTCTATGGAAAGGAACAATGCCCGGTAAGTATGGAATACCTAAAAGAAGAAATAAATAAAATGAACATATTTAAAGTACTAATCTATAAGGCTGTGCAAAGCTTCAAGAGTATGCTTCATGCTGGTAAATGTTGGTGAGAAACTGCTTTGTGAATAAACACTTCTCCCCTGTCCAGTTCTATAACCAAAGTAAAGATTTGTGTTACCTTGTGTTGCTCTGAGACCTCATCCAACAATTCCAGTAGCTAGAAAAGGCTTCTGTGCACAAACTGTATGTCTACAGACACCTCTTCAATTGGCTGCATGAGGCCTCGGAGCAACGTGAAGCAAAGCAGTATGGCAGGAGGCTATGTTGCTTTGTGATGCAGCTTCAAAAGGACGCTTTGTATAAACTTTGTCAAAGGAAAGCTCCTTTCTGCAAATTGTTTCACCTTCATGCCTTGACAAGGTGAAACATCACCTCTGTGGTACAAAATGCTTCACTAAGTGAAAAGCAGCCATCTCACATAAAAACTTAGGTTGGCTTAGTCAGACAAAACAAAAAAGCAAAATGCTTTTAGATGGCTTTTAGCCGTTGAAGAACATTTCTTTAGAAGAATGAAATTCTTTCCTAGGGATTCACACTTAAGTGATCATTTGACATTGTTTCAGATGGAACAGAACTTTAGGTTGCCAGGAAAAGGTTAAAGTTGACCTTATCTGCTTGGAAGCATTTAATGTCTCCCCAACCTCTCTCTCTCTTTTTTTAAATAAAAGCTTTATTAAATTTAGAACAAAGTAAAAAAACTACAAAAAAAAAAAAAAAGAACTACCAAAAAGAAAAAAACAGAAAAAACAGAAAATGAAAAAATTGTTTAGAAGATGACAAGACGACTTCTGACTTTCAACAACAAGAATATACAGCAATTTCCATAATTAGTCCCTTACTCTAAATCTAACCAAGATCACATTATTTCTATAAATTGTTTCATAGGCATTATAAAAATCAGTAAAAGCAATTGCTTCTTCCCCTTATATATAACGAAAAATAAACATATATATAAACCTCCAAATCAACTCTCCCCACTCCCATAGAAACCCACTTATGAAATGTTTCCCTCCTACCAATATTCTATATATTTCTGGCCACTGTATTAATCAAATTATAAAAACATTTTAAAAAACATTTAAATTATCTACTTTTATGCTTAGTACTACTATAGCAATCTTACCCCTATTCAACCTTAAAAAATCAAACAAACTTTAAATCATTACAGAAAAAAATAGTCATACAGCCTTGAAATCAATCTACGCACTTATTCTTAATTTCTTATCCCACCTCAAAATAAACCAGAACATTTATTTGTCTCCATATTATACACAGGGTGTTTTTTATAAAAAAAAATCAAGAAACCCAACTGTCCCCCCTTAAAAAGTCAGCAGAAAATTTCCCACATAGCAGATCCATCTCATTCTCAAAACAAACCCTGAGACAAACAGACCAGTCATTATCTTGCAAGTCAAATTGTAACTCCTTTGTGACCAGCATATGTTCATCAGCTGGCATTTCTTCACAATCTGGATTCTCACAATTGGGGAAATTGCCTCCTACCTGATAAACCTCTTCCTCTCCCTTCAGAAAGTCCTCAGCCAATTGATACATTTTAAATATCCTGAATATCTTGAATAATAGCTTGAGTAGTTTCATGGAGAATTTGTTTGAAATCAGCACCAAGCTCAGCATGAAACTCTGAACCAGTCTCCTTAAGGTCATCCACAATTCAGGCAGTAAAGTCTAGCACCCCCTAGGTACTTAGCTAATTCAGATAAAAGCTAATGGGTTAATGAAAGGCTTCCGGAAGCTATTGAATGATATTGACAAAACAAAAGTATGCAAACCAGCAAATACAGCATCCAAAGAAAGTGAACAGAAAACTCAAAACTCAAAACATCAAATTGAACATGTAGGAAGATGTTAAATTCTTCAAATTAGATACAAAAATAGTAACAGAGAGATGATTATTTATTCTCAGCCCTCCTTAAATTTTAAATGGGAAGTAAGCCAGCAGTTAAGAGAAAGTTTTAAGACTACTCCAGAAACAACTATGAGCACCAAGAGATTCATTTCTTCTTGCTGTGGAAAGCCTCTCTTGGGGTACAAAAACTTAAAAAATATACAAATTGGGTGATTTAGAAATGAGAAGGGCTTGACCTAATGTCCCAATAGCGCTGCAGCATGGTCTGAAAAATGGTGGTATCCCTGACTCCTGTCTCCTCTTACCAGATTAGTGCCAATGCTGTTGACAATCCTCGGACTAGAAGGGGATGTTCTGAAGTACAAATGGGATAATTCTGAGTGTTTTCTGTCCATGAAAATGCTCTAGGGCAACAGGAAAAGCCTAGCTGTGCCCCCAAAAGAATCCATGCTGCCAGGTCTGCCTGCTGAGCTCATGGGCAGGCTGTTCAATCGGCCATATTCTCACTGGAAGTGATCTCCCCAACCTCTATCTCTGTAACTCACAAAGAGCAGGGATGCACTTCTGTATCAGTCATATTTGGAATTAGGAAAGCTTGTCCATTTCTCCTCCAGACTTGATACTCTTATCATTGTTTGTATTCTCCAGGGAAGCTAGTCTATAATGTGCCTCATTTCACAAAATTCTGTGTATAGTTTTTAAGCAACATTCCTAGAAAGCCTGTTTGTTTGCTTGCTTGTTTCAAATATTGTATTGTGATGGGGTTGAGACAAAATCTACTTTAAAAATGTCCAAATATAGATAGATAGGTTTTATGCAAAGAGAATAGAAGTTCCCAAGGAATGATGGTACCCATTCATGATTGCTGGGAAATAAACTAACTGTGTAGGTAAAATAATATAATCTATCATCACAAAAGTTCTTTGGTGAGACACTTCAAGTAATAAGGTGAACAGAATGGTTAAACTATAGATCTTTTTCAAATCTCAAGATTTCTATTTCAATAAATCATTTCTATCTTCAAATCTCAAGATTTCTTTCCCTTCAAAAGCTGTGGTTGAGGAACTAATGGTGATCACTCTGAATTGAGGATAGATCTGTGAATTATTAAACTCTACACCTCACTCCCTACCATAGTGTTATACCTAAAGGATATTTTTTTCTTTTTTTTTCTTTTTGACAATGTTTTTGTGACATCACTCTTTGTAATACCACAGGGAACCAGAGAAATAGACTGGGAATCAGCTTACAGAGGCCCAGAATCAGTATGGAGTTGGATTAAATGTATATAGTTTTCTCCAGGTAAGTAAAAATCTCTTTTGCTTCATGATCTGGGCTTCTTCCAGATCTGATACATACCCCTAAAATAAATAACACAAAGCCAAGAGGCTTATTACAAAAATAGTCTTCTGATTTCAATATTCCTATAGGTGTTTCTCCTGAGTAAAAATCTCCATTATCACTTTGAAGTTTGTTCTTCAGGGATATTGGTGGCAACTCAAAGGCAGAGCAGCTACATTTATAAAGTGTATTGTGTTGTTGGGGGAGGAGAACAGGAATATTATGCCTCTATTGTAATATACTGGGCTAGAAAGTGACTCCAGTACAGTTCCTCTGCTTTGCTACTTCAAAAGAACATGATGATGGATGGGGTGAAATTGTGGCCCTCACAATTTTATTTTGCAGTGATTTAGTGGTGGTGTTTGCTTCGATCTAAGAAAAGAATCACATCAGCCTTTGGAATGCTTCCTAAGCTTCAGTGCATAAAATTAAAATTTACAACACAATGCATCCATTCACTTCTTTAAATAACTCAATCTTTCTCAACATTATACTGTATCATAAATGTCCCCAAGGCCTAGCTCTGAAAAACGAGTAATTGCAAACCAGGACTATTAGCTCAATGTTGCATACAGAAAGTGAGAGGTCCTTTAAAAGGAACAGTACATGGTTACAACATCACTAACAATAAATGACACTCAGAAGAAACAATCACAGGCTCTTGTGACAAGGTGCAGCCATGTGGTAAGATCATTTTCAGTTTCAGAGATAATTGCTCATGACAAATGTTGGCAAAAAGACAGCTGGCCAAAGAATGCAGTCCCTTAAGACTGCACTTTTAGAATACCTCCATGTGTGTTTTATTAATTGCTTGCTATTTGAGAGGAGTTGCTGCTGCTATTCATATACAGGAGCTATAAATATGGTGTCATATGATGGTTTTCCATACAGAGGAGAAAACAGAAGATATAGTTCTTGTTTGTAGTTTCCTGCCATACTATGCATCCCTTTTGTTATCCATCTAAAACATCTAGGTAAGATGGCACACCGATTGACATAGTGACTATCTGTTGACTGTACATGAAAATGTCAGTACATTTCCTCATGACTAAGAATAGACTCCTACTGGTCTAATGTTGGCTAAGATGTAATAATAGAGACAATCCTTCACTGTGGAGATTGTCTAACACAAATGAAATTGAGCGAAAGCACTCAGATCAGTCTGCCCCAAGCAGCAACAAGGACATGAAGTCCTTAAGGTATGTTCAGCATCAAGTGGGTCTCCAATATTTGAATATTTAAAATTGCAACTGATTTGTATTTAACTGGAACATGGGACTTCTGCATACAACTAAATCAACAGTTTGGCCTGGAATGAGGAGACATGAGGCTGGAAATATAATAGAGGACTACACATGAAGGATACCTCTGAACACCACAGATGTGATGTCTTGGCTAAGCCAGTTTGAGATCCATTCCAGGGAATTTAAAAGAAAGGGAAGGGGTTTAATTTTTGCAGTTACCAACACTCCAAAACATTTACCTCTGGAGTTCCTGGGATATCTTTATGGCCCAAAATGTGATGAGATAGGGGCATCAAAAACAGTCAGGATGGTGGCTGTACTGTGTAATAGAAGTCCCACCCTTTTTATGCATCACGCATAAAAAGGAAGTGTTGATTGTACGTTCATCACTGCAGTCTTGACTCTTTTTTATATCTCCCCCCATCCCACCCCACCCCACCCCACCCCACCCCAGGACATCCCTGCATAAGTAGGAGTTGTAGAAACTCAGTCAGAAACATCTCTGAAAAAAGGAACATGGCTTCATAGAACTATACTTAAAATATACTGCAAAGTTATGAATTATTACCAGTTCGACTGTTGCCGTGTTTTACTGACACAAAATATGTAGACTGCAGGAACTTTCAAGAAATAAAGCTCTCCCTTCACACAGATGAGGAAGATACTTTAACTAATTTCTTCCTGTCACCTATTAAAGGCCCAACACCCTTGTGAAGGTGGGGGAGCAAAAGCTTACAGATAAACAACAGGGAAATGGATGGCCTGAAGGAGATCACAGATAACAAAGAACAGCAAAATCTCAAGATTGCTTCCAACTCAAATAAATACTACTGTGCAAAATTATATTAATTTTTTTCCTTTGTTAAGAGGAAAAAGTAACAACAGATAAACCTCTAGTTTCTTGTTCCTTTCTTTTGTTAAGTCTGGCACATTTCCCTAGCCCTTTTCTTCTGTTTACCAGCTTGCAGAGTAACTAAATCATGTGAAGCATTTTGCAGTCCAGTGGAGTCATTCCTTGGAAGTCAAAGAAAGAAAGAAAAAAATGTAACCATAGATGCAGGGACATACATTGTCCATCTGGCATAAGTGGTGTCACAGTTAAGCTTCTTGGGCCATCAGGAAAGGCGCTCTGTAGCAGATCTAGTTCCTCATTCCTCTAGGGTTGCAGCTGATTGCCACCTGACTAATTGAAATTCTGCTGCATTGCTGGCTGCTGTTAAAAAAACCTGACATCATTCACGCCTGTTCTATCAGGCTAGCAACAGATACCATACAGGTCATTCCAAATGTGGCTGCAGTAAGTCGTTACAAGACTCATTCCTATAATACCTGAAGGATTTAGAGTGCTGAAGTCAAGGAGGGTATCAGTCTTTTTTTCTTTCTTTGTTTCTCATCAAGGGCTGCCTGCAATGGCAGAGTGCAGGGAGCCTCCTTTGTGACAGTGAGGTGCAATTGTCATTGTGATGCCTCTTTTTTTCACAGTGGAGAGTTTATCTTGCACATTCAATCCTAGCAGAAGAGAGGAAGCAATCATGTTTTATTTAAAATGCTTCCTTGCATTTGATTTAGAAATATCAGCCAACATGAAACTGGGGAGAAGTCCACCACTGAGAACTAAAACAGAAACAAACACAAACCCTTCAATGCTAGTGATACATGTATACATCTCCAGAAAGGGGTTGGAACTTGCCTATTATTTGATTTTGTCTCCTTTTGCTGAATATTGTGGTATGATGTGCTGTTAAAAAACAAACCCACAAACACTAGGTCTGTCACCAGCTTCTGTTCAATCATGGTAGTGGGTTAAATCAAAGTATCTATTTTAAAAAAATGTTTACGGATGTTCACTTGCCCAGGATTCTCACCTGAGTCACAGAAACAGAAGAAATGGGACAGAGTCAAAACCAAAGAGCAAGGGCATATTATGGGCTTCACCAAGATCTATAGAGCCCCTTGTCACTTTTTTGCCAGCTTGGCTGGTTCACTAGCTGCAACTATTTTTGAACAGTCATAAACTATTCACCATGATCTATATTCTGAAAACTTCCAGGCTGATTTAATGCAATACATTATGCATCAGGCTACTTTTGATGATGACTCAGGAGCTTCTCTTGATGCGGAATTGAGCATATTGCAGCAATTTTGGAAGAACTTTGTAGGAGAGTTTGAATGCTTGAAAGTGTTATACACTTCTTAAGAAAATCACAATTTGTATTATGGGTCTCCAGATTCATAAACTGGTGCTTTTCCCCACATCTCCAATGATGTGCTTTCCTCTGGTCCTTGAACAAATGCACACCACTTTGAACAACTGTTGACCCAACACAATTCTTCTTACCACAGCCCCAAAACCAGGCCAGGAAACTTGCTGCCCTGTGGGGTCATAGCTGTCAAAGTTTGGTGGGAAGAAATGTGGAAGTAAGGGCAGGTGTTGGGAAAGGGAAAGAAGTAAGGAGGGAGAAGGATTCCTGAAGAGGACAAAAGCCTGAGATAGATGACTCCAGGCCTACTGGATTAGGGGAAAAAAACAAACAAGAAGTAGAGGTTACTAGTTGTATAGACTATAGAAGGTGACTTAGATGGAAATATGTAAGAACCATTATTTAGGCAAAAGGGTCTGAAACATTTTTTAAGCCCTGAGATATAAGATAAATATTTGGAAGTAGCTCAGACAGACACCCCCACCCCACCAATTCATTGGAGTGTAAGAAGGGGGAAGTACAGCACAATCAGACTTGCAAGATCCTGTTATTATGGTCAATCTCAATAGAAGTAATCATAGCCTTCTTGTGGAGTTGATTTCCTGATCTGGTCTACTTACTGGGGCTGACACTCATAGGAATAGCAACCATATGGAATACCTTCCAGGGTGGCACTATTCCTACCTAAACCTAAAAAGACAGAAATAAAACATTGGTTGCAGGGAGATTTTGTTTTCTCCAGCAGCCAAAGCAGAAATAGCCAAGCATGCACAGAGCTGCATGACCAGATGGGAGGGGGTGGTCCTGCAATGGGCCAGTTAGAGCTATGCAGGTAACTAACCTCTCTCAGGTACCTCCTCCAGGTGGATCAGAATGTTTGCATAGGAGGTTGTATTCTGTTTTTCAGTGGAAAACATACTTTCCTGCCAGATCACTTTGTTCCAACTTCAGCCTGCTCAGGCATTGAGATGGAGACTCTGCTATGAGGACATATCCTTACTGTAGGGTTAGTAGGGCTTTTGGTTCCAGGGCAGGAAGAGTATATTGGTTGAGGCCTTAACATCTGACAGGGATATGGGGGTGTCAAATATTTTTTTCATCCTTCAAATTTAGATTCATCTCTTCTAGTTCATAGGGGCAAATCTAAAGAATCTGAAAACTGAAGTTTCATAGTCCTGAACCCATAACAGAGTCTATTCATCAGAAAATGGGGGAAATATGCTTCTGAGTTGTGCTTGAGAGTGTGTATTACTGCTCATGTAAATTTATTTACTTTTTTACTTTATCCAGAAAAAAATGGGCTCTCATCTTCTAGGCATTTTAACAACCCAAGAAATCCCTTCAACCTGGTCTCAGTCCTATCAAACTGCTGGTTAAACAAATCTTGTTTGTTGCTTGATAATACTTTGCCCTCAAAGAGTTGGACACTTTTTCCTTTCACTATGAAGCTCTCACCCTCTCTCAAGTGAATCCCTCCTCCCAGCCAGTTCATTACACTACATTATAGGGCATCAAGAAACAGCTGACTTTTCTCAGTTAACATATTGTTGGCACCAGTTAGATGGACCAATTATTTGACTCCATACAACAGTAAACAGTAATTTACAAGGCAAGTAAATGATCCCTGTTTTATTTTCCTAGCCAGTAATGTGGATTTCAATTGAAAAGAAAATTAATGAAGGGGGAGAAGCATGGAGATCTTGTATCCCCAAGGAGCCTCACCTCTCCCAGCTCATTCTTCCACCTTCACTTCTGAGATCATGAAAAGATGGGAGAGAGACCTGGGAAAAAATGGGTTACAAGGTTGATTTGATATACAACTGAGACCAGAGGTCTTTCTTTTGGGATTGATGGACAAACAGTTGGAAAAAAAAGTCATGGAGCTTTGTTTTTGTGTATGATGACTGCAGCGAGATTATTGCATGTGCAAAGATGGAAAGATTCGGCATTACCCACAATGAAGGAATGGTTGGTGAAGCTGATGGAACTTGCTGAGATGGCCAAATTGAGTTCTTTGATCAGAGAAAAGGCAATATCTATGTTTGTTGCTGATGAGAAACCCCTTAAAACAGAAAAAAAAAAACTTATTATTTATGGTTTTCATGATTAGACAGAATAGATTATAGAAAAAAAAGAGTTAAGTTGTAACTTTAGAGTAAGAGGTAAATTCATAATTATACTTATAACTGCTGTAAATATCGGAAGCTACTTCTTTGTATCTTTTTTCTTTCTTCTCTATTTTTCTTTTACTTTTCCCCACTTTCTTGCACTTTTAGCTTTCTCTTTGATTTCTTTCTTTTTCTTTTCTCCGTATTACTTTATCTTAGTTTGTATTAATTTTTATCCTTCTTTTTAAAACTTTTAATAAAATTATATACCAAAGTCTGAACTTCAGACAAGAGTCCAAAATGACTTACCAGAAATCAGGATAGAAAAGCAATCAGAATCATAAGGCATACAGGAAGGCAGAACTGAAGAACAAATCAGGACTCACAGAGATATTATTGTACCACACTGTCTAAAACAAGAAATGTTCTCATATTCTGTCCCACTCAGAAAAGCCAACCAATAACTTGCTCGCCTGGAATCAATCAAGGCAAGCAACCCATGAACCCCATGAGATACCCAAGCCCTGTTTTTATAGCTTCAGACCTTTCAAATCAGTGATAAATTGCTAGTTTAATATTAGAAAAGAATTAAACGATTAAGATACCTTTCATATTCTCCTCCAAATTTAAAAAAACTATCTCTGGAAAAATTCTGAAAATTTTTATGTGAAGTGATTCAGCACCTGTGTGGTATAGTCCTCCTCCTGGGACCTTCTCAGCCTCCCCCAAGTAAGCCACAAACAAAACAAAACAAATGTGTGTAAGATGTATTAATATGTTAAAGAATTTAGGAAGGGAATGTTTCCCTTAAAATGGATATTTCTTCACAATCAACAGTTTAAAGAGTTTGTATACATGAATCTGGAACTCATACTTATTTTTTCATCTTCCTTAACAAATATCCTCTGAAAAACTTGCTTTCAAGGGGGAAAGTCCAGGTAACAAACTTCAAAGAAGTGTTCCAGCAAGGTATGATATTGCAAATTAGTTGTGAAGTGTGACGTTTCCATTTCATTCAAGTTTTCAGAGTATAGTATTACTAATAAAGTCTGCAGACTTGAAAGAAATAGGAATTTCTCACTTTGGAAATAATTTAATTTCAATTGCTTCAGCTTAGAAAGCCCAACCAGTATTGCTACTGAACTCAAATTTTCAAATCTATACTATGTTCTCTTATTAGACCATATGTTTCATTTGCATAAAAAAGTAATGGGAGAAGAAGCGATATGCATCTCCTCAACAGCTGTAGTTTTATGCTGTTGCTCTTGATATTATTCATTTTGGCAGGACTGACATTTATACTTGCAATCCATGGAAAGCTCCTGGAGATACTCCAGAGGAGCCCTCTGGTACTGACACTTCTGGGTCTCCCTTTAATATTTTTCTCCCCAACCCATCCTGTGCTATAAGCAGCACCAAATGGCTGAATTATGTTGCCATGATGTGGCAATGCTCTTAGGCATTCTAGAAAATTTAAATGCTTATTACCACTGCCATGTAAGCTAATAGGACTCTCCAGTAAAAGAAGAGGTTCAAAAAACCTATCCTGTCTTAAACATTCTCAAATCTGGCATTGACCATACCAGAGTGCGGGAGGAAAAATGAAGAGCAGAGTGTCTCCACTTAGTACAATCCATAACCTATTGCTAATAATCAATCATAATCAGTCTGTATTTCAAAAAAAAAAATGCCTATTTTGTAGTAGTTTGTTTAACTGTAGAATTAGAACTCTAGCTATTGCTTGCTTTAACCTGAATAAAGTCTAAGTCTGCTGATGAATACAAGGTTCATGCTCTGCTCCTTATCCAAAACTTTATTCGACTTCTGGGGAAGCAATGGCAGGCTGAATATGGCTTCACTTTTAGCAGAGCCGATGACCGAGGCAGAATGAAGAGCTGACAAATGGATGGTGCCTCAAAATTCCTCTCTGGATAAAGGGGAGGGTCTGGGATCACCCACGGTGCTCCATACAAATGCTCCCCACAAGGAGACTGAAAAACAACAATCTCCAGCAGCTTTTAGAGCTCTGGGAGCTGGGAGAGTCAGCTTTGCCCAAGCTGTGGTTCAGAACTTTCAAAGGGATGCTGGGTTTTATTTATTATTTATTATTTTATTCATTAAAGAAATATTTATGGCTGCCCAGCTCACTCACGGTAACTCCAGATGGCTTACAGAAATAAAACCTCGGATACAAAACCCACTACACTCCCACTCCCCTGGTGACAACAAAAAAAAAGTGGTTTGCCCACTTCCTGTCTTCATCACTTCTGGAAATGGCTTGTAAATTGCTTTTTGGATACTAAGAACCTTCAGAAGGCCAGTTTTGTTACACTGGGTGATTCTCCTTCAATCCTCAGCAAAAGAAGATTTACATAAGTTTAAAAACAGAAAGAAAAAAATATTTGGAAATAAGCAGCAAAAGGGTGATTACAACATTGTTTTTGGAAAGATATAAATGGACTAAGGTGCCAGATTGACTGGAAATAAGATTTTGAAATTAATTATAAGAATCCCTGTGGTTTGCTTAAAATCCTGTTGAACTATAAATTTTGAATCTAAGTGTAAGAAACCTTTCTATGGGAAAATGTTGTGGATTACAGAAAAACAACCTAAGAGGGGACCTTTAAGGCTGGTTACTAGTGGCAACCACAAAGAACTAAATATTATAATTAAAGGTGAAAACCCACTAATACGGAATGGAGAAAAATATTTTAACTCTGGAAGAATTCAAGGATATTTGGCAACAATGTACTGAGAGTTTTCTCTTAAGATTGTCTGCTACCATAAAATGGGCTTAAAAGAGGAGATAGAAGAGGATGCAACTGAGAATCAGGCTGTTTTGGATATGGATTTAAAAATGAGAATATTGACAAAGATGTTACACAGGACTTACAAGTGAAACCGGCTGATGTTTTGATAGCTAAAAGGGACACACAAATAATAAATCAGAAGAGTGACTTGGATATGTGGATTTCAACTCAGAAGAGTGACTTGGACAATTTTCTTATTTTGGACTTACAAAAAAGATACGTTATACTTAATGAAGGCGTTCCTGAGAAAAGGCACAGAGAAATCTTTTCTAAGTAATGAAATCAGCTTCTGGGACACTACTTACAGTAAAAGGAATTAACATCAAGACTTTTAAAAGCAAAAAAGAAGGACTATAAAGTTGGTTTATTCAATCAAGGCTAAAATATATGTGATTTTTTTCTAGTAGTTTTTATGAGGGTTTTCTTGACCAGGACTGAATGATGAGGTTTTTTAAAGATTTGTTTATAGTTAAGATATGGAAAGAGATTTTTTGTTGTATTTTTTTAGAGAGAGAGATAAGTTATGGTGTTAAACTTGAAGGAGAGTGTTAAACTTGTGAAGGAGTCTTTGAGAGGAGATGAAGAGAAAATAAGAAATTAATTTGTAGAATATTATTTGAAGGGATTAAAAATGAAGTTTTTCAATATGTTGTTGTTTCTGGTAGCTCTTAATGAATTTTTTTCTTGATTAGGTGTGAATGATGAGGTTTTAAAGATTTGTTCATAGATATAAGATATGGAAAGAAGAGTTTTTTGTTGTATTTTTTAGAGAAAATGATAAGTTACTGAGTAAAGGAAAGGAAAGGAATATAAAATTGATTTATTTGTTTAAGGTTAATATATATAGTTATTTCTGGTAACTTAATGGACTTTTGCTGATTAATATTGAATGATAGGAGTTTATTATTTCCTAGCAGATAAAAAATGAGATATGGGATGAAGAGATTTTTGGTTGAAATGTTAGAGAAAGTGGAAAGTTGCTGAAATTGTTTGTACTTGTCTTGATGAAGGGGGAAGTCATTTCTTTATATATCTTCTTTTTCCTTTTTTCTTTATACCGTTTTCCTCCTCCTCCTTCCTTTTTTTTTCTCTTTGCAATTTTTTCTCTTTTTTTCATATTTTTACTTTGTATTAGTTTTTTATCTTTGTATTTTTAAACTTCAATAAAAATTATTATAAAAAACACAAAACTTCATTCAACATTTTTTTTAGAAACAAAATAAAGAACCATGGAAAAGATTGGAAGGATGAATGGCAACCAGATTGATACTACTGTATTGATGTAGAAGGTCTGAATGTTCTTTATACTGATAGATATTGAATTATTTTCAATATGCTAATAGGGGATGTTATGTTTTTCTGAAGCCTAAATGATAAGTTTGTACAGTCTATACTTGTATGTCTGAGAGCCATAGACAGAATGTGAGAGGCACAAGTCTTCAAATTAATATAATCCCCTAGGACACCTTGAAGAAACATACATTGGTTGAAGTTTGTTTAGTTCATTCTCTATGCCAAGTTGGACAATATGTATGAGTCTACAGGGATTGTGGTATTGCAACTTCCACAATCCTCACTAATCGTCACTGCAGATTAGGACCGATAAACATTGGAATTCAATAGAATCCTAAGGGTCACAAGTTGTTCACATGTTCTCTGCATGGGAAGCAACTGGTAACTGATGAAAAGAATCCTGAGAATTTCCAGTAATGCTGCTTGTTGCAGAGATAGTATTTATTTTGTTCATCTGTGCAAAAAAAGAACCAAAATGAACAAGTCGCTGCAAAGCCAAAAGTAAATGGTACAATATGATTGCACAAATCTGTACCTTAAAATTTTAAAGTAAATACCATTTCTTAAAAGAAGTTAGGGAAAATCACTGGCTATGCCAAGATTGTGAGCCTTCAAAACTATTCCATTGCTAACTGCTTCTCTTAATTTAATTAAGCATATAAAACACATTTATAAGCTTACAGAACGCAGCTGTCTGAAGAAAGATAGACTTTTCCCCCTAGTAAGTCTGCATGAATTGCTGAGTTTGTCCAGATCTTGCTGATCTTCACAATCTCAATTATTTATAGAAAGAAAAATTGACATAATAAAAGTACATAGCAGACAGAAAACTCTGTTGGTGAGTATTTTCAGGTGGGCTGAAAAAATTCCTGGCATTGGCAAAAGAAGTGAAGTATTCTTGAAAATATATATAAATCTAAGTGGCTTCTATGAACAATGTCCATGTATTCATTTCTTTCTCATTTACTCCTATTCACCAGAGTTCCTACTATTGTAGAAATGTTCATTGCTGCAATTTCCTGAAAGCACAGATGACTAGGGACATCTGTGGGTATATGTCAAAAAAAGTCAGGATGGTGGTGGCAGTTACACAATCAAAACCCTCCCCTTTGTGCATGCGCCATACATAAAAGAGGGTCAGATCTTCAATTCATGGCCACTATCTTGATTTTTTTTAAAAAAATCCCCTCTGATTTTTAAATTTTTAAATCTTTAAATCAGCCCCTGCAGCTGGTTATAAAGAGTTCTCAAAGACAGAATTACACATTACAAATAACGTATAGTTGATGATAAGAAAAGCAGCTCCTGAATTCACATTTTTCCCTGCAATGCCTAATTTAAACAAATGCATTTAAGAAAAGTATTTGGGGACACATAGGAAGGCACAGATAACCTAATTTTGATTTATGCCCTTTTAGAATATTCAAATCTATTTCATTTGTACATTTATAGGATTTTCAAAACGATTTGCAGAATAGTTCTTATTAATGTGGGTTCCTGAAGTAGAGGTTAAAAAAATCATCACATTTCAGATCAAAATGGGATATCTGCCAAAAAAAGTTTCACTGTAGAACAGAAGGGAGAGAATGTACGGTCTCTACTGTAGGTCAAAATTTCTGACCGAAAGCAAAACAAACCTAATAGCTAATATTTATTACAGTTATATAGTAACTCGAAGGGTTGCCCTTGAAGATGACTCAGAAGCTACAATTGGCCCAAAATGCAGCTGCTCATCTGCTAACTAAAAATGTAACAGTGTTTCATCTATGCAGTGGGCATTGCATTCACTTCCAATTTTCTTCCAGATCCAATTCAAAGTCCAATCCACCATCAAATCCTACATGGCTGGGCACCTGGGTACCTTCCCACCCAGATTAGGCTTGCCCCAAGTGATCCCTAAAGAAGGGATTCTGAGGATCCCTACCCCATGAGAAGTGAAGAGGGGTTGGTGCATCAGCATTTGTAGCAATAGCATGAACTGACCTGAGCTTGATCCACATACCCTTGCAATCTTATGAACGGATGTTTTTAAATAGTATTATCTTTCTTGCTTTACAGGTAATGACTATTCTAAGCAGCTAAAAAAATCTAAATTCTTCCATTATTGGTATGCAAATATTCAAAATACGTCCATAAAATTAATAAAAGTGAAGGGGTGTAACAAATGCCATCCTTCCCAATCTTGATGTACAAGGAGAGAAAAGATTGCTGCATTCATTGAGAGAGCTATATTTATGTACCTGGAAGGAATACCTTCCTGTTAAGTCCAATCACTTCCAAAGTCTTTCTCCTTCTGTAATGGCTAATCCACCAGCTAGATTCTATGTAACAGAACATGAAGGATGGTGAAGGAAATGTCTTCTGAAGCACTGACTCATTGTCTTACCTCTTTCTCAAAGAAGTATCATGGAACCAGACCTAAACTAGCAACAATTAAAACTCTGGTATTTAATAAAGTGTATTTTGATGTGTACAGGACTTATAGCTTAGTCATGGTAAAACATTAAGCTACCATCGCTTACACAATAATTTGCTGGCTGTATTTAGCTGTATTGTTGTTGGGTTTTTTGGTACCTTCAAGTCAGTCTTGACTCCTGGTGACTGTCTTGCAGTTTTCTTGGCATGATTTTTCAGAAGTGGTTTGCCATTTCCTGCTTTCTAGGGCTGAGAGAGAGTGGCTGGCCCAAGGTCACCCAGCTGGCTTTGTGTCTAAGGCAGGACTAGAACTCAGAGTCTTCAGGTTTCTAGCCTGATGCTTTAATCACTACACCAAACTGGCTCTTATTCAGGTCTATAGCACTGTAAATATATTTAGCCTAATGCAATAGCAAAATTACAATGTGTCAATATTCTGATAAAAAGAATGTTCTTTAAAGTCCCACTGAATAAAAACCCAATGTTTTTTTAATGTCCCATTGATTGAAGATATCTAGACCTGTTTTAGAGATTTTAATTTATTCCTCTACACATATTCCTAAAACATACTCTTTTTTTCTTTAGTTAATGGGGAGTAGGACCACCTTTGTTAGCCAACTCCTGATGTGCCTTACTCCAAACAAATTCACATTTACCAAATGTATGAAAGCAGACCCACAGCAGAATACACACAAAGTCTCTGTGCTAATAGGAAAGCCAATTATTTAGGCTTCTTAATTACATGGGCTGCCTATATACATACAGCTTTACTGTATCCCGTTCTAGGTAGCTTATCATAGTACATAACATGCAACACTCTTCACATGCTTAGTGAATTTTCTGGCTCCTGACAATAGACTGTATCATAAGCTAATCAACCCCAACATATCAAGCCACAAACCCCGATTCACATTATCATCAACCAAACTTAGTATGTGATACTAATGCATCTGCTAGCCTTTATCTGACCTATCAAACAGGTTGAATGAACATAGACAATGTATAGATGGGTAAGAGATAGGGTACTGTTTCTTTTTGTTTCACATCGTTTCCCCATTAAATGAGGGTAAAGAAAGCTTGATGATGGTGCAGTTAGGACTGGCCCGCAGGGCCAAATTCTGGTCCTTCATAACCAAATGAGGAACAAATAATCACCAAAAAGCTAGTAGTGGTAGGAACAACAAAGAGACTTGTTATCAATACTTGGGCTGACAGGAACATATCAGAGTTTACCACTGCAGTGCTTTAATTTTTTTAAAAAGATATTTATAGATAGGGTAGACAGCTGGTCGTGTACATCATTACAGATGCTCATTATATTATATTTACTCTGAAAATATATTAAGGCTGCAGCAGATTGGTGCTTATTCTCAAATAAGACATATGGCTGTCTAAAGAAAAGAGGTGGGTAAGACTGCTAAAGTTGAGGCCTTAAATTGATTGGTTGCACCGTCAATAGATTGGAAGCAGATTCCTGTACATTATTTTTCAAAAGAAGAAACAAAAAGTAGAAACAAAATAAACCCTAACATATAATTAATTAATGAACATTAAGTCAGGCCTGAGTAAGCATAATTAGCAAATTTAGTGGAACTGCTATGTGCAAAAGCTTTAAACTTTCATTATAATGTCAAGTAAGTTCAATGAAGAGCTGTTCTTATGTCAGTTCAAGACTTCAAATAAATCAGACCATATCTGATAGTGACTTTGAACTCAGATGAAGGTCTGTCTAAGGGCTTGGCAATCTTTACTATATGGACTTTAAGTTAAAAGTTTCAAACCACTTTGTGTCTTGTAGATTTGACCAGCAAAATAAGATCTGTAACTGTTTAATCCATGTGTCATCACCCATCACCTTAATCTCTTTATATCATGGTTTCAGAAGAACATCTTACTGTGGAAAGAAAATACTTTTATGACAGGTCATAAGCTCAAGTTTTTATCTTGTGTTCCCAAGATTTTGTCAAGCTGGCTTTACATTCATTCATTCAAGGAAGCTGTGTGAGAAGCGTAAAGGAAGAAAATTATTTTTCCCACCTGACTTGGTTGTGATACCCCCATCCTGTTGTTTCCAGCCCTAATGTATAGTTAATACATATTTACTAGTTATTTATATCTTGCTCTATACTGAAAGATTCCTAGAGTAGCTTACAAATACAAGTAGTAAAATAATCCATCTCCTCAGTTTTACAATCTAAAACATGATACATAATGAAATATGGAATTGGGAGGAAAGAGGAAGAAAAGCAAAAATAGTCAATTTTCACATCTACCTGGGATGGAAACAGCTCAGAAACTTGGTGCTAATTAGCTGATAATTAGAGGAAACCAAAGGTGTCTAGTTTCTAAATAGGAACAACTCTGTTTATATTCTCTTTCTTTTCTCAGCCGTCCAGTGGAAGAGCAGCTGACTACATTGTTTCCCTTTAACTTTTCTGGAAACTTTTAATTAAAAAATAATGTTGACTGAACCAAACTTGTTAATTTATGATTTAGTTGCTGAGTATCAAATCCAATGTTACAACAGCAAAAGACACTGATTATTATGAGCTTACCTTGAATGTTCATATACTATAAGCCCATATCAGAGTGGTGATGGTAACTGCAGAGGCAGATGAAGCCAGTGTTTCTCAATATGTGGGTTGCTATCTCTGGTGGGTTGCAAGTTGATGTCTAGAGAGCTTCCAGGAATTTTCTTCACAACTTCTTTCTGAGCATACTTTTCTATTTATTTATTTATTTACTCATTTTATAAAGTTGCCCATCTCACTTTTATGTGACTCTAGGCAGCTTACAATAAAACAAATAAAAACCAAAAATACATAACTAAAACAACAACAACAATAAAAAATATAAGATGGGCATGATCTAACCTATCAACTACACAACCAGGAGATGGGCTGTAACCCATACCCTGGGTCCAAGGCTTGAGCACAAAGCCAAGTTTTCAAGGCCTTACAAAAGGCCAACAGGGACAAGACCAATCTAATCTCAGGGGCAATGATGCTCCAAAGGGTGGGTGCCATGGCAGAAAAGGCTGTCCTTCTGGGCCCCACCAGCCCATACTCCCTAGGTGATGGTACCCAGAACATGTCCTTCCTGCCAGATTGGATAGGACTGGGAGAGATGGTCCCATAAGTAACCCAGTCCTAAGCCATCAAGGGCTTTAAAGGTGACAACCAGCACCTTGAATTGTATCTGGAAGCATACTGGAAGCCAATGCAGCTTGTGGAGCAGTGGTGTCACATGTGCCGAGTAATTTTACACCAGTTGAAGCTTCTGTATACTCTTCAAGGGCAGCCCCACATAAAGCGCATTGCACTAGTCCAATCTGGAGATCATGAGGGCATGTGTTGTTAGCAGATTACTAGGAAAGCCTTTGGCCCAGGAGAGATCAGAAAAGTCACACACCAGGCATTTCTATAAAAATAATTTTATTTACAGAAAGCAAACATATTTACAGGCTCTCAGTGAGAGCTGCTTAACTCTCTACATGCCTACACAGAAGGGAAACTGAAACTAAAACAAGTCCAGGCAAGTTCTTCCCCCCAGGTGCAAAAATTAACAACTGAAAAGGGGACAATTAAATTCAACCTCTTCACCTGGCCAAAATGATTAGTTACCATAGTAACCTTAATCTGTAGTAGAAAACATAATATGTGTGACCATGAGCAGGGTTATTTGATACAGTGCAAAGCCAGGTGACTGTTCAAAAGCCCTGTATGAAACCTAAGCACCCTATTACCTTTTTTAAACACACACAATTCCCTGTTGAGAGAGGAGTAATCATGCCTGGAATTTATGAGGCTTCTATGCAATGCTCTAATCACCTGACTTGACTCTCATTCTACATATGGAATTTCAAGGGTAGGAAAAGCAGCTATAAAAAGCTATAGAAAAGAGGAAACTGCAAGAGTGAGGGAAGGATCTACAAACACCAGGCTGGAAGGTAAAGAGAAGATGGGCTGTGAAGTCAGCTGTACTGGAAGTCAGAGCACTGAAAGCACCTTACAGCCTGCCAATGTTCTGCAAACTACAGGATTTAAGAGTAATTTAGGAGAAGCTGATTTAAGGCAAGCAAACACTTCCTCCCACTCTCCCTTTGGTGAATGAGAACACCTGCCTTCAAAACACCTGCCAGATTCCAGAAATTATGAAAAAGTGACCCCACTCATCCTTCCCAGTAAACAAACAAATATGGATCTATTTTATTTCAATGTTATTAAATGCCTCCATTATGTCCTAACATCTAACACATAACAAAACTTATTAACATTTGCCCTCCCCTTTTGTAGAGGTCCACATACCAGAATTTCAGCAGCCGTGGGCTGTATATCCTCTAATGGTCAAGCACTTTTGGAGGTGTAGGG
Source organism: Candoia aspera (assembly GCF_035149785.1). Taxonomy (NCBI): domain Eukaryota; kingdom Metazoa; phylum Chordata; class Lepidosauria; order Squamata; family Candoiidae; genus Candoia; species Candoia aspera. Next base: position 60,464,062 of record NC_086159.1, on the reverse strand, counting down.
ATGATGCAGTGATGTCACCAGAGAGACAGCCCCGTTCTCACTTTTTTTTTTAAAGTAAAAGTGCTGGGGATGTTCACCCCCAACATCCCTCTAACTGCCTCACTAACCATAAGGACATGTTCTCATCATGCTGCCTTCATCTCATCATCCACCCAGTGTGTAGGCAGCTTCTATTTGACTTTAAAGGACAGTTTTAAAGCAATATTTTCGCCTTTTCTAGCATAATGCCGGTAATAAGGTGAACAAGAGCTTAGATCTGCTCAGTTCAGCCTGATAAGGGCATGCCCCTTTCCTCTTATTGCTCAGCACAGACATCCATGCTCATTTTGGCTTGTCTGCAGGAGAGGTGGCTGGACCCCTGGTTTCTGCAATGCATCCACCTGTAAAATGTCTGACTGCGCTTTTCAATATTTCAGATGCTTGTCAACACTTAATATGGGCTTGCTACTCTTTTGAAGGAGTGGTACACCTGATTTTTTAAAAAAAAAGATAAGCAAACCAAGACCAGTATTCTCTTGAATGCATGTGTGCTTGTCTGTTAGCAGAGTAGAGAAACTGGTGAGAAATTGACAAGAGCTGTAGGGCTGAGGCTGCTGGGTGAGAGAAGGCTGTTCCCAGTCAACTTTGCTCCCTGATCATTTCTCCTCTCCCTTGTTAAAACTTATTAATGAATTCCTGCTCCCTTCAACATATTTGACTCCAAAGGGGAAAAAGAAGAGATTATTTATTTATATTTCAAATTTTGTCACCACCCATCTCACTCAAGGAATGACTCTGGGCAGTTTACAATAAAACCAGAATAAATAGTCATTAAAACACAATAAAAACAATGTTCTTAAATAAACGACATATAATCCAAGATACAGATGTTTAAAAAGTTCTTAATTTAATTTGTGGGAGCATCTTTAGGGTGCTAACTGCCCTCAGGATTGGTTATCCCTCCTCACACCCCATGCGAGATGGCAGAGCCAGGTCTTTACTCCTTTCAGGAAGGCTGGGGGAGTGGGGGCATTTAAAAGTAGAGGAAGAACACACACACATACACTGTCAGCCCTCCCAGGTAAACCAGACAGATGAGCTACTTCTACTTTATTGTAAGGCTACATTAACAGAAACTTGCAAGTCTGAAAGTACAAATCTCTCACCTTCCCTATTTACCACCTAACCAGTTAGGATCCATTCTAAGTTTCTTTCTCTACTCATTACTCAGTCGTGGACTCCTCCCCCTTTTATTAAACCATTCCCTAGGCAGCATCTCTCCCCTTACCCCGTCTTCTCACATTCCACTATACACACACCCCTCACACATACAGATACATGCCCTCTTCATATGATTTGTCAATATTATGTTGACTCCTTCTTTGCCTCCTTTTATAAAGCAGCCTGAAGTTTTTTTGCCAATGAAATTTACTAGGCAGGCTTCCCCCAACCTACTTCCTCAATTCAGGCTTCTCTCTTTTTGATAAAAACAATTAGAGACAGCCTCTAGTTAAAATAACATAGGCAGGGAATGTGTCAAGATTAGCTCAAAGACCTTTTAGGCATATGGGGATACTGAACTGAAGAGTAGAAAAGGAAAGGAAAGGAAAGAAAAGGGCAGCAGTGGTAAAAAGCAGCTCACAAACATAGGTAGATAAGAGGGAATGGATTTCAGAAGCTGATCAACAACTCAGATAATAAGAAAATATGTCAGTGAACCAAATAAGGTGGGGGGGGGGATAGAAAATGGTTAAAAACTAAAACAAAAAACCCAAAAGAAATTCCAGATCTGGGCAACATTCATTTGTTTCTGAGGTTTAGCTGAAATGGGAGCTGTCTTTAAGAAGAGCTTTCTATGCATGCATCCAAATGAAATGGAATTCTTTAACCTAGTGTTTGGCAATAAAATTGTCCACCTACTATTTTGTTGCTTAAGCCAAGTGTACAGAAAGGAGCTAAACCTGTGCCAGGCAGAGAAATTATGCATTTTCCCTCTACCAATTCTCACTCACTTTGATTAAAAAATATTTGTTTTTGAAATGCTTATGAAGGGGAGAGAATGTTGGTGAAATTCTGATGGGTAGAGACTCTTGTATTTATTTACAGTAGTAATAAGACTGACAAGGTATATGTGTATTATATACATATTTGTATAATCATCTCTCAAGTGGTCTGCAGCCTCCCTGGCTTATTATACAATTAAATCCCAAGGGAGCACAATGAAGGAACTCTTCCATGAGCTTTTTCAGTAGGGTTTCTCCTACCACCACGCTTAGACTTGAGAATTTCTCCTTCCCCTGAAGAATTGTAAACAGATCTCTCTTTTTTGGTTCACAAATTTGGTTCAGAATTTTGAAAGCTGCAGACAGCTCTTGTGATGCCAAAAGCTTTGACCCTTTTCTGAAAGGTCAGTGCTTAAGCAGTTGGAACCAGATATCCAGAAAACTGCTTCCTCTCATTTGTAACTACTTGTAATGTGCAGTCTTCATCTTAGATTCTGTTAATGTTCCACAATTTAGAGAAAGGACGTGTCGTTGTTTGGAACAGCACTCCTGAGTTTCCATCTGAGAGAAATGAAGCTTGCTTCTTTTTGCTAGCTATTTAGATACCGAAGAGAATATTCTTTCATTGGGCTTTTATGGATATGGTTGTTCTCAGGGTCGTTCTAATGAAGACATCTTTCTATTTCCTAGTTTTCATTCCATGCATGCACATATACACATACACATACACACATATTAAGAGCCAGTTTGGTGTAGTTGTTAAGGCATCAGACTAGAAACCGAGAGGCCTGAGTTCTAGTCCTAGGCACAAAGCTGGATGGGTGACCTTGGGCCAGTCACTCTCTCTCAGCCCTAGGAAGGAAGCAAAGGCAAACCATTTCTGAAAAACCTTGCCAAGAAAACTGCAGGGACCGGTCCAGGCAGACTCCAAGAGTTGGACACAATTGAACAGATTAAAAGAATATATATACATACACATACATATATTTATGTATATACAAATGTAGTTTACAAATGTAGATGAATTAGTGGCATAATTAAGATGTGGGATTAGGACTGGGGAGGTCCAAGTTCAAGTCCTTACTTCATCATAGAACTCACAGGGTGACTGGAACCATTCCTACCAGCCTAATCTAGCAGGTTGTGGATGGGGGATAAAATTACCCCAGGAAGCCTCCTTGGGCTCTCAGAGAAAAGGCAAGGTGTAATGTAATAAATGTAATGTAATGCAAATACAATCCAGCATTAGATTCCCTCTCTGTCCTTTTTATTAAGAATTCCTGATGTCAGAAAGACTTCAAATGAGGCCTGATAAGGAAGGCTATATTGGATCCATGACACCTCAAATACAAGATAAATCTACATTAATAGCGGTGAGGTTCGAGTCTGAGTCTGACTCTGAAGGGGTCTTGAGCCAGAAGGGGAAAACTAAACTTATCTGGAGGGAATTGGGGAAATAGAATCCAGGAGTGATTCAGCAGAGCAGGAGAAATTGCAGATGCTGATTGGACAAACTCTGGAGGGAGGTTTGAATCCTCCAATCAGTGCTCGAGAGAGAAGAGCAGAGAAGTATGTGAGACAAAAAGCAGCCTGATTGGCTGCTGAAGGAAAGCGGTGTGAAAAGGATTGCATAAAAAGGCAACCGTGCCAAGAGCAAGCTGCCAGAGACAACTGATCCTTCAAGCTCACAGCCTCTGCAGAAGACTCCTTGCCGGGGTCAAAAGCCTCGTCTGTAGCCGTCGCGGAATCAGAGCCAGCTCCTCCTGCCGTTGCGGACCCACTTCCTTTGCATGTCGCTCCAATCAAGTCTAGTCTTGCCAATCCAGCTGAGTCCAGCCTTGCTTACAGTGCCAAGCCTCATTTCGTCACTCCAGTCATGCCCAGCCTTGTTTCCAGTGCCAAGCCTAGTCTAGTCACCCCAGCCAAGTCCAGCCTTGCTTCCAGTTCCAAGCCTCATTCCATTGCTCCAGCCATGTCTAGTCTTGCTCCCGGTTCCAAGCTGTGTCTTGTCGCTCCAGCTGAGTCCAGCTCCACTTCCAGTTCCACCCACTGCCTCAGCTGAGTCCTGCCTTGTCTCCAGATATGAGCCTTGCCTTGATGTTCCAGTCAAGCCTTGCCTAGCCTCCGTGCCAAGCCCGACAACTGCGCCTAAAGCCTCCTCATTGCCATGTGTTCTAGCCACACCAAGTCCTTCCGCCTCATTGAGTGGTTTAGCTGAGTTTTGCCACAAGAAACGAGGAGACTGTGAGTCCTAGTCCTGCCTTTGGCACAAAGTCAGCTGGGTGACCTTGGGCCAGTCATTCTCTCTCTCAGCCTAGGAAGGAGGCAATGACAAACCATTCCAAAATCTTGCCAAGAAAACTGCAAACACTTGTCCAGGCAGTCACCAGGAGTCAACACTGAATCAAAAGCATACAAACAAACATAAAAAAGTATATATAGTGCTAGTATGGTAGGGCTACAAGATTCCAGATAACTATTAGCTTGAAGCAAATAGATACAGAAAACTGTAACTTTTTGTTGTAATCAACTAGATTTTCAACCCAGATATGATGTGTCTATAGGATATCTAGAGCAACTGATTCAAGTACACAGAGTCCTTGTTCAGGGCAGCACACAATCAGGAATGTGTTAATTTCAGTCCAAGTCCAGTAATAAAAAAGAGGTTCCAGGTGGTTTCTGAAACCTATGGCTATTGATAGGGATGTTGCAACTGGAGCACTAACCATTAAACAACAATCTGTAGATGTGTTGACCTCCCATACAAAAGCTGCACTTGTCTCTGCTTACTGTAGATACCAGGGCTGGATCTGTATCACATGTGCTATTAAAATATCCATTATATTTCCGATAGTAATCAAAATTCATAGTCCCAATTACCAGTTATTTTAATTGTTCCTGTGATTATAAGCTTACTGCTCTTCTTTTATGTGATCAATCGTCAGGGACCTCTAAGAAACAGCAACTAATTTGTCAAATTCCTTTATCAGGGTTTTAGCTGTTCCCTAGCTGGGTAAAGTCACCTATCTGGAGCATACAAAGTTTTCTATCCACTTTCTCCATGCCTAGTAACTCATCCATTCTTGTACCAACATTCTTGTGCTGGTAGGCTTCATAACATCTGCAGCCCTCGCTTTATTGATCAGGTAGGTAACAATGGGCGTGAGAAGGAAAGCTAAGCTAAGAAAAAGAAAAAAAGAAGAAAAAGCAGGAATGGGACTTTACAGCACCCAAAACTGCCTATCCTATCTAGGAATTCCCTTCCCCCAAGCCTTAACATAAATCCACTTTGCTGAACCCTACACCTCTCTTCCAACTCTTCCATTCACTTCTCTGGCACCTTGACTATCAAACTGAAGTTCCCTGAAATGACCTATAGAAGAAAAGTACTATCCGGGGGAAGGGGGAAGAAAAGTAAAGGAGACAGATGTCCTCAACCATGACAGATTCCAAAAGGACCATAAGGCAAGAGGGAGAAATAGGGGCAAAGTGAAGTAACTCAAAATACATCTCTAGCTGGAACTTCCGGTGGGGCATAGTGGACTGAACAGCTGCGCCCACAGGCTCAGCAGGCAGACCTGACAACTCAGCAGTTTTTTCGGGCTCAGGCAGTTTTTTCTGGAAAAAGGAAAACACCTGGAAATATCCCATCTGTCCTCCGGATGGCAGCCAGAAGATCGCAAACAGTGTTTGCGCTCGACTGGTAAGAGCTAGCCAGAGGGCTGGGACATCACCATATCAAAGCCATGTTGTAGCCTTAAAGGGACACTAAGACTGGCCACCCCATTTCTAAATCACCAAATTTATATTTAAGTACATGTACCCTAAGACAGTCTTTCTACAACAAGGAGAAGTGGGTTGTCTTGGTGCTTATCATTATTCTGGGGATCAATTTTTTTAAAAAAATATTTTTAAGTTTTGGACTTTGTTTTCTATCCAAATATTAAGGAATTATAATTCTTTCATATCTTCAACTTTTGCTGGTTAAGCTCCTAGGGGATGCCTACTGCTTGAGACATGGAGGATTTTAAACAGACTTTCTCTGACTTCCAACAAGATTTTAAACAGATTCTTTCTGATTCCTACCAAGTTTTTATGCAAGGCACTCAGGACATTGTGGAAAATATGAGGTCTAAAATGTGTCATCTGGTTGGGGATGTTGGGGATGAAAATGAGGAATTTAACAGCAATAGAAATGTCTCTTCTAAGAGTGAGATCGGGACTTCTGTGGAAATGCTGGATGAAGATCGGATAGTTTTGTTGGAGAAATTAAAGGGAGAGATTGAGTTGCAAGCCATAAGTGAAATTGATCTTCTGATGGAATGCCATGGAAAAGAAAGGGTTATTATGATGGAACACCATGGAAAAGAAGGGGTTATGTATGGGAGGTCTCCTGAAGAAAAGTCAGAGTTTTTGAGGGGGGCAGTCGGGCTGTTGGATTTTTTTATGAAAAAAGCTCTGTGCACATTGTGGGGACATGTAAATGTTCTAGTTTATTTTGAAGTGGGATAAGTGTTTAAGAATATTTATCTGGATGGCTTTTAGGGTTTGGCTGATTTTATTTATCTTTAACAATCTGGATTAAGATTACTAAAGTATAATAAAAAATAATAAATGTCTGTCTAAATGTTTGGGTTTAATATGATTAAGGTTATTAAAACTGTTGTATTATCAAGTACAACGACAGACAATTTATATGTTTTTTTAGTTTGATCTTTATGATAGTAGACAGGAATGTATAGAATAGTAGTAGGAAGGAAATAATTAAATAAATGTTATCTTTAGAGGGGGAGTTGATTAGGACGTGTGTATATGTGTGTGTGTGTGTGTGTATAGGGGTGTGTGTGTATATGTGTGTGTGTGTATATACACACACACATACATATACACTTACACACAAACACACATACCTACATACATGCATACTGTATATATTTCTTTTAATATAAAGGGAGGGAGTAACTGTATTATAGTGATTTTTATAATATGCCAATGGAATGATTTATAGAAATAATGTGATTTTGGATTAATGTAAAGTAAGGGATTGGTTATGGAATATTGTTGTATATCCTTGCTGTTAAAAGTTGGAAGTCACCTCTTTTTGTAATTTTGAAAAAAATTCTCTTGTGTTTTTAGATTTTTCTTTTGTAGTTTTTTGTTTTTCTGTCGCTTTTATCTTTGCTTGAAACTTAATAAAATTCTTATTAAAAAATACATCTTTAGCTGCAGGGATCAGGAAAACAGGGCAGAAGACTCAAGGCTTTTTTGCATTGAGACTGCAATATATAAATTTTAAAATATTTATTTATTTTAAAAGCAGAAACATGTGTCTAGGCTACCAGGCCTGAGCCACAAAACCCTGACAACCATTAGATAGCAGTACAGAGAAAAAGAATACTAAATCTTTGTTTCCATCTAGAGATTTGCAGGCTCATGACCTCTAGAGCTGAGGTCAAGAAAGAAGTTTGCTGCTAATAAAAACATATGCGGTATATGCCTCTCATAGAAGGAATAAGAGGATAAAGCTATAAATTGGAATCTGGATTTTGACAGTGACATGGAAGATCTACAGTTGAACTGCACATGGCACAGAATATGATGATAAAATAAAAGGTTAGATTGGAGGTGGTGATGGTACCTTGACTTCTTAATGCCCAGGGCTTAAAAGCCCTGAATGTTAAGTCTCAGTGATAAAACTAAGTGGAAAACATTGGAGGGATATGGAAGATGGAACAGATTTGCTTCAGATGATTATAGATTACAGCAACCTTCTTCAATCTGTTGCCATCGAGATGACTGCATAGCTCTTTAGTTATGCAGACTGGGGAATTCTTGATGCTGCGGTTGCAACAACTAAGGACAGCACTAGGAAGAGAAATATTATTTTACATTGGGAAGATGACACACCTCACTAAAACCTGAATCAGAGCGTTGATGCTGTATGTGCTGCAACATATATTTCTTCTTTATTTTTTTTCCTTAGACATAAATCTATCAGTAACAGGCTTTTCTTTTACCCTGTGGATTTATGTTCTCTTTCTAACACACGGTGCAGCTTCCATCAAGGCAAAACACTTGCAATTTCCACTGTTGATCTGAAATGCTTCTGTGCAGTTTTCCATAGAGGTCTATCAGTTTGACATGTGACTCAGTCAGATTCCCCCCCCCCCCCAAAAAAAAACAGGCTGCTGCAAGCTAGGAAGAAATGAGAGAACAAGAACAGGCTATAAAGCGAGGGGTAGAGAATTTATTAGGGCACTATAAGCCTGCAGTTGTACAATTAGGCCTACTAACCTTTTTTTAAACTTTTTTTTTTTCCAAGCTGGAGCCCCAGAAACCTAAATATTAAATTCTGAAAGCATAGCAGAATTGTCTCTTTCCTTTCTCCTTAAATTACCTTAAATTTTGCTGCCTATGGATTAGAATCACAGTGTGCTTCTGGCACTCAAAACACTGCTTATTTCCCTACTTTTCTGTGGATTATCTATTCATTCATTTGACCATATAAGAGCTTTGAGTCCATGGGGGACGGCAACAGGAACTTGATGTGCCTTGCATGGAAAGTTTTCACTCACAGGTCCCATGGGACAATTGCTTCTGGTAGTAGATGGCAACTAGAAGACAGAGCTGTGTCTGTGAACAGGGCTTGCCATGCATACTTGAAGATAACTAACTTCTCTGCTCTGCTCTAGTGAAGGGCATTCTTGTAATCAATGTCCAAGTCGGATTGAGCTGCTAGTCCAGTCTTATGTGAAGGAAATGGAACACTCTCTTTTTGGCTTCAAGCAGTGAAATTTCTTAGGCTGTCTGTGTAGCCGATATCAACTATTGGTTTCATTGCTATGTAAGTGAAGACATCACAAGATGGGCAGCTCATATCCTCTTGAGGGGTTCACCTGTGTCCATGAGGGCCTGAAATTGGGTAGGCAATGAAGAAACCATGCAGGATGGAGCCCTCCTTTCTGGCTTTCATGCATTTAGCTAGGGAATCTGAAGAACAATCGTCCCCACATTTAACATACAGGAATTAACAGAAAAGGGGGATTAAAATGGAGATAAGAGGAAGCAGAAAAAGAATATGTATATATCTTAGTTACATATGCTTAGGTATAATATTTGTTACCTTACTGTAGCTTTCATGTCCTCTCTGTTCGAGAATTTGCTTGGAGCTGGAACAGCAATTTCTATGTTTCTAGAAGAAAAACATCAACTGAAACGCTAAATTTTCATTCAGGATTTCTCACATTTTGAAAACATGTTAATTATGTTTTTGTCTCTTACTAAGTAAAATACAGACTGAAAAGTTAACATTATGTGTTATTTCTTTCACCAAAGGTACAGTAGCTCTTGTCTTATTCACACATCAGCAGGAGGAGGAGGAGGTAAAGAAGAAGAAAGTTCTTTTATGTCAATATAGTTATATTTATCTGCTAATAGTCCATTTTGTGTTGCATTTCTAAAAAGAAGTAGAACAATAAAATGTGGGCTAAAGTATATTAAGAGACATGTTTGAATAAGAACTTTTGAGATTTTGTCCTGGTCTTCTTCTAAAATGACAACCTGCTGTCTAGAAGCATATCCATTCTCCTATGAACATTTATTTTCTGTGGACAAAATGAGGGATTGATGGCCAGATTGCCATCCCTGTTTTTTTAAAAAAAATACTTACAGCCTCAGTAAAATAAGGGAAAAAAATCTCTTAGGAAATTATGTTAATGCCACTGACTACTAAAATTAGAATGTCTTCTCTGGAAATGTTTTGCAAAAGAGTCCCTGCAGTTCATCCCCCATTCCCTACTCCCCAAGAAGATAATTTTGAAAGCATTTCTGCAAAGCTCTGTTGATTGCCACATAATTGTTTTGCCTATTTTTTTTGTTGTTTATTCGTTTAGTCGCTTCCGACTCTTCGTGACTTCATGGACCAGCCCACGCCAGAGCTTCCTGTCGGTCGTCAACACCCCCAGCTCCCCCAGGGATGAGTCCGTCACCTCTAGAATATCATCCATCCATCTTGCCCTTGGTCGGCCCCTCTTCCTTTTGCCTTCCACTCTCCCTAGCATCAGCATCTTCTCCAGGGTGTCCTGTCTTCTCATTATGTGGCCAAAGTATTTCAGTTTTGCCTTTAATATCATTCCCTCAAGTGAGCAGTCTGGCTTTATTTCCTGGAGGATGGACTGGTTGGATCTTCTTGCAGTCCAAGGCACTCTCAGAATTTTCCTCCAACACCACAGTTCAAAAGCATCGATCTTCCTTCGCTCAGCCTTCCTTATGGTCCAGCTCTCGCAGCCATATGTTACTACAGGGAACACCATTGCTTTAACTATGCGGGCCTTTGTTGTCAGTGTGATGTCTCTGCTCTTAACTATTTTATCAAGATTGGTCATTGCTCTTCTTCCAAGGATTAAGCGTCTTCTGATTTCCTGACTGCAGTCAGCATCTGCAGTAATCTTTGCACCTAGGAATACAAAGTCTTTCACTGCTTCTACATTTTCTCCCTCTATTTGCCAGTTATCAATCAAGCTGGTTGCCATAATCTTGGTTTTTTTGAGGTTTAGCTGCAAACCAGCTTTTGCACTTTCTTCTTTCACCTTCATCATAAGGCTCCTCAGTTCCTCTTCACTTTCAGCCATCAAAGTGGTATCATCTGCATATCTGAGATTGTTAAATTGGTATTTCTATTTCTACCTTCTGCAACTTTTCTTGGTAATTTCAAATCCAGTCCCAAGTAGTAATAGTAGGTACATGCTTATATGTAAGTGCAGTAAAAAGAGATGACAATAAGAATCACACAAACACACACAAATAAATACATTTTACATAATGAAACTAAGGCTAAATTTGTATCTGCACAGTACCACAATTAACCATGCACAGGATTTCACATAACTTAAGTATCTTTGTCTACCATATTTTGCAAAGCGATTAAACCTATAGCCACCTTTTAATGGATTTGTGTCATACCAATGTACCTAGATTTCATACTGCCAGGATTCGTTAGAGATCACTGTAGTATATAACTGTACTACAGTAAACAAACATGACTGAAGCTGAGATGGGTCAAAATAAATTTTAATGAACCTGATGGCTCTTAAAATCTTCAAGAAAGGCCCTCTTGAAAATGTCTGCATGGTCTATCTGGCCTGTGCAAGCGGGTCTTCTCCTGCAGTGCTCCTGGGCTGTGGAACTCACTTCCTTAGGAGTTGGAAATGGTTCACACACTCTCAGTTTCTAGAAAAACTGCAAACATATATCTTTTTTTGGGGGGGGTAGTGTCATGAGCACTGATGGTGAGCAGGAGGGGGCCCCTATCCAGGTGGGAAAATGCATGCGTAGTAGTGAGGAGTTGAGCAGTCATTCAAAGAGACACAGAACAGACCCACCTTGACTTTGGGGTTTATCTGTATGGGTCTTCTCACCCATCTTCAGTTTGTTAGGTTTGTCTGTCTAATGTAGCAATAATAAAACACTAGAGACTTATTCCTCGTCTCAGTATGGTTCCTGACTGTTAGGACAGGTAGACTCTTAACTATTTTATGATTTTAATCCCTACTGATAATTTTAATCTGACTTGTTAACCTGTTGTATGCAATTTTTCTTTTCTAATTTTTTTCAGCTGAATAATAATAATGTACAATTTTCCCTCTGCACAAACAACTAATTATCCCAAGGAGTCTAATTAATTACTTCTCAACACTTAGTTTAAGGTGCAGGTGTGTGTGTGTGTGTGTGTGTGTGTGCGCTGTATATATATATGATAGATATACATATGAATCAATATTAGCCTTACCTGGTGTAGGAAGTGGTGACATATTTGACTATGATATTGAATTAACCAAATTGTTTGGATTCACACAACACAGTGAACCATTAACTAATCATGCTGACTACTATGATTAACCACAAACTACTCAACCACATTTTAACTTACAATATGATGCAAAAGCAGCCAGAGAGCATTAAGTATTGTTTAGTGATGGGTGAATGGAAGATTTGCCAGAGATTTCATCAAACACTGAAAAGAGATGCAGGAATGAACACTAAAAATATTGTAACTTATATTGGTAGCATTAGTCAAATAAACAATTACACATATTGAAAAGGGGAATGAGATCGTGACAAGTTTTCAGTGGCAATATTTTGGCCATCTTGACATTACAGCAAGAGGTGAAAAGGTACTGTATGAATGTTAGGATGGATATATAATGAGGTCATCCATCTGAGAAGATATCCTGAATAATTACGGATACTAAGATGTTGATGTAACATCCCTTCCTTGGGATGCTCAAATACAAAGATAATTGTGTTTTTTGAGGTGGGCAAACTTTTGGGATAGGAAACATACTAAGATTTTTACTGAGCTGAGAGTTGCAAAACAGATAGAATCACATCACTCATGCAGACATGAAAGTTTGGGGCAAGAGTTTTCTTTGCTTATTTTTAACCATGGTATACCACTTTATAGCTTACACTATAGGGTTTTTTTTTTAAAACAACTCAAAATGATGGGAAACTATGCTGTCACTTCTCAGCAATCATGGTCAGGAGTGGCTGTGGGTTGTCTATGACCTTTGGGGTACAGATTATTCATCCCTGTGTGCATTTGGTAATGAAGATGAGAATGTCAGTGCATGAGTAAGGGCACATGTGCCCATAGGGTTTTTGTTTTTTTTTAAAGAAGATAAGATGTAATGATGTCTAATGGGACTTTTCCAACATTAACCATTCTATGCTTAGATGCACTGAAAGTAGAAGTATGTAAATGGCTAATGCTATCCCTGAGTGGAATAAAGTATTTTGTTGGCATTTCCTTCCCAGGATTTGACTGAAGAAATTAGATCAGAAAAATGTAAGTATACATGGGTGTTAGTATATTGTTTTCTGCTACAGATTAAGGTTACTGTGGTAACTAATGATTTTGGTGAGGAGGTTGAATTTAATTGTCTTCTTTTCAGGTGTTAATAGTTGTTAATAGCCTGAAGCAAGGGCAGTTAGCTTGGTTTCAGTTTTCCCTCTCTGTAGGCATGTAGAGAGTAAGCAGCTCTCACTGAGAGCGTGTGAGAATGCAGAAGCCTGTGAATATGTTTTTGTGCTTTCTGTAAATAAATTTATTTTTATAGAAATGTCTGGTGTGTGACTTTTCTGATCTCTCCTGGGCCAAATGCTTTCTAGCACTCTGCCAACAATGGGTGTATACTGTATGAAGGTGAAAGGTCCCCTGTGCAAGCACCGAGTCATGTCTGACCCCTTGGGGGGTGCTATGTATGGGTATATATAGTCAATATCAATATGGCATACAAGCAATATAACATCAGTTTGCCGTTAGCTTTAAACCAAAGATGTTCCAGTGAAGGAGCATTTTTTAAATCCCTCATGGAAACCATTTCTATTAATGGGGAAAAGATAGTGTTTACCAATTCCCAGAATTCCCTCATTATATAATTTTCCTAGAAACATTTTTATTTCTTCTGATTAAAGCATAAATACAAGTCATTTTATATCTGAAATACAATCTGTTGATTCCAACAAAGAGTTATTACGTTTTGTAGAATTATTGATTTACAGTATGTTGAAAACCTGAGTTCAGAATATTGATTCCCTAGTAGATATATTTGAAAATACCATGTTACACCACTGGGGCAAAGGATCATTTATTGACTCAAAAGCTTGCTACCACAATTCATCACTAAATAGGACTTTTAGTTTCCAGATATTGAAATGAGTACAGGTTTTGTTTGTTTTCATTTTAAACCACCTTAAATCAGTGTCAAGGCCTGGAGGCTGTGTAGGCCTGGATGGCAAGGAATAGATTCAGACTCAATCCTGACAAGACTGAGTGGCTTTGTTTGTTTGACCACTCTGTTCCAAGGACACTCCTTCTTTAGTCTTTACTGGAGTGTCTTTCCCTATGTGAGACTGGTATACAGTCTGGAGGTCCTCTTGGACATATATCTCCTGCTCAAAGAGCAGGTGGCAGCTGTGACCAGGAGGGCCTTTGTGCAATTATACCTTGTGTGCCAGTTGCACCCATTCCTGGACCAGGAGGGTCTTCAGACAGTCACTCATGTATTGGTCACCTCTCAGTTGGATTACATGAATGAATTGCGATCTACAAAGGGCTGCCCTTGAAGACTACTCAGAAGGTACAGCTGGTCCAGAATGCAATGGTGCGGATAGTGATGGGCCTGTCATGGTATGTGTACATGTTCCCATTGCTTTGCAAGCTGCACTGGTTGCTAGTTGACTTCTGGATGCAATTCAAAGTGCTGGTCATCACCTATAAAGCCCAGCATGGAATGGGGCCTGGTTACCTGAGGGACTGCCTGTCCCTTCAGGTCAACTAGAGTGGGCATGCTCTAGGTCCCATCTCTTAAGCAATGTCATCTTACAGGACATAGGAGTGGATGGCTCCTGCCCTGTAGAATGATAACGCCCAGAGATTATTGTTCCCACCCTTCTGACCTTTTGTATACTGCTTAAGACTGGTTGATCTCCCAGGCCATGGCTAGAATTCGTGTCAAACACCTTTGGTTAGTTATTGGGTGCTTGGCTTTCTGGGCTTTTGTTTCAGCTACCTGTCTTCTTTTCCTACTTGATATATTTTCTTTTCTTTTAATTTTTATTAAATTCTTATGGGTAGACAGCAGCATCCATGAGGAACTGGGGGGAAATCTGCAAGATGGTGGGCACATTGTAATTGAAGCCCCACACTCTTCACAGGTGTGTTGATATGTCCTACACATATACAGAAGGGGTGGCATTTCTGTTGCAACGGTGTGCTCACCATCTTGCAGATTTTGACACAAACATGGATATCCTTGCAGTTATTTAGTTATAAGGTGCCATATTTTCTGTGTTCCTTCAAACACTCTTTCTCCTAAATTTGGAGAATTTGCCAATGAAAATGTGGTAAAGAATTCCTATCAACTGATTCTTTCTGAGCTTTGGAGAAAAATATAGTTTTTCTAATAATTTGGGAGCTTTGGAAAGATCTAGTCCTTTCAAACTTAGCAGAAGCATATGTGACCCATTTCCAATACATAAACTGATAATAATAAGTACTTTTGTTGTACTACATATCCAATTGTTGTTTTTTTCTTTCTTTTCAAAAACCTTTTGGATATTAATTTCTGCTATGCACCTGCCAATAGTTGGGATCATATAGAAAATGCATTTTGTTTTCTCTCACTTACAGATACCAAAATATAGGAAATATCTTAAATCCTAACAAAAATATGCCAAGTATTATAATAATAATTGATTTTTTGATTTCAAATTCAGTATGTTGTACATTGAATTTTTCATTGTATCTCAAAGCAAGGCTACTTTATGCATCATCAAAGCATTCTAATTCCATGGCAGGATGCTGCTTCACATAACAGGATGTAAACAGCATTTGGGAGTGAGAAATGAGAGAAAGAGAACTGTAATAACTTGAATGAAAGTTAGGTGTTACATGAAGCTCCTTTACATAGAAATATTTAAGACATCACCAGTTCCATAGCAATGGCTCTAGAACCAAAAATGGCTCCTATAGTTATTGACATTATAGAATAATATGTGAAAATCAGAGGTTCTGGCTAATATAAATTCTCCCTGAGCAGCTGGTATTATAGATGTAAAAGAAATTTATTACAGGTTTTTATGGAGCATATTTGAAAGATCTGCCAAACCAGGCTTTGTCATGGCACAGATGGCAGCAGTGAACAGAATTAGCTGTGTTCATATCAAATCATCACAAAATACCATTGAGTTGTGAAAGAGGCATTATACACACAGACACACACAGTGTAAGTTTCTAAAAGTTGTCTATGAAACTGAGTTGCTACCTTTTTCTAAAAGAAGTTTACACTGAGAAAATTTACATTTTAAAAGATCTGCATTTGAGAAGTTTACATTAAAAAAAGACAACACCCGGGAAATTTGCATTAAAAAGTGTACTGAGGTTATTTACATTAAGAACTACATACATCAGTTGAAGTGTTGTCATTATGGAAAAGTGGAAGTGAAAACATGTAGATATTTTAACAGATTTAACAGATAATTTAAAAAAAATTGTGGTGCCACCCCTATGGATTAAAATATTGCCCTACTAATATGGATAATAAAATGGATTGGATTTATTGTGATCTGCATATCACTAGTTGATAACCCCTAGGATTTATGAAATAAAACAGGTTCTGCTTGCTGCAACTTTGTCTCTCTGGATAATTGAAACGTACTTCACAGTAATGGAGTCAGAAAACCCACATTTTCTGACTTAAGGTTTCTGGATTTCAATTCAAGTGCACAACTACAATTCCCTATTATACATTTTCCATCATGAGAATTTATGCCAAGTTCTCCATAATATAACTGGAGGTAATTTCAGTAATTAAGATGGATAACAATGCTATGCCTTTCACTGCAAATCACTCATGTTATAGTAGTATATTAAGAATAGAGGATGGGACACCTAACTGCAGTTCATAATGCTTCCTAAATCATGACAAGTTTGCCAATACCACAATCTTTTTGTATGTATATATATGTATGGTTTGCATTTTTCATTTATTGAAATCATTTCTGTTGATATATTCTCCATTTTCTACTGTCTTAAAATACTGTTTGGTAAGTAAGTTAGAAACAAATATAGCATAGCGTTATTTATCAATCTTTAATAAGTAATATGCCCTTGGACTATTTTCCCAACTTGTTTGTCTTCAATCTCAATCTCCTCCTCTAATTCAGAGACCAGACACCTTTCTCAGTCTGGCCTGCCTGCCTGCCTGCCTGCCTTCCACTGGACTGGGAACATATTGTATTTGTATTTGTATTCGTACATATACACTCAATTTTACTAAAAGCTATGAACCCACTGTAAATCATAAAATGCAGTTTTGATCTGTTTCCCATCTAAAAAAAGGACAAATAACCAGTCATCTTGATTCATCAGGAAATCACTCAAATTTCAGCCATACAGTCAAAGGGGTTATTTAAATGACCTGCAACTTATAGGCCTGCAAGCTGTGACTTGCATACCTTGCAAGTCGTTTGGTCAAACTCTGGTCAAATTGAGGGTAGAAATCAAAGTTAGACTTGTCTAAGAGCAAAGCCCACAAGGCACATGAGTAAGTCTCATAACCTTGCAGTCTGCCCACCAAATCAGCTCAGAACATCACATTAAAGGTATCAGGTTCTACAGAGCTATCTTGTTTGGAGCAACAAGATGTGTTTTCTAGTCTAACGAACTCCTTACTTATTGGTCAGTGTTTGGAGTGCGGATGGGCATCTTTCCAAAATTTGCCCAGATCAATCTTCATGCTAACTGGTCTTTTGACATAGCCTAAGGCAGTGGGAAGTTTCTAAAGTCATACTTATATGTATAGCAATTTTTCAAGAGAGAAAAATGAGAATGATTTGTACCCAGATTTGATATCACCCAAACTTTTTATTTCCAATGCATTATTGAAATATATTCAATATATTTAATAGATCTTCAACAATATTTTCTTTCAGAAACGTAAGAGCTGAATTTGCCAAGTTGAATTTCTCTAAAATTCTCATTTTTAATTAAAATCCAGTTTGCCCCATCTCCACATCAGCTTCACATCTTAAAAAAATGCAAGAAACATGTCCATATTTGGTGCGTATTTCATTTATTATACAACTGTTCTATGCAACTTTGTTTAATATACACATTTTAAGCAATTCCTTGTTAAATGATGCATTATCCTTACTAATATATTTTGCTGAAAAAACTGCAGCACAAAATGCACTTTTCTAAGGATAATAAATATATTGATTCAAATATACAGTATGAAATTAATAAGTCCACAAAGAGAAAAGCAAATTAATTTATTTCCGATCCCTAAACTCAAACCAAGAGTAAGGAAAAAACCCTAATTGCTATCAATGAAATTTTCTGTTGAGAAAAGTTGAAAAGCTTTGTGCAAAAATATTCCCAAATCCATATGGGGACCTGCTTCAAAGCAGCAAATCGAAATCATGTTGGTTCTCAGATTCATTGGCTTTATTGCTGCTTTGGGGATTGTTACGGATTAAAAAAGAAACTATGTTGCAGCTTCACTTTGCAGGGGTTGACTTGTATGATAGACTCTGATGCTGACACAAGTAGCAGGCAATTCATTGTATTGCCTCATTAAACTCTTTCCTTATCAGAGCACCTTTCAGGTGGAAAGAATCACATTGTTTTGGATCTCATCCACTTCCTCAGCTTCTTTAATGTGACCAGCCACAAACATTAACTTTCCCTTCGCTTGTGCTAAAGGCCTATAATATTTCTAAACTGGGAGTTCAAGTCAGCTCTCAGCCTCGAATGTGAGATCAAGGCTGACCTGCCTATCAAATCTTATTTTTAAATTCTGCATCACTGGGGCACATTTAAGTTTCTTGACATCTGAGAGAATGGGTGCCAGGTTAATACTGTTAAGTGTAGGTCAAACACATACTGCTTTTAAAACTAGAGGAGTGATTAGGCTACAAACACCACTTTCTCTATGGCAATCACTTTCTCTCTAGCCTCTCTTTCTTGATAGCATTGAATCTTATTGTGCCAATCTGCTTCTGCTGCCTTTGCTAACTAATTAATATGGTCTAATCATAGCAGGCCACAGCTCTGATACTATCAAGGCCTGCTAGTGAGGTGACTCTCTCAGGAGGGATCAAGCTCACTAACCAGCTACACCAACCCCTCTGAAATTCAAGGAAACTCAATGGTCAGAGACAGCAAAGAGGCAAATCATCATTCTTTTCTGTTGTACTCAGAAGAGGACAAGCTTCAGTCATGTGCATTGCTAAGCCTGGTATCCCACCAAACCAGTAATGAGGGAGCCTTTCCCCAAAAAACCTAGTGGTCAGAGATAGTAAAGCTATATTATTTCACAAGGGCAACTCAACAATCGTTTTCCTGAATTTATTCAGAAGATGCAGGCTTTGCTAGAGCTATGCCAACCTCCCCTGAGTCCCAGAAAACTGAGTGATAAGAGTTAGCAAAGGACACCAAAGAAAGCAAAGTCAATGGGCATTCTTCACCCATTAACCCCTTTTTTTCCTAACTTTTTTTTTGCCAGTGCTTATTTCTTAATAGGCAACAAAAGATCAAATACTATTCTGTCCTCAGTGTTGTTGTTTATTCGTTTAGTCGCTTCCGACTCTTCGTGACTTCATGGACCAGCCCATGCCAGAGCTTCCTGTTGGTCGTCAACACCCCCAGCTCCCCCAGGGACAAATCCATCACCTCTAGAATATCATCCATCCATCTTGCCCTTGGTCGGCCCCTCTTCCTTTTGCCTTCCACTCTCCCTAGCATCAACATCTTCTCCAGGCTGTCCTGTCTTCTCATTATGTGGCCATCTGTCCTCAATAGTTGTTTTTTTAAAAAAATCTATTCAATCAGGTCCAATTCTCAGAGGCTGCCTGGACAAGTCCCTGCAGTTTTCTTGGCAAGGTTTTTCAGAAGTGGTTTGCCATTGCCTCCTTCCTAGGGCTGAAAGAGAGTGACTGGTCCAAGGTCACCCAGTTGGCTTTGTTCCCAAGGCAGGACTAGAGCTCATGGTCTCTTGGTTTTTAGCCTGATGCCTTTAACCACTACATCAGACTGGCTCAATAGATAGCATATCCCTATTTTAGGCCTTTTTGGGCCTGGATTAACACTAAATGGACAGCATTTTTTCTTTATCTAATTGCAATCCCCCTTCCAATCTGAATATACCTGTCATTCCTGGTCCAAGTCTGAAGATGGTATGATCAAAAATATAGTCCAAGGTGGATGCTTTCCATTACTTTGTTTTGCTACTAAAAGACTTACTCATAGTGTTATTTATTCCCTTTGATTCCATTATTTTGCTGCTCACATTTATTTTTCCTCCAATCCTTTTTTTTCCTCTTGTTTTTATGATTGGGTATTTGAAAACTAACATTTAATAATTTAAATCAACAAATCAACATCAGCATGGGTCCTCTGGCAGTAATTGGTCAAATGTCTTCAAATCAAGTGTTTAAAAAGAAGGAAAAGATGCCATTTAAGAGATTTATGAAATGTAAATGAAATTAATATCTGTCATGAGTAAGGATGGCGAGCAGGGGGCTCCCATCCAGGCTGTAAAGCGCATGCGTAGCACTGAGGCATTAGGTAGCCGTTCCAAGAGACACAGATCGGGCCCACCTTAACCTTTGGGGTTTATATGTCTGGGTTTTTCCCATGCTTCTTCAGTTTGTTAGGATTTTCCTGTTATGTAGCAGCAATAAAACACTAGAGACCTGTTCCTTGTCTCAGCGTGGTTCCTGGCTGTTAGACAATATCCTTGTGAATATTAAATATATGCCAAACTGTATATTTAACATTTTTCAAAATTGTTTTGAAACTGTAACAGATATTTAGAGGCTGTTTACAAGTCAGTTGTCACCCCCCAAAAAATCAACGAGATGATTTGTCAACAAATTTTGCTGAAATTTGGTGAAAACTGAAGAGAGGGTACTGGAGCTGTATTGAAAACCCCAGGGTAGAGGGAGATATGTTGTCCATGGACCATGGGTTTTTGTTTCTTGGCCTAAATCAGTGTTTTCCAAACTTGGCAACTTTAAGATGCATGGACTTCAGTTCACAGAATTCCCCAGCCAGCATTCTGGGTGTAGAAATCCACACATCTTAAAGTTGCCAAGTTTGGAAAACACTGTTCTAAATGATCCTTTAAGATCCCTGCCCACCAATTCCCTTTTGCCAGCAAATACCCATTTTCATTTGTAGAGGGAGGTAACGTTCAAGAGGGAAAGGATAATAATTCACAAGCCTGCCATGTGATAAGTAGCTTGCACCACTTAAGAAGGAACTGCTGATAATTTCTCCTCTACAAATGAACTGAATTTATTCTCACCCTTGCTCAATTAAAGCAGAGGAGATATCAGGCATTCTGATTAGAATTATAATCTAAAAGCTAAAGCAACACAAAAGGAATAAGGAGGAATGAGATAAAATATAAACACCTGCACCAAATGCTTAACAGTTTCAGAAGGAAACAAAAGATTAAATTCAGAGAGGGAATTCCAGCCTGTTGAAAGACTCTCACAATGTTTCAGAAGTATGTAGGAAATAGAGCTTTTCCGGGCACCAATTAGGTCTATCCATTAAAGAGAAAAGATAATATGAATTTGTCTCATGGTATAACCTATGCAGGTGCCCGTAAATACAGCTGATTAGTATATGCACACAGCGACATTTCTGTCTATTCAACATTTACATTTATGCTGAGAACTGGAATTGTATGCAGGTTACACTGAGAATTTAGGGGTCTACCTTGTTGCTGTATGAGTCATTTTATGTGCCTATAAAGCAAATGTTTGCCCCAAAAGAGAATAGACGAGGAAACATAGTAATTACACGCTGTACTACCTTTGGGCTGCTGACTCAACGATTACGTATTATGTAGTAGAATCTGCTGTGGGAGTTAATATATATATATTGAGGATCACATTATCAGGATATTGGAATAAAATGCAAATTAGAGAATATATTTCAAAGTAAGGGGATTTCACAGAAGGGAGGGGAAAATAAGCTATCACTGTAATCATGAACTTCATGTCAGGGGCTTCATACAAATCAACTGTTTTAATTAGAGCTCTACTTGTGCAACCAAAATTTGATTTGGGGAAGCTGTTACTTTTGCATTTATAAGGTGATCCCACTTAATGAACCTAGTGCAGTAAAATCCCATAAAACGTTATTTGTTTATATTATTTATATGGCTGCCTTCTTCATAGCAAACACTCTGGGTGGCTCTGCTTGAAGCCACTAAAGAATTATTCGTTTAGCTCCAATGAATATTTGCCTAACTGGCTAACTACAGCCTATACTTCTTTTTCTGATTGATGCAGAAAAAGGAGGGAACATAATTTAGAAAACTTATGAGAGCTAAACTGGAAAGAAGGTAAGGGGTGCACATAGTTATAACCCAATATCCTTAGTCCCATTCCCTGACTTCCTCTTGTTCAGTGTGCAGGACTAAAGAGGAATTGTGGATGGCTTTGATCAAATGCAACTATACCAGGCTTTGCTTTATCTTCACTTATTGCAAGGAGAGAAAGGTGGTGAGACAAGGAAACAAGAAGGTCAGAGAACAGGAAGTCTGTATGCACAATCCTTGCCTCCTGTGGAACTTAGCTCTCTTCACTTCTTTGCTAACACAGAGGAAGAGGACTTAGAGCAGAGTTTCTTAACCTTGGCAACTTTATGTCAGCGGAAAACCTCCCAAAAGAACTTCAATTAACAAGGTTCGATGATTCAGAGAAAAGAGTTTATTTGTAACGCGTTTGCAAAGGCAGGTTCCCTCCTGGGCGAAGGAACCCCGAATAATACTTGGCTACTTTCTTTTATACCCTAACTGTCCTCCTCCTCCTTCCAGGGCTTGGCTCACAATCTTCCTCTTATTATTTGACACATCAGCGTTTTAGCATCAGCAGATGAAAGCCAGTTATGGCCAGCTTCTACCATTTCCCTATTTCTATGAGTTTGAGACACATGTACACTTTTGAACTTTTTACCTTTCCCTTTTTGAACTTTCTAACTTCCCCTTCTGAAACTTTTCACTGACTCTACTTCTCACATTTAGGAGGGGTGGACTTCAGCTCCCAGAATTCCCCAGCCAGCCAGTTGCAGGCCACCCCTTTTAAAGTTGCCAAAGTTGAGAAACACTGCCTTAGAGGGAGATGTAACTGGTGCTTCTTAAGCCAAAGTGGGGCCAATATCTGGAGTGGCTAAAACTCAAGCTTCAGATGTCATTTCTCTCCCAAACAGGGGAGCAATATTTCTGTCACAGTTGGGATATTTATTGCAAAATTGAGAGCTATGAAGACATTCTGAACAAATGTGCAGAATGACACCTCTTCTCAGGTTTAAGAAAAAGAAGGAGGGAAAAGAACCAGGAAAATATATACATTTTTGACCAAAGTTGTGTTTCTCTGGATTCATCCTCCGTATGCATCACCAAACACAATGAAGTGAGAAACAGCTTGGAAGTATTCCAGAGCCTTGTTGGAGGCTGGGGAAAGGAACAGGAACTTTCCAGAGATACATACATTGTTCTTCAAACTACTTTGCTTTTCAAGGAAATAATTTGTGTTTATTTCTATTTGACACAGTAGCCTCAACTTAACAAACTGTAAATACATTTTTATACCTAGCTTTTTTCAGTGTTTTAGCTGCCTTGTTCACTCCCTCTGTGATTCACGTAGGTGTTCCTAATCACAACTCTGATATTCTCACTCTGCTAGACAGCTTCAGTATTTTTTTGTCAGACTTGCTTTTAGCAGAAGGAAAAAGAAAACTTCTTTCTTGATCTTCGTAGAATTTCAGTACCTTGGTCAAGCTTTCCTCAATGATGTCTGGTTTGTCCTTTCCAAGCGCTGACGTCTTTTCCATCAGCCAGTTTGATCTGCAGATCTCTCTTTCTGATCCTGTTTGTTCTTGCTGGGTCCTCAGCTGCAGATTCCTCTTCCAGCTGTGTCTCCAATCCAGAAAGCATAAATACAACTCCATAAGACTCCTCCATGGGCTTTATAAATTGCTACCAAAAGGCAGAGGTACATCCTCTGAGGTGTCTTAATGAGGCAGGAAACTTCTTGGTGTTTATGTGATACTTTGCATCATGGGAAAAAAACCCAAACCTTTAACCTTAAGGCTAATTCACAACTCTGTCCCAATCTGGGCATCTCACCGTCCTCTCATACGATAACTGCTCAGATGGGTGAGAAATTCATAGAGTTTTCATTTTAAGGGAAATTTTCCTAATTTATACTTCCAAAACAAACAAGTAAACAATTTTTCCCCCCAAACACATTTGTTTGAATATTACACTGCAGTTTTGTCAAAGGAAAAAAGACATACATGTTGGTTTTAAAAAAAGGAAATACTTGCCAAAAATAGGTATATCAGAAAAACTGTACAAAAATATGTACATTAAGAATAATGGATATGTAAAAGTCTGTGAATTTCCATGTTTATTTTTTAAAAAAGCAAACTGATACAGAAAGAGAAGAAAATGAACCATGTCTTCAGCATAAATTATTTTTCCCCAATATTTTTTATGTTATTTATTTATTTTATTTATCAGATTTTTATCACCGCCCATCTCCCCCACATGGGGACCCTGGGCGGTTCATGGTAAAAACAATTAAAAATTCAATGAAATTATAAATAGTACTAATATTCCAATAAAAATAAAATACAATATAAAATACAATATTTTATCAATCTACCTGATGGAGGTAGTTACTGGAGAGTCTTATGTAGGTTTAATTAACAAAAAGCTGGACTTTGAGACTTGCTTTTTCAGAACTTTTCCTGCCAACAATGTCCTGCTCAATTAACATGGAGACTGATAATGTCTCTCATCATTTCTCCCTTCTTTAGGACTAGGATAGAAAATCTTTACTGAGTGTCAAAATCTGGCACTGAGATGAATAAATTGTTATTTCAACTCTAAAAAAGTTATTTTTGGAAATACATGGCTATAAAGCTTGGAGTTGAATCCTGTTCAACATTGCCCTGTGACAAATATTATCATGTCACTAAATAGCTGAAAATGTAGCATACTTGAAAAGAAAGGTGCCGAAATGGAATTCATAGAATGAAAAGCCATTACAGATGAATGAAACTCATTACTAATAAGAATGAAATCTGGCCACATTTAGTATAATGTATTTGTAATGATTTAAAATTCCCTTTATGAGACTTTAACTATGCCCATTGGGGTTTTAGCTACAGCTAGTTGAAAGAAAATCCATACAAAAGTGATCAGAATAAAATCTTGGGGGGATTGACCCAGGAGAACTTTTCATTTGGCATACTTTCATACCAAAAATGATAGCAATCTTACCATCACACAGAAATGAATGGAGTTCATCATTCCATGGAATTTTTGACATGCTAGTGCTTCCCTTTCAATCTCTGAATTTTCATGTTCCAAAATTAGCATACCCACAGTAATGTCAGCCCTTCAAGGAAGTCCGGACAAGAAACCAATACCATAAGTAATAACACTACTTTATTGTAAGGTCACAGTAATGGAATCTTGCAAGTCTGAAAGCACATATCTTCCCTATTGCCTTTACTTTCCAGGGAACTAGAGAGGATCTAAAATGGTCTGCAATATTTAAATGAAAAAAATGAAAATATGCAACTATAGACTATGCTCATTTAAATGAATGCACAGCAGTACTGATATTTTCCTGATACATGGTGATGTAAAATAACTTATTACACCAGTGTGGTGTAGTGGTTAAGAGGCAGAAGACCAGCACAGCACATCCTTGAACACCAACTAGCAGCCAGAAGACATGATGAAAATTTAATTTCACAAGACATGGACAGGCTCAACCATAGTTTCAACTGGGAAACTGAGGAGTTCTAGTCCCGCCTTAGGCATGAAAGCCGGCTGGGTGACCTTGGGCCAGTTGCTCTCTCTCAGCCCAACTCACCTCACAGGGTTGTTGTTGTGGGGAAAATAGGAGGAGGAAGGAGCATTAGGCATGTTTGCCGCTTTCAGTTATTTATAAAAATAATAAAGGCAGGATAGAACATAAATAAATAAATCCAAAAACACTAGGGAATTCCTGGAAGCTTGGAATTCAGACAAATCAGCCCTCAATAGACACATGGAGATGAACCACACTTACACACCATTCAAAAGAGACAATAAAAAAGCTAAGAAGGAAACAAAAAGACCAGAACACATCCTCTCCGGCAACCAACAACCAGATAAGCAGGGATTAACACCAGACAAACAATCAAGCAGAAAACAATAGCCTAATCAAGGAACTACCAAGGAGAAAACCATACCCCCACCAAGACTGGCAGGGCAAACTACTGCGTATAAACAGGGCACAAATCCCAAACTCACTTGTACTGATGATAATGATGGTAATGAAACATCTGCAAGCAAACAACCAAACTCAGAGAGCACCAAGGACCCAACAGTTCAACCCTGAGATACATATATTCTCTTGTACTGGATATACTTATATCCCTATTTGCCTAATTAGAACAAATGTGTGTAAGGGGTTTCAAGACACAGCCTCATTCTCCCGCACCATGATCCCAATCCAAGTTTTACTCACATCTACATCCATAGAAATAGAGGAAACTACAAGTTTCCAAAAGAAAACAGTGATGCCTTCACTTCCCTCCCTCCTGGTTTGCTAATTCAATACAAGGTTGAGGAATATAAAATGAATTTTCACTTTTCGTATTAAGCAGAGCACTCAGCTAGAGTTTTCTGCTGTTTCAAAGGAAGAAGCATTAGATGTTTAAAGCTAAGTTTATTCACTCTGAAAAATGCTGCTCTTTCCTTTATCAGGTTAAAATTGTGGCAACTCTTTAAGAGGTAACTTAATTGATGTCTTTGTCCTCCACTGTTTACAGTTCTGCTGAAGCAATGAACATCTTTACTGTACAGTTTACTGTTTTGCTATTGTTGTTCCTCTTCTTTCTACTCCCACATAATTGTTTCCCTTTAATCACTCCTCCAACGCCCTCTATCATGTACATCCACATCCATGTTCCATGCTCACTGCTTGAGGAAAACAGTGTTGTGATAGACCATTTTACCTATGAGGAATCAATAGGGCTGAGTGACCGATGTGAAATCAGTAGAGAAACAAAAAAGTCCGAGGATCTGGGTTTTATAGAAAATGCTGTAGCTTGCTTGCTTACTTTATTTATTTACTTATTGCCAAGGGGCAAGAACAAAATTCACTAGCCACCAGTTGAATTGCTAGGTCAATTATTGCCTCTGTAGCTTCTATGCGCCTACAATTTTTCTCAGCTTATGAAGATGCAATCCTCTCTCTCTCTCTGACATTTTAGCAGATCTATTTGGAAATAAAATTATTTATATGTGAGTTATTTCTACTAGTACTACTATTACTAGCTTGAATCAATCCACTACAGGATGAAAGCATTTTTATTGATGGGTATGGACCATAATCTATCACAATAGTCCAATGCAGATTTATTGAGTTCCCAGTCTAGGCTGAGACGGAGTGACTGATCCAAAGTCACCCATCCAGTTTCCATGCTAGTTCCTGGGTCTCCCCATTCCTAGTCCAACCCTCTTAACTGCTACACCACACTGGTTACTTTCAAATCACCATCTATCAGGAAAATATTAGTACTGCTGTGGATTTACTGAAATTAGCATATTCTATAGTTGCTTATTTTCATTTAAGTATTTTAGACCATTTTAAAAGGTACAGTGCTCTCAAGGTGATAATGTAATAACAGAATGCCTAAGCTCTGCTAAAGAATAAAGAGACACTCAGAGAACAGAACAGAATAGAATAGTTGTGGCTAAAGCCCAATAAATATAAAACAACTAAAAAGAACAACAAACATTTTTCCCTAAAGCCCAGCAGCAATGAGGACTGATAGACCCCAGATGGCACCTGGGGCCTGAGATGTGGGCCCAACACAGAGAAGGCCTCTAAATGGCAGGCAGATCTCCTTTGATAACAAAATGTGAGCAGGCTAATATGGATCCAGACTGTTCAAGACATTTGTATTAATGTTCTGTCTTTCCTGATGCTATGTGAGGTTGGGTGATAGTTCTTCAAAATTTAAAACTGGCATGAGCCAATATTTCTTATCTGAAGTTTTCAATTTCAATTTTGGGGGAACAGCAGAAGATGGTTTGTAACCCTACAAACATGGGGGAAGGGGGGTATTTAGTTATCTTTAGGGATACAGTTTAGTGGGCATCAGTTGGCTACCACATCAGGATTGGCAGCAAAAGGATAGAGCTTTCTGTATCTCTTTTCTGCCATCTAGTGTTGATCTGGATTATTGCAGACCAGATATAGGAGCCTAGTAGGAAAGCTATGGGGTATTACTCCATTTGGAGGGAAAAAATGGCAACCTCTGCAAGCAATTACCATTCCCATGCCTTCCACTCTAACAATGTCCTTGGAATGATGCTACTTCATGGCATAGTATTGTGGCTAGGAAGGAGTCGTGATGGTAGGAATAAATGGCGGCAGCAGCATTAACAATGAAGAGGAACTGAAGCTATCCCCACTCATTAGTGAGCCCTAATTTCCCTGAAATTTACAAATATCCCCCACTAGAAAAAAAATTGCTGATTCAGCCCACAAACTTACCAATTCTTAATTGGAAGCATTGGGGGAGGGATTCATTCTTGGCTTAAAATATTGGTACCTGCCAGGACTGTTAATTAAAATAGTAATTGGTACTGACTCATTAAAGTGCTGGTAGGTGTGTCTTCTTTAGCTTCCTCCTATGTAAAAAATGTGGGGTTGTTCCAAGCAAAAAGCCAGACTGTTGTGTCTTTGGCTTAACAAAGCAGATATTGAGATACTATTCTAAAAACTCAGAAGCTAGAAATATTACTCTGAAATTCCTTCACTTGGGACCACATATATGGAAAGCCAATTCTCATTCATTAAACTTCCCTCAAAGCATGTAATGCAATAGACTTCAAATGTTAAACCCTCTTCCTTGAATTTCTGTTACATGAGCTTCATGATTACATTAATATTCTCCACCTGAATAATAGGGCAACGCTAGGGACATTTCATTTTTTAAGCTGGATTTACTGCATGTTAGGATTTAACCCAGGCTGTTAAGATGACCTGTCAGTTCTCTGAATGGCTAAGGGGCAAATATTGTTCAGCTTTTGCACTAATTGTAAACATCCAGAAAATCTGTCCCAGATCTTATTTCTCCATTGTGTATTACCTGTGTGATAAAACATTCTCCTCCAATGACAAATTACCAAGTAAATTCTGTACCTGAGATCCTAAATGGAAAACATTGTTAGTAAAACATGAACACTTTGGATGGTAACAGATTTATGAGTCTTGACAGTCTAATTTACAACTTGACTGTTTGCACATTCAGTCTCTGCCCTTTGTCTATCAGGAGTGCCTATTAATTATCACATAAAATAAAGTCACGGTTTTCTAACTCAGCCTGCAGCATCTAGCAAAACAGCAAAGTACATGGGGGAAAAACACAATGCACAAATGGAGTTGTTAACTTTTTCACAAGTGAATGTTGTTGGAGGCATTTGATAATAACATACTGTATCCTGGCATTGACTTGACTACTTTAGGAGAAAATTTGTTTGTGATTCATGCAAAGAAAAAAAAAAAAACTAAGGTAACAATCAGCTGAAATTAAGAACTTTCAGTGTAAGGTCCATTGAACTAAATGAAATTGTTAAGCTTATCAGTAGAACCTAAAAATGTTTAGTTTCTGATAGATCAAAGAAGAAGTGTGCAACCATTGCATTGCTAAGTCTGTGGCTTCTGGACAGCAGAAAGCTTAGAAATAGTATTCAGATAAAAGGTCATTCAAGATTCAGTTTCTTTCACATTTATGTATCAATTTTCTGGCTCCTTTCTCTTAGTCAAGATTCAGGTTTGTAAATAAATTTTCTAAAAGACACTAGAAATCTCTGGAGATCTTTTACGCTAGTGTTCTCCTAAAGTAATTTGGGGCGCATAATAGCAACAACAATTCTTCAGACACGAAATTATTCCATATTGTGAGGTAAAGCAGCACCAGTTCTTCCCAAAGGAGTACCAGATGAGCACTCATGACTCTTCTAGATAACACAAATAACAGCTCTTTATCTTCTTGATGGTTACATTACAAGCTGTATGAGATTCTCATTCCTCATTCATGCTGGTAGGAGCTACCTGATCTCTGCAGAATCACCTTTCTGACATAAGTGTCCATGGGAAAACCTCCTTAGCTTGGAGCTAATCAGAAATGTAGGTAAAATGTTATGTTATCATTGACACCACACAGCTGGGGACAGGTGGAGTTCGGCAAGCGTGGAGGCTGCCTTTAGCGACATATCTAAAGCACAGAGGTGCCATCATAGCAACTTTTCCCTGCCATTTGCATGTCCAGTGTTACTCCCCATACATTTATTACTTTTCCTGTTCCATAAAATTAAAATGATAATTTGACAGCAACTGTTGAAAGTTTTTTGAGGAGCTGCATAGGTTTTAGGTTGTACCTCTCTGTTCTAATCCATCAAAATGGACAGGTTCTGTATTATGGGGCAGAGGGGCTGCTGAAATCGTGCATCCCAGAGAGAAAGATCTTATACAGTCCTAGCTCCAGTATGCACAGAAGTTGACTAGCAAGCAAGCATTTCTGCATTTCTTATTAATGAATTGCAGGATGAGGGTATTTTCAAGGCTGCAAAACAAACATGAAAACAGAAAGCATCTTGGTTTGTGCTAAATGGGAGGAAAAATCACCACCTCCATCCACAGGCCCACTCTGGGGAAATCAAAGTGTGCAGGGGTGTAAAAAAGGGGTAGGACTCACATGACCATGGCTACCATCTTGATTTTGACACATACCCATAGACACCCTGAAAGTGCGTATGCATACTTTTCCATTCAATGCATCTCTAGCAAAAAGGGGAAATCCTGAAGGATGTTTCAAATCTAATTATAAAAAACATGGATTTCTGAGATTAATAGAGTGCAGTCATAAAGCAGATAACTCAAAACGCAGACTTGCGTTGTTAGAAAGCTACGTGCTCTCTTCAAACAAGGAAGACTGCATACTCATATTCCTTTATTTTCAATCTTCCTAGTAATGATTTTATAACCCTTGATTCAAGCTAATCAGTACAAGCAGAATATGAACACTATGGCATAGAGATGAAATTGACTGAAGAGTAAAATAAGTTTTTATATTCTACTGAAAATAGTATTTTAAGTAATGTAGCATGGTCTTGTTAATTTTTTTTTTAATCTGCTGTAATTTAGAATAAAAATACAGGCTGGTCAAACTAACGAATGCAGTCAGCAATGAAAACATAATTGGATCCATCCTAAGCCACCATTTTGTAACAGGATCCATCCCTAAGATAATATTTTGCAACTGTTCCTAAATCTCAATCTTCCCTCAAAAATACATACATGTACATACAAATAATAGCATAGCAGTTAGACTTTTAGTACACTTTGATGTCTTTGTTAGCTCATTTTTTTTTTGCTCAAAAAAAGCAATTGAAAAAAAAACAACGGGCAGATCAGACACCAGAAGCAAGCCTCTCTGTAGCCTTTAGACAGACTACTGTTTAAAAAGTTGATGTAGCAGCTTATACTGGCAGATCAGGATAGTTGACACATTGGGCTAAGTCATCACTGACTAGTCCTATAATCTGCTCCCTGGAACAATTGCCACATTGCACGTTATTGTCTGGAATTCTGGAGAAGCTTTTTGTTAAGGACCCTAGAGTTGATCCTCTGAAGTCTTTTGAATGATGCCTTAGGAATACTTCATTCTGAGGACCTCTTCAGATTAACATTTACAGGGAAGCTGGTTTGTTGCTGCCAGAGGATAAGTGAGGTCACTACAAAGGGCTACGCGGAAGGAAGTGTCAGAGGAAACAGCAGAGGCAGTAACAATGCTGAGATCAATGCTTAGGCTATGGTCTACTTGGGTATCCCTAATAAGCACCAATGAAAACATCTGTAAATAAGGTCAAAGTACCATGCCAGATTTTTGAGTTATTATGGCCACCACCAAATGAGCCATACCACTCAGATTACCAACTTTCTTTTTTTTTTTTTTTTTAAAGAAAGCTAGTGTCTTGCCTTGAGGCTAGCAATCTTTTTGGGCTAGTGAATATATTTGACATTCTGAGAGCGTGTTGGGTGAGCATCACCAAACGGCTGCGACAATAGCATGGCCAAGCATAAACCTCACATTTTAGTGAAATTGCTTCTGACATTCTGTCTAGTAACCTAGGTATCAAGCTCAGCTTATCTTGGCCTTTTTCTCAGGTGAGCATATTTTACAAAGCTCTGGCCTGTAGCCATTCGCCAGTCTTGTTTTCTAAGAATGACTAGGCAGTTGTGAGGAATGTCTAAGGCATTGTGAGGAATGATGGTTCTGGAAGCTGGTGGTTTGCTTTTTAGTATGATAGTTTCCTTTAAATTTTTGTTTTAGAAATAAAATATTTTAAAATGTAAAAAGTAAAGTAAGGTGAGTGGGGTGGATAATGGATAATATTTATTATTGAATTTATGTTTTGCACAGATATTGCATTACTGTTGCTCATATGTAAACTCAGAGTACTTTTAGACTGAAATGGTCTATACATTTTATAAATGAATAAATGATATTGTGCCTAAAGACCCTACAATGGAAGTCCTCACTCTATTTCCTGTTCCTCCCAGAAGTGAAAATATGTGGCAAAACATGTAGCCAGTACATTTCCTGTTGAGGGGTGGGGCATAGCCTGTTCCTGCTTTTTAGTGTTTCTAACCAATGAATGAATAAACAGTCATAGCAATGACTGGCATACAAATTAGAGAAGGAAGAGTTTTTTAAAAAATCCTAGTAGGAATTACTGCTGTCTCAAAAGATAATTCTCAAATCTTGGTAGATTGCCTGGCAGCAATGTGTCACTTCCCAAAACAAAAGACATAATTTTGTAGTATATCCAACTCAAGGCTTATTTGAAACAAAACAAAACAAAACAAAATGGATGATTAAAAATATATATGCTGCCAGTGAACCCAAATAAAGTGCAACCTAGAACTATGGCTTTTCCAAGATGACAGCCATTCCTGCAAAGTGACCCAACATTGTCAAATCCATTTGGGGCAGGAGGAAGTCATGTAGGACAATCCTGCAGCCATTTATAGTAGCAATGTGGTTTACCCAGGACTGAATAAGTTTGCCATGTATGTACAGGTTTAGGCAAGGCAGAATGCTTTCATTTCTCCTATGTACATGGATGTATCCTTAAGCTTCCATTGTGCCACAACCTCTGGCCCTCTTTGGCAATGGTGCAATGTCACAAGACATGCACAAAAGTGGCAGGGCTTGCACTGTGACAGGGAGATGCCGCTTTCACCATTCCCCCCCCCCCCCCCGAATCTGCCTCTGGTAGGATTTCTTCTTTCTTAGATCAAGCTTTGGTGATTATTTTAAAAATTATATTTTAAAGATTAACTCTGTTATGAATATCCCTAAGTTATTTTCAGTGTTACTTATAAATTAGAGCCTAGGAAAAGGCTGTAACTTATGGTAAGGATCATCACTTACTGTATTTGAGGAAAGGCAGGTAGTTTTTCTTTGTTAAATAATAATAATTATTTATTAAACTTGTATGCTGCCCAAGTCTCATTGACTCATGGTGGTTCACAACAATCAAACAAAGAAGTCATAATAAAATCAATAAAACATAAGAAGATAAAAGATTGCAAGCATCATGAAGTAAGGGGTCTCACTCTTCCTTGCCAAAGGCCTGGGTGAAAAGCCAGGTCTTCACAGCTCTTCTAAACAACCGCAGAGTTGGAGCCATCCAGACCTTGGGGAGAACCTTGTTCCAGAGGGCAGGCATCGCTACAGAGAAGGTGCGCTTCCAGGGTCCCAATAGATGACATTATTTAATTGAAGGAACCCAGAGCATGCCAACCCTGCAGAGTTGAATTGGCTGGGCAGATGCTATGGGAGACAGGCAGTTTGCAATAACCATACCCTATGCCCTAGGTGGAATGATTAGATAAATAGACAGACAGACAGACGATCTATATAATAGATGGAAAGATCATACATCCTAGCTGATGGTGACTATCAACACCATAAAAATAAAGTGAGCTCCAAATCAGGGCAAGTATATTAATTTCTCCTCATTTCTACTGCAACATATACTCAGCTCTTACTCACTAAGAATGCACATCTGTGTTTCTAAGGTATTAGTGTAGAGTCTCCACTTTAGACACAGAAGGTCCAAGGTTTAAACCTTCACCTAAATTAAACTAACTAAATAGAACTACCAAATCTGGGTTGTAAAAATTCAGATGACTACTAGTTGGCAGCAAAGAGGTTGGTGCTGCCATCTAGAAGTCATTCAGATTATTGCAGTGCAGAAATGGTAGCCCTACCAAATTTCTTGCTTCTTTGGGAGGCTTGATGCTGGGAAAGGCTTCAGTATGAAAACTTGGAGAGCTGCTGCTGATCAATGTAAATCAATTCCTAATCTTGTCCAGAGGACAACTGGTAGTAGATCCCACATGGGATCCTACCTCATAGATCATATCAAGTTATCAAACATATCCAAAGTGCCATGTTCCCAAAATATCCAATACAGTTCTAAGATCATCAAATACTTCAAATCCAAACAGGGAAATTTAACATTTTTAAATGCATACAGTGAGCCACAAATTTTATTACCAATTAGCTTTGAAAGACCTCAGTTCATGTTGATTGTCTACCAGACATACAAAATGATGAAGAAACAAAGTGTACATGGTAAATCAACATGCAATTAAGCAATTCTCTATTATGCACAGAAATAAGATCATGATCCTCAAACTTATCTAACAATAATAGAAAATTACCACAGAAATGGAAACACAAAGAAGCAACAAAATTAATCTGTAGCTATTGTTTCTCTTTATCTCTGGATAATATTTTTTCTTCCCCCTTTGTGGCTTCAAAAGCCTTGAGGGACTTCTGAAAGCTACAGAACGTTAAAAGAACCATCACATATTAGGACCTACAATTCTTTCTGGTTCAACACTTTACTCAAGATGTGCAATCTTATGGGGCTAAGAATTACACTTTGCCTTTCAGAGACAGGACAGGAGCTGAACTGAAGGTTTACAAGACCAGAGGTGTCATTTAAAAAGTCAAGACAGTGGCCACAGTGATGCAACTGAAGCTCTGCCCGGGTGACCACCGTCTTGATTTTTTTTAACCATACCTTTTGGTTACCTCTGTACAAGACAAAAACTAGAAGTGATGTAATTCAATTTATATGCAGTTAAAAGTAAAAAGGTAATAAATCACAAACACTTTATGTGTGTGTATGTGTATCTTGCATGTATTTAATATATTTTTTCCTGTATTTTAAAAACTAAGTTTGGAGGAATTCTAGATGCCACTCTTATATATGTACATAAGGCTCTTTAGAGTCTGGAAATCTAAAGTTTTCTATATGTTCATACAGACCTTATAAGACTTAATTATTCCTTAGTTTCCAGTTTCATTTTAGAGGATTTTTTTTAAAGTTCCAGGCTTACTACCTCCCTCCATTTCTTTATGTGTAAATCTCTGGTCTATTCAGATTTTAAAAAAGGGAAGTGCAGCATTTTTGCCTGTTTATCAGAAACTTCTTCACATTTTTACATACAGCATGTTACATTTTGAGAGAGTGTTAAAATTACTCTTCTTTCTCATTTTTAGGTTCTACCTGTGTTATCTTTTATTTCAGTTTTTTCAAATACATTCTTCATTCAAGATATCTCTAAACTTCAAAAAAAAAAGTGCATTTGAAACAGGGGAAACCTGACTGTGTTGATCTGTATACCTAGAGCAGAGACCTTTCATTTAAACAGAAAATATTATATTTAATTTCCTTCCGAAAGTTAGATTACTGTACATTTCTCAAATGCTAATGTTTTTTTAAACCAACTCCTTAGTCTAAGCAGGAAGTGTTGGAAAGTGAAAATGAGTCTATTTACCTTACTGGGAGGAGGATCAACTTTTTTCATAAGATCTATGATCCACCACAATCATATTACTCAAAGAAGTGTGGAGTTAATGAGCGGATAGAGAACCAAAGAAGCCTGTTTGAAAAAAATAACCTCCTGATTGGGCAGCTGCCAGACAAATAGGCTGAAAGACAAAATGCTTTGTCTTCCAGCTGCTGCATCTGGCAACCTCAGCAATAATCAGCTGAGAGTGAGACAGATGAGTGGTTGTTATAGCTCCCTCTTAATAAAACACCACTCTTTTGACAGGAACAGGAAGAAACAGGACAGAACAGGAACAAAGCTTCTATTGGAAGCTTTCACGCTAGGTGGGAAATGAGCAAGTTTTTCAGAGACTGGTGGGAGAAGGTTAAAAATGGTATGTTTCCTACATACTGGATTCTCTCACTGGATGGGAGAAGAACTAGGGCATTTTTAAGTAGGCCTGAGTGGGGCTATGGGAGAGCCAGTTTGGTGTAGTGGTTCAGGCCCAGGCTAGAAACCAGGAGACCATGAGTTCTAAGCCTGCCTTAGGCTCATGTTGTATGGGTCACCCTATCCACATCATGCCAGTTTGATCATGTGATGTAGCCTTTAAATTTGACAGTGGATATTAAATAGAGAGGGGAAAATTCAGCAGAGATGTAATTGCTGATATTTCCGAAGGTATTCAAGATATTACAGGTGATATTAATATCTATTGTGAGTGAACAGTCAGCAAATTATTCTATTGTTTGGCACAATGAGGGAGCCAGTTTCATTAGTGGTTTAAAGCACCAGGCTAGAAACTGACGCTATGAGTTCCAGTCCTGCCTTAGGCTTGAAACCAGCTGGGTGACCTTGGGCCAGTCACTTCCTCTCAGCCCTAGAAAGGAGGCAATGGCAAACCATTTCTGAAAAACCTGCCCAGAAAATTGCAGGGACTTGTCCAGGCAGTTGCCAGGAGTCAATGCTGACTCAAAGGCAACAACAACAGCAAAAAAGTGAAACTATGCAACTAATTATTATTTTAGCCTGATATGCCTCCTGTTTCATATCACTTTCTTTTACTTTCTCTTTATTGGTTAGCTACTTTTGACCACTATTGCTTCTTTGTTCATTTGCTTCTCCCCTTCTCATCTCTCATTTTAAATCCTATTTCCTTCAGTCCTCCACTTCCCCTTTTTTCCTGAACTTTCCCCTTCCTTTCTCACCTGCTTGTTTGTATTTCTCTCCCTTCTTTGCTCTTGGTCATATTTCTATCATTCTTTCCCATCCATGCCCCCTCACACACACACACATTCCACTTTTCTTCCACCACAGTCATCTATTCTTACCTCATCTGTAGTTTGTTAGTTCATCTAATCCCATTCCCACCATTGCTTATTCTCCTTTCTGTTTCTTTGTTCCCTTTATCAGGAGCCTATACCAATGTTTCTCAACCTTAGCAACTTTAACTGTGTGGACTTCAACTTCCAGAATTCCCCAGCCAGCTGGAGCTGTTTCAGCTATAGCAAACTTCCTCAGCTTGGTGGTTTCCATTTTATTCTATGTATTATGTTTTCATACTAATTTGCTTCAGAACTGTTGTGTCATAAAGTCTTTGAAGCAGCAAAGGTATGTTGTTGTTTATTAGTTTAGTCACTTCTGACTCTTCATGACTTCATGGACCAGCCCACGCCAGAGCTTCCTGTCAGTCATCAACACCCCCAGCTCCCCCAGGGACGTGTTCATCACCTCTAGAATATCATCCATCAACCTTGCCCTTGGTCGGCCCCTCTTCCTTTTGTCTTCCACTCTCCCTAGCATCAGCATCTTCTCCAGGGTGTCCTGTCTTCTCATTATGTGGCCAAAGTATTTCAGTTTTGCCTTTAATATCATTCCTGTCATGAGTAAGGATGGCGAGCAGGGGGTTCCCACCCAGACTGTCAAGCGCATGCGTAGCACTGAGGAACTGTTCAGCCATTCAAAGAGACACAGATCAGGACCGCCTTAACCTTTGGGGTTTATATGGCTGGGTTTTTCCCACGCTTCTTCAGTTTGTTAGGATTCTTGTTAAGTACTAGTAATAAATATTAGAGACCAAGTCATTGTCTCAGTGTGTTTACTGGTAGTTAGGACAATTCCCTCAAGTGAGCAGTCTGGCTTTATTTCCTGGAGGATGGACTGGTTTGATCTTCTGGCAGTCCAAGGCACTCTCAGAATTTTCCTCCAACACCACAGTTCCAAAGCATCTGTCTTCCTTCTCTCAGCCTTCCTTATGGTCCAGCTCTCGCAGCCATATGTTACTACAGGGAACACCATTGCTTTAACTATGCGGACCTTTGTTGTCAGTGTGATGTCTCTGCTCTTAACTATTTTATCGAGATTGGTCATTGCTCTTCTCCCAAGGATTAAGCGTCTTCTGATTTCCTGACTGCGGTCAGCATCTGCAATAATCTTCGCACCTAGAAATACAAAGTCTTTCACTGCTTCTACATTTTCTCCCTCTATCTGCCAGTTATCAATCAAGCTGGTTGCCATAATCTTGGTTTTTTTGAGGTTTAGCTGCAAGCCAGCTTTTGCACTTTCTTCTTTCACCTTCATCATAAGGCTCCTCAGTTCCTCTTCGCTTTCAGCCATCAAAGTGGTATCATCTGCATATCTGAGATTGTTAATGTTTCTTCCAGCAATTTTATCTCCAGCCTTGGATTCCTCAAGCCCAGCTTGTCTCATGATGTGTTCTGCGTACAAGTTGAATAGGTAGGGTGAGAGGATACAGCCCTGCCATACTCCTTTCCCAATCTTAAACCAGTCCGTTGTTCCCTGGTCTGTTCTTACTGTTGCTACTTGGTCGTTACACAGATTCTTCAGGAGGCATACAAGATGATTTGGTATCCCCATACCACTAAGAACTTGCCACAATTTGTTATGGTCCACACAGTCAAAGGCTTTAGAATAGTCAATAAAACAGAAATAGATGTTTTTCTGAAACTCCCTGGCTTTTTCCGTTATCCATCGGATATTGGCAATTTGGTCCCTAGTTCCTCTGCCTTTTCTAAACCCAGCTTGTACATCTGGCAATTCTCGGTCCATGAATTGCTGAAGTCTACCTTGCAGGACCTTGAGCATTACCTTACTGGCATGTGAAATGAGTGCCACTGTTCGATAGTTTGAACATCCTTTAGTGTTCCCCTTTTTTGGTATGGGGATATATGTTGATTTTTTCCAGTCTGATGGCCATTCTTCTGTTTTCCAAATTTGCTGGCATATAGCATGCATTACCTTGACAGCATCATCTTGCAAGATTTTGAACAGTTCAGCTGGGATGCCATCGTCTCCTGCTGCCTTGTTATTAGCAATGCTTCTTAAGGCCCATTCAACATCACTCTTCGGGATGTCTGGCTCTAGCTCCCTGACCACACTGTCAAAGCTATCCCCAATATTGTTATCCTTCCTATACAGGTCTTCTGTATATTCTTGCCACCTTTCCTTGATCTCTTCTTCTTCTGTTAGGTCCTTGCCATCTTTGTTTTTGATCATACCCATTTTTGCCTGGAATTTACCTCCAATGTTTCTAATTTTCTGGAAGAGGTCTCTTGTCCTTCCTATTCTATTGTCTTCTTCCACTTCTGCGCATTGCTTGTTTAAAAATAAGTCCTTATCTCTTCTGGCTAACCTCTGGAATTTTGCATTTAATTGGGCATATCTCCCCCTATCACTGTTGCCTTTTGCTTTCCTTCTTTCTTGGGCTACTTCTAATGTCTCAGCAGACAGCCATTTTGCCTTCTTGGTTTTCTCTTTCTTTGGGATGTATTTTGTCGCCGCCTCCTGAACAATGTTGCGAACCTCTGTCCATAGTTCTTCCGGAACCCTATCTACTAAGTCCAGTCCCTTAAATCTATTCTTCACCTCCACTGCATATTCCTTAGGAATATTAGTGAGTTCATATCTAGCTGATCTGTGGGTCTTCCCTAATCTCTTTAGTCTGATCCTAACTTGTGCAATAAGTAGTTTGTGAACTGAACTACAGTCAGCTCCAGGTCTTGTTTTTAACTGACTGTATAGATGTCCACCACCTTTGGCTGCAAAGGATACAGTCAATCTGATTTAGGTGTTGTCCATCTGGTGAAGTCCATGTATAAAGCCGTCTCTTAGGTTGTTGGAAGAGAGTGTTTGTTATGCGGGGTGAGTTGTCTTGGCAAAATTCTATCAGCCTATGTCCTGCTTCATTTTGTTCACCCAGGCCATGCTTAACTGTAATTCCAGGTGTCATTTGACTGCCCACCTTAGCATTCCAGTCTCCTGTGATGAAAATAACATCTCTTTTAGGCATGTTGTCCAGTAGGTGCTGCAGATCCTCATAGAACTGCTCTACCTCAGCTTCTTCAGCATCTGTGGTTGGGGCATATTTTTGGATCACTGTGATGTTAGATGGCTTGCCCTAAATTTGAATTGAGATCATTCTATCGTTTGTTGGATTGTATCCAAGCTCTGCTTTAGCCACTTTACTATTAATTATGAAGGCTACTCCATTTCTTCTGTGGTCCTCTTGTCCACAGTAGTAGATCTGGTGGTCATTTGATGTGAAGTGGCCCATTCCAGTCCATTTCAGTTCACTGATGTTCAAAATGTCTATCTTTAATCTTGACATCTCACTAATAACCACCTCCAATTTGCCCTGGCTCATAGATCTTACATTCCAGGTTCCAATGGTGTGTTGATCCTTAGAACATCGGATTCGCCGTTCACCACCAGCACCGTCGGCTGCTAGCCGTCCTTTCGGCTTTGAGCTAGCTGCATCATCACGTCTGGGTCTTGTCCTGCATTCCAGATGAATCTGTAATGTTCTTCCAAGTGACATATATTGCCAATTTCGAGTCAAGTGACTTATATTCCTTTTTTAAAAAAATGTAGTATCTCTTTATGTGATCCAAGCAGCTCATTTTCTCTGAAATAGCCATGTTTTCCTCTGGAAATAAATAAATGTTATTTTATGGCAGATGCCACATGATTCAACATGGTGAATTACAGTTCCCTCACTCAGTACATCTTATTAAAGATTGAAAGCAGGAGTGCTTTTCTGTTCAGGAAGCACACCTGAGTGGCTAAATCACACTTACAAAAGAAGATTTTAAAGGACAGTTAAATACGTGTTCTCAATTATTTCTCACTCTCTTTGTCTTCTTAAAAGAAGCTTGGCTTTAATTCTTCATGTGATCTAGTGAGTAGCATCTTCTCTTCTATATTGCAGAAATAAACTGGATTAGTCTTTTGCCAAATCCTTTAAAAATGAGTTGCCTTTTAAATTATTATTATTATTTCAATTTCACATTTTTTTCCCTTTTCACTGTAATTTTCAAACACCTGGACTTGAAGGCATTCCTCAGCTTTCAGCAGATAAATGATAGAAGGTAAATTGGTAGATATAACCTTATATGAATGCATCACTACCACAAGAGAAACTACCAAGATCAATCTGCCTCATATTTTATTCTTTTGAGTTTTAGATTTTTTTTGTCACTAAATTAGGGGTTTCCTTAAAGTTAACTCAATTCATTTCAGTATACTTGGTAGTTTATAATAGGCTGTGCAGCAATCTGGATTCAAAGGGCAAAATGTGGTT
Source organism: Candoia aspera (assembly GCF_035149785.1). Classification (NCBI taxonomy): domain Eukaryota; kingdom Metazoa; phylum Chordata; class Lepidosauria; order Squamata; family Candoiidae; genus Candoia; species Candoia aspera. Next base: position 60,422,971 of record NC_086159.1, on the reverse strand, counting down.
TGAATGTGCAAAGGTGCAAACACATGGAAACACATTAAAGCAGCATTCTTTTCATGAATGAGCCTAAAACATCCCTCTGCAACCCATGTATGATCTTGGGACAAGATGCATTTAGTTTAAGTGGTTCTTTACTATGCTACATACCCTTTCACATGTATTCTGAATCAGGTTTTGATCTTGAATCTGGAACTCTGGAACTCTGGAAAGCTGTAATTTTTAAGAAACCATTTTAATTTTAATTAAGATGCTGCATGTCTACACCATTTTGGTGTAGTGGTTAAGGTTAGAAACTGGGAGACTGTCAGTTCTGATCCTGCTTTAGGCACAAAGTCAACTGTGTGACCCTGGGCTAGTCCTTCTCTCTCAGCGCTAGGAAGAAGGAGGAAAGGGCAAACCACTTCCAAAAAACCTTGCCAAGAAAATTTCAGGGACTAGTCCAGTGGTCAGCAGGAGTCAGGCACTGACTCATAGGCACCATCCCCTCAAAAAAAAAAGTGTAAGTTCTGCCTAAATCAAACTTTATTATGCTCTACTAATATAGTTAATTTTGTATGAAATATATCATAATAACATAGACTTAAACTGCAAATATTGTCACTAGCAAAGCATCCCAAACTTGTTAAGATTTTCTTTTTAACCTTCTGTCAGGTAGAGGGGTGGAGAAGAGAGACAGAGAGATCTATCCTTGGAAGGGGACATCTGATATACTTTTTTTTTTTTCCTGATAGTCTTCTTAGATCTAGCTTTCCTGAAATCAGAGCTCCAATACTTGGAGATGAAAATGATCATTGGCTATGGCTAAGCTCTAAACCAGTGTTTCTCAACCTTGGCAACTTAAAGATGTGTGGACTTCAACTCACGGAGCTGGCTGGGGAATTCTGGGAGTTGAAGTCCATACATCTTCAAGATGCCAAGGTTGAGAAATACTGCTCTAAACCTTCCTGAAGATTCCCTTGAACAATCCATAGAATGGAGGAAGGAACCTTTCCAGCTTTGTAGCTATCATAACTCATCTTTTTTAGCCATTGCTGTCCACACAATAGAACAACATTCAAAAAAGGAATTACTGGAGGCAGCAACATTGGGGGTTTATTCTTTGATTGGTGAAATTACATGCTTCTTTGGGACTTAACAGCACCTTGAGAAATTATCTACACTAAAGTAAGTTCTAAGTGTGTTGTAAAATATGTATTAAGGTTTCACTTTCAATCAGTTATGTTCCCCAGCAAATAAGAAAACCATCATTTCAAGTAACTGTTAACTTTTTGTTCCATTCCTTGAAATGTGAAGTGTGAAACTTATTTTAATACTACTGTAAGATCTCAAATGATGTTTATTTTATAACTAAGGGAATCTTTGAAGACAATAGTTAGCATTTAGAATTAAAGCATTGGTAAATATAGACTATCTAGAAGGCTGAAATCACTGAAAGAGATATACATAGGAGAACTACCAAGACAAGACTTCAAAGGCTATTCTCTAGGATATCCAGAGTCACTCTCTGAGTGAGATGGGCAGTGACTAAATTTGAAATATAAATAAATAAATATCTTTTCTTGGGCAGCATAATGGCACAAAACAGTTCATCTCAGGAAGCAAGGTTATTCATCTATCGGTGCATTTTTCTTGCATTGGAAAATGCAAAAAGTAGAAAGATTAAATAGAAATTTGAAACATTACCTCACAGATAAAACTGTTTAATAAAACATATCAAATAAATCCCAGAGTTTCATTCATGTTGCTGATGGATCATCCACATCAGTTTGACCACAATATGTCATTAGCAGAGAGGATGTGGCCTGAATAAATTGCTTCCTGAATCAATAACTTCAGGCTAGCCCAACAAGTAAAACAAAAAACAAAAATAAAACAATACCCTGTAGCTGAAACCAATCCAGTCCAGTGTCAGTAGTTAATTTATTTAAATACCCAGAAAACATGGATACTATCTGTTTCAGCTCAAGGTCTTTATCATTCATTATATGAATGTGCAGTCATGTGGTGGGCAAGCAAAGAAAGAAATACATGTATAATTAACATTAAACTATGGCTTTCAGTGTTTCCTGCACAGAAAAATGTATCCATGTAGAAAATTCCTAGGAATTGATTAATTCAGTTATTATGTTTGCTCTGAGTCTTTTGTCTGCAGTGGAATACAACAAATTGTTGCTGAAAAGCAGATGGTGGTTACACAGGGCTGAAATACTCATAAAGAGTTACACAGCATATCGGTGCTTCATGCTCATTGCAGTATAGAAAATAGGGGAGGGGATCGCAGATAGGAAGAAGAGGAATGGTGACAGGGATCTCTCAAGGATGATCATCTCCATTTCTTTTGTTGTAAAATAATTCACCCAGTCTTTTGTTTCCTATTCAAAATGTTTCAGAGCCTGGCAGTTGCCTTCAGCAATTATTCTGGTTATATCAGCTTCTGTTCCGTAAGAAAGAAAACATGTATTTAGCCCAACTTTCCACTACATGGTGCTTCCAATGTATTAAAACAATAGCTCCCAGAATTCCAATTTAGCTAGGCTAAAGAGTGGAAGAGGCTGTAATCTGCCAGTATAAAATCAAAACCCCTTGAAATCTGATGCTCTAGCAAGAAGTGCAAATAAACCTCTCTCTGGATCATGTAAATTCCACATTTATTGAATTATAATTCTATTCATTTTCATTTCCATCATTCAGTAATTTAAAAAAGCACAAACATACCTTGCACACACATGCACACACACACACACACACATTATGCACATTTTCATACCCAACTTTCCTAATGTGCCTATTTTTGAGCACAACCTTGCCTTTTGTAATATTGCATTTTCCATGCAGCTTTTCAGCCGAGATCTGAATTGCGAAATTTGGAGAAAGACACCAACTGAAGTATTGTTCCAAATGTAAATATGATTCTGAACTCAATCTGTTCACTTAAAAATGAGGACAAAACTAAATTTTACAGGAGCTTGAACTGTAGGATCACTTCAATAAGCATGATCCTTGTTTATTGAATAGGTATTTCATCATTTGTTAGCCAGGTTTACAGTCAAGACACCACATAAAAAGAAACTACCCTATTAGAATATGAAAAATGTGTTCAGTGCATGTGATATGACATATAATCCATCAGATACTGAGCCTGTCATATTTCCATGAAGCTTCTTTACATAGTTTTGAGTGATGGTAACTACTAACAGCTTCTCTATTGCAAAGTACTTTCATTAACTACAAAATGTGTACATATATTCCAACATTCTGATTCCTTCTTTATTTCATAAGGTACTTACAGCATATGCTTTTATGATGAAATATCAGCCTCTTTCTTTTGTTTGTTGTAAACAATCCTTTAAAACAAACTAATAAAATACCAGGCATGTCCTTCCTACCCAAAGCAAGAGTCAACCAATTCTGCTTGCAGTCATTCTAAGAAAAAGGCTTCGAACTCTAAACTCACCAAAACTCACAAAATAGCTGAGTTAAGACTGATTGATTGATTGATTGATTGATTATGCACCATCAAGTAGTTTTGGACTCCTAGCAACCACAGAGATAGATTTTCTCCATGATGATCTATCCTAACTTGTTCTTTCAAGTCTCCCAAGGGTGCACTCATCACCATTGTAACTGAGTCCATCCACCTTGCTGCTGGTCATCCTCTTGTCTTTATTTCCATTTTTCCCAGCACTGGAGCTTTTTCCAGAGAGCTGGGTCTTCACATCATGTGTCTGAAGTAGGATAATTTGAGCTTGATCATTTGTGTCCTGAGTAAAAAATCTGGGTTGATTTGTTCAATGATCTATCAGTTTGTTTTCTTGACTGTCCACAGTATTCTCAGGAGTCTTCTCCAACATGAAAGTTCAAAGGCATAAATACTCTTCCTATCCTGCTTCTTTAAAGTCCACTTTCACTTCCATAGAGTGGAGAATACCATGGCTTGTGTGGTTCTGATCTTGAGTTAAGATAGTCAATGGGTAAATGTTTTTTTCCTAACCAATGACAATTTGATGGCCCCTTCATCAGCTCTGAGTGTCACACCAAAATATTTTAGTGGACAGGTGAAGCTCAGTATGTTAGGTTGGGTACCTCTAGCCCAAATGTTTCTGCCTGGGCCTGAAAAAGAATGAGCTGCTCTAATGAATAGCAGACAGATGCGCTCTTACAAGGTCAAAAACATTTCTTTCAAAACATTTTCAGAGTGTGCAGAATCCAGTTGTATAGATCATTGGCAAATTATTTTTCTCTTATCTAAGCTTCAGTATCAAATTTGCTGGCTAGAACTCAAACCACACTATGTCAGTGCTTCTACACCTGTGGGATTATATTAAGTCATTTTAATGAAATGATCTGCAAAAGGCATTATGCAATAAATAAAATAAAGAAATAAACCTTGGGCCAGTCACTCTCTCTCAGACCAACTCACCTCACAGAGTTATTGTTGTGGGGAAAATAGGAGGAGGAAGGAATATTAGGTATGTTCACCACCTTGAGTTATTTATAAAAATAATAAAGGTGGGATAAAAATTAAATAGATAGATAAATAGATAAATAGATTGATAGACAGATGTTGCTGATTGAGACAGGGAGCTTCAAACTCACTATTGTTTACAGGACTTGTTCTCCCCAGTAGTAAGAGTTTCAGCCTCAAGGCACCTTAGACATGGGTGAATCTGTTATGATAATGTTTAGTCCACTGTTTTTTTTTCCATCCTCAAGATTTACCTGACCTTTTCTACATACGTTTTCATTTTTTTTAAAAGTTAGTATTTGTTCACATTTGGATATTTTTCTTCTAATATATTCATTTAATATTTCTTGTAATATATGCATTTTAATGCACTATTCATAACCCTGACCCCTTTTTCAAACAAATTTTCAATGTACCTTCTTTGTGGTTGCATCTACCCTTGTACAGTATATGCATATTTGTATGCCTATTTTTTAAAAAGTTGAGATTTGCATTGTAATTCATACTTAGGTTTGGGAAGTACTAATTGGAAAATCTGCAGGAAATGTGAACCATAGAAATACATCCTTCCATCCTAAATAATACAGATTAATGACTAATGATATTATAATCTAAACATGAAATATATGAATGCTTCAAAGCATTTTCCATAGCTTAGTGGAAAGAAAATATATATAGAGAAAGAGAGGAGATGGCATATTGACTGATCAATTAACCTTGACAGTAAGATTAGGAAAAAGGGATCTTTGATCCTATGAAATCTTCCTAGGAAAAAAATATATGGTATCTTATAGACAGGAAAGCAAATGTTGTCTGGAGAAACATATAACTTGTAAGCTTAAAACTGTAATGCCTTCATGAATTCTAAAATTACAGAAGTTCTTGTAGATTTAATCTTAATTTTTGTTGTTCCTCTTTGATACCCAACAGCTGACCAGGCTATGCAAACACTTTATTTTTACAATTCACTTTTCATTCCAAGCATCTTATCCCCAATTATCTAGCACATCTCTAAATTAGAATATAACCTAAGTCTTTTGTAAGCCTAAAACAAGCTCTCCAAGTGTATTAACACAGACATGCACACACACACACACAAATAAGGGTGGAAAGGTCATTCATTATCCAAGCATTGGATGACAATGCTCAAATATGTATGAATGAGTTTTCAAGGTGCATAAAGGTGAAAAGCACAGAGCTCCATTCTGCAGGAGCCAAGCTTGTTAGGTCTGTAACTCAAAATAAATAGATGCTTTGTGGCTAAATGATATGCCTGGTGTTGCCTTTGGAGATGCAGGGCTTGGAAAATCTTTCCCACACTGAATGAATGATTGTCTTCAGTTCACCTAGCTGTAGATGGATTCTTAATTCACCTGCTGAAGAAAAAGAAGAGAGAATCCCAATAGTTTATATAGCATTTGTACTCTGAAAGTGCTTTGCTGTATCTGTATTATGTGCCCTTATGGCAAGTGAGCCTGTAAGATTTATCACAATTATCTGTACATGAGGAACTGAAACTCAGCACAACATTATGTACAATGTTAGTCACATAGTTTGCCTTAAAGAATATTATTCAGTACATTGAGTTCTTTGCTAAATAGCAGAAAAAAGTTTTATTTCCTAGTTCCTCATCTGTCATAACCTTATTTGGATTGGAGGCTCTGTATCTTTGACTGTAAAAGAAATGCCATTGAAATGAATGGGGCCTTTGTATTGCAGCACTTTCTGTGTGCGCATATGTGTGTCTGTGTCAGGCAGCTTAAAACTGTGATCAGAAAGTAGACATTCAAAGGTTCCTGAGTCCAGTGCAACAATCCCAATTTTGTCTGTGGGCTACTTGATCAGCCTGCCTGTCCTAACAGTCAGGAACCACGCTGAGACGAGGAATAGGTCTCTAGTGTTTATTACTGCTACATAAGACAGAAAATCCTAACAAACTGAAGAAGGGTGGGAAAAACCCAGACAGATAAACCCCAAAAGTCAAGGCGGGTCTGTTCTGTGTCTCTTTGAATGACTGCTTAACTCCTCAGTACTACGCATGCATTTTCCCCCTGGTTAGGGGCCCCCTCCTGCTCACCATCAGTGCTCATGGCACTGTCTCTTGTATGGATGTGTATCTTTCTATGTAGTGAACAATTGCTGACAGTTTTGCAGTCACGTAAGTATCTTCATATAAATTTCTCCATTAGATAGAAAGCCACTGATGTTTCCACAGGCTTCCACATGTTCCAGCCATTGGTTAGAGCACTAATTGTTTCAATGTGGCTTGAATCTAAACTATTACTTTGGAAGATGTCTTTGCGCCAAAATATGATATTTTGAATGTAGATAAGGACCCAGTGACTTTATGTGGAAGAAAGAACTGTTCTATAATTCTTTCAGTAGCCTGAGTCTGGAGGAGGAGGGTTAGTACTGCGAATGGAATTGTACATAATGTCAGGCCACAGCTTCCATGTGCATATATGAAGACCTATGTATGTCTATGTATTTCCAGTTGGAAACACCTGCTTGCAAGAAGCCTACATCATTGTGGAAGGAGCTGGCCTACAGCTAAGCAATGATAGGTTGAGATACATATGTCTGCTTACCTATTGCCAAGAATGGAACGTTATTATTGGCTGTTGGATAACACAAATGCTCCAGACTCACATTACATAGGAGCTGATAGTGTCCTGGGAACTTGAAATGCCTGTCCAAACCATGTTCTCCTTAAAATGCAGAATTGAAAAACTTGGGTAACAAACCGCTGGAACATACCCACGATCATTGCAAGCATAGGCTGTTGTCACTGGATCAGCTCTGAAATTGAATTACATATCCACTCTGCTGTCTTGGCTCAGAGATTTGCTATATGCTGCATTTTTACTTGCCCTTGCTTAAATCAATACCAATCAAAAAGATACCTCAGTAAGACCTTAGATAGGAATTTCAGGCTGCTTAAAATGAGTTCTTGGCCATGAGCAAATGCAGACTTAATCCATTAAAATGTTAGAATTAAACTGAGTGATAAAAGATTATCTAATTAAACAACTTTAGGATAATGGTGCCCAGAATAAGGAAACCCAGCCCCAAAGTACAGAATATTCTGCCTGTATAACTTTGATGTTTAATTCAACCACTGTCAACAATTCAGAGGATTAAGAAGCTGAAAACATTTTTAAAATTTCTAGTAATATATAATTCGTCCTGTAGTAATTTTATTATGCCAAAATGTGAATAGTTTCCAAGGACAAATGGTTTCAATTTAGAAAGACTTAAAAAAGCTTTTGAATTCAGTCAAATGAATCAAGGGAAATTAGGTAGTTCTATAGAATACTGAATACCCTGTGTTTTGCAGCATACTGCTTGTTTCTTCATCTTGTATTTGTAATTTAAGAAATAATCTTTAGATAAATTTACATTATAGATTAAGGAGATATAATTGTAAGGGAGGATATAAAACTCTTCTATTTATTCTTATGAATATAAGAGCAGAGAGGCAGACTGTTATTTGTTTGTTTGCTTTTGTTTTTTTAATTGATTGACTGATTTCTAAGGCTGCCCACTCACCAAGGACTCTGAGTGGCTTACAGAGATTTTTTTTTTTTTTTAAAAGCACAAAAATGTAGTAGCAACAGTAAAAAATGACCATGCTGGGGAGGAAAAACAAACTCCACTATAGTGCAGTTAATGGATTTACATGTTATCATGAACCTGGTGCCTCTGGGAAGAACCAGATCTTCAATGTGCTCCTAAAGGTTGCTGGGGTCTAGGCCATTTGGACTTTGGAGGAGATGGGATCCATACATATATATGTGTGCATATACAGTATGTGTGTGTGGTGAGTGTATGTATATAGATATAGATTGATTATGTGCCATCAAGCCAGTGTTGACTATTAGCAACCACATAGATAGATTTTCTCCATGACAATCTGCCCCTAACCTGGACTTTCAGCCCTTTCAACAGTGTACCATTGTCACTGTAACTGAGTCCATCTATCATGCATCTGGTTGTCCTGTTCTTCTCTTTCCTTCCATTTTTCCCAGCATTAGAGCCTTCTCTAATTAGAACTTAGAGAGTTAAGTGTTCTCATAATGTGTCTTGAGTAGCTAATTTGAGCATGATCATTTGTGCCTCATGTAAGAACTCTTGGTTGATTTGTTCCATGACCCATTAGTATGTTTTCCTGGCTCTCCATGGTATTCTCGGGAGTCTTCTCCAACACCAACGTTCAAAAGCATCACTATTTTTCATATCCTGCTTCTTCAAAGTCCAACTCTTGCTTCCTTAAAGTGTCACAGGGAATACCATTGCCTGTACCATTCTGATCTTTGTATCTCATCTATCTATCTATCTATCTATCTATCTATCTATCTATCTATCATATTCATTTATTTAAAATTATATATAAAACATACATAAAAGTTCATTAATTTCTTTCTTACCAAATGATTATGCTATTCCTCATTTTTCATAACAAGAGCCTCATAGAATTTAAAATGACAAGATCATTAAATGAGGATTTTAAAAAAAGGTTATAAGAATTGTTAACCATAAGGCATTTCCACATGGCAGCCTAAGCTGTTTGTTTCCTGGCATATTTTTTTAAGCTGACTTCAGAAATTCTGCCTGAATTGCTATGGGTTGGCAATAGGGTTAGGCTGGTGCTCAGTCCGGACTAGGACTGATGCAGGATTTGATTGGTTGTTCCCTGCATCTTGTCCTTCCCATTTGTGCAGAAAAGTAGAGCATTATTGGAGGCCATTGTATGGGCAGGTCTTCCTATGTCTGCCTTCTCCATTTAGAGTGTGATTCTGCTCACTAATCCCCCATGTTTGCTTTTCCTCATGGAAACCCTCCCCCTTCCTTTCTGTATTTTGCTGCTTTAACTTTATACCATCCTCTTATTTCTCCTTTATTTCTTTCATTTTTTTAACATCATACCAACATTACCCTAAAGAACTGAGTCTGTGGACTGATCCATTGTTCCTTCAAAATACTTGCTAAGGGGAAATAACCTGGGAGAGCTCTAGGACGGGGCTATTCTGAACCTCTTCACTTTCCCACCATTGCTTCCTGGACTGTGCCTCCTCTTACTGCTACCACCTCCTTGGAATGTGCTCCCTCCTTCCTGAGAACCAGTGGCACCACCAAAATCCACCACATCACCCCCTCCTTCAGAGACACATTCCATAACAAGATCTGAGCAGCCTAGGAGGAAATAGCTACACAGGGCAGCAACCAGCCAAGGGCAGGGGTTTGGCAAGCCATGCAGCCAACTGCAGCTGTAGCTATTAACTGAATCAGAACAGAGTGTTTGATATGATCCTCTATGAAGGTGGTTTGAGCAGAAAAAACACTACTTTTTAATCATAACTGGAAAACATGGGTAGGGACTGCTATGGCTGGGAGGATGATGACCAGTTTCTGAGCTCTAGAAGGATGGTTGGCCCATACTGGTAATGGCCTAAGCAGGATATGTGGATATGCCCATTAAGGCAGAGAGCATGCTAAGCAATATAAACTTTGTTGTTCATCTAATAGCAGTTGCATGGAGAATTCATTGCACCAATTGTCTTGCAGAAGACAGGATTAAGTCAATTTAATGAATTGTCAGACTTTTACAATAAGCAATATGTTATACATATTTGTATCTGACAGCTACCCGTTATGTTGAGAATCCTGTTTTCTAACAGAAATCAACTTTTTAAAATACTGGCAAGTATAAGATTATCCACCTTACTCAAAAGCATATGAACACCCAGCCAACTGTCTTTTGTACTCCATAAAATGTCACTATCCAGCTTTATCCAGCAATGTGTCCATGCAGTTTGTGGTGGAAAGGGGCGAAAGGAGCATTATAACAAGACTCTATTTTCAGAGAGCAGGAAAAATATATTGGCAGCACCGTAAAAGAAAAGAAAAGCAGAGAACGCAACACCCATTCCTCTCAGAATCAATTTAGGCTCAACAAGGAGAAATTCCTTCTTGGTCAAGCTGGTCACTGACCAAAATAAAGTTTATCTACCAGCTGCGTCTGCAAAGGGTGCTCAAAAAAGTCAAAGTGGTGGCTGCAATGGTGCAATTGAAACTCTGCCTCTTTTTTATATGCATCACACATAAAAGTGGGTGCAGAGAATAAAGAGACAAATAAAAGTAGAGAAGAAAGAGAAGACGAGACTGAAGGATAGACTCTATAAGATTAGGCATTATTTCCATACCATACTCTGTGGTTTCCAGTCAGAAAATGGTGTTCTCTTAGCATCATAAGAAAACTGACCTTAGCTTAAAAGTGTGGCCTTGAAAAACTGTTGTGACCTCACCAAGCATTTTATTTGTGACCTCCCATAGATCACTGTGAGTGGTGATGAGAAGTGGAGAAGGTGTTCAAAACTGCTAGCAGAGCAGATGCCTCCACTCCACCCCTAAGTTGGAGACCTACCCAAGAATAAGGTACAGATGAGAGAAAAGACATTCTATTACATAAATAGAATCCATTGTAACCTGTTATTGTCTGTTTAATTCCATTATAGCCTGCTTATTGTCTATTCCAGCTGGAAGCAGGCTGTCATCTGCTACCTGATTTTTACATCTTCAGCTGCCCAGAAGCAAACCTGGCATTTTCTGCCTGTAACATATGTCAATATTTTGTACAAAGCAGCTTCCAAGGTCCTGAGATTGTCATGGTTTGATTTCAGGACTAATTGTATAGTTGGGTTTTCCAGAAAAGGAACCCAACTATACCACTACAGTTTAGCTGGCAAGTAAATAAATAAAACAGAACATAAATAAATCAGGCGGTAGCCAGGCTTACTTCACAAGTTGTCAGTAGTGGACAAGTTTCTCACATTAATATGAATGACTAATTTGGTAGCACATAATGTGCTTCTAACAGTCTTTAGTTCTGAGGAAAGAGAAAGACAAGTAGCAGGCATAAATTCTGAATAACTCTGCTTCTGTGAGCAGGAGGCAAAATAAGTTTAAACCCAGGGCCTTTGAAGAAAAAAAATTGCAGGACAATATATTTTTTTTATTCTGAAATCCAATGTAAGTTAGTTCTTTATGATGGTGAAGAATAATTCACAGCAGTTTCAAAGGCTGACTCTTAAAAATGTCTGAAAATTCACAATCACAAAATGTTGGATTTACACCATATTCCACAAGTTAATTTTCTTTGTTGTTCATATACAATTATATGTGTTGCTGCAAAATATTTTTGCTGGCTCCAAACTAGATGCTGAAAATTCTTTGATCAATATTTGATGTCCATGCTGAAAAGTTGGAGACCTACTTCTTCATAGTGTTTCACTGTTAGTTGAAAACACCTCCTAGTAACTCTAATGGAAAGTATAAAGGGTGCTTCAGGCCCTTCTCATTAACTGTCTGTTTCTTGGTTCCTCCAAGCAAATTTCACTGCTATCATATATTACATATTTTCATACTCAGAGTGCTCAGAAACTAGAAGCCTAATACTCTGAATGAAGCTATTAAAAATTGGAGCCAGCCAACCTCCCTCCCTCCCTTGTTGTATGGTGTCTTTAATGCAAAAATAGAAAACTAAAATACCATAAAAAGTAGAAACCAAATATTTGAAATGATTGAAGGACCTCAAGCTGTCACTCTTGCTCATTGTCACTTTGATTTGCCATGAAAATTCATATCAAGCTTTGAAGAGGAACTTACCATTCCTAAGTACTGACATTCATATACTCAGTGCACAGCAACACATTTACTGAAATGAAAGAGAAGATTAACCCAGAGCCCCAAAAGCCAAATAGAGTTTTTCTGTGGAACAAATGTACTTTGTGATACTTGCTATTTTTTAAATCTTACTGTTGAATTAAGAACTCATTTAAATTGCTGTATTTCCCTTGAAATCCCTGAGTGATCCAGCACACTCGCAGGCTGTGTAGGAATAAAAACATAAAAACATAGAATCTGCTGAATAACCTTAGACATTCTGGACTGTCTTGAAAATATATAGCATTACAGTTATAAGAATTGTATCTTAGTAGCTTCCTGTCCAAGTTTCTTCTTGACCTGGTTTGTGTGAATGAAATTTGGAAACATGTTTGTGTCAGAATGAAATGTTCTCTGAAAGTATAACCTTAATTTTGGTAGTGTGATTGCCAAAAGAGCATCCTGGGAAAATGATGGGAAATAGAGGTAAGTATCACACAGGAAGAGCAGAATTGAACCAACTTTGATGGTCTGACAATGAACAGTGGTCACAATAGCAATCTACAGTATTTTTTTTTAAAGATAAGGGACAAACGTCTCTGTATTCCACTTGTTGTAGGAGCTGTGTTCTTCTCACAATATTGGTTAAGTTAGCTGACTATTGTCAGAAAAGAATCCAGACCAGATGGCCTTTGGGTTAGTCCAGTAGGACAATTTTTAAAAAATGTTCTTGTGAATAGTCACTCTGGAAAGAGAATCCTGGATTAAATAGGCTTTTAATTTATCCAACAGCATTGTGTTTATGATATTTTAACCAATATTGTTTGGTTTTCTGATAGTGTAGCTGTAGGACTGATTTGACACAACTTTTGTTTAAGGACTTTTCCTCAGTTTATGTATGGCATCTGTTGCTGCTAATCCACTTTCGCTTGATCTATAACCAAGAGGAGAGTAGCTAACCAGGTCCTGTAAGAAAGTAGGATTGTTTTCTAGGACGGGCTTTAAATTTCTGTTAATATACTGGAATAGTTTTAACTAAGAACTGTAAGTAATAAAAAGAATGATGTTCTCTTGTGGGTCTGTCAGTTAGGAAGCAATTTTTGAGTCCCTGCCTGGCCTTATAATCTGTTTCTCCACTTTTTCATATGATTATTATGGTAGTTTAAACGACGTCTAAAAGAATCAAAGAGGTAATCACACCCCTTTCACATTATTCCATTGTACAATTTGTGCTGTTTTATTAAACACATGCGCATATCCGTAAAAGGGAGATAGGGGAAATTCAAATGAAATTAAAGACAGTTTGCTATCGAATGTAACTCCAGAATTAATTTAGATATTTGCTTAGTAATCAAGGAATTATAGAGGAATTGGATTCAGGGAAGAGAAAATTTCTTGAATAATAATGGCATGTTGTGAGAAAGATTTTTTTCTTTAAGTAAAGAAATATGAAAGCTTATACTTATTAGCCTGTGAGATGGCACAACTTCTCTTACTTGTTGTTGTTGTTGTTGTTGTTGTTGTTATTATTATTATTATTATTATTATTATTATTATTATTATTATTATTTTAAGGCTCCAATACCTACAATTCCAAAGATCATTGGAAACAGTGAAATGCTTATGCTTGGTAGGAAGGACACCTGCCATTGGAAGTATCTACATTCAAGTGCAAACTCCACCAACATTATTGTTCCACCATCAGAATATCATCAGAGGAGAAAAAAGTGTTCCAAAAGTAAGAGAAAGTTGGGAGAAGCTTTAGATTGATAACAGTACATGTTGTCATATTTTGCTGACATCCTCCTATAATATAAGAAGACCAAAACCAGGCCTGGAGTTGATGTGCTTTATTAGCTTCATAAAGTACTTGAGGCGGTCATAGATGGGATTATATTAATGAGTGGGAGCGATGGAAGCAAACGTTCAAAAACAAAAAGAAGACAAAAGGGGGGGGGGACCAAGAAAGAAGGGACCAGGATGACATCCATCTTCTGTTCTTAAGCCCAACAGAGCATAGAAATTGATGGTTTAGCATCCTTGAGTCCCACAAACTATTTTTTATGCTTATGGTTTTACAAATAGAGAGAATGATAAAAGGCAATTGATTGATTCATTGATTGATTTGATTTGTATGGCTGCCCATCTCACCTAAGGACTCTGAGCAGCTCACAACAGTTAAAAACATCAATCCAATTAAAAAAAAATGTTACAAGCCAATATACAAACATATAAAACCATTAATAATCATTCAAAACAAAAGTAACTATGGCCGGTGACAAAATCCATCTTTGTGTCAAACCCAACAAAGTCATTGTAAAAGTTCTCTGCCATTGTTGGACTTCCAAGCACAGTGGCACAGCCATGTCTTCAGGGCCTTCCTAAAGGCCAGCACGGTCGAGGCCAATCTAAGTTCCCAGGGGATGATGTTCCAAAGGGTGGGCACCCCTTTTATTTTATTCTATTTGATTTTTACTGTTTTATTTTTAAATAAAAATAGTGCAATATTTTTTAATGTCAGGGACTTAAGGGCATCAGGTCACAGCCATCCTGACTGCAATTTTTTCTTACACCTTCCTTGACAACAACCCTACATGCAAACATATCCTGGGGAGTTAGTTCCATGGAATGCAGTGGAACTTATTTCTGGGGAAACATGCTAGCATTGTGCTTGCACATGGTCTCCAGGCCGCTGCTGCCACCACTTCCTCCTTCCTCTTCTTCCCTCCCTCCACAGACATATGTATGGTGGTTAATTTCTTTTTGTGGTGATCAATGTAATCCCCATATGCATATTCCATACTGAAGAGCAAAGGGCAGTGACATAGCCTCAGCTGTGGGCAGTATCTGCCTGAGCTCACAATGGGACAACTCCAGAAAATATCAAGGCTGTAGACCAGAATGGGAAGTTGAAAAAAGTGCCAAAAAAAACACCACTTCTTGCACATGTGTAATCACTGGGAACTGAGCTTGAAACAGGGGTGTCTGCAGGATATGGTGAAAAGAGTCAAGATGGTGGCCACAGTGGTGCAATTGAAGCTACTCCAATGCACAAAAAAAGCAGAGCTTCAGTCATACCATTACATAATCATACCATCTTGACTTTTTCCACCATACTCAATGGAGAGACTGGCTTGAATTAAAGATATTCTGCAATATACTCTCATAGCTTCATGAACAAACCTCTTTAATTCTTTTTTACACATCTAGGGCTGATGCAAATAGCTAAGTCCAAGAGTTTGTGCTGCTTTGCTATGAACACAGGTAGCCCTTGCTTAGCAGCCACTCATTCAGCAACTGTCTGAAGTTACAACACCACTGAACAAGGGGGACTTACGACTGGTCCTTGAAGTTGTGGCTGTCACAGCATCCCCATGGCCATGTGATCACCATTTGTGACCTTTCCTGCCAGCTTCCTACAAGCAATGTCAATGGTGAAGCCAGCAGGAGGTTGCAAGTTGCTTCCACAAAATAGTTCCCGCTCCTGCCATTTTTTCTCCCAAGGAAACCCCAGGTGGCATGGGGATCTCATGCGCCATAGCACCTGCCTATACTCTGTAGTGCCGGCTCATGGCACGTGCCCATACTCCATAGTCCTGCCCGTCCACCAGTACTCCATAGTGCCCAACTGTGGCAGCTATCCACCCACCCACCAGTACTCCTAGCACCCAGCCATTCCCTGTAGAGTCCACTCACAGCACCTGCCTGCCCACCCACCCATAGCTCTTGCCCACTGGCCTGCTTGCCTGGGATGTGGTTTCAGCACCGTGAACAAGCATTTCTGGATTACTGCCTCTTCCCACATTGCAGTCATGTGAGGTCCTCACTTAATGATGGCAATGGGGACTGCTGGAATTGCTGTTGCTGAGTGAGGAACTCACATGATGTTGTGCTTTACAACTGCATCACTAACCAATGGGAAGTCCTGACCCATTTGGCATCATAACCCAAGTATCTTTAATCATGGAAGCTTGCAATTATTATATTAACAATGTCTTAATAACTTGAAGGGCAAATCATTTTATTTTATTTATTTATTTATTTATTTCTCACATTTCTGCACTGCCCATGTCGCAAGCAACTCTGGATGGTTTTCAATTCAGTTAAAATAACAAGAGATTAAAATAATAAAAACATCATAAAAATAGAAAATAGAAAATATAGAACATATTTAAAATTTATACAAAATATAAATTCCTCAGGGCCACATCACAGCGCCAACCACCCCCATCATTGACTATCCCCTGTCCCACCCCAAGCGAGGTGGGAAAACCAGGTTTTCACTCCCTTTCAGAAGGCCGGGAGAGTGGGGGTTTGCCTCACTTCTGGGGGAAGAGTGTTCCATAAGGCGGGGGCCATGGCAGAGAAGACCCTCTTCCTGAACCATGCCAATTGACAATCTCTCATGGACAGGGTCCATAGCATGCCCTTTCTGCCTGACCTGGTGGGACAGGTTGACATAACAGGGAAGAGGCGGTCCCTCAGGTAACCCGGTCCCACGCCATGTAGAGCTTTAAAGGTGATAACCAACACCTTGAATTGGACCCGGAAGCAAACGGGCACCCAATGCAGCTTGCACAGCAAAGGTGTTATATGCACCATCTTTGGGGCTCCTAAAACTGCTCGTGCAGCCTCACTCTGAACTAGCTGTAATTTCCAGATGTTCTTCAAGGGTAGCCCCATTACATTTTATCACGCATTTTTCTGCATAAGACAAAAAATAAAGGATGGTGCTACCCTTACATTTCATGTGCAGAAAACGACTGATTGGATCTACTGTATTTGGCAGCAGTAGGCTAACTTAAAGGATGCACAGCACATTATGGGCAACATGGCTCTTTTGTCCAATGCTCTGTTGTCCATTTCCATTATCTGCTCCAAAATATCTGCTCTCATCCTATCTTTTGAATGTGTGTGTATGTGCCTTTAAGTCACTCTTGACTCCAGTGACTGCCTAGACACATCCCTGCAGTTTTCTTGGCAACACTTTTTGGAAGTGGTTTGCCATTGCCTCCTTCCTAGGATTGAGAGAGTGACTGGCCCAAGGTCCCTCAGCTGGCTTCATGCCTAAGGCAGGACTGGAACTCACAGTCTCTAGCCTGGTGCTTTAAACCACTAACCAAACTGGCTCCCTCATTCTGCCAAAAGTTAGCATAATTTGTTGACTGTTCACTCACAATAGATATTAATATCACCTGTAATATCTCGAATACCTTTGGAAATATCAGGAATTACATGTCTCCTGAATTTTCCCCTCTATTTAATATCCATTGTCAAATTTAAAGGCTACATCGCATGATCAAACTGGCATGTTGTGGCTTGGGTGACCCATACAACATGATGTGTGGCACAGTTGTATGGATTCTTTAATACATGCTTCACCTGACACGCACATCACAGCTACCATCATAGATGGAAATCTACTGAAAGTAAATTGGGTAAATATATTCCTGTCCATTCAGTTGTGTAAGCCAAGGGTGATGAGTCTGTTGTGGCTGTATATATTTTTGTTTTAAATTTATATTCTGATCACCTCTGTGACAGTGATATGCTAATAGTGCCAGCTGGAGTGGCAGCAAGAGTTTTTGACCCCCTAAATTTAGTTCAGGGCATGTTTTCAACCCAAATCACAAGTCCATATTTTGAAGTCTGATCATGCAATCTTGTGGGTGCTCTGTGGACTACAGAAAAGGGACCAAGGTGGTTGGTTATCAAATATCAAGCATATGGTTTGATAGGCCATAGTTTATAAAAACCGTGATAAAAGTGTGATAAAAGCCACATTGTTTGTGTTCTTATTAAACTTTCCTTTAGGATATTGCAATGCCAGAGTTTAAATAATTCATATTAGGGAACTAGTTGGCAGAAGGTTTAAACATTGACTTCTGTGTTAGAGCCTTCAGTGTTAGAAATGGAAATTTATGTTGTGGATTTGTTTGATCTGTTCTGCTGAAACAATTCCTATCATCTTACATAGCTTGCTCACCCAGATATATTAGTGTGAGATTAGCTGCATGATTTTATATAACCTTTATTTCTACAGCAAGCGGATGACTGCTCATTTTGGGTCTCTTGAGTTTTCAGATATTTTACTCACAGACTCAGGATGCTTTAACCATTTTTTAATTTTTTTTAAGCAAAATGTTTTCAATTTTCATATCAAGCTATTTCCTATAGTTATACATTTGAGAATTATTACTGCTGTGTTAAAGTGGAGGTTGTCAAAGAAGTGAGTTATTGCTTGTGGGCAGGTCATAGTATTTCCAAGCTGGGGGAACCCAAAGACTTTGGATAGATCCTAGAAATCGTATCTTTTGTGCGTGAAGTAGGGTCTGCCCATTTTGGATTTTGTTCAGTTTCTCATTTTCTAAAGTGTAAATTGGATTTAGTCCATTTCCATATCAGTGGGTGTGGGGGGGATTCAGCATGAAAATATGCAATTTATCTAGTTTTCCTTATACACTAACTTTTGTATATCTTCTTCCTAGCATCTGCATTTTTGTTTCTAGATGATTTTCCCCAAGTAATGCATTTGTTTTCCTTTCTCCTTGTTTCGTGCGTGTGTGTGTGTGTGTGAGAGAGAGAGAGAGATGTTGACATTTTTTGAGTTTTGAAAAATATTTTCCAGAAGAGATTTTGGAGGTTGATTGGTGTAATGGCAACATGGAAGACCATTGTATTTTGCAGAGTTTGAGTGACATTCTTTTTATTTCTCCTTCACATTAAGAAAATTATAGAATTTTAGAGTTCATTCTGAGCTATGTTTAACCCTCTTGCTTGAAAAATAAGAAGAGAAAACCCCAAGATTGTTTATGTTAGCACTAGCTTACCTGTATAGCTTCCCAGGCTCTTGAATCATGTCATAAAAGGTGCCAGACCCTGGGAACTATCTAGCCAAGGTCAGATGTCACAGCCTCGGTATACCATGGAAACAGGGTCACAAGATTTTAGGGCCAGACTTTGATAAAAGCCTTAGGATTTTGAGTTTGTGAGCTTCTGCAGAGATCTGAGCGCTGGGTGCTGTGGAAATCGAGCTGCCCTGGGGTATCTCCACTGTCCTTATCAAGGGGCTCCTGACAGCCTGTAGGAGTTTGGGTATCATCTTGCTTGGTACATTATGATTTTGCTTTCTTTATATTATGCTGTTTATGCTTCTGTTTAATCTGCCTAAACTATGTTTGTTTAAGTCTGTTTGCTTAAGTTAATAATAAAGCTTAAAATCTCTTTATTTACTAGTGTGCTTATTGTCTCTGGATTTAAAAGAACCAATGTCTGGGCACCTGATCACTTCCTGGACACTTGGTAGAACAATTCATTGATTGCATCAGGGTTAGTAATTATGAACTAGGTAAGTTTGTATTTATGACAGAAACCCATATTTGTTTTACCTGTAGATTTCTTCTGTCCTCCAGGAAAATTACCATATAAAAGTAGGCATAAAAGTAGCTTCTCAAGAAATAACCACAACTGATTATACCTAGTAGGAACTCACCACTTTTCATAGGACAAGTTACTTGGAAAAGATATTAGGACCCAAGGAGACCATGAGTTTGACTATCACTTGTTTAATAGCCTTTTATGAAGCCTCAATATGTGCTTGAACCTGTAATCTTTTTTTCTATCCTTCTTATTTCAAATAATTATTTTGCATGTGGTCTGAAATGCCTTTCATCATTGGCCCAATGAATATAACAACCATTAGGGCTGGGCTGCAATCCAGGGAAAATCAAACGTAACATCCATAGAGCTATCCATTCAAGTGGTTAATATCAATATATTCTGATCATGTGTATTTGATCATTTCTATTTAACCTGGTTTCTTTCCACATAATCATTTGTAACATTTTCTCACATACTTGTTCATTATGATGATGAAACTTAACACACAGCTAATTTTCTCTAGATTCCACTTCAGCAGTCCCTTCCTCATGTTATTCTTAAAAATAATCTTTGTAGCAATGTGGACAATGTGTAAATAAACATCCAAAATGAAATAGCCATTTCAGATAACTAACTACAACTTGATGTGTTGTATAACAGTTCATTTACATGTTATGGCCAGTCCTCAGTTGCCAATAATTCAACCGTGAAATATGACACTTTTTTCACACTCTGAGAAGCAACAGTGAATCCTTAAAATGCAATGCAAACTTTTTTTAAAGTTGGCAAAATAAACAACCTATGTTGTGGATTGGCTACTCTGTGACTTCCTTGGGTATGTAGTCCATATGCTCAGTTTTGAGTCACTTGGTTCCATGAATCCTTAAGTGTAGCCCCCCTAGTTGTATAAGAGAAGAGTCCTTCCATTCAATTAGAACTCCCTTCAAAACTTGTCCATTCAACAAAGGAGGTTCAAAATAGAGGGGACAGGGGACAGGGATGACACAGGAAGCTAGGCCAGTCTGCATGATCTCCATCATTCCATGAATTTTAAAACCTTCATATGTTCATTCAAATATCATGTAAGACTTCGTATCTTTCTGGAACACTGGAAGAAATTTCAGTGGGAGCAGCTACAGAACAGTGCAAAGATGACAACCTCCAAAAATATTATTCCAAAGCATTGCTAATCTGTCACACTAGTTGTCTTCCTTTATTACAGAAACCTCTGCAAGACCTTCCAACTTCTTTAATTTTCACTGCTGTAGATTGGCTTTATTCTGGCTATTGGTTCATTGCCAACAGGGAGAATATCTTGCTGCAATATCTCACCTTTGTTCCATGAACCGTTCACTGTTTCGTTTTCTTTTTGGCTGATCTCTTATATAGAGGAATAGGCTTACATACTTGGCAGGAATATGCATGCCTATGTGGGTTTATCTGGCTGTAAGTCCCAGTTTAATAAATTTAGTTTACATAGGCCTGCTTATACAGTAAATGGCCTGCTAATTTACCTCTATAAACACGTATCATTTAGAATGTATACCTATATATTTCTTCATGTTGCCATATGTGGTAGATTGATGTTAGGAATCCCTCTTGAACTTCCCAGCTCCAGAAATAGGCTGGAAATACTTTAGAAGACTCACTGATCTTTGTACTGAAAATGGCTGCTTAGAGACTCATGTCTACCTTTTCAGGCCTTCTGGATGAAGAATGGCTGTGGTATCCCCTTAATGATTCCAGCCTGGAAAGATAAGCTTTGGCCATTTTCTTCCCTTTTCTATTCATTTTCCATGCTTACCTGCTTTCCTATTCGCTCTGATTGCCTGCCTCTGTTATTGAGCATCTGTCAAAAGGGTATGTGTACTATTAAGCAGCAGAATGTAACAAAAAAGCACTCTGACAAGATTCAGTGCCTAGGCTGGTACATAACAAAATAGTGGATGAAAAAAGAACAATGTTTTTAAGCCTGGCTCCCAGTTTAAATAATAACCATACCCACACAAACGCATACACACTTGGTAATTAAATCTGCACAGGTAACAAGGCAGCATCCATTCCCTGCATCCAAGGGCAGCAAGATAGCTTACACTAGGGGTTCCTAAAAGTTTTGCCAACACACCTCCCTTTAGTGTAATCTGACACTTCCCCTAAAAACCCAAACACCAAAATGAACACAAATGAAGAATGAAAACAATACAATGAAACTTTGGGAAAGGTGGATTTATTGTAACAATGTACAACTATAAGTTTCTTCATACCTCCTCTGGCCTCTGCCTGCATGTCCCCAAACACCTCAAAGTTTGGGAAAGCCTGCTCTAAGGCTGTTCCTGTAGGCTGCTGTGATGGTATGTGGGAAAGACCTTGGGAGATGGGGTGAAGAGATGCTCCCTAGGGAACAGTCAGATAAGAGACAGCATAGCCCAAAGCTGGATACTCGGCAGGGCAAGAGGCTCAGAAGGGACCCTCCCTAGTTTCTCCGGCTGTAAAGGAGACAGCAGGAGAGTTGTAAGACTTGCACTTTCAAACATACAAGATTTGGTTAATGTAGCTTTACAATAAAGTAGAATTAGCTTATCTGAGCATGTTTCCTGTCTGGTCTACCTGGTAAGGCTGACATTAGTCTTGCAAGTCTGAAAATACAATTCTCCCATGGTAACCTTTACAGTTCAATAACTTAGGGAGGGTCCCTCCTGAGCCTCTTGATCCACCCACTATACAGCTGTGGGCTATGCTCCTCTTATCTGACTGTTCCCTAGGCAGCATCACTTCCCCCGGGTCTCCCAGGGTCATTTCCACATACCATTACAGCTGCCATAAACAACAGGCTGAACCTGAAGCAGCAATTTCATTCTGCCTCAGGGCTTCTGAAAGGTGTGGTCAAAAAAGCAAGATGGTGGCCATGATGGTGCAATTGACGCTCCACCTGTTTTTTATGTTCAATACACATAAAAAAGAGGCAGAGCTTTGACTACACCATTGCGGCTATCACTGACTTTTTTGGCCATATCCTGGTGACCCACTGCTCTGTCTAATGGTAGAACTAGCCTTTTATGCTAAACATGGCTATCTTAAATTGGAAACTCGAAGTCTGCTATAACTTCAGTGTTTATAGGCTGTCTGATAAAATCTTGTTCTGTGAATTTGGGAAAAGCAAAGAAGGCTTCAGAAGTAGCTCTTGCCAATCACTATTCTCATGAGCTAGCTTTTCTTGCTGGTTTTCATTGTATGGGAGAATTGATATCAGGCTGTTTCAAGATGGTAACGTTTAAAGAACCTCAGTATTAAAATATTGGGCTTTTTATTATCACTTCCCCAGAAACAGATTCTGAAAATCATGGAATCTCTTTAAGGCTTCAGACTTATTAGAATGCAACACATATGGGCTCCTTGGTGCTTCCATGTTGCAGAGTATGTGCTGAAGCCAACTGGTTTGCAAAATTACATATCTGAAAGTCTATCAGAGGTTGGCATATTCAAACTTTAATTATATTTAAACAATATTCCTCAACCTATTAGGTCAAACAATGTTCTTCGACCTATTAGGTTGTAGTGCCAAGCTGCCGATTTAAACATCAATAAAGATTTGGTGCTTTATGTTGTCATTATGGATGGAGGGACTATTCTGATTAGAGCTTATGTCACTTCATTCTTAAGAAGCAATATGTGA
The DNA here is from genome assembly GCF_035149785.1 of Candoia aspera. Classification (NCBI taxonomy): domain Eukaryota; kingdom Metazoa; phylum Chordata; class Lepidosauria; order Squamata; family Candoiidae; genus Candoia; species Candoia aspera. The sequence continues at coordinate 60,399,794 of NC_086159.1, read as the reverse complement.
ATCCAAACTCTGAACATTGCAGTGCAATGCTGTTCTTCTATTAAAAATAAAGAGAGAGCACATGTTAAGGAAAACTGTGTGTGTTTATAGATATACTGTACAGACTGGAAGATAATATAAACAGTGATTTAAGGGGAATTGCATATATTTAATAAAATTGCATTCACAAATATATTAGGAGGAATATGCATAAGAATAGTAACCATTTTCTTGTAAGTTGTTAAAACACGTTTTAGGGACAGCAGGGACATAAGACCAGAAAATTGGGGAACTGAGACAAATGGGAATTGAGTTTTGTTCAGCTAAGCTTCCAAAATACAAAACACAACAGACTTTCTTTCCAATTATTGTTTTGATTTTTCTACATGAAACATAAACAAGATGCATTCCTTTCCATGGCAAGATGTCCTGGCAATAAAACAATTAATAATTTTGCAAATGCTATTTTTAAGCTGTAATGATTTTGAGCCCTGAAAAACAGTTGCTTCAGTAGCCATGGTCCCTGGAGAATATAGCCTGGAACAAAATGTGTGATTCTTTTGTTTATTTCAACATGCTACAGTGATCACTTGCAAAAGTTATTCAAGGCTGATCAGTAAGATCAGTAATGGTGAATAGGCTTTCCTGCAAATAAGCTTGCTCAGCTTGAGGAGAATGTCTACACTGGAAGGTTTCAGGCAAGAATGCATGAAATCAGTGAGACTTGGTTCATTTTAATTTTAAAAGATAACATTAACATTACTTTTTTTAAAAGTTGGTACCCACAATATCAAAACACTTGCTGGTGCCCACCAACTGCAAAGGTGGCTGACCTTGGTGTGAGGATGAGATAACAGGATCAGTTTGACCTATGCTTTCACTCCTGTCCCATCCTGTTTCTATCTCAATCTCCCTTTTTTAAAACCACATATAATCAAAGCAAAAGCTCTCCTTTGAAAATTGCAACGGCCATAAATCATTTATTACAATTTATGAGCAGACCTCTCTATCTTAAAGTAAGGCTACTTCTATAGTTTTAGCCTTCCAAAAACTACTGAAAATGGAGCTGCTCTGGAGGGCTTACAGCAATGCATGACACGTAGGATAGATCACTGTAACTATGGTTTTATGGTTTAATAATTACGTAATTTTAATTTTTACTGTGGATGTTTTATTTTATGTCTTGTTTACTGTAAGCCACTGAGAGTTTGGGGATTGTAGCTGGTAATAAATCCAATAAATTAAATTTCCATTTCCAGCTGTTCCCATTTAACTGACATTTCCTTCCCCTGACATTCCAGTTTGCCCTCTGCTGTTAAGAAGCCATCCATTCTCTCTTCATGGCAGCATGGTCTTCTGTAGTCTTGCATCTTCATGCATTAGCAATCTTTCTCAATCCTTCCTAGCTTTCTGGGAATTCTGAATATATGACTTAATGTATCAAGTCTGAGGAAAGACTCTTCTTGTACGTTTAAATATTATAGCTGTGCTTCCTTGCATTTACTGCATTTTAATAGCATCCGGCTCCACCTAAAGTCTGTTAAAGATGTAAAATGCCTCCTTTATCTCTGCTGGTATACCTCATTTACCACAATCAATATAGTCATTTGTAGTAGTATTAGAAATGGGGCTATAACAAAAATTTATATCAGAAGAACTTTGCCTCCTGAAGCAATGTAGCAGAATAGCATATTATAAGTTCTAATCCCCAAATTCATAGAAATGAGAGATTGTAATTTATATTGTATTGTATTGTATTGTATTGTATTATATTGTATTGTATTGTATTGTATTGTATTGTATTATGTTTTCCCCTTCCTTTTTCACCTATAGACTAGGCAAGGATGCTGTTTCCAATAGCAGACAACCAAATCTTTGGGGAACTCAAAAGGAGGTGTTAGACCAAGAGAACACAGTCCAAATTTTGGCTTATGTCCATAGGCCAGAAATAACTAAATGTCCTAGGGCTCTGCAAGGACTTTGAAAGAGGTGCTTCACAAAGCATGCCAGCATTAGCAAAGCACTTCTCTTCAAAGCATGAAAGCAGAAACAACTTTGGTAAGGCTATTGCAACTGCTTTGAAAGCTGCCCCAGCTCTCTCTGCATGTATGTGCATGCCATATACAACTGCTCTGCTGGCAGCCCTCATTAAAGAATTGCCTGCAAAGTGTTTTATCTGAAGGACATGGCTTCGTTAATGCTTCATTTGCATTAATGTCTTGTGAAGAAACTCTTGAGATTTTGCAGAACCCTCTTTCCTCCCTACCTGATACTAAAACTTTCACATTGTCATTATATTGGAACTGGGTTATCTTACATTTAAGGGCTTTCTAGGGATATGCAATTGTGCTTGTGATGCTGGAAGAGAAATTCATATTTAACAACCAGGTTATCTTTGGCTGAGCCATTTTCTAGTACCATTCACAGAATGACAACCTGTATTCTTCTAGTACACAAAACTCAGTGTTACTTTTTCCATCAGTCATACTTAAACATAGTATTAATTCTAGAAATAACTGATGATAACATAACCTGACAGCAGCATGATAATACTCTAGTGTCTCTTGTCTTCAAATATGTATCTTACTTAACAAATCTGTCATAACTTCCTTGGCAATGCCTAATAATTCCTAGTAGATGGTAATTTGATATTGCTAATAATGTTGGCAGTTTTCTACCTTCACATCCCAGAAACTTGGATCATTAATAGGTACAAGGTGGTCTGCTAATTTGCAGATGCCAAAAAGCATCTGGATTCTTTTAAAAGGGCTGCTGCAGATTTGTGGATCAACTACAATTTCAGTTAAGTGGTTACCCTGTAGACCTTTCTACTGAGACATAGAGACCATGGCCTCCACATGTTTTTTATTCTGGTGCCCACTATCTATTTTTTACAGACTTCCCAAAGGCAATTAGCTGATGAATCCTCTACAAAATTCTCTCCCACCCTTTAATGCTGTCTGAATCTTAGTGAGGATCTTAGTGTGGATCAAACAGAAGAATTTAAGAAACTGCATTGTGGTAGCAAGCCCTGTCACTGATTATGCAAGTTTGTTTGTTTGTTTGTTTATTTATTTAATTTCTATAGCCACCCATCTCAACAAGTGACTCTGGGTGGCTTACAACAATAAAACCATAAAACAATTAAAACAATTATAATTAAAACAGTTAAAATATAAAATAAATACAAAATAAATATATACGGCTGCCAAGTGAGCAATGAATAGATATTAATACAGCCAAGAGATGGGACCATCCACACGCTCAAGGCCCCAGGCCCAGGCACAAAGCCAAGTTCATAAGGAAAGTGATTCTGCTGAAGAGTTTCAATGAATCTCTCTCTCTCTCTCCCCCTCCCTCCCTCCCTCCCTCCCTCCCTCCGTCCGTCCGTCCGTCTGTCTGTCTGTCTGTCTGTCTGTCTGTCTGTCTATCTATCTATCTATCTATCTATCTTGTTCAGAAAGAATGGATAACTTATGCAAATCCAAGGAAAGTGTCTGGCATCAGCTTAAGTTAGTGGCAGAGTTTGCTTATCCTTATTATATATGTGTTTGTGTGTGTGTGTGTGTGTGTGTGTGTGTGTATGTATATATATATATATATATATATATATATATATATATAATAAGGATAATTTATACATGGGAAGAAATTTCTTCTTCTCAAGGAATGGATTCAAGATGCATGATTCTCAGCAAAAGTTGAAATTGCTTTATAGACTACAAATGAGAAGACAGGGTCCTATGTTTTTATATGGTTTAGATTTAATTATAAGTTGAAGAAGTGAATTAATCTTACATTGATACTGCATGGGTCTTATTTTTTCTTTTTTATTATTTCATATTCTAATAACTTTAATCAATATTTATTTATTCATTTATTTATTGTATTTTTCCATCGCCCATCTTGAAAACGACTCTGGGTGGCTTGCAACAAATATAAAATATATACAAATATATAATATAATGTGTATAGTTTTTTTTTTTTTAATGTACAATCACCGATTTTGTTGTTGCTGCTGCTGTTACTTGATAGATTTTGTAATAACTATATATATTCATGCCTTTGGGAAAGAAATCCACACAGTTATTGTGAAAATTGCACTGAATTCAAAGGAATTCTTAGGAAAATAGTGATGTATGAACTGCCTTCAACTTGATTTGAACCTGGGTCATGGATTCCCAACCTATTATTACCTCACACTTAAGAAATATTTTATTGTGGTAAAACTAGGTTCACAGTGTTTTGCACATGCCCACTTTGTCACACTTCAAAAACTGTAGGTTAAGAAAAGAGAATGGTGGGAGTTTTTCCCTAAGTCAAAGCCATAATTGTGGTACAGCCTCAGTACATGTTCTATTGCTATGTGGTGGCCTGAGATAATTTGTAGGCCTCTAGTTTGTGGTAGAGAACTAGTGGATTTACTATACTGTATATCACAGTTGAACAAAGGATTTCCTGTTGGATCTGTCTCCTGACCTTCCAATCACTGCCTTTTGTCATACATCAGTTGACAGCATCAGCTCTGTCTCTTGATCCTGGTGATCATCAAGTTCTAACTTTTGATCCAGTTCTATCACACTTGTGTATAAGACCACGCATCTACATGCACTAGTGTGTGCCCATTACTGGAAGCTTATTATGGATAATGTTATGTCGTCATTGGCCATTGGCCCAGTTCCCCAGGCTTGAGCAAAACTTTGAAAGGGCATTGTTTGACAAAAATTTGATTGAAGTGTCCCAAATTCTAAGAAGCAGACTCACCATACCACTTTCATTCTGCTTAACAAAGGTAGTTGTGTGAATGCCCAGCAATGCTCACAACCCCTTTTTTTAAAAAGCAAGAAAGCCAGTCACATTAACACAAAGTGCTTTGTTGACATGGACCACAGCTGCCTAATCCCTATCAAATAAACCACTGGGAGTGAATTGGAATATAATTCCTTTGTGTGGGATGAGAATTATTTTGCTAGAAAACAGAATTACTTGACTCTCAAGAACCTGTTACACTTTCCATAGATGGACATGCAAATCAGAAATATATAGATAAGTCTAAATCCAGTTCATCTCAGTATAATTATTTTCCATTCATAATTTGTTTATCTATCTATCTATCTATCTATCTATCTATCTATCTATCTATCTATCTATCTATCGCTAGTCTTTGTCTGTAATAAAGTTTTGGGGTGTGATGAATTGCTTCCAAATGTTTTGATTCTCTGTGATTTCTATGTGTGAATAGGAGATGAAGGATTTAACACACACTGTTTGTTGTTGCCAGTTCACACTGAGAGAGGGTCTATTTGGGTGGATGGTGCCAGTTCACTCCCACTGGCCTCTGCGGAGAATTATTTTACCCTCTCTAATGCAGACACAAATCCATTAGTGACTTCCATTCCAGTGATACAGATAGTGTCACAAATTTGAAGAGACAGTTAAAAACCAGCACCATAAAGAGGGGGAGAGGGGGTGGAAAAATGGAAGGGAGCAATGCAAATGAAATTGCTTACAAAGCAATTGGTCTTTCATTATTGTACTACTTATCTGCCATTTTCACTTTGCCGCGCACTGGGCTGCAGATTATATTCTTCTCTGAAAGGTGCAGTTAGACACACAGCAGCTCACATCATTATGGGCTAGATGGCATTTATCTTTCAAGGATATGCTTTTGTATTTTCATAGCTATTTGGGAGAACAAGACCGTAAGCCAGCAATACATAGTCCAAAAAATGGCAAATTTTAATGAAATATAATATTGTTGGAGAGTTTTCAACTAGACCTAAATAAACAAACCTTTTAAATTTTTAACAACAGAATGTACATAATTCAGACAAACTTTTTACAGGTAGCAACATGTAAAAAAACAGCATTTTAAGGGTATGCATAAGAACATATACAGGATGGATGAATAGATAGATAGATAGATAGATAGATAGATAGATAGATAGATAGATAGATAGATGATACAGAACTGCACATGAAACTGGCATCCTCCACATGTGATGGATTACAACTTTCCCAGCCAGCATCTGGAAAACCTCAGCTTGAAAAAGACTAGAACAGCACCTTCAGGTATTTGATATATTTTAGGTGGGTTTATCTATATGTATAGTGAATGTATAGGGAGGAGGGGCAATGAAAAATTGGCAGTGAAAGGGAAGCAATTTATCTAAAGCAGCCTAATAAATTCATAGAGCAAGATTCAAACCACAGACTTCCTGATTCATCAGTCCCTTGAATTATTTGTATCAACCCTGGAAAATTCAGAAGTAAAACCTATTACGTTCAGGTAGATTTACTTCCATGTATATATATTTCAAGGGAATAGAGCATTGATGAAGTAGCAAATCTTTATCAAGTTGGACCCACAATATAGCACTGAAAGAAGGAGATTCAAATATTCAGCTAAATGTGGGCCACATTGTCTGGATGAATGCTTAAATGCTCTACATTCAAAGAGAGTTATTTCAGAACTGATTGCTGGTGAGATTTATAATACAAATTCTGCCATTATTATTTCAGCAGGATTTATTATAAGAAGTTAATAAAATTATGTATTGTATATGACCAAAAGACAAATACCTACATATAGTCTGGTGAGTGTCAAAGCCACTGTCCTGAACAAAACCCAGAGCATCCAGGAATAAATCAGTAAGATGGCATCCAAAGATGAGCTGCTGAGAGAATGCCTGAGGCAGCAGCAGACATGGAAGGAAGATCAACCAGAGGAAGTGCCATGGCAAGACAAGACCCTGCAGGGTGTCATGTTCACCGTTCCAATGTTACCGTTACATCGTAACGTTTCGCATGTCATTTGGCTGATGCGTGTTTCGTCTGGGAGGGGAGGAGGATTCCATCTCGTGGGATTGTTATATGTTGGCAGCTGGATTGGAATGTGTTTGGGTTATCTCGTGTGTTCAAGGTTCCTTTCCCAGGACATCAGCAGAAACGGTTACCAGCACCTGGGGGGGGGGGAGTTTGCAACGGCAGGGCGAGGGGAGGGATTACGTTTGAGCCGAGGGTTTTTACTTTGTATTTGGCGCGCTTTTGCTCATTCTCAGCTTTCTCTGTATTTGCATACTATTCTTTAATAAATCAGATATCATTAAGTTCCTGCTTGTGAGTCTGAGTCTATTAAGGTAGGCAATCCTTACACAGGGGATGTGCCATCAACAGATAGCTGAGGGGGCTGACACTGGGAAATCCTACCAGTGGCTGGAAAGGGCTGAACTAAAAGACAGCGCTGAGGCACTGATCATAGCAGCACAAGAACAGGCACTAAGCACCAGATCCATAGAAGCAGGGGTCTACCACACTAGACAGGACCCAAGGTGCAGACTGTGCAGAAAGGCCTCAGAGACAGTCCAACACATAGTGGCAGGGTGTAAGATGCAGGTAGGATGATAGTGTGGAGCTGGCATAGTGTGCAGGAACATCTGCACAGTATATGGGCTAGACCTTTCCAATTCCAGATGGGAGATTCCACAGAAAGTCATGGAGAATAACAGGGCTAAAATCCTGTGGGACCTCCAGATACAGACAGATAGACAGGTACTGAACCAGAGACATCATGGTAGTAGACAAGGACCAGAAGACAGCAGTGGTGATAGATGTAGCAGTACCAATCTAGCAAATCAGGAAGGAGTATGAGAACTGGAGAAGTACCAGGTCCTGAAAGAGGAATTATAGAGGATGTGGAAAATGAAGGCCAAAGTGGTCCCAGTGGTGGTAGGAGCACTCGGGGCTGTGACTCCTAAGCTGGGAGAGTGGCTCCAAGAGATTCCAGGAACAACATCAGAGCGCTCTGTCCAGAAGAGTGCAATGCTAGAAACAGCTGAGATCCTGCACAGAACCCTCAAACTCTCAGGCCTCTCATGGAGGACCCAAGGTTGAGAAAGACACAAACTCCCCTTGGGGGGGAGAAGGGATTTTTATTTTAATATAGATCTATTAACATTTGTTTACATTTCAATTTAAACAAAGAACAGGTTTAAAAACATTTTTTTTGCACTCTCCAAAGGGAAAAAAGGGAGAGGTGGGGAAGGAACAAACTAAATTCCTTATTTTTAATCCTATTTTTTTAAAAAAAATGCTTGCAATTTGGTGACAAGCATATTTATATCCCATCCCTGTATAAGTTCAAGTTGTTTCCCAACGCTTCCCTAACAAAAGACAAAATATTGTATGAAGTCCTGGAAGTTTAATAAATGGTAGATACAATAATGCAGATTGTGCCAGGGCTTTTAAATGGATATCCAAGAAGTATCAGTGCCATAGTAAGAAAAAAGAAATAAAGCAAATGTTATAAATGTTACCAATATTTAGAAATTTTGCTGTTGTTTTTGTTGTCAGGCAGAGGTTTCTCATGACTTCAGACTACTGTTTTTCAAACTTGGCAACTTTAAGATGTGTAGACTTCAATTCCCAGAATTCCCCAACTGGCATGCTGGCTAGGAAATTGTGGGAGTTGAAGCCCACACATCTTAAAGTTGCCAAGTTTGAATAACACTGCTTTAGACTATGAATGTCCAAAATACTGTATCAAGGATTTCAGGAACATTAAAACATCTAAGTTTGCATCTAGTAGTCGAGCTCCCAAGATGAGGAATGGTATCCAGACATGTGAATTTTTTTTGAGGGTGAAACATTCTGACTCAGAAGTTCCCTTTCAACCTCAGATTATTCATTCTGAACTTGAAATGGTCCTTTCTGACCTAAATGAGAGAATGGCCTGTTGTGAGCCCAGACTCCTTAGGATACACTTCAAATGAGCTAACCTGAGATTGGACCAGATATATCAGAATTGGCACAGAACATTCTGAGTTCAAAATGTTACTTCTTGACTTGGAGGCATACTTCTGAGAAGCAAATATTTTGGGGGGACAGATGAGCCTTTTGTCCAATCTACCACCACTACCACCACCACCACCACTACTACTACTCATCATCATCATCATCATCATATTTTTATCCCACCTTTATTGATCATCCTATATTGAGCATCACCCAAATATCTTCTACAAATGTTTTTAAATGCTTTGTCCCACTATGCTGCATCCATGACTTTTGCAGAATTCAGAAGGATTGCATGACAATAGGTTATTCATATCAATTGCTAATGTGACTTATTTTACTGGGAATATACTTTTATGTAGTTACAGATGAAGAACATAATCCCGCTTTTCAGGGAAAACAGACATTCATAAGATCAAAGCAGTGAATAATCACCAGTGAAGTCCACCAGCTCTTTGAGGGCGTAATATGTGTATATTCTCTCTCTGTTGCTCTGTATTATACTGAAAATGCAAGGTGCTTTTACTAATTATTGTCTGGAGACAGTTTTGCCTGTCTCACCATCAAAGTACATAATTTACTCCTAATAGCCCATAAATACCTCCTGTTCTTTGAGGGCACATGTAAATATCTGATTATTGCAGGTACAATGAAATCAATGGGATGTATCTGATAAGGCAAAAAGTAAATCTATTTATTTACATGATTTGAATATCAATTACTTGTCTTATATAACATTACATAGGTTGGGCAAAATATTTAGGATTGTAACTTTAGGAAAAAGTGTTTAATACTACATGTTTTTGTGACTTTGATGTAGTAAATCAGTTTGCCATTATGTGAAAAAAGATCTCTCTTTCCTTGGTGACTTTAGGATAGTCATCTATTAAAACACTGTTGGTGTTTTAACTGCAGAACTATTGTGGGAAAATAAGAGTTATGCAGAAGGCAAAATTATCCTCGCTTTTCCTAATCTTCAAAAAGGTTTCAAGCGGCACTAGAATGATGAGAGATTGGAAGTTTCATGCACCATTTGACCCATCTGCTTCTTCTCTAAAAGTTGCCAGCTTTCTGAGGGCATAACAAGGAAAAGGAAACAGCACCACATTTCCAAGCCAGCAGAGAACGTATATGTTTGTTTGCATAAGCCTATGCATTAAAATATATGTAATTGTGCTACATGCTCAGAAATAGTTTAATCTCTCTCTCTCCCTCTCTCCCCGGCCTCCCTCTCCCTTCTCTTACAATAGCATTTATGCTCAGTTATGCAAATGGATACATAAATATGCATAACTCAAGATATACTTATATATTCTGTGTTCATAAGTGAACAGTCACAAGTGGAGGCAATACATGGCAGGATTTTAATATATTCTAAACTACATTTAGGTAAAACTCAGGGGCAATTCAATTTGTTTTAATGTCTGAAGCAAAAAGCAAGATGTTATTGGTTGTCCCACTGCAAGTTTAAAAACTGGTGGGTCAGACAGTCAAGTCTTACTTCATTGCAGACAAGGGGAGATTCTCCACCATATGTGATTTAGAAGGCTCAGGTCTCCATAGTTTTATCATCCAACCTGAGGAGTTTAGGAGAAGCAGCTGGCTCACTTTGCACACTCCAACACTCTTCAGTTCACTTGGAGCCTTTTCTCCCTATTAGATAAAGCTCACCCGATGACCAGGAACACATTCCTATAAACAGGTGGTATAGTATTCCATCATTAGAAAATGAGCCGTTATGAGGTTTAAAGTTATGAGGGTTTGGAAAACAGTCCTTGCAGAGTATATAAATCAGACTTGCTCATCTCTTGATCAGGTACATCCTAGTTTAGCACAAAATGTAAACCGGATCTTTGTTTTCAAATCTAAGGGACTTTCCTGCTCTTTATCTTCAGTCCTGCTGTCCTTGGCCTGGCCCTTGATAAATTCAGCTGAAGGTGAGAGCAGTACCTCCAATCCTAGTACCTCCAATCTTATTTCCCTTCCATGCATTTGTTCAGCACATGAAAGATGACATGAGAACAGGGCTACAGTCTCTTTTGAAGTTAAATCCCCTTCTCCTAGTGTCTGGAGAACACAGACTTATTGACACCAAATCAGATGGTTTTCAATGGATTTATTACTGATCCCATCCATTTCAAACCCACACAGGTTTCCAACCTTTTCATTCAACTGCTCCATAAAGTTCTTTTTGCTTCTGATGTGAATATACACCAGCTCTTTCTGAGTGTGCATCCCATGTATTCAGCCCTGAGGCTGAGTCACAGATGGAGGCTAAATGCTGACTATGTGAGAATGTTATTCATGTAATATCTGCTGCATTTTTAAAGCTGGAAATCTCGCCTACATGCTCATCAGCAGACACAGCCACCTAGTGCTTTCTTTGAGGAGATCAGAGCTCAACCCTTAGGGTATGTTATATGCTAAATGAGGAACAGCACATAGAATGATCAGTTATTGTGGTTACACATGCATCCTGAGCCATTTGCTCAATGAGGTTTTGATAATTTATTGCAGATAATGTGTCTCTATTTTTTAATCTCTAACTTGGACATTTTTTTCCTTCTAAAACCTATTAAGCAGCCTTCTGTTTTAAAGGCAGAAAAAAAAATGCTTGTGGGAGATCATAATGGTGATTAATATGTAGTGCAGCCCAATTGTATACAAGTTACTCATGAGTGCTAACATGCTAAAATGTAGTTGGCTAGTTTGCAATTCAGGGTGCTGTGTGAATCCAGGCAACTGGATTAATTTTACAAACTGTGGCTCAGTTAACCATAGAACAGTGTATTGTATGAACACAGTTATAGTGCTCATGGGTTATACACCCTAGGGCTGTGCAGATCTTTCTAAATGGATGCATAGGACAGTGCATAGGATGTCTTTCCAGAACATTATGGCACCTACATTTTTTCCCCACACAAGCTTGCAGGGACAGCTAAAAGCAGTGTCTGAGGTAGTCTTGCATACTCAGAAAAAGATGTGGTTGCTTTAATGCTTCAGAAAGAAATACTACATACATGCTCCTGTTTTAAAACACTTCTTTGAAGGCTCCTACACTTAGTAACTGTTTAAGATAGCCTGAAACAAGAATACAATCACAGAAGCAGTTGAAGTTAAGTTTACATCTGAGACATCCTATCCTGTATTCAAGAGAGCAATATGGTCCAGCTGACTCACTTTTGGCCCAGCAACAGCCCAAAGAAAATATGCCAGCCACTTCATTTTTATTCATCTAACTACAGGCTGACTGCTTTTTAAGCAGAGCATAACACCTAAATATTTTCCTCTTTGTCTGTAATGTGCTTTACACAGAAAACTCACATTATTATTTTGTCAGTGCAAATGGCAATATCATTGCTACATAAAGGAATGCATCAATTTGAGTTTTTTTTTTCTTGTTGCCTATTTCAAGTTAGACAGATATTTGTTTGAATCATAAATGATGGACAGACAAATGATAGATAGACAGACTTCTACTTGAAGAGTTTATTTGACACATATTTTTGCAGATAAATTGTTAGCAAGCTTAGAACAAGTGGGTTTCAATGCACTATGGTTGGCTAGGTCCTGAAATACAACCAAAATATGTCCCAGTCAAAGAAAGCAAACCAATTCCTAATATACTGTCTGAAGAACCAAAGTGCTGATGTGTCATATCTTTGACCTCATTCTTCCTTTTGACAGACGTTTTAAGGACAGCATTGATTCTGCCTAAGCAAAAGCAATACAGCCTAAATCATAGCCAGAAACTTCTATTTCAGGCTACAGTAATACCTATTCCAGATCAATTAGATCATTTAAAAACATAATAAATTATTAAATTAATTATTGTAAATAATAATTAACAAACCATTAAAATCCCAGTTTTCTAAAGAATTAAGGATATTACAGATATCCTGAATTGGACAAAGGATGATCTCTTGGGTATGCTCTCCCCAAATAAGTAATATGGGATATCTGAAAAGAGGCTGTTTAGTAACACATTTGTGACATTTGGATTTAGTTCTAGGAAGCCTTTTGTGCTAAATAAAACTCCACCTAAATAAAACCTAAAATGAGCAAAACTAATGCTTTGAATCATGTGGGATTAATACCTTGGATTCCTCATCTCTGTCCACCAAATTCTTCCCTTTATGGTACAAAGTAGAGGCGGGATCACATGGTGTCCAACTTTTTATCTCTACTCTGCTGCCATTATGTATATAAAAGGATTAATTATAGAAGAATGAAAGACCACTTTTTGGGGCTGCCCATGTTAATTGCCCTTAGTATTGTTTTCATGTCTCTGAAAAGTTCTGTGCTTTTTGATATAGCTATAAAGATAATGTAAATTCTTGCCTGTTGTTCATGCTTCTTTCTCTCCCTGCTTCTGCCTGCCTTTTATCCCGTTTTGTCAGTTAACTTATTTTATATTTGCTGTTCCTTAATAAATAAATATCAAGCTATATTTTTTGGGTAGCTGAACTGAGCCTCAGGTGTGTTTGCTCTGATCTAGGTACAGAGATTGACTGGGAGTGTGCTGCACACAAAGTAAACTGGAAATTATCCACATTATTTTTCCAACACAATGATTGGAACTTGAGATGAAATAAGAGAGAGGTGGACTATGTTTCAAAGAGGTCAGTGGTGTGGAAGAGATAACCATGGAGAAAGTATGCGGAGCAGAACAGGGGATCAGACTGTTAGCAAAATGTGGTATCAGTCCAGGAAAACAAGAAAGTGTGAGAAGAAAACTAAAGACTGCCTCACTTTGGCTTTCTTTGGTATAATAAGGAGGGAAAGGGAAATACTACAAGGCATTCAAGATTCTGCTGTAATTATAGCTTATATCAGTAAAGTAGAATTCTAATATTTCTCGTGGTGTCTGTTTCCTGGCCTGGCCAACTTGAAGGGCTGACAGGTGATCACAACTCAGTTACCTGACGTTCTGAAGGGCTGCAGGAAAACACCCAGGGACCTGCTGACATCAATAGTAGCAGTAGGCCCTCATATTTTCACCCATTTGGAAGAGGGAAGAAATAGGAGCAGAAGACATCTGCATAGCAAACTGCTCCCATTCCCATACTCCAGGAAGTCCCTCAGAGGACCATTAAAATACCATGAACAGGGTTAAAGGCTCAGTGGTGACTGTGGCTGTTTTTAGGAGTTAATTTTTGGGAGGAAATGGAAAAGAAGCATTCCATTGAAATTCAGCTTATTTGCCAATAGATTTTGGCAGTATAACCTTGCTGTCAGCAAGTTTTATTGTTAGTGGGAACATGATGCACATGGGCTGCCTACCCTGAAATAAAATGAGGACACTTTAAAAAATTAAGAAAGAAAGAAGATACCAGTTATGGTTTCAAGTAGTAGCGTAGGTTATCACATTAATTTGCTACAAAACAGTGAAAGCTTTTCTTTGCAGGGATTTCCCTCGAATAAAAGAATAGCTTGCAGGCAATTCAGCCTCGCATGTACTGTGTAAGCATATAATAACTAAGCAGGCTGGGCTGATAATGTGACTCTCGATAACAGGAGCAGTACATGGAAAATAATTTTTTAAAAATGAGAAACTGACTTTGGTAGAGGACAGATAAAAGTATTTATTAGCATAAATCTATGGTTGGAAGGCCACAGGAAAAGCTGGTGGAAATTTCCTGTAGGAAAACTAATGAAATTGGTCATGGACTTTAGGCAAGAACCTCTGACGAGCAAAGCTGTGTAAAGCCACCATTTTATTCCTTATCTTTGCTTAGAAGAAAAACAACTTGATGGATAGCCAGAGACCCAATTCTGAGATTCAGAAGATGAGCATTAAAATATTCATTGCTAACTGTAATTATAAATAAAAGCTAGGACAACTTGCAAAACTGAGACTAGAGTAAGAATACAGAAAAGGAATGTCTTGAATAAACGAGAAACCTTCCACGTCAACCAGTTTTTATCCACCCCTTGATTCTGCTGTTCTAATGGTGATTATCCTGTGAAATGTGAATTGCAGAAATTTGAAAGACATAGGCCAAGACATTCTAGATATGCCTGTTTGCTGTGTGTGTGCATTCATGAAATATGGCTGTAGTGACTAAATATTTGCATCTGTTCCTTTCACTAGCTCTGTGATATCCCCCTTGATCCAAAATCTGCAGTTAGTTTGACCAATCACAAGGATGTCTGATCTGAGTATGGACCTGGTGATCTCGGAATCCTACTCCCTTGTTTCCCCTTCGCCATGAAGGATTTATCCTCAAGTAAGCATTCTTTTTCTTTCATTTTCCTCTTCTTTTTGACACACACAGAACTGCATAGTGATTTTCCAAACTGCAAAATCCAAGTTATGAACCACCTCAAATTACCCTGTTCTGTATCTATGAATGTGTGTGTAAGTATGCATTCATTGTGTGATATACAGACAGAAAGGCTATGATTTTGTTTTCTGATTTCCCACCTTAGTCTGTAGCCATGGAATTTTCTAGTAGTCTGTCAACCAAGTAATAACCAGGTCCCATCCTCTTTGGCTTTTCTGAACTCAGACAAGGTTGCCTAGAAGCTGCCACCTGCTGAAGGTTTAGCAGAAGAACTGGCAAAGTAATCTTAAAAATACATTTAATGTGGCAATAGAGGTTTGAGGATGAAGTATGAGAATTCTGAGACCACTGTTTAAATAACGTGTCTGGAAACTTCCCATCTCCACACCAACAAAATTCCAGGATGTACAATATGCTGCTATTCTTTCAAGTTTGTTTTCAATTCTTTACACTGTTTTGGGAATTTATTATTTTTTTGAAAAAAAAATCATTATTTCATCCCACTAGAAACCTTCAAATTTACCTTGAAAAGCCACCTTCAGTAAAGCTTGGTAGATGTTCTGCTAGACAGGATGAAGCAGCAACAGAACCCTCAGGGCTCCCTTTCCCTTTCTTTTTAATGAATTGTACACTTATATGATTTGCAATTTAAACTTAGTATTTAGATAGGAGACTACCAGGAAATTCCAGGGCTGTAGATTAGACTGGGAAGCTGTAAGTTATTTATCTGTTTGTTTGTTTGTTTATATTTCATTTACTTACTAGGGTTTATATGCCTCTTTAATGTGAAGTTGCATATCACATACTTATGTACCCTCTTCAGGAGGTTAAAAACAGTTTATAAACAGAATAGCAACTAAAATACAATTACTCTAACCCCAGTATTTGATGAAGAATCAAGACTTCATAGAAGAAACATATAACAAGAGTTGACCACTCATAACCATTCTGGACTCAAGGCTTTTGGGAAAGACCATCTCTTCATGGTCTTCCTAAAAAAACAGCACAGTTTGAGGGAGCTCTCCTGTTCCAAAGAAGGGAGCTGCCACTGAGAAGGTTAATTTTTGTGGCCCCAAAGTTGACTATCTTTAAGAGAAGGTACACAGAGAGAGTCCATCCTGCTCTTATTGAAGAAGCTGAAGTCACTGGAAGGAGTCAATCCTGTTGGTATCCAGTCCTAAGTCATGAAAGGCTTTAAAAGTAACAACAGGCATCTTTAATGACAACTGGTAACCAAAGCTGCTCTCAGAGTACAGCTGTTATGTTGGAGAACCTCAAGGTTCCCAACACTGCTTAAGTATCTTGCAAGAGGAAGGAATGGTAACTCACTTCTGTCTTGTTACTGAGAAAACTATATGGGCCTACCAATTATGTCACCAAGAATCTAGCTTGATTCAAAGGTAGTTTTACCTTTTCATTACAATGAATTAGTTATACTGCCTTGAATTAAAAGATATATTGGATTGTTTCAAATCCTGTACTTTGGATGAGGTATACTGCATGCCTTGGGCCTTGGAAAAGGGTTATATGGCTCCTCCTGCTAAAGCAACCCTGTGAATCAGAAAAGAGAAAAAATGGGTTGCACTGAATCCCTCCTATCCAATCAAAAAGAAGGACCACCACAGCGAAGATCCAGGAAGATCTTATAGCAGAAGATGCTCATCTTCTCAACTAGTTCTTTCATTGCATGGTTTTCTGTGTAGCCCTGCATTTATCTCCCTGTGAACACAAACATTAGCATTACTTTCAACTAAGTAATGAATTCTATCACTTTGAAGTAACTCCCATTGACGTCAGTTGATCTACTTCCAGGAAAACGATACTTAGAAATTACCATTTTAAGAATTATATCAAATTATTGAGATCAAGCTGATCACAACATTCTCTGTTGAATTCTGAAAAAAGGCCATTTACCTATAGAATAGATTAATCTACGTCAATATTAAATGTTTTATAATCCAAAATTCTTACCATCCTATTTATGGAGCAGTTTATACATTTCAGTAAGTTCATATCAGAAAACTTATCTAACACAAACCTTACCCCTCTGATGTACTTGTCAGTTTACTTTTTTCCCATTAAAAAAGCAACTCAACTTCTTTTTGTGCCATTTATGAAAATGTTTTGGAATTTTGATAAATTCTTATAAAGAAAGGAATGCATCTGTATGTACATATAAATATATATCATTTCTGTTTTAAGTTTGGGATTCTAAAGAAAGGAATAAAGCTTTCTGGTGTTCCAATTACATTTCTGGTTATTTTCAGCACAGCTGAACTGCAGTTACTGTGTGCACTGGTCCTCAGGCAAGGTTGTCACTTCTACATTAATACAAGTTGCCTAAACTTTTGTGACACGCATCAAAAGAATGTTGCCTAGAACTGTACAACTACACTTCTCTATTTCTCTATTTGTATTTGTACCTGTATTTCTTTTTCAGTAAGGTTGTAAGAACTCTACAGAGGATTTAATGCCAACATGACCTGCTTTCTCTCTCAGGGTTCAGCAAGATGAAAAAACAAAACAAAACATGGTGTGACAGATACTCACACATATGCAGTATTGAATTGAAGCAGCCACAGTAACAACTGTGCAGTGACTGTTGGGGGTTGATGTCAGAGCTGGGCTTCTCATGGATGGTTCTTGTGTGGAGTGTGGCTAAGAGCATCAAAGTCTCATCCCCATCCTGTTCCTCACCTTGTAGTTGAGTTGCAGATTCTGCCACTGCCATCTATGCGAGGTCTATCCTCCATTTAGGAGGGCAAGGAGCATAGTCATCAACTTCAGGCTAGGGACAGAGTTGCTACCCCGCCAATGTTGCAGCTGCTTCTTGCTGTGTGTTTACTATGAGAAGTGTGGATTTACACTTGAGCAGGGCAGGGCAGACCAAGGAGTGTCTGCATTCCCAGCATCATATTGAAGTAGGGCCACAGGGCTAGGATCTGCTCCAACTACCTCTGGATATTTCTCCTTTAGGGTAAGTAGCATTGTTTGTGCCAGGTGGTGAGATGACATGCCCTGGCCCTGGGTATGAATGCATCTCAGTTGGGACCAGGAGTCCTCAGAATGCCCTGTCCAGGCACAAAACTACGCTTCTCACTCTAACACCCAAAGAATGACCAAGGCTGAATTACGTTGCTTTTTTACAATCTGAAGATTTTACAGGCACCCAATATTTATCTTGGTATGATGTAGCATGCAGCATACTGAGATGATGTCTCAGTATGAGAGCCAGTTTGTGTAGTGGTTAAGGCATTAGGCTAAAAACCAGGAGACCGTGAGTTCTAATTCCATCTTAGTCACAAAGTCAAGTGGGTGACCTTGGGCCAGTCTCTCTCTCTCAGCCCTAGGAAGGAGGAAATGGCAAACCACTTCTGAAATCTTGCCAAGATAACTGCAGGGACTTATCCAGGCAGTCACCAGGAGTCAACACTAACAAGAAGGCACAAAAATAAAATAAAATAAATAAAATAAAATAAAATAAAATAAAATAAAATAAAATAAAATAAAATAAAATAAAATAAAATAAAATAAAATAAAATAAAATAAAATAAAATAAAATAAAATAAAATAAATGATGTAGCAAGGGAAATAACATTTGCAGAATTGTACCATTAAGTCATAATAGTTATAGTGGGCTGGAAATCTGTAAAGTTGTGAAACATCATAAAACCAGTTTTAGAGGACCACTGGATGACAAGGGAATTAAAGAAGATTGAAAGTAACAGAAGGAAGTTGCAAAGAAGCTGGTGAATTTGTGGTGATTGTTTTTGATGCCGAAGAGGTAGGGCAGATGCTGATGCTTGAAATGATATTTTCTGAAAAAGCCTTTGAAGAGTTGAGAAAATAGTGGTGAATAGATGTGAAATTCTAAACTTTACTGTTAAAATAAAGGGTAATAAATAAATAAATAATTGACACTGGGTTGGGAAGAAATCTACCTTAGAATCTACCTTAATCTATATGTTAATATGCTGATCTTCAAACAAACATTTGTAAAAAGTAACATGTATGTTGTTGTTTATTCGTTTAGTCGCTTCCGACTCTTCGTGACTTCATGGACCAGCCCACGCCAGAGCTTCCTGTCGGTCGTCAACACCCCCAGCTCCCCCAGGGACAAGTCCGTCACCTCTAGAATATCATCCATCCACCTTGCCCTTGGTCGGCCCCTCTTCCTTTTGCCTTCCACTCTCCCTAGCATCAACATCTTCTCCAGGCTGTCCTGTCTTCTCATTATGTGGCCAAAGTATTTCAGTTTGGCCTTTAATATCGTTCCCTCAAGTGAGCAGTCTGGCTTTATTTCCTGGAGAATGGACTGGTTTGATCTTCTGGCAGTCCAAGGCACTCTCAGAATTTTCCTCCAACACCACAGTTCAAAAGGATCAATCTTCCTTCTCTCAGCCTTCCTTATGGTCCAGCTCTCACAGCCATATGTTACTATGGGGAACACCATTGCTTTAACTATGCGGGCCTTTAACTGCAGTAATCTTCGCACCTAGGAATACAAAGTCTTTCACTGCTTCTACATTTTCTCCCTCTATTTGCCAGTTATCAATCAAGCTGGTTGCCATAATCTTGGTTTTTTTCAGGTTTAGCTGCAAGCCAGCTTTTGCACTTTCTTCTTTCACCTTCATCATAAGGCTCCTCAGTTCCTCTTCACTTTCAGCCATCAAAGTGGTATCATCTGCATATCTGAGATTGTTAATGTTTCTTCCAGAGATTTTAACTCCAGCCTTGGATTCCTCAAGCCCAGCTTGTCGCATGATGTGTTCTGCATACAAGGTGAATAGGTAGGGTGAGACTATACAGCCCTGCCATACTCCTTTCCCAATCTTAAACCAGTCCGTTGTTCCGTGGTCTGTTCTTACTGTCGCTACCTGGTCGTTATACAGATTCTTCAGGAGGCATACAAGATGACTTGGTATCCCCATACCACTAAGAACTTCCCACAATTTGTTATGGTCCACACAGTCAAAGGCTTTAGAATAGTCAATAAAACAGAAATAGATGTTTTTCTGAAACTCCCTGGCTTTTTCCATTATCCAGCGGATATTGGCAATTTGGTCTCTAGTTCCTCTGCCTTTTCTAAACCCAGCTTGTACATCTGGCAATTCTCGCTCCATGAACTGCTGAAGTCTACCTTGCAGGATCTTGAGCATTACCTTACTGGCATGTGAAATGAGTGCCACTGTTCGATAGTTTGAACATTCTTTAGTGTTTCCCTTTTTTGGTATGGGGATCTAAGTTGATTTTTTCCAATCTGATGGCCATTCTTGTGTTTTCCAAATTTGCTGGCATATAGCATGCATTACCTTGACAGCATCATCTTGCAAGATTTTGAACAGTTCAGCTGGGATGCTGTCGTCTCCTGCTGACTTGTTATTAGCAATGCTTCTTAAGGCCCACTCAACCTCACTCTTCAGGATGTCTGGCTCTAGCTCACTGACCACACCGTCAAAGCTATCCCTGATATTGTTATCCTTCCTATACAGGTCTTCTGTATATTCTTGCCACCTTTTCTTGATCTCTTCTTCTTCTGTTAGGTCCTTGCCATCTTTGTTTTTGATCATGCCCATTTTTGCCTGGAATTTACCTCCAATGTTTCTAATTTTCTGGAAGAGGTCTCTTGTTCTTCCTATTCTATTGTCTTCTTCCACTTCCGCACATTGCTTGTTTAAAAATAATTCCTTATCTCTTCTGGCTAACCTCTGGAATTTTGCATTTAATTGGGCATATCTCCCCCTATCACTGTTGCCGTTTGCTTTCCTTCTTTCTTGGGCTACTTCTAGTGTCTCAGCAGACAGCCATTTTGCCTTCTTGGTTTTCTCTTTCTTTGGGATGTATTTTGTTGCCACCTCCTGAACAATGTTGCAAACTTCTGTCCATAGTTCTTCCGGGACCCTATCTACTAAGTCCAGTCCCTTAAATCGATTCTTCACCTCCACTGCATATTCCTTAGGAATATTAGTGAGCTCATATCTAGCTGATCTGTGGGTCTTCCCTAATCTCTTTAGTCTGATCCTAAATTGTGCAAGAAGAAGTTCGTGATCAGAACTACAGTCAGCTCCAGGTCTTGTTTTTACCAACTGTACAGATGTCCGCCACCTTTGGCTGCAATGGATACAGTCAATCTGATTTCGGTGTTGTCTATCTGGTGAAGTCCATGTATAAAGCCGTCTCTTAGGTTGTTGGAAGAGAGTGTTTGTTATGCAGAGTGAGTTGTCTTGGCAAAATTCTATCAGCCTATGTCCTGCTTCGTTTTGTTCTCCCAGGCCATACTTACCTGTAATTCGAGGTGTCATTTGACTGCCCACCTTAGCATTCCAGTCTCCTGTGATGAAAATAACATCTCTTTTAGGTGTGTTGTCCAGTAGGTGCTGCAGATCCTCATAGAACTGCTCTACTTCAGCTTCTTCAGCATTTGTGGTTGGGGCGTATATTTGGATCACTGTGATGTTAGATGGCTTGCCCTGAATTCGAATTGAATTAACATGTATAGAGTTGTAAAATTGTGATCCCCTAAATCAAGCTCCTTAGTAGAGGACTAGACAGTGGCTGATGCAATGGTGAGTTTTAAAAAAAGATATCTAGTTTATTCCAGAAAATTACAGGCCAGTTAACTCCTGATCTAGGAAAAGTGGTAGGAAGCATTATTAGAAATAAAATGATCAAGCAAATTAAAAGACAAGTCTTGCCAGAGAGGAATACATAGCTTTTTATCTCATTACCATTTAAAGATTGCCATTATAAATGAATTATACATTATCCGTTACCATATTTAACTTCAACTGGCAAAAAGCTATTGACAACAGGTCTACCTGAGTCTGGTTTCTACTTGTGATCTTCTGTGTTGCCTTCTGTCCAGTTCTAGTCCACTTTCCTTGTTTGCTCTGTTGACCTAATCATGCCATGTTCCTGATCGCTGGTTCATAGCTCCTGACTCCTTCCAGATGCTATTTGGATACTATCAGCTTTCACTCATATATAGAATAGATGTAGAATACTTTTTCGAGGTGAAAGCTGCATCTAGTCTTTATACAGCCTGGACTACACTCCAAAAATCTGGTAGACCAAGATAAAGAAAGGAGCAGGGATAGGTCAAATACTCATGTATATTTTTACTTATTCTTTGTCAAATTTATTCAATTAATTAGCATGCAATTAATCAATTATCTAACAGTTAATAGGATCACTCACTGTGCCATGCTTTTAATAATTTTGCCTTTATTTCACATTAAGTGTTGCAATTTGACAGCAAGTTTTGGATGGCCACTTCCAAGAAAGTGTAGACTGTGCACTTTGTAACAGGGATAGGGCAGAACTGCTCAATCTAAATGGCACCTGTGTCAATGGATGAGAAAAAAAATCTCTCCATGTTCTAGAAGGCATTGATACTGTAGTTGCATCCCATTCCTCAGCACGCTGGATAATTGAGTCCAAACAAAATTCATTGCAAATTGAAAATAGTCTTAAAGCTGTTGTAGGATATATAATTAAAATGGTGGCTGCCTTGTTAAATATCAAGGTGAATATGTGCAATGACAACACATATGGGCCTAAATTAATTTTATATCCTGTATAGTCATCTGCCAATTTCACAAAGCACTAACTGTTGTCTGGAAATGATACAACGGATTTTTATAGTGTCTGCAAAAATTATATTTGGATGCTTAAAAATGGTTGGCTGATTTCTGCTGCCTACGTGTCCTATGTCTTCCAAATGTTCACTTGCATGAGTCAGAGCTGGTAACTCATCTATGCTATTTTTATACAAATTTCAGATTTCCTTGCATTGATTAAATTCTACCAGGACGTTCAAAGATTGTCCTGTACTCACCTGATTATAAATGCTATCTTAACGACAGTTCTAGTAATCCTGAAAAAGTATAAACAAGGACATGCTACATACAAATGGCAATAGGAAAGCCATTTAAATGGCTTCAGAAAAGGCAAGATCCTAGGAGCAGGGGTGGGGGAAGTGGCCAGGAGGGACTGCTGGAACAGGCAAAACTGAAATGATGGATGAAGAGAGTTGGAGGAGGAAGAGACAAAAAAAGGGAGGGACTTGGGTAACAATAGAGTTCAGATAAATCAGTTTTTCTGAACCTCAGCAGTGTTAAGATCTGTGGGCTTCCACTCCCAGAATTCTCCAGCCAGCATGCTGTCCACATGTCTTAAAATTGCTGAGGTTGAGAAATGCTGATATAGAGAACAGAAGAAACAAAAGAGTATAAAAAAGAAGACTACAAGACAGTGGAGGAATAAGCCAACAGAGCCACACAAATGATGGAAAGAAAAGAAAGGATGACCCCAAGTAAGATCCAGAGTAGATAAAAGAAGGAAGAGTGATGGGTGAGGAATAAGATTTTACCCTTCACTGAGAAGATTTGGCCTCAAAGATATTCCTAACCCTTTAAGAAGGAACAATTCTCATGCAACCTGTATCTGTAAAATAGGAAATTTCACTGTTCTCCACTAAAGACACTCATCAGTCAGACAAAACAGCTCAGATTCTCTCTTTCAATTATCTCTCACTTAACTTACTCTGTGGAAAAATGATTAAACAGCATTCATGGAGAATTAAATCCCCCCATCTGTGCTTAGCCACCAAGCATGACAGAACACTTAAGAAGCACAGGGATGCTCTCTTAGCTTGCAGAACAGATGTCATCCTTTGCATGGTGCCCAGAACTTGGTTAGAGTTAAGCACGTGACAAATCGTAATCCAGTTCTTGTAAAGCAATCCTTGAGAAGATGGTTACCTCAGATGGAGCCCATTGGCAAAGTCTGCTTGAGGCTGCTTTATCATATGAGTATAAATTGCTATCACATGGTTAGATGTACACAAAAGCAGATGAGGAGTGGAGATACATGTGCTGCATTAGAGGAAGTAGTTTTCCTCAGTTTGATTCTACTACCATTTGATGACAAAACTGAAGTTCAGGTATGGGCAGTATTTCTTAGAATTGTGCCTTTGCCATCATTCTTTAAGGAACAATGTGGCTTCACTCTATTATGCTGTCACTGAAAGAGATTTTCCCCCCGTCTTCTCTTTCCTGTTTAATGCGTCTTCATAGCACAGCTATACAAAAAGTTTTGCCAGATTTAGCTAGAAGGGCTGTTGGGTTTCTGAAATGTATTGGGAACAGAACAATTCCACTTCAATCACAACCTGAATTTCCAAAGTACAGAAAAGGCAGATCACCCTGATGACCGGGGAGACTTTCAGTGGGAGAAGTGACCTTAAGCTTCTGATTGATTAATTTCTTCTCCATGCAATCTAGACTTGGCTCTGCAATTATGAGCTTTCTCTTCAGTCCTTCTGAAAACATGCTCTCTTTTCTGAGAATTATCATCTTGTTTGCAATATTACCTTTTATTGTATCAGTCCCTTGAGAATTGTCATTTTCAGCACCAACTATGTTGGGCAACTGTTAGAAAATTCTCCCTTTCCACACATACACCCCCAGAAAAAGGAAAAAAAGTTGTAGAAATTCCTGGGAAACAGCAATCACAAGCAACATTTCTTGGAAACAAATAAACCAAACTGGGAAGATGCACACTGAGAAAGTGCCTGCATCATTAGATATTCTGCTCACAAATTATGAAGCACTTTATGTAAATTTCACTATTAGCAAGGAGTTAGCAAGGAGTCATCCATATCACTAGGTCAAAGGTTCTGGCAGCAGGAAAAATCATTGAACATTCTAGGTGTAGAACAATAGTATTTTTATGGATTTAAGTAGCTATAATCCCACAGTTCTGAAAACATGTTAGATGTGTTGGTTTTGGAACAATATATGAGCATTTATTTATTTCCTTACCAGACCTATATTCCATTTCAAACAAAGCTGATTCTGAGCAGGTTACAGTAGAAAGCTTAAAATAGTCTACAACAATATTAACATTAATGTCCAAAGTTTGAGGAACAACTCACAGGCAGAAGATATTCACCCACCAGGAGAAACAACAAAAATATATCCCCTTAGACTTCAAAAGTGCATTGTAAAGCTAGTTTTTAGCTAGCTTTCAGGAAAGCTGGATGAGTGTGATTTGTCTATGTCAGTGGGAATGCTGTTTCAAAGAAAAGAGGGCAGAAAAGACCTAAACCTGTGTTCCCTGCAGGTAACATGACATAAGGATCCAGGAAAGCCAGTGCAATGTACTGTCTTTCCAGATGCTAGTCCTCTTAGGCATGGAAGGTGGTTACTGTCTGTCAGCAGTACCAGCATCAGGCTCTGTGATAAGCCAGGTGAAGAATCAACCCCTCCTCACATCATGTATTGATGGCTTTCCCTGTGAACCAAGCAAGTGCAGTGTTGACAAGTGGACTCTGAAACTATGTGGGACAAGATGAAAAGGAGAAGGAAAAGGAGATTGTAAGAGCATGGGAATAGGCTGTCCTGTAGACACCTAAGTCCTGGACCATTCAGGGCTTTAAAGGTGATGATGAGCAGCACCTTTAAGTGCACTTGGAAGGACCCTGTACCAATAGCCAGTGAAGCTCTTAAAGCAGAGAGATTATATGAGAAATCAACTGGTGTCCACTACTGCTTGAACCACTGCATTATGGACCAGCTGAAGCATTCAAGTGGTATTCATTCATTCATTCATTCATTCATTCATTCATTCATTCATTCATATGACCACCCAATCAACACATGATTCAGGATGTCTAACAATCAGTAAAAGAACACCATAATTAAAAACCACATTTTGTGCTTGGAGCCAAATCTAGAAAAGAGCAAGCCATAACCAAATTAAATGGGCTCACCCAATATCCAGGCCCAATGTGCAGGAAGAGAGCCAGATCTTTAGTGCCTTAAAAAAGGCTAGGTAGGTCAGAGCCATCCAGATCTCCGGGCAGAAACTGCCCCAAAGGGCATGGCAGAGAAAGTGCTCAAGTGCAGTCCACTACAGAGCTCATTTCAGTAGTCCAAACAAGAGATGACCGAGTCACCAGTGGCAGTGAGCAAGGTTTCTCCATCCAGAAAAGGCCATAAAGGCATACATTTTGCACATGGAGCTGTGCACAAGCCTTCCTCATCACAACTGCCGGTTGCTCTTCAAGCAGGAGTTGTAAGACAGGAAGTTGTGCATGGTGAAGCATGACTCCACGCAGAGTCAAAGGTGGGACATCTCTTGAATCAGGGCTCCTTCATACTCAAAATCACATTGTCATGCTGGAATTGACTGTGAATCTGTTCATTCCCATCTAGAACCTAACAACCTCCAAGCATTGATGATGCACCATCTCAACCAAATCTCCTGTTCAGCCCAGAATTGCGATATAGAGCTGAGTTTCATCAGCTTACAGATGACATCTGACTTCCTCCCAGTGGATCTGTCCCATTGGCTGTTATTTGAAGAAATGCTCTTTGTAAGTCTCAAGAGTATAACTGAAAGCATAGTCAGTTCCCACAAACCTCTTTAGGGCTAACCATTATTTGCTAATATCAAATTGAATTTCTGAATATCTAACAGAACAATTACCATTGTATAAAATAGGTGTGGAAGGGGAACTCCTAAATTTTCAGGAGAAAAAAAAAGCCTTCCTGAATTGTCTTAAGAAGGAAATTTCATCTCAAGATATTTTCAAATAATGAACCAGAAACACCATCTGATGCCTTGTCTACATAGCAGTGTGTAAAACTCTGTATTGATCACCAGTATTTTAAATTATTTATTCTTATTGTTGCCTTCAAGTCAAGCTTGACTCATGGCAACTGCCTAGATAAATCCATGCAGTTTTCTTGGCAATATTTTCGAAAGTGGTTTGCCATTGTCTGTTTCTCAGGAGCAAGAAAGAAGGACTGGCCCAAAGTCACCCAACTGGCTTTGTGCCTAAGGTGAGACTAGAACTCACAGTCTCCTGGTTTCTACCCTGGTGCCTTACCACTACACCAAACTAGCTCTCACTTATTGTTATTTTGAATACAATAGATTAAATGATTCCATATTCAGTGCTATGAAATAATGTAGTGTCAAAGCATATGCAGACGTTCTCTCATGCCTTTCTTGGGTTTCTTTTTAGCACTGTCAGTGCAACAGTGAAATCAGAAACACAGTTGTGTTTAATTCTGTCCTTCTACATTATAACATCACCTTAAGATTCCATTCTGTTTAGCTCCTGGGCTATCAGAATATTTCTACTTGATTGAATTGGAATTAGAACAGTCAAGGGAATTAAACCAGGTCAGGTTATTTCCTGTTTATTATATGCTCTGACTAATTTTAGCTTTCTGGGGAACCAGACAGAGGTCTTTCCCTTCACCAGATTCCTTTCATTGGAAATGCCAGAGATTGTTTCTTTTAAATAGAGATGCCAGGATTGAATTTTGAGGTCCTCCAGTTCTTCCCCTACTTTGACTTGACTTTGATAACACTGATAAAATTGTATTTATACAGAACATACAATTGCAAAGTCAAAAGAGCCACCTGGGAATAATTTAGCTATTATAAGTTAGTTGCCCTCCTAATTTCAGTGAGTTTATCTCTGCGTGAATAGTAGGCCAGTATACTATCCATGAAATTCTGAATGACAATGTGCTATTGTATCACAAGTAAAGGCTACCGTTTGCTCTTGAGAAGTCACCAGTAATGAAAAGGGAAACTGTATGATTCAAGAGCTGATATAATGACTAATTAGTTTTCATGTGCAAACACAGCACTTCAACTTCACCAAACTAATTAGCTGTTTTATGATTCAATAACACTGGGTGTTTATTAAGCAATAAAACTGCCTCTTTATTAGAAATTGATTACTGATTCCTGCAGATCCCAAATGTATAGGTAGATGTATCCTAACAAAGGGAAGACTTGAATTACAAATATGGTGTGTGCGCATGTGCGTGTGCATGTGTGTGTACATACACACACATCAATTTATGTCTACATGGCTATGAGGAGAAGCTTTTGAACAAATTATCTATCTAACTTCATGCTGCTTATTTCTTTTGGCAACAGCACTTCATGAAGCCAGGCACAGTTCCTTTATAGCTGTGCTGCTTAAAAATATTCTGTTCTAATTTAAAAGGCCTGAGATTGATCCTGGCACATAATACTGTATATGAACCCTGTTATGGAACCACATCCTGTTCTTAGCCGAGAATGGTAGCATTTTCTGAAAACAATGCCAGTCTTAACAATAATGATGTGGGTAAAATGACAAATAGTCCAAAACTCAGAGCACGTTCATTCTTTAGTTTTGACACTTGCCAGAATTTGGCAATAGGGAAGTTGTGCACAAATATGTATGAATTACAGGCTGTTGTGGCTCAAAATGCATACATTAGTGAAGAGATTTACTGTATTATTCGAAGTACAAACTGTGAATAAAAGTATATTAATTAAAAATCTGTATGAAAAGTAATATATTTTCAGCTGATATTTTTAAAAAAAGAGTTTGGAAGCTGAAACAGTAATGGAATATAGAAACTTGTGGTTTAAATAAATGAAATGAAATGGTATCAGGCAAAATAATCCACCTTTAATTATGATTAGTTTTAGTATCAAGAATATGAAGGTTACTTCCATCAAACAAATAACATTGCCTTTGGAATTGCCATAATTCTAGTATTATCCATTTTCAACATTTTCAAATGGCAATATTTTCTTTAACATTATTGGCTACCTTGAGTGCTCCACGTGTAGAAAAGTAGCATACAAATTGAGTAAATAAATAATATGAATGGGATTGCTTTATTTCATTTTTTGTTCATCATGAGACGAAATACAAATAAATGTTAGATTGGGAATTTGTGGCTTTTATGGGAAGGAAGGAAGGAAGGAAGGAAGGAAGGAAGGAAGGAAGGAAGGAAGGAAGGAAGGAAGGAAGGAAGGAAGGAAGGAAGGGACTTAAGTTTGTTGTTAATACAAGGAGTTCCTGACACCTGATGCTGACTCAGAATCATTCATATCAGCCTGCCCCTAAAAATGGCTTGCTTATGCTACATTTCTTTATCCTCCTTTGTAACATACAACAACATGTATGTCTTGACATCAGTGTTTGCTACCATTCAGTATTAACTTTTGCAGGTGGAATGCATAACCTATGCTGAGCTGCCAGCTAAAGTCATTGTTTACTAATGTTTATTTCTGCCCTAAAAGGAGGAGGAATCAAGTAAAATCTTCATTCACTTCCTCATGATTGTGATGGTCTTCCTTTATCTCTCTAGCTTATTGCTTTTCTTTTTCATTTCAGCCAAGGGCATAACCTTGTCTCCCTTTCTTGTACTTTTTAAGTTTGACTCCAATATACTAATTTATAATTTATGAGATTAATTCTATAGTCAGATATCAAAATGTCATTCCTATTGATTGAGATATCTGCTAGTAGATTGTGGCATGCGTGCACGCACACACCCACACTGGTTAAATATTGCTGTTCAAATTAAGCTTTGAAATTTTAAAACAATACCTTAAGACCTTCATACATTGTGGCTGTTGAAATATATTCATTGACAACAGTCAGATACTATGAAATGTATTCTTACCTATGTCCATTACAAAATATACTTTAATTTACAGCAATCAGATATAACCAGCTTGAAATACTGATTCATATAATTCAGACAACATCTTAAAATTCAAATGTAAAATTCACAAAGCAAATATTTTAGAAGCAGATATGTTCAATTAAAATAATTTAGGGGAACCCCCCCCCCAAGCCTGCAATCCTATGTGCATTAACTTGGAGTAAGTCTCAGTGAACTCAACAGTACTTCATGCAATAAGTTCATAGAAACAAAGGGTTTATAATTTTTGCAAGAAAAATACTAATCATTATATATCTAGATAGATTTTCTTCTATAACACTGCCATCCACTGAACTGTGAAAGTACCCGGGTCTATAGCCTAATTCCAATTCAGGTTTTTAACTCCTATATTTATGAAATTTAAGAGGGAACAGCAAAATTTGAGAGAATGCTATTAGGGTCGCAGAAATAAAAACAAAAATAACAACAGTGTGTGTGTGTTATATGTGTATACACGTACACACACACACACAAGTTTTTTTGGGGGGCACTAGACAGAAACCCTTGGAAATGCAATAAAATGGAGCAAAAAATGCTGACTATATTGGGAGAGAAAGGAAAAGGAAAAAGAAAAGGAAATCAGATAAGTTATAGAATGGGATGGAGTAATGGAAATGAAAGGTGTAGGGAATGATAATAGCTAACAAAAAAGGTGAAAGAAGCAGACCATTTCCTGAATATGCCATTCCCTGATTCATCTGAGAATTTTTGTTAATTAGAACCAGGGAACAAAGTGGATAAATTTGTGATTTTAATATAATTGTGATTTAGCCACAAATTATTTAGCTATTTGGTTTATATGGTTATATGGTTAGCTATATGGTTTGGTCTTTCTACCCAGATAAATATGTCCTATATCCACAGAATTAATCTCTATCCCCATCTACTGAGGAAGGCACATGCTCTGGGCGACATAGAATAATGGTCATCTATTGGTGGAGGGGATGGAGAAAGAAGGAACATAGACTAGAACTTGGAGTTGAAGTTATTTGTCCAGCAGGGCCCTTTGAGTAGCCAACTAATTTGATCGAGTAAGTATCAGTTTGGAAGAGAAGTAGACCAGATCAAAAGAATCAAGTGGTTTCTAAATACCTCCATACCTAAGTTTATATTTTCATATGCATGTGTAAGCTAAATTAAAAATAACCTAATGATATCTAAACACCCTTATATTTTCAGTAGACATGAAACACTGAATGTGATTTGGAAAAGAAATATAGGCAGCTTGGCCAAGTCTATCTGCCTGAGTCCCTGGCTGCTGTGTTGCCTGGAATTCCACCAAAGAGTGCAGGACATTTGACCTTTTGAGAGTCAGGGCTACACTCAGACTTTGAGGGACATTACAAAAAATATAAATAAATAAATTGGTGAAGCTAAGACTGCCTGCTACACTACGTTATTTACTTATTTTCAATTATGTATCTCCTGCCTTTCAGGATAACAGTACTCCCAAAGTGAAGTAATCAGTCCAAACAATTGTATATATAGATGAAGGAAATTGTATTTAAAAAAAAATAAAACAATTCTAAGATCTTCCTCAGAGGACAGATGGTAGCAACTGAATGATGGGAGAAGGGAAGAGTCTAGCCAACTACTCTTCTGTGATATGTTGTAAACCACCCAGAGTCCCCCTTTGGGGGAAAATGGGCAGTGGCAAAATCTGATAGATAGATAGATAGATAGATAGATAGATAGATAGATAGATAGATAGATAGATATGTCTGCCTCAAGCTTCCTTTAGGGGCCCTTCCCACAGAGTGGTTGGTGGTAATAATAAAGTGAGCTAACTGTGAACTTTTTTAAAGAGCAGAAGCTATTAAGATATTCCTAACTGTAAAATATATTTGAAAGAGAGGCAAAACCATTAAGATATTCCTCACAGTATAATTAAAAATCTACCCACATTGATTAACTGAATGAGACAGAGGGCATGCCTGTATTTTAATTAAGCCCTGAATAAGTTTATTTACTCATAAATTTAATTATATTGGATGTCTGAACAAAAGGGCAATGCCTGCTCTGGAAAGATGAATTATTTTCTAATAACTGTGGCTTTACCATTAGCCCATACTTTAGTAACGGGACCTTTATTTATAATGAAACATTCTTTTTGCCTGATAAGTCAAGAAAGTCCATCTTTGAAAATCAGATTTATAACTTATTGTGTAGCTATCAGCTGTATTCTATATGAATGGCAAGGAATAAATATACAGATTAAGCACCACAGGAATAAACCAGTGAGGCTGGGGTGGGAGTTTGGTTTCTTTTTCTTTCTTTCTTTCTTTTTTTTTGTATACTATCTTAAGACTATTTCAGAGCTGATACTAGTGTGTGTTTGCTTCTGTTCTGAGCAAAGCCATAAGCAATTAGTTCAGAAAGTTAGAACTCAGTCAAAAGCTGTAGTGAGTTTAGAAATTAGGGAATATGCAGCATAGCTATGAAGGAAGCTAGGATAAAGTCATAGTAGATCATTAGGATGAGATAGATCAACACAATTACAAAACAAGCCGGGCTGAAGTCAACAGTGAAGGAAGTCCAAGAGCCCAAATGCCAGTTAAGAGACAAATGCTTGCTACCAACAAAGCTGAGGTTGGTTGGGCTCTCTTCATATAATTTCAAGCCCCACTTATAGGAAGACTGACTAATGTAACTTCTTTTTGCTTCCTTTCTAAAAAAAAAAAGGGAACATATTTTCTCTGTTCTTCTCAAATGTTCCTAGTTTTAGGACTTGGCACTTGGTCAAAATCTGTTGACTTCTCAGTATCAGAGCAGTTAGCCAGTTGCTCTAAATAATGTTTTGTTAGCAGAAGTATCTGCCTTGATTGGCTGTGAGCCAAATTGCTCTCCCAGAATAGGCTGCCAGACCATTTGGTTTGCATTTTCTTTCTCTAATTCTGAGGAATACACTTATACTTCTTTTGGCAATTGAGCTCAAAATGACTCTGGGGACCACCTCTGATCTGCTCAGCCTTGACTTGTGTTTTACTAGTCTCATACACTATATATTAAAAGTAGATGAGTGTATGTATATAATCAAAATTATATGAGTTTCGCCCATGTAAAATAGAATTATGTGCCATCTTCAAAGTAGTTTTGAAGATGCTAACAAGATAGCAGAATGATAGAAGAGAATCACATTACTCAAACTATCTAGGTAACTCTATTCTAAATATATTACTAGAGCAATATCCATCCAAGCATCCCCTTAAAATGGGGTTTCACAGGAAGTCACATTGGTGTGGAGGATTTATTTTTTTGTTTTTTTAAAAAGTACTTATCCACTTGTGCTATTTGAGAACTCATGAGTACAACAAACACCATGAAATGATTGTAAGTAATTGTACTATGAAATTATGGGAAAAAAAGACATTATCCTTTTTTTTAAAATTGATTGTAAAGTATTTCCATGGTCAGGGGCAAAGAATTTTGATGCAGATAAGTCTGCACATTTTTTTTTCAGGTTGAGATAAAAACATATGAATCCTGATGTTGGCTAAGAGAAATATCCCTCTTGATATTACATATAGGAAAGAGTTAGGACCTCAAAGAAATGTCTTCCTTTAGTTTGAGCTGCTAGTGAAAGGAGGTCCACCATTGGATTTGTCTCTATTGACAAAGACTCAGCAGTACATGAGGGGAAGATCAGGAAATAGAAATCTACTGCTGATAGCAGCAATACTCCAAGTGGCAGCTGTAGTACAGAACAGTTTTATACTGAGGATGGGTTTAAGCTGGCAGTGGATACACTGAGTGCCCCAAATAACAGATAATAACACCTAATTTCTCCACACAAAGTTTTCTCTTGGTTGCACAAGCCAACAGAGATTGCCACCTAATCCAGTCTGGGGGCCTGATCCTAGAAATGGGATGATCTGGCTTCCCCTGTAAATAGTGTGAAAAAGCATTTAAACGTTCCTGAGAAGTTCATCATAACACCACATAGTAAGCTTAATGCAGTCATTCCAGATTCAGTCAAGCTGAGCAAAATATTATTGGAATATTCCTGTTCTCTTAAATACCTCTATTTGTGAATGGCAACAATTTGGAGTATGTTTGAAAGCTTATTGTTGAGGAGATCTCTTGTACTAGCCATGTGCTTCTTTGTCTATGCTCACCTTGCCTCATCTATGCCCTTGAAAACACTGAGGTATCCGTGCAGATTATCTAATATAAAAACATTTTGGAGATATCAGATATATTCATTTCTTGAAATTATAAGATTTGACGCTCACTGAAAGAATCTGAGGCCATGAGCTAATGAATGAAGGAGAATTACCATTCCCTAGTATAAGGTGTGACAAATGCCCTTTCCCCTTCTCCAATATTCATTTAATAGGAAATTGCCCACATATTATTTAGCCCAGGAGTTTAAAAGTTCAGTCATACATTGCAGCATGATTAACTGCAAAATATGTTTGAAACTAATTACTTCTGACAACTGCTGCTACCCACATATTTAGCAAACATGTTTTATAATTCATTAGTGGTGAGAAGTGCTACTTATCCTTGAACTTTAAAAACTCAATTTTTCACACCAATGCAAAAGCACAATTGAATTAACTTTTAATTATATCCAATGCTTTTTTTTTTAATCCATTCAATCGCATCTGATTCTCAGAGACTGCCTGGACAAGTCCCTGCAGTTTTCTTGGCAAGGTTTTTTCAGAAGTGGTTTGCCATTGCCTCTTTCCTAGGGCTGAGAGAAAGTGGCTGGCCCAAGGTCACCCAGATGGTTTTGTGCCTGAGGCGGGACTAGGACTCATGGTCTCCCAGTTTCTAGCCTGATGCCTTAACCACTACACCAAACTGGCTCTCATATGCAATGTAGGATGTCTTTAAGCAATGTCTTCACTAACAAGTTTTCTTGTTGTGCTATGCATTGGACATCTGCACCTTGATCTGTCAGGTCCATCAGGTGGTTACACTCCTGCCCAAAAGGGTAGTACCACTCAGAGGTTATGAGGGAAAATGATCAAGTCATAGTTGTTCCAGTGTGGAGTGCTGTGGAGCCCAGTCCTTTCCCTGCCGTTATTTAATATATCTATGAAACTGCTGGGATGGGTCATCTGTCATTTTGGAGTGAGTTGTCTCCAGTACACTGATGTACATTACCACCCCAGGCTGGGCTAGAGATGCTATGGAAGTCT
The DNA here is from genome assembly GCF_035149785.1 of Candoia aspera. Classification (NCBI taxonomy): domain Eukaryota; kingdom Metazoa; phylum Chordata; class Lepidosauria; order Squamata; family Candoiidae; genus Candoia; species Candoia aspera. The sequence goes on along the minus strand of NC_086159.1, from coordinate 60,365,051 downwards.
TGAACTAATGTCATAAGAACATTAGCAGTGCCCTGCTGGATTGGACCCATGGCCCATCCAGTCCAGCAGTCTGTTCTCACAATGGCCAACCAACTGCACAAGGAAGCCTACTAGTCTCCCAGCAGATGGTCTTCAGAGGCAGTCACATGGCCATCGAGGCTGATAGCCATTGATCCTCATGACTTCCAAGGATTGGTCCAACTATTTTTTGATGCCAGCCAGGATGGTAGCCAGCACCACATCTCATGACTGAATTATGCATTGTGGTGTTTTTTTTTTGGTTTTTTGTTTAATACTTTTGTCTGTCTGAAGACTATAAAGGTCTGGAAGGACAGAAACAAGCCCAGTAAACACTAGCAAGACAGTGGTACTATTTATCTGTAAACATCTTAGCTATCTATAAATAATGATCTTAATGGCTGAAAGAGTTGGTCCATGACTTGAAGAGTCCTCCTGGACCCACAATTCCTGCTTGAACAGCAGATAGAAGCCATGGCCAGGATGAACTTTGCCAGCTTCAAATGGTATACTGTACCAGGTACAACCCTTCCTGAACCAGGCACTGTCCAAAATTTATGGGTTGGGACAGTATATAAATATTATAAATAAAATAAATAAATCAGGTCCTTGGAAGTAGAGAGGCTACAATGGCAGCCTAACACTCCATAAAAGGGATGATGACTCTTGTGTAGATACTGAAAGAAGAAATCAATGAGGTATTATCACAGAGCACAAAACTCCAACAGTTAGCCATATTATTAAGATATCACAAACTTACAGCAAAAGGGCAACTTTATTTATCGTAATATAGGCTTTCAAAATTCTATAGAAATGACAACTTTACAGACATTGGGTGATCTCTAGATGATCTGGAAAAGATCAGTTGAAATTTCTGGCTTCCAATGAAAAAGCATAACAGCCATCCTAAGTGCAGACATTTGTAAAATAATACTAAGGATACATTTTTGTATTGACTGCAAATCCATTTCTCATTTGTGTGGTCTGAAGTAACTTCTGCTGCTGAAACTTTTGGTTGGGGCTGAGCATGTTCTTAGAGGAATACTATTGCTTTTTAATATCTTCGTGTTTTTTTCACAAAGCTCTGGTTAGTAGGCCTTAGATTTCTTGTAAGAAACCCAAAATAGATAATGAAAGCTTTTCCCTGCCCCTCTTTTATCAGAAGGTTTTCATCTTTAGACCAATGACCTTAAATATTCTCTCTCTCTCACATACTCACAAACACACACACACTCAATCCATTAGCACTAACTCTAATTATATAGTTTTTTTACATTCCCTGTGGCCTGTAAGATAATTATGTACACTTTCTATCACAAATTACCTTTTTCCCTTTCTACAGATGATACTAATATCCATGGTGCAGAATCTGACATTTAAACTTTAAAAATCATTATAAAAATCACATCTGTTTTTCACAATACCTTTTTAAAAAAAAAGTATGAATGATGTTTTTCTCTGGAGCATCCAGTGGAAAAATGTTTTGTTTCTCTGTGGTATATTTGAAAAAAGTGCTCATACTGCAAACCAGTATCAATATGGCTGTCAGATTATGAACTGTATCTAAGAGGTAGTAGCTACTGAGGCTGGAACATAATTCAGTTTCTTTCCTTTCACCGAATGAATACATTCATTCCACTGACCCCCATTAATTATGTAAGCCAGTATGTGGCATATCAGAAGCTAATAGGGGAAAAGGAGTTGTATTGTTAGCTGACTATTCTGTGAATTTTGACAAATGAGGAATCCATCTGTTTTTGTCAAAAATTCCTGTGACAAAAATTAGCCTGACTATGAAGATTTTCAATAACTTGGTCTTTTTTTTCTCCCTGATGATATATCCCGGAAACAGCAAACAGACCCGTTTGAGAAGACAATAATGTTTATGAGGCCTGAATTCACTCTCTCTTCTTTTCTGGACAAGTACACAGAAGTGACATTAGAAGTGTCAATTTAATTGTATTTTCAGATCAGAAAAGTCTGTTAATAGTTCCCTTAAGCATATGCCCTTTCTCCTACTGTTGTTGGCTGCTGCATTTAATAAGAATATCAAAAAGTCGCTTTGTGAACAGGAAACATAACATCTGAATATTTATATTGGAGACAGACAAAATGGGATTCTTAAGAATAAAATGCAGATCACAGAAACTTATCTTGGCCCATAATAATGAACATAATTTTGATGTGATAATTATTTTGCCATGTGAGCTCCCATTGCTAGTCCCAGCTCCTGCCAACCTAGCAGTTCGAAAATGTGCAAATGTGAGTAGATTAATAGGTACCGCTTCGGCGGGCAGGTAACAGCATTCCGTGTAGTCAGACCGGCCATATGACCATGGAAGTGTCTACAGACAAACGCCGGCTCTTCGGCTTTGAAATGGAGATGAGCACCGCCCCCTAGAGTCGGACACGACTGGACTTAATGTCAAGGGAAACCTTTACCTTTTATTATACGTATGTGTGTGTGTGTGTGTATTCACACATACACACACACACACTCAAAGAAGAAGTTACTGACTGGTCAAATGTCACAAAAAGTCAGAACTGACTGAGCAACTTAACAACCTCAATACATAGACCCAGTATGGATTGGAATCCTAGTGCAGATTTGTCTCTTGACTCCCTCCTTTAGTCCCCATCTGGATTATTATTCCTCACCCTGTGTCTGCATATTATATGAGAAATTGAGAGAAACAGAACTATTGCTTCTGCAGTGTAAGCAGCAGAGTCTGGAACAAAGATAGGGACTACAGCATAGGAAAAAGAATTAATTTCTAATCCGATCAGACCTCCCATAGTTCTATTTGACCACAAAAGGGAGATAATTGCTTTAATCTACTTCTCTAAAGGAATATGTAATTTTGATCCTCTGTATACAGGCTGATGGATTGAGGAAGCATAATACGGATCCCTTCTCCCATTGTTCCCTTCAGAGGTAGATTGGACTAAGAGAGGATGCCTAGCACAAAATCATCCAATACGCTTCCACGGCAGAGGGTGGACTTTAACTTGGGTCTCCCCAGTATCAGTCCAACACTTTAACTCTAACATCATATCTGAAAAGAATTATGATTTCCTCTTTATCCACCCCTTTCCCTGTCATCGCCCTATGATTGAAAATACAAGAGAACCAACATTTCCTTGGAGAGTATACATGAATATTTTCTCATTATCATTAGAAAGAATGAAATTAAATCTGCTAGTTCTTACATGCCAACATCACTTTATATATAATTTTTATATATACGCACACCACTCATTAAGATTACAAAGAAAATAATGACCTTATAAAACAAATGTGGGTTGGGGTGGTTATTAATAAAATTCATTAATCAAGCTAGTTCACACAAGATCAGTCTAAGTGTTCAGCAAAGTCACATTCATTATGCAACTTTCTTTGATAGACACAGCTTGAAGCTCACGGACACATCTTGGATGATAACAGACATTTGTCATCCCTAGTCTTTCTCTTGCCAAGGAATCTAAACATGCAAATTAGACCTTTGCAAAAGGGAAAAACATTTGGCTAGCAAATGTAAGACTGACCTTGACAGCCCTCTCAGTATGGTTTGTTGGACATGAATAGGGAGGCAGACATTCCATTTTTATTCCAAGAAATCTACTTCAGTTCTCATATCCTCTAACAATCAACACTGGTGTCAAATGTGCCATGAGTGATATGCAAAGATAAGGTATTTCATGTATTGCGTTCAGTGTGTATGATTTCATTCCCAGCATGATTTAAAGTCCAATTTTGCAAAATTGACAGAGTGGACCTTTTCATTAAAATCTGTGAAACAGCTGATATTAATGAATGTTGTACTATCTGAGCTTGAACTGACACCTTAACAGATTGTAACTGGCATTTACAGAGTTCTTTAGAAACTATAAATTCTACTAGGCTATACTGCAGATTGTTGGCACAATGGTATTCCTCAGACGGTATTAGAATTTTGAAATCATATTTAACAAATGATATTAGCATTTTTTTTAGATGGCAGAATATTCTAGTATATCTTCATTACAATGATGGAAAATGTTTAAATAGCTCTTCTACAAAAAAAAAAAAAAAAGACTGCTCAAAATGGACCACATGGCCAATCCTTATTCCAGTGGATGTTTGTGGACATTGTATTTATTTAGTAATTACATTTAATTGTGCATTTTACCATCTTATCAAAAGCTACTTGAAATGGAAATCAATGTTATAACATTCATAAAGAGAATCATGCATGATTCTCCCTCTTTGTTCTTTGATATCTTCCCATTTGAAATGTTTCTGAACAACAGTCAGTTTCAATATCATCTGAAATGGAGTTCTCCAAAATCTATGCCTTGGATTTATAATTGAGTTTGTCTCCAGGATAGAGTGTTTCATTATGGTTAGATATAATTTTATCTTCTTCAATAAAGTTGAAGACGTTTACTCTTATGCTATTCAATTACACTGCAGAATGGACATGCTTGGGAATGATAGTTCATTTGAGTCCCATTATAAAGTGGATTTACCTATTTTCTTGTTTATATGTATTGAACTTTAGTTGTACATCAAAAGACAGACTTTTGCAATGTACTTCCCTATTTAAAACAAAAATACATCAGACTTTTAAAAATGAAAATAGTGTTTGTTGTTTATTCATTTAGTCGCTTCCGACTCTTCATGACTTCATGGACCAGCCCACGCCAGAGCTTCCTGTCGGTCGTCAACACCCCCAGCTCCCCCAGGGACAAGTCCGTCACCTCTAGAATATCATCCATCCATCTTGCCTTTGGTCGGCCCCTCTTCCTTTTGCCTTCCACTCTCCCTAGCATCAGCATCTTCTCCAGGGTGTCCTGTCTTCTCATGATGTGGCCAAAGTATTTCAGTTTTGCCTTTAATATCATTCCCTCAAGTGAGCAGTCTGGCTTTATTTCCTGGAGGATGGACTGGTTTGATCTTCTTGCAGTCCAAGGCACTCTCAGAATTTTCCTCCAACACCACAGTTCAAAAGCATCGATCTTCCTTCTCTCAGCCTTCCTTATGGTCCAGCTCTCACAGCCATATGTTACTACAGGGAACACCATTGCTTTAACTATGCGGACCTTTGTTGACAGTGTGATGTCTCTGCTCTTAACTATTTTATTGAGATTTGTCATTGCTCTTCTCCCAAGGATTAAGCGTCTTCTGATTTCCTGACTGCAGTCAGCATCTGCAGTAATCTTTGCACCTAGGAATACAAAGTCTTTCACTGCTTCTACATTTTCTCCCTCTATTTGCCAGTTATCAATCAAGCTGGTTGCCATAAGCTTGGTTTTTTTGAGGTTTAGCTGCAAGCCAGCTTTTGCACTTTCTTCTTTCACCTTCATCATAAGGCTCCTCAGTTCCTCTTCACTTTCAGCCATCAAAGTGGTATCATCTGCATATCTGAGATTGTTAAAGTTTCTTCCAGCAATTTTAACTCCAGCCTTGGATTCCTCAAGCCCAGCATGTCGCATGATGTGTTCTGCATACAGGTTGAATAGGTAGGGTGAGAGTATACAGCCCTGCTGTACTCTTTTCCCAATCTTAAACCAGTCCGTTGTTCCGTGGTCTGTTCTTACTGTTGCTACTTGGTCGTTATACAGATTCTTCAGGAGGCAGACAAGATGACTTGGTATCCCAATACCGCTAAGAACTTGCCACAGTTTGTTATGGTCCACACAGTCAAAGGCTTTAGAATAGTCAATAAAACAGAAATAGATGTTTTTCTGAAGCTCCCTGGCTTTTTCCATTATCCAGCGGATATTGGCAATTTGGTCTCTAGTTCCTCTGCCTTTTCTAAACCCAGCTTGTACATCTGGCAATTCTCGCTCCATGAAGTGCTGAAGTCTACCTTGCAGGATCTTGAGCATTACCTTACTGGCATGTGAAATGAGTGCCACTGTTCGATAGTTTGAACATTCTTTAGTGTTTCCCTTTTTTGGTATGGGGATATAAGTTGATTTTTTCCAGTCTGATGGCCATTCTTGTGTACAAAATAGTGTACACAAATGTATTATGTTAGAGGAAACATTGCCAATTAGGCCCTATTATGCACAACAATTTTATGTGAACAAAGAAACTATTCACAAACTAATGTCAAAATAACTCAAACTGAGCTGAGAAAAGAAGGTACAAAGAATAGGAGGCCTTCTGGACATACAGTTAAATTTTTTCTAGGTTTTCCCCATGTATGATGCCTCAGTTTGATCCTAGTCCAGCTCGGTTAAGCAGGAAAGTGAGAAGGAAGTTCGACTCATGCTTGCTTGGATATTAGTAAAACGTCCTGTGCAATAGAGGCCAGTGCTAAAGACTCTATATGCAGCCCAATTTCTTGGCTCTGTTTTGCCAGAAGAGAACTTCACAGAAACCAGTTGCTGATTCTTTTGTCAAGATCCAGCTAACTTAACCACTTTTAGGTTTCATTCCATTCATTTTATTGAAATAAATTGGGTGTGAATTGTGTAACACTGAAATGAATTGCTCCCAATTTGCATACATATACAAAGAGTAAATATGCGCAAAGCTCTACCATCCCAAGGCAAGAAAATATACTGAGCTTTGAACCAACTGGTTAGTGTAGGACTGGGCAAAAGAACATGTATAATTATATAATTCATACCTTATGCAACTAGTTTTTGTTAGGGATTGATTCTTGCTGCTGAGGAATTACTGCCTTCTTCTGAAATTCTAATTTGCATGTATATCACAGGGCTCAAATGGATTTTGAATAGTTCTTTTATTACCCCTTCCATTTTTATACAGCATATGTAATGCTTGTCAATGTACAGTCAGGGCACCCTGCAGTTAGCCAAAAAAAGGGACGCAGGAAAATAGGACACAGATGGAGGAGAGAAATCAATAAGTCATGAAACAGAACAGCCAATAGTTGACAAGGGATTAGCATGTGAGATGGACTCCTATACAAACCTGTACAGAATTAAGCCCTACTGAGTTCAGCGGGCCTCCCAGATAAGTGAAAAAGGATTGCAGGTGTAGATTTTCAACTGGATAATAAAGATTAGGGGTTACATTCCACTCTATGGATATCTTCCTACAGGGTGTTGGATCCAAAATTATGATAACGCAATGCTTCCTAGGATGAGGGGATAAAAGTATTTTTACCCCCCAAATTTTTGCAGCTTCCTCCAGAACATTACAGGTAGTCTTCATTTAGTGATCACAATTGGGACTGACAACCTGGTCAATAAGCAAAGCAGTTGCTAAGTGAAAATGTGACTGTGCTTATGATTTTACTTCAGCTTTCCTTTGCTTTACAACCTGTGAAGATCATCAATGGGAGGATTGGTCACAAAGTTAATTTTCCATCACTGTTGTCACTGTGAATGGTCACTAAATGAGGCAGTCACTAAACAAGGACTGCCTGTATAGGAAGCGGCATTAGGGGAGCTAAAGAGGAAATGCTTCTTTTCTTTCTGTAGTCCCTTGGTTAAGTGCAGAGGCTGTCCTGAGTTTGAGAAGCTAAGTCCTTCAAGGTCTTTATGAGGTTTCAGCTGGCTTCTGACTCAGAAAACAAAACCTATTCTGAGTCAGAAAGGGAAACTGAAACTTACCAGGCAGAACGCGGGAAAACAAAACCCAGAAGTGACTCAGAAGAGCATGAGAAGCTTGAGACGCTGATTGGGGAAACTTCAGAGGAGACTGAATCCACCAATCAGTGCGCAGGAAAGGCATGCAGAAAAGCATGTGAAGGAAAAGACAGCCCGAAGGCTGCCTTTTGGCTGCAGAAGGAAACAGGCTTGCAAAGGATCAGATTAAAAGGCAGACGTGTGAAGAGCAAGCTGCCAGAGATGACCAATCCTTTGAGCTCACAGCCCTTGCAAAAGAGTCCTTACCTGCGCCTGTAGCCAAAGTGAAATCAGTGCCAGCATTTCCTACCTTCAAAGACCTGCCTTCTGTACAAGCTGCTTCCAAGGATCTGTGCCTTGCCATTCCTGTTGAGCACAGCCTTGCGTCCAGCTCTGGACCTCACTGCCATGTTTCAGTGTGATCCAGACATGCACCCAGCCTTGCTTCTTGCTCTCAGCCTTGCCTAGAATCTCCAGTCCAGCCCAGTCATGCTTCAAGTTCTCAGCCTTGCCCAGGATCTCCAGTCCAGCCTTGTTGTGCTCCAAGTTCTGAGCCTTGCCCAGGATCTCCAGTCCAGTCCAGTTGTGCTTCAAGTTCTCAGCCTTGCCTAGGATTTTCAGTCCAGTCCAGTCTTGCTTCCAGCCTGCAGTCTTGCCTTAAGTCTCCAGTCCAGTTCAGTCTTGCTTTCAGTTCTCCACATTGCCCAGACTCTCCAGCCCAGCCCAGCCCAGCCCAGCCCAACCCAGCCCAGCCCTGCTTCTAGAGGTCAGCATTGCCTTGACTCTCCAGCCCAGTCTCACCTAGCCTCCAGAGCCGTATCTTGTCCATTGGGTCCAGTTCAGTCTCACCGAGCCTCCACATGTCAGCTCAGTCCCATCAGGGTGCCAGTTCACAGATCCTTGCCCCCAGTTCCTGCTTTGCCATGCACTCTAGCTTCATCAAGCCCAACAGCTTCGATCAGCAAGTTAACTAAATTCTACCCTGCTGTTCTGCCACAGTCTGGTCCTGCAGCCTTGCCTGTTCTTCCATCATTGCCTGGGTGGTCTTGACTGGAATGGCCTTGCCTTATTATTCACCAGGACTTTATTACTGTAAATAGTTGTTTTAAATAAAGAGTTTTGATAATAATTCTGTCTGGCTGCCTCATAATTTGAACAGGACAGTCTTCTAAGTGAAATCTCTCTTGTTCCAAAGCCTGGCACTGAGTCACCAACCATGGAATTTTGTAAGTTTTATTATCAATACTAATAATTTGAGTTCCTTTCCACAAATGTTTTAATTTTCAAAGATGTGACACGTATATTGAAAGGAAGAAAAACCACACATTATATTTAAACAATATGTAAAAATTATGTTTTTAATGAGTTGGAACAAGCTGAACATTGATCCCCAAGGACCATATTGATATTAAAGGAAGAAAAGGACAAACTCTTCTATGGCTCAGAGTTCAACAGAAACTTGCTAATCTATTGCAACATAATTTAATAGTTTAACTTTGAGAAAAATGAGGCAGAGTTCAATGACTTGTTTTATTCATCTGACAGACGAGAAATGCCATTAAGTGCTTCCTTGCAATATAAAAATATAAATGCCAAAATCTAATTTTCAGTTCATTCTGAAATTCCACCTTCCAGTGTGTGGGTGGCATTTTACTGAAGATGCTGGAAGAACGACTTTTTGAGAGCTGAGAAAGTATATTATATGTAGTAATTTTATTTTCAAACCTGGCAGATCCATCATCCATATTTTCAAAATGAACATCTAGGGATTGCTCATTTATCTAAGTTGCATTTATCCATCGTCAAAGCTGCATTCATATTTCATCACCATCCAGGTTTCAGAAAGATGGAAGAAAGACCACAACTGAAGGCAAATCAAAGGAAAAGAGCTCCTGGATTGGAGCAAACAGTGTTTCCAGAGTACATCAAAGGGTGTACTGGCAGATGGGAAAGACCTTGGGAGACAGGATGAAGAGATGGTGGCTAGGGAACAGTCAGATAAGAGACAACATAGCCCACAGCTGGATCGTGGGTGGGGCAAGAGGCTCAGAAGAGACCCTTCCTTGTTTCTTGGGCTGTAAAGGAGACAGCAGGAGAATTGTACTTCCAAACTTGTAAGATTCTGTTAATATAGCTTTACAATAAGGTAGAATTTGCTTATCTGGTCATGTTTCCTATCTGGTCTACAGGATAAGGCTGAAAAAGGGCTAACATCCCTTCTCCAACAGTGTTTAGCACCACTGATCCTGCTGACAAAACAAACATTGGGCCTGGAAAGAAATAAAGAAGCAATAGGGCTTGCCTCTCCTAGCGCCTAATAATCAAGGGAAAGGAGTATCCCAGACCATCTGAATGAAACTGTCTTGGCTTGATGTGTTAGCTAAGTTCCTCAAAATCCCCTTCTGTCTGCCTTTGTTCCTGGAATTCTGGCCAGGAATTGAAGCTTTTTCCTCTTGTGTTTCTGTTTCAGATCTAGATTGTCCAAGGATTATCCATGGATCTTTTTTCACTGGGATTTTTCAAGCTTTGTTAGTAGGGAGAACTCTTTGTATATCTTTTGTTGTGATGCTGGTTATTGTCAGTTCAGTCATCACAAACAGTTCTGTCAGCAGTCTGGCTCTTTCTTCTTACACCTCTATCATGAAATATCATACAAGTGGCTGGACAAAACCATATCTAGAAGAACTGGACATAACCTTTTTATTCCCGTATCTTTCACTGGAGAATAAAAAACCAAAATTAGCCCATCCTCTTGACTGTTAGACATGCTGCAACAAGCAAGATTTCAGTTATGTTGTGCATCACATGGAGAAGGTGGGAATTATAAGGTCTGTCCACCACTGCATTTGAAAGCATAAAGAGATATGTATTTTTCTCAGCTTTGATTCAAAAGCTTTAGGATCCATGCAATATATACATTGCACTTCAGTTTGAAACAAAAGACATTTATTAGGTACATGACATTTGGTCATAATAGAGATGTTTGCATATTGCATGAAAGTACATTTGTAGTATATGGACACACCAGATGATCCTGGGAATCTCCCTACAGAAGTATTCACATGTTAAATATTGATTATGCATACAAATTATCCTGAGTTAAAGCAATACACACACATATCATACACTATTGTTGTTTGTTGTTTATTCGTTTAGTCGCTTCCGACTCTTCGTGACTTCATGGACCAGCCCACGCCAGAGCTTCCTGTCGGTCGTCAACATCCCCAGCTCCCCCAGGGACGAGTCCGTCACCTCTAGAATATCATCCATCCATCTTGCCCTTGGTCGGCCCCTCTTCCTTTTGCCTTCCACTCTCCCTAGCATCAGCATCTTCTCCAGGGTGTCCTGTCTTCTCATTATGTGGCCAAAGTATTTCAGTTTTGCCTTTAATATCATTCCCTCCAGTGAGCAGTCTGGCTTTATTTCCTGGAGGATGGACTGGTTGGATCTTCTGGCAGTCCAAGGCACTCTCAGAATTTTCCTCCAACACCACAGTTCAAAAGCATCGATCTTCCTTCGCTCAGCCTTCCTTATGGTCCAGCTCTCGCAGCCATATGTTACTACAGGGAACACCATTGCTTTAACTATGCGGGCCTTTGTTGTCAGTGTGATGTCTCTGCTCTTAACTATTTTATCGAGATTTGTCATTGCTCTTCTCCCAAGGATTAAGCGTCTTCTGATTTCCTGACTGCAGTCAGCATCTGCAGTAATCTTTGCACCTAGGAATACAAAGTCTTTCACTGCTTCTACATTTTCTCCCTCTATTTGCCAGTTATCAATCAAGCTGGTTGCCATAAGCTTGGTTTTTTTGAGGTTTAGCTGCAAGCCAGCTTTTGCACTTTCTTCTTTCACCTTCATCATAAGGCTCCTCAGTTCCTCTTCACTTTCAGCCATCAAAGTGGTATCATCTGCATATCTGAGATTGTTAATGTTTCTTCCAGAGATTTTAACTCCAGCCTTGGATTCCTCAAGACCAGCTTGTCGCATGATGTGTTCTGCATACAAGTTGAATAGGTAGGGTGAGAGGATACAGCCTTGCCGTACTCCTTTCCCAATCTTAAACCAGCCCGTTGTTCCGTGGTCTGTTCTTACTGTTGCTACTTGGTCGTTATACAGATTCTTCAGGAGGCATACAAGATGACTTGGTATCCCCATACCACTAAGAACTTGCCACAATTTGTTATGGTCCACACAGTCAAAGGCTTTAGAATAGTCAATAAAACAGAAATAGATGTTTTTCTGAAACTCCCTGGCTTTTTCCATTATCCAGCGGATATTGGCAATTTGGTCTCTAGTTCCTCTGCCTTTTCTAAACCCAGCCTGTACATCTGGCAATTCTCGCTCCATGAACTGCTGAAGTCTACCTTGCAGGATCTTGAGCATTACCTTACTGGCATGTGAAATGAGTGCCACTGTTCGATAGTTTGAACATTCTTTAGTGTTTCCCTTTTTTGGTATGGGGATATAAGTTGATTTTTTCCAATCTGATGGCCATTCTTGTGTTTTCCAAATTTGCTGGCATATAGCATGCATTACCTTGACAGCATCATCTTGCAAGATTTTGAACAGTTCAGCTGGGATGCCGTCTTCTCCTGCTGCCTTGTTATTAGCAATGCTTCTTAAGGCCCACTCAACCTCACTCTTCAGGATGTCTGGCTCTAGCTCACTGACCACATCGTCAAAGCTATCCCCGATATTGTTATCCTTCCTATACAGGTCTTCTGTATATTCTTGCCACCTTTTCTTGATCTCTTCTTCTTCTGTTAGGTCCTTGCCATCTTTGTTTTTGATCATACCCATTTTTGCCTGGAATTTACCTCCAATGTTTCTAATTTTCTGGAAGAGGTCTCTTGTCCTTCCTATTCTATTGTCTTCTTCCACTTCCGCGCATTGCTTGTTTAAAAATAATTCCTTATCTCTTCTGGCTAACCTCTGGAATTTTGCATTTAATTGGGCATATCTCCCCCTATCGCTGTTGCCTTTTGCTTTCCTTCTTTCTTGGGCTACTTCTAGTGTCTCAGCAGACAGCCATTTTGCCTTCTTGGTTTTCTCTTTCTTTGGGATGTATTTTGTTGCCGCCTCCTGAACAATGCTGCCAACTTCTGTCCAGAGTTCTTCCGGGACCCTATCTACTAAGTCCAGTCCCTTAAATCTATTCTTCACCTCCACTGCATATTCCTGAGGAATATTCGTGAGCTCATATCTAGCTGATCTGTGGGTCTTCCCTAATCTCTTTAGTCTGATCCTAAATTGTGCAAGAAGAAGTTCATGGTCTGAACTACAGTCAGCTCCAGGCCTAGTTTTTACCGACTGTACAGATGTCCGCCACCTTTGGCTGCAAAGGATGTAATCAATCTGATTTCGGTGTTGTCCATCTGGTGAAGTCCATGTGTAAAGCCGTCTCTTAGGTTGTTGGAAGAGAGTGTTTGTTATGCAGAGTGAATTGTCTTGGCAATATTCTATCAGCCTATGTCCTGCTTCGTTTTGTTCTCCCAGGCCATACTTACCTGTAATTCGAGGTGTCATTTGACTGCCCACCTTAGCATTCCAGTCTCCTGTGATGAAAATAACATCTCTTTTAGGCGTGTTGTCCAGTAGGTGCTGCAGATCCTCATAGAACTGCTCTACAGCTTCTTCAGCATTTGTGGTTGGGGCGTATATTTGGATCACTGTGATGTTAGATGGCTTGCCCTGAATTCGAATTGAGATCATTCTGTCGTTTTTGGGGTTGTATCCAAGCACTGCTTTAGCCACTTTACTATTAATTATGAAGGCTACTCCATTTCTTCTGTGGTCCTCTTGTCCACAGTAGTAGATCTGGTGGTCATTTGATGTGAAGTGGCCCATTCCAGTCCATTTCAGTTCACTGACGCCCAGAATGTCTATCTTTAATCTTGACATCTCACCAATAACCACATCCAATTTGCCCCAGCTCATAGATCTTACATTCCAGGTTCCAATGGTGTGTTGATCCTTAGAACATCGGATTCGCCGTTCACCACCAGCACCGTCGGCCGCTAACCGTCCTTTCGGCTTTGAGCTAGCTGCGTCATCACGACTGGGGCTAGTTGAGCTCATCCTCTGTTCCTCCCCAGTAGCATTTTGACCATCTTCCGACCTGGGGGTCTCATCTTCCGATGGTATACCGACATATCTCTGGTTGTACTGATCCATTTAGTTTTCACGGCAAGAATACTGGGGTGGGTACACTATGATAAACATATATTCACTTTATGATTGACCTATTTATATTGTTTCTATTAGTGCTTGTCCTCTCCCATCTCCTTTTAAAATAAATTCTTTTTTTTCCTACTTTTAAAATATATATATATTACTTTGCTGAACATTTTTATTCATCTTTCCAGGTTTCATAGGAGTGGTTTCAGCTGATAATTAAAATTAAAGAAAGACAATCTATTACCAGAGGAGAGATAAGGGTTTAGGTTAAAACAAATAGGTTTTCCACAGAGTGTATTTCTATGGAACCACCACTCTACATACTAGGAATTTTTTATGCAGAATTGCTCAAATTATCAAATATATACTGTATATATGCAGTATATATATATATATATATATATATATATATATATATCACATCATATATATATATATATATCACATCATATATATATATATATATATATACATACATACATACATACTGTGTATACACACACACACACACACACACAAACTCCAAAAATTTCTTATTTCTATTTGAGAAAATAAAATACATCCTCTTCCCATTTAGTGACTGCAATCCATTCCTTAAATTGGAAGGAAAATGGTCGCTAAGTGAATATGTGACTGAGAGAGAGAGAGATGCTGAAAAGTTCACTGGTTGTGGCCATCTCATTTAGATAAAGTTCTCTCATACAGGATCCTGTGCCTGACCTGTTTTTTTTTTCCCTTTTTTTTCCCCCCTTGCAGGGTGCAGAGATTGTGTAAACAAGCTATCTTTTCCTGAGCTGCTTTTCTCCACAGTACTGCACATCCCTAAAAGTGCTAACCACAAGTTAACAATCTCAACTTTGTGACCTTCAGTTAGTTGATTAGAACCCTTCAGCTGGCTTCCATTGCTGCCTGAAACTGACAAAACCTTAACTAGTTTCACACTGAAGGCTTTTGTTGTCAGGGTCATGAAATTTGGTAGTAAATGCATGCATTGGTAGGAAAATGATTTTTTAAAGTTATTATTATTAACATATTTGCAAATGGTCACTAAACGAGGTAGCTGCTAAATGAGGAGTGGCTGTTCTCTTACAGTAATCCTTTAATTAGCAGATTATTTTAGGACTATCATTCATATATGAATATATGCATGTTCAATAAGTATAGCTTAGAAATCTGTGCATTCTATATAAGTTGACTGTTATATAAGAATAACAAATGGTGGTACAAATGAGGCAGATAATTTGATGCCCACCACACATTTGTACTTCAGCTTCTACCAGCCCTAGCTAGCATAATCACTGATATTGTGGGAAATGCAGTTTAAAGTATCTGGAAGTCACCAGCTGGACTAGCTCTTCTCCAGATATCTTTTAATTTATACACAAAAATCTTAAATGTTATATGTGAAACATTCTAATGTCATTTATCTTATTCCATTCTTATTCTACTCACCTGCTGATTTCAGATATTGTTCCTAAATTATATATTCCATTTTGAGAACTATTTTGACATAGATGAATGAACATGTTGAATTCTTTTGGTTAAAAACATTTCAGAAAATCAGCTAATTAGGTTTAACCATCAAATGAAATATTTTATAAAGACTTTTTCAAGTATTCCAGGCAAGAATATCAGTCAGGTTTTACATTGTTGACTATAATGTGACTGCTAATCACAGTTAGACTGTTAACCATACTGGGATTGTATGATTCCCACATGGAAAGAATTGAACCACACAGAAGTTATAGATATTAGGTTAGTATTCTCTTTCATAATCAAGTCATAAATGAGGGGTGCTGACATTTGATGGCACCGGCAAGCCAAAGGTTAGATCACCAAGACCATCATAGTTCTTCAGTGTGGAGAGTGAGGAACAAAGTAAAACAGATGTGGGAATACACAGAAGAATAATATATGCTGTTCATGCTTTTCTACTTCTCAATCTGAATTCTCTGGTGGCCTCCCATCCAGATCCTAATGAGATCCAAGCCTATTTAGCTTCCAAGCTCAGGTAAGGCCAGCCATGTCCTTGCTGAAAGACCCACAGATATATTGGGATTTTAAGTTTTAATAATAAGAGTTGTACTGCAATTCTTACTGCAGCTGGATTCACCTGTGAGTAAAATGGCATAGTATTGCAGGATAAACATAGAGTTTATCATTGGATATCCTTTCATGGAATATATGCAAGCTCCCTTATATGAATATTGGAACTATCTCAGATAAAGCACTGGGGGAAAAAAAAAGTGCATTTTTTTCTGAGTTAATGATACATGTATAACTTAGTAGTGATAATCTGACATTTCATACAGTACTGATAATGACTTTTTTACAGCCAGCAGGCATGTGTGAGAATGTGTGTGTTTTGACACAAAAACAGTCAATCTCTGTTTTTTTCAAGGCTGAAGTAATCCTGTCCCTGAACCTGGTTCTGATTATTGCTATTAGATGAATCAAGCTAAAATTCAAAAATGCAATTGAGATACTGTTTTCCTTTGTAAAATAGAATGTGCTGTTTTGTTTTGTTTTGTTTTTTAAGGCAAAATGATGAAAGGCCAGGAACATACTTTAAACAGCACAGGTAAAACTGGTTTCTCCCCTGCAGGCTAGACTTGAAGCAACTGAACAGGCACACAGGAATTCAAGAACTTCTGATAAATTGCATTTATCTAGACAAGGTAAGAAGCTACAGTATTACAAAAGAATTTGAACAACTGCTGTGTATCAAATGCAAGTTCTATTTATAGCAATTGGTGTTCGTATTTCTTGCATTTTTTTTTAATCTTACCTGTGATTCTCTTTTGGGCTAGAGATTCAGTCTCCAGCTGTTCTTTGTTTTGGTAATGGCCTGATCTAGTATCAAGTTGCTTTTCTTTTGACTGGGTGAGAACTTTAATACCTATTTGCATTTATTTTTCTATCTACTGTTATAGATGTTTGTAAACATATTTTAGAAGATATCAGCTATCATATGCCTCATGTCAGTTATGGCCTTTCACCCAGTCAAGTCCTGCAAGTTATCCATACCCTGGGTTTTGTGTTGTTTGTGTGTGTGGGGGGGGGGATGCTTTCAAGTCATTGTTGACTCCTGGTGACTACCTTGAAAAGTCCCTGAAGTTTTCTTGGCAAGATTTCAGAAGTGGTTTGCCATTGCCTGCTTCTTCCTAGGGCTGAGAGAGTGTGACTGGCCCAAGGTCATTCAGATGGATTGTGCCTAATGTGGAACTAGAACTCACAGTCTCCTGGTTTCTAGCCTGTTGCCTTAACCACTACACCCAACTAGCTCTCATTCCTTGGTTACAGCTCAGTTATGCTACTTGAAAATACCTTATACAGTACATTGTCTGGAAACTTCAAAGCAAAACATGTCACCATGAAATTGTTGGAACTGTATGGTAGTCATGCTACAAGAGCTGCACCAAACAGGATTTTTATAGGCTAGATTGGTATTCTCATTTTCAATCACCTGAAGAGGATGATGAAGTCTAAGCATGCAAAGTGTAGGAACACTCGCTTGCCTGCCACCTCACCATAGGTCCTAGTCATACAGAAAGCAGCATTTAGAGATAACACCTTGGCAGATCTCCAAATAGCTAATAGTAATGGACATGATTTGTGGGAAGACCACTAGGAAATCTGAGGGCTGTAGGCTAGGCTGGGAAGCTGAAATATCATCCTAGAAAAAAGCAGTGTAAAACCATCTTTGTGTTACTTTTTGAAAACCATATGGACATTTCTGTCTGTCACCCAGAGTCAGGCTAGACTTGAGGGGATATGTATTCAAGTCTTTATGTAGCCCATGAAGTTCTCTCCTGTTTCAAGTGCAAAAATTTTGCAACTTTTTATATAATTCCTTTCTTTTTCTTTAAATATATGATATTTGCATGGACCAAAGGTGTGTTTGGTGTTCTGGATCATGCTACCTATATAGTGCCATGCCTTTTGTTTATAGTGTAACAGAAAAGTCAGTGCTGTAGCTAACTAATGTTGAAAGGCCAGATGTGAGACTGGACAATGGAGCAGACTAGAAATCTGAACAGACTGTGAAATTATGAAACTGGAGGAAAGCAGTGAAGTCTTAAGATAGCTATTCTGAAGGCAGCTTGGGGAAAAAAAGCTGGACTAGAAGCAATTGCAAGATAACATCTTTGTTGGTGAGCCTGGAATGTGGAAATGTAATAATGTGAATGGACTTAATTTTCATAATGAGATTGTAGGGATCATGGTGTGAAGAATATTCCATGCTGTGTATATGCTGTTTTAATATTTTCCACAGAAGATATGATGGTAGGAATTCTTCGCATGCTACACATTACATTAAAAATAAAAATCACCTCCTCTAATGTTTATGGTGCTATGCAGTGTTTCAGACATTTACGAACAATATATAGGGCTTATTTATTAGTTTCCAGCTGTTTGTTTAACTAACATGCTGGCTGAATCTGAAGGTCTCAATTGTAGAAGTTTCGTTTCATAAATTAATTTACTTTGGGAGACTCCTTGAAAAAAAAAAAGTCTTGATGCCAATGTGGCTTCAAGAACACTGTTCTTTTTTTAAAAAAATTGTGATTTTTTTTTTTTTAAACTTTTAACTGTTAAATAAAGATCTGAATCATTGATATAACTAATAGCTGCCTTTTCCTGTAAGGTCTCCTGGTAGGACTTTCTGAAAACAGAAGTCAGTCATCATGTTTGGGCATAGAATACAAACAAAATATCTCCGTTTGAGGTCTTTTGATGCTTCACTTTCTTGGCATGTTTCATGCACAGCACTTTGCTGAATGCTTTGTACTCTCCTTCTATGCACACATCAAATTTTCATGCCCCCAAAAATCCATTTAAAACCCTTATTTAGCATCACTTGAATAATGCATTCATTCTCTTTTATGAAAAAAAAAAACTGCAAAGGAGAAAAACATATACTTAAGTCATTGGCATTTGGATCGCTTGATGCATTGACAAAGCACAACCTTGCATTTTTGATGCTGACAAAAAGACAAAGGCACAAATGGTGAGTTGGGCATCTTTTATATACACTTCTTCCATAAATCAAGGCCTTAAAAGACATGCCATTTTGAGACTCAAGTGTGCATGAAGTTTGAAAATGCTATTTTTAATTTAATGTCAATCTTGTATAATTTGATCAGAAGAGAAGGGCTTCTTATCTCTAAGTCCAAGTGCCCTCTCCCAAAGATCTAAACTAATTCTTTTTTCTCTCTCTCCAAACATTTTTATTTTAGTGCATTCTGCCTTTATGGCAGAAAACTAGGCTAGAAATATTTTAAATAAAACAGACTAATTTAAAAGTTCCATTTAGTTGCACTAACTCTGGTATTTTATTCAGTATTAGTATAATCCTATAATATTACACTTAGAAGTAAGAACCATCTGATTTATTAATATTTGCTGTTATTAGAGTAAATATTGGACATCTATGGGGGAGGGGGCAGGGAGTGCATGTCAAAAAATAATGATGTATGTAAAAAGTTGGGTGGGACTTTGTATGGATGCAGCTGCCATCTTAACTTTTTTTACACTGTCCTACCCTCATGGACATCCCTGAGGCTTACAGTAGATCCCACATTTTAAGTAACATATATAAAAAAGAGATGGAGGTTCAACTGCAGTCATGACTGCCAACTTGCCTTTTTTGAAACACACTTCCCCACAGATGTGCCAAAGTCAGATGTGTTTTAACCCCATAACTACTCAATATTTTTATTAATGACCTGGATAATGGGATTAAAGAGTTTCTTATCGTATTTGCAGATTACATAAAAAATGGTAGGTTTGGTCAACAGTTAGGAAGACAAAACAATATTGTAATCTGATCTAGACATGTTGGAAGACCAGGCTGAGATGAACAAGGTTTCTTTCAACAGAGGAGAAATTTAAGGTATTACATTTAGGGAGGAAAATATAGGACATGTATACAAAATGAGGGATTTTTGGCTTGGAAGTCAAAACATTAGAAAGAGTCTTGAGTGTGGTCAGAGCTAAAAAGCTGAATATGAGCCAGCAGTGTGACTGTATTAAAGAAGTATGAAGTCCTTATTCCCCTGTACTAGTGAGAACTACACCCAACCTATTGTGTATGATCCTTAGCATCACATTTCTAGAAGAATTATTAACAAATGAGAACAGATTCAGAGGAGGGTGACAGAGTTGATATAGGCCCTATGAAGATGGACTGAACAAACTGGGGGTGTTGAGCCTGGAGAAAAGAAAGCTGAAGACATAATATTAATATTCAGGTACATAAATGGATGACATAGAGAAGATGGTCAGAAGCTATTTTCCATCACCACAGAAATTAGGTCCAGCAATAATGGATATAAGTTATAACTACCTAGATTTCATATAAATATAAGGACAAAGTGCCTGACAGTAAGATCTGTCCACCAATGGAAGTTGTGAGGTCTCCATCTCTGGAGCTTTTTAAAAAAAGGCTAGACCAACACTTGTTAAGGATGGTTTAATTGGTTTTCTTACACATTACAGAGTTGGACTATATGATTCCTATGGTCCCTTCCAACTCCACAAATCTATTGTTCTATGCCAACAAAAAGGTTAGCAAAGTAAAGTTTCTCCAGGCTAGACATGTTGGAGATGCAACTTCAGATACATCAACTCTGCACCTTTGGTGCTATTGCTGATCACTATGGACTTTAGGAGTAAACATAGCAAACAAGGGACTCTCTCTTTGTTCCTCGTTGTTTTTGCTATGCTTTCCAATGATTGGAGGGCTGATATTCTTCAGCCTGCTTCCTACAGAAAAAAATTAAGTACTTTCTTCTTTTGTTTTCTACTACAATACTGACCAAAAGTTCAGAGATGTAGGTTGTCAGGGTCAGTCTCGCTTCGCAATAAGACACAGACTCACTTAATGGGTATTAAGGATTTCTGGTTTATTGGAATGGTGGCTGACAGAACGAAAAACGGGAACGGGGGGTGTGGTGTGGAGGTGCCCATTTTATACCCTCTTGTATGGCCCCAGGCTCCTCCACCCTCTATTGTCCCAATCCCTCTTGATGGGACCCTTGATTGCTGCATGGGCGTTTTCCCGGTGTCTTCTCTTGTCCTCTCGATTCTGGTGTGTCCTCCAGGGCACCAGGTGCGGCTTATCTCTGCTCATCCGATGTCCTTCTTTTCAGCTGCATATGGATCCATGGGTGTGGGTGCTTTGGGTGCTTGTTTTAATCCCTGTTTTAATTATCTTCTTCCTCTATTCCTTGATGATCATGATCTACATTGTGAGGCTCTTTGTGCCTTGCAACGAGGTCATGACATGCTGCTCCCCCAAAGATGTCTTTATGGTGCTGGTTTCTCTGGGTATGCCTCGTGGAACTGTCTAGCTAGTTGTCTTGCCATGACATGTTGTGCCTGGACCCACTCTGGGTGTGAGAAATGTTTCCATTTAATGAGGTATTGCAGCTTACCTCTTTGCTTTCTTGAGTCCAGTATCTCTTGTACTTCAAAATGTTGTTGGTTGTCTATCATTAAGGGTGGGGGCGGAGGTTCTTCCGTATGCCATTTGGATGTGCTTGTTGGTTTCAGTAGTGCACAGTGGAATACTGGGTGGACCCGTCTCAAGTTGTGGGGCAGTTCCCGTTTTTATGTCAGGGTCAGTCTCGCTTCGCAATAAGACACAGACTCACTTAATGGGTATTAAGGATTTCTGGTTTATTGGAATGGTGGCTGACAGAACGAAAAACAGGAATGGGGGGTGTGGTGTGGAGGTGCCCATTTTATACCCTCTTGTATGGCCCCGGGCTCCTCCACCCTCTATTGTCCCAATCCCTCTTGATGGGACCCTTGATTGCTGCATGGGCGTTTTCCCGGTGTCTTCTCTTGTCCTCTCGATTCTGGTGTGTCCTCCAGGGCACCAGGTGCGGCTTATCTCTGCTCATCCGATGTCCTTCTTTTCAGCTGCATATGGATCCATGGGTGTGGGTGCTTTGGGTGCTTGTTTTAATCCCTGTTTTAATTATCTTCTTCCTCTATTCCTTGATGATCATGATCTACGTTGTGAGGCTCTTTGTGCCTTGCAACGAGGTCATGACACTCTCTCTTTGTTCCTTGTTGTTTTTGCTATGCTTTCCAATGATTGGAGGGCTGATATTCTTCAGCCTGCTTCCTACAGAAAAAAATTAAGTACTTTCTTCTTTTGTTTTCCACTACAATACTGACCAAAAGTTCAGAGATGTAGGTTTTCTGTTGGAGGATGTAACTTTCATAACCCATTTTACTTGTCCTTTTGGATCTTATTTGGTCAGTATTTAGCAAACTATACGTATGTTTGAGAAGAACAAAGCTTATAATAATTGTCTAGACTCTGATATCAAACACTGTATCCTTCTGGACCACTTGCAGGGGTTGGTTATGGAAGACATTTGTGCTTCAGTGATTCTCTTCTTTTCTCTATGGTCAATTCCAGGGATGGGAGGGGTGAGAGACTGAGCCCCCACCCAACATGTGGAGGGTCGACGCTGTTGCCTCTTCTCTTTAACATCTACATGAAACCACTGGGTGAGGTCATCCATCGATTTGGATTAAGTATCACCAGTGTGTGGATGTTATCCAGCTGTAGATCTGAACCTTGAGCTGTCTAAGTGATCCTGTCCACAAGCTATCCAAGTGTCTGGAGGTTATGATGGTTTGGGTGGGGAAAAACAGGCTCAAGTGCAATCCTGGTCAGACTGAGTGCTATGGTTATTTGGACTCCCTGGATCTAGAAAGTATCCATCTTTGGTTCTTTTTGAGGCTGGTACACAATTTAGGGGTGTCATGGATTCACAGTTGCTGCTGGAAGAGCAGATGGCAGCTTCAGCCAAGAAGGTCTTCACACAGACTTAGGATTCCACTGTTTTTTAAACTTTTTTTTTTTCCTCAGGACATGTCCCACTTTTAAAAATTATGGAGGACTCCAAAATAAATTTTGTTTATCAATATTTACTGTATTAAAAATTAAAATTGATGCATTTGCTACTGCTACCACATCTCACTATTGTTTGATGGGATTGTCATATTGTATTATTTTTCAACATAGGCTGGCAAAACATCTTGATTTCATGGACTCCAGAGAGGGTCTTGGGGGACCCCCAGGGGTCCTAGGACCACACTTTAAGAAACACTGCATCAATCCCAGACTCTGGACTATTTTGGATGGTGGGGTCCTTCAGATTGTTCTTACCTATGAGGGGGTTTCTTGGTTCTTCTTTTTCACCATCCTTTATGTTAATTGCTGTTTTTATCTGTTTTTAATGCTCAATCAGCCAAGCCCTGCACATTGGCAATGCTCAGAATAGTTTCTGAATTGGGTGGCCTTACAAACCAAATAAATTATAAGCAAGCAAGCAAGCAAGCAAGCTGTTGTTGCATTGCTTTTTTCCCCTTATTGCTTTATTCTTTTTATCTGTTCTATTGTATTAAGTATATAATGCCAAACACACACATCTCCACATATAACCTAGGTATATATTCCTAGAGGCTACTAATAGTTGGTTGTCATTAACCCAGCTTTGATTACCAATGAACTTGTAGCTGTAGTCTATTTGTAACTTAACAGAAATATATGGATGGCAAGAGCAGGGAGAGAGGCTGGGTGACTTTGGGCCATTCACTCTCTCTCAGCCCAATTCACCTCATAGGGTTGCTGTTGTGGGGAAAATAGGAGGAGGAAGAAGTATTTGGTATGTTCATCGCCTTGAGTTATTTATAAAAATCATAAAGGTGGGAAAATAAATGAATACATACATACATACATACATACATACATACATACATACATACATACTTTTATACAATGGTTCTATTTGGATAGCAAGTACGGGTTCCTTGCTTCATTATAGTCTTAGATTGCATTGAGATATTATACTTCCCCCTCAGATAACCAGCTGAATATGTAGATTTATGGAGGATAGAGACAGTGCTGAATGCATGCCCATGTTTCCTGTGCAGAATGTGTCCTTCAAGTTCCTGAATCCTTTCAGTAGTTGTGTTCCTGCAAAATCCTGAACAACAAACTAGTCAGACTCATCTTAACTGAGCATATTGTTGCCCTAGGTTGAGTTTATGTGTCATGAAACATAGGCTGAATAAGCCATGGTTAAGCTAAGCATGTCATGCAAATACAAGGATTTCTACTCTCAGTATCAGAAGTTATCTCTTCTTACCTGCAATTACTGCTGGCAATTACATTAAATCTCTGGCAGTCATAGATACTCAAGTCACCACTTAAGCAATTATTACTCAGGCACAGATCAAGATGTTTACTTTTTCAGTGGTTATGAAATGCATCAACATCTATAAGAGCATCCAAATTCAAAAACCTAAAATAGGGCATCATATTTTCTTTTATAAAGGCACCTTGCAAACTGTCATTAGAGAAATCCATTTGTCTTACATTTCTAAGGACAATGCAGTCAAAGTCCTCTGTTTTTCAACCAGTTTTTCAAACTGGTTTAAGCAGTTTTACGTTGCCTCAATTGAGCTCCGAGCCATCAGTGGTCATTGTAATGCCCATGTTTATTTAAACCTTTCTCATCAGTCATAAGTGATAGAAACCTAATACTGAAATATCAGTCTTTTTCTTTACATGGCAAAAAAGCTAATGTGCAGAGCTTGGTTGATTGAGCATTAAATGAAATTGTATCCACATCGTAAGTTGTTGTTGCCCACTAAAGCTGCTTTCCTA
The DNA here is from genome assembly GCF_035149785.1 of Candoia aspera. Taxonomy (NCBI): domain Eukaryota; kingdom Metazoa; phylum Chordata; class Lepidosauria; order Squamata; family Candoiidae; genus Candoia; species Candoia aspera. The sequence goes on along the minus strand of NC_086159.1, from coordinate 60,340,573 downwards.
TGAGTTGCCCCACTGATTTAAATTCATTTGTCTCATTTTAAAGGCCTGTGTTAGCTGTCCTTTGGCGGCTGCTATTTATTAGCAATGGAATTGCAGTTAAATGCCAGCTCAGAAACAAACTGGGTGTGCCTATAGGCACAATTGGCAATTTAGGTATGCAATAGCATTTCTCAGTTATTAGTCACCCAATTACGCATTTAACTTTAGTTAATTCGTTTGCATGTATAAGAAACGAAAATGGATTGCAAAGCATTTACTCTATCGTTTCAATCAGATGAGAGTGACCTGAAGCTGAAAAAGAAGTGAATTGAAATTATTTTAAAGTTGCAATCCTTTGTACAGTTAATGAAGGGTAAAGCTCATTAAGCACAGAGGCCTACCTTTGAATAAACATATCTATAGTTATGCTGTTCCCTTTGACCCTCCCTTTCTCTTCCCTATTGTTCCTCCAGCATATGCTATTTTTCATGGGTATGGCAAGGACCTTGATGTTACATCTTTTCTTGCCCCGTGATCAAATTGCTGTTACACAAAGTTACAAATTTCCACTGCTTTGTGCTTTCCAAACTGAAATTTGGTAGTTTCCCCCCCCCCTAAAAATAAAGAAATAATAAAGATATGAAATTCACAAGATTTGCAATGCCCCAGTGCTGGATGAGCCATTTTCTCCAGCCATTTTTGATCCTGGAGGAACCCTTGAAATATTTTTCAGGCCTCGGGGAACCCCTGCACATTCAGGCTCAAATATAGGCCAGAAGTGACAAAATTATTATATTTGTTTCATGTGTAGGCCTGTATATACGCATTAACAGTGTTCTTAAACTAAAATATATACAATGAAACTTACCTCTTTAATGTGAAGTTGCCCAAATTTGAAATAATTTTTTAAATAAATCGTGATCTCCAAGGGAACCCCTAGTGACCTCTCATGGAACCCTAGGGTTCCACGGAAGCCTGGTGAAAAAAATCCTGAATAAAATACTTTATATATATATATATGTATGTATGTATGTATGTATGTATGTATGTATATAGTCTTTATACATATGTTTGTTTAGCCTTACAATCCTAAATCAAAACTCAAGAATTTCTTCAAAACACCATACAGTAGAAGCAATGTGAAATATCGCTTGTTTTATTATTATTTTTAAACACTGATGTGGTACAGAAAGAACATCTGTCACATATATCTAAGATGGCAGCTGCAACTGCATGATCACACCCTGCTCCTTTTTTCACATGTGCTATTTTGATCAGGCAATTCATGTGCCCGCCATCTTGACTTTTTGAACCCCTGCCCTCCTGAAGATATCCATGAGTCTGGGCTTGGATTCATAATTATGGTAGTGTTGAATTTATTTATGTATGTATTAAATTTATATCACCGCCCATCTCCCCCAATGGGGGACTCTGGGCAGTTTACAATAAAATAATACTAAAAACATAACCACCTAAAATTACCATTAAAATATACATAAAAACAAATGTAAAATCCAAGTGGAGATGGAACACAATCACTAAGAATTAGGTGATATCTCTTTTTTTCTGAAAGCCCTGTGACAGACACTTCCATGATTCTTTTCATTCTGAAAATAGCTGAACCTTTTGAATTTGGCTGGTACAGACACATGTTTCATTCAGTTTGGTTTCTTTAGGTCAGAGTCTATCGCCCATCATAATTCCTTTATGAACAGCACAGAAAAGCATGTGAGGCTATAAACATCAAATCCAGCGGAAAATGAAAATAAAATATTTGCCTTATTTTGCATTGGTGAATGATCTCACAAAGCAGCAGAACTTCTCACATTTTGAAGAAAGGAAACTAACCGTACATTGTATGAATTAAGATTTTAAAGATTTTTGCATTGGTAAATTAAAGGAAGCAACTGAGGAAAACTGCAGTTTCATATAAGTAAAAATATTCTGTTCAGCGATAGAATGTTCCCAATGGTTATGTTTCCCATTCTCTGTTGAAGGAAAATGACATTTACCTTACGTATTTTAGATCATTAAACATCTCTGAAACCATGCTATTAAGAATGCTGTATAGCTTCAACTGTATCTTAATATAAATTTTTAAAAGTTCATTATTAAGTACTCTGGTTTCCAATGTAAAGTTTCCAATATAAAGTTCCTTGTTAAATATTCAGGTGGATGGTAATTTTCCCAAAGGAACCAAATTGAGAGATTCTGGTAACATTCTTAAAAAAAAAAAGGCCTTTAGTCATATCTTCACTGCAATTAATGGAAAATATATGGAAGCTATTCTTTGTGCAATACACCCCAAATTTGACATTTAGAAAACATTATTGTTAAGCTGATTTCCAACAGATACTAAAAAGTCTTTGGCACTACTTTAGTGCCTGGAGTTTATACTGATTGGTACATGGTGATTTTGATGATTCCGATGATAAATCATTATTTTGTTATTATTGTAAGCAACTAAGCATTTGATTGTTTGCTTTATTTCCTTATTTTTATACTGACCAGCTCAAACTGATTTATGGAGATTTTGGCAAAATATAAACTTTAAGTTAAAAACAGAAAGAAATCTGCACAATCACCACCAATATTTAACACTCAAATGCTTGCTCACTGAAATAGCCTTGATCTTGAAGAAGACACAGAAAGGGTAACACGGGCATCCCTGGGGACAAGCAGGGGTTGGAGGCACACCACAGAGGACTGACTGTGAGTCCATGTGTTTTTTGTACCAATGTAAAGGATGCCAAACCATAAAGGGATCTATGGGTCAGCACACTTGAATTGGCCTCAGAGGCCTATTGGCAACCATCACAGGTGAAATAGTTACGAAGAAGGTCTCACCTACTAATCATCTAAGCACTATATGGTGGCTTCTGAACCACAAGGAAAGCAGCCCCATGGGGACTGCATTACAGTTATCTAGACAAGTGGTAAAAAAGACATCAACATCTCGGTCCAGTTAGGGCTACAATTAATACACCAACTAGATCAAGCTGGATGAAGAGCTCTTGGCCAAGACTTCCACCTACTGTTACAGGAGGACCTCCAGTTCCTTTAGAATGATGGCAGCACCATTTAGAGACAGCACTGGAACCATCATGGAATCAGAGCGTTCTAGATAAACTGCAACTCCATCTTGCTGGGATTAAGTCTAATCTTGTGTCTATCCATCCAGACTTCATAACCTTCATACATCAGGTTAGGACTTCCATTTCCAGCCTGGCTTGGGGTGCCAGTGTAAAGTTGAGTATCATCAGCATATTTTACCCAAAATTGGTGATGACCTCTCCCAGTGGCTTCATATAGATTTTAAAAAGTAGTGGTTAGCCCTGCAGAATCCTATTTATAATAATTTATTTAATTTATAGGCTGCCCAATCCCCATATAACTCTGGGCAGCTTACAACTAGGAACCAAATATATATTAAAAATATATTAAAAATACAACAGACTGGAAGACCAAAGTAATCAAAGCAAAGCAAGCAAAACAAATAAAAAGGGGCTTCCACTGTTACCCTGTTCCCAAGGCCTGGGAGAACAGCCAGTTCTTCAATGAACAACAGCCAGATCTTCCTGAACAACATACTTATGGCCTGAAAATGGGCTCGTATCTATGATTAGTCATGTCCACTCCTTACTTTTGATATTGTTGCTGTGTCTCTTCATCTGCTTCATTTCTTGGAACTCCTCGGTAAACTAGAAAGAACCTGGTATCTGATGCTGATGAATGATCTCTTGTTTATGCTGGTGTATGACTGTAATAAAGACTTGACTTGACTTGACTTGACTTGACTTGACTTGACTTGACTTGACTTGATCTGATTTGAAGGTATCTTAGGACCAATCCCTTCCAACACCTTAGTCACCTCCATGTTCCAGGTGGTCTGATACATAGTGAAACTACCTACCAGAACACTAAGAAAATCCCCAGGCACTACCAGGAAACTCTTAGGATTCATTTGGCACCATGGATCAGGTACAAAACAACATTTTAATAAGACTGGAAACTGCAGCCCTGCTTCCTCAATCTCCTTTATATTTTGTCTTCTTTATCAGGTGCATTTCAATATGCTTCACTTAGCAGCATAATGGACAAAGAGAATCAATATCACAATTAAGTCAGAATATCTGGTAACTTGCAGAAGGGGTAGTGGAAAAAAAACTCAGACTTGTTTAGCAGCAGTTTAAGATTTTGGATAACTTCTTACTCCACTGAGATTGTAATTTACATTAAGAAAATATGAAAATTCAATATTAAACCCAAAGGTTTAAGTATGTCTTCTCAAATAGTGGGTAGCCAAATGATTGAATGAGTGCACCTGATGGCATGAGACACCCCCCTGTTCTTTACTCCAAGAAACTGGCATTTAAATATAGAGTATCCTTTTACAGAATACTTAATTGTTTCTTAATAATTTCTTTTGTGGCATTTTTATGTTTTCCTTATTATTGTTCCACAGCAGGTATTAACACTTAGCCAGCCCCGACTGAGCCAAACTGCTAACCAGGGCTGAATCTGATTAATACTTGAATGGGAAAACCTAAAACTGTAGGCTAGGCTAGAAATAAATACATACATAAATTCCAGAAAAAGACAGTGCCAAATCACTTTTGTACTGCTACCAAGGAAACTACATGGATGTGTCCATGTAATTACCATGATTCAAATTGGATTCAGTATTGTCTTTATTACTGTGAGATGCTCAAAGATTTTTTTCCTTTATTGTAGGCATCTTCTTATTGCTTCATGCAACAGTCTCCAATCTACTGCCCTCCAGTTGTGTTAGGACTACAACTCCCCACATCCCTTGCAATTAACCATGTAGGCTGACATTGATGGGAGGTGAAGCCCTATCACTTTTTGGGAAGCACCAGGTTGAAGAACACTGCTTTGGAGCTTCCCTGTCTGCATTTCCTGATATGAAAACATCAAGTGGCACTGCACTTGAAAGTGATTCTGAATCTTAACATGGACATGTTGTTTTCTGATAGACACAAAAGTCACTGATGTTACCAAATCCTCATGAAACCCAGAGCCTCTCCACATTTTGGGAGGTAGCAAACCCTACAAAATGTAGAGAAGAAGCATTTTTGGGTGTGCTTAGTCTGTAACAGGAGCTGTTATGTAAGAGAAAATAAAATAGTTTACCCCTAATTACCACTGAATTATTTAATCATTCATAACTTAAAGTATATTTTCTCTTACATGTCTTTTTTCCAACCTAAAAATCCCAAAGTATGTTAACACCTCCACATGGAGGACTTGGTCCTGCCCACTGATTGTTTTCATTGTGCTTTATGCCTTAGTCTCAATGTCCACCTTGATATGGAACAGCCAAATACATGTTGACTGTTATGAATCCTGCTGTCTGGTTCACAATCCCTTTCTTCAAAAATCCTAACACAAATTTGCCTCCTCCCTCCTCCATTTCTCCTTTACACATGATAATACTGTAAGGCATAAAGCAGCATCTCGGTTTCTTAATTTTTCATTCAGTGATCCCTCCTTGGCTGTTCCTCTCAAATTGCTTTTTGAGTAGTCAGAATTTGTATTTTAAATATTCATGCAGGATTAGACTTCCTATATTTTCAAATACTTCTTTTCCCTTTCACAGTGCTACTAGGAGATGAATTTTCTGAATGTTTCTAAGTAGACTTTCCAACTGAGATGTCTCCAGGTATTCTGTTCCAATCATGCCCAGACTGTACAAACAGTTATGAGTGCTTTAAGCCAACCAATCGGGAAGATATTAGCTAAGACTGGCTGATTTAAACATGAAGATGGAAAATGAATTATTAGTAGGAAACGTGAGAATCGTCTCCTTTGCTAAACTAATTTCTGTTCAGACTGTTATAGCTTCAGTCCTATAACTGTTTAACTAAGCATCTGTAAAACTTATGTTTCTGAGTAGATATCTAGGATTGTACTGGAATTCTGGGCATTAGATTACAGAGGACAGAGAGACACACCATGCACAGGTTTTATCTGATTTTAAATGTATTATTTCATTTTATATTGTATTGCTGCTTTTGTTGGAAACCACTTTGTGATACCTTGGCATAGAACACACACACACACACATATACACACATCTGTACACATTAGATCAGTCCACAAAAAAAAAAAAAAGTGACACAATAAGTAAAACAAGGATCCCCCCTCTCGGAAAGAGTTAAATTAGTGGAAGATGATGGTTTGCCTCCCTGATAGATTGCTTTCAGTCACATTGATTCAGAGATGGTCAACCCATTTGCAAACAAAAAAAAAGTTCTAAATATGGCTGTGTGAATTGATCCTAGATTAGTTGCATTCAATCAATATAAATAAATCAGAATAAAGTTAACTCCTTTTCCTGATTCACAGTAGAGAAATTTGGATACATTCCTATTTTGATACCTTCAAGATTTTGAATATTTTTTTTTCTTTTTTGACCAGCTAACCTTACTGTCTTTCTGTATCACTTATCCATTACCTTCTGGAATCAGCATTTATAGATACACCAGTGGACAGAGTGATTTATGAAATTTCCTAAGGGCTTAATAATAGTTCTTTCCAAAATGCCAGCTCAGCAAGGCTAATGTTGTTTTGTATAGAGGTCTCCAGCATTTAGGAGAAAGCTATAGACTACCAAATCACATTAATGCAGAGTATCCAGACACCTATATTGTTATAATGCAAGTAAGTCATATTCTGATGATTTATTTGGGGGAGTTTCTCATTTACAGATCTGTATTAACAAAGATGGTCTTCTTAGCTGCCGTAGGAGTAAAACACATATGAAAAATGAATAAAAAAGTATATAGTGCAAGACAAAAACTGCTGTCCATATCAGTTAGGTGAGAATAAAGTGCATATCTCTCGTTTTTTTTCAGTGAAAAGTTTCAGACATGACTGAAGCAATATTCTCAAGCAAAGAGACAACTGGCCAACTAAAGTTAGGCCGTGTATCTGTTCTACCCTTTCCATTTAACATTGAAGAATGTCTATTGTGTGGCTCAAATCCTTTTGGACAGGTATCCAGTTACCAGTTGATGTGAAAGTTGGAGTTATTTTGCTCCATGTGCAAAGTATAGCCTTTCTCTCTGAAGAGCAACTTTCATTTTCTACAACAACAGCAAAAAATTTCAAAGTAAAATAAAATTGCTCAGTCCAAGCAATTAAAGAAACATCACATTTCTATAGTCCTATACTGAAATGGACACTTATTTCTGAAAATAGCTATTGTGCATAGACTGTTTCCTCAGGAGATGTCTCACTGAATTCATTGTACTTCTCCAAACTAAGGGGCATGTTAGGGCTTATGGCAAAATCCTATATCTAAGAATGTACATAGAAGTACATTCTACTGGATTCAACAGGATTTATTGGAAAAAAGCCTTAGGTGGTTTTCTGTATCTTCTTCTATGCCCACTTATTTTGATGGGATATACTTCTTAGTAGACATGTATAAGATTGCACTGTTAATAACTTTACCAACTAATGGAGTTTCATGTCAGTAGAATTCTTAGTGAGGTGAGTTTGGTTAATTCAATAGTTCCCACTGGGCTCATCTAGATCTTGTATGCACAAGAACAAAACAAAAATACTCTGAATTATGTGTCACTTACCTTGCATTGAGTTGGAAAAGATTCAGATAATTACAGTACTAGAAGGGCCTGATGTTCTCATTTGTTATTTGCTATTATGTCTGTAATAGATAGTAATTGGTTTGTGAGTTTCATGCACTCTGTATGTTATTAAGACAAAATTGTTCTCTGCAACTACTGCTGCCTGTTTTACTCTAGCTAATGAAAGCCTAGTTTGAAAAATACTGAATTCAAGCTTCAATGCAAGATCTTATTTTGAAAATTTCAGATGGGGGAAAATGTTATAGTAACAAGGATTTTAGAAAATGGATGGATTTATTCATGAAACCGCTTATGTTGGCACCCTAAGAAACATTTTAAGACAGAATAGTCTCTTCACACAACTAATTCAGTTGTTGATGAAGTTTTCATTGGGGATTCATCGAAAGATGGGGAGGAAAATGTTAATCTTTCAATATATCAATGCATAAAATATGACAGAATATGTTGGATGCAGTCTGAAATGATTTTTTAAAAAATGCTATTCAAAATTGTTTCAGGGATCATTGCTACAGTAGATGGCAGCATCTAACTGATCTAGGGTGATCCTCAGAAACCTAAATAGAATATGACCTGGTAAGTATTTAGTTGGGAGACCATTAGGAAATTCCAGGGCTGTAGGTCAGATTGGGAACCCACAAGGGAAAGCAGTGGGGAACTCCTTCCATTTTGTTGCCAAAGAAAACTATACAGACATGAGCTCAGTTTGAAGGAGCTTTAGTGTGCCCTGATCAAATGATTCCTACGATAGTGTGGTCAAGACCTAACAACATATCTGCCTTTTTTTGATAGATTCCAAAGCCCCACAAGATCATGGCATCACAATTCAGCAATGAATCACCAGGTTACATATAATTTTGTTTTCTGTTTGTGTTGTTGCTGTTGTTAGAAACAAGATTAGGATTAATACATCTATTTTAATTTTTCTACCAGTATCACTGTATCACTTTCACTCTGAGAGGCCCTCTTCAGTTGGTTGAAACTTGCTCAAAGCTTTCCAGAAATTCAACATGGCATGGTCAGTAACGAAGCTCCACTGTAGCACTAGAACTGAAGCCAAAGTCACTTCCAACAGCTGTTTGACTTCTGACAGCAATCCAGCTGCAGTCCCATTTAGTATCCTCTAGAATTGACTTTGGGTGTTCTTTTCCTCTCATCCTTTCCACATCTTAACAGATACCTGTTTTACACTTCCTATACTCTGGCTATGGAATATAGGGAAACTCTAGCTGTCAATGCATCTCCCATGAAACCTTGCAACTCTTGGGAGATAACTGAAGAAAAAAAAAGTGCAGCTCTTGGCTATGGTGCATACTGTATTCCTTCAAGCTCAATGAAACTTGGCAAAATGGTGACCACAATTTGAGGTGGTCAGCAAGAAGACCAAAAGGTCCAACACAGCAGATCATTCATGTGAATTCTGTGTTCAGCTCTCATTGTAACATTTCAAGGACTGAAAATCACTTTGCTAACTTAAACATTCTAGATACAGAATCTGCAATATTTGATAATAGATGGGTTAATATACATGTGTGTGTGTGTTTCATTAATATCCCAACATGGACAATTTATATCCAGGGCAGCTCTTACCTCCCAGTAGTTAAAACTCATGGGTATATTAATCAGTAGTCTGTGTTGATTTGTGTTAATAGTAGCACACTAACCTGTTCAGAATTTTGCAATGCAAATTCCTTATTTAAAAAAAAAAACTGCCTAGAAAAACACACATGCACTTGTTTTAGAAAAAAATAAACTCCTAGATCCATTACTGGCGAAAAGTTGCTTGCAAAAAATGTGCATATTAAAAAACAGCACCAGTATATTTAAACATGGACATTAAGAAAAGTGCACACAGAAAATGTGTTTGAATATTCATGCACATCTTTTTCCAGCCATGCATATGAACCGATGCATAAATGGGGCTGAACTATAGTTGTTTAAATGAAAATTCTAGCCAAAAAAGATAATGGAGTTGCCTATGCATCCTTGAAACACAATGTAACACATCACACGTGTGATACTAAATTATGTAACAGCACATTGGTATAAAACATAAGCACAATTCTGCCAATCACTCAGCTTGACATTCATTTGGTAGAATCCAGCATATAAAGGACTGAACAACCTTACTGAAGCACCAAAATAGATTGCATATTTTTCTTTGTACATTCTGCCAAAATTCAGATGTTTATTGATACAAATAAAGAAGAAATACTACACATAGCGAAGCACACATAAATCTTAGTGATTTCAGTGAACTGCACAAGCACATAAAATGCACAAAAATTCAGCCAAAAGCACTGCAGATGCACGATTTCTAATTGGCACATGTGGCTAATAAACAGAATAGGAACTAATTTTGATTATCTTGCTTTGCTGGCTGGGAGCAAGTGGTGGAATTAAGCTTCTTTATCCATCATCTGGATGCTGGCAATAAATTGAAAGAAATGTTGTTGTGCTTGGTTCTTTAATCTCATGCCTTAGCACAATTTAGCACAACTCAGATTATGAAGACCTGAAGCTATGTGATGTATATCAGACACCCATATTATGCTGACAGACCCATCGAGCTGGTCTCCAAATTGGCTCTGTGTTTTACAGATGACAAAAATACAAAAAAGGACGGGGAATATTCTGATGTGTTGTAGAATATCCATATGGCCACCAATATGGGAGGAAAAATCTAAAATCAATAACAGATTGAAATTGCTTTGAAAAGGCTCTTGGACCCCTTACTATTCATATTGGTTTTGGAAGTCTTAACAGAGAATATTAGAAAGAAAAATCAGATTGAGGGAATAAAGGTAAAACAATAAATATATAAATTAAGAGCGTTCGCAGATGATTTAGTTATTACCTTACAAAATCCACTAACATCTCTTGACTACTTATTAAAAACGCTACAAGAATATGGAGAATTAGCTGATCTCAAAATAAATAAACAAAAAACAAAAATGATAAACTTAAATACATCACAAAATATTCAGAATATATTAGAAAATAAATCAGGATTCTCTAGTGTTAAAAAACTCAGATATTTAGGGATAGAGATTACAGCTAAAATAATGATCTATACCAAAACAACTATGCAAAAATATGGAAGGAAATACAACAAGACTTAGGGAAGTGGGAAAAACTAAATTTATCATTTATGGGGTGAATCTCTGTAATCAAAATGAATATCTTGCCAAGGATGTTATTTTTATTTCAAAATATTCCAATATTATTAACTGACAAAACTTTTAAATTATGGCAAAAAGACCTATCAAAGTTCATTTGGCAAAGGAAAAGACCAAGGATTAGACTTAAATTAATGCAGGATGCTAAAGAATGAGGAGGCTGGGGTCTTCCAGATTTTAAATTATATTATGAAGCATGTGGATTATTATGGGTAAAAGAGTAGAATACTTTACAAAATTACAGATTATTAAGTCTAGAAGGCCACGACCTGAAATTTGGTTGGCATTTGATTCCTATGGTATAACAAATTGAAAGTAAATAAAGTATTTAATAATCATTGTATTAGAAAGTCCCTTCTTAGAATTTGGGAAAAATATAAATCTACTCTAACACCCACTCTACCATTATGGATTTCCCCACAAGAAGCATACAGTAGGAGAGAAAAAACAGGAATTTTCAAATGGCTAAGATATTTGGACCTAATAAAATTTGAAGGGGCTATATATAAAATGAAAAGAAGAGATGAATTGGAAAATGAAGGACATCCATGCCAATGGTTTTTGTATTTTCAATTAAAGGAACAATTTAAAATTGATGCCCAAAGTTACAAATTCACAAAAGATTTAACCTGGTGGGATAATTTAGTTTATGCCAACAATGACCACATGATTTCCAAAATATATAAAATGTTATTACAAATAAGAATGGCAAATGTACAGATTAAACAATGTATGATTAAATGGGAGAGAAATCTTGGACATCACATTGACTATGATGTTTGGGAAAGAATGTGGACCAAAGGGCTGAAATTTACTTTAAATTATAATTTAAAAGAAAAATTTTACAAAGTGATGTACATGTGGTACATTACTCTGGACAAAATATCCAAAATGTTTCAGAATACTTCAAATGTCTGCTGGAAGTGTAAAAAAGAAACAGGAACATTTTATCATATGTGGTGGACTTGTAAGAAGGCGAAAAAATTTTGGACATCTATACACAATATAAGGGACGCGGTGGCGCTGCGGGTTAAACCGCTGAGCTGCCGATCGGAAGGTCGGCGGTTCGAAACCGCGCGGCGGGGTGAGCTCCCGTTGCCCGTCCCAGCTCCTGCTTACCTAGCAGTTCAAAAACATGCAAATGTGAGTAGATCAATAGGTACCGCTTCGGCAGGAAGGTGACGGCGTTCCGAGTCGTCATGCTGGCCACATGACCCGGAAGTGTCTATGACAACACCGGCTCCATGGCTTAGAAACGGAGATGAGCACCACCCCCTAGAGTCGGATTCGACTGGACTTTACGTCAAAGGAAACCTTTACCTTTATACACAATATAATTTGTAAAATGTTGACTAAAGAAATTAATAGAACACCGGAATTCTATTTAATGGGCTCATGGACAAGGATTTGGAACATGAACATGGAAAACTTTTACGATATTTGATCACCGCAGCTAGAATTACGTATGCATCAAAGTGGAAGGAAGAACTGACCCCCTCAATGGAAGAATGGACATTTAATTCCCGGAATCTGGCACAGATGGCAAAACTTACAGACCAGCTAAATGATAAAAATGTGGAAGATTTTCAAAATGACTGGACCCCCTTCTTCAACTATGTAGAATTGACCCAAAAATTAACGTAAATGTGTAAAACATATGAATATAATACAAGATGTAAATATTATGTATTTGACTTATATAATCTCAATAGAACTGTAGAATTATTGTAACCAAATTAGTGAATTGTGAAAATAAATTATTTAGTTAAGATATAAAATTGTACTACTTAGGGAGTTGGAAATCCATTTCCTTTCTTTTAAACCTCTTCTCCTCTTTCTTCTTTCTCCTTTCCTTTTTTCTTTCTCTTGTTTTTGCATTTTATGCTTATTGTTGATTTGTCATTTTATGTTTGTATTATTTGTGTAAATAACTTCATAAAGATTATTTATTTAAAAAAAAAAGAAAAGAAAAGGCTCTTGGAAAGCCAATAAAAATAATTAGTAAAAATCAAATAATATTACCTGAATTTGGAAGGTTCATAATAGAGATGTACCGTAGACTAATATCATATGGATTTGAAAGAGCATCGATTGTCAATAATAACTGGTTATCAAATAATCAAATCTGACCAAAATCATCTCTTGTCCAGTTTATCAGATTTAGTAATACATTCTGTATGAAGATACTGAGATGATATTTGAGTTCACATGCAAATGAAGTCAAGCAGTGACTTCACTCCTCTATGCAAGCTGGCAAGAAATAAATGGGACAAGTTCTGCAGCTAAACCTAGTGATTTCATTGGGACTCACAGGGCCACTCCTCTGTAGGACAATTTTTGTCACAGCTCAGACCAGGCGATGAACATGGTTTTATTGCAAAAAGAAAGCAAGGCAATGAACCAGCCAACACCTTCCTATTAAAATTTGGGGAAAGACAGAATGTGGATCCATAGATAGCTCCACAATTTGGCTTTTGTTGTTGTTTCTTTGTTTAGTGAAATCTGGTTTTTTATTTGTAAAAAAAAAAATCTAAACTCATTATCAGTAAAATTATGGGAAAGATGATAGCTATCATTGTCTGGTATAATCTTGTTGTTATTGTTTATTTGTTTAGTCGCTTCTGACTCTTCGTGACTTCATGGACCAGCCCATGCCAGAGCTTCCTGTCGGTCGTCAACATCCCCAGCTCCCCCAGGGACAAGTCCGTCACCTCTAGAATATCATCCATCCACCTGGCCCTTGGTGGGCCCCTCTTCCTTTTGCCCTCCACTCTCCCTAGCATCAGCATCTTCTCCAGGGTGTCCTGTCTTCTCATTATGCAGCCAGAGTATTTCAGTTTTGCCTTGAATATCATTCCCTCAAGTGAGCAGTCTGGCTTTATTTCCTGGAGGATGGACTCGTTTGATCTTCTTGCAGTCCAAGGCACTCTCAGAATTTTCCTCCAACACCACAGTTCAAAAGCATCGATCTTCCTTCTGTCAGCCTTCCTTATGGTCCAGCTCTCGCAGCCATATATTACTACGGGGAACACCATTGCTTTGACTATGTGGGCCTTTGTTGTCAGTGTGAGGTCTCTGCTCTTGACTATTTTAGCATTCAAATAGCAAGAATCTTTGGAGGAGGAGGACTGAATGCAGAATGTTATAGAATCCTTTAATGAAACTAAATCATTGCATTATGCTAAGATGGTCTAAATCTGATTGCTGCTCCTCTTGTGTGTTCAGCTGTAGCTTTAAACCCTGAACAGGGTTTTCTTCTTCATCAATTCTTTAAAAAGAGAGGAAAAAATAATAGATACACATTATTCAGGAACCATTTGCTTACCTGATGAAGAAAAAAGGAAGCTGTAAAAAATTGCATGAGATAAGACTCAAAACAGAGAAGCTGGCTGCAACCATACACGAGTAAAGTCCACTTAAATAGCATGGATAGGACTATACTATCAATACAGGAGAACATTAAGTAGAAATAAGTTGACAAACAAACAAATCTTTATTATGGTCAAAGACCAGCATAAGGATGGTGGGGTACAGTCAGTTAAAAGCATATAAAATACATTAAAATCTAATAATAAAAGCTAAATATATAAAGCACAGAAGTCTAAAAAAAAAGGGAAAAAAAATCTTCAGATTTTAAATGGTGCCCTTGTAGGTGACCATCCAGCTGAATTCACCTACTTCTCTGGCTCCAGAATGAGCACTATTGACTATATAATTATCTCTAGGGACCTTGTCCCTTATGACAAAGCCCTAGAAATTATGCCTAAATTTGACAGCGATCATTTCCCTGGTCCAGTTAAATGCCTTCAGTCAAGAAACACACACTGAGGGCTGTTACCAGCCCCTTCTAATACCAGCAGGAAGAACTTACTGCTGAGCCAAGTGGACCCCCCATCTAAATCAAATGATAACCAAGCTACTGGCCTCAGACTGCCTACAGAGCCTTTTTACTTTTTATTTTTATTTTTGGTTCCATTCAGTCTTTAAAATTTGCATATCAAATTAATTTATCAATAATCAATACTTATACAGACTACTTGTGGACTTTTTTGTCTCATAAGATTTAGGGATCATTCCTAATAAATAATTTAGGTGTCTCTGAAGCTGAAAATGCCACTGGTTCAAGCTGAGATGTAAGTAAATGTTGTACCAGTGAGCACCAACAATGTTATTTATCCTTTAAGTGGATGAAAAGATAAAAACTTACCATTTTATCATCCAGTAATGGACCTAACGTAAAATTCCCAACAACCATCCAATTCTTCTGTAGAACAGATTTTTAAAATCAATTATAGTCTGGATTATCCCATAGGGTCAATTTAGCAAGAAAAAAGGCATCAAAATGCCATTTTCTGGAAATAGCATACCACATTTTTCAGATCAATGTAATTATGACAAGGAAATTTGTGTAATCTCTTATATTTTGAACCAAACTGTTCAATTAGCAAAAGGTGCTATGTGTGAATATTTCAGAAAGGCCCAGAATACAAACATACAGTATTCTCTCTCGCCTTGCCAAAACTCTTCCCCAAATACTGTTCAAAACAACCCTGTTAGGGGTCACACCTGTTGTTTCTGCAATCTTCTGTATCCTTAGTGTTATTTTGATCTGGCTCAGTGGAGGGTCTCTGCCAGGTCCCCTCAACCTCTTAAATAGAGCCAATAGGGCCCTATATAAGAACAGATGCCATCAGTTAAAGGAAAGAAGGTGAATAAAAGACTGACAGAACTCAGATCAAAACACATGCAGAAAATAAGAGGAAAATACTATTGATATACTGCAATGCAATTACTCATATGTTTCAGCATATCCTTAAGCTTGCTTATTCTGAACTGACTGCCATAGGGATTTCTTTGTCTTCTTCCCCCCTGCTAATTATTTTACAGCTATCAGTATTTCCCCTCCATGAAGACTTTGCATAATTCTGGGCAGCTGTCACCTTCAGTTTCTATGCAATATACAATGGACAGTTCATCCATTGACGCAACATCTTGCACCTGGAAATGGAACAAGACAGGGGAGCTTTCCTTTTCTTTGTAATGCAATTCACTCATTCTTTCAAGGAAGACCATCACTGAGCTCAGCTGCTCTGCACTTCCTTTCGCTATAACAGAGCAATACTCATTCTGATTCCATCTGTTCTTGAAAGGCAGAAGACAATAATCTATATGGCTGTAATAGTTTAATGCACCAACGGCCATCTTTTAGGCCCCAAGTGTCACATGCGGTACTAGGAGATATGAATTGTTAAGGCTTTCCCTATTCCTTTCCATTT
Source organism: Candoia aspera (assembly GCF_035149785.1). Classification (NCBI taxonomy): domain Eukaryota; kingdom Metazoa; phylum Chordata; class Lepidosauria; order Squamata; family Candoiidae; genus Candoia; species Candoia aspera. The sequence continues at coordinate 60,324,508 of NC_086159.1, read as the reverse complement.
GTCTTATACTTTCTCACTTAATGATGCAGCAGCTTCTGCTGATTTTCTGGAAGGCACTGTTTCTGCCTTGCTACTTGTTTGCAGTTTGGGAAATTCTAAAAAGAGGGGGGAATTTGTGTATTATATTACAGGATGACAGCTGCTACACTTAAGAAGATAGTCCCAGTTTGACCTGCTAAGGGTCCAGAAGTCTGGAGGCAGACAAAGCAAACCGATGGGGTATGTGAAGTCCCTGTGATGGAATGTCTAGCAGACTCTGGGAACATAAGGAGGGAGCGGATTGTTACAGAAAAGTTTATTTAGCCCAGAGGAGCGGGGAAGCATGAGAAAAAGACTCAGAGTAACTCTGCATTAATTATGCTATGTATAAGTTGATCTGGATAACTGCTTTGGCAGGCTTTCAATTATGTACAGTATGTCCTTGCACATTTAAAAAAAATGCATTGTGGTGTCTTACATCAGACTGTGAGCAAATGTATACAGTGTGCCAGAATGTAGTTTGCTTTGCCTAAGAATAAAATATGAATGGCTGGGTTCACATCTTCCACTAAACTATAAACCATGTTGAAAAAACCTTTGAGTCAAAACCAAGCAAACCACACCATAGCTAATGCGATCACTGAATCGCCTTTAATTCAACCTAAGTTTCATGTAGATCAAGAAAGAGAAAGATATGGCATATATGCCCTGGATGGTGTGTATGACTTCATCCCAAGATGATATCAAGTTGATATCATGCAGACATACCACTTGACATACCACTCAAAATGTAGTTGAGCTTGGATAAACTGTTGAATTATTCCTGAAAGTAAAGGCCACTTTTTGACAATCCATTCAAGTGTTGGTGAATATTTTCAGCTCATGTCCAATATTCCCAAAGCAATCTAAAGGAAAGAGCAATATTAGCACTTGATGGCATTCTCAACTTATTCAGCATTTTTCTTTTCAACATCCATCACAGTGATGGTAAGTAAAGTATCTTTCAAACATTTATCAACATAATATCCTCATTGAATGCATTAGTAGAAGCAATAAAAGCAAACACATTCTCAGACTTACAGGAACATGTCCAGGCACTCCTGCCAGACCACTTCTTATCTCTACAAAGTCTTTATGCATTAGAAGTGTAAAGCAGTACTGCTGAAATTACTGTGAACAAAAATGCAGTCTAGCTTAGGTTTATTTTTTTTTAAATGGGAAGAGAACTAAAGTGGCAGCAGAAGGGTGTCTAAGATAAATATCACTTTTATTTAAAATAACATTGGAAAAAGAGGGGGCCTCTGCTTCATGCTGAATTACAAGCCTCAGCACCCATGGCCCTGAATTAAAGAAATATGGATATGGATGCTGTCTTGGTGTGCATATGAAGATTCTTACTTAGCAAATTGCAGGCTGTGCAAAAATTCAATCTAGAAATTTATTTGGAGAGCTAATTGATCAAATATCCAAATAACTTTGGATATCCAAATAAATAAACTTTGAACTCCAGATAAATTTCTGATTCACATTGGAAAGTCAAACCGAACCATTATCTTGAAATAGATACTTTCAGATCACTTCATATAATTAAGCTGCTTCTCTACATTTGCAGGAATGAGTCCCCCCCCACCCAAGTCAATCTAAATTTTGAATTTAAATCATATCAACACCATTTGACAATTTGATTTCAGACCTCCAAATTGAATTGGTTTTGCAAATCAGTCTAGAATCTTGAATTGGTTCAATTTTTTAAAATTAAATTAATGATTCAAATTAGATGTTGACTGATTCACAAAGCCCTAATAAATAAACCTTTTGGGGTCCTTGGGCATGTTTGGTATTTCAAGATCATGCTTTGTGCATTCAAAGAAAATAGCTGCTGTTCTTTAGGTTGAAGGAGGGTATTGGCCATTCACAAAAGGCAGACAGGTGAGGTTGCTTCCCAGCACTCAGGATACCTATCATCAAAGCTCCATTTATCAGTGGCATCTGCAACGGTGGTCCACAAAGTCAAGATTGCAGTTGTAGAAGTGTAATTAAAGTCCTGCCCTTGTATGCGTAAAGGACATTGATGCATATACAAGAGAGGTGGGGTTTCAGTCATACTGCTGAAATCAACCATCCTGACTTTTTTAAACCCTCCCTCCAGACACTGTTGCAGTTTATCTTTCTTTGGGGAGTGGGCATAGTCTGATGTATCAAAGCTGGCAGGTTGGGGCAAAAATAAGGGAGCAGTGGGGCAGTTAAGGCTGGGGCCTAAGTCCAATGGGGCTTAAATAACTAAGATAAATTGGGTCACTAAATGGTGACTATAGCCAGATTGTCCCTTGGAATGTCTATAAGCCATGATAAGGAAAATATAGAGTATCTTGGCAATGTACAATTCAGTCATAAGATGAATGTACCAACAAAAGCAGAGAAAGTAATAGCTGAACATTTCATTAATGTATGGTAGTTTAGTTAACTTACACATCAAGGAAACTAATTATATCTCTATTCTATAATCTATGGAGATAATTTTTATTTTACAGTCATTGAAAGAGAGTTTAGTTTCAGAGATTAATCATTCTATTAAATATTAAATAATTACAGATAAAACAACAACTATCTCTGTGTTTTATAAGCCACCTTCCTGGCTCCATACTTGAGTGATTTAATCTTCTGCAAAGAACTGATCTGGCTTGCCAAGATAAGATGAACAAGGTGCCTTCTATATAGAATTACCTGATAGCTTCATGCTACACTTTTACATTACCCTGATAGTAAATAGTATTGGCATTCAAACACATGAGACAAAATGTATTTATTCATCATATTTATATATGTTTTCTGTATGACAACATTCTTGTTAAAGGGGGGAACCCTTCCTTGAATTACAAACTTTTGACTGAACTATTGTATAAGAACTGTGAGATTCTAAATATAATACTTATAACTATATGTATTTCCTTAATTTACAGAACATTGGTTCCAAAGTGGAGAAGTTCCTTCCATTTAAAGAACGATATGAGACCCATAGAATGCTCTTTCTGGTAAATTATGGGGAAGGTGGGTTTCCTTTCCTCTTCTGCTTCTCCAGAAAATCTTATCCTCTTTAGCAGCTTTTTAGAAGGCAGCAGGGAGGCTAAGAAGGAAGGAAAATTAGTACATGTCCTCTCATCCCTGTCTTTACTTGGAACATACTTGGACTAGTTAAATCCAAAGAAATTCACTAAAATAATAATAATTGCATGATATTCTAAATTTATACAAAAAGCCAATAAAATCTGGCAGTGCTAGAGAGGAAACTATCATATGGAAATACTTAAGCCTTGATCTTCACCAGAAATTATTTTCTGTTGTATAATCATTTTTCCCAATTGTACATAAAATAATGCTAGTACATTATACATAATAATTAAAAAAAATATGTTATAGTCTTCCTTTTGTGGTTATCTTGCTTCCCTATCAGTTGTATAACAATTCCTTCTCTAGGCTGTCCTATTAATGAATAATGCATGCTGAAAGTGTTTATGATCAACCTTCTATATAAAACCTTGGGGCTTTGCTCTTGGCTTGTCTGGATGCAAGAGACCAGGGACTCCCTGTAACCTGCTAGCTTTGGAAAATAAAGTAATCATTTGGATCCCCTCCAGTTGTTGGTATTTATTGGTGAATTTTCCACCACAACCAGGAGCAACCTTCTTTAGCTTTTGTGCCCAGGCAAGGCCAGCCAAGTATTGCCATCTGTTGAAACTCTCTGATTATAAGCCTTCTAAAAAAAGCAAAGACATCAGGAGATAAAAGCACAACAAATGGAGAACAGATATTAACACTGCACTATACTGGAAGGTTATCATGATATATTTTCTTTCAGGCTTTCCTTCTCTAAAACCAAAGATGTTTTAAACAACACTTGATTTTTCTGTAGGGCTGATGTAAGTTAGACTCTCACAGTCAAAACAGTATTGCTATATGGGTATAATAAAAAAAGTTGTCTTTTGTTTCTGGGCTCTGGTTAAACAGATTAGTACTCCATTAAGATCCAACAGGCTCAATAGTTTTCTACAAGCAGCTATTATTCGTGCTCCAGAGAAACAAAGCATTTTTTTAAATGACCCAGATGTCCCTTTCATCTCCAATTAATGGATATATTCTCTGGTTTGCGGGTTTCCACTGTCCCCACTGCTGTTGTGGCATCTTACAGAAATCCATGCCTTCACCCAAATCTGTCACTTATCCATGCAAGCACCCAAATACTCTGTTCTTTCATAAGTGATAAAGCAGGCAAGATAGCTTAGCTTCCCATGTGAATATCTGCCAAAGGAAAAGGTAAGGTGGCGGGAAAAAAGTAGGCTAAGGTGGCAAAGAAAGTGAAAACTTAAAACAATAAAAAAGTCTGATGAAAAGGGATAAATTGAGAAGAATGGAGGTATGAAGAGTGGCTGCCCAAGATGGATCTAGACACCTTTGGGTGCTGAAGATTTGTTGCTGGTTTTAGCAAAGAGTAATGTTGGCTTGGGAACCTGAGATGGACTGAGCAGGGTGCACTGCTAAAGACTTATCGATTTGAGGAGAGCCTGAAATGTCCTGAAGTGGAGGTGGCTAAGATCCAAAGCTCACTGAAGACCAAGGAGGAGGAGGCACAGTGGGATCTTTTCTACCTTTTGCAGGATGTTTCTGCAGGAGGCTGAAGAGCAAATAGTGAAGACCAGGTTCTATTGACCTCAGAGAGAAAGCCAGTGCCAGCCTGAAAGATTGAATCCAGCCAGCATATTTAGCCCCTAAACTCTAAATAAAAGGTAGGATATTTAGAAATAGAGATGGGTACATATATGCTAAGCCAGTGCTGCAACTTGTAAAGATATTTGGTAGAAAAAGAGCTTAAGCCACTGTGTTTATCAGCCAAGAGGGCAGACAGAAGAGGGAGCAAAGAATGGATCATGGTCCATCTATCTAGCTGTAAATCACTTTTCCAAAGGAAGCTTGTGAAAGCCAAAAGTAAATTATTGTAAGCCTCCCAGAGTCACCTGTTGAGATGGGCGGCTATAGAAATCAAATAAATAAATAAAATAAAACCACTGCTTTGTTTTACTTGCTGGCTTAATAAAAGGAGGGGGGGAATCACAAGAAGTATTTTGCACTATGTCTTGAATCAAATCCTGTGGACCCACAGACATCCTTGTGACAGATATATTTAAAGAACAGTTACAACTCCAGCTTTCCTCATCTGCTATGAGCAAGAGAAAGCAGAAGAAAATTTATTTTCACAAAGCAATGGTGTTGACTACTCCTCTGGTTCTGTGTATTAGCTCTTCCTTCCTTCCTTCCTTCCTTCCTACCTACCTTACCTACCTACAAAAGACTTAGGTTACAGGTGTGGAGACGCCATTATTTGAAACTCTATGAGTAGAAATGTAGCATATACAAGGAAGTAAAAACAATCAAACTCCTTTTTATCATTCCATGCCCACAATCCAAGACACCATTCAGAAAACCCCTTCACCCTGCCGCCGTGTAAGTCAGCTGATTGCCTTTCTTAACCAAGAAGTCATTAGGAATGAGTTATTTATTGAAGAGCCAATATTGTTGTCTGTTCATCTGGATTACTGCCATTTTGCTATAGGTCCCTCAGTGGAAGAATAAAAGGGAAGGGCAGTTTGAAAACCTTGTTTTGCCTTCTCAAAGAAAACAACATCTGTACATCATAAGCAGCAGAACATTAGATTTGGCAGGAGCAAGCCCTGTAGTTTATCACCTTGGCTCACATGAGTAAGTATCACTTCCGTCAAGGGAAAGAAGGGTGTGGACATAAATCAAGAAGCTAAAGAGGCATAAAAAATGTATAAGTATGGCAGAAAGGTACAAGCAGCTTCGCATACATTTAAAAGGGCTCCCAGATCTGGCTGTAAAAATCTGAATAGACTTTAGATGGCAGGAAAGGATGAGCTCTTTCTGCATCTCTTTTGCATCATGTAGTGGTTGATCCAATTTCTGGAAAAAAATCTTAATATAGTAGTAGGCATGCAAAGGAACAATGCTTGGCTTTGTTTCATGCTATGGCTCCTACAACTTTCTGTCCTCGGCTTTAGTTTACTCTGGATCAAAGAGAAGAGATGTAATAAAATATATATTGAAATTTAAATCTCTGCTTCTTTTCTTAAATGTTGCTTATTTTATCACTGGTTTATATTCAGAAGGAAACTTCTTGCAATGGCTGTTAGGCACAGGAAACAAAGGAATTACTTATCTACCTGCTTGCAGTTCATCTCTCAGCTTTGTTCTCAAATACCACTCCAAGTTCAACAAGCATCTTTTCTTATAACTGCTGTAACAATTTATGAGCCAAATCTAGCCTCTGGGGAGACTCATGCCAACCCTGCCTCAATTTCCAAGAACCAAAAAAGAAAATGAAAAGGTTCTGTGCACTGACTTGAAGGCACATAAGGAAGGAAGGAAGGAAGGAAGGTTTTTGTTTTTTTTTTAAAAAGAAGACAATTAAATGATCCTGGATTGCAGCAGGGGCATCCATGGTGGCAAATAAATAAATAAAACATGGTGGCAACAGCTACTGTGCAACTGAAGCTCTGCCCCTTGTTTACATGTGTTGCATGTGTGTCACACATAAGAAGGGACAGAGCTTCCATCACACAGTTGCCACAGCCATCTTGACTTTTTTTACCCCTCCTCATGGATGTCACTGCTGGATTGTGTATATTGTGGAGTCCTTGGTGCTCTCTGAGCCTTGTTGTTTTCTTGCAGATGTTTCATTGCCAAACTAGGCAACATCTTCAGTTTGAAGAGGGAGTGGGCCTTGCTCTCTGTTTATATACCATGGTTTGTCCAGCTTGTGTTGGTGGGTGTTGTTCTCTTCTTGGGAGTTCCTTGATTGGGCTGTTGTTTGCTGCTTGGTTGATTGACTGAGTTAATAGTTTCTTGATTAGGGTGTATTGTGCTGTTTGATGGTTCATCTGGTGTTAATCCTAGTGTTGATTTTTGCATATCTGGGTGTTGATTGCTGGCAAGGGAGTGTACTGGTCTTTTGGCTTTTCTATTGTTTCTTTTGAATGGTATACAAATGTTGTTTACCTCTATGTTTCTGCTGATGGCTGCTTTGTCTGAGTGACAGGCTTCCAGGAATTTTCTGGTGTTTTTGGATTTGGCTTGGTTTAGGATGCTCACAGTTTCCCAGTTGAAACTATGGTTGAGTCTGTCCATGTGTTGTGAGATTAAGGAGTTTTCATCATGTCTTCTGACTGCTAGTTGGTGTTCATGGATGCGCTCTGCTAGTCTTCTGCCTGTCTGTCCCACATAGTGGCTGCTATAGTCCTTACACTGTATGTTGTCGATGTTGCCTGCTTTTTCTTCTTGTGCTACTGGGTCTTTTGGTTTACTTAAGATGCTTTGAAGAGTTTTAGTTGGTTTATGTGCTATAGTAATGCCATGTGGTTGTAACAGTCTGTTGGTAGTTTCTGAGATGTTTCTGATGTATGGCAGTGTTATCCTTTTCATAGCTTCTGTTGGTTGGGTTGTAGTAAGTTGGGTGGTCAGGCACCTTTTGATAAAGTTGTGGGGGGTATCCATTTTGCTGGAAGATGCTGTATGGGCAGTCTGTTTCCTTTTTCTGATGTTCTGGGTTGCTGCAGTGCATTAGTGCTTGTCTGAATAATGTTTTGAATAATACGCAGCTCCTCTTGAGGGAGGTTGTGTATATTGTTATTGTATAACAAATATATTACTGTACAGTAAAGATCCATATACAGAACAATCATCAGTTATGAGAAGTATATTGATTCATACATATTGATAGTGACCATTTGGGCATATTCTGTATTCTTTGATCTGCCTGCACATTTTCACCATATCCAAAGGAGTCTATGGAGGAAGGTAAGGGAGAACAAATGACGAAATGTGATACCAGAGTTAGATGTTGGAGTGCCAATATAGCAGTGCAGCATTTTCATGAGGACATCACCATACATGTACCATCATTCTGGCATCATTGTGGTTTGCTGTGGATGCCACTGATTACATAAATATTTATCAAAGTGTAAATAGTTTTGATTGTCAATAGTCTCTTCATTTTAAGTATACACTCCAGCAGCTTATAACAGAGCCCCCAACTCTGCTATAAAAAGAAATGTTACATTTCTGATTCCTTTTTCATATATTTCCTATTTTTCTGCAGAGTACAGTTGATTTTTTTTTGGTTCTATTTTTTATTAAGATAAACATAACATGTAATTCCTGAGTAGGTGGTATGCATGGTTTTTGTTTGTGCAGAGACAACCTGTTCTGCAGAAATCAACACTGCTGAAAATCCAGTATTTCTATAATGTTTTCTACAGATGAACTTGGAAAAAAGAAATATTTCTGTTATAAATATGCAGCTGATGATGAAATGGACTTATATGCCAAGATCCAAAATGAAAAACTAGAATGTTAATCCATGCTGTTCTAAAATCTTAATAATAGAGATATAAAAAAACAACAACAGAAGGATAACATGGCTGCAGGCAGCTAAGTAGTGTTACTAATAAGAATTTATATACACTAATATACTCATTTTGAGTGTCCTAACCCAAAATATGTTTAACATATATCACCATTAACCATCAATTGATGGCATTGAGTGATTAATCTAGGAGCTTCCAAATGCTGCTGAACTACAACTCCCAGCAGCCCCCACCAGCATTGGCAACTGTGATGCTGGGAGATGTAGTGCAACAAAATCCACAGGGCAATACATTCCTCCTTGAAGTTGCATCCCATTAGTTCTGATCTTACCCTCTAGAGCAAGTCAGAGTGAGAATAGTAAGTCTATATTTGTTGTAGGTTCATTTTTATCTCTGGCTGAACATGGGCCATATTCTGCATTGGGTTGCCACTACCATAATACAGTGTGGCTTCTTGTTTATCCTTCTTCCTTTTCCTTTCCTCCTTTTTTTTCTGGCATGCTAATTCTAGGCACTTTAGAGAAGAGATCATCGTGGGATACTGGGAAGCAAAGTTTGCCATGGCGCTCTTGCAACTTCCAATCAGATATTTGTGTCAATAATGTCATAAAAAGCCTTATAGATTCATAGATAAAGCATCTGGGCATTAAGAAGAACACACAAGACTTAATGTCAGTCACCTTATCAAGAAAATGTAGAAGAGCACATAACCAAAATAAATATTGTCTATTTTGGCCCTGATCGGAGGGGACAAAGGCATTTGCACTGAATTATCTGTGCTGCTGCTGCTGCTGCAGTTTTTTATTCCCAAAACTCTGTTTTTCCTCCTTTCCCCAAATTAATCTGTGAGTTATCACACCAACATGCATTATAGGCCATTGTGCTAGGTCACCAATCAGACTGATTACTAAGTTCAAGTGAGAGCAGTGCCAATGTGAATTAATATGTGAATATTTCAGGAATGTTGTGACATTGCTAGGGGAGAATGGCTTCTTTTAGCAGATTGTGAATAATTGCTAAATTGTAAATACTTTGCTCTAAATTATCATTATCATCATATTTTTATTTATTATTTGCAAATTCAAGGGAAAATATAAAACTAAGCAGTGATTATCTCTGAAAAAAATAAAACAATGAGAATTGCAACTCAACTGCAATAATTCATACACAGAGCTATAGGAAAAAAGAAAAGGGATAGAGAAAAGAAAATGGAAGAAAAAAGAGAATTTTGTTAATAGATGTATAATTGGAGTTCAGAAGATTATTCATCCTCTCTTAATATATTTATCCAAAATGACATTTGTGCTGATGAGGGAATCAGTCAGGAGAAACCTTATTCGTATAACTAATAAATAGTGTCCATATTTGATTAGACCTATTTTTCATTTTAGGGTTTTTCAAATGCTTTTATTGTTGAATTTTGTGTGTGCGGTGTGTGACAACTGGTAGAAATCTATCTAGATGAATATGTATTTTTTGAGTGGATTGAGAATATTTGGAAAATTATGGAAGTCATACTTTTCAAATTATGGAAGTCAAACTTTTGTCTTCTTACTGCTAAAGCGTTTAAGAAATGCTGCTGCTGCTGCTGCTGTTAGTATTGTTACTATCATTACTACAAAAACAAGAATTCCTAATATATGGCAGACTTAAATAGTTTAAGGCAGTGATTTTTTTTTTAATCTGTTCAATCATGTCTGATTTTTGGAGACTGCCTGGACAAGTCCCTGCAGCTTTCTTGGCAAGGTTTTTCAGAAGTGGTTTGCCATTTCCTCCTTTCTAGGGCTGAGAGAAAATGACTGGCCCAAGGTCACCCAGCTGGCTTTGTGCCTAAGGCAAAACTAGAACTCACAGTCTCCTGGTTTCTAGTCTGATGCCTTAATCACTACACCAAACTGGCTCTCAGAGGCAATGATAGGCAATCGTTTTTATATTGATTGTCCCAGGATTGTTTTGGAGCTGCACAGGTGGGTAAAACTGATAGATGGAGCCAAGAAACACACACATGCACAAACATATATTCTGTATGTCTCACATGTACACATATTTCCATCTATTCTTGTTGTCTCTCAAATACACACACAAACCTTCAGTCTTGTGTATGTATGAAAAGGAAGGCATTCTTTCTTGTGGGCAAGGAAGCATTAATCCCCTCCAGCAATTCCATTAAATGGTTGGTTACTAGTTGTTACCATTACTAATGAGAAAGTAGCACATCAAATAAGTATTGCGGAAAAAGAGAAGTTGGAAAAGTTCAGTAGCACTCTATGGCCATAGGGAGATCACCAGAGTGCAGTATGTGGTCCCTAGGCTGCAGGTTGCTGTCATGTGATATAGAGTCTTAATGAATTATCGTGATACAACAACAATTATGGAGAATGGAGCATCTTGTCTTGTCAAGAGGTTTCTGTTCCACTATCAAAAGCTTCCAGTGACCTTTTTGTATAGTTGCACCATAGAACACACCAAGCAGTAGTATGTCCTTGAAATTATAGCCATGAACAGCTATGGAGAGGACTCCATCAGATAGATAAGAGCACAACACCTTCACCATAGGCATTAATCAAGCTAATTAAATGGATTTTCCAAGAATTTGTTTTATCAGTATGAAGCTAATTGTTGTGTAAACATGCCTCAAAAGACTGTCCATGGAAAAGAATTAAGTCTCAAAACAGGATTGGTGTTTGGGTTTTTTTGTAGTTCTTTTTTTCTAAAAAAAAATAATGCAGGTTTTTTTAATGTAAAGAGCTAACTCATGCAATGCATTTCTCCTTGAGACAAACAGCTTTTTCCACCTAAAACCTAAGCCAATATTGTATTGACATATGGAGCTTCCCCAACAGGCTCTTAATCAAGTTTATTTGTTCAGATGCTCAAAAGCTTTCATTCATTGCTTTGTTTATCATGCATAGCCTTATTTATTTGCTAGAGCCAATTATTTCTTAGTGCAGTCGGGAGGGTTCAGTTAAAAATACAAGATAATAAATGCAGCAAAGGAAAGGATCTTCAAAAAGTCCTTGCTTTTTGAGTCAAGGTATTGTGTGGTATCCCTTCTTTCAGTCTTCTCTCATCTTTTTGGATCATATCTGATTCTGGAACAAGAGCGACCAAAAATAAATAAATAAATAAAGGTTCAGGGAAGTATCATCAAACTTAAAAATAGAAATCTGAAGCAGAAGTGATCAGATGAGCTCAGGACTGAGAGACCCTATTGTTCAGATTCATAGCTAAAGAGAAAATCCAAGGATTAGCTACAGATAAGCTGAAAGAGGTAAACTACATTAGCTGTTGCTATCATAGACCTGGGTCTTTAATAACTGCAGGGCAATCAGAAATGCACCCTAACAAATCCCCCCACCCTACCCCAAGCAAGGAGGTGCAATAGTGGTGGAAAAAAAAAAACTGGTGCTACAGCTGTCCTACTGTATTCTGTTTTGTTTGCTTGCTACAACCAAAAATAAATAAGAATCAGTGAAGCGGGATTTCCTCCAGGTATATTTATGTTAGATTACAGCCTTAGTATTCCAACCGTGTATGTGTAAATCAGTGCTAAGTTAGCTTGTTTGAATCAATATGCAGTAAATAAAATGCTCATATTTGAATGTTGATTTTTATTTATTAATTCAACAAAAAAATCCTGCCTCTCAATCTTTAAGAAGTTTGCAATGTGACTAGCAGCCACAAATACAAACCGTGAATCAAGTCACAGGCCACATCAACCTGAAAACAATTTTAAAACTTTGCTTTTAAACAGAAGAACCTACCTCCATCAATCAAAAAGCAGCAAAGATGGAAACATTTATTTCAGTGAGATGCCATTCACAATCATCCACATCAGTTCCAAGGGATGTGAAGGAAAAACAGGAAAATGCTTAACAAAGGCAAAACACTGGCAAGAATCACATCAACATTCAACAAGTGCCTCTGTTATGGATCCCTGCACAGAATAATTTGCTATGCTGAAAAGAACGAACGGATGTACTTTAATCTACCTTTTTGCCTTTCCTAATATGCAGAACTATCATTAGCTCTTGTGTTCCATCTGGCTTATGCTATAGAAGAGAATTCATGTTCAATGAAGCAGGGAAAAAGAAGGCAAGAGACACACTGGTATTGAACTAACAAACTTTAATGATAAACCTGAGGCTGATAAATTGACTTATCTAATTTAAATAAGAAAACAGTCTTTTCCCCCTACCCAGCACTCTGGTGGAAAATGAGGACAGGGGGTGATTGAAATGTTAATACGTTTCTTCATGGAAGTAACTTTTATTTAGGGGATGCTTTGAGCTATAATTCTCATAAAGCAATAATGAGATATTCTAGGACTTACGATCCCAGATATCTGGCTTACATTAAAGTTCTGTTCCCGAAGAGGAAAGCGTTAGCGGGAGAGAGGGGGGCAAAGTAACCAAATTTGCTAGCCCAATCTCATGAGGCAAACTGGGGTGAGGTCATTTTAGTTCCACTGTGTGGTCAATTTGAATCTCTAAATGACTTCCTTTTGTGGGAGGGGGTTTCAAAATCTCATGCAAGGGGCTTCCATCCTCTGCTTCAATCAGTTTTTAAAAAGGCCTTGATTCTGTTTTGACTTTCCTTTTGTTAAAAAATAATGGTTTTGCTGAGGCTTAGCATAGTAGGGGAACACCAGCTGATACGATTCTCCTTTCTCAGGGTGTCGCTTGGAAAGTATCATAAGGAAAAAAGAGAAGGAGGGTAGCTGATCAAAGAATGAAGAAAAGGTCAACTTTGAAGATGTTCCTTTTGTAAGCCAGCATTCTAACCTCCCTTTTTCCAAACTGATTTACTTTCCTTATTGACATCACTAGAGGCTATGGTTAAAATACCTTTCTGAATGTGACCAGATGCCTAAAGTGCTGTGCTGAGGAGTTTTCGGAGCTCCTGCAGGATAAAATCGCTTGGATTCACTCTAAGTTGGACTCCAAGCGTAAGACAGGTTCTGTGGAGATGCCTGGGAGTGGCGGGGGGGTGTACTAACCCAGTTATCTGGGAACAGTTTGATCCTGTTGGACCTAAGGAAGTGGACAAGATCCTCCAGACTGTAAATGCCACCACCTGTCAATTAGATCCATGTCCCTCCTGGCTGGTGAAGGTGACATGTGGTTGGGCCCAGTCAATGGTAAATACATCCTTGCGGGAGGGGGTGTTTCTGGCAGCCTTTAAGGAGGCGCTGGCGCACCCCCTCCTCAAGAAACCATCACTGGACCCTAGTGTACTGCACAATTTTCGTCCAGTCTCCCACCTCCCCTTCATGGGGAAGATGGTTGAGAAGGTGGTGGCACTGCAGTTCCAGAGGATCCTGGATGAAGCGGATTATCTAGACCCCTTTCAGTCAGGTTTCAGGCCCGGATATGGGACAGAAACAGCATTGGTTGCACTTATGGATGATCTCTGGCAGGAGTGGGATGGTGGCAGTGGATCCATCCTTGCTCTTCTTGACCTCTCAGCGGCTTTTGATACCATCAACCATGGTATCCTTTTGGGTCAGCTCAGGAAGTTGGGGCTGGGTGGTGTAGTTCTGTGCTGGTTCAACTCCTTTCTCCAGGGCCAGTCCCAGTCAGTGTTAATAGGGGAGGAGAGATCGGGCCCATGGCCCCTCCTCTGTGGGGTGCCGCAGGGTTCAATACTCTTTCCCCTCTTTTTTAACATCTACATGAAACCACTGGGCAAGGTCATCCATCTCCATGGGATGAGGTGTCATCAATATGCTGATGATACTCAGCTATAGATCTCCATCCCAGGAGAAGTAAGTGATGCTGTGGCTGCCCTTTCCAGGTGCCTGGGAGCTGTTGGGGTCTGGATGGGGAACAACAGGTTTCAGCTGAACCCTGGTAAGATGGAGTAGCTATGGGTTAATGGCCCCTCGGGTCCTAGGAATTTGCCCTCTTTAGTTCTGGATGGGGTTGTATTGTCCCAGACAGGGCCGGTACATAACCTGCGGGTCCTCTTGGACTCACAACTCCTGCTTGAACAGCAGGTAGCAGTTGTGGCCAGAAGGGCCTTTGCACAACTTAGTGTTGTGCACCAGTTACACCCCTTCCTGGAGCGAGATGCCCTTCAAACAGTCACTCATGCCCTGGTCATCTCCCATATAGACTACTGTAATGCACTCTACATGGGGCTACCCTTGAAGACTATCCGGAAGCTACAGCTGATCCAAAATGCAGCTGTACGGGTGATTTTAGTTGCTTCAAGATGAGCGCATATAACTGCTCTGCTCCGCGAGCTGCATTGGGTACCAGTTTGCTTCCAGGTCCAATTCAAGGTTTTGGCTATCACCTTTAAAGCCCTACATGGCATGGGGCCAGGTTACCTAAGGGACCATCTCACCCCTTTTACATCAACCTATCCCACCTGGTCATGCAGAGAGGGCATGCTATGGACCCCTGTAGTGGCAATGAGGAAGACCATTGTTATTTCGAGGAGTTAAATGACATATGTTGATTTTCTCCCTCACACAAAGAAGATTAGAGTTTATTATGAGTTATACTAATGTTTTATTGGCTTGTTTTTGTTTCTGTTTGGCATGGAAGGGGGATACAAGTCCCTCCTTGAGGGGGAAATGGGAGGTGATAAAAATTTGATAAATACATAAAATAAAACCACAAGACTGAAAGTTTGTAAGTCCACTCCTCCAACAGCCCACCAGAACATATCTTTGTTTGGAGTGGGGAGAGAGATAAGAGAAACCCCCCAGATTGTTTTGTTAAGATCTGTAAGACTTCCCAGGGTCTTGGATGATATCATAGACAGGTGTTTTTGGGCCTTGGGAAGCTTCCTAGTCAAGGTCAGTTTTCGTAGCCTGCCAGCATGGAAACATGGTCACGAGGTTTGAGGGCCAGACTTTGATAGAAACTCCTGGGCTCGCTTTTGGGGTTTGGGAGCTTCTGTGCAGACTCTTAAGCGCCGGGGTGCTGCAGAACAAAGAAAGCCAGCCTTTTGGGGATCCCTGTTGCCTTGGTCAGGAGGCTCCTGGCAACATAAAAGGGAATAAAGGCATCACTTTGCTTAGGTATGTTATGATTTCTTTCTTTATGCTATGCTTTTTATGTTTTTGCTTAATCTGCCTAAGCTGTGTTTCTGGTTTAAACTGTGTTTCTGTTTAACTTTGCTTGCTTAAGTTTATAATAAAGCTTAAAGGTTCTTTATCCACTGGTGTGCTTATTGTCTCTTGAAAGAGAGAGAGAAAAAAAGAGGGGTGAGGACTTCATATGTTTTAGCTCTTAAACTTTATATGGATTATAAAAAGAAGTTTATTGGATTTCATTTGTCCCTCAACATGGCACATGATGATAAAAGGGAAAATCATTTAATACAATGTTCAATAGAGCCTCCATGGACTGGTGTAGTCTATGTGAATTTTTGTTTTTATTTTATTTTAACAAGTTTTGGCAATGGAGGCAGTCCAAGCACTGAATGCTGGATCCAATGCATAGATTTCTTTTTCCCAGTTTTGCAAGTTTTAATTTTCGGAAGTTATTGGGAAATTAATTGGCATTCAAGTTTTTTGCAATTAAATTGTATGATGTGGTCTTTTACTAAACAGAACATTATTTGGACCCTGAGTTTCTTGAAAATTAAAGAATGACTAATTTAAACAGGGAGGCCACAACAATTCCTGTTTCCCTCTCCTAGCGTCTGATCAAATGGAAAAAGAAGAGGGGAGTGAAGCAACAATTTGTTTTTTTACTAACAGTGGTGAGAAAAAGATTTTGGGTCTGCTGTTACAGATCTTTTACTGCACTCAACAAACAAACAGCCACCGGATGATACCAAGTTGGCTTGCATTTTAAAAAGCAGCAAGGCAGACTATGTCATTCAATGGGAAGTAATAGAATCAATCCTTTGTCTCCTGGAACTTTAGCCAGAAAGTTGATCCTAGTTCTCCAGTGGCTAATGGTAAAACTGTTAATCTTTTTGCCCCTTGTAAGTGTACTTTTAAATTTTTATATATACATGGAACGTTGTGATTAAAAAAAAAATGGGGACTGCTTTTGCCCCAAGGTTGCTTGCCTTCAGCCCTGCCCTGTCAGGGTATAGAGGCAGGCATTATTGTGATAATGTTAATCTTTGATGATTTATTTTTTCTGCAGAAGTGTTCAACTGACCTACAAACATTTTTAGGAGTCCTATGGTCAGAAAGGACATGGATTTTGCCTCACACCTTGGGTGATGAGGTACAAAATTTTCCCCTTCACCGGATGGTGAAGGAGTTGCAGCAATTTTGAAGAGTGCTGGGATCCTCCCACACTTAGCATAAACACTTTTCTCTGATAGAAGATCTTATATATATTGAACTTACATACAAAGGCATTTTGTATTTAGTATTAATATATTAGAAACATTTGCACTTGTACTATGGCTCTGAAATCTTGTTTTATTTCCTTGAAGAGTTTTGTTGGCTTTCTTATTCTTCCTTTCTAACAGGCCTTCATAGATAGCTGTGCCCACAGAAACAAGATAAGGTGCACATTCCAAAGATCGCTTCTCCAGAGGAAAGGCATTGTTTTCATTGCTTTTGCTCTTGGGGAAGAATAAAGAAGTTAATGTCATGCAACTGCGTGTTTATTTGATCCTGGCTCAGAAGCGGACCTGGCAAGGAAATAATGACAAAAATTCTAACAGCTCCTTATACAAACTCATAAATAAAGGAATGGATAAGTGATTCCAAAGAAGAAAAAAAATGAAGTTGAGGTCAGTTCAAACCTCTACCTCGATAAAATTAAAAAAAAAAAAAAAGTGTGCTAAATTTATCACCATTAAGCATTGAACAAATGGTAATTTGGAGGCTGGTCACATTTTTGGAAAAGGTTAATGATGAGTTTACTTTTCCAACAACCCTTCCAGAAAATGTTAAATGGTTTGGGGGAGGCAGGTGGTGAAATAAGCAACTGTATTAGTGGATCTTTGTCCTTCCCTTTTGCAAATGATTTTGAAAATCCTTTGAAGCCCTACTTTGGTTTTAATGTACTAATGCCTATTATGGACACTTAAAAAAACAATTGGCAGGATCTCTGTATCTCTAGATCTGTGGTCATAGCTACACCAAAAATTGATAGCCGGATTGCCCCCAGGTCTAGTTTGGCTGTAAAGGGAATCCACATGTTAAGCAGAGTGTAACAGACCCAGATTACAGAGGAGAACTTCAGGCTGCCCTGTGTAATGAAGGGACAGCAGTGTGTCTATTGAGAGAAGAGAATCAAATTGCCCAGCTAATTCTGTTAACCTATGATTTGTCCAGCAAAAAATAGATAAATGTAAAAGATAACACCTTAAAGGGTTAGTGTGGATTTTTTCCACAAGGAAAAAGTTTGGTACAGCAAGCTGACAAAGAGAAAAGCATTAGCAATAAACCTGCTGTTGTTTTTAACTGTTTTTTTATTTTCTAGATGAACATTTCTTTTTGAGCCTGCAGTATATCTTGGGTTGCAGTGGCTTTTGCAAATCATTGGGGTAACAAAGAGGTTTAACATAAGTACGCATCAATAAATGATCATTCGTCATTTATTTGTTTAGTCGCTTCTGACTCTTTGTGACTTCATGGACCAGCCCACGCCAGAGCTTCCTGTCGGTCATCAACACCCCCAGCTCCCCCAGGGATGAATCCATCACCTCTAGAATATCATCTATCCATGACACTTGCCCTTGGTCGGCCCCTCTTCCTTTTGCCTTCCACAAAATGATCGTTATAAGTGTTGAATTTATTCTGCTTTATCATGGTGGATTTTTATTACATATAGAGTCTTTATCAGGGTATGGTTATTATCAATTAGACCTTTCTAGAAAAAAGTTAAAGGAAAAAGTATGTTTTTTATCTTATTTAACCAACAATAAGTTTTTATGATGGTAATAAGGATTTTTATGACAGAAAAAAAAATAGATAACAAAAAAAGCAGTGGTTTTGGAAACTGGGATTATGGGATATCTTTAATACCCTTTGTTAAGGAACATGTTGTGATTAAAATATATGAATTTTTAGATTCTCTTTTAGAGCCCTTGAACACTACCACTGATGTCCTACCAGCAGTAAATCGGGAACCTCAATGTGCTAATGGCTGCTCAAAGAGAAATGTGTGCCATTATGCAGGAATGCTGTTTGTTCATCCTGCATCCAGAGTTCAAGAAAGCAGAGCAATGCCATCGTATACCCAGGAGGACCTGCAGGAGGACCTTAATAAAGTGTTTCCAGGATGGAACTGTGATGGACAACAATTTTGATGTTTCTTTGTATAATTATTGCATGTTCACTTTTATTATGTGTGTATATGTGTTTCGTTGTACTCAGCTATGTAGCGAGCAAATATAAAGAGGCATACATATATACATACTCATGCATATATATAAAACACTAGCTAAAGTTAGATTGTCATATGGAAATCCTATACCCACCACATTATTTAGTCCACCTAACCAACTCTGAGGGAAGCAGAAGGCAATATGGCTCATTTTTTTATTTTTTTTTATGTTAGAGGTGGATTGTATATCTTAGACCAAGCTAGCACCATATTTAACCATTGCTTGGGCTTTTAGTATACATATTTTTCTAACAGCCATTTTATCTTGCTGATATTAATGTAACTTTGGATTAAAACAGTCGGCAAAACAAAATCCAATGTTATTAAACCACCCATCATCGGTGGGACATTTTTTTCAGGATGGAGCCCAACTATGACCAACATTTTAAATTTGGCCTGGCACCCTGTAATTGTGCTTGTAATAGCTATTTCCATTCTGTTAATACTGATATATATTCTGTATATTAAAGATAAGCGCTTATATACAAACTTGCAATTTATTACCTGAAGATGTGGAATTTATAGAATGTGAAGGTGTGAGTGAAAAATTCAAGTATGTCAAGGGGTGGAGTGTAGTGGCAATGTGGAAGACCATTGTTATTTCGAGGAGTTAAGTGACATATGTTGATTTTCTCCCTCACACAAAGAAGATTAGAGTTTATTATGAGTTATGCTAATGTTTAATTGGCTTGTTTTTATTTCTGTTTGGCATGGAGCGGGGGATACAAGTCCCTCCTTGAGGGGGAAATGGGAGGTGATAAAAATTTGATAAATACATAAAATAAAACCACAAGACTGAAAGTTTGTAAGTCCACTCCTCCAACAGCCCTCCAGAACATATCTTTGTTTGGAGTGGGGAGAGAGATAAGAGAAACCCCCCAGATTGTTTTGTTAAGATCTGTAAGACTTCCCAGGGTCTTGGATGATATCATAGACAGGTGTTTTTGGGCCTTGGGAAGCTTCCTAGTCAAGGTCAGGTTTCGTAGCCTGCCAGCATGGAAACATGGTCACGAGGTTTGAGGGCCAGACTTTGATAAAAACTCCTGGGCTCGCTTTTGGGGTTTGGGAGCTTCTGTGCAGACTCTTAAGCGCTGGGGTGCTGCAGAACAAAGAAAGCCAGCCTTTTGGGGATCCCTGTTGCCTTGGTCAGGAGGCTCCTGGCAACATAAAAGGGAATAAAGGCATCACTTTGCTTAGGTATGTTATGATTTCTTTCTTTATGCTATGCTTTTTATGTTTTTGCTTAATCTGCCTAAGCTGTGTTTCTGGTTTAAACTGTGTTTCTGTTTAACTTTGTTTGCTTAAGTTTATAATAAAGCTTAAAGGTTATTTATCCACTGGTGTGCTTATTGTCTCTGGATCTAAAAGAACCAATTGTTTGAGCACCTGATCACTGCTTGGACACTTGGCAGAACAACCTTGTCCATAAGAGAATTCCATCTGGCATGGTCCAGGAGGTGGGCCTTCTCTGCAGCAGCTCCTGCCCTTTGGAACATCCTTCCCCTGGAAGTGAGGTTAGCCCTCTCCCTCCTGGTTTTCAGAAAACATCTGAAGACCTAGTTTTGCCACCTTGCCTCGAGTGGGGAGAGGAAGAGCCATTCTTGGGGCTGGTTGGTTCCTTAGTTCTGCTGGGACGGGTCTTATCACCTTATGGGTTGTTTTAGATCTGCCTTACTTGGATTTCATTTTACATTTTTAAATTTTAAATTTATTGATTACTGGTATTATTTATGATTTTATTGAATTTTAAATTGTTTTTGTTGTGAACCGCCCAGGGTCCCCTGTATGGGGGAGATGGGCGGTGATAAAAAATATGATAAATAAATAAATAAAGTGGATGAAATGTTCTATCCTCCAAATGCTGAGTCAGCAGAAAAGGGTGCTGGCAAAAATGGTGCTGCATCCATGGCCAAACCCAATTCTTCCTCCAGAACCAGGTCGCCAAGTGTAAGTCCTTACAGTTTTAGCACAGGACAAGTTAAAGAGAATGGTAGGTGGATTCCCCTGGTTTCACTTTTTTTCCCCCTGAGCACCATCTGCCAGTGTGGAAAACAACCTATAATCATTCTCCTTACCACATGGTGAGGCAGGATTGGGTGAGTGTCTGGCATGGAACATTCTGCCACCATTCATGTTGGCCAGGTGACATGTCACAGGCATGGAGATGGTCCACCTATGGTCCAGACTATTTCTGAAGAATGTTGCACTCTTTTGAAAGACTGCCAAATCTCTGCCCAAAAGTAGCCTGTGACAAATTGTAGGTATGTAGGAGGGGCTTAAGGTGAGGTGGAAGGGCATATTTCTGATACTGCTAATGCCTAACTAAAACACACACACACAAAACCCTGTTTAAACAACATATATATATATATATATATATATATATATATATATATATACATACATACATACATATATACACATACATACATACATACATACATACATACATATAATTTAAATGTGTACTTTTGCCTATAAAGTTTTATTCTGTTGCTCTAGCAGAGCCATATTGTTGGGATGCTGTAAACTGTATACTTAAACAGATTTTCTATACATGTTCAGGAAACCTGCTTTCCCAGAATTTTGCTCTTTATCAGTTGCTCCTTCCTTCCTTCAACACCCAACTCCTCTCCTCCCGCTTCTCCTTCTCTGTGACCTGACAGGCAAACAGCACAGAGGAGAGATGTGGGGTAAAGCAAGAGAGAATCTCCCTAGTGCTCCCCAGACTTGCAGATGAAGGGTTACTACAATATGTGAAAAAGCATGTTTTAAGCCTGGGAACAAAGACAACATTAGGGAGAAATCCAGAATCAGTTCCACCATAACTCCCTGGGGCAGTGCTTCTCAACCTTGGCAACTTTAAGATGTGTGGACTTCAGCCCCCAGAATTCCCCAGCCAGCTCCCAGAATTCTGGGAGTTGAAGTCCACACATCTTAAAGTTGCCAAGGTTGAGAAACACTGCCCTAGGGTATAAGAGGGAGAGAAGAAAAAACAGTCAGGCTTTCAAGATTCTGTTCCTATAGCCTATAAACAGAGTTCCAATCAAACCTTTGGAGTCAGTTTCTATCAGCCTTGCAAGGTAGACCAGACAAGAAGCATGGCCAGATGAGCTAATTCTACTTTATTATAAGGTTACATTAACAGAATTTTGCAAGTCTGAAAGTACTTCTCTCCCCCTGACTCCTTTACAGCCCAAGAAACTAGGGAGGGTCCCTTCTGAACTGCTTGCCCCTCCCACATTCCTGCTGCAGGCTAAGTTGCCTTTTATCTGACCATTCCCCTGGCTGTGTCTCTTCACCCTGTTCCCAAGGTCATTCCCACATAGTTTCCTGGTCTGGCCTCTCTTACAATGTGAGACAGTTCCCAATGACCAGATGGAAGAGGGAGCTGCCTTCAGCAGCCAGAAGTGGCCACTGGGATATGGGCAGAATGGCTGACTGACTGAATCATCAGCCATGTTGTGCATGAAGCAACCTAGATTGTTTCAGGGGCAGAAGAGAGAGAGAGAGAGATTTTAAAGTTGGAAGCACTAAAAATGGTTTTAAGCGGCTTCTGCTACAAGTTTGAGAGGAAACTCAGGAAACGTCATGAGGACATGACATCTAAAAACAGTGGGGCAAGTTTGTGCCACAGTTCAAGGGATGTGAGGATGAGTCCATTTAAGGCACTGAGGCAATGGTTTGTGAACCCAGTGTGGCTCAGGGCACTATTTAAACTTTGTTTAGGCAGGAAATTAAGCCTGAGTAAATGAAACACAGCTTAGTGATATGAGGGAAAAAGCCATAAAAGCCATTTCAATTTTGGCAAGCAGCTTAGAAGAAACTATCTCTAACAGGTTTATTGATGTTGTTATATCCCATGATGTTTATAAAGGCATAATTTATATCATTCTATAATTCAATAATCCCAAATTACATCATTATTCATACCTTTTGATAATACCAAGACTTAGACATCTTCACTTAGTATAAATTCTCCTTCCAGGCTACTTTTGAAACATTTATGCATAGCTCCTTTAGTTAATTGGACTATTTGGGGTTCAAAATATAGTAGATTAGATGTATCTCCCACCACTATTACATTGGTTAGAAAACAGTAGGGTTCTACTTCCCCAAATTGTATTTCGATCCTTTTTCTCATACCAAATTGATGCTATAGGCTTCAACACTGATAAAACAAAACTGTTATATAGAAGATTTGGATGGATGCTGGGGTGTTTGCTTTAGATCAATTATTGTACGATAATGATGAATTTTTATTATTTCCTGTGTTCAAGGATAAATATCATTTGTCTATTGCCACCCATTGGCAGTACTTACAACTGCACTTTTCCTGACAACTCATTTTGGACCAGGGGCACTTTCAGCTTTAGTAATACCTAAATCATTGGAAGTGATCACTAAATCAATATATAAATATGTATGATTTATTGGATCCTATTACATTTATATATAAAATGAAAGAGTAAATCATCATGTTCTTGGAAATGGAATAAGAATAATGGTTGGTTAAAATTTCTGTTTTTCTAATGTCCTAAAGCGGTGGCGCTGCGGGTTAAACCGCTGAGCTGTCGATCGGAAGGTCGGCGGTTCGAAACCGCGCGGCGGGGTGAGCTCCCGTTGCTAGTCCCAGCTCCTGCTCACCTAGCAGTTCGAAAACATGCAAATGTGAGTAGATCAATAGGTACCGCTTCGGCGGGAAGGTAACGGCGTTCCGAGTTGTCATGCTGGCCACATGACCCGGAAGTGTCTATGACAACGCCGGCTCCAAGGCTTAGAAACGGAGATGAGCACCGCCCCCTAGAGTCGGACACGACTGGACTTTACGTCAAGGGAAACCTTTACCTTTACTTAAAGTTGTTATGTTCTGGGGAAAAGGCAGTGCATACATAATTTGATGTACACATGGTTTAATATTTTGAGACATCCTTAACCACATCCATATTACCTGAAATTGACAGTCAGACAATGGAAATGGATTCTCCATGCCCTTCTTATTGCTAAGAGATTATTTCTTCGACATTGGAAGGATAAATTTCTGGCCCCAATTCCCCATGGATTGAAGACTTGGTGTTATTTGTGACTTATGAACAAGTTGCTCACAGAGGGATATTACGTATAGACAATTACAATGACATATGGTGATCCATTATTGAAACAATTCTGTATAACCTTATATGCATTCAAAAGCTAAAAAGAAATTCTAGTTGTGCAAAAGAAAAATAAAGTTGAAAAATACATAGCTAATAGCTAAATACCATCAAACAGCATAATTTGGGATTATCTACGTGGATAAACAACTCTGTAAAATCAGAAGTTTCTTAGCCTACCTCAAAAACTTTATCCTGGTTAAAATTGCTTTCTCTCTTGTGTTTCAGATTGCTTTACTTTTTTTTTGTAGCCAAAGTTATAAAGGCCTATTCCTTTATAAAAGGCAACTTATGTAAGAAAAAGATTGAACCTCCTTCAGATAATTTACTTTTTTAAATGTTTTAGGACATTTAGCTTCTCCATGCATGAACAACAGTTGAATAATGTCTACTGAAGTGAATATTACTGTGTAATAAAAGTAATCTCAAAAGAAATCGAAGTATAAATTATAAATGAATTACTTATCCAGCGAAAATTGTCATGTTCTCTGATCACTCATTATTCTATTTTACTTACGCTGGACAAGAAGGTTACAAAATGTCATTATCTGCTGCCTGGAATGTTTCAGCTATTGTGTCACATTCTTTTTACAAAGGAGAATGTATGTGCTAATGCCAAATAAATTCATGAATAAATTGATGTCCCATTGTAGGATCAATAAATCCATTATAGTCTGAGTCTGAAGAATTTTATTTTAACCTGGAACCTCTTTTCTTAGTAGATTCAGCTGAAGAAAGGCTGAAACAATCATCAAACATTTTTAACCTTGACTTACAATTGTTACTTTTTAAAATGATTACAATGTTTTTCTTTGTTTTATCGTACGCTACCACTGTGTTCAAAATATGCCATCCTTGATACTAAAATCTTGAAAAAGAAGTCACTGCATAGGTAACTTATCTGAATGTAGTTCTGTATCAAAGTTGATTATTAAAATTCAAGAGTGTAATACTAGGTTTTCAGCATTTACAAAGAAGTGTGACCAATGTGGGATGTATTCATATTGTACTAATGCAATACAGTATATATCTCTGCCTAATCAAATTCGTTCTTTTTATCTCTGGAATTCTCCTCAGTTCCTCTGTTTAAATACTTACCATCTCAAAACCAACTCCAGTACCACTTAATAAAAAATGATGCTTTTGTATCTTTTAGCCACTTTCAGCAGGTATTACAGTATGGAGTCTCAGCACAGGTACTCCACTTTGATGAGGTGGTTCATATGGCAGAATTGAGGCAATCCAACTCTTCCAAGCACTGAAATGCAACTTAGCCAACCAAATTAGTCAAAAAGTGGCTCCTTGTACATGTATAAAAGTTAACTCTGAGCTGGGCCACCTGTGTTTTAGATCCCTGTCCCTCCTGGTTGATTAAGGTCTCCCTAGAGGTGGCAGGTGGTTGGGTCTATGCAGTGGGAAATACTTCCATCTACCTTTGAGGAGGTATGTGTCTGCTCCCTCCTTAAGAGATCATCACTACACCCAATGGATCTGGACAATTTTCATCTAGTCTCCAACCTTTCATTTTTAGGTGGTTAGCTTATAGCTTCAGAGGGCCTTGGAAGAAGTGGATGATCTCTTTTCAGTCAGGATTCAGGCCTGGTTATACTACTGAAACAGCACTGATTGTGCTTATTGATGACCTCTGGCAGGCTTAAGGTGGGTGTAGTTCCTTTAATCCTGGCCCTCCTTCATCTCTCAGCTGCTTTCAATACCACTGATCATGGCATCCTTCTGGGGGGGTTGGGAGTAGGAGACACCATGTTATGGTGGTTCTCCTCCATCCTCCAGGGCCAGTTCCAGTTGGTGTTGGTGGGGGAGAGGGGTTGAGCCTGAAGACCCTGCTTTGTGGGATGCCTCAGGGCTCTACCCTTCCCCTGTTCCTATTTAATATCTACATGAAGTCACTGGATGAGGTCATCCATTGCCATGGGGTGCTGTATCATCAGTATGTTGATGATGCCCAGTGAAGACCATGGGCCAATGTTGTCAAGTGATGCTGTCAAGTTCCTTTTCCCAGTGCCTGGAGGCAGTGAGGTCTGGATGGGAAAGAATAGGCTTTGGCTCAACCCTAGCAAAACTGAGTGGCTATGGGTTTTAAGGCCCCCCAGCTCTGGGGATCTTCCATCTTTGCATTAGGGTACACCTCCCCAGTCTGAGTTGGTGCACAATTTGGGGGTCCTCTTGTACTCTTTGCTCCTGCTTGAAGAGCGGATGACAGCCACAGCCAGGGGGGCTTTTGCACCAGTTTGTCTTGTGCACCAATTGTGCTTATTCCTGGACCAGGAGGCCTTGCTCACCATTCATGCTTAGTCTCCTGATTACTATAACACACTGTACATGGGGCTGCCCTTGAAAAACAGTTGGAAGCTGCAGCTGGTCCAGAATGCATCAGCATGTGCAGGTGTTGGTGTTTCTAATTATGCTCATGTAACACCACAGCCCAGCAATCTGCACTGGCTCCCAGTAGACTTCTGGCTGCAATTTAAGGTGCTGGTTACTACTTAGAAAGCTCTACATGGCATAAGGCCAGATTATTTCTGGGCCCGCCATTTTCCCATTGTTGGTGCTCATCCCACAAGATTTTAAAAAGAGGGCATGCTCTGGATTCCTTCTATCAAACCATGTCATCTGCCTTCTCAATGGCAGCACCTGCCCTGTGGCACAGCATGCCCCCAGAGATTCGAATGATTTTGAATTGCACAAGGCACTAAAAACCTGGTTGCTTCCCTAACATTTGGGTCAGATGGTTAGATTTGCTTTGCCACTGTCAATGTGCTTTTTTTTCCGGGAGTGATTGTTTATCCTTGGGGTATATGTTCTGAGACTCTCTCTCTCTCTCTCTCTCTCTCTGTGTGTGTGTGTTTATAACCCTTGTAAGTTGTCCACAGTCACTTATGTGAGATGGGTGGCTATAGAAATCATATAGATAAATTAAAAAATTATTTTATTCTTTAGAGTTTATATCTACAAGTAAGATCTCATAATTTTCTTATGAATTTCATAAATTAGCCCTGTGCTGGGTTAAAATAATAAAGTAAAACCCAGGAAAAGATAAGGTGAATGGCACTGTGCCTTAACAAGTTTACCATTTAAGCAACCTTTAGATTCCAAGTGGGTGAGTCACTCCTCGAATTTAAAACAGAAGAATTAAAGAGAGCATAAGTGGTATGACATATTAACATTTCTTGGGCAATGTCTATTTCGTTACTCATTTTGGTTGACAGCTTTGAGAAAATTGGAAAAATATGCCGCAGACTTTAATAATGAACTCTGATGTAATTTTATTATTCACTTTATCCAAAGTATTTTGCTGCATTTTCCTGAAAGAAAGATGACCTTAAATTTCAGATGACTGCCTCTACAAAGAAGAACAAACAATGTGTTTGTGTGTGTGCCCGTGCATGCACACAATAGATACAAATCCTGTGCAATCTTAGGTTTTCTGTTTTGTCAGGACTTCCGACTGCAACAGAATCCAGACCTGGAGATTCACTGCACAAAAAATATGTATATACCTGCATGGGTATGTGGGGGTGGAGGTGGGGAATATAGACCCTCCAAAATGTCATGGTCAGGGCAAAATTTAATAATTTTAATTATACTTCTTTTTTCATATCATGAAAACAACTCATGTCCTTTGTTCATCTTTTATTAATGTTATACTGAGCATTAATTTTATAACTTCAGTAATTATCTGTCCATTTACAGATACTACCTTTTTTTGAAAATACGCTTCTATATAAAATAAAGTAATAAAAATAGAAAAATAGTATTTCTTGAATCAATAACTGTTAATATAACTTTTTTGGGAGGTGCTTTTGAGTCCGTGTTGACTCCTGGCAACTGCCTAGACAAGTCCCTGCAGTTTTCTTTGCAAGTTTTCAGAAGTGGTTTGCCATTGCCTCCTTCCTAGGCTGAGAGAGACTGGCTGGCCCAGGGTCACCCAGCTGGTTTTGTGCCTAAGGCAGGACTAGAACTCATGGTCTCCCAGTTTCTAGCCTGGTGCCTTAACCACCCAAACTGGCTCTCTAAGATAACCACATTTTCCTTAAGATTTTAAATATGTTCATATATACTTTTAAAATGTGTGGGGAGAGGTTTGCTTTCTTTCTTCTGGGTAGGAGGGGAATTTATTCTTATGGGGTTTTTGTTTTGTTTTCAATGTTTTATTGGTCACTATATGTTGAAATGTCACAGCATGTGGGTAGTACCTAGCCACTGATAGCTAATCTTTAAAAAGTTAAGCAGGGTCACATCTGGTTAATACTTGAATGGGAGATGACTTTGAAATCACTGTGCTGAAGACTTGAGTGGGAAGTTGAAAAAGAAGGCCTGTCTATATTGGTGCCAATAAAACAAAAATGGATCAGTCCCATGGGCTGTCCTGTTGATTCTCCTCTTTCCTTGGGCTCTTTGAAAACTAAAACTATTAGCAGTATCCTGATTTATTTATTTGCTTTTTTTTTTAATTCAGTGCACATCCTGTCTCTTTTACAGGCTGAACTCTTAAAATGGCTTACAGCATAAAACACAGGAACAACCTTCTGAAAATTCAAAAGATGAAAGTAAAATATTTAAAATATTGATTATACATTACACTGAAGGTCTGACTGAAATAAAGATGTCTTAAGTGATTCATCTTCTAAAGGCAGGAGGGGACAATGTGGGTCCAGGTGAAAAATATTCTATAACATGAGAGTCACTCAAAAGAGGACCATCTTCCATGTGCTCAATAAATCTCCCACTTTTTAAAAAGGTGGTTGTGTTAGTGTTCTTGTTATGCTCCTTCAAGTCAATCTTGACTCCTTAACATGGACAGGCCCATGCAGTTTTCTTGGCAATTGCAGACGTTATTTGCCAGTACTGTCCTAACAGTCAGGAACCACGCTGAGATGAGGAATAGGTCTCTAGTGTTTTATTACTGCTACATTAGACAGAACATTCTGTGTCTCTTTGAGTGGCTGCTCAACTCCTCAGTACTACGCATGTGTTTTCCCCCCTGGATAGGGGCCCCCACCTGCTCACCATCAGTGCTCATGACATCACCTTCCCCTCCAGATTTACATTCCATTTCAGCTCCCTCCTCTCTAGAGTTCCTTCCTCCCTCCAAAGTCTCATGATAGTCCATCTCCCTCTCCAAGCTCCCATGGCAACTGGGCAACGATGGAAATTCTTCAAAGGAAAACTCCTCCAAACTTCTCTGGTAAACTGCCCTGGGATCTCAAGACTACTGGCAGAGCTGCTGCTGCTGGCACCGGTTGTGGGTTAATCGGAGCTTGTTGTTGTAACTGCTGTAGCATAGCTGCTTGTAATGTGTTGATCTGGAAATCTACTTGTTGGTGGTGTTGTTGCAAGGCTGCTGCCAGTTGTTGGATGGCTTGCTGAATTTCCTGGTTTTCCAATGACATTTTCCCAAATGTCTCTCTTTTTTCTTTTTCTTTTTTGTTCCTCCCTCTTTCAATGGGAGTAGGTGTTTGTTAGGATTGATGTCCTAACAGTCAGGAACCACGCTGAGACGAGGAATAGGTCTCTAGTGTTTTATTACTGCTACATTAGACAGAAAATCCTAACAAACTGAAGAAGTGTGGGAAAAATCCAGACAGATAAACCCCAAAAGTTAGGGCGGGTCTGCTCTGTGTCTCTTTGAATGGCTGCTCAATTCCTACGCATGCGTTTTCCCCCCTGGATAGGGGCCCCCTCCTGCTCACCATCAGTGCTTATGACAAGTACTTTCTTCTCAGATGTTTTTCAACATCCCCAGTCTAGGGTTGAGATAGAGTGATTGGCCCAAAGGCACTTAGCTGGCTTTAAAACTTGGGCCTCCTCGGTCCTATTCCAGTGTATTTGAGTACCACATTGAACTGGTTTTTATTCTGCAATAAAATTGCACCTCTGTAATGCCAGGTTTTTCTCCAGGCTCAACTGCTGCTTACACAGCAGTTAAAGGGAACAAGAGAACTAATTCCACTTGATTTCTCTCTTTGATTGATAGATTGAGCTGTTGCTTATGGATAGGCAGTAGCCATGCATTCTATAGGCAGAATTTAGCAATGACTAAGGGGGACAGATTAGATAACCTAATCAATCTAACCCTGCTCCAATGCCCTGAGTTGCTGTGGGAGGAAGACAGGTTGGATTGGAAGAGGAACACAATCAACCTAATCTAATGTAGAGACAATAAACAGTTTGTTTAATGGCCAGTGGACTCTTTGGAACTTGGTATGTAAAGGGTTTTAAGAGTTGGGCTATGTCTGACAATTTCCTTAATGCACTTGGAAATTAATCTCACTAAGTTCAGCCATTTTCAAACTGGATCCTTAAGTAAAGGAGGCACAGAACGCTTCTGAGTATTTTTAACAGCCTGACCTTACATGCAGAGGCTTGGCTGCAAATTTCTATGAATTTCAACTACTCACAGGAATAAGTGGAAGTTGTTTCTCATCATAAAACTATCTGAAAACCTGGAAGGTGTTATATTCTTATTGTGGCCACACACAGTTGAAATGTGGAGTCCAAACCAAAATTAAGAAAATTGTATTTAATTATTTCTAAAAATGTTATACATTCTGAATCATACAATGACTGGAATTTATGTATGGGCTACAGATTCATATCACTATGCTGGAAAGAAATAGGCTTATCCCTTCCAACTTACCTGACTCACGGTTTTATACTCCTTGGCTCTACTTTTCCCATACTCACTCCCTGACTTTTTGGATTCTCCCAGATGGCAGACTGTCACACAATGCATAATATGTTTCTGGGCTTTATTTGTTTGTTTGTTTCATCCTGCAATACACTGAATTTAGTAACATTTTCTGCCCCATAGTTCCTAAGGGACACATTATATGAAGACCTTGCTCTCTGGGAAAAGCTTTAATGCTGGGAAAAGTGGAAGGAATGAGAATAAGAGGTCAACCAGCAGCAGGGTGGATGGACTTAGTTATAGTGGTGATAAGTACACCGTTGGGAGACTTGAAAGGGCGGGTTAGGGATAGATCATCATGGAGAAAATCTATCTATGTGGTCACTCAGAATCAAAAATGAATCGATGCCACATAATCAATAAATTCCTAAAGGAGAAGGGTTTATATACAGTACTTTCTGTCATGCCCCCCCCCACAACAGAAGTGCAAAAGGTGGGGCCACAGACCATATGCAGTCCAACTGAATGTCTTTTAAGCCTCTAACTTCCTAACACCCAAGAGTTCCCAGGGAGATTAAGAATGAACATTTAGTATTTAGGGGAAGGAACAAAATTAGTTTCTTAAGCCTTGCAAAGCAGCCATTGCAACCCTTAAAAATCCTGGACCACCAAAAAAAAATGACTTACTATATTCTTTTCCCCCTTAGGTCCCCTAACCAAACCCACAAAAGATGAATCTTTGACTTTACCCACTCTGTGCCTTTCCTATTAGTGGAGGTAACAATTACACTGAAAAAGAGTTTCAGTGCTATTGTTGAATTCACAGCTTATGGGAAGGGACTGTGCTACTATCATCCCCTCAAATAATAAAATACTTAAAAAAAAATAATAGCAATAAAATAAATAATAAAAGAAATAAGGGGGAAAAATTGTTTCCTCTCTCTCTCATTCTTTCTCTCTCTCTCACACACACACACAAACTCATGCTGTTAGACTGTGGCCTTTGGCATGCCACATAGAGCCAGTTGCAGCTGATAGAAGTTGCACAACCCTGAGTTACTGCCTTAGATCTTAGCTTCCTGAAATTACCTGTGAGCTTCCATAGCTGAGGACAGATTAGAACAGAGATGCCCATGACCATGATTCCAGAGTTTTCTCCCATTGTTCCCTTGGAGATTTAAATAGAATAGCAGGCAGTGAAGCATCCTTTCAGATGTTCTAAGAGGCAGATCAGGTTGTAAGGCAGGTTTAGTGGATTTATCAGTGAACTTTGCAGAAATCCTGTTGTCTCAGCCTCACTTCCTCTTCATGGATTTGTTAAGTGCAGGAATGGAACATATGGAGTTGAGGACATAGAAATGCTATGTGATCTATGGTATAAGAAGGAACACTAGACTACCTGATCAAAAATGGTCAAGTAAGGGAAGACTGAAAATTCTTTTTTCAGAATATATTCAACCAGACCATTATTTAAGCAGTTATGTGCTTGGCTTTTCATGATAACTGGTTGATTTCTAAATAATCAAATATTTAGTGTCTCGACACTGATGAGATTCTGAATCTATGGAAAGAAGACAATAGCACTTTTCCAGCTACAGGACAATAAAAAATCTGTATTGATTGAATTATACTTTGAATCTTAATGTTGACTCTGAATCTCATTGTTGAATTAAAATTGTCGTCATATCCAACCACCTTACATTTTCACAGAGCATAGTTTGAATCGAAAAAGTCACACTTAAGTGGTGATTGATGAAACAAATTACATTGATTAATATATTCAGCTTTAATTTTTGAAAAGCACATATCAAATAGCATGATCCAGTCAAACTAAAATACAGCAAAAGTACCTGTCATGCTGTTCCCTTTTGGGATAAACAATGCTTTGCAAAGTGCAGAGAATGAGTAAGAAATAATAAGCCAAAGAAATTTAAGGCACAAAACAAAACAAAACAAAAAGCAGGGGGACATATCTAAATGTAGCATTGCTTAATGCTCCTCATATAGTACCAAGGGGGTTCAGAACAGTATGCATTTGAGTTAAGGAGTCATTAAGTAGGTAGTGATAGACTGCCACCATGTGTAAGATTGTGTGAGAGTTAGTTCTCACCCACTGAGTGAAAAACAATCTGATAGCAAATCTGACCACTGCAAAAACTAGGGTCAGGTGGAAACCAGGGTCTGTGCAAAACAGGGCCAGATAGGTCATTACATAGATTGGGAATGAGAAAGAGAAATAAAACAACTTGTTTATCGATGCTTCCTCTTGCAATACAGTAGAGATACTAAACTTTTCGATTCAGGGGGTCTCAGAGGCTGCTGTTTGATGGGGAATGTGCCCTATATGCAAATACATTACATGTTGACTAAGGTAGAGGGGTGACTACACCAAACCCAGCTTCAATGATCACATAGGACTGCAGGTAATTTGTGGGTTGCCTAATTACAGTCTTAAAATAAGCTTAATAGAGTAATTTTGCCTTTTGTTGTTTTTACTGCAACACTGTGATCTAGCAAGGATGTAAGAGCAGAGAAGGCCAAGATAAAATCAATTACATATTGATCTGATATACTCAATTATGTTTTCAGCTGCAGGTTTCCAATTCTTGGAATGAATGTCATCTCTATTCCATTAATGGAACAATAGCATTCCAGCATGTATCACTAAAGAACAGGCAAAGAACTAGATCTTGGTATCTAGCTTGTTCTGTTTTGTTTTTTTTAAAACATTTCTCTCTTTCTGTGAACAGGTCTTGCAAAATTACAAGTAAGCTCTAATGTCTCCAAGAGCCTTTATTATTTTCTTAATATTCACACTTCTGCACATCTTTTAGTAATCCTGTATGGTGAAAGGTCTAGTGGGAAAACAAGTGACTTCACAGATAGATATCTTATTTTGGTCCAAGACCAGGGATATAAAAAGGAAACATAAAGCACAACAGACAAAAGGATTGTTAAACATTTTGAAATACATTAGCAGGGTTGGAATTAACCTTATGGATCAGAGATTATATCACTTGCTATGCCGTACGTTTGCATGGTCCAGAAACTATTTTTTGCCACTTTAATGCAATGTCCAGATTTGAATCAGACATAAGGAGAGTGCCATAAAATATATCCATCCACCTGGACAGTTACTTAAAAGAGATGTTATTAGTAGATGACATGAATCCTTATAAAAGAAATGATACAATTAAACACATGCCACTGACTTGACAGATCCTCATTCTGCATATGGATCCCTTGCAAAACCACCTTGGATAATTTTAGAAGGCAGAACATTTAACTGGGCTGGTGAAAATACATGCAGTCCCTTAGAGAGAAATCACTGAAAAGTTAAGAAGCCAAGGCAGATATTTTAATAAAATTTCTGGTGGCACAGTTACAGGCCAGTCTGCTAAATTTTGTTTATTGGTGCTCCAAAATATTGTTTTATACCTTCTTTGGCCTTTAGATATCCCACAGATGCCATAAAGGATGGTGAAAAGCCATATCCCCTTCATTTTGTTTCAGAAGCTTATCCACCTGGAATGGTGTTGACTTCAACTGATCTCATCTGATGAATTCAGTGGATGACCTTTCAACTCTCTCTCTCTGCCCTCTATAAAATATAAGGAATTTAGAAGTTTCAGGTGAGAGTTCATTGGGTAGGATACTATAAATCTAGGAGAGGGTTAACTGAGTGGGATTTCTACGGTCCCTCCTCTTCCCCACCAGCTTGTCAACTGAGCTCTTTTTAGACACAGGTTTGTTACAAATTCCTCTGTTTTTAGTCCAGACTTTTAGATACACCATTGTTTATCTCCACTTACAATTCTCTCATTCAGTTCTTCTTTCAAACTCACAACTGATGTGCATGAAGGTCACCTTCCTTGCAATCTACCTAACCCACAGATAGATAGGGGTGGATGAGATTTGGTAGCACATGATCTTGGTTGGGGGGACTGAAGAATTGAGTTCATGAAGAGGGATGCTCCGAGTGTCATAAATGCACACTGGTTGCCATGCGCCCAAATCACAATTACATGACTGTGGGGATGCTGTGACAGCCATAGTTTCAAGGACCAGTTGTAAGTCTTCTTTTTCAGTGCTGTTGTAACTTTGAACAATCACTAAACAAGTGGTTGGTAAGCGAGGACTACCTGTAGATGAGTGGAACTGAACATGAGGAAAATATGCAGAAGAGGCTGGAAAACAAGGAAGCCACCATATCTGGTCTGCATACCAGCTACCAGAGATAAGAACTGCTATGCAGAAGGTCATGTAATGGTCAACAAAAGGCTGAGGTGACCTGAAATATGTGGTGGACAATGCTGACAAGGAAAGACTGAACATACTACTTTAAAACTGGAACTACTAAACAAATTTAGGCTGCCACCAGAATGGTCTAGGTATAAGTTCCTAAATCCCTTATTTATTTATTTATTATTCAAATTTAATTACTGCCCAGAGTCCCTCTTTTGGGGGAGATGGGCGGTAATTAAATTTGAATAATAAATAAATAAATAAAATAAAATGAGATTAAAAACTGTGTCATAAAGACATGTCCTCCAGAAATGGTTAATACAGTGTTTCTCAACCTTGGCAGCTTGAAGATATGTGGACTTTAACTCCCATGCTGGCTGGGGAATTCTGGAAATGGAAGCCCACACATCTTCAAGCTGCCAAGGTTGAGAAACACTGAGTTAAGAGAATATGAGGTTGAGGGCAACATGCTGAGGTTAGCAGACTAGAAAACGATTGTGCATCAGATTGATACTGCTTTGTGATGGAGGGAGGGAGGGATGTGCTGATGATATGGCAATGTTTTGCAATAACTTGAAGAACTTATTCCTGTTATTGCTTGTTCCCCTCTTCCCTTCCCATGCCTGTTTTCTCTTGAATTTGGAAAAAAAGCCAGTGAATAGGATTTCTTTTTTTAAAAAATCATCATATGTAAACTACTTTAAAAACCCTTCTACAAACCAGAAAGGCAGAAATGTTTCAGGTAATTTCATACACATACATGAAAGACTTGTCAACTTGTCAGTAGATTGTCAAAAAACCACCATCCTCATGTTATTTCCAATTACTGTTGCTATGCCAATGTATTAAATATAGATAGGATACATTGATTTCTTAGTTCCTTCACTGTTCTCCAGTCCATTGTTATCAAGGATTTCAATGAAGTTAGTGTCTATAAGTCAATGTTTGAAGCTTTCCAACATTATGAGGGAAGAGTGCAAAATTTTCTGAAGGTAGTATGATAGGTAGGTAGATAGGTAGTTAGATAGTTATAAATGATCCATAGATAAACCTAATTAGAAGAACAAAGCTGAATAGACCAACCTGTCATCCTATTTATATTTAATAATTGGAACAAATGAAAAAGAAAAGTATCTCTGACAGTTAAGGTATAGATATTCAATCTACAACAAAATAAATATATAAAATTCCCTTGATCAGGTCAGTTCTAACTCATCATTAAAGGGAAATGTTATTCTGTCATTGAAATGTACAGTAATCTTTTAATTCAACTGCTTCCTTCTCAGCCAAACCACCAGAAGAGAATTCTTACAGGCATTCAATAAATATGCAATAGTAGCTTAGTTGTATTTATTAATATACTAAAGAGATCGTACAATCAGCTCTTGTAGGGTCACATACAGGAAAACTAAGGTAATAACTTATCATGCATGTCAGGGTATTCTAGGATGGGGAAATGACTAGTCAGCATTTTAAAAGACCCTATTGGAAACAAAATGCCTGTGTGTGCGCAAAAATTGTAAAATTTAACCATACAAGGCAAAAGCATACATTAAACCAATGAGAAATGGACACATTGTGCTATGCATATTTATAAGTACTGCAACAGTCTCCATGCTGGTATCTGCTCCTGTGGGACAGATCTAACAATTGTCGAAAAAACTTTTTAATTGTTGGCCTCCTCTACTCATTGGGTATCAGACTGTTATTCTACAACACTCTGGATTATCGTTTTAACCCATCACAGGGGAAGGTTTGCCACTGGGACATTTGTACATACAAGTGAATGCTGTAATTTATACCCCAACAAATTTAACCAGCCAAATTAATAATACCGTTAATTTACTCAGTGTAAAAAAAGACGTTTAATGCACTCAAGCAAATAATATTTACAAGCATAACAAGTTGTATGACTCTTGGGAAAGGTGAAACAGTGAGTTTGCCTGGCGTACGCCCAGGCCTATCAGCACAGTTGGCCATACGTTCAAGGTGTCCAGTACCTGCACAAATGCTCAGGGAGATAACAGTGGATCTAGAACATTTCCTTGATTATGTCTGTTAGATGACATAAATGTAGGACAAAGAAGGGGGAAAAAACCCTACTATATGTCATGCTCCCCGATCCAATGTTCCCAGAACATCTTATTGTGCTCGCATCCATTTTGGTGCAATGCGTGTCAGCTTGCGAGTCGACCGGAAGGGAGGGGGAACATGCCCAGAGTGTGAATCATCCTGTTTTGACTACCACCATCCAGCACCAAGGTCATCCACAGAAAGCCATTACAGACAACTGCTGTCATGAGAAGGAGGGGTGCATACCTATGGGGGTAGTGGGGGTGAATTTGAGCTTATTGAGTTCTTAAGTGTAGAAATGTGTGGGAAATTTCATTCACAACTTTTTCTCTGTACTGAAAGCTTTGCACCATTAAATAGATTTCTAAGCCAAAGCTTATGAATCATAATTGAATGAGTGCATGAGCGTTCTAGCCATCACACTATAATTCTGTAACTCTGAGTAACTTTGCTGGTGGGAGTCTAAATCTGGAGGAGACTAACTAAGTCTCCTTTTTTGAATGCCATCAAATTATTTAGGATACTTAGATGTATGTATGACCATGTAACACCACTGCTTTGCGAGCTGTATTGGTTGTCAGTTTGCTTCCAGGTGCGATTCAAGGTGCTTATTGTTACCTATAAAACCCTACATAGGGCCTGGTTACTTGAAGGACCACCTGTCTCCCATAGCATCTGCCTGGCTGATTCAATCCTGCAGGGTTGGTGCACTCTGGGTTCCTTCGATTACACAATGCCATCTATTGGGACCCCGGAAGTGCACCTCCTCTGTAGCAGTTCCTTCCCTTTGGAATAAGACTCAGCCCAAACTCCAGATGCCCCCCACTGTTATTTAGAAGAACCATGAAGACCTGGCTTTTCACCCAGGCCTTTGGCGAGGAACAATAAGGCTTCTTGCTTCATTGCACTTGCCATCTTTTATCTTTTATTGATTTTATTGTAATTTCTTTGTTTGTTGTGAGAATCGTTGGGAGTTGGGTGGCGTAAAAGTCTAATAAATAAATAAATAAATAATATTGAAAAGGAATAATGAAACCTGACCATAAAATGGTAAATAATTAAGATAAGTAGTTTTCCTTTCTTTCTTATTTTCATCTCATCACGGTGAACACTATTCATATGGATTTCTTACACTCAGGATTAAATAATATATAAGAAGAGATTTTATTGTATAAGCTCTAAGCTAAGACAGAAGTCAAGCTAGGCTAAGACATCAGTCAAAACCTTTCTGTCTACCCAATCTCTGTCCAATCACTTCAATCCCATAGTCTGTACCAGATTGCTTCCATCTTTTTCTGAGCCGCTGCAGAAGGAGTGAAGATAAATGGAGTCACCTTTGGTGCTGGTAAGCCAATTCTTTCAATGTCCCCTTGAAATATTCCAGCTGCCCTTTACCATTTTAGCAGACAACAAAACCAATATGGTATAGTAATTACACTGTTGGGCAAGGATCAAACAAAGTTGAAAGGAGTATACCGAAATTCGTTATAACAGAGATGTCATGATCCAAGATATCTTAGAAGATATTCCCTACTTACAAGAACCTTAGTAT
Source organism: Candoia aspera (assembly GCF_035149785.1). Lineage (NCBI taxonomy): Eukaryota > Metazoa > Chordata > Lepidosauria > Squamata > Candoiidae > Candoia > Candoia aspera. The sequence goes on along the minus strand of NC_086159.1, from coordinate 60,286,106 downwards.
TAGAAGATGAAGTTGGATCAGCACTCTGATCATTACCAAGTCAGAAGGCTACAGGAATTAATGGAACGTCTACAGAAATATGGTATGCAACAGAAGAAGAATCAGCAAAGGTTCTTAGCAAACTACGGCAGAAATATTGGAGAATGGAACAGGTTGGTCTACACGCCAATACCAAAGAACAGAACCTTAACAGAGTATGCAGACTATCTTTAATTTGCCATGCTAGCAAAATGGATGTAGATAATATCTTTATGTACTTTATTTAAAGCAATACACTATGAAACAATTGCTGTTATTTAAAGCATTTATATATACTTCCCACGTGGTCTACTGTCAGCAAAAAAGGAGACTCTCTCTATCCTCAGGCTGACAGTCTAAAGAGGCATGACATAAATGGAAAGAGGAATGATGCAGGAAGAGATCCATTGGCTTTGAATCTGCTTTTCCTGCAAGAGCTCATTTACATCAAAGGCTGTTCACTCTCTGAAAATGATACAGAAGAATGTTGTCGAACTCATGAAAGTTTACTGCCTCTCTGCTACTCATTATAAGCAGCCACCTCAAAAGATCTAGTATACCAGCATTTTCCTCCAGTTTCTGAAATATTTTCAGAAGACTTTCCTTGTTTTTCCATGTCTGTTTCCATCTTTCAAGTCTTTACATATATCATTACAATACTGTTTCTTGTCTCTTCTAACAGCTCTCTGAAATTCTTTGTTAAGTTACTTCCAGATATTTTTGTCTTTTGGGGCTTTGACTTCTCATCTCTTCTTAGCAATTTCCATTTGTTTGGACATTCAGTTTGCTTTCTTTTGTTTGTCTTTGGCAGTCTCTTTTCAGATTCATCCTTCTTTAATAGTAAATTTTATTAAGTTTCAGAAATAAAAACTACAATAAAAGAAAAAAACTAAAAAAGTGCAGAAACACAAGAGAATATATATATTTTAAAAAATTTACAGGAAGATGTGGCTTCCGACTTTTAACAGCAAGGATATACAAATATATTTTCCATATATATTTCCATATATATTATGGAATATTTCCATATATATTATGGAATATTTCCATATTCCATAATCGATCTCTTACTCTATATTAAACCAAAACACCACATTATTTCTATAAATCATTCCCCTTTAACACATAATAAAAATAACTAACTTTTAATATTGAGATTGGGGTTTCTGTCAAGATGTTGGATGAAGACTGGATAATGGAGTTGGAGAAATCTAGAGGAGAGAGTGATCTGCAAGCCAAAAATAACTAAGTACAGTTACTCCTCCCCCTTATATTAAAATGAAGAAAAAAAATTCATATAAACCTCCTAAACATATTTCTCCCTTCCAAAAGATAAATGTATTTAATTATTCCCTTCCTACCACTATTCTATACATTTCTATCTACTATAATAAAAATCAAATTGAAAGGCACATAAGTTGTCAGCTATTATACCTAATGGTATAACAATTTTAATAATCCCAATTTTAATAAACCCCAAATCTTAATAAACACAAAAAAGAAAGCCAATTCAAAACAGTAAATCCAAATCTTTAAAGACAAATAACGTCAGTCAAATCCTTAAAGCAAGCCAAATAAACGTTCTTCAACTCTTATGCCACTTCAAAATAAACCAAAGCAGTTATATGTTCCCAAAATATGCACAGAGCTTTCTTCTTAAGAAAATCAAACAGCTCAGCTGCCCCCCTCCAAAATTCCAGGTTCTTTTCATGGCATTCCACCAGGAGATCAACCCTATTTATGGCTTGCAGATCACTCTCTTCCCTAGATTTCTCCAACTCCATTATCCAGTCTTCATCCAACACCCTGAAAGAAACCCTAATCTCAATCTTAAATGAAACCTTTCTATCACTCCTAGATTCCTCAATTTCATCCACCACATCCCCAACCTGATGGTGCATTTTAGCTCTCATATTTTCCACAATGTCCTGGATATCTTGCATGAAAATCTGATGAAAAAAAGTTAGAAGATATGTGTTTGAAGTCCTGGTGAAGGTCAGGAAGGATCTCTTTGAATCCTCCATGTCTCACACAGTAGATTATGGCATGCCCTGGGAACTCAATCAGTGAAAGTTGAAGATATGGGAAAGTTCAAAAGTTGTTTACACAAAGTGAGAGTGAATAGCAGACTGTTCTCAAGGGAAAGTGAAGACAGAAAGCTGAAGGTTCAAATCAGCTGATTCAACATGTAGGAAAATGCTAATATCTTCAAATTTAATACAAAAATAATAACAGGAAGACAATTATTTACTCAATTTTTGAAATTTCCTTTGGAAGGAATACAAAATCCAAAAATTAAAAAAAAAATTAAAAAGTAATCCCCCAAAAATGTTAAGCACCAAGAGTATCAACTTCTCACTGTAGAAAGCCTCTCTTGGGGTACATATACTTTAAAACAAAAACAAATTGGGTGATTTAGAAATGGGGTGACTGATCTTAGTGTCCCTTTAAGGCTACAGTGCAGCTTGGAAATGGTGACATCCCTGCCGCCCAGGTGCTCTTACTGTCGACTGCAAAATGCTGTTTGCGATCTCCTGGCTGCAAGCCACCATTCCGGAGGACAAATGGGATAATTCCAAGTATTCTCCTTGATCTGGAGAATGTTTCTGGGCTTCAGGAAAGCCTGCCTGAGCTCAAAAAAAACCTGCCGCACTGTCCACTCTACCCACCGAAATGGTGGGCACAGCCATTCAGTCCTCCATTCCCACGGGAACCCTTTCTTCATATTCATCCTTAATAACGTCTGTGGTTTCATTCTATAGTTCGTCTGGTTCACTATCAATGAAGTTTAGGAATTCTAAATGATTCCTGATGTTCTTTTTTAAATGGTAGGTTCACATTGAAGCTCAGATTGTGAAAGCTGATTGAAGCTCAGATTGTGAAAGCTTTGTTTTTCCACTTTAGCCTGACTTGCAACTTGCACATGAGCTGTTATATAGCTATGGGAAAATGCTAGGAAGAAGAAGATTATAATATTGTATTGTATTGTATTGTATTGTATTGTATTGTATTGTATTGTATTGTATTGTATTGTATTATTATATTATATTATATTATATTATATTATATTATATTATATTATATTATATTATATTATATTATATTATATTAACAAATATATTATATAGCTGATCTATCCACAGCTGGCCACATCTATGCTGTTATAACTAAGCCTTTCCACCTCCCCATACTAATAATATAGTCAATTTGATTTCTGCATACTCCATCTGGTGATGGATATACAGTAGGTGGTATTTTAGTTGTTTGAAGATCATGTTAGCAATGAAGAAATCATTGGATTGGCAGATATTGATAAGTTCTTATCATGCTTCATTTCTGTTTCCTAGACCATACAGTCCAACTACATTTTCCTCATTAGTATTTACAACTTTGGCCTTCTAGACACCAACTACAAGCAACACATTTTCTTGCACGTTCTGTCAATTTCAGATTGAATTTGACCATAAAACATTGAGTGAAGTGGATGCTAATCTATGAGAATTCCCATTTTATATTATTAAGATAGTTCTTGCTAGAATGCTGGACAAAAAGAAAATAGCTGAAGTCAGAATATTATTACCAAGTGCTAAATTATACAGAGATTAGTGTGCTTTACTTGGGAATAAATCTACTTAATGATCAGAATGCAGATAGCAAAGAGTTACACAGAAATTACAATAGTCCATACAGTTTTCATTTCCCTGTTTTGTCGGTAACTCCAAAGCTTCCAATGATTATATCAGCAACAGGTAGATCTATCACAGGCATCAACATATGAAGAAACATTGCAAGATTTCAAAAAAGAGAGTAATTTTTAAAATTCTCTTGAGCCCATTTCATGGGTTTCTTATTGCAACATTGTCATTCCTTACATTTAGGGGTTTTATATATTCAGCATAGTAACTGGATGGTGATTATAACAGACTTTCAGATTCCTGTTATGGAACTGCCATTTTTGCTTTCCACTTGGGAAAAGTCAGAAAAGTTTCCACGGATTATATAAAACTCTGCTCCAGAGCCTTGGGAGTTCATCAATGCTTCATCAGGCCAGTGAGAAAACCATGACTTGTGCTGTAGTGGTTAAGGTGATGGATTTGGGAGATTCAGGTCTAAGGACAGCCATAAACGCTGAGTGGGCACTTAAGCTAATCATGATATCTCAGCCCAACCCATCCCACAGTTATGGGAAAAACTATAAGAGAGATTCCACCTTGAGCTATCAGAGTAAAACAGAGTATACAGTAGGTCTAACAAGAAATAAACAAGAGCTTTTTCACTGACTACTATAGATATTGGCCTGGTTTCAGGAATATCAATCAAAGATGCATATCTCTGCTGCTCTTTCATTAGTCAGGCAACAGGTGCAGTTGTCGCATCTATATCAACATGATTTTAAAATTGCTTACTATGGCCTCCTTACCCAATATAACTATCTCTAAGAAGATGCAGCTATATTTTGAAGCTGTACCTATGGAAACCCTGTCACAACACAAGCCAGGTGCATTTATCTTAGTTCTGTGTTCTTCTTAGCTATTTCTTTTCACCCAAGCTTGAAGCCTTTGGCTTTGATTATAGCAAAAGAAAATTAATATCCTTATCTAAGCAAAGACAAAAACAGGAATTATGGAGAGCTAGCAGTGATGTGAGTTTGTTGCTAAACCCAGGGCTTGCACTGATTTAACATAGTTGTGGTCTACTTATTCCTAGTAAAGGTAAAGGTAAAGGTTTCCCTTGACGTAAAGTCCAGTCGTGTCCGACTCTAGGGGGCAGTGCTCATCTCCATTTCTAAGCCTTGGAGCCGGCGTTGTCATAGACACTTCCGGGTCATGTGGCCAGCATGACGACTCGGAACGCCGTTACCTTCCCGCCGAAGCGGTACCTATTGATCTACTCACATTTGCATGTTTTCGAACTGCTAGGTGAGCAGGAGCTGGGACGAGCAACGGGAGCTCACCCCGCCACGCGGTTTCGAACCGCCGACCTTCCGATCGGCAGCTCAGCGGTTTAACCCGCAGCGCCACCGCGTCCCTTACTTATTCCTAGTAGCAAAGTCAAAAAGAATAATATCAGTTATAGATAGAATAGGAAATATAACAACACACTCATATTTACAGCACTCTGGCAATTCCACCAGAACTCAGTAATTACACTGATGGGTTTCCACTTAACCATATACAGAAGATAACACTCAATGGTCCAGTGAGCATTATATAATTATGATGTCTTATTACTGAATACACTGATAAATATTCTAACACATATTTCATAAATGAACCATCAAGGATGGGTGGGGATATCTGCTCTATCAGATCAGGAAATCTGTATATCAACCAAAATGTCTTCTTGGAGAATAGCTGAGCTTCTCTGGTATACTTCCCCTAGGCATTGGGGTTGGGATGTTAGCATGGGAGTTTTGGCATGGATCTACTGATTTCATGTTTTTATTGAGCCTAAATGCAGTTTTAGTTGGGTTTTGTATTAATAAAATCCTTCCTTATTTTGTTCACTGTCCAGAGTTTCTAGGATAGCTGGGCAGCTATATAAATGGGATTAATAAATAAATAGTACTAATAATATTGTACCATTGCATTAGTGTCTGTGTTAGAGAAGAAGCATTAGGTATGGGAATTTCGAAGGAGAATTCAGAATGCAATATTACATGTGTACTTAGCTCCCTATCCTCACTTGTCTACCTTCCCCACCATTCCTCACATAGCTTTGTTGGGGTGATGGTGGTAAGCCCCCCTATTCCCTCTTAGTCCAAGGAATTCTCTGACTCTCAGTTGGAGAGCTTGCAGTTCAGTTATGTTCTTTTCTCTCTGGTTCTTCCTTGTTCTCCCACCATCTCCTCTACTACTGTAAATATGTAGTAGTATGACTAAGGTAATTTGCCTTTCATCCATTTAATATAATCTGTTTCAGTACGTTTTCTACATAAATGGGCTGGTTAGTGAAGATCTTGCCCTTTGATGGGTTTCTGGGCTTCTCCACCCTGCGCACATACATCTTCTATCCTCTGTTCTTCTGTCTCTTCCTCCTGCATTCATTCTAATTTAGTTGTAGTTATTTCTTTCCTTATTGTCCTCTTCCTTTTCACAAGCCAAACAGGGCAGTAGCTGCTCCAGCCACTTCACTTCCTTATCTTCTCTCCTCCCCAGCAATCTGACTAAGTGTTTTTCTTATGCTAGTTCTATCCACCCCTTCAGATTTGGGCACAACATTCACAGCCCCTGAACTCATCTGGTAAGTTGTCTGGCCCTCCAGTTTGTGTCATCTTTGGCAATAGACTCGGCCTTGCTTTTTTGATGCCTTTTTATGTATCAGAAAACCACACACAAACATGCACATTTCTAAAAAGTGTTACTTGCAGAAAGGCTAGTAGGAAATGCATATTAAACATCTGTAAGTTTGGAGATGTGTGAGAAAAAAATAAATAAAAATATTCATGGAAACTTTTTTTGCCTATGTAGTAGAGTGCTGAACAAAACTTGTGTTGAGCAAGGTGATAAATTTAGTAAAAACAACACTGACAGAATCTCTCTTTCCTGGTTATTCAGGAGGATGTGCTTGGAATGTTTTCCAAATGACAAAGGCCAAATGTAAAGACTGAAGCTTTTCTTAAAGATAAATAGAACTATTATGCTTTTGGGCAGTAACCAAAAAAAAGACCAGTGATATATAGCCCATTTGGCTCAAACCAAATCAATATTCCACATGGAATCAGATAATGAGTCAAAGTCAAGAGGCTCAGTAAGCATAAAGTTCAACCTGTAGTGGCCTAAGAAGCAGGTCACCATTGCTGGCTATGTAGAAAGGGGAGGGAATACAGTATATAGCAGTATATATCATAGGTTGGATACTTTTTACCTATCTTTTTATTACAGGAGTGGCTGGGAAAGAGAATAGAACTTGCTTGTTTCTTGCTTAAAAAACGTGAGTTGCCAGATCTATATTAGATACAGTAGTGAAAGTGTTTGCATTCAATTACTGAAGTCCAAGTTGAAAAAAAAACTGGATTCAGTGGTTTGCTATATCCAACTAGTAAAATGAGTGGCTGCTTGATGTTCTGTTATTGTTTTATTTTATTTTATTTATTTTATTATTCAAATTTTGTTACTGCCCATCTCCCCCAAAAGAGGCACTCTAGATGGTTTACAATAAAATCGATACTATAACAATAAATGTTAAAATCCCATAAAAAATAAAAACAAGTTACAAATATAAAATACAATATAAATAAATGTTGATATTACCCTTTTGAATTCATGTCAGTGATATTTATTATTGATATTCTTATTGATAAGTCTGATCATTTAGATTATTTGGGGTCCTGTAATGTATGTTATGCTATATGCCACCTGGAGTCTTGCAGCTGAAATAGCATTAAATCAATCAATCTATCAATCACTTTTCAAAAGTGAGGCATTTACCCAAAAGCCTGTGATAGAAGGACTGCATCAAAAGAGATACAGTAGATGGGTAGATGCTGTTCATTCTAGCATACAGGCTTATAGAGAGTAGTGAGATTTACCAATGATTGCAGTTTCTATTCACTGTGAATAAGTCTTGTTCTATTTATTACACACACACACACACACAATTATAGGTTACAGGAATCCACAAAGCAGGCAAGGGGAGAAATTTGTCATCACACAAATGATGTGAACAGCATAGTGAACATAAATTAATTAAACATTAATTTGTGTCACTTACATGAGACATTACAACATGCATGACATCATGGTGGCTTCTACCTGACACCTAGGGTATGGTGTCAGATAATTTACTGTCTCTTTATCCAAGATCTGAGCAACCTGATTTGAGTTAAGATGAACTGGAGATAAGGAGGCAGAACTGTGAGCAAAGTGAAAAAACTTGTGAGTTTCAGGGCCAGGGGAGGAGGTAAAAGGGGTAAGTATCTTCATGTGCATCATGGTGTCATCACATGTGGTATCTGTAATGATTGTCTTATCCCAACGAAGTCAGTCTCACCAGAGCGTAGTGAATAAAACTGATTTATTGAAAGGATAGTATGCAAATATGAAGAAAGCTGAGAATAAGCAAAAGCGCGCCAAATACAAACTAAAAACCCTCGCCTCCAAACTGATCCTGCCCCCACCCTAACATCGCAACCACCCCCTCCCAGCATCGGCAAGCGTCACACATCGGCCTGAGAAAGTAACCTTGAAAACATGTCATAACCCAAACACACATTCCTTCAGGGTAATGGAAAAATAACCACCTGGCAGGGCTGGAATTCCCCACCCCGCAGGCGATAGACACGCATCAGAAACATGACATGCGAAACGTTACGATGTATGCAAGCCATTGGAATGATGAACATGACAGTATCACATTCATTTATAATTATTTCTAATTTATAACTTATAAAGCTGCCCAGCTCAACACTGACTCTGGGTGATGGACAATTTAAAATTATTTAATTAAAAGAAACTAAAAGAGAAAACACATAAGACAGGGGAACAAACATACACCATAACTGTAACAGACAATACACTCCAGATGGTGACACCCAGGTATGTCCCAGAGCTTGCGGGGGGTTGGGAGGACAGGCTTTCAAGGCTCATTTAAAGGATTGCAGGATCAGGACATCTTCTGAACAATCTTTGGTGAGAAACTAGACAAAAATTGTCCAGAAACATTGTGTGCAGCAATGGCTTCTTAAAGAGGGGATACAGCACCGTCTCCTTCAAGGCAGGCAGAACCACCCCCTCACTTAAAAGTGAATTCACCACCACATGGACCTAGCTGCACATCCTTCCCAGAAAGCCTTAGCCAACCAGGAGGGATATGGATCTAATAAACATATGAGCAGGTTAATAGTCTTGAGGATCCTGCCCACGTCCTCAGGAAAGACAGTATCAAATAATTCCCAGGTCACAGGACAAGCCTGTGCCTTGGCCAGCTCAAACTCACAGCAGATCCAAGTGACTTTATCTGCCAGATGCCTAAAGTATTCTTTACAGTAGCCCTGGAAATATTCTTGTGACCCCATCTCCCCATCTCCTACAGCAGGCAACGGATCACTTTAAACACAGCCTCTACACCATGGTTTTTCAAACTGTATTACATGGAATCTTAAGGTTCTATGAGAACTTGATGGTGTTCTGTGAGAGACTAAGGGAGAAAAACATTGTGCACTCAAACCCAGCCAGCTTTCTATCGCTGGAGTTTTCTGTCTTGATCAGGGGTATCAGGTTTATTTTTTTAAAAGCAGGTTCCACAGTGCGCCCCCCCCCCCATAATTAAACCCCCTATTATATGTTATTACTTCTGTTGGATGCCTACACTTGTAACCCTTTCTGAATTATGCTGGGGCCACAGCAATACAAATATAAGAACTGTTTCTATTGCTGCCCAGAAAGAAGGAAAAAAACCTATGGTTCATAGGTCTTGGAAAGAGACTGAAACAACTGTTACTGCCTCCTACAGTCTGCTTTGGGACAGCTTTTGCATCAGAACTCCAGGAAATGTTGCTTAAAGTATCATGAAGCAGCCTGCTATGACTGTAAAGTAGATCCCATTTGAATTTGCCATCTTCTAGAAAGTATTCCTCTGGATGCATCCTATAGATAAGGTAAGTAATGGGTTTTTTAAACCCATTTTCTTGTCCTTTAAATATCCACATCTGAATTTCAAAAAAAACCAAAGACTGTTTCAAGTTGAGGCTGTCTCCTGGTCATTTCAGGGAAATATTCATGTGGTTTTCTTGGTAGCAAAAACGATGTGGTTTGCCATTCTTTCTTCAAGAATTTCTTTTTTAAGAAAAATTAATTTCAAGTCTAGCCTTAGGATTTTCTAGTAGTCTTCCATCCAAGTATAAAAAGAACTCCACCCCTGCTTATCTTTTCAAGATCAGCAAGATGGCTGCGATATATATTAGAAAACTGCATATATGTTCTCCACCTCCTGGTTCATGTTTTTAAGCTGATTCCCTTGTGAAGTTTTGTTAGCTGCCAGGTCACTGTTATGGATCTTCCACACTGACCCAGATTTAACATCATTATAGAAAATTGGGAACAGGAGAGTGAGAAATGGTACACAATATTCAAGGGACATTATTTGAGGAGGCCTTTTTCTCAGAGAATGAGAAAAGGAAGCTGAGAAACTTTATTCAGAGGGTACCTGCTTAAACATCTTGGCTCATCCCTAGTTATATGATCCCTGGTCACTCATATGATAACTTGTATGTGACATCCCGGCTTTCCCACATCCTTTTCTCTGTTTTAACATTCTGCACTTCCAGAAAAAAGTAAGAATATTAGAGAGCTGTAGACTGTAAGTAAAAAATAGAAGTCAGGCAGTTAGAACTTGGGAAGCAATGGAAGGAAAATTAAAATAGAAGTTGTTTGTTGTTTATTCATTCAGTGTCATGAGTGCCGTTGAGCTGAAGACATCAGCGCAATGGCACACATGACAATAACGAGGAAACGGGAAGGGGCTCAAGATAAGCAGCCATCAACTCACAAAGAAGAAAGAAGAAGATACAAAGGCTAAGCGGATCGCGAGGCACACCCAAGCTGTTAGCGCTAGCGCAACGGAGATCGCCCAGCTGACAGCAATCACCGGATGAATAAGGAAACCAATGATGGGCGATCCCGGAGCGCCAGCGGGGCCTCACAACCCCTCACCTACCAGCAAGACAGCATGTTGGACAAAGGGGGGGTGACGTAACCCTGAGTGAGGGGGCGCTGACCGGCGCGGGGTATTTAAACCCCGCACCGGCGCGCTCCTGTCACTCTCAGCTTTTTTCTACAACTGGCACTACGCGATGAATAAACCAGAGCCTGCTTCAACTGAACCAGTGTCTGTGCATTACTCGGCGGTAGGCAGTGCATGACATTCAGTTGCTTCCGACTCTTCGTGACTTCATGGACCAGCCCACGCCAGAGCTTCCTGTCTGTCGTCAACACCCCCAGCTCCCCCAGGGACGAATCCATCACCTCTAGAATATCATCCATCCATCTTGCCCTTGGTCGGCCCCTCTTCCTTTTGCCCACCACTCTCCCTAGCATCAGCATCTTCTCCAGGGTGTCCTGTCTTCTCATTATGTGGCCAAAGTATTTCAGTTTTGCCTTGAATATCATTTCCTCAAGTGAGCAGTCTGGCTTTATTTCCTGGAGGATGGACTGGTTTGATCTTCTTGCAGTCCAAGGCACTCTCAGAATTTTCTTCCAACACCACAGTTCAAAAGCATCTATAATCCTTTGCTCAGCCTTCCTCATGGTCCAGCTCTCACAGCCATATGTTACTATGGGGAACACCATTGCTTTAACTATGCGGACTTTTGTTGTCAGTGCGATGTCTCTGCTCTTAACTATTTTATCGAGATTTGTCATTGCTCTTCTCCCAAGGATTAAGCGTCTTCTGATTTCCTGGCTGCAGTCAGCATCTGCAGTAATCTTTGCACCTAGGAATACAAAGTCTTTCACTGCTTCTATGTTTTCTTCCTCTATTTACCAGTTATCAATCAAGCTGGTTGCCATAATCTTGGTTTTTTTCAGGTTTAGCTGCAAGCCAGCTTTTGCACTTTCTTCTTTCACCTTCATCATAAGGCTCCTCAGTTCCTCTTCGCTTTCAGCCATCAAAGTGGTATCATCTGCATATCTGAGATTGTTAATGTTTCCTCCAGCGATTTTAACTCCAGCCTTGGATTCCTCAAGCCCAGCATGTCGCATGATGTGTTCTGCGTACAAGTTGAATAGGTAGAGTGAGAGTATACAGCCCTGCCATACTCCTTTCCCAATCTTAAACCAGTCCGTTGTTCCATGGTCTGTTCTTACTGTTGCTACTTGGTCATTATACAGATTCTTCAGGAGGCAGACAAGTTGACTTGGTATCCCCATACCACTAAGAACTTGCCACAATTTGTTATGGTCCACACAGTCAAAGGCTTTAGAATAGTCAATAGAACAGAAATAGATGTTTTTCTGAAACTCCCTGGCTTTTTCCATTATCCAGCGGATATTGGCAATTTGGTCCCTAGTTCCTCTGCCTTTTCTAAACCCAGATTGTACATCTGGCAATTCTCGCTCCATGAATTGCTGAAGTCTACCTTGCAGGATCTTGAGCATTACCTTACTGGCATGTGAAATGAGTGCCACTGTTCGATAGTTTGAACATTCTTTAGTGTTCCCCTTTTTTGATATGGGGATATAAGTTGATTTTTTCCAGTCTGATGGCCATTCCTGTGTTTTCCAAATTTGCTGGCACATAGCATGCATTACCTTTACAGCATCATCTTGCAAGATTTTGAACAATCCAGCTGGGATACCATCGTCTCCTGCTGCCTTGTTGTTAGCAATGCTTCTTAACGCCCATTCAACCTCACTCTTCAGGATGTCTGGCTCTAGCTCCCTGACCATACCATCAAAGCTATCCCTGATATTGTTATCCTTCATATACAGGTCTTCTGTATATTCTTGCCACCTTTTCTTGATCTCTTCTTCTTCTGTTAGGTCCTTGCCATCTTTGTTTTTCATCATACCCATTTTTGCCTGGAATTTACCTCCAATGTTTCTAATTTTCTGGAAGAGGTCTCTTGTCCTTCCTATTCTATTGTCTTCTTCCATTTCCGTGCATTGCTTGTTTAGAAATAATTCCTTATCTCTTCTGGCTAACCTCTGGAATTTTGCATTTAATTGGGCATATCTCCCCCTATCACTGTTGCCTTTTGCTTTCCTTCTTTCTTGGGCTACTTCTAGTGTCTCAGCACACAGCCATTTTGCCTTCATGGTTTTCTCTTTCTTTGGGATGTATTTTGTTGCCACCTCCTGAATAATGCTGCGAACTTCTGTCCATAGGTCTTCCAGGACCCTATCTACTAAGTCCAGTCCCTTAAATCTATTCTTCACCTCCACTGCATATTCCTTAGGAATATTAGTGAGCTCATATCTAACTGATCTGTGGGTCTTCCCTAATCTCTTTAGTCTGATCCTAAATTGTGCAATAAGAAGTTCGTGAACTGAACTACAGTCAGCTCCAGGTCTTGTTTTTAACCAACTGTATAGATGTCCACCACCTTTGACTGCAAAGGATACAGTCAATCTGATTTCGGTGTTGTCCATCTGGTGAAGTCCATGTATAAAGCCATCTCTTAGGTTGTTGGAAGAGTTTGTTATGCAGAGTGAGTTGTCTTGGCAAAATTCTATCAGCCTATGTCCTGCTTCGTTTTGTTCTCCCAGGCCATGCTTACCTGTAATTCCAGGTGTCATCTGACTGCCCACCTTAGCATTCGTCTCCTGTGATGAAAATAACATCTCTTTTAGGCGTGTTGTCCAGTAGGTGCTGCAGATCCACATAGAACTGCTCTACTTCAGCTTCTTCAGCATCTGTGATTGACGTATATATTTGGATCACTGTGATGTTAGATGGCTTGCCCTGAATTCGAATTGAGATCATTCTGTCGTTTTTTGGGTTGTATCCAAGCACTGCTTTAGCCACTTTACCATTAATTATGAAGGCTACTCCATTTCTTCTGTGGTCCTCTTGTCCACAGTAGTAGATCTGGTGGTCATCTGATGTGAAGTGGCCCATTCCAGTCCATTTCAGTTTACTGACACCCAAAATATCTATCTTTAATCTTGACATCTCACCAATAACCACATCCAATTTGTCCTGGCTCATAGATCTTACATTCCAGGTTCCAATGGTGTGTTGATCCTTAGAACATCGGATTCGCCGTTCACCACCAGCACCGTCGGCCTCTAGCCATCCTTTCGGCTTTGAGCTAGCTGTGTCATCACATCTGGGGCTAGTTGAACTTATCCTCTGTTCCTCCCAAGTAGCATTTTGACCATCTTCCGACCTGGGGGTCTCATCTTCCAATGGTATACCGACATATCTCTGGTTGTACTGATCCATTTAGTTTTCACGGCAAGAATACTGGGGTGGGTTGCCATTACCTTCCCCAGGGATCGCATTTAGTCTGACCTCTCTGTCATGACCTTCCCGTCTTGGGTGGCCCTTCACGGTTTAGTTCATGGCATCACTGAGGTGCTCAAGCTCCAGCACCACGACAAGGTAACAATCCTTTGCTGAAGAAAATAGAAGTTACAATGGAAATAAATAAAGAATTTAAGATAGAGCTTAGAAGATCCTAACAGCCTATATGTTGGCATGGAACTGTAAATTTGAAAGCAATATATAATATTTCTTTTGAAATGAATTTTTAAACATCTCAACTGGAACTGATGTGTGTGCATCTTTCCTGGGATATGTTATCATTCCTGAACCTCTGATAGCCGAACAGCATGATGTCAACTCCAGTGTAGCATTGGGGTGGATAGCTTGTAACCATGGATGGTTCCCAGCTATAGATATTGGGTAGTATAAATCCTAGTGTGGTTCAGTGGTTAAGGTGCTGGACTAAGACCTGGGAGATCCAGGTTCAGGTCAAACCTCAACCACGGAAGCTCCCTGGGTGACTTTCAAATAGTCCCTCTCTCAGTCCTGTGTGCTTTTATAACTGAGGTGAAAGTTGCTTGAAAAGTCTTACATTGCCCCTCCCTGTGTAAAGAAAATGGTAAACCCATGCTTGCTTAGTTCAGAGTCCATTGAACCCAGGGCTTTTCCTTCATTTTGAATATTAAAAAAAAAAAAAAACTGGCTACATTTCACTTTGTAAAGCACAAATATTTTTTAAGTAACAACATAAAATTTCAGGACATTTTTCTTCCTGAACGTGGAACTTAAATGATATGACAACCTGAGCAACTGCAGTGAGAAAGCTAAGGTAGAGGTAAAGGTTTCCCTTGACATTAAGTCCAGTCGTGTCCGACTCTAGGGGGCGGTGCTCATCTCCGTTTCAAAGCCGAAGAGCCGGCGTTTGTCCGTAGACACTTCCGTGGTCATGTGGCCAGCATGACTAAACGGAACGCTGTTACCTGCCCGCCGAAGCGGTACCTATTAATCTACTCACATTTGCATGTTTTCGAACTGCTAGGTTGGCAGGAGCTGGGACTAGCAACGGGAGCTCACCCCGTCACGCGGATTTGAACCGCCGACCTTCCGATCGGCAAGCTCAGCAGCTCAGCAGTTTAACCCGCAGCACCACCACATCCCGCTAGTGAGATAGCTAGAGAGCAATAATTTCATCACAGAAAAAAGAAAGAAAATACAAGTTGGAAGGTTATTTAGACACTCTGGTTGTATAACAGATGCTTTACCCACTCCTTTGCCACAGTTTTATATTCTGCCTTTTGGATTTTCCTCCCTCCTTTTTTCTCACAGCACATGCTGTGCGACATCAGTTACCCCAGCACATTTAGTTATCCACAATGATTATTTTTGTCCCTTTACATGACAGGGCCACTGCTCAGAAATCATTAAAGCCCACATTGAAGGGTTTAAATGAAAACTATACTTCAGAGCTACAAAAGAGCTCCCAGGTGCCTCCTAGGACCTTTTATGGTGCTTTGTAAATGGGCAACAGGCTGGCCAATGGACCCTGATGACTGAAGGAACATGTGGCATGAAATTATCATCTCATGTCAGAGCAATGATTTGGTCCATTTAAATAATGATACACAAGCCTGGGGTAATTGGGAGTACATTATCTTTTATGGGTTGTGGCACAGGCAAAGAAGAAGGAACAAATCAGAGCTGGCTCCTCCGGTGGGGCTAACTTCATCCATTAAAAATGCAGGAGAATGTGTAAATAATAATCCAGGATGGTGTTAAAAAGTAGCAGTACCACTGCAGCAAAATGAAAAACATTCCTTGACTTTCTCTTATTTGATATTTTTTAAAAAATCTAAATTCATTGCAAATCTTGGAACTTCAAAAAAATATTTCTTGTAAAGAGCTGCCTCAATCATTTTACGTTTAAAAAAATTACACCCTGTCTGTTCATAATAAGGGACATGCCTTTATAAAAGAGGTTCTGAAGCTCTTCCTAAAATCTTATAAAGCTCAGATTTATTGTATTTAAATGATTCAAGCCACCCACTTCAGGAATGTGCTATTCTTTTTTAAGGGTAAACCACTAGAAAAGTCACCCATAGGTATAGTCTCTTAAGGATTTAAAATAATTTCAGGAACTGAAAAAGAGAATGGCAATTATATACAAAGCCAGAATGCCCAAATGGGCCACAGAACAAAAGAATTCTATTAGTTGTAAGAAAAGTCTGTGAAAGTCAAATTCTAAAAAAACTGTTTAAAAATTAAGAGTATGAATGATGATTAAAATTTTATATTGTTAAAACTAGCAATTTAATTAACATTAAGCTGCAACCTTCTGGTCCTCTATGGAATCAAAGAAATTATGGTGAAGGGTTGTTCTATACGATAAAGGGCTGATCCAAGCAACGCACTTGATCATTGTCTCAGAAGTAATGCAAGAAAGTCATGCTTTGTTCCATTAGCAACATGCTGGATGCTATTTTAGGCATCTTTGGGGACAGGGACACCTGTGGTAGCCCCTGATAAACTCAGTTGCTTTCCTTTTAGAAAGAGAGCCATGTTTAAAGCCAACACTGTATGAAAAGTTGACAGCAACTCTGAAATATCATTTTTGAAAGGTTGACTTCATTATTTCACATTTACTTTCAGATCACTTTAACTCCCAACCTGAAATTTGGTTAATATCCCCAGAAATTAAATTTCTGCTCTGTAACTAAGTGACTAACATGCATAATCTTCCAGGGTAAACAACATATTAAAATCAAAGTTTCCTTTTTTCTTGTCACATCTGCAGCCAAGTGAACATCACTGTTTTCTTTTGCTCCACATGCTTTGGTGAAGGTTTCATTCTAATTTTTACCCTCAAAATCACTGAGTCGATATTTACACTCTGTGTGTGTGTGTAACAAAGATGGCAACTGCATTGTGATCAAAGCCCTACCTTATTCTATATGTTGCAATGCATGTAAAAACGGGTGTGGCTTCAATTGCACAGCTGCCATCTTGACTTTTTAACGCCCCCCCTGAGAAACTCTTGTTTATACTAGATTTTGTAGACTAAACATAAATACAGTAGTTTTTTTTTTTAAAAAAATAATGCTCTGAACTTTTAAAATGTTATAAATAAGATCAGTTTTATCTTAAATTAAAGATATCATGCAGGTAAATAGTCAACTCAGTGAAAAGAGAGAAAATCACAAACCAAGTGAAACTCATGAGAATCCTCATCTGGCATTTCCTGAAACATGGGCAGAGCTCAACACTGGCTAGAGAATGACAAACACATACTGGCCCCAATCCCTCTTCTGCCCGAACTGTGTATTCATTTAGTAGGTCTGATGGGGAAATAAACTTTGGCTTGAATGTAGGCATAGTTCTCTAGGCAAATCAGGGTTCTGCTTTATGACCAGGGTCCCAGATGGCACAAAGAGCTGCACTTATATTCATGCCAACTGAAGGCAGTTTTTCCTTCAGTTAAATGTGTGGCTCTCTTCTCTGTTTAATGCAGTGTTTCTCAACCTTGGCGAGCTTAAGATGGGTGGACTTCAACTCCCAGAATTCCCCAGCCAGCAGCTGGTTGGGGAATTCTGGGAGGTGAAGTCCACCCATCTTAAACTTGCCAAGGTTGAGAAATACTGGTCTAATGTGAATCTTTCCATGTGTTGAAGGGCTAATATCTTAGTCCAGTTATGTTTTTACCTATGTTATCAGTTGTTCCTCTTATATACTATGTTGTAGCTATGAAATATATTTATGTTCATAGTAGCAGAGAGTATGATGGCCTGTGTAAAGATATGAACCTAGTAATTTGGGCTTCCAAAACATGGCTAGATGTTTTTGTGAACTAAGTACTATGGCTTGTTCTATAAACCATGTTTGAAACAAGCCATGACATGATAAGGAGAGGCATTCTCCATTCTCACTTTTTATGTCTCCCAAAAGCATCTTTGGACAACTTCAGACAAGAAGCATAAGCCCTAAGATAAACTTAATATCAAGTTAACAGAATGAAAATGCCCTCAATTCCCCCCTAAACTCTGAAAATCCAGCATATGCACCACAAGAACCTGCCCACTGTGCATGACTAATCCTTCCACTGTGGTCTTCAACTTCACAAAAAATATAAAGTACAGCTCTTGATCATCAAAAAGGTGCCCAGCCAATCCTAGGCATTGAGTAAATTCACCCTAATATTTTGGGCTGACTTTCTACTCCAGATCTTCAAAGGGAAGAAAATAGGTTAACTATTGAAAAAGCCAAAAGGACTGCAAGGACTATATATTGGGTTTCTTTTATTTACAAGAATCACATTATATACCAAGGACCATATATTAAGGTCATCATAGCCAAAGCAACATCCACATGTTTTATGGTTCCAAAGTAGGTGCCCACAAAAGTTAAATCCAAACCCTTGATTGGATCTCTAACATATTCATAGGGCTTGACTTGGGTTGCTTGCCCTTGTAACGCTTACTGTGCAGTAAGGGTCTCTACTTGCTAACTCCGTTGTTAGCTGACACTCAGTGTTGCTGCTCTGATTCTCCATGTTTCCTTAATGTCAGTTTGGATGATCTACTTGCAGAAGGATTAGTCAGGGTTTCCATTCATCTGCGTGTCGACATGCAGATGAATTAATTAATTTAGGATTTGCAGGTTGGATACCAAAGAAGAAGAACACCAAAAGAGATGCCAGGATGGTGGTAAAATCTTAAAAAAGGCTTATTAAGAAATTGCCCCTACATACTTACAGCATCAGGAGGATACGACCCCAAACAGCCGGGTGAACCCAAACGACAGGGAAGTTTCATGTTCCGGAACTTGACTCACAAGGAAGCTGGGAAAAAGGGGTAGACCTTACAGCCCTTTTCCCCACTCCCCCACCCTTTAGAATCCTTACCTCCACCCTGGGATAACTAGCAAGGGGAAATTAATGTTTGTATTTGCATTCATCGAAGAAGAAGAGGAGATTACAAGAAAGTAAGCAAGTACACAATGGGGGAATACACATTGAAGGGAATGCCTTAGCGTACACAATGAGAGGACATCCAGTGAAAGGAATGTCTTGGCGCTGGCAGCTTGCTTAGCATGCTGGTTGCCCCAAGCCCCAGCCTCTTAAAAAAGCCTTTAGGGTGAAACTGGTTAGGGTCTTTGTCAATTTCAGATAGCAGCACAAGCTGGCCAAGGGTGCTAATTAACCTGTGGCTTGTTAATTGTTAAAAGGCAATTTTCCCTTCTGCAAGGGGGGGAAATTCTGCGAAGGGGAAAGGTAAAAAAATACAACAAATGCAAGGTAGGCAGTCAGGCACAGGACAGTCATGAAGTTGAAATTGGCTTTTCAACTCAATATTTATTAGCACTGGAGTTGAGTTGGGCCAAAGCCCCCTGCAAAAGATAAAGACCTTCAGAAATCTCTAGAGAACCTCTGCTATACTCCTCAGAATCAGGTTGGGGATTAATAGAAAGCTGCTCACTCCAGCAAGGTATACCTATATAATCTTATGTGCTTAAGCTACCACAGAGATTTTCCCCTTAGCTCACTTCAACACGGTAGCCTTGGTAGTGTTAGAGGGAAAGTAAGATAACATCTTTCCCATGTGAAGGTTCCCATGTGAATTCAAGAAACTGATTATCTAGTCCATGAACCTCTACAGTGCCCTTTCTATAGGATTATACACTCTGGCCTTATAAATCTATAGTAGAAAAGCAGATTTTTTTAAAATCTGTTTTTAAACACAGGAGGAGTATGTCAATATTTTGCTATTGGATCACTGTTCAGTGAGCATGAAGAGAGTTTATTACCATTGTACTGTCTAATGTAAACAAAAAATTAGGGTAATAAGACTTTCCCTATTCAAATTATTTAGTCTAGAGGGGAAAGAAGCAAAGGAGACTCTTCTCCAATTTGTCTATGATATAGTCAGAATGTATTATCTCAGGGTCAGAAGATCTTCCTTCACTTTGGTACTGCATATACTTTCCATATACAAATTAACTGTCTATCCTTATCTTTTCTAAATTCAGGATTATCTTTACGAAGACCTGCTTTAACAAACTTCCCTCATCCAGCCCAGAAAAGACACCCTCAAAGTACCAATTCTCTAGCGGTATCTATCCCTATCATTCTGGTGCCTTGGAAACTGTGGCATATGTCCTTCTATACTGTACACTTAATTGAGATATTAGAAGGGAATTTACAGGCCTACTTTTAAGGTTCCAAGGAATAAATTATTTATTTATTGACCTCCAGATGTGAGCCAAAGCATAACCAAAGTAGTTGCAAAGTGTTTTTTTTTATATTGTTATTAAGACAAGAGCCAGTCTCTGTTGTTGTAATTATATTGATCATGGTATGCTAATTTTATCCATTTAAGGATAAGATACCAGGTATAGTTTGCTGCTTGTCCACAGGCTGTAATTTTTTTCATAAATAAATATGTATATCTTATTGCCATTGTGTTGTGCCAGAACCTATTACAGGCAGTCCTTGCTTAATAACCACAACTGGGACTGGAATTTCGGTCGCTAAACATTGTGGTTGTTAAGCAATTCTGACCTGATTTTATGACCATTTTTGTGGTGGCTGTTAAGCAAATCACCAGGTCATTAAGCGAATCTCATGGTTATTAAGAGAAACACATGGTTGTTAAGTGAATCACATGGTTCCCCATTGATTTTGCTTGCTGGAAGCTGGCTGGGTAGGTAAAAAATGGTGATCACATGACCGCTGGATGCTGTGATAGTTGTAAATGCAAACCGGTTGCCAAGCACATGATTCACAATCATGTGACCACAGGGACACTGCAACTATTATAAGTGTGAGGACTGGTCACTAGTTGGTTTTAGCACCATCATAAGCCCAAACCACAAATGGCTGTTAAGTGAGGACTACCTATATAATAAGCCAAGCCTATGTTATTGCTTATCTATATAACATGTTCTTCTTCTTCCCTTTTTTTATTTAATAATATATTTTAATTCTGCTTCTACTTTTTTTTAAACCTTGATTTCTCTGCATAATCCAATTGTTGATTGAAACAAAGAAACTGATCACTTAGCATCCCCCCACCCCCCAAAAAAACTAACTGGGTTCACAGTGATTTTTGATGGTGCTGATTTTGGCTTGCAAATGCAGCCATCTGGGGTTTGGTCAACTAAGTACAGTCAAAACAAATGTAGTTTAAATGGCAAAATATAGATGAAACTGTTAAAAGTTGTTGAAGTTGGCTCAGTGTTAGATACACATGAAGCAAAATGGCAAGCCCGCTGAACTGCCCGCCAAAAGTTAAGAATACATTTTGGGGCCTGTTTCAAATAGATGTTGGCCACTCCCATATGTATGGAATGATTATAGAGACTGTATACTTTTAGAAAAATACTGCAGAGTTTTCCCAGGGAAAACACATTAGCAGCTGCCATCATTCAGGGACTGCCGTTTGAACTCATACAAATGAGAATGAGGGTTAGAATGAGCAATTTGAAGCATATGTAATTACTGATAGTCATACATACTTAATATTTCCTGATCCTGACTCTGGTGCTTGTTAAACTGAAGGTAGTCAACTCTAAATTTTCATAAAAGCAAAACAAAAGCAAGGCAATCTATTAGCATGGATTGATGGAGTGTGATATCTTTATAGTTTAAAAAAAAATCTAATGGTTCTGTCATCAATGTAGCTTTACTGCAGGATGGTCCTAATAATCTTTTTTGAAAGGAACACATATTATTTAAGATTAATCAGGGAAAAACAATGTTAATTATGCATGCTATCTGATGCACTCTTTTTTTTCCCTTCTGTTTGATCAGATTTTGCAAGATGTAATGACTTCTAGTTGATGCAATGACTGAAATCAAGGAAAATCCTTGCTAAAAGCAATGGCTGTTTTAGGCTCTTTTGATAAAGGAACTCTTTTCATAAGATGTACAATACACTTGTTTACAATCAAATATTCCTAATTAGAATTAGGTTTCTTGGCTCCAATATTTAAGACACATTATAAGTGTTTGTTGAGCTCTCTGTACCAAACAAAATTGGAAAGTATTGTAAAAGCACTGTACAAGAGCAGAACTGAAGAAGTACTGAAGGAAAGAGAAGGGTGTAATGGGAACAGCAGCATCAGTAAATGGAAAAATATTCCTCCCTGGAGTTCTATTCTGATCCTCTTCCAACAAATGACTCTGATAAATAAAGTAGACATTTCCTTTGCCCAGTCAAATTTTGATTTCCACTGCTGAAGCTTGTTGTATCTGTGTGTGATCGAAGGACGTCTGTCTGTACAGAGGAGTCACACTTCAGGAGCCTTCTGGGTACAATCTTGACATCTATCTCCCTGCCTGGTCCTCTGCAGGAGAAAAAGGAAATACCATTACAGGTATGTATATTCATGTGATGGACAAGGATTGGGGAAAAATATGGAAGGGTATTGGGAAGGATGGACCTGCTCTGTGAAAGAACATCCACTGGGAGACCTGACTACAGCCAAGCAGAAGCAGATTATGCATAGTACATAAAGGTAAAGGTAAAGGTTCCCCTTGACATTAAGTCCAGTCATGTCCGACTCTAGGGGGCGGTGCTCATCTCCGTTTCAAAGCCGAAGAGCCAGTGTTTGTCCGTAGACAGTTCCGTGGTCATGTGGCCAGCATGACTAAATGGAACGCCATTACCTGCCCACCGAAGCGGTACCTATTGATCTACTCACATTGACATGTTTTCAAACTGCTAGGTTGGCAGGAGCTGGGACTAGCAACGGGAGCTCACCCCGTCACACGGATTTGAACCACTGACCTTCCGATCAGCAAGCTCAGCAGCTCAGCGGTTTAACCCACAGCGCCACCGCATCCCTCGCATAGTACATAAACTGCATCATATTCAAGCAGAAGTATAGATTTTGGGTATCCATTGGAAGAAAAATCTATTTGCTTTAAGCCAGGGATAAGGCAATTCTCAAAATTTGTGATCTTCAAATGAAACTAAATGTAAAACTGCTTGAGTATTCCATGTTTGATGGAACAGAACTTGAAGTGTTTCAAATGTTGCAGCCCTGGCAAAACTGCTTCTCCCTTGTTTTTCATCTCAGGACTTCTAGAGTGAATGGGATGCAGAAAATTGGGCCCATTTTAAAAATATTTTTGAAAACATTAAAAAAATATCCATAGGAAATACATCTTTGCTCTCATCTGCTGAATAATCTGTGTATTCAACAGTGCATCCGTGTATTCCACAATCTGTATATTCAACAGTGTAATCCTCTGTTAGCCTTGGGGCACTTAAAACTGACACTCTGTAATATTTAAAATAACTAAGGACTATTCACACGAATTCACATGAATAATTTTTTTTCTCTGGAAAGTTTCTTTGAACAATAAATTTGCAGCTACATCCTGTAAGACTTCATATGCATACAAAAATGTGATCTGTTGATGTCTATATCTTTTGTAAATAAAGTAATGGCCATGTAATAAATAGAACAAAGGAAGATAGGCTCATTAATGATGAAGATATTGGATATCTTGATCCATAAATAAGGCACAGGATTTTTGATAAGCAAACATTTTATTTAATGAATCAAGAAGCTTCAGTAAAGTTACTTTAAATAAAATTGCAGACAAAGCAGAAGTGTTTTAGTTTGTAGGTTCAAGCTTAAATTTTTTAGCTTGTGTTAGCTGGGTTTTGGTCCCTTTGAAGGCTCACATCTGCCATTCAAGAGGTCATTAACTTATATTTATTCCTTAGCCACCAGAGATGCTCCTTTCTATCTGCTCATGCAGATTGACTATTCTTGCTTGTTATCAAATTGCTTGAATGGATGATTCTGTGGGTCTTATTTTCCCCCACATTCAGATCTGTTTTCTCTCAAGTTCTTTCTGTCTCATTTATGAAAAAAAAAAAATGGCAAATCATTTTTTTAATCAAAAAAATTATCAAAAAATGGAACCCAATTCTTAACCATCTCTATTTGTATTGACATTTGCAAGACAGAATGTACTAACCTGTATCAATTTTATTCTAATGTTTATTATTACTCTTTCAGAGGAAGACTGGATCATAATTTCAGGCCCTGCCTCCTCCATCTCCAGACATTTTCAGATTGAACACAAAGGCCCAAGGAGAGATTGTAATTTCAGTCACCTGAATGGAATTTGAGCTTTCCTGTTGTGTGCATGTTGTTTGCCCTGAGTTCTGAACAGGTACAGGATTGCAACCAATTTTCTTCACTGAATCTTTATGAAGATTTTCTTCATCCAAATGGAAAGAATGAACATAAAGGAGATGGAGATAGGACCCAAGTCTGTGATTTGGATCATATATCATATTATGATATTGTTTGCTTAATTGTGGTGGACCGAATAAACCCAAATTGTTATGTTTACATACTATACTGTACTAAACCTAAACCAAAACCAGACAAATTTGATCATCACCCAGATCACAATTATGATTTCCTGAAGAGAATTATAATTACCTTATAAACATTAGTCCATATTCAATACTTTGGGTTCCAGGGGTACAGGTTTTCCTCATTAAAACATTGGCAATAACTAAAATGAGAAATTAAGTCAAAGAACTTACAATGGCCTAACATGGCACTTTATATTCTCTTTCAAGGTGTTGCAAGATGCTCTTTCCAAGTTAACCTTTGCCATGAATGACCCATATTATGTTAATTAAAGATCTGGAGATAGGAGAGCTGCTTCATTTCCACTGCATGGCAAGCAGCCCAAAATGAATGAGCTAAATCTATATGTTTATCAAGAAACAGCTGCCCTAACTGCTATTTTGAGAGTATGGAAGCTTCTCAGTGACTGTGCTAGTCCATATGGAACAAATGACTAAATCACAGTTCACATTCACAACATGTCTCATTCTTTGGGTATCATACAGCACAGTACTACTATAAACAGACTTTTTTGCTTAATTATATCTCCTGTGATACATTATTTTCCTTCCCTATCCCAATCCATAATCCCAATCTTTCTCCTTTTCCATTTTTTTCCACATATCTTTGCTAAATTTCAATACTCACCTTATTTCTTATATTGCTGTGGCTCTAGACACACACACATCATCCAACACCATGGTTTGCAGAAAAAGCCATAGTTGTCTGGTTCACATAGAATGGCACAACCACCACAGTAGCTGTGATCATATCTTATGTTAAGCCCAAAGAAAACAAATGAAGTTTTGGCTTAGCACGATCTATGTGCCCAACCAAAGTGCAAGCAGGTAGGATTGTACATTCAGGTCCATCTACTTCATTTCTGACAATAGACGGTTAAAATGGCATCTTATGTGCATTCATCTAAACATGCTGTGAAGCTTCCCATCAATCAGACATAGTGTTCCTGACTGCTGATTTCCATGTGCATTCAGTTTAATCCAATTAATATTACAGAATTGAATTTGCCCACAAGGTCAGTCATGGGGGGGGAGGGGCGCTGTTAGAAGCCCCTGTACCTCAAGAGGTACCTGAGATGTGGACCAGAAAACAGTGGTAGCTCCTACTTTTTGGATTAACCTTCCTCCAGGTGTCCATACAGACAAACCCATCTCTCATTTTGCAAGCAACTAAAATCAGTAGAATTCTAATGTGGCTTTGGCTTAGTTGATTGTGACTGGGCATCATAGGAATTTGGATTGTTGTTTGAAGATTATTGTTTGTATTGCTTTGTATTGTTTATTTGTTTATGCTTTGTTTCCCTGACCAGCGTGTTATATATTTCTGTGTGTTTTTAAACAACATGGGCTACAGCCCAAACGAAGATGTTCTGAACTGGAGCTTGTGGTTATTTCTCTATGGTAATGTGTAGTTTGGCTTTAAGTAGATATTCTTGGATTGAATTTCAGATTTATTGCATGCAAAAATCTTCTTCCAACCTTTCACCTTTTTGATTTCCATTAGTCTTAGACTAAACCTTTTATACTGTATTGTATTTCTCCCATTAAATTTGAAGAATAAATTATACAGCAATTTTGAGAGAAATCCTTTACAACAAAGAAATATCATAAAAATCTGTACAATTTTCTGGTATTCTGAGATGTTACCATCTAGTATATCTTAATTGTGTGCATTTATATGTCTATGGTACACCATCATCATATATGTTAGGTACATACAGTATGTAGGGCCTCAACTAGCTACCAAATTGGCTGAAATAGTACAATAACCTCTAAAGCTCTAAAGAAAGTAGGACTTGAGATAAAATAACAAAGCTATAACCATGTGGTCTTGTGCAATGTTCAAGTTGTTATGTGATTTTTAAAAAAAAAAATAGCTTTATTTTTGTAAATAGGTAATTATCTGAGATACTGGAAATGCAATATTCTTCTGTTGTAAAGGACAACAGGTAAATGTTATAAACAGCTTTTCTTGATTAGGCAAGGCTCTTCTCCAAATACATGCCTGCACAATTAATTGGAAGATAAGACTTGGTACCCTGACAAAGGAATATACAGCTGATACCAACACTGAAACAATTTGGTATCAGTTCAGAACTATTTCTTTTTCTCTACTAAGTTATTTGTATCTGTTCTCTTGTACTTGATCTCTGTTTTTATTACTTAATTCACTTCAGTTTTATTATATCAGGACTCATTTCTTCATACACTCAAAAGATAAAATGAAAAACAATATAAAATTCAAATAAAATTAGATAACATAGCTCTTAGTAAAGGGGATCCAGAATGAGCAGAAGTGCTCAGGTAGCATCTGTTGGCTACAGTTTAAAATGTGTTCTAAATCTTGAAATTCACACTACACTATTGACCATTCAGAGTTGGATATACTAGGAGAAACATCAAAGGAAGTTGAAAACAGCAGGAATGGCTTTTTTAAAGAAGCACGTGTGGTAAAACAAGAGAAAAGTTCAAGAAAGAATAAGTGATGAACATATGTGGATTGAATCCAAAGTAACCAGTATGAAAGGAGTATGTTGAAGTGGGTATATAGAGAGAATGGGGATTGAATTACAAAGCAACTACATGGAGGAAGTGTGAGGAAGGGGAAGACTAAGAAAGTCATGGTTGGATGGAATTGATGAAATCCTGAAAAAGAGAGAGATGAGAAATTTGAAGAACAAAAGGCAATATATGAAGCAGTTTATGGATATATGATAAGGATGTATCCATATAAGGATAAGGATACGATGATGGTTTGTAGAAAAGTACTGTATGGAGATGTGTAGTGGATGGTACTGGGTGGAAAGTGAATTTAGATATCTTAGTTATTTTATCTCAAGTCCTACTTTCTTTTGTTCACTACCACTCTCACTTTTTTTTTTTTTGGTTTTGTTTTCTATAACTTTAATTACCCCCCAAAGAAAGTGTGATGTGCATGTATGTATCTTGATTTTCAGCTGAAAGGACTCATAGAGACTTGCTTACAATCACTGAAAAAGCTGAATATCCCTTGGCCACTGTCTTATAATTCAAAAGACATAGCAAATGGGAAATGAGAGTGTTGCTAGGTGGCGTAGCTGGCTGCAAAAACACCATTCCATTTCATATTTAAAAGCCCATTGCCAGTTGTGAAGGTAAAATAATCCATGTCATTATTTTTTTAACAACATACTTTCCCCAATAGCTATAACCATATTTGCATGTTGCTGAGGTGGTAAGAGAGGTGGAAGAGAGGGAGATATATTCTGAATAATGACTGCAGACCAGAAAGACAAATAGGACTTTAAAGCTGCATGGCCAGGATACAGAGAAAGAAAAATCAATGGTTGCCTTGAGTTTAAAATCCAAGGAACAAGACAACACAGCAGTTCCTATCAATGTGAAAATAGCCTCCCTATAAGCTTTGTGGAGCTGCAGCATTGTGAAGTAAAACAAAAAGTTCATTCATCTTACAAAGAGACTTGTGCACGGTCAGAAATAAGTTAGCACCATTCCCCAAAAAGCTGATACTGTCAGATTGGACAGGCATAGAACTGGTTTGGAACTGCTGCATAGCTCTGGCAATGGCCCAGTTGATATGTATCTCAGAGATGTCAAGCTCAAATGTCCACCACAAGTGACGGAGTTTCATGATGACATTTATGAGGATCAAAGACCAACATCTGCAGAGGACCAATTCATATTTTCTATATGGTAACTACAGCAAGACTACTATCTGCACAAAGATGGAAAAAAATAATAATTTGCAGAAATGACAAAATTGACTTGTTTGATCAGGGATAAAACAATAAGTATGTTCATAAAAGACTGGAAACCTCTTATGGACTTTCTGCTGAAAATGGAAAAGAATGAATTGGTGATTTATGTATTTACTGATTTAAAAGGGTTGAATATGGGAAAAAGGTAACCATATAATGTAATCTTCAAGAGGGAGGAAAGTTAATAAGTTTGCTTGTAACTTCTGTAAAGTTGATTGGAAGTCACTTCTTTATATACCTTTGCCTTTTTGTTTTTCTATCTGCACTGTTTCTTGCACTTTTATCTTTCATCTTTTTCTTAATTCTTTTTATATTTTCATGTTTATCTTTTACCTACCTCTAACAAAAAGTGTAAAAATCAACAAGAATTGGTTACAGCAATAAAATGTCATGGTGAATAATTGCAACACACAAAGGTGAAAATCATTTCTACAGTGATCCATGAACATTCTTACTTGGTGAAGAGGTCCCAGATCTTTTCATTTCCCTTTGATGATGACATAGAGGACAAAAAGAAACTACATTTTTCACCAATACAACCCATGATGACAGCTTTTGTGCCAGAAAAAGATTCATTAATCTATGCTAACCCATGACTCACTGTCATAATACTGTAGCATGCCGTACAGCTAGGGAGAGCACTATAATATATTTAACCGATATAAAGTACTAGTTGCAATCAAGAGATAAAATGGAATTCCTGATAATGTTAAACTCATGGACTATGTTCATCTCTCAGCTTCAAAAGAAGAGACAACAATGGTTGTGAATGCTGAGAATCTCTATAGCACAAAAATGTGCAAAATGTGGAGTAGATATCAAGAATCCTGGAAGAAAAGGCTACACAATTTTGTCTCACTGCTGTTTTGCCAATTATATTTTAATGATGTTATCAAGAAAAACATGGTGTCATCAGGTCTTCCATTCCACCTTGGACTGCTAGTGGAAAAGTTTGGAAGTAGGTGACATTAGCAGCTAAAGTAGTTAATTATGTACGGTCCATTGGTTAATGTAAGACATCAACTAACCAACAGTTACCAAACATTTGTGATTTCATTGCACAAGCTTAGGATGAGCACATTGTTATTAACAATGTAAGTTGATATTGACTTCATCAGCACAACTTACTACTTTTGAAATCTGCCTCCATATTAGATTTCAGAAAATTCAGTGAGCATTATCGTATGTCCTACTCCAAATCACTGAGTTAGGAAGCAGTGGAAACAGGAAGTGGTAGAAACCACAATTACTAGCTTATAATAATTTTATGAATACTCAGCAGAATCTAGACGTTAAGTATATGGCCTCCAATGCTTTCCTGTTACTTAACAGCAAGTTAGTGATAGAAGGGACTGAAGAGCAGAGTCATCAGGCAGGGTGTCCAATTAGCTTCAAATACAACTTCAGAAATTGTTTAGAGTGGGCTTTTTAAAAGGTTTTGGCATATATAGCAGTGGTTTTCAGCAATTTGATCTTTGAACTAAACACACCAAATGTAAGTAATTCATGGTTCTGAAATTTGCCTTTATCACAACCAAAATACCCATGATGGTAGCCATGTTCTGATGATACATTCCTATATACAAATCAACATGTAAGGAGCATTGAATGGCTCTTCAGTGATGTTTCGACACAAATTGGAGGGAGAAGACGCTGTTCAAGGTTTCCCACATAGGAACATCTCTCCTGAACACAGCTAATAAGGGAATGTAGTGAGTAAGAAGATGACCTTCACAGAGATAGGCCAGATCTATTATGAAAGCAACAAGGGGAAAACATGGCTGAAGTCCAAAACAAGCAGAAGGAATGTGAAAGGGGCTCAGGCAGACATCTCCCTAGTTTCTTGGTCTGGTCTACATAGTGGGGCTGACAGATGAAATTGGGAAAAAGAAAGGAAGTGAATTTACAGAAGTCTGCTTCACTGGGAAACAACTGTATTACACTTTCCACTATGGTAATACTTGCCTGAAAAGAAGCTATGCTAAGAATTTTTCCTCCCTTGGTGCAATCCAGCTCAATTTTCTTATTGAGATAATCCTATAGTCATGACTGTATCAAAACTCTCTTCCCATTGATATATGTGATTGAATTGTCCACCTTGATATAATAATAAGAAATTCTGAAAGCTAAGTAAAGTTAGAGGGACATGTAACCAGACTAAGAATGAATGACAAACACTTGCCAGATTTGCACATTTTATTACTTATGAAATGACAAGAAGCTGAGTTTTTAAACATTTGAATGTGGGGAAAAATGATCTGATTCATCTAATGCTACTTCACTTAATAAAGGACTGAAAAATACACCGTACAAGAACTAGAAAATATCACAACCAATGGAATATGCAAATGGCATATGTGTATGACTGATGCTATTCACTTTACCACGGTCAAAGGGGTTACACTATTTGTCTTGTGGAGGCTTCACAAAACAGCTTTAAAGATGTATGTCTGTTGAAGCTTAAGCACCCCTTAATAGCTTTGAACAGTGCTGATTTGAGCTTGATGCAAATGGTTTGCAAAATTCTTCTCCAAATTTGCAGGCAGAGATAATGGGAGGGCAATTTCTTTAAATTTCCCAGGAGAAGGATATTCTCCTCAACAATACCTCAAGGGCAGAACTCTGTCTTAGCAGGGATGAAAGCAAGTAAAAAGATCCATAGGATGAGTCTTTCCTTGGAATTTTATGGAAATATGAGGAAGGCTGAAAACCCTTGGGGAGATGGTTGTACAGTGAAGGACAGGACATTCACAATACACAGCCCTTGGCCATCCAGTGACTAAATAAATGAAAGACTATCACATTCCATTCTCTTCTCTTTTGGAGAGAAATTCCAAAGCCAATTCTCCTTCATAAAACTGAATGAGAATTGCAAGAAAAAAATACATGGACATTTTTTCTGGCTAGTACTAATGGAGTGTTTAGCATATGAAATGAAAAATATTTTAGGGATTGGTTTTTCCTCTTCAAATATAATTGCAGCTTCTACGATTTTCTTTTTTCTTTCCCCTTTCCCCTAGAGCCAACAATATGCCTGTGTCTCTTTGTTGTTTCATTTCCAGTCATTTGAGACTGGATGCAGACTTTTGGTAGCATTGGGGAAAATACTGGAGAGCATTTTGTGTTATTTGTCATAAGTAGTGATCGAGCAGCAGGACAATCCTTTTGTCAGAAAGAATTCCACAGGGAATACAATGCAGAATAATTTGTGGAAAGAGATATCAAGGGCCGAAGGGATCTTAAATCAGAATTTCTGCTGCACCCTACAAATAATCATATTTGGTTGGTGCATGAAATCTAGCAAGGAAGTTAGTTACAGAAATATGAACAGAGATGCATTGCTCCATTTCAGATAAGGTAAAGGTAAAGGTTTCCCTTGACGTAAAGTCCAGTCGTGTCCGACTCTAGGGGGCGGTGCTCATCTCCGTTTCAAAGCCTTGGAGCCGACGTTGTCATAGACACTTCCGGGTCATGTGGCCAGCATGACGACTCGGAACGCCGTTACCTTCCCGCCGAAGCGGTACCAATTAATCTACTCACATTTGCATGTTTTCGAACTGCTAGGTGAGCAGGAGCTGGGACGAGCAACGGGAGCTCACCCCGCCGCGCGGTTTCGAACTGCCGACCTTCCGATCGGCAGCTCAGCGGTTTAACCCGCAGCGCCACCGCGTCCCTAGATGGATTACATCAAGATTAACTGTCATACTTTAGCACAATTAAAAGATCCTTTTGATTTAATAAATATAACCAATGTAGTCTGAATTACACCCAATGTTTATCTACTACTATCATTATAGCTTTACGAAAAGTCTTACCATAACTTTTTCTTGGAAAGTTTCTATAAAGTACAGGGAAGTTTTGACAAGAACATAATACAGTGCTGAAACTTTCAAAAGAGTCATGTTGTGATGTAATGAGACTGACTGAGAAAAATTACCATATGAAATGAAAAAGTAAATGAAGTAGCAATGGAAACCCAAATCTACTCTTCATAAAATCTTCTTCCATTGTTGCTAAAATATTATACCCCATTTAATATGCAGTATTCAGTAATGACATTCTACTGCTACATCCTATTAACAACAGCAGCTAAATCCAGGAATTAGTTTCAACCATACATGACTGTACATAAAACTATTTCTTCAGAGATGGGGAAAAAATCCAATTTTATATCTAATGCCTAAAAATTCAAATATCAATAAGTGAGTGCTAATTCAATGCATTGTTTTCTCTCTTGAGATTACAAATTATAATTTATATTGCTGGAAAAATTATCTCAGCCCTGGATATTCTAATACCAGTGATTGGGCCAGTATATGATGTTGTTGATTTCCCTCATGTTGTTTTGCACCATGATTAGCCTTACAGAGGGGAAGTGGCAACATCATTCACCTCAAAGAACATCACTTCAGCCTTCTCTTAGCCACCTCCAACATTTGCCAAAGGCAGAACAGGCTTCTGTGCAGGCATGGGGCCTACAGAGATGCCTTCCAGCTATTGCAGATGCTGTAGTAGGTTGCCAAGAGAAGCAAAGACTACTTCTACTTTGCTCTTAGAAGTGTGTGTGTGTGTAGGTGTATACATATTCTCAGACACACAGAGACAGTTTTTTTAAGCAATCCTGAACTCTCTTCTGCCAATAGCAACCCAAGGAAACCACATATCTTTTGGGTCAGTTCTGAAGTTAAGTTCAGAAAAAGAGTGTGTATAATGCATTTACTATATTGCTCCAAAAGAGAAACACTTTGTCTTAACTCTATTTCTATGTCTAGGCATCCAGTCTAATAAAAAGGATCTGGTTGTATAAGGTCTCTCTCATTTAAAAATAGTTTAAAAGAGTAAGAGATCTGGTCTTCAGTCTAAAGAACAGTTCTGATAATCCCCAATACAATATGAACAGCAACATTCTGGAATGTACTACATTGTACACTGATATACATTCTAAGAGATATTTTGTGAACTGAATTCTCGTCAGATAATTTTTTAACAATCCATTTGAACCTTCAAGTAAAAATGGGACTGTTCAATCACTGGAAAAAGAGCTGTTACTTTTAAACATGATTTTTAGACACAGGTATAGGATCAAACTCATGATGGGTATTTTTCAGAGGAAATCCATATATTAATGCTATATGCACTTACATATCTTTCAGTTCTGTCACATTTCTGAACAAATTGAATTTTTTTTTGTGGGTTTTACTCAGTTTGTTTTATAGATGTATTTTTATTTTGTCTCAAATTTTATTTACTTGTTTCTTAAGAGATTTATAATTGCTTCTTGTATTGGTCTAAGACTGCAATAAACTAAGTGACTGACACCCATAGCATTATTAAGTATTCCATACAATACAGCTATGTCTTATGTCTGTTAAAAGAATGTTAAGGTAATGTACATGTTTCCTGAGACTCCCCCAATTTATGTCCAAAGAATACCTCAGCCAAGGTCACAGAAGGTGATGACTATGTAAGAATCTGATCTTTACTTTTTCCTGTCCCAGCCCCTTGTTAGCTGTGTCATTAGAATATTTTCTTAGATAGGTTGTCCTGTTTAAGTATGATGTTCTAATGTGTCTCTGTCTCCCATTTACTTTCTTGGCCTAATATACCTATTTGTTATAGGAAAACAGTAGGAGACCCCCCTGTTTACCTATTGTATTCTATAAATAGTATTTTCATCTACAGCTGAAAGCAGAGCTAAATAAGGTAACTTTTTTTTAAAAAATCCTTCAGGTCACCTTTAAGCAGTGAGCCTATTCAACAGTTAAGTTAGCCAACTGAAAATAAAACCAATAATTTTGACAGAACTCTGCAAGTTGGGTTGCAGAAGAAAACCAAATTACTGCCATAAATCAGGAGAACACATCTGTCTCTACCTGTGTAGCAAAGCAGGCCCTTTAATTTAGAAGGCTGAAGAAAAGGAGAATTCTCATGCATCAATTTCTCATCAGTTTGTGGGGATCTCAAAGACATGTTCTAGAGCAGAGAAAGAATGACAAAAACACGTTAAAAATGCTGCTGTTCAAATTAAAATTAACAGTAGGAAGAAAGGTGGTGATAGGGCCTGTTCATATGAACAAACAAGCAGAACTGGAAAAGTCTCATCACCTTTTTTTTCCACTAATGCAAATACAGTATATCAAGAGAATTTGGTTCAGTTTCATAAAAATGCAATTCACAAATACATTCAAACTGTGGAATATTAAATATAAATTACTTATTGTGACCGGACCATCTGCCAACAGTAGCCTCTTTCTTCTATTAAAAAAAGTATATGCCCCAGCCATGTTATTCAAAATAAAATGCCCATGGATATTTCCCCATCACCTTTCCATTCAACTATGGGGCTATCACAGATTTCACCTGAATTCTGTGCTTGCTGCTCAGCTGAAATATTTCATTAAGTTTGAGAGAATTCTATTAGTTTTGATGAGATGTGTAAAAGCTCTCAAAGATTCTGAATACCTAAATAGAGAAATATAGGTTTTCAGTTAAGTTTCATGCAACCAAATGGTTACAATAAAGTTGGTTGCAAGAGTGTTGAAGAGTAAGTAAAGGAATTTAAAAGCTGAAGCAAACCAGGAAAGATTATAACTGTTCATTTAAATAGCTAAACTGCACAAGGTAAGAACAAAAGTGGATTGCCTTGCTAGATTTTCTGACTCTAGAGGTAAGGTTTAACCAGTCTTTAAGGATATCAGCATTAGGAGGGGAAAAAAGCTAGTTTGGGGATAAAAAGTGAGTTAGCTCAGAACCATATAAAGGTCCCCAAGTTTGGGTGTGTCAGAGCAGAAGAAGAGAGATGGAAAGAAGAAAGGAAGAATATTGGGAACAAGTGGGCCCTCCTCTGCTCACAGAGAGGCTACTTGTGATAAGAGTTAAAAGAAGATGCTTTTCTTCCTTTGTCCATCTGATATGCCATTCACTGTAGCTTGGAGATTGCAAAGAATTCCAAAGCATCATTTGGTAGCTCAGCCAACACTGACAGAAAGAGGCTGGGAATTTCACCCATAAGGAAACAGCCCAGTGGATTCAGCTTGGAGAGATTTGCAACCAGGAGAGCTGAGAAGAGAAACAGCAGACTGGATTCAGATGGGTCAGATGAAATGAAGTCTAACTTAGTGGGTGGGGGTCAGTGTCAGAATGCAGTCTGACTCTGATGTGGAGGAGTGGGAGTTGACTGTTGGAAATATCCAGGGCGGGAAAATTGAAGCAGAGAATGACTCAGCAAGGCGGGAAGATCTAGAGCCACTGATTGGTGGGAATCAAGGGGCGGAGTCGCCACAGCCTATGAGTGCAAGAGAAAGGAGAGCTGAGAAAAGCACCAAGCAGAAAGAAGCCCGATTGGCCCCTGCAAAAAAAATGGCAGGAAGGAGACAAAATAAAAAGGTGCCAGCAGAAGGAACAGGTTGCCGGAGACAACTGTTAATTGGGACCTTCACTGGAGCCTGAACTGGTCGACAAATTGCTGACACCTAAAGCAATGCCTTCCACCGCCAAGAACCCAGACTCTGAGCCTTGCCTTGCTGCGCTCATCTGTGGAGTCTTGCCTTGCCTTGCCACATCTAGCCGAGGAGTCTTGCCTTGCTGCATTCATCTGAGGAGCCTTGCCTTGCCTTGCCACCTTGCCGCACTCAGCAGCGGAGCCCTGCCTTGCCGTGTTCGGAAGTGAAGCCTTACCTTGCCTTGCCATGTCCAGTCACAGAGCTTTGCCTTGCCTTGCCGCATCCAGCCACGAAGCCTTGCCTTGCCTTGCCTTATCGTGTTCAGAAGAGGAACCTTGCAGTACAGCCTTGTCGTGCCCAGCAACAGAATCTCGCCTCTTTACTTCCTTGCAATCCACAGTGAAGCCTTGCTGCGTCACCTCATCATGCTCTACTCCTGAACCTCGCTCTGCCATCTTACCACATGCTACAGTGGGACTCCAGGGCCCTTCTGTCACACCTTCTGCAGCCTGGTTGTCAAGTTGGAGCTGACAGGCTGAAGCCTGAGTGAAACGTAAACTCAGTTGCCTTCTTGTAAACAATTCATAATGTGTAAATAAAGTATTTTTCTTCTTAGCCTGGTTGATCCTTACTCTGAACAGAACATTCGGCAACCATAAAGAAAGTGAGGAGACTTGTTATATGAGGCATTGTGAAAATAGCTCTATGGCATCAGCACATTTGCCAAGGGAGACAGAGATTGTGAATATGAACTGTGGTTTTGAAGCATGGTATGCCTTTAAGGAGACTGTTTAATCTATTGTGGGATGAAAGAGGAAGTAGAAGATTCAGCCATTGAACTCAATGGCTTAGTTGTGTTTGAAATACCTATTATACCCATGTTATACTGTTCACATACAGTATCTGTATGCCATTTCTTAATTACATAAATAAAAGTTATAAAAATTGCCCAGATAGAACTATTTTTTGTTTGTTTATTAGATACTCCAGAATAGAGAGTCTCCTTTAGGTGTGAATTTGAGCAGCAACCTTGATTAAAAGGATCTTCCTTGGGCAATCTTGGGGGGAATCAACTCTCCTACTTGGAGCTGGCTTCTGTGTTGCAATGGGAGTTACATGTTTTTGTGTATCTTCTGAGCTAGCAGAATATCTTTGAGCAGACTGAATCCTGTGAACCTGGCAAACCTGAAATTGATTCAGAAAGAAAACAGACTGAAGAAATCAAAAGGAACAAAACAATTTTCAGATGAAGCCATCAGAGCAGATTAGACACTGAAGAATGAAAACAGCATTCTATGGATAGTGCAGACCCATCTGTAACCCTGCCTAATTGTTGGGTGAACAAGTGCAATTGAGCTACTCATAAGTACTGTAGCCAGAATGGCCCTGGTTAATATGTGTTTAAAACCTTGGTATGAAACTTAATTTTAGTGTGATCTCTTGCTGTTTTAGTTTAAGGCCCTCTGCTCAACAGAAGTCCCATGCAGGGGAATGTGGGAGTGAACAAATAAATATTCCATGTAGTGGAAATTTGCTAAGATCTGGAGATTTGAATTGTCATCGAATTTCTACTAGAGTGAATTTTTGAAAATATATGAAAGCCTCTACACAAGAGAAATATTCTAAGAATGCTAACCAGTGTACAAATCATCTTCCTCAAATACTTTAGTAATAATAAGAAAACAAAAAGTATGTTTGTTCACTGTTCACATATCAGATATTATCACTACAGTTGAATGCAAAAGTTTAGGCAGCCTGGTCAAGTGGTATGTTTCAGTGAATGCCTGAATAAGCAGAAGTTGACCCACCCTCTACGTTTGCAAAGTTAAACTCAGCATCCTTCTGCAAATTTGAGTATTTTAAGTGAAGTTGCTTACAGATTAAAAATATGAAAATGGTAAACATCGAAAGTGCAGATATTTGGGTGATCCTTTCAGTCAGTACTTTGTAGTTTTCTCTACATTAGAAATAATAGCTTCCAAACATGAATAGAGTTTTTCTATTCATGCTTTTGGATGTTTCTTCCCCATTCTTTCTCAAAACAAACAAAACAAACAAAACAAAACTTGTATCTCAGAAATATTCTTAGATCTTAACTTGCAGTGCATGGAGAACAATCTCTCCACAGATTATCAGTTTGGGGACTGAAAGCCTTTCTAATACATTTTTCCCTCAGCCCTATGCTTAAGGGTTGGCAGCTGTTCTTTTTATCAATGCTTCATCTTCTTTTCCCCAACTATATCTTGTGTGGTTGTGGCTAAAGAGTTCAATGTTGGTTTCATCAGATCAAAGCACTTGGTTCCAAAATGTTTCAGGCTTATCAAGGCTTTCTTTTGCATATTTAAACTGTTACTTTTGTGATGAAGCCACAAAAAAGGCTCCTTCTGAAACACTTCCATGAAGTTCTCTGCTGTACAAGCCACACTATACTGTGAAGTTGTGGACAACTGTGGTCACCTAAACTTTCAGCTGGTCTTTGCAGTGATTCTGTGTTGTAGATCATACCAGTTTTGAGGCATACCTATCAGAATTGTTGTTTGTTTGTCTTCCATGTCTTGCTTTTACTTCAGCAGTTTTGTGCAATTTCCACATCAAGCTTCTATGCCTGCTATATAGACTGTTCAGACTGTTCTTATTCTGAATTTGTAAATAACTGCATATAAAGTATTCACATTTGCAGATAGATATTGTGTTTGTACCATAGAGAGGTAGTGTCAGTATCTATTCACTTAGGAATCCAGTGAAACATAAGGGTGCCTAAACTTTTGCATGCCTTTGTACATCCAGTTATTAGAAGCAATCCATCATAGGTTTATTTTTCTTTGAAATTTCATCATCTACCAGTAAATAAATGAAGTATGCTAGCAATCTGTATTCCCAAAAGGAAAGCTTGCACAAACAAATGTGTATTTGGAAAAATGTACTTAAAAAGACTGTTCAGGCTAAATTGTATTTAAATAAAAAAGATACAAGGAAGCTGTGTACTAAATGTAAACAAGTTTTGTACATTTTACTTTTGGAAACAGTAATGTAGATTGTATATAAAGACCTGTGCATTTATTTATATATTCCAACAATTTGTATAGCTGTTCATCTCATGAGGATGATTCTGGGTGGGGTACAATTTAAAGTCAGAAAACAATAGCATACTTCATAAAATCAATATACAAACCATGTTGTTGTTTATTCATTTAGTCGCTTCCGACTCTTCGTGACTTCATGGACCAGCCCACGCCAGAGCTTCCTGTCGGTCGTCAACACCCCCAGCTCCCCCAGGGACAGGTCCGTCACATCTAGAATATCACCAATCCATCTTGCCCTTGGTTGGCCCCTCTTCCTTTTGCCTCCCTCTCTCCCTAGCATCAGCATCTTCTCCAGGGTGTCCTGTCTTCTCATTATGTGGCCAAAGTATTTCAGTTTTGCCTTTAATATCATTCCCTCAAGTGAGCAGTCAGGCTTTATTTCCTGGAGGATGGACTGGTTTGATCTTCCTGCAGTCCAAGGCACTCTCAGAATTTTCCTCCAACACCACAGTTCAAAAGTATCTATCTTCCTTCTCTCAGTCTTCCTTATGGTCCAGCTCTCGCAGCCATATGTTATTATGGGGAACACCATTGCTTTAACTATGCGGACCTTTGTTGTCAGTGTGATGTCTCTGCTCTTAACTATTTTATTGACATTTGTCATTGCTCTTCTCCCAAGGATTAAGCGTCTTCTGATTTCCTGACTGCAGTCAGCAACTGCAGTAATCTTCGCACCTAGAAATACAAAGTCTTTCACTGCTTCTACACTTTCTCCCTCTATTTGCCAGTTCTCAATCAAGCTGGTTGCCATAATCTTGGTTTTTTTCAGGTTTAGCTGCAAGCCAGCTTTTGCACTTTCTTCTTTCACCTTCATCATAAGGCTCCTCAGTTCCTCTTCACTTTCAGCCATCAAAGTGGTATCATCTGCATATCTGAGATCGTTAATGTTTCTTCCAGCGATTTTAACTCCAGCCTTGGATTCCTCAAGCCCAGCATGTTGCATGATGTGTTCTTCATACAAGTTGAATAGGTAGGGTGAGAGTATACAGCCCTGCCGTACTCCTTTCCCAATCTTAAACCAGTCCGTTTTTCCATGGTCTGTTCTTACTGTTGCTACTTGGTCGTTATACAGATCCTTCAGGAGGTGGACAAGATGACTTGGTATCCCCATACCACTAAGAACTTGCCACAATTTGTTATGGTCCACACAGTCAAAGGCTTTAGAATAGTCAATAAAACAGAAATAGATGTTTTTCTGAAACTCCCTGGCTTTTTCCATTATCCAGCGGATATTGGCAATTTGGTCTCTAGTTCCTCTGCCTTTTCTAAACCCAGCTTGTACATCTGGCAATTCTCGCCCCATGAACTGCTGAAGTCTACCTTGCAGGATCTTGAGCATTACCTTACTGGCATGTGAAATGAGTGCCACTGTTCGATAGTTTGAACATTCTTTAGTGTTCCCCTTTTTTGATATGGGGATATAAGTTGATTTTTTCCACTCTGATGGCCATTCTTGTGTTTTCCAAATTTGCTGGCATGTAGCATGCATTACCTTGACAGCATCATCTTGCAAAATTTTGAACAGTTCAGCTGGGATGCTGTCGTCTCCTGCTGCCTTGTTATTAGCAATGCTTCTTAAGGCCCACTCAACCTCACTCTTCAGGATGTCTGGCTCTAGCTCACTGACCACACTGTGAAAGCTATCCCTGATATTGTTGTCTTTCCTATACAGGTCTTCTGTATATTCTTGCCACCTTTTCTTGATCTCTTCTTCTTCTGTTAGGTCCTTGCCATCTTTGTTTTTGATCATACCCATTTTTGCCTGGAATACACACCATACTGTGATACATATTTGGGAATACAAAACCCATTCCTTTTCAATTACTAAACAAAACAATAGACAACAGGGGTTGCTTCACCTGTCAAGAATAAGGCTAAGGAACAACGTTGAGTCAGGAATGAAGCTCTAGTCTTTATTGTTCTACCATATTGACAGAATCTTACCAAAACTGAGCAGAACTAGCAGGCTCTCAGGGAAAAACTCCAGAACTCTGAGGCGGTTCCTTTCTGATCTTGTTGGCTGGGAGCCCAAGGCTTTCTACACTGCACCTGCGCCTTTCCCCCTGGAAAGGGCCCCCTCCTTCTTCGCCAGTGATCTCCATAACAACCTCCCAGTCCAAATGTCTGTAGGAACATCCAGGTCTTTAACTTTTGGCAAAAGGAAGACTCCCAGGGAGAGGTATGACAAACTGAAGACAGCTCTGCAAAAGTGGAGCTGACGTCCTCCGCAAAGACCAAGAAACTGGTGAATAGACCAGTTCCTTGAAACCTCTCCAGATAAGAAGAGGATGGGAGATCACTCACATCTGTTTTGGACATCTGCCTCTTGCCAGGAGACCTCAGGACAGCTGTTTTTGTAGGTTTGAGCACTGGAAGATAACGGGATTATTCATCTTTCTTGCAACCATGGCAGAGACTTTTAAAGGACACCAAGTTCACAAACTTCACTTTCTAATCATTTTTGGAAATTGCTCATTAACTATTTCTAAGCTATTAAAGACCTTTGGAACAATAAGTCTGAAAATGCTGGGTGAGTCTGTCTTCAATCCTGAGTGAAAGAAAATTTTAATCATAAGCTTAAGGATTTAAAGAATGTGAAATAAACAGCAAAAAGAGAAATAAGATTTTGATCTTAGAAAGTTATAAATGGAATAAAGGTCCAGATAAAAATTGAATATTGAAACTTTTACAGTAAGATTTTGGAATTAATTATAAACAGCTTCTCATGGGAAATAGATTCTGTTTTGGTTTTTACAAATAAGCAGTTTCGTGATTTCAAAACCTGGACACTAGAGGGGACTAAAGTTTTTAGGTAAAATGTTGCAAAATGTTCTAACAATGAAAATACCGAAGGAGACTTTTGAAGAAAGGAATCAGAAAATAGTAGCCACAATATCAACAATGTCAGTAATTATGTCTGCTTCATTGGATAGACTATGACCAAAAGATGTTACTGAAGAAGTGACAGATGTAGAATAACTATAGTTGACAAGATAAAGATGGTATTGAAAGTGGATTTACAACTGGCAGGCCAAGAGAATGACTTAGAAAAGGATGTTTCACTGGATCTACAAAAGAAACTGGCTGTCCTGATTACCAGGAAACACACTGAGACAATGACTTGGTCTCTAATATTTATTAGTAGTACTTAACAAGAATCCTAACAAACTGAGGAAGCGTGGGAAAAACCCAGCCATATAAACCCCAAAGGTTAAGGCGGTCCCGATCTGTGTCTCTTTGAATGGCTGAACAGTTCCTCAGTGCTACGCATGCGCTTGACAGTCTGGGTGGGAACCCCCTGCTCGCCATCCTTACTCATGACATCACCCTCCCCTCCAGATTCACATTCCATTTCAGCCCCCTCCCCTCCAGAGTCTTGATAAGATATGTTGTCTGCTTGTAAGGTCCCATGAGAACTTGGCAAAGAAGGCAATTCTTCAAAGGACAACTCCTCCACGGACGAAGCAGTGCTGCCCTCCCAATCTGATAACGCCTCCGGGCCAGGTGGCTGCTGCTGGAAAACATCTAGAGAGTTAGCAGGGTCAGCCCCCCTCCCCCCTGGGAAATGCAAGCCCGAGGTTGAGGGCTGTGGTTCACCCGGCTCCGCTGTAACTGGAGTCGAGGCTTCAGGCGGGGGTGGGGGGAAATACACACTCACAAACTCCTCAGCTTGGGCTTCTTCGGCCTGGTCAGGCGAAAGAGGAATCTCGGGTAAAATGCGAGGCTTGGGTTTGTGAGGGAAAAGCTGATGGAATCGATGAACCAGTGCTGGAGCATGTACATCTCTGGCATTCTCCCACGTGCGCTCCTCCTCAGGGTACCCTTTCCAGTGTATGAAATATTGGATGCCCCTTCCCCTCCTCCTAGAGTCCAGAATCTCTTCCACTTCGTACTCCTCCTCTCCCTCCACAATTACTGGAGATGGGGGGGGGTAGTTACGATCGCAAGCTACTTGGGGGAGGGTCTTTGGCTAGCAAGGCTCTGTGAAACACTGGATGGACTTTCATGGATGCTGGTAGCTGTAAACGATAAGCTACTGGATTTATCTGCTGCACCACAGTGAAAGGGCCGACAAACTTAGAGTCCAATTTCTTGGAGGGTCTGGTAGAGATCAAGAACTTGGTAGAGAGCCACACTTTGTCTCCTACTGCAATCGCTGGCCCCTCGTGCCTGTGAGCGTCTGCCGCCCTTTTGTAAGCACTCTTTGCCCTGTTCAGCTGCTCCTTTAACAACTCCTGTGCGGCTTGCTGCTCTTTAAGAAAATCAGCTGCGGCTGGAACAGCTCCCTGCTGGGAGGAGGTGGGCAACACCTGAGGGTTAACCCCGTAGAGTGCTTGGAACGGAGACATCTGGGTAGATGACTGCACAGAGTTGTTATAAGTGAATTCTGCCATGGGCAGCAGGGCTGGCCAATTGTCTTGCCGATACGTGGTGTAACACCTGAGATACTGCTGTAACCACTGGTTAATTTTTTCGGCCTGCCCATTACTGGAAGGGTGATGCGCTGATGACAGGTGGATCTGGACCCCTAATGACTGGAAAAGGGCCCTCCAGAACCTGGAAGTGAACTGTGGGCCTCTGTCACTCACCAAGTGATTCACCATGCCTCTATACCTAAAAACGTGGTCTATGAACAACTGCGCTGTGGCTGGTGCAGATGGGAGGCCCTTGCAAGGAATAAAATGTGCCATCTTGGTGAAAAGGTCCACCACCACCAGTATGGAAGTCAGGCCCTGGACCGGGGGTAAATCAGTGATGAAATCC
Organism: Candoia aspera; assembly: GCF_035149785.1. Taxonomy (NCBI): domain Eukaryota; kingdom Metazoa; phylum Chordata; class Lepidosauria; order Squamata; family Candoiidae; genus Candoia; species Candoia aspera. The sequence continues at coordinate 60,242,724 of NC_086159.1, read as the reverse complement.
ATGGAGATAGTATCCCAAGGCCTACTGGGGGTGGGTAGGGGCTGCAAGAATCCTGTGGGCTTCCCTGGGAGAGGCTTGGCTCGTCTGCAGGTGTGACAAGAAGCAACCAACTTTATGTCTGCAACCATCTTAGGCCACCAGTAGTCTCTCAGAGCTCTATGGAGAGTTTTGAAAACGCCTCCGTGGCCTGCCGTTTGGTGGTCATGACACAGTCTCAGTACTTCTTCCCTCAATGAAGGGGGAATATACAATCGCCCACTATGCCAGAGGATTCCTGCCTCCACATTGAATGGGGAGGCAGTGTCTTGCGGGGCCCTCTGGAGGTCATCCATCCTGGCCCTGGCATACGGGTCCTGTTGCTGCTGAGCTCTGGCTCTTGCAAATAGGTCCTCTGCTTGGCTGCCTGCTGCTAAACTCTCCGTTTGGCTCCCCCTCATCGGCTGATCAAAGTTGTGAGGTTGTAATATAGCAGCCTGTAGTTCCTGGTGAGTGGGGGGTTCTGCCTGAAAGGATCGAGACAGGGCGTCTGCCAAGCAGTTTTGCGCCCCGGGCACATAAGAAATGACAAAATTGAAACAGGAGAAAAACTGGCTCCATCTGATCTGGCGTGGGGTGAGGGATCTGGTGTTCTGTAGAAGCTGTAAATTCTTGTGATCGGTGCAAACTTTCACAGGAAAGGTCGCCCCTTCTAGCCAGTGCCTCCACTCTTGGAATGCTGCTTTAATTGCCAGCAATTCTCTGTTAAAAACATCATAGTTTCTCTCTGCTGGTGAGAGTAAGCGTGAAAAAAAGGCACAAGGAAGCAATGTATTCTCTGCCCTGTTTGTATATTGCAATAACACTGCCCCAATGGCAACATCTGAAGCATCTGAGTACATTATGAATGGCTTCGTGGGGTCAGGGTGCCTTAAGAGCGGTTGGGAAGCAAAAAGCTGCTTCAACTCCTGGAACGCTGCTTGCTCCCTCTCCCCCCATACGAATTTTGAGCCTTTCTTCAAGAGCTGTGTGAATGGTCTGGTCCGATCACCTTAGGCCGGGACAAAACGACGATAGAAATTACAGAATCCTAGCCATTTTTGTATATCTTTAACATTTCGGGGGGGTGGCCAAGAGAGAATTGCCTGGACCTTAGCAGGATCCATGGATATGCCTTCTGTGGATACTATATAGCCCAGGAAATGTACTTCAGTTAAATCAAAGGCACACTTCTCTAGCTTGGCGAACAGCCTGTTCTCTCTCAGTCTTTGCAAAACATTACGTACATGGGTTACGTGAGTTGTGGCATCCTCAGAGAAAATTAATATGTCATCTAGATAAACGACCATGTACTTGTCTAGTAAATCAGCAAAAACGTGATTCATAAATCTGGAAAATATGGCTCCTGCATTAGACAAGCCAAAGGGCATAACAAGGTACTCAAATTTGCCAAACCTGGTGTCGAAGGCAGTCAGGTATTCGTGCCCCTCTTTCACCCGGATCAGATTGTACGCACTCCTGAGATCCAACCTGGTAAACATGCGTGCCTTCTGCAAGCGATCTAGCAGCTCCGAGATTAAGGGCAGAGGATAGGATTCTCTCTTTGTTTGTTTATTTAAGAAACTGAAGTCGTGGACCACTCTCAAGGGTGTCTCCTGGGTTGCAGGTGCCAACGGGTCGGGCTTCTTTGGTACGAAGAAGGTAGGAGCAGACGCTGGGGATGTAGATGGTCGGATGAAGCCCTTTTGGAGATTGGAGTCCAAGTAATCCTTTAAGGTGGCTAACTCCTTGGGGGACATGGGATATTGTTTCCTTGCTGGAATCTTGGCTCCTGGTAACAACTCAATGGTGCAGTCACAGTCCCTATGGGGGGGTAGTGCTGTGGCCTCTTGCTCGCTGAAAACGTCTGCCAAATCTGCATACTTGGCTGGCAAGTGGACCCCCCCTGCTACTGTGACTGCGTTGGTTGCTGGAGAGTGTGGAGCGGCTTGACTCTTGTGGTGCTGGCATTCCTTAGCTGGGAAGGAGATTGCTCCTATAGTCCAGTTCATCAACGGGTTGTGGATCCTCAGCCAAGGCGTGCCTAGGATTACCGGCACATTTAGCGCTGCAGTAACATAAAGCTGGATCCACTCAGTGTGGTCTCTCACTGTCAGCTGCACCGGTTCTGTGAGCCTCCTAATCGGCCCTGCCTTGAGGGGCTGGCCGTCAATGGTCTCTACTTCTATGGGGCATGGCAATTCTCTGGTCGGTATGTTGCAGTCTTGTACGGTCTGCGCATCAATAAAATTAGTTGAAGCTCCAGAATCCACGAGGGCCTCTAGCTTGACTTGGTTGTCTGGGTTGACTTGGACTTTTACGGGTAAGTAGTAAAAGTCTTGCCTGGAATCTTCGGAATGAGCTCTCCTTAATTGATTTACGGTCTTCCTGCTGAGCTCTTGGGAGGGAGACCAACGGAGTTTCCCTGATTGGAAACAGAGGCGGGGATGGGTCCTGTTTCAACTGCTTGCCCTGGGGGTCTTACTGGAGCTGTTTGGCCTCTCGCTGGGCAAGTTCTCACCATGTGCCCCTGGGCTCCGCAGTAGAAACACAGGGCTCTCTCTCTCCTTCTCTGCCTCTCAGTCTCGGAAATCAGCCTCCTGCTTGCCCCAATCTGCATTGGCTCCTCTCGTGCTAAGTGAGAGGCTGCTACAAGGGGAGTTGGGAATCCTGAAAACGCTCGGAGGGTCTTGCTTCTCCCCGGCTGCATCTGCCTAAGCTCCTCTAGCCTGGCATCTATGACCACCGATAGCTGATATAGGGCTTCTAACGTGGCTGGTGTTCCCTGGCGCACCAATTCATTCTTAATCTCCTCATCCAGCCCCTGTTTGAATTGGTCTTTTAATGCACTCTCATTCCAGTCCAGATCTCCTGCTAACAACTTGAAATCAGCAATGTAGAGTCCCACCCTCTTGTTACCTTGCTTGAGCCTCCGAATCTCCCGGCTGGCCGTGGCCTCTCTGATAGGGTCGTCAAAGTGTGCTCGGAAGCCTGCCAAAAAGTTCTGGTAGTCGTTGAGAATCGGATCGTTGTTCTCCACCATGGGAATAGCCCATTTGGCAGCTGGTCCCTTCAGCAGGCCTAGGATGAAGGTGACTCTGGTTCTGTCTGTGGGAAACTCTGCGGGTCTGCTGTCGAAGAACATAGTACACTGTGTGAGAAAGATTCTCAGCTGTCCTGCTTCTCCTCCAAATTTCTCTGGTAGACTGCCCTGTGATCTCAACATTACCGGTGGGGCTGCTGCTGCTGCTGCTGCCGGTGCCGGTTGTGGGTTAATCGGAGCTGGTTGTTGCAACTGCTGTAGCATGGCAGCTTGTAATGTGTTGATCTGGAGATCTACTTGTTGCTGGTGTTGCTGTAGGGCTGCTGCCAATTGCTGGATGGCGAGCCGCATTTCTTGGTTTTCTGAAGACATTTCTAAACGTATCTGCTTAATTGCTTGTTCCTCCCTCTTTCGATGGGAGTAGGAGTTTGTTAGGATTGATGTCCTGATTACCAGGAAACACACTGAGACAATGACTTGGTCTCTAATATTTATTAGTAGTACTTAACAAGAATCCTAACAAACTGAGGAAGCGTGGGAAAACCCAGCCATATAAACCCCAAAGGTTAAGGCGGTCCCGATCTGTGTCTCTTTGAATGGCTGAACAGTTCCTCAGTGCTACGCATGCGCATGACAGTCTGGGTGGGAGCCCCCTGCTCGCCATCCTTACTCATGACACTGGCTGAGGCTTTAAAATTCAAAAGGAAGATACAAATGACAAACCAAGAGAGTGACTTGGATATTTTTTTTCCTACTGGATTTACAAAAGAGGCTTGTTAAAGTCTTGAAGAACTCTGTACAATGGGACAAAGAAGAAATGAAAAGAAATCAAATCCTGTAACAATATTTGAATGAACTAAAGATTAAGACTGTTAGAAGTAAAAGGAAGAAATATAAAGTTGGTTTATTTGATCAAAGTTAAAGCAAGATATGTTGTTACCTCTGGCAACTCTTTACAGACTTTCTGCTGACACCAGGACTGAAAAAGATGATGTTTTATGGATTTGTTTATAGATATGGGATGGGATATGGGATGAAGAGATAAATGTTTGTAACATTAGAGGGGTTGAAGAGTCACTATATTTGGTTATACTTGTGATGAAGGTTGGAAGTCACTTCTTTATATATATTTTTTTCTCTTTTTTATTGTATTCCTACTTTCCTCTTTCTTCTCTTTCTTTTTTTTTTCTTTTCTCTTGCACTTTTTATACCTTTATATCCTCTTTAAGTTTAGTTTGTATTAGATTTTATTATTATAATCAAGACTCTTAAATATATGCAATATATATACACACACTTTGCAAAAGGACAGCAGGCTCGAATCCATTTGGATCTGCAAGGGAATGCTCTTCCACAGGGCAGGCACAGTGACATACAAGGTATGAGTCCTAGGTCCCAAAAAGTGACATTGTCTAATATATGCAACTTGGAGCATGCTTTCTCCACCAGTTCTAGTGGTGTGAACAGAGACAATCAGTCCCAGAAATAACTTGGTCCTACACTATGTAGGGCTTTACAGGTGTTAACCAGCATCTTCAGTTGCACCTGGAAACATACTGGGAGCCAGTGCAGCTCATGGAGCACAGATGTTACATGAGCGTATAATGGAACACCCAAATCTGGTGTTTGCACTGCTGTATTCTGGGACAGATGTAGTTTGTATTGCAGAAAATGCATGCAAATGCATGTAACAACAGTTTTTACTTGATGAGTGGTGTGCTAATAAACTGAATGGAATAATATAAAAATTGGTTATATGCAGCATTGGCATGAAATGGATTTGCATTAATCTATCCTTAGTCCCATTCCTGATTCATGTATCATGCTACTGTATTCAACAACACCCCTGCAATGTGAATTCTTGATCATTTGCGCAGCAGTCACATTTTTAAAATGTTATGTTAAATTAAATGTTTAAAAGTTAAGATGTGTTTTAAAATGTTCCAGTACTGCAGAAAGCCTGTAGCTGTTCCATATTTTACAAATCTGCATGTTGGAGTACTTGAAACCCTCATTTGCAGACCTTGCAATTTTGCAACACTGGAAATGGCCAAACAAAACAATAACAAAATCAACAATGAGATGATTCTATCAATTCCTAAATTTGCAATGGTCTTAACCTTAACCACACAGTAATCAGGTTGAATGGATTCACAGGTGAATATCCATGCAAGGCTGTTTTCTCCCAGATGTAGAATATATCCAATACCAAAGGTCAGGAAGCTTTCATCACAGGTGGTTAGAAACACAAGAGATTAGAAATAGAATAAATGAAAATTTATTAAGCAGAAGAGCTGTTTCAATCTTGTGAAAATTCAGGTGACTTAATGCACAGGGCTGAACTTCTTCCTGGAGCACTCTAAAAAATATTGCTGTACTTCAGATACAGAATTCTGACTGCTAAAATAATTAGGTCTTATCTGAGACACTCTCTCTTTATACACACACACACACACGAACACATACACACACACACATATATACACATACAAACATACATACATACACACATGTGCTCACATACAATAATTATTAAACTTTTATGCTGCCCAACTCTCAATATAATCAAGATGTTAAATCATAGTTGCAATAGCCAGTTGCTATATTTCTGTTCCTATACATTTTGAAGCAAGAAAGGCAATCTCCATTCCCAAGACTTCTGGCTTTATTTGCTAAACCCATGAAAACTGAAACACTGGGAAGATTGCTTAGAATCTCTTGGAGTAGGAATGGGCCTATGCAAAGAAGGTTAATAAGCTGTGCATCCTCAAAGGAAAAGGCAGTTAAATGCAGAAGTGGAAGGAGAAGGCAGGCAAGCAAGCAACATGGCAGTATCCAGTCCACTCAGTTAGCCCAGCCTTCCTCAACTTTTTGACCCTGGAGGAACCCTTGAAATATTTTTCAGACCTTGGGGAACCCCTGCACATTCAGGCTCAAAAATAAGCCAGAAGTTACAAAGTTATATTTGTTTCATGTGTAGGCCTGTATATATGCATTAACAGTGTTCTTAAAATAAAAATAATGAAATTTACCTCTTTAATGTGAAGTTGATCAATTTGAAATAATTTTTTAAATAAATTGTGATCTCCTGGGGAACCCCTAGTGACCTCTTATGGAACCCTGGGGTGCCAAAGAACCCTGGTTGAGAAACCCTGAGTTAGGGGGACAGCAGCAAGCTATGGGAGGCAGAAGAGGTTTTGAGGAGTAGCTGCGACTCCTAGTACTCTTCTGGTTTCTGTGTGGCACTTTGCCCACTGCATCTTCATTTGTGAGGGATAATTATGTAACTGATGATGCAATATGTGTCACACTTTTGTCTCCACTTTGCTACAACATTAGGAAGATCATCAAGAGCAGCTGCTACAAAATGGAATGATTACAATACCAGAAAATGACACCGACATCTCATTCCTTTTCTCTCTCTGGAGAAATGCATCTCAGAGATTTGGGAAAACACTAAGATGAGGAGGCGGAAGGCATGTCTCCACCACCACTAATTCTACTCTGAAATCTCTCAAAAGCGGCCTGCCAGCCTTGAAACTCTGAAAATAGTCTACAGTTAAGCTGTTGAAATTTTACAGTAATAAACCCCCTCATTTTCACTCCATGAAAAAGGGAATAAAATAAATTGTTAATGTTATTTCTATTTGTCTGGTTATGGGCAAAAAAATAAAATAAAAAATCCCAGAAGTTCTTGACAGGGGAGGTAAACAATGAAATTCCTAAAAATAGGGAAATGGACCACCTACAAGCTCTGCAGTTAAACAGAAAAAAAGGACTATTTTTCTGCAGGACCAGAGAATGCCATTGTTCCTTTTGAACTGGCACAGAGTTCTCATGTGGAACTGCTCTATAATGCTTCAGCATGGGTATTATTAGATAAAGTGCTTCTCTGGAAGGTCAGTAATAATAAACAGGCCACACCATTTATATAAAGCTACCATAATATGTAGCAAGGTATTACTAACTCAGGGTGGGGAAGGAAGAGAATTGGATTGAAACTCTTCTGCCATATTTATGACTGAGACAAAATTGAGACAAATGTAGGAAAACAACACAATGTATTAACAGTGTAGCAAAAGATTTTAGCTTTTTTTTGCACAGACTAAGTCACCAGGAGACAGAAGCTGAGTTTTGTTCCTCCATTACTAGAGCATGACACTGGTCTTAATCAAGGAGGAAGTATAACATTAAGGAGTTTTACCTAGATGATTTCTAAGAAAAGGTCCATTGATTTCCATTAAACAATTCTATGGTTAAGCACTCCTATGTCTTGTGCTTGAGTTCAGGATATATTATAAGAAGGAAAATAGCAAACAATATTCCTGACCCTTATTCAAGTCAATTTGAGAATATTCCTTTTAGAACCTTTCAGTGACAAGACTAACCATAAATTTGTTGGATGTGACATGCTAGTATTCATCCATTTATTTTCTTTATAGTTCAGTGGCATGGCTAATAATTTCTTTCCATTACTAAAATTCTGCAGCAAAGAAAAAGCGGCATCAAAAAGTGGTAATTGATGTGCTATAGATAAAAGAGGAGGTTTATTTATTTTAGCAGGCTTTTGGTATGCAAATCCATGATCCAGTATGAAACCGAAGCATCTTTTTAATTCACTTAATAATGCAGAAATGCACATTGCACAAAAAGCTTCGCACTAATTAAAATGGAAAGAAAATAGCAGGGAATTTTTCATTGTCAGTGTGTTCGAATAGCCCCACATTTGTGCTGATAAAGTTCCTTAATAATTCAGAAAATCTGCAATCTAAAGTATTAGAGGATGCAATATTATCTTAACCATGAAGGGAAAATATAGTCTCCTTTACAGGCTTTCATCCATATGTTATTAATATCTCCTGTTGGACCCTTCCATCTTGTTCTGATGAATATAGAGGGAAAAGAACTCACAAAGGATTTTTCACTATAAATTACAATTTAGCTGCTGCATGTCATGAGTTGAGGGAAAGGATATATATTAACAAGGAACATCATATATAAGTTGCTAATGAAATGCTTTGCTGTCATTGCTTTGCTGGTAATATAGTTAAAACTTTGGACCACAGCTGAAGGTTTTGATGATAAATTTGAGAAAACAGAGCTCTTGCATCAGCTCCTAATTAGCAGATTGGAGAGAAAATAAATTCCTTTTCAGACAAAATCTTTCAAGGAGTAGACAAAGCTGTCAAGAGTTGGTTTCTCTCTCTCTTTTTCATTTTTTCAGTCTTAAATTCAGTTCTTCTAGTTTCTGCATCAGTTTGAAGGGCTTTTTTTCTACACACTAAATTTAAACTTGCTATAAAATTTATTTTTGTCTTGACCTCTAACGAAGATCTGAAAGTCTCCCAGATTAGGAGACCTTGGAAGACAGAATGAGGTATCATAACTCCTTTGCTCCCAGAAGATCATGCCTGATAAGAGCCTCAGAGGTGCATTTTTTGCAAGTAGAATTGCTTAACATATAATTTTGACTCTGTCATAATTTGGAAAAGAAAAGGAAAAAACAGTTTTGGTCTGTACATTGGCTCAAATGTGAAATATTGGTATGTTTGAGTAAAAATAAGAACCAAATATCTTTGTTATCTAACATTTGTGTGTTCAGGATAAATGGCCACATTATGAAATGGCGTCATTACACATATATCTCTGTGTTGAGGGTTTCACATATTTATAACTCCAATAGTAGACAATATATATAGCTCAGGATTGAGTTATGAAGGTCACTTAGCCTGGCAACAAAACATCTGCAGGACAACAATCATGCTCAGAACATCAAGGATCCAAAATATTTAGAACTTTGTATGTGACCAAGTGGTCAATCCTATCCACTTTTTCAACTGAACACATGTAGGAGTATGTGAACTGAGAGACTGCCTAATACTATTGCCATGGTTAGTATAATGAAGCCCAGTTTGATCAGAAAACCTCTTCCTTTAGGACCTCCTGAGAGACCTTCACCCATGAAATCCCAATACTATACCATATGATGCTTATTCAAGAAAGAAGTCTTCATAACATAGTAAATGTTGGACAAGATATAGTTATTATAGGGCAATGTTTATGAAGAATCCTTCTTCCCTTACTTCCTTTACCCCACCCTTGCAAATGTGATCTTTTGCTCCGGTTTAAAACCAATGCTAATATATAAATATATTCACATTAGGGGAGATGGAATAAGCCATAGGCATTGTGCTGAAAGGCTGATTGGGTTATAAATGTGATCAATGCTGATCACCTTGACTATAAAAAAGGATAATCTTGCAAGGACCCCCAAGCACATCTATATGACAATCAAAAGCCTTTGTATACCCAGGTGAGGGTACAACTCAACAGTTCTGAATAATACACATGTGTAAAAACCATAGCTTTTTAGCTACACAGAGGAAAAAATACCCCTTCATTTAGAAATCATTTCTCCATTACTAGCTGAAGTTAGTCAAAGGGAAGCTGCAGCAGCTGAGTTCCCCTTTTCAGTAATGGCAAGCTTTTGCTTTATTCCATCTGAAGCCAAGTCTCCTTATTGGATTGGATTGAGTCTAGTCTAGTCAACTGAGGAGAGGCTTATCAAGTTTCTATGCTGAACCTGACTTGCAGATGCAGCCTCAAGGAGCCAATGAACTTAGCACCTCTGGTTTATTACCACTTTCATCCTCAAAAGCACAGCCTTCCTGAGTCCATAAACAGTACTTACTAAGTTGGGCTTCACAGCCCGGAAGATGCAATCAGCTTCAGCTGATCAGCTGCATCCAGATCACATAAGGGAGTGGTATACAAATGTCCACCTTCTGAATTGGTCTGAGTCCTTAGCTCCAGGGGAAGCAGCTTGGGTTAAGGAAGCCAAGGAACATGTTGATTCACCCAAAAAGCACTGGTGAGCAGTATATCAGTAAGAAATGTGTCCCTCCTTCCCCTAATTTTCTAGAACCTTTGCCTACCATCAGTCCTCAAGAACCAGGACCATGTGAGAGAACAATACATCAGTCCTCATTTCTTTCCAAGATCTATCTATTATACAGGCTGGCTTCTCAACCCCTTTGCCTTTTTCTTCTTTTTCTTCCTTCCCACCAATTTTTTAAAAAAAGTTGCATATAGACATACTTTCTTTTTCTTTATAGTTCATAACCCCAGCTACTGAAGGATAGACATCTCCCCATTTTCCTGCTTCTTCAAAACTCCCTTTTCCCTTGCCATAGAAGAAAAGCTGATATAAAGTATTATTGGACCTGCTGTCTCTCCTAAAAGCTGCACTGTATGTGCTATTTCATTGTTAGCCTCCACAGATTGTTTACTGCTATTCCCTCAGTACTGCTTAAATGCTATTTTTTCCGCAGAATGCTATTTCCCCAATGATTGCTATTTTCCCATTCATTCTCATTTCCCATTAACTGTTATTTCCCCAATGGTTTCCTGAACATTTTTCATGTTTTTGTTGCTATTCCCTCAACACTATTTATTGTTTTTAAGGCTATTTCCCCGCTGAATACCTTTTCCCTGATGACTGCTACTTTCTCCATTATGGCCATGACTGTCCCTCAGTAAAATCCAACTCCTTTATCAGAAATGCTTGCAGTCCCCTTTTTGAGACTTACCTTTTCTCCAAAATGCAGAGTTTTGTGTACTCTTTAGTTGAAAGACCTTGCTTGGGTATTACTCCTTGCTAGTCAGTCCCTGCATAAACAGAAACACAGGTTATGTGAATATTTATTTCCTTTCTTGCATATCTTTTCCTCTTTTCTCCACATGGCGGTATGGCCTTTCCCATGTCTTCCATCTTTATTTTCTCGTCTATTTCTGAATATCCTTTAAAATGTGAAATATTGTACTAAGACCTGAGAAAGGGGACTTCCTTTTTTTTTTCTTTTAAGTCTGGGCTGACTCCTTTACACCAGACAAAACTATAGGAAACTTTCATCCTTGATTCTCAATTATAACGGAAGAAGGAAATAATTAGATGTTATTTGTTCAGTCGCTTCTGACTCTTCATGATTTCATGGACCAGCCCACACCAGAGCTTCCTGTTGGTCGTTCCCACCCACAGCTCCCCCAGGGATGAGTCCCTCACTTCTAGAATGTCATCCATCCATCTCGCCCTTGGTTGGCCCCTCTTCCTTTTGCTTCCACTTTCCCTAGCATCATCATCTTCTCCAGGGTGTCCTGTCTTCTCATTAATGTGGCCAAAGCACTTCAGTTTTGCCTTTAATATCATTCCCTCAAGTGAGCAGTCTGGCTTTATTTCCTGGAGGATGGACTGGTTTGATCTTCTGGCAGTCCAAGGCACTCTCAGAATTTTCCTCCAGCACCACAGTTCAAAAGCATCTATTTTCCTTCACTCAGCCTTCCCTATGGTCCAGCTCTCGCAGCCGTATGTCACTACGGGGAATACCACTGATTTAACTATGTGGACCTTTGTTGTCAGTGTGATGTCTCTGCTCTTAACTATTTTATCGAGATTTGTCATTGCTCTCCCCCCAAGGATTAAACGTCTTCTGATTTCCTGGCTGCAGTCAGCGTCTGCAGTAATCTTTGCACCTAGAAATACAAAGTCTGTCACTGCCTCTACGTTTTCTCCCTCTATTTGCCAGTTATCAATCAAGCTGGTTGCCATAACCTTGTTGCTTTTTTTTTTTTTTGAGGTTTAGCTGCAAGCCAGCTTTTGCACTTTCTTCTTTCACCTTCATCATAAGGCTCCTCAGTTCCTCCTCACTTTCAGCCATCAAAATGGTATCATCTGCATATCTGATATGCAGATCTACATGGTATAATTAGATATACATGGTATTAAAAGATGGCAAATACCTCTCTCCTCTCACCTGGAGTGCCTGGAATAATTTTATAGAGGTGGAGTTAGCCAAGCAGAGAAAAGAAAATTTCTGGGTCAGCTGCAGAGTTAAAAACCACAATAAATCTCTAGTATTAGCAAGAAAATAGGTTTAACGTCTTAAAAAAAGGAGGAGGAGGAGAAAGAGAAACCCCTCTTCTCCTCACATGTAAAACTCAGGAAAGAATTTAAAAATCCCAGCATGTGTGATGTAGCTTCACTTACTTTGCATCCTTGTCCAACCTCCAAAAATATTATTTTTTTCCTCCAAACATTGCCTCCTTCTCCATTGAGCCATTCTTTCTTTTAGCCATGATTTGCTGAATATGCTATATGTTGGCAGATGCTGGGAAAGCCTTTAGCCCAGGAGAGGTCAAAAAAGTCACACACCAAGCATTTCTATAAAAATAATTTATTTACAGAAAGCAAAACAAAAACAAAACATATTTAAAGGACTTAGCTCCCTTGGAGCAAGCCTTGCTTGGCTACATATCGGCAGAGAGAAAAAGAGGAAGTGAGAACAAGTCCTGGCAGGTTTCCTCCCCCAGGTGATTTGCATGAAGCATGTGAGAGGAGACAATCAATTGCAACCTTTTCACCCGGCCAAAATGACTAGGTACAACAGCAGCTTAATCTGTTAGTAGGAAAACCTCAACACTCCCCTTTTTCCACTATAGATTAAGTTGCAAACCAATCTTCTCTGACAACTTTATATGTCTTTCTATTCACATTACTTTACCATTATCTCCCCTTTGGTTTAACAGAAATCTACCATTCTTCTTCCTTTGTTTTTCCAAACCTAGGTTGTTATAATTCCAAGGCTTTTGAATGTGAAATGGCTTTTTATGCAGGCTTCAAAATCAAGCCTTTGTTTTTCTGTTGATGTGAACAGCAGCAAATCATCAACATAAATGCACAGATACATACAGCCTTGTTTGTCCTTCTTCATATATACACAGGGATCTGCTTTTCCTTTTTCAAAACCAAAATTCTGTAGTTTTTCATCTACTTTTTGGTTCCAGGATCTAGCAGCTTGTTTTAACCCATAGATTGACTTCTGCAGTTCACAGACTAGATTCTCCCCTTTTTCATAGCCAGGGGGTTGCTGCATGTATAATTTGTGACCTAAATCTCCATAGAGAAATGCAGTTTGAATGTCATAGTGGTTAACTGACATTCCTTTTAGTGCAGCAACTTTTAACAGTAATCTAATTGATTCACCTTTAGTAACTGGTGCAAAAGTCCTGTCAAAGTCTAAATCTTTCCTTTGAGTGAACCCTTTTGCAACCAACCTTGCTTTATATTTTTGGATTTTGCCATCAGCATCGCTTTTCAGTTTGAAAACCCACCTACAACCCAGACAGCATTCATTGGGAGGTAGATTTACCAGTTTCCATGTTTTATTTTCTTTCAAGGATGCTAATTCCTGTTGCATGGCAGAATGCCAATTTGTGCAATCTCTGGTGGTAAAGCATTCACTTGTTCTAAAGACTCAGGTTCTGTGAATATGTGAAAAGCCTTTACTGTTTCAGCCTGAAAACGTGATGGAGGAACGCCTTTATTACTCCTCTGAGATCTGCGAGGTAATACAGGGCTTAAATTTTGACTCCTATCACTTTCCTGAGAAGCATCTGTCTCATCAGACAGATCTTCAGTCTACTTTTCTGGTTTAATGTCCTCATCAGGCAAAAGATCACCATCAGCAAGTCCTTGCTGTTCTCTTGTGGTGGTCAGTTCAACTGGAGAGCTAGAATTTAATCTCCCCCAGTTTTGTTCAGCAAAAGAAGCGCTTTTGCTAATGATTAATTTCTCTCCCATTATGAACCTGTAGCTCCTCTGGCTTTGTTCATAGCCAACAAAGATGGCTTTCTTTGTTGTGGGGCCTCCTTTCCTTCTCTGCTGTTTTGGAATGTGAACCCATGCAGTGCTACCAAACACTCTAAGATGGCTTACCTTTGGTTTCACACCATAAAACAAATGGAATGGAGTGTCCTGAATCACAGAGTTATACAACCTGTTCTGTACATAAGTGGCAGTAGATATTGCCTCTCCCCAGTACTTAAAACATAATCATGAATCTTTTAACATGCATTCCATCACATTTTGCAAGGTTCTGCCCTTTCTTTCAGCAACACCATTTTGCTGAGGGGTGTACGGGTTAGAAAGAATTTGTTCTATCCCCTTTTCCACTAGGAACCTTCTGAATTTGTGAGAAAGGTATTCTCCTCTATCACATTGGAGTGCAGATACAGGCCTAGGGAATTTTCCATTTGCCCATGTCACAAAACTTTTAAATTTCTCAAATGCCTCATCTTTATGTTTTAAGATGTAGATAAATGTGTATCTTGAGAAATCATTAATGATGGTCATTGCATACCTTGCTTGTCCAAGACTTGGAGCAAAAGGACCAATGTCAGTGTACAATTTCTAAAGGTCTAGTTGTAACTGTCACTGTGCTTACAGGAGCTTTTAGTGTTTTGCATTCTTTGCAAACTACACAGTCTAAGTATTTATCACAGGGTTTTATCTTTAGGTCAGCACACAGCTGTGGCATTTGTGCTATATATTTGAAATTAGCATGACCAAATCTCCTGTGCATCAGGTGTACACATTGGTCATGATATGGAGTGTTGCCAACTGCAGCCTTGCAGCTTGGCTTCCTTGCATTTTGCACAATGTACAAGGAGTCTTTTAACATACCAGTAGCACACAATTTCCCATGTTTACGTATCTCACAACCATTTTTCTTAAATGTTATGATATACCCTGTTGCAGCCAATTGTGCCACAGATAGAAGGTTTGATTGTAAATTTGGCACATACAACACACCTTTTACAGTTTCTCCCAAGCAGGATAAATACAAGTCACCTTGTCCCATAATTTTGGTCACAGACCCATCAGCCAAAGATACACTTTGTCTTTCAGTTTTAGACAGTGACACAAAAGAGCTTTTACAATTACATAAATGACAACTGGCCCCAGAATCTAACACCCATACATCAGAATTACCCTTCTCAGCAACCTGTGCAATTTGGGTTGTCTGAAGAGCCTTCTTCTGTGTTGCCCTTGTGTTCTTCTGCTCTGTCTTTCTACTCTTGGGTCTCATGGCACAGTCTCTTTGCAAATGTCCAGCTGAACCACAAGTGAAGCATCGCTGGCTGGCTAGCGCTGTGGCCTCAGGTTCCTTTCCCTTCTTTTCCCTCATTTTCTGGTCTTGCAGCTTTCCGGAAGAGATGGGGGGGGATCTTTCCTCTCTCTTCTCCCATTCAGCGAGTAAGTGCTGTGTAACATACGATGGGGTGAGGTCTGC
Source organism: Candoia aspera (assembly GCF_035149785.1). NCBI lineage: Eukaryota > Metazoa > Chordata > Lepidosauria > Squamata > Candoiidae > Candoia > Candoia aspera. The sequence goes on along the minus strand of NC_086159.1, from coordinate 60,227,538 downwards.
TTCAGGCATAGCCTCCAGGGTACAAATCAGCGTGTCCCACATTGCATTTAGTGAGGACAGGAGGATATATGATTTTGTGAGAGGTGTAAATTCTATTCCTCTCTCCTGCGACTCAACAAACAGCTGCCGAATATAATGCAGGTGCTCAGGAAGGCTATCTCCTTCTGCAAGGTAGGCTCTGTACAGCTTTTTCGTCAGAGTAACTTTACTCCCTGCTGTTGCCTTTACATATAAGTCTCTCAAAGTGTCCCAAAGTTGCTTTGCAGACTGCATGCCTCGCACGTGGACTAGCTGATTGTCCTCAACTCCCAAGATAATGGTGGCTCTAGCCCACTCATCCTGTCTCAGCCATTCAGCACTGGGATTTTGGGGGGTTTGCTCACCAATTGGCAGCCAAAGATTCTCTCTGCGAAGATACATCTCCATCTTCAGGGCCCAATTCAAATAGTTGGTCTCTGATAGGCGCTCCAGAGGCATCGCTGAGGGCTGGGAGGTAGCCATGGCTTCTTCCTTCATTTGCAAGTCACCTCAGCTGGCTTCTTTGTCCTGCAGACCAGCAGTTGTTGGAAAAACTCCAGGTGGCTCCAAAGAAAATCTTCACAGGTCTTTGCTACCTGCCTTTAAATTGTGCATGAGGTGTGGAGCTGATCTCTCTGGGTTTTACTGGGCTTATTTACTGGGCACATAACCTGTTGGCAGATGCTGGGAAAGCCTTTAGCCCAGGAGAGGTCAAAAAAGTCACACACCAAGCATTTCTATAAAAATAATCTATTTACAGAAAGCAAAACAAAAACAAAACATATTTAAAGGACTTAGCTCCCTTGGAGCAAGCCTTGCTTGGCTACATATCGGCAGAGAGAAAAAGAGGAAGTAAGAACAAGTCTGGGCAGGTTTCCTCCCCCAGGTGATTTGCATGAAGCACATGAGAGGAGACAATCAATTGCAACCTTTTCACCCGGCCAAAATGACTAGGTACAACAGCAGCTTAATCTGTTAGTAGGAAAACCTCAACACTATAGTCCCTTACACATGAGTCACAGTTTTCAAATCATCAATTTAAGCTAAACCAGACAACCTACATCAGTGTTTCTCAACCTTGGCAACTTTAAGATTCTGGCTGGGCAATTCTGGGAGTTGAAGTCCACACAAATTAAAGTTACCAAGGTTGGGAAACACTGATCTACATTATGGCAAATATTCCATCTTTCTGCTTCTACAGTATAAGCCTTCAAGGGTGCTTACAACAATGAAATAAACTGCAAAATAGTAACAGTAAAACCAATACACAACCAAACTGAATTTAAAATCAATTAATAGTTAAACATTTAGGCAACACATGCCTAGAAAAACTATTCTGTAGCTTGGGAGGGACACAGAAAAGGCTCTGCTGTATCCTAGATAGCCAAGCTGAAAGAAGTAGGGGCATTGTTAAAAAGGCCCTCTCCTGCTGATCTAAGGAAATGGGCAGGATCATTGTGAGAAAGGTGATCCCTCAGGCGGTTAGGTCATATGATTCACAGTTTCTTTAAGAATCTTTAGTTACCTTGAGAAAGTGATGCAATATCATTCACAAGCTGCAATTATTTCCTCTTGGCAGAAGAAGTGTTGAAATTTCTTGTTAGAGCTGTTTGTGTCTCTTGCGCTATGCTTTAATGACTGTATCCTAGCTGTAAGGAAAATTATGTGGTGTCAGAATAGACTGGATAATCAATATTTGAGAAAACCTAAGCTGGACCAAGTAACTCTTTATTATGGACTTTTTTTTAGTTCTCTTCCCTCATTGATGCTTCATGGCAATGTTGCAGGCAACTGGAAACATTGGGAACAACTTTTTAGATTATAATTGACAGCAACTGGAGTGAAAACTCATCTTCCCAAAAACAAATAGCTATTTTGCTAAACATCCTCAAGTTCTATAAGCTGAAAATTATCCTTACAAATGAAAAAAGTTGTTGTCTTGGAAGGTTAGCTTCCAATGATCTGTCCTAACACCAGAATCCAAGTCAAGGAAAATCTAATCAAATTGATTGCAAAGTTTGATGAAAATTGTTCACAATGAGTTTCTGAGTGTTCCGGCTAGTTTACTCAACATCTTGATAGAGGAGATTCCAGAAAGTACAAAACAGTATTGCTGGCCTTTTCTGTGTTGATGCAAGAAGTAAACTCTCACTGCTACATCCATATCCATGAGTTCAGGTGAGTTTTAAAAATAGCTCCACTCCAATCTGATCTCTTTTAAGAGTTCTGCAACTTGCTCTTCAGTCTTCTATCTTTCTGTTTCATTGCTGTTACCCTTCTGGTAAACCAAGTGATTGATTTAGATTTGCTAGAGGAAAGAGGTCCCTTAAGAACAATACAGGTAGCCATCGAGCTAGGACCATCAATTCAGCGACCATTCGTTTAGCGAAGTTACAATGCCACTGAACAAATGGTGGTTATGACTGGTCCTCAGAGTTCCAGCTGTCCCAGCAGCCCTACAGTCACATGATCATGATCTGGTCACTTGGCAATCAGTTAGCACTTAAAACGGGTTGCAGCACCTTAATGTGATCACTTAATGTGATCACCATTTGCAACCCTCCCTGCCGGCTTCCCCATAAAGTCAATGGGGAAGCTGGCAGGGAAGGTCACAAGTCACTGGAATAAGTCTCCCCCCAGCACACCCTGCCACAGCCCCCTGCACATCCCTTTGCACCCCTGTGTACCCTCCCCGACTTGCGCTGCACCTTGGTACAGCTTCCCTGACCTGTACTATGCCTCTCAAAACCCGCTTGCACCCTTGTGCACCCTCCCTGACCTGCACCATGCCCCCACGCACCCTCACCTGACCTGTGCTGCACCCTCACACATCCTGACCCATGCCACATCTCTCATGGACCCCCTTGCACCCTCCCTGACCCACATTGCACTCTCATGTACCCTCCTGGACCCTTGCCGCACCTCTTGCGCACCCTTCCCAACCCTCACTGTGCCTACCCCGCAGCCCTGCAGCCCCTCTCATTCCCTCTCCCATTCAGCAGCAGCCACTTACCTACCTGGCGGCAAGGGACTTGCAACTTCCTGCCAGCTTCCCCACTGACTTTGGTTGTGGGAAGCCAGCAAGAAGTTGCCTCACCTAATGACCATGGGATTCAATTAACAACGGCAACCAGGATCGCAGGGAATGCTGTCACTAAGCAATGTCACTCTTTATGACTGCATTGCTTAACAGTGGAAATTCTGGTCCTAACTGCCATCGTAAGCAATACCTGTAGTGTTAACCAGCCACAGATCAGCTGGGGCTTTAATACTGTGGAAGAGAATTTTCCAGGCAAATTCATGTAATTGTTCTGATCCAGCAGATGCTTCAGTCATTTTAACCCAGGTTTAGAACAGCCACTGTCAAGGCTAAAATTGGCCAGAAAGTTCCATGTCTATGACAACAGAGTTATAGAGAGCTTCTCTACTTTTTCATCACTATCAGCAGCTGAACAGAATGTTGTTGTTTTTAAGTTAAACCTGTCTCCTATGATTTTACAGTGAGACTGATTCATAAAGAATCCTCAATCATTGTTTAGGAAGGGTTAGGTGTCAATATTTTTATGCTGAAAATGTCATGTATATGGGGCACTTTGATACGTATGATTTAAGCTTGTTCTATATTAATCCCATTTGGGACTGATACTGTTAACATGATTTTGCAAAGAGAAGTTTAGTAAGGTTTAAAAATGTCACTGTGATGATGAATTATATCTTGAAATCTAGGAATGTTTTAATTTATGAACTTTGGATTTACCAAGCTTGGAATATAGCCAGAAAGAAAGGGGGGGGGGTGCGGTGGGGAAAAAAAACCCTACTATTCCAAACCTAAAAAGCTATGTACTCAATAAAGATATGAGCTCTTCATCAATGAAATGGAAAGGCTGATCAATATGATTTTGTATGGGGAAGACTCATTTTGTTGTTTAAAAACAGCTGCCATTATATCTTTATTGTAGTATGTGTAATCTGGGTTTTTCTTATTATTTGTTTCCCCACCCCCCTAATTTCTATCTGATATTTTAATATATGTTTGGGAGTTTTCTTTATATTTTCTTCAGTGTTTATATTATAATCACATTAACACTTGGCCAGCTCAGGAAGCCATACTGCTGTTCAGCAGAGAAGACAATACACTAATACCTACATTATCCAGCCATCCAGATCCAGCAGTAAACACTCAAAATTGGCAGGCTGTCAGAATGCAGCTTCTTGTCAGTGAGCTGGAAATCCTACACACTCCACCCATATCGCTTTGTGATCCTTTGTGTTACCTGCACCTTTCTGTCTCATAATGCATGTCAGATCCTGAGTAATAGATATTTTAACTGCACAAGCCCTGGAACTTAAAAGCAGAATCTTTATGGTGGAGGTTCACCTTTGCTGTCCCCGTGACTTCCTGGGTATCTGCCGGAGGGCTTCAAAAAGTCATGATGGAGGCCATGACCATGCACCTGGAGAAGGACCAGGGCTTTGATCACCTGGCTGCAGCTGCCGTATTGATCCCCTCCTGTGACATCCATGATTACAACTTGAAAGTAAGGGTAGATGACTTCTGGCCTGCTCCTCTTTCCTTAGAGTGGCCTGATTGCAGTCTCCAACCACATCTGCTAGATAATAAGTCAGTATTGATTCCCAAGCCATTCCTCAGTGCTGTCTTAACATTGCAGTCTTGTGAGAAGAACCTTGAGGAACAGGAGGAATAACGGCAACCAAGACAACAGTCAGATAAACAAAATCTGAAAGCAGAAATGTAATTTGAGAAAACATCTCAAACTTGAGTAATAACAACAACAACAACAATAATGACACAACATTTACATGCCACCCAGCTCTGGGTGGTTATATAGATAAAGGCAGGGAAGGGAGAGAACTATTCAGACTTACAAGAATCTGTTACTCTAACCTTGTAATAAAAGTGGTATTAGCATTCCTAATGTTGGTTTCCTAGTCTGGTCTATTGCGAATGGCTGACAAGTCTTAATGGCTCAGGTAGAAGGAAGGAACGGCTGGGGAATTCTGGGAATGGAAATCCACGCATCTTAAAGTTGCCAGGGTTGAGAAACACTGCACTACTGCTTTCTTTCTCAGGAGTTTTGTCTTTTGCTGATAAGCTTTATACTTGTGGCTCCCAAACTTCCTTAAGAAAAGGAACTGGGGTGGGGCATTCAAATGATGGACAGGAGCTTTCTGGATTGTTGCTATCTCCCCAATTTGTTCTCACAAATGCTGTCTCCTGTGTGGCAGTGGGATTGGCAGCTAGGCTTCCACTCCTTGCAGAAGCCAACAGCCAGCCTGATGGCGGTGAAAGTGAAAAACAAATCAAGCTGTATTTAAAAGGGGGAAGAGCCATCCAGTTACCCAATTAAGTTACCCTTGAAATTTTAATAAGATTTCAAGGTGGGGCAGAGATGGAAGGGTTAATAAAATTGGCCAAAAAGAAGAAGAAAAATGGTTCATATTGAAACTGGCACTCAAGAATGGGCACCTTCATTTTGTATTCAGAGGAAATTCAAATACCCTTGAACTCCAGGCTGAGAAGCAGCTTGTTACTGGTGGCTCCTCAATAAGCTCTTGCTAATATTAAAAATTATGCTAAATTAGTTAAGTGGGGATCCAAATCAGTACAGAGTATGAATACACACAACACACTGTACACTGTACACTATACACTATACAAGAGCCAGTTTGGTGTAGTGGTTAAGGCCCTGGGCTAGAACCTGGAAGACCTTGAGTTCTAGTCCAGCCTTAGGCACAAAGCCATCTGGGTGACCTTGGGCCAGTCACTCTCTCTCAGCCCTAGGGAGGAGGCAATGGCAAACTACTTCTGAAAAACCTTTCCAAGAAAACTGCAGGGACTTGTCCAGGCAGTCTCCGAGAATCAAGCATGATTGAATGGATTAAAAACAAATATATACTATATACTATATATTAATTATATACAGTACTATATACTATATACATTCATAGACTCACACACACACCCTATAAACAGACACACAGTGTATGCACACATATACATATGCACACATGGATATATCCATATTCTTTCTCATTCTCTCTCTCACACACACACACATATGTACAATTTCTCTATGTAATTTCTATTTCCCGAACCTAAGGTTGCCCACAAAGAGTTATTCAAAGAGACTGAACAATGAGGGCTCTTTTTCTGCTTCAGGCAGTATGAAATTGTGTAGGAAATATAATGTTTCACTGATGAAAGTTGCTATCATTCTCTCCATCCACCCTTTCTGCCCTTTAATAAAGAGAAATTGATACTCCAAAGAGCATGCTGCCTTGCAAATGGCATGTGCTATGGTGAGGCTTTGCTCTCAAAGATTGTGTTTCACTGCTCAGTGCTGAAGCAATGATCATTTTGAAAGCAGAGCAGCCCAAGAAGATTGAACTTCTGCAAAATAAAAAATAAAAAATAAAAATTATAGCACAGTTTGGTCTTTGACTTTAACATAGCCACAGATCCTTTCTGTCTCTTACTCAGCATCCATTCTACAACAGCCATAGTTAAAAATCTGCATGTAGAACATATTGTAGTTCTATCTTTCTGAAAAAAGAAATCCTCTCTTCTAGCTAGGACTTCCTTGTTGTAATTCTCACCTCACTCTTGCTAATGAAACGTAAAAGAGTTCCTGTCCTCAGGATCTGAAAACGAGAAAGTGACTATAGCTTGGTGTCAGAGCAAGTGGTTTTCAGGAGAAGGTCTAGGTCCACTTCCTGGTTTCTCTAGTGATAAAGATTAGAGAGCAATTATGATATATACCTTGGCTACAGAGCTTTTCCCCACAAGATTAAGAGAGTTATGAATACAGAAGTCAAAATGTCAGAATGATAGAATGCAGAAGCTAAACACTGTCTGCCATCCTGTCACAATATCTCCTAGACATACAAGCTGTTCCAATAGAAGAGAATATCTGTGGCTCAGGGTTGAACTGTGGAGTCCTGGGTGCTCTCTGGTTGTTTGCTTGCAGACATTTCATTACCCAACTAGGTAACATCATCAGTGCTAGTGAGTGTGGGATTTGCTCCCTGTTTATATTCAGTAGCTTGACCATAGTTTCACCTGTCACCATGACAAACTCAACCATAGTTTCAGCTGTTGAAGATCCAAAGATTAACATTTTGCTATCCACAAGAGATTGCCTGCTAAGTTTTATCTGAAGTCCTTGATTAAGAAGAACTTAGTTATAGCTGCATGCATTGTTATATTTTAGAATGGACACAGTGACATTGTAACAGGAGCATTACTTTTGCTGGCAGGAAAATAGCTAAGCTTGGGATGGTAGAGCACTAACGCTATAAATTAAGCTGCTGAATTCTAACCTTTCTTCTGAAGTTTTTGTAGGCTGGTGAAGGATAGAGGGAGGGAACTGTTTATCTGCTTAAAGTAAATGCCACTTATATTATTAGTTTTGCATGGATGAAAGAGAAACCAATACTTTCTATTTTGAAATATTACAAATATTTTTTTTAAAAAAAAATTGGTTCATAAGATAGTTCTTGGGTATTGTGTTTTTGTCTGTCTGCTCCTGAGGTCCCTGCACCTCCTAGCTGTTCATGACAGTCTGGGTCACATTGTATTAAACCATAATGTGGTTTGTGTGTTTTGGGCTTAGCATGATGTGTGAACCCAGTAGTTGTGGTATGCAAAACAGAGACTATGGTGTAATGTGTGAACCAGGCATTATGGTTTCTTCAAACCATGGCTAAGAGTATGTGTCCCCAGATAGTTAGAAATAGCATAAGGAAGCTTCCTGTAACCTCTGGCTTTTTTTTAGTTATGACAGACTCCTTGACACAAGTAGCAGAGAAAAAATATCAATTTCACAATCTAAAGTTATAAGTATTCAAAACAGTCTTGCTTACATAGATCCTTTTTTTTCAACTTTTGAAAAGTTTGCATATTTTCATGTGGGGTGGATAACATATTATTTTGCATATAATTAATAACACACTTAGAGTAAATGCAAAACTCTGGATTTGGTACTTGTGACAACATAAACATAACAAAAAATGATGAATTGATATTGTGAGTGGCAAGAAATTTCTCTATCATTCACTATCTGTTTTTATTTATTTATGTATTTATGTATTTTATCCTGCCTTTATTATTTTTATAAATAAGTCAAGGCAGCAAACATACCTAGTACTCCTTCCTCCTCCTATTTTCCCCACAACAACAACCCTGTGAGGTGAGTTGGGCTGAGAGAGAGTGACTGGCCCAAGGTCACCCAGCCGGCTTTCATGTCTAAGGCGGGACTAGAACTCACAGACTCCTGGTTTCTAGCCCAGCACCTTAACCACTAGACCAAACTGGCTGAAATGCACACTTATAGGTTCAAGTAATTAAACAAAACATATTTTACTTGAAACAGCATAATGAAAGCTGCCTAGCCATTTACTCTTTCCAGGGTTTTCTGTCAACTGATACAAATATCAAGAAATTAAAAAGAAAAAAGAAAATGCAACAAAAGAAATTCTCCAAAGGACCAACAATTTATATTCATCACTATCTGATGTATTTCAAAACTATGAAGTTCTTCAGAAAAGATTCCATGCAACATATACTTTACATCTTCTGATTCTTAGAACAAGGTAAAGCTTATCGGCTTCACCTTGATGGGATGTATACACTTCCATATTTATTTTTTTAAAAATCTATTATTGATTAAATTTTCCTATTATGTTGCTTATGAATTGCTTTTTGTAAGACAGACCATGGAAATGATTAAAATAGAGATAAAATAATATTGTTGTGAAGATTCAGTTGTGATGAATTCCAGGTTTTAGACTGGGATGCCAAGACATAATAGCCACCAAGTGATAAGAAGTATAAGCAAATGCATCTATAAAATCTTAGTTTCCCTGCTATCTTGTAAAATGAATTTTATAAACTCATGCAAATAAGTTTAATTAAGCACTGAATAAATTTTGATGAATAATAAGTCAAATTGTAATTCTTTTAGCTCCATTTCAGACAATCTTGCAACTAAGAAATTCTCACTACTGATCAAGATTTTTGCCCCAATTTTTTTTTTCTTGGCCCTAAAACATACCCACTCACCCCAATTACACTCTTTATCATTAAAGAGTAATTTTATACCTATTTTATACCCATTCACAGCCTCTGCAAACATTCTTCATCTGCTATACAGACAGAATTCAAGTATTATCTTTATGCGAACTCTTCACAAATGGCAAATGATTCAAATATTGGAATCTCTATGCTCTATTTTAGAGTATCTGTAACAAAGGGGTTTATATTCCATAAGAAATGGACAGAGAAGTGCCTGTCATGAAAGAAAACTGCCATTTTCCAACTCTTATAACAAGTCTTGCATTTTGAAACATGGGCATCTTGGAACCAACCAAAATAGCACTTTCAAAAAAAATTTTTTTACAAAATGTTTAGATCATATATATATATATATATATATATATATATATGCATTTACTGCCTTTGAGAAGTACTTTTTAAATGCAAATGTAAAGTTTTTCTCAGTTAGTCTGTAGCTAACAATGAGATGATGACTTCCTTGTGTTTATTAGCTACCCCTGATCTAATTCAACATGAGATGTTTGGTAAAGGGATGACTCTTTCACCACAGATCTTTCTGGGAATCAATTTCACTTTTTCATTCCTAGAAGATTCATATAAGGTACGGTGACCATATTTTCTTGGAAAAAATAAAAGACAAACCTGAAAAAAGGGTAAACCTGAAAGAGTTTCATAAATATTTAAAAAAAAAATGTTTATGTTTATAACTTTGCTTTACAAAGGAAAATTCCAGAGCAAGACCAAGAAAAAGTGTACAAAAATGCATATTCTAATAAAAATATCTAAAATCAAACAGTATATGTAAATTTATTTTTAAAAGATAATTCAGTTTCCATATTTTTCACATGAATGTGAAAGGCTGTGCAGGAGGTGGTACCATTTGTATGTAAAGGTTAAATGCCCCAAATAAAGGACAAAACTGAGTTTTTGAAAAATAAATAAATCCAAAGGACAGCTTTCTGAAATAAAGGACTGTCCTTAATAATAAAGGACATATGGTCACTGTAACGTAAGGACAAATGATATCAGGAACAAAGTCCAGCTAATATTTATCCTTGTGCCAGGGGGAAAAAAAGGTGATATATGACATGGTTGCAGTTCTTGATTTCATTCTGTCTTTATACAGCAAAAATGCACCACAGACTCATAGCAATGCAGGTCTCTTCTAGAAGCAGCTGCTAATCTGCAGCATTCCTGCAGCTTTGTACTGACACATGGTCATTCCAAGAAGTGCTGAAAAGTGGAGCACAGCCTACTGAATGCCCAACATTGCTGTGAGCATATGGGACATTATTCCCATGAATAGAAAGGAAAACAAACAAACATGAGCCCCAGTTCCCTCATACATTGTTCAGAAGTAAGCACAATTCTTTCCTGTTCCTAAACATTTTATTAAAATGCTGCTCTTAAATCTACCAGAGTGGAAAACTGCCCTGCAAAGCGGAAAGTAAAACAGATTGTAGATATGCTGTTCCAAATATCTTTAATCATAGTAGAGTAATGTTCATGTATGCAGAACCTCTCTGAGGGGAATGAAATTGTTCCAGTTACATCTCCTATGAATTTGAAACTCCTGCCTCCCAAAGCTGTGTTTTCAAAATAACATTTCAAAGTAGAATCTATAGCTATATATGTGTAGATACTTTATTTCCATCAGGGTCCTAAATTCATGGACATCAGACAGCAGGACTGACAAGTGTGTCTTTTTCCTTCATTACATACATATCATACAAAGACAGATATGACCCATTCTGTAGCATTGTCCTACCACTTTTTAGATTATCAGTCAGGAGGTCAAATGAGCCCTTTTATACATTAGGCTGTCATGCACTGCCTACCGCAGAGTAAAACACTGACGCTGATTCATGCGAGAGCAGGTTCAGGTTTATTTCTTTACGTAGTAACAGTTGCGGAAAAAAGCTGAGAGTGAGGAGTGCGCGCCGGTGCGGGGTTTAAATACCCCGCGCCGGTCAGCACCCCCTCACCCTGGGTTACGTCATCCCCCCTTTGTCCTGCATGCTGTCTTGCCGGTAGGTGAAGGGTTGCGAGGCCCCAGCGGGTGCCCCGGGATCGCCCATCATCAGTTTCCTCATTCAGCCGGTGATTGCTGTCAGCTGGGCGATCTCCGTTGCGCTTGTGCTAACAGCTTGGGTGCGCCTCGCGATCTGCCTATCCTTTGTCCTTTCTTCTCTCTCTTTTGTGTTTTGATGGCTGCATGCTCCAGCTAGGGTCTGTGGTTTTTGTTGTGCGTGCTAAGCTTATCTTGAGCCCCTTCCTCTGTTTCCTCGTTATTGTCATTTGTGCCGTTGTGCTGATGTCTTCAGCTCAATGGCACTCATGACATAGGCTTATGCTGGTCTATGACCATAATAAAGATTCAATTGATTGATTGATTGATATGTTAGGCACCACAGTAGTTAAAATGGAGTGATCAAGTGATATACACAGAAGTCTGAATAGATTTCTCTATTGTCCTCCCAGATATGCATTTTATAGTTGTAAACATTACAAAGAAAGCTTTGCCAGTCTATTTTTGTCAATCGGGTTGTTCTAAAGTGCCCACGAACTAGTCAGATTAGTCTTTTTTTTTCCTAGTGAGTTTGTTTGTTTGATTATATGGCTGCCCATCTCGCTTTTAGGTGACTCTAGGTGGTTTACAATAAAACAAATAAAAAACACAAAATACACAATATAAAACTAAATACAAATAAAATCACATAGCAGCCAGGATAGTCTAACCTATCATCCACACAACCAGGAAACAGACTCTAATCCACACACAGGGCCCTGGCTTGGGCACAAAACCAGGATTTCAAGGACTAATGAGTTGATAACACTTCATGTGAATATGCCCAGTGCAGACAAAACAAACAAACAAAGATTTTATAGGAGATATTCAGTTTCAAAAGATTTGAAATAATTATGGTTAGCTAGCAGCAGATTTTCAGAGAATAGTATCAAGGTAATCCATGACTATCTAAAAAGTATCTCAGTAATGAAATAACATTTTTAGATGTGGATCATGAAAAGCGGTAAGATTCAGAAAATCCTTCTTAACTAGAGCATCAACTTAATAAACAAACTGATAACTGATAATAGATGCATTTCACTCCTCCTTCAATTGTATCTATTCAGCCATTGCCCCCTAGGGTGACTAAAAATATAGCAAGTTATAATCCTCGACTAAGAATAGTAATGAATGAGAATACGGTCCCAGACAAATGACAATAATAAGCATGGATTTACATAGTCAACTTTTATGAAGCACCAGCAATTAAAATGGAAAAATTGCAGTAATTTGGCAAACATTAAGAGCTGACAAAAAGTTGATAGCAGCTCTCAAAGTCTTAAAACCTGCATTTGTCTTGTTATTTCCAGGGATATAAATGGAGGATCAGTTGGGTGTGCAGAGACCATAACAATATCTTGACAACAGCCCTACACGTGCTTTTCCACTGGGAGATCACTAAGAATTTTACAATCTTTTTAAAAATACACAAGTAAGGCACTGAGACAGAAACTGTAGGTTGAATAAATAACATAACCCAATGATTTCCTCATATTTCATGAATAATACATTCCTCATTCTTTTCTACTGTTTGGCTTTGTGTCAATCCATTCTGTAATGATGGAGCAAAAGAGAGAAATGAAGAGACAAAGAAACTTTCAAGAGAACATTAATTCATTGTTAAAACATTCTACTTATTCACTGTAAAAGACGTAACCAGAAAAGGCATTGATATTACTTGCATCGCTAGGGAGAAATGGGTGAACCAATTTACCCACATCACTTTCATACTTCTTCATTTATGACTCAGGACCAGTGATCAATAATACAGTTTGGTAATTTTAGAATGTGGATGGCATTATGTATCTGCTTTAGACTGCAATGTTCATTACTTCACTTGAAGTGCTAAACTGCTTCACTTGGGCATCCTCCTGCTCATTCTGTTGATGGAGGTTCTGGACCTCAATGGGTACCGTTACCTATGATTTTTTTTTTAAATAAAACTCACACCATCCCTCATGAAAGTGTTCTCTCTCTCTCTTTCTCACACACACACATTATTTATAATCCATCTTAATCATTTTACCTCTGTATGCATGTATATATTTGTGTGTGTGCATATATGTGTACATGCACATACATATTTAAGGAGGAATGAAAGTAATAGATTCATCTAAAGAAGTAAAGGTGATGAAACTCACAATGTATTAACAATGCACAAGCTTTTTGGTGCATTGGTTCATTAATGCGTGTCTGAGATCTTCTAGAGGGCTGACATGCTTCCTTAGACTTCTACTAATAGTGAAAGGTGAAAGGTGAAAGGTCCCCTGTGCAAGCACCGAGTCATGTCTGACCCTTTGGGGAGACGCCGCTTTTGCGATGTTTTCTGGGCAGACTATAGCGGGGTGGTTTGCAATTGCCTTCCCCAGTCGTCACCTTCCCAGCAAGCTGGGTGTTCATTTTATCGATCTCGGAAGGATGGAAGGCTGAATCAACCTGAGCCGGCTACCCAAGAGAGAACCGAGCTTCTGCTGGGATCGAACTTGGGTCATGAGGAGAGTTTTGGTTGCAATACTGCCGCCTACCACTCTGTGCTACACGAGGGTCTCGCCATTAATCGTAGAAACTGCAAAAAGGCCACCAATAAGCTCGCAGAGCTTCAAACCCTTGTGGGCTGCATGTGAGCTTTAAGTTGCAGTAAAGGATGAGGATGTAACTAAATGGTGGCAAAGATCTTCCAAAACAAGTTGCAGTTTGCTATATGCAATGTACCTTAAAATTATGCCAAGGCACTTCCTTGGTGACATGCATCTAAATGTTATCAAAATACTATTTTTTTCTATTGGTCCCCCGATGGATTTTGTGTTATTGTAAGAAGGCTAGAAAAAGTTCTAGTTAGGTCTTCATTCACGGCAGATCTAACAAACAGCCAGAATCTTGCTCTTTTCTTTTTTGATATAATGATTTTCCTTCAAAAGTGGAGATTCTCACATACACTATGTGCAGCTTTGTGTAGAAGGGAATAAAAGCACACTAACAAAATACCAGAACAGCACAGGAAAAGGATCCTTGATCCTGCTAGATATAGATAGATATAGACATACTGTAGATATAGATATAGATATATAGATACATAGCTCTCAACTTGGTCCAAAATTCCAGAAAATTCTTTCTTCGTGACTTCACAACAGACTGCCAGGGACAGAATGCACAGGGTTCAACCTCAAACTAAAATCTCCCTGCAGGGGGAAAAAAATAATTCTAAACTGAATACATTCTTTGTGAAATAAGAAAATGCCAGCTCAGTACTTCTGTACTGTCAAAAAATGATAATGTCATTTAGATAACATGAATTAAAATGTGAATGCAGTTAATATATGCAGCTAGCCCAAGACTGCTGCAGATAAATCTACACATGGACCAGCTTATCTGGAAAATATCTAACAAAAGCATCTTTTAAACCTGAATGTGAAGAAATGGGATGGTGACTGATGTGTGAGCCTTCAAATATTTGCTCCCATTATTGGTTTAATGGAATGCATGCCAGCTCATACATTTAGAGACCAATGATTGGGGCATACTGAAAGAGGTTTAATTCTTCCTAAGCCTCAAAAACCAGCTCGGCTGAACCAACCCCTCTGTAATGAATGGCCTGACAGTTTAGAGAAATATCGTATCACATGCAAATACCCTTTTCTTTCTCATCAGCCAGTATCAGAAGTGATTTAAGCTAAAAAAAGCTTCTACTATCTATTACAGCATGATTTTTTTTCAGCATTTCTTTAGTTCTAGTGGCAGTTTTTATGGGATCTATTTCTTTATAGTTAGGGACCCCTGAAAATCTATAGCTTTTGATTATTGCCATTGCATTAAGGCCTTCAGATCTCAGTTTCATTTACTTGTCAGTCAGTAAAAGGATAGAAAACAATACGTGGACAGTAGAAAACAATATCTCTGAAAAAAGTAGAAGAGCACTATCAGGTGGTGGTGGTGGTGGTTTTATGTATCAATCAAATAAATAATTTTACAGCATCAGTAAAAGCATCATTCCTATGTTGTTGTTGTTTATTCGTTTAGTCGCTTCCGACTCTTCGTGACTTCATGGACCAGCCCACGCCAGAGCTTCCTGTCGGTCGTCAACACCCCCAGCTCCCCCAGGGACGAGTCCGTCACCTCTAGAATATCATCCATCCACCTTGCCCTTGGTCGGCCCCTCTTCCTTTTGCCTTCCACTCTCCCTAGCATCAGCATCTTCTCCAGGGTGTCCTGTCTTCTCATTATGTGGCCAAAGTATTTCAGTTTTGCCTTTAATATCATTCCCTCAAGTGAGCAGTCTGGCTTTATTTCCTGGAGGATGGACTGGTTTGATCTTCTTGCAGTCCAAGGCACTCTCAGAATTTTCCTCCAACACCACAGTTCAAAAGCATCGATCTTCCTTCGCTCAGCCTTCCTTATGGTCCAGCTCTCGCAGCCATATGTTACTACGGGGAACACCATTGCTTTAACTATGCGGACCTTTGTTGTCAGTGTGATGTCTCTGCTCTTAACTATTTTATCGAGATTTGTCATTGCTCTTCTCCCAAGGATTAAGCGTCTTCTGATTTCCTGACTGCAGTCAGCATCTGCAGTAATCTTTGCACCTAGAAATACAAAGTCTTTCACTGCTTCTACATTTTCTCCCTCTATTTGCCAGTTATCAATCAAGCTGGTTGCCATAATCTTGGTTTTTTTGAGGTTTAGCTGCAAACCAGCTTTTGCACTTTCTTCTTTCACCTTCATCATAAGGCTCCTCAGTTCCTCTTCGCTTTCAGCCATCAAAGTGGTATCATCTGCATATCTGAGATTGTTAATGTTTCTTCCAGAGATTTTAACTCCAACCTTGGATTCCTCAAGCCCAGCTTGTCGCATGATGTGTTCTGAATACAAGTTGAATAGGTAGGGTGAGAGTATACAGCCCTGCCGTACTCCTTTCCCAATCCTAAACCAGTCAGTTGTTCCGTGGTCTGTTCTTACTGTTGCTACTTGGCCGTTATACAGATTCTTCAGGAGGCAGACAAGATGACTTGGTATCCCCATACCGCTAAGAACTTGCCACAATTTGTTATGGTCCACACAGTCAAAGGCTTTAGAATAGTCAATAAAACAGAAATAGATGTTTTTCTGAAACTCCCTGGCTTTTTCCATTATCCAGCGGATATTGGCAATTTGGTCTCTAGTTCCTCTGCCTTTTCTAAACCCAGCTTGTACATCTGGCAATTCTCGCTCCATGAACTGCTGAAGTCTACCTTGCAGGATCTTGAGCATTACCTTACTGGCATGCGAAATGAGTGCCACTGTTCGATAGTTTGAACATTCTTTAGTGTTTCCCTTTTTTGGTATGGGGATATAAGTTGATTTTTTCCAATCTGATGGCCATTCTTGTGTTTTCCAAATTTGCTGGCATATAGCATGCATTACCTTGACAGCATCATCTTGCAAGATTTTGAACAGTTCCGCTGGGATGCCGTCGTCTCCTGCTGCCTTGTTATTAGCAATGCTTCTTAAGGCCCACTCAACCTCACTCTTCAGGATGTCTGGCTCTAGCTCACTGACCACACCGTCAAAGCTATCCCCGATATTGTTATCCTTCCTATACAGATCTTCCGTATATTCTTGCCACCTTTTCTTGATCTCTTCTTCTTCTGTTAGGTCCTTGCCATCTTTGTTTTTGATCATACCCATTTTGGCCTGGAATTTACCTCCAATGTTTCTAATTTTCTGGAAGAGGTCTCTTGTCCTTCCTATTCTGTTGTCTTCTTCCACTTCCGCGCATTGCTTGTTTAAAAATAATTCCTTATCTCTTCTGGCTAACCTCTGGAATTTTGCATTTAATTGGGCATATCTCCCCCTATCACTGTTGCCTTTTGCTTTCCTTCTTTCTTGGGCTACTTCTAGTGTCTCAGCAGACAGCCATTTTGCCTTCTTGGTTTTCTCTTTCTTTGGGATGTATTTTGTTGCTGCCTCCTGAACAATGCTGCCAACTTCTGTCCAGAGTTCTTCCGGGACCCTATCTACTAAGTCCAGTCCCTTAAATCTATTCTTCACCTCCACTGCATATTCCTTAGGAATATTAGTGAGCTCATATCTAGCTGATCTGTGGGTCTTCCCTAATCTCTTTAGTCTGATCCTAAATTGTGCAAGAAGAAGTTCGTGATCTGAACTACAGTCAGCTCCAGGCCTTGTTTTTACCGACTGTACAGATGTCCGCCACCTTTGGCTGCAAAGGATGTAGTCAATCTGATTTCGGTGTTGTCCATCTGGTGAAGTCCATGTATAAAGCCGTCTCTTAGGTTGTTGGAAGAGAGTGTTTGTTATGCAGAGTGAATTGTCTTGGCAAAATTCTATCAGCCTATGTCCTGCTTCATTTTGTTCTCCCAGGCCATACTTACCTGTAATTCGAGGTGTCATTTGACTGCCCACCTTAGCATTCCAGTCTCCTGTGATGAAAATAACATCTCTTTTAGGCGTGTTGTCCAGTAGGTGCTGCAGATCCTCATAGAACTACTCTACTTCAGCTTCTTCAGCATTTGTGGTTGGGGCGTATATTTGGATCACTGTGATGTTAGATGGCTTGCCCTGAATTCGAATTGAGATCATTCTGTCGTTTTTTGGGTTGTATCCAAGCACTGCTTTAGCCACTTTACTATTAATTATGAAGGCTACTCCATTTCTTCTGTGGTCCTCTTGTCCACAGTAGTAGATCTGGTGGTCATTTGAGGTGAAGTGGCCCATTCCAGTCCATTTCAGTTCACTGACGCCCAGAATGTCTATCTTTAATCTTGACATCTCACCAATAACCACATCCAATTTGCCCTGGCTCATAGATCTTACATTCCAGGTTCCAATGGTGTGTTGATCCTTAGAACATCGGATTCGCCGTTCACCACCAGCACCGTCGGCCGCTAGCCGTCCTTTCGGCTTTGAGCTAGCTGCGTCATCACGTCTGGGGCTAGTTGAGCTCATCCTCTGTTCCTCCCCAGTAGCATTTTGACCATCTTACGACCTGGGGGTCTCACCTTCCGATGGTATACCGACATATCTCTGGTTGTACTGATCCATTTAGTTTTCACGGCAAGAATACTGGGGTGGGTTGCCATTACCTTCCCCAGGGATCGCATTTAGTCTGACCTCTCTGTCATGACCTTCCCGTCTTGGGTGGCCCTTCACGGTTTAGCTCATGGCATCATTGAGGTGCTCAAGCTCCAGCACCACGACAAGGTAACGATCCTTTGCTGAAGCATTCCTATGTAAATAAAAAAAATATATTGTCATCTGGCATTAAAATGTACAACGTACAAAGCTTTGAAGGAATGTTGGGTTTCAAGGAAACTTCTGTCAAATTATTTCATCAATGCCAGGTATTCCCCCAAACTTGTATTGCTCAAAAACAGGGGTGGAATGGCAACACTACTAATGGAAGACGATATGGAAGTTCTTGGTTTTCCCTTGTCTCTGCCCTAAAAGGAATATTTGGGGAAAATTGCAAACATTTATTGCAATAAAATGAAGGTATCTCACTGAAACTTGGCACCTAAAGAGTCTGCCATCCTTGTTATACTCCTTCCATTCCACTAAAAACTGAAGCCCCTTCAGTCAGTTTGAGGTTTCCCATTCTAGCTGAACCCAGAATTCTTTTTTCCAAATTGAATCTTGATCCTTCAAGAGAATAAGATTACTCTTGAATCTCTTATCATAAACTTACAATCATAAATCTCCAATTCAGTTGAATTCAATGTGTTACTTCCTGAAATCCATGCCTTTGGTTCGCTGAATTCAGGGTGCTAATGTAAGAACTACTGGCTTTCCCCACTGAACTGAATAATGTGCTAAATTCTCATAGGTTACTTCTGCTTCTTATTTGACTGTTTTATATCCTAGCTTTAAATATTCCTTGCACTACTTCCTCCATAAATTGTCAGCTGCTTATTAATTACTCTTATAGAATTAGTCTAAAAAATTAGTTTAAAATTGTACTGATGGTTTCATTTTTATTTTAGAACATGTATGTCTGTTGCACAACCTATAGGGTAAATGTCTGAACAGAACTGGTACTGTGGGAGACCCCAATTTGTAGTTCATGTCACCATCATTTTGATGTCATCAGGGCTGGTTTCAAAGACCTATGCTTCCAGCAACCAAAGATATCATTGAAGAAATATACTTTGGATACTAAAAATCATTAAGCAAACATCTTCACCTTAAAGCAAACCTCTTACCATTTGGCATCCATTATCAAGTTATATCTTCAGTTGACTAAACATAAGATCATTTTGATTGTGTCAGAATCACCGCAGAATCCCTACATCTTCTCAGTGGAGATAGTGAATGTGTGGAAGGAAGAAACAAAACATGCTCATGCATGATGTCCACCTTCTACTTTTAAGTTGTTATCATCAGTGAAGTAATGAAATTTCATGTGCATAGAACAGTTTCTCTGCAGTCAAGAACAGGGCAATTTAGGAAGCCAGTCAGAGGAAAAAAATGAATATTCCCAGCTGAAACTGAAATTGGTTTTGATTTGAGAGATCCTCGCTGTCCTTTGATGCATGATATCACTGGATATGGCACAGTTCCAACTGACCGCCTCTGTAGTGTGTTTTTTTAGACCCTGTGATATATCTTTCCTGTAAGCCAAGTAACTTGTGAAGCAACTGTCTGTGCTTTATTATTCATCTGAAAAATAAATAACCTGTTCCCATATTGAAGGACAGGAGGGAGATAAAATATTAATTGAACAGAGGCAAAAAATAAAAATCCTGTAATGTAAGTCCACTGCTGCCTCACTAGGAGCTAGCGAATCACGTTTAACACTGGAATTCTAAATACAAAGGAGTTGACTTCAGTGACAAAATGGCTGTGTGCCATATGGCTTGTAGACAGTCTTATCAACAGTCAATTACCCAGAGAGTAAATACTTAGCTGCTGTAAATTACTGGGCTATAATTCTACTCCAATAAGGTCTTTATGACACTGCAAACCTCAGGAGTGAAACTAGATTGTTCTGCATACATAGCTATGGCAATATGATCACCACCCTTGTCCCAATTATGCTCATTTGTGATGATTTAAAGGAGAAAAAAAAACTTAGTCATGTGCAGGTGGCTAAAAGGGTATCATTTAAAAAACTGCATGTGTGACAGGGAGAGATCCACACATTTTACCTGTGTACAAGCTTTGCCAATAAGATTGATTGAGGTTCCTGTTGTTGTTTTTAATCAGAAGCATGAAAAACAGAAATTCAGGCTGATTAAATTTTCCTGGGTGTAAATCTACAGGCTGGGAAAGGCTTTCCACTTGGTATGTAGCTATCAATTGTTCTGTTTTGTTTATGATTCTATAAGAAAAAGATGTAACTTAGTTCAATGGTAGGACTCTGAAGGTAGGGATGCTACGTTCAGTTCCTGGAACCTTGATCTTTACAAAAACAGAAAGAAATCCTTTTATTTATGAGGCATTCAGGATCTATTTAAAAAACAAGCAAACCCTTGTACTAGACTACCTGTGTATCTGCAGTATTGTATTCTATCCCCATCTCATTAAAGACAGAGAGAATAAGCTCCACAGGGATAGCCCTGCTAGCAGTGGTGATAATAAATAGTAAGAATACTGTATTTAAAAACAAAACTGCAGGACAGGGAAAAGAAAAAAAAGGGTTTTTAAAAGTTACGTATAGTATAACTGGAGAATAAGGTTATCAACAACTTGTAGTCTTGAGGGCTGCATAATAACACCATGGTTAAAGGCACCATGTCTTAAATATCACTTCATAAGAAACAGGGACAGGCAATCTGGTATCTTCTAAGCTGTAGGGAACTTCAGTCCCCACAAACCTTGCTTTTAACAATGTTAGTTAAATTGATGGCTGTTGTCGTTCTGGGAGACCACTATTCTACAAGAAATCAATCATCCTCAAGTCGTGTTCATAAGCCTTCTGGTTGGCCAATAGTGGTCACAAAATCATAGCAAATTTGGTTCTATTCAGCAAGGCTCTAATTTTCTTAATTCCCAAAATGTGTCCATATATGTGTGGAGAGGGGACATTTTAAAAAATAATATCTGGGAAAAGTAGAAAAAGAAGCTCTTTGACTATTAAGAAAATAATAGGAAAATGGTTCTGTTTATACTGAATGTAGCTGTTTTGTTAGTTAATGCTGGTGGATGAATGAAGCCATGAGCTAAGAGGAGAGAAATAAAGAGAGTAGAGAAAAAAGTTATTGGTTTCTTTGACAACAGAAAAGATAGTATGAAAGCACATTAAACTGACATCCTGAAAATCATTTTTTTGCGAAGAGGCTGTTTAGCTTAATATATTTTTGGTGAGAACTGAAATGCTTCAGAAGGATGGAAAGAAGAAAGAAAAAAACAGTTGCATGAATTTATTAGGAAAAAAATGAATACAACATTTCAATTCAACTCAGAAGAAAAATTAAGTTGGCAAAAATGTAACTCACATAATTTATTATTAACTCATTATTAACATGAGTATATCGTTCACTTGAAAGGACATTGTCCATAAATATGTATTGCACATATGTTCCATAAATGAATGAGCATTTTTCCTTTTTTTCCTTTCAGTGCTGGCAGTGACCAATTCTGCATGTCTTTATTTTATTTATTTAATTTGTCCCCACCCATCTCCTCCCATCCGGGGACTCTGGGCGGTTCACAATAAAAATAATCAATTAAAATAGCGATATCTTGCTTCTTCTTGCGTGTCTTCTGCTACTGCCTTTAATCCTCTAGATTCTAAGTCATCTCACCCTCCCATGGCCTTCCCTACAGAACCCCCCAAAAGCACTATGCTTGTATACTTCTGATAAAACAATTCACAGTGATGAAAAAATCAGAACAGCCACAGAACTATAACTTTTTCTATTCCTCCCTTTTTCTAAATTGGAAACATTTTTTTTCACATTGTTATAAATACTTTTTCTGTGATTAGAGCCCCTGAATCTCAACAAAGCTTGGGGAAATTTTAGATTTGGATTTTGAATGCTTTGGAGGAGACCCTCTTCAGTCTGAAGATTTTCTGAACTTTCTTAAATCAAACGCAATGCTAGGTTATTTAACCAATCTGAACACATGCTTTTAGTTCCTATATTATATGAATTATGTCCTCCTCCTGATTTAGAATGAAGAAACCAAGAAAATGCCATGTTTTTCTTCAAGTGATGGATGAGAATAACTTCTGTGTATGTAGCAATATTTTTTCATCATAAAAATGTCACCAAAATTGATTTTTTTACTGCTTTTCATTTAACACAATATAGTAAGGGTGACTTTTAACTCATTTTTTGTCCTGTTCTCCCTTGATAAATGTCATTTCAACAATGCATGGTAGATTGCTGCATGGCACCATGTGGACTTATCTCTTACACTGCATTGTAAGCTATTTTGCATATATTTTAAAGCAGATTTTCTCAATAATGTGATGTATTTACAGAAACAAGAAAACAATTTTATCTTTATGTGGTAGAAGTGATATTTGTTTTCTATTTCTTTCTGTATTTACCAAACAAAAACCACCTTGACTTGTTTCTCCGAGTTTGGCAAAAACAGCATTTGGGAATTTATCTTTCTTCTTTCCCTAGCAGCCCATAAATCATTGTGTAAGTGGGAATCAAACAGGGATCCGGTGGCTTCAGCATTAGCCAAATCTCATTGCTATAGCTGAAAGTGCAGTGAAGTAATTTCCAATGGAAATGTAATTATCATATGTTGTAATGAGTTTTCCCTCTCTTCACTGAAAATGTGCGAAGCTGTGTCACAGCATTTCTTTTCACGGAAGAAGAACCTGCTGGTGGGATGCTCAGTTACAAGGAGTTCTTGATGGCTCTGCCTCTGTAGGCCAATTACTGTGTAACCTCAGGTGAAGGCCAGAGGGAAGCCTCCATTTATTGATTGATTTGGCTTATAGACTATTCCGATCAGAAAATGGCTTGGAGAAGCTTACTCTCCTCTGTACCGCAATCAGATTTATGCAGTCAGGAATAACACAACTTTTTCTGCCCTGGTACAGAAGGGAAGGTATGTGTGGCTTGGAATGGAGGATTTCATTCTATGACGTTTAAAACAAATCATCCCATCACCGCAGATTCGCAAATCAAAGCAGAGACCAACTTCAAAGCAGTGAATGGAATGGCTGTGAAGCACATCCCAGATTGTTTTCTGCTGCTTTTGGTAAGCTTACAGACAATATACATCGTTGCAACTTGTGTGCAGTGTCTGTCTGTGTGTGTGTAAAGATTTAAAAGGAGGGTATTAATTTTTTTTTTAATCTGTTAACTTATTTTAGGACTTCTAGTATAGTTTTCTTGTGTTTCTGTGGATGTTTTGCTACTGAGATTGGAGGGGCTCCAGGGATACCAAAACCCAAAAAAATGGGGGGGGGGGGGTTTAAAAGCTGAGCACTGCCTTAGGATTGCAGGTCATCCTACTGGAAAGTCTGCAGGTTGTATCAGCAATAGTATTTATTTCCTTAGAACAGTGTTTCCCAGCCTTGATAACTTTAAGTTGTGTGGAATTCAACTCTCAGAATTCCTCAGTCAGCATGGCTGGCTGGGGGATTCTGAGAGTTGAAGCCCACACACCTTAAAGTTGCCAACACTGAGAAACACTGCCTTAGAGGATCACCAAGGTTAACAGTTTTTCATATCTTATAACCAATGCCGCAGAGGTCCTGCATAGGCAGCCCAAGTTCTAGTCCACCTTCAGCCAAGGAAGTTCACTGAGTGATTTTGACCCAGTCACTGCTTCTCAGTCCAACCTGCTTCAGATTGTTAGGAGGAACAATTGGAGGAGGGAACATTGTGTAGAAAGGTATATGCAGGTTAGTTCAAGAGGGTGCAAATAACAAAAGCAGAGTCACACTGTAAACTGTGTATCCATAGAAAAATATGAATACAACATTGGTGTCGATAGGGATCGAGAGATCCAGCCCATGGCCCCTCCTTTGTGGGGTGCCGCAGGGCTTGGTACTCTCTCCACTCCTTTTTAACATCTACATGAAACTGCTGAGCAAGATCATCCATCGCCACAGGGTGAGATATCATCAGTAAGCTGATGATACTCAATTATACATCTCCTTCCTGGGTGAAGTAAGTGATGCTGTGACCACCCTCTCCAGGTGCCTGGGGGCTGTGGGGGCCTGGATGGAGAACAACAGGCTTTGGCTGAATCCTAGTAAGATGTGGACTTATGGCTCTTCCATATCCAGGACTTTGTCATCTTTGGTTCTGATTGGGGTTGCACTGCCCCAGACAGACCTGGTGTGCAACTTGGGGGTCCTCCTGGACTCACAACTCCTGCTCGAAGAGCAGGTGGCAGTCATGGCCAGGAGGGCCTTTGCTCAACTTCATGTTATATGCCAGTTACGCCTTTTCCTGGATCGAGAGGCCCTTTAAATGATCACTCACGCCCTGGTCATCTCCCATATAGACTACTCTAATGTGCTTTACATGAGGCTACCCTTGAAGAATATCTGGAAGCTACAACTGGTCCAGAACACAGCCACATGGGCAATTTTAGGTGCCCCAAGGTCGGCACATGAAACACCTTTGCTATGCGAGCTGCACTGGCTCCCAGTTTGCTTCCAGGTCCAATTCAATGTGTTGGTTATCTCCTTAAAAGCCCTACATGGCATGGGGCCAGATTACCTGAGGGACCATCTCATCCCCATAACATCGACTCGTCCCACTTGGTCATGCAGAGAGGGCATGCTGCGGACCCCATCTGTAAAAGTACTCCATCTGGCGGGGTCCAGGAAGCGGGCCTTCTCTGCAGTAGCTCCCACCCTCTGGAACATTCTTCCCCCAGAGGTGAGACAAGCCCCCTTGCCCCTGGTCTTCCATAAAAAACTAAAAACCTGGTTTTGTCAGCATGCCTGGAGCAGGAAGAGGAATAGTCATTCGTGGGGATGGCTAGCGCCCTAGAATGGCCCTTTATACTCACAGACTGAGATACAATCTTTAGCCATCTGGATTTTATCACATTTTATATTTTTATTGTCTATTTATATTTATTGTTTTTATACCCAGAGTCCCTCCTTTGGGGGGAGATGGACAGTGATAAAATTCAATAACTAAATAAATAAATGGGGTGAAGTGTGCATCGCAACTGTTTTAAGATTGCTTTTGTCATTTCGATGAAAGCATCAGATTCTGCAGATGCCTCAGATGATGTATGCCACTAGAGTTATAAAAGTGGGCTATAACTCTAACAACTAAATCAATCAAATAAACATTTGGAAGAACCATCTCTCCACTGGTATCCTCAGCTTTGTATCTGGATGCACCTTTACCAAGGTGTCATAAAGTAGAAAATGTCGTCTCCCCATAAACAGTACTTACTTCTTTCAAGGGAAGATAGGGAAAGGAGGAACAAGCTGGAGGAAAGAGGTCTCATAGGGACATTTTCCAAGCCTTTGACTTTGGTAGGAAAACTGGTGGAACTTTTTCTACTCATTTTCAGAAGATCTCTCCTTTTTAAAATTTCATTTGGGATTTAAATGACCATATACAAAAAGAGAAGTCTCTGAAGTTCTATAGAGAGATGACATTGTACTTTAAAATTAAAAACAAATACGTTGGGGAAATTAATATTTAAAAATGCAACCTTTATGTTAAAAGCTATATACACTGTGGGAAGTGCCAACAACTACTCCATATGTTAGATTAAGTTGTGAATAAAAAGCATGCAGATGTTTATCAATTTTTTAAAAATTGATAAAAAGAACCCGAACACCAGAATATTGCCCTCTTCCCCAAATGATACAACTGACCAGAATTTTACAATCCATATATCTCTGAACAGATTTATATCTTATTATTTTTGTATCAGGTTTGAATGTTCAAAGCAGCAGGTTCAAGCCAAAACCCAAAAAATCCTTTGCATTTGGGCAAAACACGAGATTTGCTCAGACAGTCCACTACACTGGCAAAATAAGTGCTGCTCCTTCTAGATACATATGCAAAAAGGGTGGAGCTTACAGAGTGACTCTGTTTTGGTCATTTGCCTTCTCTTGACCCACCCTACACAGTGCCCCCCATGGGCCTGCGGAATTGGCCCATAACCTTTAGCCCTTGCAGAGTGCTTTCTCACCGTTTTTCTAGGATGACTTACAAAAGCATTGATCTGTGACTAGGCACAGCAGATGACTGTCCGTAATGAAATGCTTCAATATAACTTTAGTATGTCCAGCTATTGTGGCCCCACAGCTCCAAAAGACACGCAGACAGCGACAGCTCTGTTGAGTAGAAGTTAGATCTCTTGCTTTTTTTCCCTGGTAAAGATGAGCAGGAGATTAGCTTTTTAAGCCTCTGAAAAAGCTGTGAATGACACTAAGAAAGAAACCCGACTGCCCTTTATTATAAAAACAAATTGGGGTGAGTCTTCAGAGAAGGAATATACCTTCCAAACAAATGACTTCAATAGAAGCACTTTCAGAAGGGGATGGCAAGATTTTGTCCCCAGTGTCCAGTGTCCGATGATTAATTAATATGGCCTTTGGCTTGGTGGCTTTGGAGACTGAGAGCTCAAGACTCTTTGTGGAGGATATGAGTTTGCTGTGGATAAATTTAAAATGCAGCAAGTTCCTGGATGCTGCATCTTAGGCTAGAACACTTGGTTAAGTACCAGGCAGATAAAAAGTATTGCACAGATTAAAAAGTGATGGATCCAGAATATTGATGTAAGTTCTCTGTGCTGCCAGAAAATTAACTTTGGGGGTCAGCATATGAAATAGTATTTAATTTTTAACGTTAATAGTGCTCAAGGCAGGCAAAAATCACTGATTTAAATGTGTCCATGAAAGCCAAATTGGAGGGGCAGCAACCATGGTCAGTAGGGGACATATGCAAACAGTGAGTGACCTGGAGAGGCAAGAATATAATTAGTTGTTCTCAATGTAGTGAAATGTCATATTATTCCGCATAATTCGGCATTTGAATGGAAGAGGGCCAGGAGTTTGTAGGTCTCCCAAATGCAGCATATCAGTGAGAAAAACATGGAACTGAACTTTTACCACTAGCTGAATGTAACTGTGCTTGAAAGATAATATTCATTAGAAAAACGACCCTTTAAAAATGTCCGCTAAACGTATTAGTGTGATGGTGTAAAAGTATGAAAAGGTTTAGGGAAACAGGGACATTCTGGATGTAGTAGAAACAGAATCCTTCAAATCAGAATGACAGAGAAGGATTAAATGAAGAACAAAGGAAATTGAAAAGTAAAATATGAAAGGAGGACACAACAGGGGAAACAAATCTTTCAAAATAAAATTCACCATGTAATGGTCTAATCATGAATTTCTGAGGACCTGCTATAAGCACAGTACGTTATGTTATGTTCTTACTGTCATTGACACTGTCTTTTCAAGGGCATCAAAGGTGTATCAAAGGATGGATTAATCTTAGACTTGCCTGCTTTAACAACTGCTCCAAAGACTATCACTTTGGATGTGTCTTCTCCTTCCCTGTATTATTCACCCCTTGGCAGCAGTGGCATGGGTTAGTCCTACCCTCAAATCATCTCAGCAGCTGCTGAGATGATTTGAGGGTAGGACTAACCCATGCCACTGCTGCCAAGGGGTGAATAATACAGGGAAGGAGAAGACTCATCCAAAGTGATAGTCATTGTGAAATCCACGTGCAGGGATTGGAACCTCTTCTTTTCTTAAGGGTTGTGCTTAAATGTCCTTTATGGATTTGATTTTGCAGGTGCATACAGTGGAAGAACAGATCCAAAAACTGGTACTTTCCTTTTTATATTATTCTGAAATGGCTCTTTAGTTCATTCCTCCCTGGTTCTCCAATTCCATGGGACTGTTAATAGCAGTAATATTAGTGGGAATTCTTATGTTTACAATAGCCACATTTAGTACATTTAGAGTCTCCTCTTTAGAGCTCGTTGGAGAAGGGAATGGAAAATTACATTGAATAATAGCTTCTAGAAATTCCTGAATAAAAGTAATTATCTGAGCACGATCTGCTATAGCAGAGTAATTCTGGTATCACAAAGGTTATGATCTATGAGGAAACATGATACTAAGGAATAGTGCCTTAGGAAGCATATTCAGAATGCAATCTTGTTTATAAAGATAATGTCATAATAAAAATGGCTGCTATGGCTGGATTATATAGCAGGATGCGTAAATACCAAAGATGATGGTGAAGGCAAGGAAGAAGTAAAATGGTGAACATAAAATAGCTGAAAAAAATAAAAAATAAAAAGACAATTTCTGATGAGGGAGCTGAGTATCCCATTTAGATGCCACTGAAACCTTGTCAAACCTTCTGTATCCTATTTTGAACAAATCTAACAACAAATTTTCCAGATTTAAAAGTAAATCTTTTGTGGGATTTACTGACAAGTCATCAGTAAATATAGTAACTTACAAGCAGTTCTTGTTAGCCAGAATATATAAAACAGCTTTGTGCTGTTTTCTGGAAACTTTTTGGAATCTCTGGGAGTCAGGTGATGTAGAAATTTAATAAAAAAATAAATTCAAGTTCTTGTTATGGTATATCAATTCCTTAAGAAAGAGAGGATATCTGTCATGAGTACTGATGGCGAGCAGGAGGGGGCCTCTATCCAGGGGGGAAAACACATGCGTAGTACTGAGGAATTAAGCAGCCATTCAAAGAGACACAGATCAGACCCGTCTTAGCCTTTGGGGTTTAACTGTCTGGGTTTTTCCCACGCTTCTTCAGTTTGTTAGGATTCTGTCTTATGTAGCAGTAATAAACACTAGAGACCTACTCCTCGTCTCAGCGTGATTCCTGACTGTTAGGACAATATCTTCTGCCACATCTTATATATTGTTGTTGTTTATTCATTTAGTCGCTTCTGACTCTTCGTGACTTCACGGACCAGCCCACGGCAGAGCTTCCTGTCGGTCGTCAACACCCCCAGCTCCCCCAGGGATGAGTCCGTCACCTCTAGAATATCATCCATCCACCTTGCCCTTGGTCGGCCCCTCTTCCTTTTGCCCTCCACTCTCCCTAGCATCAGCATCTTCTCCAGGGTGTCCTGTCTTCTCATTATGTGGCCAAAGTATTTCAGTTTTGCCTTTAATATCTGTCCTAACTGCCAGGAAACACGCTGAGACAAGGAAAGGGTCTCTAATGTTTATTGCTAGTACATAACAGGAATCCTAACAAACTGAAGAAGCGTGGGAAAACCCAGATATATAAACCCCAAAGGTTAAGGCGGTCCCGATCTGTGTCTCTTTGAATGGCTGACCAATTCCTCAGTGCTACGCATGTGCTTGACAGTCTGGATGGGAGCCCCCTGCTTGCCATCCTTACTCATGACAATATCATTCCCTCAAGTGAGCAGTCTGGCTTTATTTCCTGGAGGATGGACTGGTTTGATCTTCTTGCAGTCCAAGGCACTCTCAGGATTTTCCTCCAACACCACAGTTCCAAAGCATCTATCTTCCTTCTCTCAGCCTTCCTTATGGTCCAGCTCTCGCAGCCATGTTACTACGGGGAACACCATTGCTTTAACTATGCGGACCTTTGTTGTCAGTGTGATGTCTCTGCTCTTAACTATTTTATCGAGATTTGTCATTGCTCTTCTCCCAAGGATTAAGTGTCTTCTGATTTCCTGACTGCAGTCAGCATCTGCAGTAATCTTCGCACCTAGAAATACAAAGTCTTTCACTGCTTCTACATTTTCTCCCTCTATTTGCCAGTTATCAATCAAGCTGGTTGCCATAATCTTGGTTTTTTTCAGGTTTAGCTGCAAGCCAGCTTTTGCACTTTCTTCTTTCACCTTCATCATAAGGCTCCACAGTTCCTCTTCACTGTCAGCCATCAAAGTGGTATCATCTGCATATCTGAGATTGTTAATGTTTCCTCCAGCGATTTTAACTCCAGCCTTGGATTCCTCAAGCCCAGCATGTCGCATGATGTGTTCTGCATACAAGTTGAATAGGTAGGGTGAGAGCACACAGCCCTGCCATACTCCTTTCCCAATCTTAAACCAGTCCGTTGTTCCATGGTCTGTTCTTACTGTTACTACTTGGTCGTTATACAGATTCTTCAGGAGGCAGACAAGATGACTTGGTATCCCCATACCGCTAAGAACTTGCCACAATTTGTTATGGTCCACACAGTCAAAGGCTTTAGAATAGTCAATAAAACAGAAATAGATGTTTTTCTGAAACTCCCTGGCTTTTTCCATTATCCAGCAGATATTGGCAATTTGGTCCCGAGTTCCTCTGCCTTTTCTAAACCCAGCTTGTACATCTGGCAATTCTCGCTCCATGAACTGCTGAAGTCTACCTTGCAGGATCTTGAGCATTACCTTACTGGCATGTGAAATGAGTGCCACTGTTCGATAGTTTGAACATTCTTTAGTGTTTCCCTTTTTTGGTATGGGGATATAAGTTGATTTTTTGCAGTCTGATGGCCATTCTTGTGTTTTCCAAATTTGCTGGCATATAGCATGCATTACCTTGACAGCATCATCTGGCAAGATTTTGAACAGCTCAGCTGGGATGCCGTCATCTCCTGCTGCCTTGTTATTAGCAATGCTTCTTAAGGCCCACTCAACCTCACTCTTCAGGATGTCTGGCCCTAGCTCACTTACCACACTGTCAAAGCTATCCCCGATATTGTTATCCTTCCTATACAGGTCTTCTGTATATTCTTGCCACCTTTTCTTGATCTCTTCTTCTTCTGTTAGGTCCTTGCCATCTTTGTTTTTGATCATACCCATTTTGGCCTGGAATTTACCTCTGATGTTTCTAATTTTCTGGAAGAAGTCTCTTGTCCTTCCTATTCTATTGTCTTCTTCCACTTCCACGCATTGCTTGTTTAAAAATAATTCCTTATCTCTTCTGGCTAACCTCTGGAATTTTGCATTTAATTGGCCATATCTCTCCCTATCACTGTTGCCTTTTGCTTTCCTTCTTTCTTGGGCTACTTCTAATGTCTCAGCAGACAGCCATTTTGCCTTCTTGGTTTTCTCTTCCTTTGGGATGTATTTTGTTGCCGCCTCCTGAACAATGCTGCAAACTTCTGTCCAGAGTTCTTCCGGGACCCTATCTACTAAGTCCAGTCCCTTAAATCGATTCTTCACCTCCACTGCATATTCCTTAGGAATATTAGTGAGCTCATATCTAGCTGATCTGTGGGTCTTCCCTAATCTCTTTAGTCTGATCCTAAATTGTGCAAGAAGAAGTTCATGATCAGAACTACAGTCAGCTCTAGGTCTTGTTTTTACCAACTGTATAGATGTCCGCCACCTTTGGCTGCAAAGGATGTAGTCAATCTGATTTCGGTGTTGTCCATCTGGGGAAGTCCATGTATAAAGCCGTCTCTTAGGTTGTTGGAAGAGAGTGTTTGTTATGCAGAGTGAGTTGTCTTGGCAAAATTGTATCAGCCTATGACCTGCTTGTTTTGTTCTCCCAGGCCATGCTTACCTGTAATTCCAGGTGTCATTTCACTGCCCACCTTAGCATTCCAGTCTCCTGTGATGAAAATAACATCTCTTTTAGGCGTGTTGTCCAGTAGGTGCTGCAGATCCTCATAGAACTGCTCTACTTCAACTTCTTCAGCATCTGTGGTTGGGGCGTATATTTGGATCACTGTGATGTTAGATGGCTTGCCCTGAATTCGAATTGAATCTTATATATTAGTTGGTGTTTAGTATATTCCTATATTGCACATTCTTCTGTTTTTTCCACACACAAAATAATAAATAAAAAAATAAATGCTGGTAGACTGCTTAATTTGCTTGTATTGCAATACTTGCTTTTTAATGAATCTCTTGAGCTGTAAGGCTTGACGAATATTTCAAGAAATTGATGAAAATCTTTTTTTTTAATTTTTTCCTTCAAGTATTTCTTATTTTTCCAATTTCAAATCTCACTTTTTAAGATTAAAATAAGTAGATTTATTTTGTTAGAGAGGCAAGAAAATGCAAATGGGCTGAGGCAATACATTACTATACTAATTGGTCTATATCAATAGCAGGTGATGCTGTCGTCTTTCTTGTTAGATGATTAGAATTTATACATTATTTTTTCCTCTGCAACTTCCTGTTTATTTCTGCTGAACTAAATTGCATAATGCTACTTTTGGTATGCTTTCACGGAAAAAAACATGCAAGTTTTCCGCATATGAAACTTCTACTTTATAAATTCTGTTGACCTGTTTAGAATAACCTTTGATTCTTTGTTAAAAATACAACCAACCCTTTAGTGCCTTGTGGAACATTGTGGTTGTTTTTTTGGTAATATTGATGAGAGATATTCAGTAACTGATCTGAGGTTATCAGATCAACAAAACTGGCATGCCTACGCAAGATGAAATGGGTAATGAAATGAGCTTCATTTTGTGGGAAAACAAGTACTGGGAGTGCTTTTTTCACAAGTACTGGGAGTGCAATAATACGTAATC
The DNA here is from genome assembly GCF_035149785.1 of Candoia aspera. Taxonomy (NCBI): domain Eukaryota; kingdom Metazoa; phylum Chordata; class Lepidosauria; order Squamata; family Candoiidae; genus Candoia; species Candoia aspera. The sequence continues at coordinate 60,194,990 of NC_086159.1, read as the reverse complement.
TTTCATAATTATGATGCTGCTGCATCTTCTTACATTGATCTTTCTGTGCCCTTTTTCACACGCAGGAATTCTTTGTTTGAAAAATTCACTGCTATTTAGTTTGTTTAGTTTGAAATTCAGTGTCATTATTTCCATTCATGTTTTCCTTGCAATGTTAGCTTACAGCATAAGCAAATAGCTGCTCCATCTGTTCCTGCAGTTCATTTTCTGGCTTTTCTTCCCAACACTCTGCTACTCATCAAACTGTTTGCTAATTGGATTTTTTGCACATACTACGTCTCTTATGTCAGTCAGCTTATTTGTGAACTAGTGAGTATTTTTAGAGATGCAGAAGAGGGGAAAAGTTAGTTATTCTAATTAATACCAACACTCATGAGACTTGTGTATTTAATAATAGTATTCAACTTCCTTGGTCTTTTTTTAAAAAAATCACAGTTTAAATGCTGTAAACAGAATCAGATAGTGTAACGGATGCCTCATTTCCCAATAAGGCACGGACTCACTTAGGTGGGGCTAAGAATTTCCGTTTAGAGTGCACAGAGTGCACGCACGCAAAAAGACGGGAATGCAGGCGTGTTTGCGGGGTACCCCGTATATACCCGCGTGGCAGACCTTGTCCACCTCCACCCCCCATTGTCCCACAAGCTGGATCCGGATCCTTGATGGGCGATCTGGAAACGATACCGGTCTGTTGATGGGCGATTAGGGTGATCACCGCCGGTCTCCTCTGTCTTCTTTCCTTGTCCAGTGCAGGTGCGTCCCCCGGGGTAATGTGTGGAAGTTCCGCCGATCTGTTGATGGCTCCTCTGGTCCGGGCAAAGGTGTGCCTCCTTTGTCCTTGTGATTGCTTTTAGTGTTTGAGTGCTTAAAGGATTAGGGTTATCCCTTCCTCCTTCCTGAAAGGCATGTTCCCGTTGTGATGCATGGATGCCTTGCAACGGGGAACATGACATACTGCCCCCCCAAGAAAACTCTAAGGTGCCAGTTTGTCAGGGTATGCTTCGTGGAAGCGTTTGACAAGCTGCTGTGCTGAGACCTCTTGCGCTTGCACCCACTCAGGGTGGGGGAAATGTTTCCATCGGACAAGGTACTGTAGGGTGCCCCTTAGCCTTCTGGAGTCTAGTACCTCCTTAATTTTGAAATGTTGTTGTCCATCTATCATGATGGGCGGGGGCAGGGGGGCTTCCTTGTGCCACCTTGATGGGGTGACTGGTTTTAGTAGGGCACAATGGAACACTGGGTGTATGCATCTCAAGTTGTGTGGTAGCTCCAACTTGAAAGTCACTGGGTTGATAATTTCTATGATTGGGAACGGACCAATGAATTTGGGTGCCAGTTTCTTCGAAGGCTGCGGAGACTTGATGAACTTAGTGGAGAGGTAGACCCTATCTCCCACTTTGAAGTTTGGCTGCGCCGCCCTGTGATTGTCCACAAACTTTTTGTATGTTGCTTGAGCGTCTGAGAGAGCCAGCTGGATGACGGGCCAAACCGTGGCCAGTTGCACCGCCCAGTCATCTGGGGAACAGGGCAGGGTGTCTGGCTGGGGCAGTTCCGGGATCGGAACAAAGTCTCTACCATATACCACCTTGAATGGGGTGTGACCCATGCTCTGGTGCACTGCATTGTTGTAGGCCACCTCGGCAAAGGGTAGCAGGTCTACCCAGTCGTCCTGTTGATAATTTATAAATGAGCGTAGGAATTGCTCCAGGGTGGAGTTAAGAATCTCCGTAGAGCCATCTGCGTGGGGGTGCCAAGCCATGGACAGTGCTTGCTTGGCTCCAATTAATTTTAAAAATGCCTTCCAGAATTTGGAAGTAAATTGTGTGCCCCTATCCAACACCAAATGGGAGGGGGCGCCGTGCAATTTATAGATGTGGTTTAAAAAGAGGCGTGCCAGCTGTTGCGCAGAGTACAAAGTGTGCCTGTTTGGAGAAATAGTCTTTTACCACCCAGATAACTATTTTTCTCTGACTGGGTGGCAAATCCACAATAAAGACCATCAAGATTTCTTCTCAAGGGCAGGAGGGGCTCGCTACCAGCTGCAACAGTCCCTGGGGCTTCCCCACTTTTCGTTTGGCCATGGCACATGTGGGGCAAGCAGCGACATATTCCTTTACATCCCTCCTAAGTGTGGGCCACCAGAATTGTCGTCTGACTAGATGCAGTGTTTTTACAAACCCGAAGTGCCCAGCTGTTTTGTCGTCGTGTGAGCGGCTTAAAACTTCCGCTCGCAATTGCTCTGGCACGTACAAGTTATTCTGTTTCCAAGCCAGACCGTTTGTGAAAGATACATTGTGTTGGTTGGTTTGCAACCATGTATCCATTTTGAGGGCTTGAGCGAACTGTTGTTGCAAGCTAGGTGAAATTGACCTGCATTTCCCTCCCTCTGCGGGTGGCTGTGCTGGGGTGCGCTGGGTCCCGGTTTGGCTGCACGTAACGGCTTGGTAACCCAGCTGTGTGTCAGTCCACACAGTGCCTACAATGTCGGATGCCTGACTGGCATCCTGGGGCCGCCTGGAGAGAGCGTCGGCTAGGAAATTCTTCCTCCCTGGTATGAATTTCAGCTTAAAGTCAAATCGGCTGAAAAACTGCGCCCAGCGAACCTGTTTGGGGCTGAGGTGTTTTGGCATGCTGAGAGCTTCTAGGTTTTTGTGGTCCATCCAGACCTCAAAGGGGCAGGTGGCCCTTCCAGGAGGTGCCTCTAGGGCAGCTTTGATGGCGAACGCCTCCTTTTCCCACACGTGCCATCTCCGTTCCGTTTCTGAGAACTTGCGGGAAAGGTACGTGCAGGGTTTCAGCTGATTGTCAGAATCCCGCTGAAGCAGGAGTGCCCCAATGGAAAAATCAGAAGCGTCTACTTGTACCACGAAAGGCTTGGTGGGGTCGGGGTGTTGTAGTACTGGCTCTGCGGTAAAGAGGCTTTTGAGGTGCTCAAAAGCCTTTTGACAATCAGCTGTCCAGTTCAGGAGCGCTCCCGGGTTCCGTGACTTTCGCGTGTCTCCCAAGCCCTTTGTTCGGAGTAGGTTGGTTAGAGGCAGCACAATTTCTGCCAGTCCCTGGATAAAATCCCTGTAGAAATTTGTGAATCCGAGGAAACTTTGCAGTTGCCTCCTCGTGCATGGGCGCTCCCATGCCTGGATGGCTTGGACCTTACTTGGGTCCATCTCGATGCCCCTCGCCAAGATTCTGTAACCTAGGTAGTCAATTTGTGATTTATGAAACTTGCACTTAGAGAGCTTGGCAAATAGCTCTGCTTTGCGGAGTTTCCTGAGCACTTGCTTAACCAAGCGTTCATGCTCCTCTTCCGTTTCTGAGTATATTAGCACATTGTCTAAGTAGACGAGGACCCCTTTGAACAAGTGGTCGTGCAAGACCTCGTTAATCAGTTGCATAAATACCCCTGGTGCCCCCACCAGACCAAATGGTAACACCTTATATTGAAACGACCCCAGGGGCAATTAAAAGCCATCTTCCATTCATCCCCCTCCCATATCCATATGCGGAAATAAGCCTCCCGCAAGTCCAGCTTGGAAAATATTTTGCCCTCAGAGAGGTGTGCTAGGATGTCCTTGATGAGGGGTAAGGGGTATTTGTTTGATATGGACGTGGCATTCAAGCCGTGGTAGTCCGTACAAAGCCTCAATGTCCCATCCTTTTTTTCCCTGAAAAGGACTGGGGCTCTGACTGGTGAGTTAGCGGGTTCAATGAAGCCGCGTGCTAGGTTTTTGTCCACGAATTCCCGCAATGCTGCCAGCTCCTTCTGGGTCATTACATAAATTTTGGGCTTTGGTAAGGGTGTATTGGGAACCAGTTCTATTGTGCAGTCCATTTTTCTGTGGGGGGGAGTTTGTCTGCCTCTTTCTCCCCGAACACATCTGCAAACTCTGCGTACCTGTCTGGCAAACCTGCCAGGCCCGCTGCTTCCAGATGCGTTGTGGTGGACGCTGCCCTCCCCACCGCAGCATGGGGGACCTCATCCCCTGTAGGGGCTTGGTAGGAGCCGTCTGGGAAGGTGATTGTCCTGGTCTGCCAATTGATGTGTGGGTTCCGTCGCACCAACCATGGGATACCCAGGATTATTAAGGGTTGGCCCACCGGTGCCACGATAAATTGCAGGCTTTCCCGGTGGCTGCCGAGCTGCAGCGCCACTTCGTTGGTGTATTGGGTGACCGGGCCCCCTCCCGCCGCTGATCTGTCCAATTGGGTGAATACTATATGGTGCTGAAGTGGATAGCAGCGGAGTTTTAAATTGGCTGCCAGGTCTGGGTGCATTAGGCACCTGGAGCAGCCCGAGTCGATCAGGGCCCAAATTTTGACGGACTTCAGCTGTGATTTCAGTTCAACCTTGACATACAAGGTGGGGCAGTTTGCACTCACCCAGCTGTTGCTGCACCCTTCTTGATCCTTCACCTGCCCCCTGGCGCTTCTTAGGGCAGGTGGTTGGCATTTCCCGCCGGCTCATCATCGTCGCTCTCTGACTCTTCAATGGGGTAGGGTAAAGATTTCAGTCCGACTTCCCCAGTAGCCGCTGGCATCTTTTTGGGCGGTGTTGGTGGTTTACCCGGTGGTTTCCTCGGTCTGCTGTCATTTGTTTTAGTGCTCGGACAGGATGCGGCTTTGTGCCCCTCCTTCCCGCAATGGAGGCACTGCCCCTTGGCGAATCGCCGCTCCCTCTCCTCCTTCCAGGATTGGGGTGCTGGTCTCGCCAGTTTGGCCATGGCTTGGGGTCCCCATGTCGTCGTCATTTGCATGGCTGTCCACTTTGCTTGCAGGAATGTTTCTTGGGCATTTTCCGCCTTGCCGGCTAGCCGTATCCACTCAATGAGAGTGTTAGGGTCATCCCTGCCTAATGCCCACCTCAAGACTTTCAGGTCCAGACCTTCCTTGAAACTCTCGATCAGGGTCGATTGTGACCATTCCTCTACCTTTCCTGCCAGGGCTTGGAATTCCATGGCATAGTCTGCCACAGAACGTTGTCCCTGGCTGATTCCCCTTAGGGCTCTTTTTGCTCTGTCCTTTTCAAGGGGATCTCTAAAGTGTAGGTCGAGCGCCCATATGAACTCGTCGATGTGATGAAGTTCTGGAGCCCCTGCTTGGCACAGCTGTACGTACCAATCAGCTGCTCTTCCTCTTAGTTTGTTTGCTATGGCATTGATTTTGCCTTTTTCGGTTCGGAAATATTGTCCATATTCCTCCATGTAATTTTTTGTGTTTGTGATGAAGAATGACAGCATGGTCGGATCTCCGTCGAACTTGACCCCGAGGTCATTGACACCCACTCCCGGTGGGTTCCACCTCACGTCTGGGTATCTTGGCACTTCCCAGGTTGCTGGGGTTCTCCATTCTCTTGGTGGGGATTCCCTCGGCCGGGTTCCAGGTGGCGTTGCTCCCGTCTCATGCCTGCTCCAACCTCGACCCCGACGTCGCGTTTCTGGGATGGGGGGGAGACGTCCCCCTGTTCAGCTCACCATGAAAACCTCTGCCTGGTTCCACGTCCTCTTCTTGCCACCTCTGTCCCCGCCCCAGATGTCTCGTCTTGGAGGTTGGGGGGGGGGGGTGACGCGCCTCTGGAGCCTGGTTCCGGCTCACCTCTCCCTCGGGCTTCCCCCCCAATCACCAGCCTCAGGAGCAGCTGTTCTATCAACTCCAGCCTCAATTCCACCATGCTGAGCCACTCATCAGCTTGGGAGCCGTCCGCGGGCCGTCCGCTCCGCCGCCTTCCCTTAGCTCCTAGGGTTGTTGTGAACCAGTGCTCTCTCGCCTCTTTCAACAGCCTGAATGGTCCAGGCAGGGATCACGCCGTCTCGTCCAGGGTGACCCACTCGCCTTGCAACTCTCTCGTTGCTTCGAGAGTCCCGCTCCTCCCTTGTCTCCTCCTCCGAGCTCAATCCCGAACCTACCCAGACTTCGCGGTGTCGGGGTGTATGGGTCCTGCCGATCGCTCGCTCCATGGAGCCGGGTGACCTGTCGCCGGTCCTTGGGTCACTGCCACTCTGTCGGTTGATTCTGTCCATCGCCAACTTGGGTCCCTCACAGATCAGATCTGGATTGGTGCTGGCGGAAAAATTTTTTTTCGATTCCCATCTTTATGTAACGGATGCCTCGTTTCCCAATAAGGCACGGACTCATTTAGGTGGGGCTAAGGATTTCCATTTATTGAGTACAGAGTGCATGCACGCAAAAAGACGGGAATGCGGGTGTGTTTGTGGGGTACCCCGTATATACCCACGTGGCGGACCTTGTCCTCCTCCACCCCCTATTGTCCCACAAGCTGGATCCGGATCCTTGATGGGTGATCTGGAAACGATACCGGTCTGTTGATGGGCAATTAGGGTGATCACTGCCAGTCTCCTCTGTCTTCTTTCCTTGTCCAGTGCAGGTGCATCCCCCGGGATAATGTGTGAAAGTTCCACCGATCTGTTGATGGCTCCTCTGGTCTGGACAAAGGTGTGCCTCCTTTGTCCTTGTGATTGCTTTTAGTGTTTGAGTGCTTAAAGGATTAGGGTTATCCCTTCCTCCTTCCTGAAAGACATGTTCCCTGTTGTGATGCATGGATGCCTTGCAACAGGGAACATGACAGATAGACTGTTTCATAGATATTGATGTTTAATGTTATCATAAAATCTTCCTATGTAGCCAAACTGAATGAATACATCAATCTTTTCCAAATCACATCTTTCCACTTTATATTAAGAACCATGATTTTTTTCCATTTGAACTTGGAAGTTCATAATAATCAGCAATATATCATTTTGGAAGAGTATTATATACTTTACTGCTGAGAAACAGTGAAGTTAGGTAGGTTCATAGCAGGAATATAGCTATATCTGAGAGTAAAGCTACAGTCTGACACTAGGCACCAGAGAAGATTCTGGGAGCATTGGAAATAGAGAATCAGGAAAGTCAGTATTCAAAATGGTAGATGGTAGGGATATGCACAAAGTGGGAAAATGTTTTTTATGGAATCTAGAACAAAACCATTACATTCTAGAGCAGTGTTTCTCTACCTGGTCAACTTTGAGATGTTTGGACTTCAATTTCCAGAATTCCCCAGCCAGCAATGCTGGCTGGAGAATTCTGGGAGTTGAAGCCCACACATCTCAAAGTTGACAAGGTGGAGAAACACTGTTCTGGAGGTTTTGCTGAATACATTTTGGGTATTCCAGGTTTTGGACAAAAAACAAATCATATGGGGCAAATAAGGCAAGGCTGGTGCATGCACCCCCTCTCTCCCTCCTGCTGCTTCCAGTGCAGCATATCCTGCTGGTCCACCAACCACCATTTCCCTGTCCCTTCTCTACCCTCATTTTCCTGTCTTATTGACCTACTGTCTCACCCTGCCTATCTTCTCCTCCCACCTCAGCTGAAAATGTGCTTGGGTTTTCCCTGCTCCACCACTACATCTGCTCAGGGCAAAACAGCCCCATCATATTCTGTTCATAGAAGGAGAAAAACACCCAGCAGTATGTGTTTAGGCATACTCCATAGTATGTGTTTAGGCATAGTATATGTGGAATATGGTGAGATGTATATCATTCAGTCACTGTGTGCAATTTTAGAAAGTCAAGATATTGTTATTGTAAATTCTCTTCTCTTTTCTCATGATCTTCCTGAAAAACCAGTTAAGGAAGAAAAGATACAATAGTTGTATAATGTTTTTTAATTACTTCCACCAAGTTTTATCCATCCGGAAACACTCCAGGATAGAAATACTACTGGGTATGAATCTTACTGTGTATATAGAAAACATAGGTCATGAAAAAGAATTTTGCTATGGGGTTGCAGATTAAAATCACATGGAGTTTTCACAGGAAATTAATCTGTTTTGCCAAGTTTAAGATTTAGTATAATAGTCTTGCAAAAGATAATCAAGCAGTACTGGAGGGGAAAGTATTGATTCTTATGTAGTATAAGGCTTACATGAATGTGTTACAATTTTTGCATATTATCTGAGAAGGGATTATACATATCACATAAGTGATAAGTTTATGAAATGAGCTTTACTAGTCAGTTTTCAAATTTTGATTTGCACAAAGTATTTGTGTGGTTTGAAAACTTGCCACAACAGAGCTCAATGATACATTTAAGCTGAACAAGGAGTTTATCAGTCATTTTAATCAGTGATGTTATTACAGTAATGAATCAAAACTCAGGTGATGGAGATGTCACCAGGTTATGAACCCTACCAGATATGACACGTTACCAAATTCCATCAGGAAAGGCTGCTTGTCAGCCCTAAAGTTAATCACTAACATAACTCTCCACTGGACTGCGTTGACCTCTGGTGAACCTAGGCCTAACTGCATTGAAAACTGGTATTTGGAAGCAAACCCTATTATGAGTGCTTTTAAAATAAATCAGCACATTAAGTTCAGGCAAAAAGATGTTTTAAGCTAAAGCCTGCTTTTCTATCTTTTCTGGAAGTTAAAAACACATTAATTCTGCAAAGTTTAAATGGAAACACACACCCATTACCCCTATCCCCCAGCTCCAAATAACATAGGAAGTAAAACCTATTTTGAAATGTTCAGAGCTACTAAAAACTTTACACTTTAAAGCAATGTTTCTCAGCCTTTTGACCCGGAGGAACCCTTGAAATATTTTTCAGGCCTTGGGGAACCCCTGCACATGCAGGCTCAATTATAGGCCAGAAGTTATAAAAGTATTTGTTTCATGTGTAGGCCTGTATATATGCACTAACAATGTTCTTAAACTGAATATGAAGTGTTATATAAATACCAGCAGCTGGACATCACCTGAATGGATTTGATTTATATTTTACAGCCTCTTAATTATGCCGCTTCATTAAAAAATGAAGCTTACCTCTTTAATGTGAAGTTGCCCAAATTTGGAAAAAATAAATAAATAAATTGTGATCTCCCAGGGAACGCCTAGTGACCTCTCATGGAACCCTAGGGTTCCACAGAACCCTGGTTGTGAAACCCTGGTTTAAAGGTTTTAAAAAAGACTTATATACAGAGCAGTGACACACCTTCACAATGACTATAGACATGCTCAAAGCATATCCTGCAAGAGGCACTTTATTTCATGTCCAGGCATGTCTAATGCTAGTACTCTCGACATCACAAACCATGTCCTGGAAGAGGTTTCTTATGTCTCCAAGCAGGCCCAGAGTAACTACTCTAAACATGGGAGAGCATGATATTCTGAAAGGTGTGGCTACCTCTCTCACCGATGTGTCAGATAAAGGAATGGCCTAGGCTTATCATCTATAAGATAAACTTCATGAGACCAGCCTGCCACTGCTGATCTAGGCCCTTCACTACCATTCTATTTGTAGGGAAATTGAACCTGGCAGGTTTATGAAGGGCAAAAACCACTTGCCCCGAAAGCCAGATCCTGTTCTGTTTCCTGGATAGCTTTTGCTCCCTTGAAAGAGGGAATGCAGACTCCTATACTTTCCTAATGACCAGGAAGTTCGGATTTTTTTTAATACTGAACATATTAAAGGACTGTGGGGAAATGTTCCTGTGTCAACTGAAAAAGCATAATTTTATTGTTAATGTAAATATACAGTTTTCAGAGGGGTGTTTCTCTGTCATCAGATGCAAACCTCTCATCTTCATCTTCAGAAGAACTGTTGTGATGTTACAATATGCATACCTTTCTGGCAACTCTATACTCCATGAATCAGAGCCACACGCACAAGCAGGCCAGCAATCAGCTGGCTGGGGAATTCTGGGAACTAAGGTCCACACATCTTAAAGTTGCTGAGGTTGAGGACCACTGATCTCAATGACAGGGAAACTAGCATAGCCTCTCTGATAGAATAGAATTACAACCGCATTCAGCAGCATCACAGGCATATAAATGCAGCTTTCTCTGAACTCTCTAGGTGGTGTTAATTAAGAGGCTGTAAAATATAAATCAAATTCATTCAGGTGATGTCCAGCTACTTGTATTTACATAACAAGAAATAAAAACCAATTACTTGCCTGCCAGGTGCCCTTTGCAGAGATCTAAATGGGGTAGGGGGTGTGTTCACCATTTCACAAGTTGCATGGCAAGTATTCTATGATATTGTCTCTACTTTCTACCATTCCTCATCAGTTTCAACAGAACTGTTACACCACTTATGACATCTAAACAAGATCAGGCTGAAGAAACTATTTTCTTCATCAAAGCTTGGGTAACAGATTTTATTGATGTTTTACTGACAGAAGAGAATATTTGTAGCTCAGGGTTGAACTGTGGAGTCCTTAGTGCCCTCTGAGCATGGTGGTTTTCTTGCAGATGTTTCATTACCCAACTAGGTAACATCATTAGCGCACTGATGATGTTACCTAGTCGGGTAATGAAATGTCTCCAAGCAAACCACCATGCTCAGAGGGCACCAAGGACTCTACAGTTTATTGATGTTTGTTAGCAGGGATCATACTTTCCATGGAGTTTGTATTTCAACCAGCCCTGAGAAAAAACAATTTGGGCTGAAGGGATCGCCAAAGAAATAAAAAGGGGTTGTCGAATTTTTAAGCTCCTCTTTGGTTTCTGAGGTCATCATCCTCAAAGTTATAGGCCTTTATATTTTAAGAGCACGCAGGACTTTTAAAAAGTCAGTGACAACGCAGCCTCTGGCTAGTCATACCAGGGTAAGTAACCAACATCCCGTTGCAGACATTTACTGTTGCAGAGTATGCTCTGGACATGACTGCTCGTATAACCAACCACATCTTGCAGGACTTGCATCATGCATGTCTGCAGTCATTGTGAGGGTGTGTCACTGCTCTGTAATTAAACCTTTTGCACATGAGATTTTAATTTTTTTATTTTTTAAAAAAAATTTCCTTCAGAAATTTTCAAAACAGGGTTTGCTCATTATGTTCGTTTTTTAATTGCTTGCCAGGGGCAGGGGGTGTTGGTGTGTGGGAGTTTGTAGGTAGGTGTGTTTCCAATTAAGCTATGCAAAAATATATGCATGTATTTAACTTTCAGTAAAGGGAAAAAAGCTGGCTGTAGCTTCTTTTTTTCCTTCATTTAAAGCAGTGTGTGTGTGTGTGTTTTCAGTTAAACTTTGCAAAAATATGTGGTGCTAACTTTCAGGAAAGACAGAAAATCCACCTTTTTTTTTTCCCCCTGCATTTAAGGTGCTGTTTGTAAAAACTCCACAATTTTTTTTTTTTATTAGGGCTTTATTCAAAAGTGCTCAAAATGGGGCTTACTTCAAAATATAGGTTTTCAATATAGTCAAGCCGTAAGGCTACCAGAGGTCGATGCAATCAAGTGGAGGATTATGTTAATCATTAACTTTAGAGCTGTTAAGCAGCCTTTCCCGATAGCATTAGATAACATGTCATATCAAGTAGGATTTGTGACCTGTTGACATCTGCACCATATTGGTTTTGATTGTTTACTTTGATGATATCACTGATTAAAATTACTGAGAAGCTGACATTAGAAGTTGGTATAACCCCTGGGACATTATCTTCTAACCAGTTTACACCATCCTGTTTTTAGTGGTCACATTGGTCTTATATATTCTCGGCAACTTTTGAGAAAACAATTAATCATCACTATGAGGGAACTATAGAAAAACCTAAGAAGACATATTCTCTTACATATAGGCACCCCAAATGAATTCATCCTTGAGTTTTGATATCATCAGATTCCAAAATCATTATTTGTATATCTTGTTTTACTCCAGGAGCAAATCAGAACAATTTGCAGTCACAACACAAGGTCTTTGCAACCTTGTGTTGTGACTGCTTCTCATAAGCCTATTCCCTTGAAGTCATCTTGCACTGTCATTACTATCTTGAGCTAATTCTCAAGGACTTGGCTATGGATATGTAAGTGTAAAGTACATGTATGGCTTGGTTACAATAGTATGTTTTGTATATACTTATATGTGTCCTGCTGCTGCAAATATCTTGAAATTAAAAAGGAATTTAACAAAGACTAGATACATGCACACTTCTTACTAGATAGATAACATAGGCAATTTGTGCACCATGCTTGTATTTTACATACAAACATACACTAAGAATTGTCCTTGTAATGGTATGTGGGAATGACCTTGGGAGGCAGAAGAAAGATCTGCAGCCTAGTTAATGATATGATAAATGAAATCTGAGTCTGAAGGAAGGGTGGGGGTGGAGAAACTTTCAGATTTGCAAGATTGATGTCAGCCCTTTCAGGAAGTCCAGATAAGAAGCACCAACCATGGTTCTATAATAGCACCTTTATTCATATTCATTATTATGATTATGATTAATTCCATAATACTGCCTTTATTGTTAAGGTTACAGTAACAGAATCTTGCAAGTCTGAAGGTATCTCTCCCCTCCCTTACTTTTAGTGTCCTGAAAACTAGGAAGGGTCCTTCTGAGACATTACCCCCATGCCACCTTCAGACTCAGATTTCATTTAACAGACCATTATCTAGGCTGAAGCTCTTCCTCCTGTCTCCAAAGGTCATTCCTCCATACCATTACAGCCCTTTAGAGAGTGTGGAGTCAGGTATGAAATATTCCTAGATCCAGAGGCCCTGCTCATGATCACCCATGCCTTAGTCACTTCCCATCTAGGTTACTGTGATGTGCTATACATGGGGCTACCCTTGAAAAGCATTCAGAAGCGTCAGCTGGTCCACAGTGCAGCAACACATTTAATACTGGGCCACCATAGTACTCCCATGTAAAATCACTGTTACACGAGCCTTATTGGCTTCCAGTAGGCTTCCAGGTATAATTCAAGGTGCTGTTTTTCACCTTTAAAACCCTATATGGCATTGGGCTAGGTTACATATAGAAGTACTTGTCTCTGGTTTCTGCCATCAGATCTGGCAGGGTGAGCCTGAGCAAAGGCCCATCTGTAAAACAATGTACCTGGTACATCCAGGAAGTGTGCCTTCTCTGTCATGGCACCTCCTTATGAAACAACCTTATCCCTGAGATTTGGATGGCCTTCCAGAAGACTTTGAAGAGCCGGTTTTTTCTCCAATTGTTGGGACTGGCAAGTTAGTGGAACCCAGCATGTGTGTGCTTTTATGTTGCTAGATAATTTTTTAGGGTGTCTCAACTAGCTTTTTAACATGTTTCTGTTTGTACATTGCATTTTTTTTCTCTGTTCACCACCCAAAATTGTATTGGTTAAGATGGGCAGTCATATACATTTGTTTAATCAATAAATAAATGATTTCTAATTTATTATGTATTTAGTTTTGCGTAGTACATGTCCTTTCCCTTTTTAAGGTAAAATTGATAATATGGACATCTTTAGATAACAGCAGGTATTGTGGAAGAGGAATTGGGTAATAAGATAAATAAGTTCTGTATGCATAGAAGAAACAGACTGAAGATGATGAACAATGAACAGTGATGATCAATGAACTGTACTTCCTCAACAATTAATCCATGAGTAATCAATGCTTGTCTAAGGGCTAGAAATAATCAGAGATTGTCAGGGTCACTTCAATCCAGGAGTAAGTATAGGCATCTGGTAGAAGTTGTGTTTATGTGAGAATGACATCATAATGAAGCATTTGCTTAATGAGATGATGCATGAAATTTCTCTTGACCCACCCCATGGGTGCCATGGGAGAAGCAATCTTGATTTTGCACTTGTGTTGCACTATACAATTCCTTGCCATTGCCCTTGATAGCTGGGCTGATAAAAACTGAAGTCCAGACATCCAAACAACTGGTAAGCCAGATCTTAATTACATTTATCAAGCACAGAACCCAGCTGTATACAGGAGTCCACTTCGGCAGCTTTAGTGTTTCCATTTTGGTTTATGTTTTTTAAAAAGTCCAACCATGAGCATCATCTGACATTCTCTCTCTCAGCTCCCCATAATGTTTTCTATTGAGGAAAAGTGGAATGGGAACAGCAGCTCTGCAGATAACAGTTGCCACATTCTACACGATGCATTAAATGTTGAAGTCTCCCCCCCCCCCCAACCCCCAGAATACAGTGGTAGAAATAATATATGATTTGATTTCTAAAATTCACTTCTGTAGAATGACTGGGTGACTAGAGATATGCCTCACCTTTTAACTTCCCACATTTATGCCATGCCATTTGACCAAAACTTGGAAACAAAACAATGAGCAATTAAAACTAGTTAAATACAGTACAGTATTAGATGTTTACATTATTCATTAAGTTACAATTAAAATATACACTTTTTAAAAAATTAAACAGAACTAAACCAATTAAAAGCTATTTCAGCAACCAGGCTGGATGCCAAAACCTATTTGAATGAAAATATTTCCATCTGTTTGCACTAAGACAACAGGAAGCATGCTAATCCGGTTTCTAATACTATGGAGTTGTAGACTCTGGAAACAGCCTCTGAAGAGTTTTAGATTCCTGACTGCATAGTTTTATTTGGGGGCAAAATGGCTTCTTTTAATGGTAATATGTGTTGCTTTGCATTTCAAAATCTGGCAAGTGGCTCTGCTCTGCTCGGTGTATATCTGGACATTCTGCTGAGAGGCACGCAGAATGTCCAGATACATTTTGACTTCCAAGCCATGTTTATGAAGCATCAGTGAAGACCAGATATCTGCTTTATCACCTTAGCAACCCAACATCACAATTATTTATGGGCACACCAGGATGAATCACAATGATCTCACACCTGCATTTCATAAAAATAAAATGACAATGCTAGTTCCGGCAAGGGAACCTACTTTACTTTCCTCTTAAGCGATTCACACTTAAGTATGACTCACTTTTCCTAAATTGCATAGGTGCCTTGTGACACTGTGATTGGATTTTAAGAACTCTACTCAAAAACGAAGTGTAAGTTTGAATATCCTCCAAATAGAAACGGTAGCAACTACACCAATAAATGACACATTTAATTAGAACAAGTGAGAGAACTATCTATAAAGACTAAAGGGCAATCCAACCTAAATCAAGCATCAGAACTTCTAGAGAAATGAACAGAAAAGAGGCTAATTGGCTTGAATGATAATTTTAATTGTCTGGATGATTTTTTCCATCAGAGTCTGGCAAACAAACAATATGCTCCAAAGATCTTTTAATATTTTTAGTAAAGGTAAAGGTTTCCCTTGACGTAAAGTCCAGTCGAGTCCGACTCTAGGGGGCGGTGCTCATCTCCGTTTCTAAGCCTTGGAGCCGGCGTTGTCCATAGGACACTTCCGGGTCATGTGGCCAAATGTTCAAATAATATAAGAAAAGGAAAGCAAGCCTAGGGCTGAATAAGAAATACTTTGAAGCACACTTTCAGATTAAAAAGATTATTGGAGTTTTCTCAACCAAACATGGTCCATTACTAGAACTTTTCATATTCATGTCACAAAAAGATATTGGAAGGAAAACACACATTGAGAGAAACTTGGGGAGTGGGTGTAGTTTTAGCCTTCATGAGAGGATGTTCTGTCAGATAACAATTTCTTGTTAGAGGAATGCAACCAAAAATCTTACCTAGGCAGAGTTCTAGTTCATAGGAATGGTTTGCCTTTTGCAGCAGACCAACTTAAAAACATTTAGCATCAGAAGTAATCACATCTCATTAATTTGTTATTATGCTGTGTGTGTGAGAGTGTGTGTGTATACATACACATACATACATACATACATACATATATAATAAGCATAAAGCCATTTTATAATTTCACCAAAGTATTTGGAAGCATTTACAGAATACAACAAAACTGTTTTCAGAGATACCATCACCTACCTCTGGCTCCAAATGTTGCATCTAGTCATATCAAATGGATGTCATTACCAGTAAGGTGAAAGCAAAGCAGATAAAGAAACTCAAACATTCTTAGGTGCTGTCTTCCAGCTTTCTAATCTCTCTGTGCAAACTGTTATCTAGTGCGTTTAGCCATGGGTAATTTAAATTAGCACAAAAACCTCAACTTGGGTTTCTTTAGCATCATGTAGTGAAATACACACTTGATTCCATTATAAATGCAGTTCAAGCTACCATTGGGGATAATGGTTAATATAGATAGTGCACAAAACATCTGATAACATACCATGCTACAAATGGCTGGTGTAGTGATTGGCTAAGGGGCTGAACTAGAACTGGGAAGAGCCAAGTTCAAGTCTACCATCTGCCCTAGAAACTCCTGGAGTGGCTTTCAGCCTGTTGTTCTCTCTTGACCCAACCTCCCCAGATGGGTATAACATGAAGGGAGATCCCCACATAAGCCATTTTAATATCATGGAGCAAAAATGGAATATAAATCTGATAAATACATTTGAACATCCAATATAGTTAGCATCCTATAATAAAAGACTTCTCTCTCTCTCTCTCCCCCCCCTCTGTATGTATGGGTATGCACAGAAAGACAGATAATATATCTAGTAGGATTTCTAGTGGAATAGAATTTCAGAGTTGCCAGTGTGTTTCTAGGTACAATTCATGGTACTGGTTACCCCATCAAACCCCACTTGGCATGGGTTGATTGATTGATTGATTATGTGCCATCAAGTCATTTTCGACTCCTACCAACAACATAGATTTTCTCCATGACAGTCTATCCCTAACCTGTTCTTTCAAGTCTTCCAATGGAATCCTCTCCAATGTAACTGAGTCCATCCACCTTGAGGGACCCCCTATCTCCCATGGTTTCTGCCAGGCAATGTTATCCCACAGAGGGGACAAGCTCTGGGTCCCCTTGATTAAATAGTGTCATCTATTGGGACCCAAGAAATGAGCTACTCTGCCATGGTTCCTTCTGAAATCTGGATGGCTCCACTCCTGAAGCTTTCTGGAAGGCCCTAAAGACCTAGCTGTTCTCCCAGCCCTTGGGGTAGGGTGGATGGAACCCCATGTCAGATGTGTTTGGCACATATTGCATATGTTTTGGTGTTGGCTGTTTGGATTTTCTGTCTTGTTTATTTATTTTATTGTATTTTCTTTATTTTGTTTATCTGGTTCTCTCTGTATTGTAAGCTGCCGAGAGTTGGTTTGGAGACAGGCAGCACTAAAATCAAATCAAATCAATAAATACTCTAAGTACTAGTGATGAGGCATGTGCTGCATGAAAATATTCTGAAGACCTGTAAGGAGACATATAAATATCCAAAGCTTTCAAGCCAATTTTCTGGTGCAATTGCTTAAGATCCCATTAACAGAAGGCCTTGAACAGGGAAAATATATTACAAAAGAGTAGGTGTGTGTGAAGTGACAATTATAGCTTTGAGAAAACAATTGGTGCTGTGTTTGCACTGTGAAAGTAATGTGATTTGCTTTGGCAAGGCGAAAAGGCCACCCAATTCACCTTCAGTGTGGATGGCCTTGAACTGCTTCAGGCAAATGCTGTGAGGAAGAAGCACGCTACCTTTCTTTCCCAATGTCAGCTGATGGTTTTCTAGTCTGGATGCTTCAGGATTTTCCACAAGGCTTGCCAAAGCTACCCAGTCTGGAAGATCCTTGACATACAATGAAGGGACTCCAGAGTTGGGTGGCTTTGACTGCTGTGCGATTGCTTGCACATGCAGGAGCAGCCCCACCTGTTAGACCTTTGGTAGATGGCCTGAAGGAGGTTACAGGCCAGCATTTCTCAACCTTGGCAACTTTCAACTTCCATGATTCCCTAGCCAGCACAGCTGGCTGGGGAATTCTAGGCATTGAAGTCCACCTATCTTAAAGTTGCCAAGGTTGAGAAACACTGCTCTAGGCAGACTGTCTTTTCCTGCACTTCCCAAATAGCTCTTTCTAGCTCCAGTTTGACCCACAGTGTTCTGATTTTCTCTGGACATTGTCAATAAAAGACAGATATACTTCTGCACATCTTTGCCATGTGAAACTCAGAGGTGATAAGTCCAATTTGAAACTTTTTCATTGTTATACAAGACAGCTAAGCAGTTTTGAAGGAAGACAAATATCATAACCCAGAGGGATCCTTGCAGACAGTGTTAGAATGGCAGTAAGTGATGAATATAGCTGGAAAAATTTAAGAGAAAGCTCTTTAGTTGCTTCATAGGTATGATCCCCATTTTATTGAAGTATATTTAAATGCACAGGTTATATTAAAAATATTTGTTGGTCTCTGGATTTTTTTCTTAAATCCTACAGCTTTTCTTTTCTATTTTCTGTTGTCACTAGACAGGAAAGGGCACATTTTCATCAATGTCACTATATGTCTATTTGATTGGTCCACCCCAGGTGTCTAATGGAGAGGCTTGATTTCCAGAGGTTGTTTGAAGAATCTCCTAAGTTGATGGTGGGCAGTTTTGTCAAGGCCTTCTGGAACAGGGAGGTGGCCATGGCTATGGCCTTAGATGAATTTGCACCTGAATGGCTTCTCCCAGCTTTCCAAGTCAAAGGGAGGGGTCCTCTTGATTCTCGTGAGCTCCAGGAAATAAAGCAAGCCAAAAGACACCTAGAGCATCACTGGCATGAGGAATGAAGCTGACTATAGAGGAATACAGAGATAACCTTGAAGAAGGAATGCAACAGTGATTATGTAAACATCTTCTTAGCCCTAAAAGAGAGGAGGGAATGAGAAAGAAACTCAAGACTGATCTGCCTTGATTGTCTTTGGTATAAGATGGGGCAGAGAGAAACTTTGTCAGGTGTTCAAGATTCTGTTCTCATACTCTTTAACAATTAAATCAAGTTCCAGTAGCCCTTGTGGAATTTGTTTCCTGACCCAGCCTATCATTGAGCATTGGTAAGAGCCTGTATTCAGACCTACCCCATAGCGATAAGAGTGGCAAAACATCAATATTCACTGCTTTTATTGTATCCACAAATTGCCATTCAGCAGTCCTTAAAAGTGATCCACACCCTATTGGGCAGGGACAAGAAAGAGGGTTATCCAAAGGACTATTGTGAGAAATTTTCTAGGCATCTGGAGAAAGAGTCACTCACGGTTTGATCCAGTGAGTCCTGAAGAAGTGGATGGTGTCCTCTGCAGCATCAGCAAAGCGCCCTTCCTGGTTGGTGAAAGCCTCTGAGGTGTTGAGGGGAGCTGGGCTGGGGCAGTGGTGAATGCACCCTTGAGATAGAGAGTTACCCCTTCTTTGAAAGAAGCAGTGGTACACTCCCTCCTCAAGAAGCCATCCTTTGACTCATATGTACTGTACTGGACAGTTATCAACCTGTATCCACACTTCCTTTTTGAGGGAAGGGTGTGGAGAAAGTAGTTGGCTGCAGAGGGCCATGGAGGAAATATACAATCTGAATACACTTAGACATGATTGCTGGTGGGATTGGGATAGGGTAGTGTTACCCTCCTGGTTCTGCTTGATCTCTCAGTGGCTTTACCATTACCCTACTGAGCTGTCTCTGAGGGTTGAGAGAGCGGGCACTGTGTTTCTCCTCTTTCCTGAAGGGACAATTTCAGTCAGCGTGGATGGAGAGATAGAGCCCTTGATCCCTCAATTGGGGGTTGCCACAGGACTTGACACTCCTATTCATCTTCTACAAAAAAAACTGCTGGGCAAGATCATCCATTGGCATAGGATCAGGTTTTGTCAATATGCTCATGATATCCAAATGTATATCTTGAGTCCTAGCTGAAGTGATGCTGTCAAACAGCTGTCTAGGTGACTAGAGGCTCTCTGCGTCTAGATGGGGAAGACTGGGTTGAGACTCAATCCGAGACAGAGTGGCTTTGAGTTCAAAGGCCTACCAATTCCAGTGAGATTCCATCATTAACTCTGAATAGGGTTGCACTCCTCTGGGCAGAGTTGGTTTGCAGTT
This sequence comes from Candoia aspera, assembly GCF_035149785.1. NCBI lineage: Eukaryota > Metazoa > Chordata > Lepidosauria > Squamata > Candoiidae > Candoia > Candoia aspera. Next base: position 60,175,336 of record NC_086159.1, on the reverse strand, counting down.
TAGGGGTCCTCTTGGGCTCATAGCTCCTACGCAGGTAGACTAATTTGGTGGTCTTCATGAACAAACAGTTCCTACCTCTGTGCACTAATTGTGGCCTTTCTTGGAATGGGAAATGTTATTCACTGTCACTCACCTCTAGATTAAACTGTTGCAATATGTTTTACATAGGGCTGTCCTTGAAGAGCATTTGGAAGCTACAGCTGGTCCATAATGCAGCAGATTGACCAATTATGGGTGTACCTAGAGGCAATCACCAACATCTCTACTTTAAAAATATTACAGCCCTGCTAGGGACATGACTTAGGATGAGGAAGATGGGACCGGGAAGAGGAGCTAGAAGCATCAAATGGCAGGCAGTCTTGTTGCTGAAGATTTTAACAGTACTGGAGCCAGTGACCCCAGCAAGTTCACAGGACCCCTTGCCCACACCCACTAACAGTAGTTTAGACTCAGAGGTTCAGTCACTTAGTCCTGACAGATATATTTCATGAAGAGCTAGGAACAGAAACATGAACCTCACAGATCTGAGAGGCTAGCCAAAACATATGTGAGTGCTAACAGAAGAGCCGACTCTGCAGCTACTGTTTGATGAGTCTCAGCCATGCACTGGGGAGGGGGGAGTTCAGCATGGCTTATTAATAGGAGTTGCTCCCTTTGGACAATGCTGAGAACAACTTATCAGGAAATCTGCTTTTGCTTGTAAATATCCTGCATTGTGTGTTTTGGACTTTGGATTTCATCTGACCTTGCCTGTTTCTTCTCCTTTGGATTCATCACCTGATGTTTACTGGTCTTGATCCCTGCTTGCCTATTGGACAATGAGTACATTCTGTCCTCAGAGGTACCATGAAAGGACTTTTTCAAAGGCTGCTTTATTTCAAGTAGATGAAATTGTTTATCTCTGGCCTGTGGCAGATTTATAGCCCCCTAGTTTACTTCCTGGCAACCAGCTGTGCTGGCACAGAAAAGAGTGGCAATGGTTGCCAGTTGGCTTCTGGGTGCAATTCAAGAAAATGGTTGTCACCTTTAAAGTTCTTCATGGTTCATGGCCTTAGTATCTAAGGGACTGTTTTCTCCCAGTGGCATCTGCTTACCTGATAAGTTCCAGTTGTATGTCTCCTTGATCAAAAATTGTCACCTTCAGGGGCCATGTAAGCATACCTTTTCAGTTGTCCCCCTCCTCTGGGATAGCATCCCACTCCCCGCATCTGCAATCAGCCTCTTTCCTCCTTTTTAAAAAGAAAACCTGGTTGTTTCACAAAGCCAGGGAGGTCGGATTGTTGTGACTACTCCTTGAGATGAAGGATTTATTTTTTTACTATTATTGCTAATGCTTAGGTAATGGCTTCAGGTTCTATAGGAATATTACATAGATGTTGGGGGTGGTTGGCATTATTTATATGTTTCATTTTTTTTTAAAATCCCAAATGCATCTTGGGGAGTTGTATGCTACTCAGTCAGTGGACTGGAATGGTCCATAAGCCCTGCAGGTTTGTGTTTACATTAAAACAAAAATAGCAGAATATCTTTATTAGGACCACTGAAAATGACAAAGAATTCAGCTAGCTTTCAAGGGCTCATTACCCCTGTTATTGAACATCATGAAGGCACTGGGAGAGGTCATTCAACATCTGGAAATTGATTGGATTGACATTTGACGTGCATCCCACTACTTAAAGTGTCCTCTAGTGCTGGTGGTTTACCAGAAGTACACAAAATCTACAACTTCTAATGTCAACATCTGCCCTTCAATACTGGCAGCAGTTCCCCCTCTCCCCCCAGTTATGGAATGCTCTCCCCAAACTCCAGATTGACACCAATTCTGGTTTAATTTCAGCACTGACCGAAGACCAGGTTATTTATCCAACTTTAGGGTCTTGGTGACTAGAATTTTTTGTGAATTTGTGCTGATGGTTTAGAGTTTATCGGTTCTTGATTGTTTTTTCCTTATTTACCTTGCTTTGAAATCTGTGAATAAAGAGTGAGTTATAATTTTTTTAATAATGGACATAAACTAACATCTCAGTAATGTTTGTGCATATATATCAATGGGCTGGCTGGATGCCCCTTTGGCTGTTTCCCCAATTAAAAACTTCAAAGATATTGTTAGTGGGTGTTGTGAAGAAGTGAGGGTCATGCCTGAAGCTGCAGAATGATATTAGAGGTTTACAGAGAAGCAGCTGATAATGAAACCCACAGATGCAATATGCCTGATTGGTATCAAGTAAAGGAAGATTAAAACTCAGATGGATAACACCGTAGAGTGAGAGTCTAAGTTATGGCTTCTGTTACTCTGTCCCACCATCACCAGTTATGTAACTGCACCGTTGTAAGGCTGGCCCTGTAATGGTTTCTGTTGGCAGATTGCTGGGAAAGCCTTTGGCCCAGGAGAGATCAGAAAAGTCACACACCAGGCATTTCTATAAAAATAATTTATTTACAGAAAACTAAACATATTTAAAAGACTTGGCTCTCAGCCTGACTTTCTACATGTCTGCACAGAAGAGAAAACAGGAACTAAAACAAGTCCAGGCAAGTTTTCCCCCAGGGGCAAAAATCAACATCTGAAAAGGGGACAGTTAAATTCAACCTTTGCACTTGGCCAAAATGATTAGTTACCATAGTAACCCCAATCTGTAGTAGAAAACAATATATTAACAGTTTCTAGTTCTTTGAAATACAATAGAAGAGGTTTTGTGTCATTTAGGCTTGGTGAGAAAAAAAAATACTTGGCTCTTATAACTAATAAGCCAAGTTCTTGATGCTGGTACCAAATCAACCAACCAACCAACTATAAAAATGTAACAGGAGACATTTCACAGAATCCTACATTTGTTTCCTTTGCACAGTATAATTAATGTTAAATTAATAGATCTCAAGAGAAGTTAGTATTGGTTTACCCCTATGGAGTTATGTCCTATCTCCGATATGCAAAAGTAGCAGTCAATCCTTCAGACAATGAATCAGCTTGAGAAAAGCAACAGACTAATTAATAGCTTTTGGGAGTTCCCTGTCCCCAGGCTAAAGGTCAGAAAGAATGCAATCTACTGCCTATTTAGATAAGGGGATATGCTAGAGAGGAGACATATATAGAAATATTTGCTGCTGTAGGAAAGAAAACAGTAACACTGATGAGTAAAATCTGAAACTCTAATGACAACTTGAGCCACTAAAAGGAAATCCATCTAGCCCTGCAGAGTCTATGGTACCTCATCCCATTTCAACCACTTTTCTAATCTGTATTCTGAATGGCTCCAATGAATGTATTATTTATAGTGTTGATTGCTGATATCTTTCTTTAAGAAATCCTTCCATTCTACTTTAGTCCCGGTGCTTGTAGAAAGTATTCCTTCCTCCACTGTACTATTGATTTCATTTCACGGAAAATATTGTTGTGGAGGCTGGTGTTGTTGAATTATTTCTATTTGGTTTTGACTTTGTCCTAAATGTAGTTACTCTAGCAATACTGCTACTTTCATTTCCTACTGGTGTTGAAGATTTCCTTTATTATAACCAACAGTGTTACTTTTTTTCTTTTTTCTCTTATTTTTTTTCATACCAACCACTGGGGACTTAGCATGCCTTCCTTGCCCAAGTTAGCTTTTGTACTGTCAGTGTTTCATCCTGCATTGTCTGATGTCCTGTAGTCACATACGTATATAGCAATCATGTTATTCCCTTTTAGGATAAGCAACATTATGCAAAATGCAGAAAATAAGTAAGATATGATACGTCAAACAAATGATAGGCGTGACATAAGAAAAGGAAATACAGCTAAATCTAGACCATACAGTATACACCACACACCACACACTATATACTATAACATGTTTCATCTAAGACCGTCTGTAGTTGAGCACCCACCAACTTCGAAAAGGGAAGTGTGAAGACTGAAAGTTATTAAAAATGGCAATAATTCCCTTCCCTCAGAGAAGCATTGACAGACTTCCCAAGCCAGACATTTACATTTACATTCAATCTGGCCATCAAAATGGGCCAGGAAAGGCATGGATTCTCCCTTCAGAGATCAGGATGTCCATGACCCTGTTGGCCTTCCGTAAGGCCGTGAAGACCTGGTCATGTGCCTGGGCACACTTAATAAGCTAACATTCCTGTATCCCCCACCATTCACTTTTTTTATCTTCCTCCTTGGAGGAACGCTGTTATTTTTCCCTTATACAATCTAAGGCACAAATAGTCTTCACACATTTGTTAAACAAATTGCACAGCCACTCCATACACAAATCACATCCATATCTTAATGTTTCTCCAATTACAGTATCTACAGCTGCAGTCCTACCATTTTAAAACATTCTCACTGCATTTATGACTTCCTTTTCAACTTTTATTTTCTTGGACATTAACATTTATAGCATTTGTTTTAATACCACTCTTCCATATATCACTATCACTTCCATACAAATCTTTAAAATACTCCTTGCAGCATTCTCTTGCCTCAGTTTCATCTCAAATCATTTCATTACCTTTATTTTTAATTCCATTCACTCTGCTGGAGGCTTCTCCACTTCCAGAACAATATGTCTATCAAAACTGCTCTGCATTTTTACTGCCTCTTTCAACCTAAACTGTTCCTTTCTCTCTTTGACCATATTCTTTCCAACTATCTTTTTTCTATGTACTGCACCAATCATTATATGCATTTGTTTCTCATCTACTGCCTGTTCTTCCTTTTATCAGGATTGGATTAGATGGTCCTCCTGGTCTCTTCCAACTCTACAGTCCTATGATCACTCCACCAAGCTCCCTTTTTTGTTCCACACTTCCTATTAATCTAACCCCATAAACTTTTGTGGCACTTTTTTTCTTCTTCCAGGCAGCTTCTATTTCCTTTTTCTTTATATTCTATTTTATTTATTCTGTTTGGTGATGAATCTATCTTCTATTACTTTTTCATACAGAATTTGTACTCTTTTCCTACAGTTGTTCTACTTTCCCTATACTTCCTTTCACTTCTTTATTTTTCTTCCAGGTCCATTTTTCCAAAGATACATTCTTGACACTACCAGAAAATGGCCTGTGTCTCATTCAGAACCTCTCATCAACCTTGTAACCTTCACTAATTCTCTCAATCTTTCATCAGAAACAATCAAATGAATCATTATATTTATTCTTTTTCTATATGTATAAACCACATATTCAGAACAGATCTTCTTCAAAACAGATACTCATCAAACAGTCACCATTCATTCTTGGGTCTCCAAATAGCCAATCACTTTTTCTGAACTCCCTAGTATCATTTCTACCCATCTATTGATGTCACTTTTTTGTTTGTTTTTTGTTTAATTCATGTCTGGTTCTTCCATTATCACAATTTATTGGAGTGTAACATGCAGCCATCACTAACCTATGAATTCCAGTTTTATATGCATCCATAGCAACCAAGATGACACCAGTTCATACTGTTACATACATTTCTGCCCTCTAATTCATAATTAAACCTACAACTTCATTTCCACGCATGCACAGAATACTGTAAACTATTAAACTGGCAAAACTGGGTTTTGATTGTGATTGTGGCATAATAGCCTAAAGTGAATGTTACTGTCCTTCCTATTAGCAGGAAATGCTGCAGCCTTCTCTAACTTGTTGGCTGCCTCCCACTGACTCAAAGGTATAATATGCATTAACATAGAAACAGGACACTGCTGTATTTATGTCTACTCTTAATTTGCCCCCTTTCCTTCCTCAGTCCTCATCTGAATGCACTTTCACCTTGGATAAATTCAAATGAAGAATGTACCTGTCATCTACAGTACTTGGCATTCTTGCATAACTTTGTAAGAGGGGTGAAACTAAGATAGATTTTGCAGCGTTATAAAAATATAACAGCAGCGGGTCAGTCTTGATGTAGTTCCTGCTGTATTGCTCCATGAAACAATAATTACACTGTATATTATGAAGCCATGTCTAGTCTTCCCTATAATATACGATGGTAGACAAAACTAAAATAAATGGAAGTGCCCATTATAGTTCCACTATGAGTAAAACATAGCCAGAGCAAAACAGCTGCCTGAAATTCAGGAGAAATTATTGGGAGATATTAAATGATGCACTTTGTTTTCATGTCTTAAAAAAATGAAAGAAAAGAAATGAAAGAGAAACATTGTATTCTCCAGATTTCATCAGTGGGGGAAATATATCATACACTTAAAAGAGAGGCATCTTTCTCACTGGAATGCCATTTCAAAAGAGGATACATAATTGGCACCAACTTTGCTTTCTTTTTGACACCAAAATGTCCCTTTCGCCTAGGCAAAGTAAATATTAAATGTTTAAAATTTATTTGGCTGTTGGACTGTGACATGCTTTTCTCTCAAGCTGTCACTGTTTTCCTGTTCTTTATCACTTTCAGATCTCCATTATTAATGTTTTTACATTTCATAGTTGTTTCACAATGAATTCTGAATAAATCCATCATATTCCCATCTATGCCGTTGGGTGGCTCACTTTGGAATATTCATCTACCTAAAGTTTATCCTGTCCACATCAACCTCTTTTTCCTGTTCTTTCCGCCATTTCCTTCCTAGTGCACATTTGAGCATTGTTGTAGGTGTTTCTCCCCATCACTGGAATTTGCAATTTGTGTGTGTGTGTGTGTTTATAAAATAATTTCTGGAATTTTGGAACTTTAGAAGCAGGCATAGAATGTCTGATTCCCACCCTCCTCCCAGCCCCTTTGACACAAATAATCCAGAAGCCCAAAACTTAATGCATATGTGGGAACTCTGTATGACTTTTTTTCTTTTTGGTAGCTGTATGCTCAAAGTGAGAGCCGGTTTGGTGCAGTGGTTAAGGCATCAGGCTAGAAGCTGGGAGACCGTGAGTTCTAGTCCTGCCTTAGGCACAAAGCCAGCTGGGTGACCTTGGGCCAGTCACTCTCTCTCAGCCCTAGGAAGGGAGCAATGGCAAACCACTTCTGCAAAACTTGCCAAGGAAACTGCAGGGACTAGTCCAGGCAGTTGCCAGGAGTCAACACTGACTTGAAGGCACACACAGATGGACACAAATGCTCAAAGTGCACAATTCTAAAATGCATGTACACCTGTGTTTTTGCCTTTGCATTTGCAAAGAGAGCAGCAGCACATATACTGATATCATACCAATAATATGACTAAGGAAGTCCACTAGGTTTTAAACAATACAAGAAAACAGTCAGAACAAAGCCTTTCTTAAAAAAAAAAAGATATTTTTTCAGATGTCAAAACAAAAACAAAACAAAACCTCCCAAAACTTTTTCACAGCTTGCCCTCAATAAACAATAAAGATGAACAGGAACCGTCTACAGGTGATTGCTTTAAAAGGGCACCCAATGATTTGAAATTTTGAGCATCTGGATTGTGAAAAAAATAAACATGAAAAGAAATGAACATGAAAAACAAAACAAAACAAACATTAATAATAATGACGATCTTGCAGAGCATTCCCACCAAAAACATAGGAAACCACTAAATTTCCATAGTTTCAGATATTGGCTTTTTTTGTTTGGGATCATTATATTTTAAATGGATTATTCACTGTCAGATATTTAAGCATGTGTGCCAATGTGTGCACTGCCCTTTGATTTGGTTGCCCCCCTGCCCCAAGATATGGCAACCCTGACTTTTTTGACCTTTTGGTAAAGACCTGGCTCCTCTCCCAGGCCCTGGGGTTGGGATATTAGTTGCTAGAGCTCTGGCACTGATTTATGTAATAAGTGGGAATTGGAAATTTATACCGAGGTTTGGATTACTTTGTTTTTCTGTTTTAATGGGACATTATGGGTTTTCTAAAATTTATTTTGGTCGCTGCCCAGAGTTTCCTTGGATACATGGGTGGCTATATAAATTGGATTAATAGAATTAAATAAATAAATGTTTAAAAAGTTATTTGGACACAGGTTTGGTTAGCTAATAGTTGTACACCTCTTGTGTTATTGTCTTATTGGTATTATTTTATGGGCACCACTCTGAGGTCCTTTGTTGAAGGTGTTCAGTGATAAATTACACTAAATTAGTCAAATAGTTCTGAGTTTATTTTATTTATTTATTTATTTTATTATTAAATGCATATCCTATCTCCCTGATTGCATGCACATTTGGAGTTAGTCATGTTTAAACTTGAGTCTCAGTGATTAATTGTGAAGACAAGGCAAGATGAACATAGTTGCTGATCCTTTTCCATCATTACTAAATATTTTTGCAGCGTGTTAGGAACCATCAGATTTTTTTTTCTAATATCTGCTCTTGTTCACCTCCTAGAAACTTCATGAACATGTTTTCTTGGCAACAGTGAATAAGTATTGGTCATTGCTTTCTTCCAGATTTTTTTTTCTTCCCAGTTTATTCTATAGCAAAGGAATTCCCTGGTACTCTCTCAGCCACGTACTAACCAGCTCCTACCTTTCTCTCCCTAAAGAATAGAAGAATTCCTTGTCAGTTCATCAACTGTGCATATGACCCTATTCTCTCAGTGAGACAGCTATCCATTTTTTTGTATGTGCTGCCATCACATGACTCAAGTATATAACTCACTCCATCTATTCATCAAGAATTACAACTCACTCGGTCCAAAACTGTCCATGTCTACATACCAGACAGTGATGATTGGATGCTCTTGTACTATTTGGAAGGCCAGAGGGGGGTGGCTTTGCTGTAGACTGCATAGTCTCCAAAGTATTGTGAGCTTCCAACCAGTCTTATTAACAGTTCTGTCACTTTCAGGAACAATAAAACCACATATAATTGCAGCTTCTGCTCCGACAAAAGTAAGCATGGATAAGGCAAAAGACACATTCTATACACAGTTACAAATGTTCCTGGATTGTCATGGAGAGGACTAATCCTGGAAGGATTCCAATGCTTATGTTAATAATAATTGGCACGGCTGGGAAAATGTTCTGGGCTGATGTAGAGTTGGAGAGATGAATAACAATGGCTAGCCCAGTAGCAAATAATCTAACAATTGGAAACAGCTTATTTCAGCATCCACTAAAATATCAATTAATATATTGCCCAGTTTGCCCAGTAAAAAGGATACATCAGTCCTTGACTATTACCTAATCAGCAGCCATTTTTTAACATCATTCATGGATGTCAAATTTACAAGAGATGCCTTGTATGTACAATCCTACAATTCCTAAATACTCCTACTGTAGACACATCCAAACATTATGAGTGAGTGATGCTACAAAACTCTATCAGCCAGCAGCAGTTCCAACTGATCCTGACCAACTGGTTTGCTGTCCTTGAAAAATCTAAAGATATAAATGGTCAAGCATTACAGTTGTCTGAAATAATTAATGGATGTGCGAAAGAAATCTGTCTGGAAGCATGACCATGGATTTCATATGAATGTCTAGCATTGGCAGACAAACAAAAACAGTGCATAAGCAAAGATATGACACATTTGGGAGCTTAATAAACAAGACGGTACCCATTCAAAGCAAAATGGAATGCCTATTGGGGTAGAAGAAGTTGAAGAAGCTGCATATTGTAGAGAATATTGCAGCCTCTTCTCCACATTACACCACCTGTGTGGTAAATTATTTCAGTGCATGAATAACAATATCAGAAAGGCAAATGACACTTATGTGAGCTCTTCTAAAATTGAACAACTGAATCATTTACAATTGCCCTGTTCTGGAAGACACTTCAGTAGAACCAGCAACTCTTCATGGCCCAGAATGTGAACCCAGAATTTCTGAAATAAAAGCTGCCATCCATCAGCTCTGGAGCCAATGAAGTCTCCACAGAAGCTCTAAGGACTGGAGGTGATACACTAAACTGTTGGCTCTACTCACTCCTTCAAACAATCTGGCAGTCTGAGGAAATATCTAATTTATGGAAATAGACAATTAGACTGCCAATTTTCAAGAATGGAGATAAGCAGGAGTGTAAGAATTATCATGATGTTAGCCTGACATCAGTCATGGGTAAGGTATTTATGAAGGTATTCCAACAAAGGTTTTGAAAAAAGAAAGAATAACTAGTCTAAGAAAAACAGGCCAGTTTTGATCTAGAAGATGATGCTGTGATCAAATATTTGTACTACCACAAGTGCTTGAGGAACAGATTACGTGTGGAAAGAGGCTTATCACTGGTTTCATTAACTTTGCAGCAGCATTGGACAGTGTTGGCTAACATTATGGGAGCTGCTCACTGCAGAGGTTGTGCCTGCTAAAACGGTATGCCTCCTACAGCAGGTATATGAAAGATCACAAAGCTCTTTTCAGTTAATGGTGAAATGTCCAAAGACTTCTCTGCATGTACTGTGTGAGGCAAGGCTGCATTGCATCTCCCTTGCTGTTAACACTGTGAGAGATGCAGTCATGCTGTAAATCAGTATAGTGTCAAATTTGGACAAGATGAATTCATCACAGACCTAATGTTTGCTGATGAGAACATGATTTTTGCAGACAGTGAAAGAGAAGCCTATGACATCTTACTTCATATAAAAATTGCTGCTTATCTATATGGCTTAACTATCAATACTGACAAGACCAAGGTATTCACAACTGATGGCTCTCAAGGAACCATCCACTTTGATGGAGCTCAACTTGAACAAGTTTGAACAATTTAAATACCTTTGCTCAATTGTCCATGAACAGATGCCACAGCCAATATCAGTGACTGAATTGGCCAGGCTGCCTCAACCTTTAGAGTACTGACATGGTGCCTCTAGTAAAAAAGAAGCACAAACTTTGCTACCAAAATGCACATCTACTGATCTCTCCCAAAGCTGTTGTATAGTGCAGAATCTTGGAGCTTGCCACAAAATGTTTTGAAAAAGCCCAGAGTTTTCCAAATGTGCTGCCTATGCTGAATATTAGGGATTTCAACCCATAACAAAATACAACATTCTTTAATAGAATGTTGCTGCAACCAACTGCTGGGACTGATGATATTCAGAAGCATTGAATGCAGTGGTCTGCTCTGGAAGTCATACCCGAAAGCTTGGAAAATATAATGATCAACTCCAAAGAAAACTTAGCTAAAACATATGGAAGAAGATAGAACAAGACTTAGCTCCAACCCAATAGAAGCAAAACTATCGGTCCACAACAAAGAAAAATGAAGGAATACACTGCATTATGTCAGAATACCTATAGCACCTACAGCTCCATACTTATTACACTATGGGTTATTAGAGATGTGAACTAAGGACCTCAAGTTCAGTTAATCAAGAAATCGGATGGCCCTCGCTCAGAGTATCTGGGCACTTTCAAAAGGTTTCCTGCAGCAGTATCTACAGGGAAAGTGAAGGATATCACAGGAATGCTGGCAGCGTCAAGTTGCAGTGCTGCAAGGCCTACCCATTTTTATGTAAAGAAGTGTAACGCAGTTATGAAACCGGAAGAGCCTGTAGACATGACTGGTTCACTGCATTGTTTTGTGATACCGTATCTTTTAGAGTTCATTTCCAAAAAATTTCATAAAAGGCATAGTTTTTCTATTTATTTATTTATTGAGAATTTCTAAATCATCTTGCTCGGGTAGTGTATAATAATTGGATTATAATATAATGAAAACCACATATCACATCCCCTTTCATATAACAGTGAAGAAGGAATTGGGCGCCAACCAAACTGTAAAGCAAATGGAGGCAATAAAACCTCTGTAAAATGACTTGGCAAATAAAACACTTACTGAGTTCAAACAATACCAGTTCCTGTGCCTTTGGGGAGGTGCTCAAAATTCAGTATTCCACTACAGAAATCCAGCACAATCTCTTTTATGCAGAGCTCATCTACCAAACTTGTGACATTTTAAAATGGGGAAAAATAGGCTTCCTGTTATTTGTAGTTTGTTTGTTTTTTTAAATGCTGGGTTTTTATTTATTCATTCATTCATTCATTCATTCAATTTCTTTTGTGGAAAACAAATAATTCACCTCAGAACACAATTTATTTTTAAAATTACATATATATTGAAGTGGACATATTGAGTCTCCATTTCGTAGATGAGGTTAATTTTGTAATTTGGCCTCATTTTTTTTTCATTTAATCCCCCCTCACCCACATGCTTTACTTCTTTTGTTTTTGAAGTACCTTGAGACGATGATCACGGCCTGAAGCAAAACTCCAACTTCTTCATAATTTATGATATTTCATATTCCATGAACTTCACTTAAAAGACCTTCACTTTAAAAAGATCTTTCACATGCTGTGCATATTGTTTTTAGAAGTACGAATACTTGAAACAGCTTGCTTAGAAAGACTTGAATGATAGGAGAAAATTCAAGTTCTTGAAAATCTTCCTCTTGCTTATCATACACACCCCTATTTTTAACAACAACCCATTTCTTCCTTGTTTCTGTTCTTTAAAAATGTCATGCTCTAAAATTGAATCTGATTAAGCTTTCTATGCAACCTTGTAGATCTGAAAATATCACCAACACTAAATTATTCTACTTGTATTGAATTTTAAAATTATGTTTAAAATCGCAGCATATAAAATGTATCAGTATCTGGTTTTTGTTTTTGTTTTCTGGTTGACAAACTTAGGGTCATCTAGTAACATTGTAGTAAATACCATTTCCTTTAATTTAACATTTCTTTGGTCAGAACCAACAATATAAGTACTAGCACATGATCAGAAACTGTGGTTGAGTCAATATGAACCTTTTCAGCTAAATTCAGCATGGATTGAGGAATTAAGAAATAGTCCAAATCTGAACATGTGCCATATGGAGTTGATAAAAATGTATATTCTTCTGTAGTTAAATTTGTCTCCATATATCAACTAAGTTAAATTGCTGCATCTATCTATAAATCTATCTATTTATCTACATACACATATGTAAATACATGCACATTTGTCCATCCACCTGTGCCGTATCAGTAGTTCTCAAAAGTGAATTAAGAATGTATTATCGGAATGTAACATATGAAGGAGTTAAGTTTACATGAGTATTTCAGGAAGTAATCAAAACAGCCCATGCTATGGTGCTAATTATACAATTTTCTATAATATAGCCATTATTTAGCTTCTATCAATGTTAAAGTCTATATAATTGTACTTTTCATGCCAGCAATGACATTTCCATTTCTTTATTAGGAACAGTTCGAGTTTTGCATTAATCCTTTTGTTTCAGGGTATTAGCACTTATAACCTAGCTAAATGAAGTATGGTATAAAACTCCCATAGGCATTTTGTGGAAAAGCTTTCATAAATCCAGTATCCCTCTAGATAAGCAATAGAGCTTTTCAATCTATGTAAACTCTACACCCAAGGACTGGATTTAAAGCATTTCCAAGTTATCAGCATTTTTTTTAAAAAAAATATTTTCTATGCAAAGTAACTCCTTTATAAAGTATTCATATTGGTTTCAGGGAAGTATTTTGTCAAAATACTGATGATATACAGTCATTTCTTGAGAATTCCTCCTAATAATCTTAGGAGTAAAATTTACCTTAGGATTCTTTCAAGTATTGGCTGGATTGAGACACTGTTTACCTGTATTATCTTTCTACTGCCGAATAGTGGGCATCAGGGTGAGGCATACGCCCAGCATTTCCTTAGCACCCACCTTTAAATATAGGGATTAATACTCACTTATCCATGGAGCAAGAATCTGACCACCACCAAGTTGTTTTAGAAGGTCACTGCCACTCCACCATCCTACCCCTGGTGTCATGGCTGTGACAATACTCAAAACCTGGTGCAGCAAATTTCCAGACAAGGACTTCTGCTCCCACCAGTCCACCCTAACCAGGTCTCAGTGATACACACCTAGTCCACTTCTCCTCCTCCTCAGTTAAACCATGGAGGAGTATGGTCTTGTTACAGATACACCTGGCATTTAGGTGCAGCAGCCTGAAGCCCAAACTCCCAGTAGTTTGGCATCTAGGACTTGTATTGTTTTGCAAACTCCTGATCATCCTCCAGACAGCTGTAGCAGTCTCCTGGATTGACCATGACATCAATACAACAGGATTGTTACAGGAGTGCTACATTCCAGAAAGCTTGCCTGTCTCCTTTCATGTAAAGGATGTTATTTGGAAGGAGAAATATTTTGGGATAAGGTTGCACAGCTTAATTTTGAATTCATTTGTGCTCATTAGACTTATTCTTTCTTTTATAGCTGTACTGTAAATAAGCCAAGAAAAAAAGATTCTCATGGAAAAGCAGGTGTGGCTTATTAAGTTACTAATTCTCCTACTGGCCTCTATAGGTTGTTTTTGTTTTAAATTTGAATATGCATTTACCTGCAGCAGTACCTACATGTATTCTGGTAATTGCAGTGTGTGTGTGTGTAAGCACACAGTGATACTAGGCAAATGTTCTATTTTCTGCCCATTTCACTTTTGCAGGTGTTCACTCATATAAGCTTATTTTTTTTTAAAAATGTTAACAATAAACCTGGCAGAGGATTGTATTAAATACACAATTTTAATATATTGCAATCACATTCATGTTCATAATTTTTGTTATACCAATATGCATTATGTGCATATTGTTCTTTTTTTCGTAGAATAGCACTGGCACTTTTTCTTGTTAAACTTACCCAGTCAGAATTAGAAACAGGAAAAGGCAGTACTTATTCTTACAGTTTTATATATGCCACACCTCTTTTCTATAAATCTGTCTCCGATTGTTCATGAGGAATGGTTGACTATGGAGTGGCAACATTGTGAAAATACAATACAGTTTAACTTGAAATAGGTTATATGTTCCTCAGGGTATGGTAGAAAACCAACAGATAAAATGGCAACCCCAGTGATATTATAGAAGTTCTGCCTGTTTTTTTTATGTACAGGCAAGGCTTTGATTGCACCATCATGGTCACCATCTTGCCTTATTCTGAAAATAAGATAAAACTGGCTAAAGAAGTAATTACCCTTGTTTTAAGTATTACTTTTAAATTGAAATATCTTGATTAATAAATTGTTAAGACAGACAGACAGACAGACAGATAGATAGCTATAGATATATATTTTATACTTATTAATGTTTTAGGCTTGCAGTACCTGGGTAACAAATGTATTAATATAGTAATAGAGGAATGAATGCTATATTATTAAGTGAACTATTTTATTAGTTGGTAGTATATTATTTTATCTCCCTGTTTCACTCTGTTTCTGTCCTTTAAAATTTTCCTGGGCATTGACCAAATAGATATTATTGATTGATTGCCTTCTGTTGCAGCATCCTGCAGATTTCCCTGATATTACTTGTTTCTATGTCAGATAAAGAAAAAAAAAAGTGGTGGTAAGCAGTATCTATATTATACTAGTGTGATAAGCAGTGCTGTTTTCTGATTGTCATGTTAGCCAAGAGCAGTGCAGAATAGCATACATCAGCCTTGCTACAAACGTTATTAACATGTTCCAATTTTTATTTATTTGTTTATCATGTTCCAAACGTGTTAAACATATTCCAAATTTTATTTATTTGTTTATCAAATTTGTATGGCTGCCCATCCCACAAAAAATGACTGATTGGCGTTACGCTGTCAGCCTTTTAGGTAGTTATTTAATTAGACTTAGTTTTGGCCAGGGTCTGCCCCTGGAATTATTCCTGAAAGCCAAGAAAATGCAAAGTTAGTAACACAAGAACAGGAAGACTGAAATATATTCATTCATTTTAGATGTATGTTTTTCTTTTTGAAACCTTGATTTTGCTGTTCAAATATTGTTATCTGATACAGTCAAGACTAAGATTATTGTTGTGGAAGCAATAGATAGATGATAGATAGATAGATAGATAGATAGATAGATAGATAGATAGATAGATAGATAGATAGATAGATAGATAGAATGTGTTTGTGTGTATGCTTAATAAATACCCACACACGTACATACAGTATATACATACACACATACACAAAGAACTTACAGGACTATACTCATAAAATGTGTTATGTTCAATCCCTCTAATAGGAAGGGAACAACTAAAAATTAAAATCCTCTTTAATGATGGAATCAGAAATAAAAGAACCCCACTAAGAAACCCTATTATTATAACACTAAAGACTAAATCTGCTTTTGTTGTTGTTGTTCGTTCAGTTGCTTCTGACTCTTCGTGACTTCGTGGACCAGCCCACGCCAGAGCTTCCTGTCAGCTGTTGCCACCCCCAGCTCCCCCAAGGTCGAGTCCGTCACCTCTAGAATACCATCTATCCACCTTGCCCTTGGTCGGCCCCTCTTCCTTTTGCCCTCCACTCTCCCTAGCATCAGCATCTTCTCCAGGGTGTCCTGTCTTCTCATTATGTGGCCAAAGTATTTCAGTTTGGCCTTGAATATCATTCCCTCAAGTGAGCAGTCTGACTTTATTTCCTGGAGGATGGACTGGTTTGATCTTCTGGCAGTCCAAGGCACTCTCAGAATTTTCTTCCAACACCACAGTTCAAAAGCATCTATCTTCCTTTGCTCAGCCTTCCCTATGGTCCAGCTCTCACAGCCGTATGTTACTATGGGGAACACCATTGTTTAATGATGTGGACCTTTGTTGTCAGTGTGATGTCTCTGCTCTTAACTATTTTATCGAGATTTGTCATTGCTCTTCTCCCAAGGATTAAGCGTCTTCTGATTTCCTGACTGCAGTCAGCATCTGCAGTAATCTTTGCACCTAGGAATACAAAGTCTTTCACTGCTTCTACATTTTCTCCCTCTATTTGCCAGTTCTCAATCAAGCTGGTTGCCATAATCTTGGTTTTTTTGAGGTCATAGTATTCAAGAGAAGTAGTCTATATTTGCAAAAGGATAATACTCAATGTCTTTATTTGTATTAACAGCATTTAATTAACATTGCCTTGTTAATAATTCATGTAGTTTAAATAAATAAATTTCTATATGTATGATCTAAGCAATACATGGCATAAATACAGTAAAGATAGGGTGGTGGCAACCTGGGGGCTTGCAGGCAGAAGGCACAACGGTCAGACCTTCAATCTGTTAAAAAAAAAATGTTAACTCAATCATGGTCTGGTGTAGCACCACTTCACACCCATAAAGGAAATGTAGCATTTGCCCATGGTGGTATGATATGTGGGAGTGGAGTGGCAGCTGGAATTGGATTATGAGCAATTGCAGTAGCCACCTTTAGTGTATATTGACTAGGATGGTCAGTATGAAGTTGCAAAGAGTTACAGAAGACTTACAGTAACTCTTTGCTTTCATTTAGTGGTTGTCTGGATTGTTTTCTGCCCAGATTTGATAGCCAAGAACTGATACAACGTTCTGGTACTGCTCCAGGCCATTGTTGCCCTTTGTCCCCAGGAATGGCATGTGTGTGCAAGCCCCAGGCTGTGGGACAGACCTGCTCCATCAAATGTAGCTACTTACTCTTTAATTGGTGACTAACATTGGGATGGGGATAATCTGAGAAGATCGCTTTGAAGCCCCAGGGAGCTATACTTACAAACCTGTAAGAGACACAGGTATGTGGAGCAGTGCCACATGATTTGTTCCCCACAACACACACACAAATTGAATCCCCTATCAAGGTTTGTACACATTTAAAATGATGGTCAAGTGAAGAGGTCTAAATCAGTGTTTCTCAACCTAAGCAACTTTAAAATGTGTGGTCTTCAACTCCCAGAATTTCCCAGCCAACATGGGGATTTTTGGGAGTTGATGTCCACACATTTCAAAGTTGCCAAGGTTGAGAAACACTGGTCTAAACCACTGACTGCAGGGAACAATGAAGTTGCTTAGAAGAACTGCAGAAAGCCAGCCAGCCATTTGCTTACCCAGACAGAAATCCCTTTGAGGTGCCTGAAGCCAGGCTACTACCCCTGACATGGCCTTTTGCATAGCCAGTGTGACCCTCAAACTAGCAGGGTCCTCCACTGACTGGACTTGCAGTACAGCTCCAAGGAGGTTGCTGATCCTTCAAAAACTGAACCATTATCCTTACAGAACATTGCCTCATTAGACATTGTCTGTCTTGTCTGTTTGCTTGTTTGTTTGTTGAAAAGATTTCGCTGAAAAGACTTATATGGCTGCCAGATTAATCAATTTATTAATAGTGAATTAATAACTCTTAAGGATGCTCAGTCAGGACCTGCCCTATCATTAAGCAAAATGAGGCCAGCATCAGTAGTCTTTAGGAATATGGGGTGGATTCAAGGCGAAGGTCCCTTTTTCAACTTATGTCACAATGCTGCTTTTGTCATTTGTGACAAAATTGTGATCTGCAGTTCCTAATGGCTCTCATTTCTAAATAGAGAAGGTGGTGGATAGCATTAAAAGCTCCTTTGGTAGATTCTAGGGGCAGAGCAATAAATAGCACAGGGTCTGTCCTGAGCCCCTTAACCTGGTGTCTCAATGTGAAAGGAGATATTTTCCATAAAATACCAGTCCATTCAGCTTCTGTATACTGAATGGGGAAGTCTCATCATTTGGACATTTGCTTGAGGCAGCTAAATGTCTTGGGCTGTCTCCAGTGGGCAAGACAGTAGAAAAACAGGGCATCTCTCCCCTGCTTGATCTTCAGAGCTAACAGTCCTAGTTCTGTACCACAAGCATGGATAAATACATATGGATTTAAGCACGGATCTTACAACAGGACTCTGCATAGAATGCCTAACTCAGGAAACAGCTTGTTCTACCCCACAATGACATGGAGTAGCTCCTCTGGATTCTTTCCTAACTCAGAAACCTTATTTAGGAAAATCAGAGTTTGCATGGGAAAATGCAAACCCATTCTAACAGCAGCTATAATTTCTCTGATTTTTATTAGAACAGGATGTAAGTTGCAGCACAGCTAGTCCATTATGAAGGGATGAAGTATGCCAAAGAGTATAGAAACCAGTAGATGGGTTTCACATTCCATGGCCTTTTGAGTAGAGCAACTTCTTCTTCAGACCATTTTCCCAGTGTTTACAAGCTCTCAACAAACCCTTGTGAACAGAGTTCGACTGCCATGAATCTTCCTGCTCTCAGCGTATCTGGTGACAGCCCCCCAAGAAGTAACACAAGGACATAAACCTATTATGAGGGCCCATGGGATGAGGGCTACTGCTTTCAAGGACCAAACATACACAACTGTATTATTTACAGATATTTATCCCAGAGAGAGCAGCCTATTTGCAGGACAAATAAATCAATAAGGGAGGAAGCTAAAGTGAATGAAAACTAGTACAATAAAAAAAAATGACTTAAGAAAAAATAAAAGATTTTTTGTATGCTGTGAAAGGACAAGAAGAGAGGGGATGGGAAAGAAGAAGAATGTAAAGTTAGATAGACAAGCTACCTAAAAGATCATTGAGCAGGCATCAGAATAGGAATGAGGACCTAGAGTCACCATTCAGGATCTGTGTCCAAGACACAGTGAATCGTGAGTGTGAATGGAAACGAATCTGTATCTCTCTCTCCATTGCCACCAACAATCTTGCCAGAAATAACTACAGTATTTCACAGAATTGCTAGCTGCTACAGTCATCCAGATACTTTTGTCAGACTCATGCTTCATTCATTGATACTTCTTTGGAACACATCTTTACATTTCTGCTGTGAGTCAACAAGTGTTGACTGTGCAAATGTGAATGCCATCTTGAGATATTTCTATCAACTGGAGCATCTGACTGGCTGTTCCTAAAAACATAAATTGGACTAAGTCAGGTGTGAGCCCTGTTTTTGCAGCTCCAGGTACTTTCTCTGATCATGCTTGCTGAAAACTGGCAGCCATTTTGAGATGGGAAAATACTCAGAAACAATAATGTGAACTCTAAAATAAACTCAATGCACTTTTGAAAACCAGATCCCCTCAATTCCCCTCACACCTATAAAATCTTGGGCCCATCTAATTTGCATTATACAACCACCCAAAGAATGGTAAGTGTGACTACCAGCCATAAAAATAGTTGCTTCCTGCTGGAGTTGACAGATTTTTAATGAGATAAATTAAGGTAGTTTTTATATTTTTACAATCTGTCATACTCATTAATAAAATCTGAGCAGTGTATGAAGCACAGCCTTTCTTTAGCAATGTCACAGTGAAATCTGGGACATTTTTTCTTTCTTTCCTGCTTGATGAATTTATCCTGGAATTGTTTTAGTTAACATAAATCAGCCACAGGAATGTATGTAGGGAGTGGTCAAAAAAGTCAAGATGGCAGACAAAACTACACAATTGAATCCTACTCTTTTTTTTTAGCCCAAGTTAAAAAAAGGAGGTCTTTAATCATGCAAGTGTAGACACCATCTTTTTTCATCCTCTTCCAACACCCCAATCAGCAACACATGGGTAGCTTAAAATATGATAAATTTTACAGCTTCTTTTGAAACCAGTATAACATTCTAAATATTTGATTTCTCATTGCTCTAATATTTTAGATTTTGTCCAGTATTCTTCTTGACAGGAATAACATTTCTATAATTCATTAGCCATATGTCAAGGGAAAAGTTTCTTTACTTTCGGAAATAATTTTAAAACAAAATAATAAGAACATCTATAAAGCTTAAAAATTGCTTTTCATTATAAGGAGAAAAGTCTGTCTTGGCAACTGTAAAATAAAATTAAATACTGCTATATAGACACATGAGCACCATCCATCAGGAAATGTTCTTCGGGAAGCATGAAATCTAAATAACTAGCCAGCTCATATGATCAGAATAATGAGCCATATTTCATCTGGCTAAAAGTTAAAATTACCACTTCATTGCATCAACATTAATTTACGTTAAGACCCAATCCAAAGACATAATTCATTTGACTCATATCTTTCTAAGCAAAAATAAATATAGATCTACATAACATTTAATGTACTAGTACTTATATATAGATGGAAATCATGAAAGAATATTAGTTGCAAATAAATTCTTAATAAATAAAAATATCTATTATTGTATAAGATTTCAAGGATCATATTCTGTATGAAATGAAATCATTCTGGCTTATGCAATGATAAAATTTTTAGTCTTAATGGTGCCACAAGAATTTTTTTTTTTTTGGGTAGTTTTAGGGGAAAAGATTTCTCGATACTGCTATAATTTAAACAAAACATCTTTCATAGTCCTTACAGATCCTTTGGTCCTTCTGGATCCACTGCATGAAGGCACAAAGCAGGCACTTGGTTAGCCAAGACATCTCATCAAATGTTCGCCATGGATAATGTTTTAGCATAGGCAAGAAGATGGTTACTAGAACTTGTGCCTGCTGATTATCCAGGTGTTAAAAAGATAGGCAACTTCAGTGTCCACTCCTCATTTAAAGTTATTTGTCTTCAGACTTGGAGCAGACAACATTTCAAAGAAAGGATGTCTTGAAAGAGAGAACTGTCCTCTAATAGCCCTCTAAACAGAGCGGTGTCTCAAGCATGGCCAAGGCTAATGAAAGTTTATTCAAGTTTCAGTGACATTTGGGTAAAATGTTAGGCTGAGATTTTTGAGTTGGGCCAGGATCACCTGAAAACTGACCAAGCACCAGGCCAGTGGAAGCACATTCAATAGGAAAGAATTTTTAGAAATATGTTTAAAATAAGTAACATTGAAACAGTGTATGGGGGAGGGGGTGCAGAATGAATTAGGCAGTAATCAAGAAATATATTTGAATCAATTCACAGTGATTGTGAGCTCAAACAAATGATGATATGAGGAACAGCTTACTGTATCTGGAGCCAAGACCCAAAGCCTTACATAGCCCAGTGTACGTATCCAAACTCCCAAGATTACAAAACAAATCAGGCAGTGAGGATACATCTAAAACATCCACATCCAAAAGTCCTAGAGCCCATTATTTGAAGCTAGTGATTTCTAACAATCAGTGAATACAATGGGTTGGAATTCAAGTTTTGTAATCTGCTCAATTGTGTCCAATTCTCAGAGACTGCCTGGACAAGTCCCTGCAGCTTTCTTGGCAAGGTTTTTCAGAAGTGGGTTGCCATTGCCTGCTTCCTAGGGCTGAAAGAGTGTGACTGGCCCAAGGTCCCCCAGCTGGCTTTGTGCCTAAGGCGGGACTAGAACTCACGGTCTCCCAGTTTCTGGCCTGATGCCTTAGCCACTACACCAAACTGGTGCTTGGAATTCAAGCAGGTGGCTTATATTTTATCTCTTGTTGAAACTTTATAAAATGTTATGGGGAAAAAAATGGAATTCAAGGACGTGGCCTGATATTTTATTTTATAGAGATAAAATTCCTGGTGGCCAGGAAAGCTGATTTCAAAACAAAGTTCTTTTTAGGAGATTTTTAGGAGTCTTTTGTCATTTCTGAAAATGTATACATTTTTTACCAAATTAATTGCACTAAAAAAGTAGTGCAATTACTTAATTTTTTTAAAAAAAAATTGTTTTCAAGGCTGTAAATTTTAAGTGAAACAAATGCTCAGAACTAAAGTTCACTTTCAATTTGTTGACAGAAGCAGCTTTTATCAATTTAGACAAGCAGCAGAGTACCCAAATACCTGTGTTTTTATAATTGGATTTCTTTTAGGGTGTAGCTGAAATTATGAGTTTTAAAGTTATAAATTAACTATTGTCAGGGCCAACAATGATATCATTACCATCTCGGTACAACAAATAACAACATTTTCTATTCACTCCTCTGAGAATACATTTTTAAAAATTGAATTAATTAAATACAGTTAATACGCTTTTCCCCCAGGTTATTCAATAATTCTTTCACTTTATTAAAAATTGTGATCCTATAGCAATTCCTGGATAGGTGCTGGGGGCTGTGTCTAGTTTCTTTGTGGGGTACAAGGGGCACATTTGTTCAAAAGTCTGCTCACTCAACGAAGAGTCAGGATTGTGAGTGTTTTGGGGTCCTATGAATTAATCATAATTGAAAACATAACTTGAAAAAGAGCAGTGAATCAAATGAAGTTGCATACAATTTTTTCACCCCTCTCCAAAGGATTACAATTAGAGAATCATAATAAATCATCCCCTAATTGGAAACTAGAACTGGCCATCACAGAAATATACTTCCCTTCTATATACAGTATCCCTTGCCTGATATTTCCATTTATGGAAAGCTATCTGGACTTCTGGGAGACTGAAACCACTATCAAAGTGGAACAACCCTTCCCCAACCCCAACCCCCAAAATAAATCCTATGAAACTCTGGGGGAAATCCATAAAATTTGTTCCAGATCACTTAGAACCAAATCACCTTAAATTCAGAGGCAAACTGATTATTCTCTTGAGTGGCTGTCCACTTTGGATTCATGACTCATCTCAGATGTTTGCACAGCTTTAATAAGTACCCATATGGGCACATTACTGAGACCCAAAGATTAGCCAGGGAAAGCAGGTTTACAGAAGAAAGAACACAGAATATTTAAGTAACTGCTCTGAATCTTAAAGCTGATTTGTTTTGTATTAATATACGGATGCCTTAATGCAAAATTCATCTGAAGAGCAAACAGCTGTAATGCTACATGCATTTTTAAATGGCTATTCTCCTTGTGATATATGAAAGCAATAATAAAGAAATGGCTTCCATTTGTAAATAGATTGCAGAGACAAGCAATCATTTTAAAGGTATGTGCCCCCATTCACAAAATGAAACACTTCCATGGTTTTTGTAGTCAGGTAATATCCATATTGGCATGCAAGGGTGAATAGAGTCTAAAATCTAAGGAAAGTAGCATTGTGCTCATGTGATCTAACATTTCAAGTACTGCAACACTAACTGCCACATTTATCTTGCTAATGGAAACAGGAATGTGATCCTCCATTACTGTATGTTAACAAATGTACTGGTACATTCCTAAAAGGTCCTTTCTTTCAGTAAAATATTAGATCATGCTACAGTGTCCATTTATTTTGTGAAGGACATTCCAGAGAGCAGAATCAAAATCATGGGGGAATAAGTGTACTACCATCCTTATTGCATCTAATACTCTTAAGGGATTCTTCGCTGAGCACTTACACTGGTTTCATCAAATTACTTTTACTTCAGTTGACTTTAGAGAGATTACTGCACTGTAAGTGATCCCTGAATAATTTCCTTTGGGTCTGGATGTACACATCAGTACAGCTACCAGAGGAAAGGTGCTGTTAAAAGAATGAAGCTTTTCTTTTCATTCTTACTGTTTTGTTAGTTATTTGCTGCCAATTTCTTCTGCAATTTATTATACATTTGGATGACAGAACTGAAAACCAGAACAATTTTCAGAGAAATGGGCAAAAACATCATTTAGAAGAGTTAAAAAAAACTTGGTGAGATTCTTTGGGAGGTATTTTTAAAAGTATAGTCAAGCAGAACGTCTAATACAAATACAATTCTGAGATCGTTTCATGTAAATTTTTTTATTTATAGAACAGTAATAGATTGCTCTCCTGCCAACCTAGCAGTTTGAAAACATGCCAATGTGAGTAGATTAATAGGTACTGCTTCGGCGGGCAGGTAACGGCGTTCTGTGTAGTCATGCTGGCCACATGACCATGGAAGTGTCTACAGACAAACGCCGGCTCTTTGGCTTTGAAACGGAGATGAGCACCGCCCCCTAGAGATGGACACGACTGGACTTAATGTCAAGGGAAACCTTTACCTTTACCTAATAGATTATTAATAGTTTATACTTGTTAGTGTTTAATTTTGGTTAACATTATTATTGCACTGTATGGCATTTAATGGCATTCTGGAAAAATGAGATTTTCTAAATTAGCTTCCCAGAGGGGGGAAGAGTTTATAAAGTCCTCTTTTAATATGATGTTTAGATATTGGGTGAGTGGGCTACCTTGTTCCAATTACTTCTACATTTCTTCCTTCTTTGCCTTCAGCAGATGTGGGTGGCTGTGGATGTCGTTACAACTCTCCATCCACTTGACTTGGCTAACCAACACTGGTCTTACTGCAATGTTCTCTCTAATTGCTGGTAGATTTTTCAGTCACTGAATCCAAATAATCTTTTCTTTTAGAAAGAATTTTAAATGAATACTAAACATTTTGTTTCATTGAGCCTGCTGTTTTGCTGCCCTTTGCAGCATATGGGAGTTCAGAATAATTAGATTAGGCCTGGAGTTTGAAGAGGCCAAGACAAGGAAGACAGTAGGCTCAAATCTGATTGCTTTACCCAAGGGAAATTAAATGATTATCTGAATGACTCCATTCCATTTTTAGAAGTTGAATTAGGAAGAATCTGATGTCCCAAGAATAAAATCCATTGAAACCATACAGGGCAGCACACAGTTATTCTACGCTATGAGTCTTAACAATAATATTTTTAGGAAAAGATGGATAATCCATGGCTCCAGGGTAAGTAAGCTTTTTTTTTTAAACAGAACCCCTTCATGCAGTGACTGCTGAAAAGTGGTAGATTATTTTATTTACATTTTGAGAAGAAAAATATGAAAACTATCTTGTAAACCCTAAAATGGGTTTACCACACATTTTAAAAGGAAGAAATAAACCAAATTCTACCCCAAAATCTGGGGAAAAGAAAGCCCTGGTCATGCGCATGATGTATCTGGCCCCCTTGCACCTGAACCCACCCATTCTCAGCCTCCAAAGAAGCATTCTGCGCCCCCACCAACAAAATATTACCTGCCTTCTTTTAGGATTATATCCAAAATTGAAAGTAGATGGCATCTGATTATTCAGCATATATTTTGTGGTTTGTTTACTTATATTTTGCTCAATCTCACATACTCAGAGTCAAACAATGTTTGTGCTCAGCTGCAGCTACAAGGCTATACATTTACTGTGGTTCATTTTAGGAATATTTACTTCTGAGTCAAAATAGGCCTTTGCTGTGTATTTGACAGTTTGGATACATGAAACATGTCTTTTCAACATGTTCTGCAATTAGGAGAATGTTATATCCCTATTTCTATGCATAGATTGATTCCAGAGCTCTGTCTTCCACCTGGTTTGTGATTTCCTCTGCTTTCATATTGATTTTCCATTACAGTGCAATAGATTCTTTAATGGCTGAAGAAAGCACATACAGAAAACCTGTGGGAGAAAGATGCATAGAGAATACAATGAGTTTATTTGGAGTCTATAAATCAAACATGGATTTTTCTACCTGATTATCACAAGAATCAGTATGAATAATTGCACCTATTATATATTATATATTATATAATATATATAATATTATATACAGTGTGTGTGTGTGTGTGTGTGTATAAATAAATAAAATATTACTATGGAATAAAAGAAAACATACACCAGTTTAGGTGGCAAAAAATAAGTCAATTATAAGTGGCCTGAATTTAAAAACAACTACCTCTTCCTTCATCTATGGAAATTAGTAAATATATTTCTGAAAATTCTTCTGAATACAGTATGGTACATGAAGTTAGTATTTCTGGTCATGATACAATTTAGTACTGTGGTAAACCAGCATTATTCAGTATTTAATTAAGGTAGAACTGACATTTCCTAGAGTTGTATTATTTTCCTCTGGTAGCTGTAAGACAGAGATGGACAGACAGACAGATATGTTTTTACATTATATTACAATATATGTTAGGGCTGTGCATGCTTTGAAAAATATTTGAAAGAAGAGCTTTGAAGAATAATATCTTTCCCTTATTCATTAAAGCATAAAATGCAGCTGCTTTAATAAGTTGACTCATTAAAGTAACTCCCAGAGTTCTTCCAGGCATCTTTTTTTCTGGGTCATATAGAAGCCAAAAAGAAGACTTATTCATACACATAGTAGTAAAGCAAAGATGAGGGCAAACAACAGAGTATAGTTTCAAATAGAATATCCATTTTACCATATCAGGTAAAGAGATCTCTTTTGACACAACCCCCCCTGTGACCATAATTACCAAAAATTGATAGCATAATTTCATGTCATTTTGTTGGGGGAGGAGCCAAGATGGTGACCAACTAGCATCCCTTGAACTAAACTCCTGAACTGAGACTGGCTTCACCCCCTCTGGCTTAGCACCGCAGCCCAAAAGTGCCATCCAGAGGCAAGAAAAGAACCCAGACCAGCCCCAGTAATGACACTGGAACCCACTGGGATCCAACAAAGCAGAGAAACAGATGAGGATTGACTCCTACCTTCCCACCGCAAAGACAACAAAAAACATGAGCAACAGTTCTACAGCTTCAGGACCCCATTCACCCCCAAAGAATGCAACAATAACAAGACTGGCCTCCTCCCTGACCCCCCAAAGCTTCAGCCCAAGTCACTCCCTGGAGCAGGGTGGTTGCAGAGCTAACCTCTTGAAACAAACCTCCTGCACCCACCTCAACTATATTATTCAACCTTTCCATGAGATCTGCCTTCTGTCTGCAGAAACTCTTATCTTTATGCTGCAACGGCTAAATGACATTGCAGTCAAGGTGGACAATTTCCAACAATCCCTTGATCTGTAATCCCTCCAAGGCAATCAGGGGGTTAAATGGGCAGCAGAAGCTTGCCATATTAACATTCTGGAAGCCTGTCCCTCAACATCCATAAGGCATCAGGGACCAGTTGCTGCAGCCAACCACCAGTGTGTGCTACCAAACAACAAAAAAAGCTCCTCCTACAAATCCATGTTGTTTTGAAATATGGAACACTTTAAACCTGTACAGAATCCCTAAACTAGGCTCCACCAGAAAGAAAATTCTGACACTATCCATGCATGTGACATGAGCATGTTATATCCACTTGGCGTCATCCTTAGCCCACTGTAACTCCACCCCGCACCCCTTCTCCAATACTTAAGGGCAGACCTTGGCTGTCAAAAGGTTGTCCGGCCCTGATTTAAAACATCCTTTGGGGCATATTCTAGGTAAAGCTACATACCCTCCTATTCAGGTGTCCATATATGTGTGTAGTATTGGAATCATGAGAGTTACACTGTGATATCACTGAACAGATGGTCATCCATACAGTAGGTTCACCATACCTGTCTGCAGCAGAGAACCTTTGCATACATGTGAAGGCTTCCATGTCAGCTGGAACTCTGCATGATTATAATTTACCATATTACAGAAATCTTCTAAAACAGTTTTCCTAGTCTGGGTGCTATCCTTCTGTTTGGACTTCAGCCCCAAGATTCTGTCTGGGAATCTTGAAGGTTAACCTTCAGACACTGGGAGGGTGCTTTAGCTTCTAGTTTTAGGGTCTGTTTCAAATGGTCATAGGAACATTTCATACAGATTGTTTGGTAATGTCCTATCACAATTAGATACGTGTTTCCCAAACTGAGAAAGGGCAATAATCCAGTTTTAGCTAGTTTAAATGGAGAAATCTTAAACAGTTGCATCAGTGCACATATGGCCTCTCATTATTTTTGATACTATTTATAGGAAGAGCAACAGAAAGAGAAACACTTTCATTGAATTTCATGAGAGAGAAGATACCTTCTCCCACAGTTTCCAGGAGACAGAACTCACAATTTTTTACTTTCTGGTTTTATTTTCTCTTGATTTTGACTTGCCATTGCAAGTGAGAATGATAACAAATCTGCTGGCAGATTGGCTACCTTTTTCCATCTTCCTCAGTGTCCTGACATCATTTTGAGACTCTCACTCTGGCAAATGAAGGCTGCCACTAAAAGTGGTGGAGAACAGTTGGAGAAATTCTGCAACATATGCTTTTTTTTTTTCCCCCTAAGGCAGAAAGGCACCCAATAACAGGAAAAATTTTCTTAGTGTTCTGAATAAATTTATTCCATTGCCACCAATGATAGGTCATATGTGTATAGATATATCCAGTTCAACTCAACTAAAATTTAACTCAAATAGAATAAGTGTTACAGATTAGAGAACATTCTCTGACATCATGGATGCTGCATTTTCAGACAAAGCTAAATTTCAGTGATAAAGTATACAATTTACAATTATGCAAACGTATATATACTTAACAGAACAAGCCTGATGTTTGCTATTTGTTTGCAATTATAGAAAGCTTGTTCTTCTCATTTTCAGTTGCAGTACAGACACATTGAAGATATAGCAATTTTAATTACTGAGTGTGAATATTTGAGAGCTGACATAGTATATATTATTCCAGCATTGCTGATGGCCAACAGCTTGATAGTGCAGAACTGTCCATGACAGTTCAGTTGTGCCTCTGTGTATGTGTGTGCTTGTGTGTATGAACCATGTAATCAGTAGAGAATATGTAGTTAGGTTGCTGTAATTACCATTTGGAATATGGCCAAGACTTCATATCTTCTGCCTCTACTCCAGAGAAAATTGCAATTTACTCTTCTGCAAATTAATGTAATGTTTAATGAACCATTAGTCTTTGGGAACACGTCTGACTTTTTCTTCACTAAAAGTTAGCACTAGGTAGAAATTTATTAAGTCAAATTATAGCACTGTGATTTTAAAAAAAATGTTGTAAGAATCTCATCACTGAGTATACTATAAAAGAGGGAGAAATTTATAGCCCTTGGGGGGAAGAACAGATTTTGAGCAGTCCTCTGCTGCTGATTTCTTAATTTGCTCTTTGGGCAAATGTGGACAAAGAGTTGCAAGGTTCTTCTCAGATACTGGATATTCTACAAGCACCAGTAGATATTTTAAGACAGAATGTTTATTGTGTAGAGAAGAGTGTGTAGCACCTGGGAGAATCTCCAATTAGAATTTACAGCAATCCAGTCACCAATACTTTATCTTCTGAGTCCAACAGGACTTAGTTTTGGGTCAGGGCCTTGTTCAAGTTGTTATTTATTCTGGAGCATTATTCAGGAAGACTATCACTTCGTTCTCCCATGATCAACTGTGAGGAAAATATATACACGTAAAGACAGCCATAACAGTTTTGTTCTTTACAAAATACTCTGCAATTTACAGAAATGTTTGTCCTTATGACTGGATGAACACGCCAAATTGCCTAGAAATTAATATTTTCCCATGTTTTTCACGTTTTGCAAATCTCTTGTTCCAAGCACATCTGTTCCGTTTCCTGTTATCCTTTGCTAATAAATAAAATAGAAGCTAATAATAAACAATGTGTGGGAGGGATAAATGAATAGAGAATGTTAATTAAAAAAACTAGTATAATTGAAAAAGTTGGGAAAAGAAGAGGTAAGGAATAGAATGTTGGATGTATGAACAGAAACAGGTCAAATGTAAACAAGAGTAAAAATGATGAAGAAAAATCAGCTGGTCATTCATAAGAGAGATCTGCCAAGGCTGTGATTGGGTGTTCAGTTACAAAGATTGGAGGACATGTTCTCCTCATTAAGATGTTATATGAACAGTCAGCAAAAGATACTGTAGAAAGAACAGCTGAACCCATAGGGTGGAAAACTTGAGGTTTCAAACCTACTATCAGCCCCACCAGATAGACCAGACCAGGGATCAGCTCCACAGGAAGGCTAAGACTAGTGTTATTGAGAGTGGCTATAGCAGAATCTTGCAAATCTGATTATGCTGTACCTCCTCCCCTTCTTATACCCATGTGAATTAGGTAAGGGTCTGCCTGAGCTGCTTCTGCATACTTTCTCCTTGTTTTGACTAAAAATGTGTTTTTCCTCTTGTTGCTTTGTTAACAGATATCACCTATCTCTGTCAAGATAATCTTCCTTACTCTCTGCAGATATTCTCCCAAAGACTACTGTGTGTACATGCACTGGATGGCTACCTCCTATCTTGGTATAGTTGCTTGGTAGTAAAAACTGCCACTGTTTTCCAGGGAGCACCTCACTTAGTATCCTCCCCCTAACCCTGTATGTGAGCGGTAGGCTCTTTTACAACCTATACAATGTATAGTGCCTTACTGGCAATGAAAAGTAGAAATCAAGAAAAGGGGGGGGGGAATGACAATGCAACCTCCAGCCCATGTAATATTGAGATGTATGGCTAGAGGTTTCAGGCCTTTCTTGGGAGACAGACCATCTCACAAGAGATAAACAAAACCAAACTATTTTCACAATGAACAGATAAAGTGTAAACAAAAACTTTAAATATACAATCTTTTGATGTTGAGAAAGAAAGAAACCAGAGCTGTCCAATTCATAGGAAAAGTTGGTTAAAAAGACAGTTTGCTTTGCTCCCAGCAAATTGGTTAATGTGAAAAATCCAAAACATCACCACATGGCACTGGTTTGCTACAATTAAAAAAGAACCCACTGGAAAAAATGTCTGGCACAGGTATTCTTCCAAATTGCAACAGATTTTAAAGATAAATTAATTTCTCATGCCCAATTAAAGATATGCCTAAAAAAAGATAAAATACACAGAACTACTGAATTTGCATAGAAATAAAATACAAGACTTACACAGTATGGGGAAATACACATCAAAGTTCTAATGCTCATTTCTTCTAGATGTGTTACCTATTTCATTCAGAAATAGAATTATCTTGAAATAACATATTTACTTCTGCCCTTTCTCCTAGAAATTCCAAACTGTAATCATCTAGGGCTCTCGGGTACAATAGTAATCCTCTGTTTTCTCAGCCCGTACCCAGCAACTTTCCTTTCATCTTAAATGGAACAAAACCATTAAAAAAAAAAAAACTAGAGCGGAGGGCTTGACTCTGTGTGACAAAAACAGTAACTCTCCTTTAAAGATGTTAATCAGCCATCCAAGCCTGGCATGTAGTTGGAAGTTTGCAGAATGGTGAACACAGGCTGGCATTCACTCCAGGTACTTTTTAAAAATCTTTCTCATTTTTGATGGGAAACATGATGCCTGCCTCTTTTCAGCAAGCAAAGGATTTTAAATTGGAGTTAAAATAAGTTAGCCATTTCCATTCCATCTTGGATGAATTAAAAACCTTCCCAAATTGCACTATCTGTATCAGATTTGGGACTATCTCAAGTTGGAACACCATCCCACAGTTCTGCAATGAATGTTTAGTTATATTTGGTTTAATAAGGAAGGAGTTCACTTCCTTGAGCATAGGAACTTATTATGTCCCTGCAGCCAGCAAGAGAAGAAAAGATAAAAGCCCACTAGCAAAAGAAAGAGAAAAAAAAATATTTTAAATTGAATCAGTTTTATTCAGCACTTTTAAAAATAATGTGTACTTAAAGTAAGGAGGTTGGGATTATTGTCTGTGGAAGAAAATAAAAGGAGTAAATATTTTGAAAACACTTTAAAGATTCAAGAAAGAGTGGAGATTGAATAAATGATAACAGCCATGTTAGTCCATATTCGTGAACCATCCTTTACAATGAACAGGCTTTGTTTTGTAACTGAATAATAAGTATACAAATCTGTTTTACATACATTATACTGAAGAGAAGTGGGTGAGGAACTAAAACTTCTCCGTATCTTTCCCACACATGCACGCACACACGCACACACACACACACGTGTACAAAACAACCTTCCTACAACAGCTTTGAGGAAGGAGAAGAGATACTCAATTCCTCAGAGATCTCAAGTGATTTTCAATACTTTCAATTCAATATTGAATCAGAAACTTATTAAAAAACAAGTACTTGTCACAGATTCCATATATGCTTTTTTATTTCCTACTATGATCACAACTCCTTCAAGTACGAATTGTTCAATCATTCAATCACTTTCAACTGTTCATGAACATCATTTTACCAGTATTTTATATCAAACAATCTGTACTATTTAAGCTTAAGATAAAAAATCCCCTTTAGTGAGCTCTTTCTCCTCACTCTATCAGCATTTCTATAAATTTGTTGAGGCCTGATGAGTGAGAAAAAAACCTGCCCCTTTCCTTCAATGTGTTCTGATTCTGGATTAGGAGCCTGTGACTCTACTTCCCTTTTATTAAAAAACCTCTGTATATATTCAGAGCAACACACTTAGCTCTGTACCAATATATGCTTCGATGCTCAGTCAGCCACCCGTCTAACTAGAATCAGCAAAGCAATGGTACAATATAGATCTTGATTCTATCAAATTCCATGGTCAACCTTTCTGCCCATTGGAAATATGAGAATGTCTAGTGGATGCCGTTTATCTTGAGGGAGCTTACCCGTTAAAAATATGGCTGCCATGATGTCCTGAAGATAGCCATCTGAACTCAGAAGCCAATGGAGAAACATCAAATCTTCTAAAAAGTTTATTTCCAGACTGCCTTTTCAGCTTGTTGATTTGTTGCTTGAAAAGCAATCAGACTGTCCTGCCAGATACTTAGCAATTACTTTCTTACCTTCTAATGTCCACACTGTTTTTGACCACATTATCTGTCTCTTGCTTCTGTTTACCTGATTCTGCATTCAGATTCTAGGTTATTCATGGCCACATCTTCCAATCTGGCTACAGCTGCCCACAGTATCATACTTAGACTGTGGTACAGCCAGTTGCTAGTAAAGCTCCAGGACAAAGTGATGTTAGGGTTGTAGGTTCTTAGTTATCAACACACACAATGAGAAAAAAAATGGAAAGAGCATATTTAATGTTCAAACACTCTAGCGCTGATGAGCATGTGACTGTAGGGATGTCAGTGAAGTTCTCCCAAGTCAAAATCAGACATAAATTTCTTGATATTGTTCAGGCTTAAGTCCCTGGACTTAAAACCAGGCAATCACTAGATAGCAGGAAAGTGCTGCAGACAATTTTAATTTTGTGCTGCTAATAGTCACCCAGATTTTTGCATTCCTGATCTATAGCCACTGCAGTACTCATTGGAAAGATAATTATTCCTCAAGTCTCCCATGGCCACATTTTATTTCTAGTATGTAAAGGAGATGACATGAATGGAAAAGGTTTCTTCTTCTCTTCTCATTTTGATACTACAGCTGCTCCTGTTGCAAATTGACAGGTAAATAAACATGTTTAGGGAACCTGAAGGTAACAGGGTTTTCATTTGTAGGTATAGGAAAATATATTTTTCTAAACTCTCCATTTGGTTTGGGGAAAAAGGTCTAAATTCTTCCTGTTTTTTTAATTAAGAAAATTCTGATTACCTCCCAGTTAAATAAAGGAGTTTTTGCCTATTTCAAATAGTATAGCCCATAATGCAGGTCCTAGCATTTTAGTGAAGCTCTTGGGGCTTCACAACTGGATTTCTTGACTTCAGTGCCAAGTATTTTTGATATCTTAGCGTCTGTTTTTAAATAGTAATTAATATTTCACTGAATTTGAAAATGGCTGTCTACTGGCAAATTTTCTTGAAGAAGACGGCCATCTGTTGCAGTACATAAGCTCAGCATCTGCACTTAATATTTAACAGAGAAATTGATTTTTTTTCCACATGGCCTTTTTATCCGCCTTTTGATTTTTCTGTTCTGCTAAGCCAGAAAAAAAGGGTGGGATATATTGCTTCATCTTGTATATTTGTAAAGCCATACAAATATTGAAATAGCTACCTTAGCAATCCAAACCCCATGTAATTTCTCCCCATATTATTTAGTTGAAAAAGTTTGCACTGTATTATATGATTTGTCAAAAATACTGATATTCACAGTGCAGGTTTACAAGCAAGTTACAAATTACTATTCCAAGTAACAGTACAAGGAATTAATCCATCTGTCTTATTTTCCTGATAGAATGTGAATTCTTAATATACATCTAGTCCTACTAGCCATCCAGAATTATTCCATTCTAACCCATTCCTGTTTTTGAATATACAACAAGGCCAGTGTAATCATTTAGTATTTTATTTGTTCTATTGAGTCTATACACATTCATGGCTTCCTCTGTATCATACCATGCACCTTTATAAAGATAACATGGCCCAGTCCATTCCATGATGATAATGACGATGATGACGATGACAATGATGGTGATGATGATGATGATGCTTGGGGCCTGGTGTTTCCTGCTCTTCATAACCAAGTGTAGAAATAATAGTACCAGCAGCCAAAATGCTGCTATACTCTTAATTGTTGGTAGATTGTAAAAGAGCATCCAGATATTCTTTCCATCCTTCAGTTTTCTCTATTAACTCTTCTGCTGCATTGTCCTCTATCACAGAAATGACCTTGATTGATTCTTCCCATACATTTCTCTACTTCAGCAGAAAAATGCCTAACTTTCTTTTCTATGTGCTGTTGACTTAAATCCTATATCATCTTTGACAAGCACTATTTTTTATTATCTTGGTATTATTCGACTTGGCTCACCCTTTGCTCCACTTTAGTCTTAATATCACATTCTGCTTTGTGATTGAGCAAGCAAGAGCATCTGTAGATTGAAATAATCTTCATTCAAGTGCACCAATGTGAAATGGGTTAAGTCTGGAAATCACTAGTCTGACTGGAGAAATGTACTTCACTTATTACAGAAGGAGGAAATGAATCATGTTAGGCATATAATTTCATATTCTGGAGTTGGGAAAAACCAGGAGGAGAACTTTTGTTTATTTCAGGACAAGATTGCAAAGTAGAACAAGTAACAGATCAAATAACAACAGTATACAGTATTTCTGGTGTGCTTTTACATTTTCTAATAACTATGTAATGTGGTCATTATCTTGTCTTTGTGTGTTTTAAAGGGAAAGCTGGGCTATTCATGTGAAGACTTAGCCAATAGGTTTGTTTAATTTTGGGAGGAACGAAAGTAATTCAGTGTGTAGAAGCAGAAATATACAATGAGCAATTGAAGGATTCCTACATGGGAATGAACATGCCAGATATTTAAGCTGGCTTTAGAAAAGGCTGAGGAACTAGAGACATTATACCTGATGCTTGCAGGATAAATGAGAAAGCCAAAGAATATCAAAAAGGAAGTCAATATGTACTTCATTGATTATAAGAAGGCTTATAATTCTGTCATCCATGTCAAACTGTGAATGTCCATTAGAAAATGGGAAACCCAGAACATCTCATTCTCCTCATGTGAAACCTATACCTAAGTTAGGAAGCCACAGTCCAAATGGAATATGGTGAACAGACAAGGTTGCATGTTCTCCCCCTATTTATGAAACCTATATGCTGATTATATATTGAGGGAAACTGGATTGGAAGAAGATGAGTGTAGTTTTAAACCTGGAGGAAGAAACATCAATTACCTATGCTACATTGTTGACACTACTAAGACAGCTGAAAATGCAAATGATTTGCAAATTCTAGTAATGAAAATCAAGGCACGCAGAAAAAGATAATTAAGTGGTGTATAGCTTCTGTCTTTTAGGATTGATGATCAACAGTAAAGGAACCAGCAGTCAAGAAATATGCCACAGACTAACACTTGGTAGGGCAGCTATAAAGGCCTTGGAAAAGATATTCAGATGCCATGACAGGTCTATACCTACAAAGATCAGAATTGTGTAGTCAATGGTTTTCTCTGTGACACTCTATGGAAATGAAAGCTGGACTTTGAAGAAGCAGAATAAGCACTTCTGAAATTTGGTGTTGGAATCCTGATAATATCATGGGAAATCAAGAAAACAAATGGATCATACAGATCAGTTCAGATTTCTCACTCAAGGCACAAATGACCTGGGTCAAATTATCATATTTCAGACATATTACTCAAAGACCTAGCTTTCTGAATAAGTCCATAATGCTGGAAAAAGTGGAAGAAAAGGGGACAACCAGCAACAAGGTGAAAGGACTCAATTACAGCAGTGATGGCTGTACCATTGGAAGACCCAAAGGATTAGATTAAGGACAAATCATCTTGGAGAAAACCTATCCACATGGTTGCTAAGAGCTGATGCCAATTTTATAGCACATAATCAACTGACTGATTAATAGCTACTTTAGAGCAGACTTCTCTCACTTGGGACTTTCCCAGTGTATGAACTTCAGCTTCCAGTATTCACAGCACTATGACCGTTTCTGAGAATTTTGGAAGTTGAAGTCTAGACATCCAGGGGATGCCCAGGTTATGTATGCTTTGAAATGTAGGAAGGATTATATCTTCCTGATTGTTTTTATGTCTTGTTTATCACCATATTCCCAGGAGAATCACTCCAGAACTGGATTGAATTTTGGGAGGAAGAAAATTCTATTGCTGGTCCTAGGGTTAATAGGATCAAGGGGAGTTAGGTAATATCAATACCTCCCCAGATCACCATCCATGAGATCACAGAATTGGAAGAACCAGAGTATTCTGATTAGTCCTATTAGTCTAGCTCACTAAGATCATTTTGAAAACACTAATAATAATCATGCCATATGTATAAACTCACTATCACTGACCATATCGCATCATGAGATGTTCTAATGCTACACTTCAGATACCACTGAGGAGAAATGTTCTGGATCATGGTCTTCATAGGAATCAAGGCATAAGCTCTATTGCTTATAAAGTTCATTTGAAGCCCAATGTTGCTGCCTCTTTTTCACATACTCATCTGGATAATTCCTCTACTAAACAGAGCTTCTAACATTAAAATGCTAAGTTCTAATCTTTAGGGGTGTGAAAAGTTTCTAAGAGGAAATAAAATTCCAAGCAGGTTCATGGAATGCTAATGGAGGCCCAAAAAATGATGTGAAATGTCTTGATGAGTTTTTGAGTTCATGTTGCACCATATTGTGTATTATCTCCATAGTGCAAAGTGTTCTGTCAAGGTGAATTCAGAAATATTTTTCCTATGTCATGAATTGGATATTTGAAATTGCAAATAATGTGTTTTAATATGTAATACCTTGCTTTTAAGTGCCCAATACTCTACAAGAGTATGAGGATTGAATGTACTTTATTTGATTAAAAGAAATCTCAAAAGGCAAGTATAGCAAGACAGCAAATACTCAACTATTATTGATTAACTGGTTAAATTATGGGTTGCGATTCTAATTCTGTTCTCCCACTGGAGTTCAAAAAAAAAATTATTTGGAACCAAATCTCAGTGCTGTGGCTTTCCAGATTGTTCTATATAGCTATACATACATACATACATACATAGCTATATAGATAGATAGATAGCTATATATATGTATGTATGTATGTATGTATAATTAGCTATACAGCTATACATACATGCATACCTACATACATACAGTATAAGTATATACCTATATACAGCTATACACCTATGCATGCATGCATGCATGCTATTGCTATATCAGTAAATGGTTTGGTTTAATGTAGCAACATTTCTACAAAATAATAATATAAAAAGTGTGAAATGTGATTTTAAAGGTTGAAAAAAGGACTTAAAATGTATTGCTATCATTATCCAATCACGTACCATGTTCTACTAGCACAACTTTATGCATATTATATGGTAACCATAAAATTAATCAATTTCCCCCTTAAAGTTGATAGGCCTTGGAATTTCTCACAATTTCACACATATATTAATGCCATTTGTTGCCGCAGATGTCAGAAAAAGCCATTGTGGGAAAATATAAAGGAAGAAAGAGGAAGTATTGCATACTGCAAAATATTAGTAATGCATGTTCTTTATACATGCTCAGATATGTTTAATATTAGTAGAATATAAAGCATTTTCTGGTTAATCCCAGTATTCCAAAAGGAATTGTATAGTTCCTTGCTTTTTTATTTCTTCAAAGATCTAAAAATCTATTCTGACATTTGGAGTCTATTTTCTCTAACTCATGTGAGTTTATTCATTTCATATCAGCATTTGATCATGCCATAGTATCTTACACTCAGTGCAAATGTTTAGAAAAATGTATATGGTAGAGTTGTCATGAGGCAGAGGGTAAGGAGAGATTCTATCTCCAGATGATCATACAGTCAGGCTAATAGGTCCTTACCATGTGTATAATTCAATTATATTGTATGCTCTATACATGTAACATTTGATTGTCTCCTTTCATATTTCAATGTTATATTCATATGCAATATATTCAGCCTACCAAGGGCTCCTCCCACATACTACACTATACAACACTACACTTCACTTCACTATACCATTTCAAAATACAATGTCCTTTGCTGCTTCCAAAACTCACATTTCTGACTTAATATACATATTTTGTTGAAAAAAAATCAAAAATATTTTATAGCAGTACTCTTTAATTACTTTGGTCAATCACAGACATTTTTAATAGCCATCTCCAAAAATGATGGCACGCATACTTACTGCCCATCACTTACTAGCATTATCAGAAGCCCAACAGAATGTCCAGTAGAGACAAATATGGTTGATCCTGGTCAATTGCTAAGTCAAATTGTATATGGGCAGTAAAAAAAAAAAAAGGGGGGGGAGGTT
The DNA here is from genome assembly GCF_035149785.1 of Candoia aspera. NCBI lineage: Eukaryota > Metazoa > Chordata > Lepidosauria > Squamata > Candoiidae > Candoia > Candoia aspera. Next base: position 60,136,486 of record NC_086159.1, on the reverse strand, counting down.
CAATGGTTCCTCAATGGATTTAATGTTTTTTTATTTATTTTTGTAAAAATAATTGAGCGTAAATGTGTGGGAATAAGCCAGTGAGACTCTCAATAAAACAGGCACCAAACATAAAAGATGAAAATGAGTCACACTGAAATGGAACTACAGCTTTCATTTAAGGCTGAAGAGAAGAGACGTGGAAGCACCTAGCAATTTCTGCCCCATAAATTAAAGAAGTTTCTGAATTTAACAGATGGTTTCCGACAGGCAGTTTTAGTGGCATTGATTAAAACTCATTGTCCAGGAATTCCATTTTCTTCCACACAAGGATTCTGTGCTGATTCAAAAGCAGATCTCTGTGTTTCTGTAAGATTGCTGACTTTGAGAGCTAAGCTTATTTATTTCTGCCTAAGCTTGATCGATTTGAAGCTACAGAAAAGCTAATATTTTCTTTGATACGTTGTGACTCTGTGAAGCTTGTGGGGTAATCCTTTTTCCCATTTGCAGGAATTCTTTCTTCATCTAGTCTCCTGCCTCCAAGGTTTAACCATTCCATCTCAGTTTCTTAAGTGAAAGGTAATTTGACTGCTTTTTGGATCCCCTTATAGGAACCACTGGATTTTTTTTTCTTCATAGAACTAGACCAATACAAATAATGTAAAGCAAAGATGAGTGGGGTTCAATCAATATATTATTTTTCCTTTGGGGTGGAGTAGAGGTGGGGGACTTTCAAGAGCTCAAGGCAGAGCAGTGTTTAAGCCACGTGCCATGTTTCTTGTCTTCAGCATTCTGAAGTCTGCAGAAATGAACACAGTGGCAGCTTGAAGACAAAGACTCAAACTGCTTTTGAGGGATTGGGGAATGAAAACTTGGGCACTGTACAAATGCCCTATATTTCCTTGAGAGTAGAAACAATTGTTTCTAATAGAATTTCTTTCCCAGTTGGTGTGCTCAAAATTGTATTCTTACTAACTTGATAGATGCATATATTTTATATATATATTCTATAAGCACTCAACTAGTTTTATGTAACTAATCCTTAATCAACTCTGTAAAATCAGTCAACATTATTCTATCCCTATACAGATTAGGAGAAGGGATGTTAAGGCTTAGCAATGGTAGCTTGCCTGAAGTCCCATCTAGCTAAACTGAGATTTGAAGCTGATATTTGCAGTTTGCAGCTCAACCTCTTAATCAGTCTACTGCAGCAGCTCACTGTAATTATCAACTAAATGCCAGTAAAGCTAGGCTGTGTAAGGAGGCCTCCTATACACAGAGGTTCAAGAAATGCTACTGAGCTAATAAGCTACCCAAAGATCTGAGACATCCTGTGGTGTTTTACAACCATACCTCTAATGAGTTATGAATTAGCTTTTGGTTCATTCCTACCATGACTCAGTTTTCAACATTGGAAGTAATAGGTGAGAGTTGAATCAAATCAAATCAAATCAAATGTTTATTATGGTCATAGACCAGCATAAGAGTTGAATGTTTTATCTACAAGCCAACGGAACTTACAAATCACAAGAAAAGTCTCCATTGGAGAACATCTAGTGTACCATATGCCACAGTTCTACTGCACGGTGGGTTATAGGACAAGAAAAAGCTATTTCCCTAGAATATTTGAGAAATGTCCCCCATTTCCACTGAGGGAGAAAAAGGTGGAGAAGATCATGGTTCAGAAGGAAGGGAGAAAGTGCCATAAAGTACAAATGACACAAGATATTTTGCAGACAGACCAGGCCAGAGCAACAGTATCTTTTCTCTCTGTTGCTCTCAACTCCTCTTCTGTATCAAATACACTTAAAAGCAGCCAATGTCAGTATCACAAGCCTAATTGGTTAAAATCATGTTTAGGAATTTTTGACTGGGCAAAGTTCCAGCTCAATTTTTAAATTAAAAATTCAACTGGAAATTTGCCAGTGGAGGGGAGAGATTTTGATTCACATTGAAATCTATATGAGGTACATAAGAGTTGGCTTGTCGCACTTAACACCTTAAAAGAATCAGGAGTTTCAGTCTCTTTAAAGACTTATTATCCGTATATAAAAAAAGATAGCTTGGAGGCAAAATACAAATTCAACATCCATATCATTTTAACTTGCATTTTCCGTTTAAGTATCATACAGTGTACAAATGACAACAGCGTTTTATGCATGTTTACATCTATTTCCCTCAATCTGCAGAAATTTAAAAACTGCCAGAGGGTATATATATCACATGGACATTTAATTTATATTACAAAAAAAAAGAAGAGGTATTTCTTTTTTTTTATCTATTTTGATAGATGTGTCAAAATATTGATATATTTTTTAATTGAGTAAAATATTTCAAGAATTTTTCTCTTAGAAATATTACTTTCATATAACTTTATTGATGTGCATTCAGATAATTGAAGCATACACATGCTGGCCTTAATTCTGTCTATGTGTTCAAATGGGATACAGGCTTACATAGAAATATAGAATTCAAGTGGGCCATTTAGACCATTCAACTCTCTGCTCAGTTCTGTAATCTAGATTAAAGCATCCCAGACATATGACTGTCAAGCCTCTGTAAACATCCAACAAAGGGGAGCACACCGCTTCTCTGAGTATTGGGTTAAATTATCAAAATATTCTTACCATTTTTTCCTAATATTAAAGAGTAGCATCATATCCATCCTCAGATGTCTTTTCTTAATATACCCATCTCCTTCAAATGCTTTGCTGAGGTCAAGATATATTATATTTACAGCATTCTCATAATCTATTAAGGATTCTACCCAATCAAAAAATGAGATAAATTTAGTCTGGCAAGATTTGTTCTTGACTAATCCATGTTAACTTCTGGTAATCATTGAAATGTTTTCATGAAGCTTACTAATAGATCTGCTGTCATGCACTTTTTGTTATTCTTAGCAACCTTTGAAACTTCATTTCATACTGAGCTTTTACTTCCATATTATCTATCTGTATTCTTCATTTGTGTTTTGGCCTTTTTCCATGTCTTATATATGTTCTTTCTCCTTTTCATATTTTCATTAACCTTTTATTATAGCCTCATTGGTTTCTTTCACTGTTCTCCATTTTTGGGCCTCCTCCTTATGGGTTTGTGACGAATGAAAATTCAGATCCAACTTTCCTCAGGTAAACTGCATTTGGAAAAGAAGCCATGTATAAGGCTATCAAATAGCATACAGTCTATCTGAAGACTGGACCCAAGGCTCTGAAACAGCTTGATCTGGATGAGAAAGTAATCAATTTTCATACCCACTATCAGAATTTAATTGTGGGTGGGGGAGTTATGTTTTCACTCAAAGAGTTTTCCTGTAGCATTAAGAAAAATTAAAAATAAATTGTCATTTCCAACAGTGAGAATAAGAGTTAGAATGAGAGCTCTTCTACTAGATTGCTAGGCCAATTTCTGAATCTTTCTTCTCTCTCTCTCCAGGCTTTCTGAATACAACTTTTCCTAGGGAGCCTCTACAAGGGCTAGCTTTGGATACATTTGCCCTTTGCAAACTGTAGTGTTCCAGCACTGGAACATTTGAATGGGATAGTCCTATACATAAGAAAGGAAGGAGAGTGGCATTCCTCTTCCATATCGGACTTATCTTGACCCTATCCTGGCCAAGTCCTGTAGCAGTAGAAACTTTAGTGTCTCCCAATTCAGACCACAACAACTGCTGCCTTTCAAAACAGTTTTGAAATATAGCAACCAACTATACACACACACACACACACACACAAATACTGATCTCGCCAGAGTCTGATAGTCTTGTGTCAAAAACAAACAAGGAAAAAATCAAGGCTGACAGGACTATTGGGATCCTGACATTCAATTTAATCACTGACAACAAGGAAGCCTATTCCTAACCCTAAGTTCATCTTACCACCAGTACCAATATTTGTCATTCTCAAAACAGCATAACTCTCTCCAAAATAATAATAAAAAAACAACTCCTCTAGAAGTTTCGCTAAATGTAAAAACTTACCCTAAATTGCCATCTGAGCTTCAATTTTTTTCTCACACAGCTCTAGGAAGCTTAACTCAAACTCTAAATTCACCCTCCTACCAATACCAATGTTTGCCATTCCACAAACATTAGGACTCACTCCTCATGGGAACATATCCCTGGGCCACCTGCTAAGGCGTAAAAACACAACCTAAATCATATCCCAACATTCAGTTTAATCACAGAGCTCAAGCAATCTAACCTTAAGTTCATCCAATCACCAGTATCCATATTTGTCCATCTCCAGACACAAGAACTCTTTCATAACTGTAACCTAAACCTAGAAGGGCAACTAAAGAGTCACTCTTTGAGTGAGATGGGTGGTGACTAAATTTGAAAAATAAATAAACAAACAAACATAAAAACACATCCTAAATCTCATCCTAACACTCAGAGTAATCATAAAACTCAAGGAAGCTTCACCCTAACCCTACATCCATCCTACTGCCAATGCCAATAGTTGCCTTTCTCAAACTCAAGAAGCCTCTCCCAAATGAAAATGAAACCTAAAACTGCCCCTAAGCCTCAAAACTCACCCTAAATCTCCAAGTGACTTTAAATTTTATCATAAAGAAAACCTAAACCTAACCCTAAGCTTATCCTACACCAATACCAGTATTTACTCTTCTGTGACCATCAAAACACTCTTTCAGATGAAATCTAAATCTAGGTGGAAATGTGACTAAATATAACAATACATCCTAAATCTCATCCTATCATCAATTTAATCATAGTATAAAAGGATAGGAAAGCCTAACCTTAATTTGAAGGTCATCCTGCCAACAAAAGAAAGCCAGTTTGGTCTAGTGGTTAAGGTGCTGGGCTAGAAACCAGGAGTCTGTGAGTTCTAGTCCCGCCTTAGGCATGAAAGCCGGCTGGGTGACCTTGGGCCAGTCCCTCTCTCTCAGCCCAACCCACCTCACAGGGTTGCTGTTGTGGGGAAAATAGGAGGAAGGAGTATTTGGTATGTTCGCCGCCTTGAGTTATTTATAAAAATAATAAAGGCAGGATATAAAGTAAATAAAATAAATAAATAAAATAAAATGCATATTTGCCATGTCCACAACAGTAGCCCTCTCTCCAAATCAAAACATAAAGCTTACAGCTCCCATTAAGTCTAAGAACACATCCTAAATCTAAATAGGAGGCAAGAGCATTATATATGCTGCCTTAAGTTCATCTTGTCTGGCTGAAGACTTTTTCTGAATGAATGCACATAGATTTAGAATATTTTAAATATATGCTTATTTTGCAAAATGATCCAAGAGCTGAATTACACTTCCTGCCTGCCTGTCTGCCTGCATGCTTCCTACTCCACATAGGACCACAGCAAACAACAATAAGTACGTGTTAAAATAAAGAAAACACCCTAAAGTCTAATAATAAGTCAGAATCTGTGGCCTCATTTCCTAAAAGTTTTTTTCCGCCTCTGCAGTAATGGCTTCTATATTTCATCTCATTTCCACAGTGTTTTAGATTTTGTTTAGGTGATGTTTTGGAGCTTATTGCTTGCGGGACAGAGAGGTGGCAGAAAATGCTGTTTTCTGTTGTGCAGTAGGACTGTCCAATGCTTTAGATTCAGTTCAAAAAAAGTGTTGCAGACAGATATTACATTTGCACCTTGGCACTCTGCCAAACACCTTTTTAGAAACAAATCTAAAGAGCTCCACTGCCTTATTATTCAATTTCCATAATATCATAGGAGATCAGTTGAAAAAATTAAGAAGAAACCCTAAACACAGTAGTATAAAGTTATGTCCAGGATCACCTCAAGGATTTCTCCTTGAAATTCTGACTCACCAATTTCTATCCTACCCTCAGTGTGTGTTTGAAGATAATGTATTCACTAAAGCTAAAGCAAGACCTTGACTGAACTGCTTTATTCACTGAACCACACTATAATTCATAGATTTATCAATTTCTAGTCTGGCCCTATTATTAAAATTGAGGCTGTTTGATTGACAAGATATATGGCAGCTAAGAAAAGACATCCATTATGCTCCATGCTCTAGGCTCTAAGCAAAATGCAGCAAGATTTTACATATTCCTAAACAGGCCATATGGTCTGTGGAAGGAAGGAAGGAAGGAAGGAAGGAAGGAAGGAAGGAAGGAAGGAAGGAAGGAAGGAAGGAAGGAAGGAAGGAAGGAAGGAAGGAAGGAAGGAAGGAAGGAAGGAAGGAAGGAAGGAAGGAAGGAAGGAAGGAAGGAAGGAAGGAAGGAAGGAAGGAAGGAAGGAAGGAAGGAAGGAAGGAAGGAAGGAAGGAAGGAAGGTCTTCACCAGATGGGAATACGAAGTACATGAACATAATAAGAGTTACTAAGATTTTTGATAAGATGGTAGTGAACCTCAGAGAAAAAAATCCCTTATTTAAAAATAACAGAACTGAAGCAAAACCACCCCCTACCAAAATAAGTCTCATGCTTTAAAAAATATTCAGAAATATAGGTACTGAATTACATTCATCTGTTAGCAATATGAAGTATGGTCAGCAGTATGGATAACAATATACAGAGTGCAATATACCCGGAAACAAGTTGCATTTCCAGAAGAATGTGCATATGCATCCTGCAAAGGTTAATCCCATTCCTGTTGCTTTAGGAAAAAGAGCCTCTGTTAATCAAACATAGAAGTTTCTTGAAAAGATGCATGTGTGTGCTCATGCATGAGTTTTTGGAATTTCTCCTGAGAAAGCTTGTTCCTGGTGTTTCAACACCTGCCAGAAGGAACAAGTATATTATAAATTAGTTCCAAAATGTTGTGATAAATGGAAATAAGGGTAATTAGGATTTTTGGTCTCAAGTGACATTTGAAAGTGTTATCATGGGTCAATAGGGATGTTCCTATTTATAATCTGATGATAGCTTACTGTAGGTTCTTAATATTTAGGAATGTTCATTTATTAAGGCAAAATAAAACCCAGACTTTGGTCAGGTAAACAGTCAATGCAGCTGAAAAAATTATTAGTAATCCTCTTCATCATAATCACATCATTTCTTAGTCCTTACTGGCTTTAGACTTAATGCATAGTACACAGACATTTTTTTCTCCTCTCCTCCTTTCTCTCTCCAGTTTTAGGTTAGACCATCAGCATGTCCCCAGCAACTGAGGAGGTGGGTGTCCCACCAGGGCTCCCAACACCTATCAACTAGGCTGACTAATGGGACTGCTGTCTCCAAATCTTATCATACCAGCCCTGGCTAGCAGCCAGGTCAGCTCATCAGGCCTCGTGATAGCACAGCTGTCAAGGCCAGAACTGAGTTGCTTTTTCTCTTTTTACTGACTCTGTATGCTGGCCCATGTCAGAAGAACAGCAGCCAGGCCAGCCCACTAAAATCCATATGCCACAATTACATTACAGGTAGTCCTCGCTTACCAACTACCTTGTTTAATGACTGTTTGAAGCTACAATGGTGTTAAAAAAAACAATTCTTGCATTTACACCCATTGCACTGTTCTGCATTCACGTGATCGTCGTTTGGGTGCTTTGCAACCGGCAAGCATGTACAACCATTGCAGCATCCCACAGTCACATGATCACACTTTTCAACCCGCTTGCAACAAGCAGAGTTAACAGAGAAGGTAGAAGGAAAATCATAAGTCACGGTCATGTGATGTTTCACTTAATGACTGCAGCACTTAGTGCCGGAGTTGCCAGTCCCAATTGTAGTTGCTAAGAGAGGATTACCTGTAGCCCATAATATTCTCTCAGATGTTCTGTGATGACATTGCAGATCTTTGGTGATAAAATAAGTTATGTCCCTAGTTAACTCACTGCAACCAGCTTGCCTCTAGTTGAACTGTGGACATTATGCAGCTGCATCCTTCCCATTAAGGCAGGGTGTAATGGAATGTCATGGAACACAGAGGGAAACAGGGCCAGTGTAAAAGAGAACCCTCAGCCTAGGGGAGGGGGGAAATGAGAGAAGGAGACTCAGGGTAAAAAGGTAAAGGTAAAGGTTTCCCTTGACGTAAAGTCCAGTCGTGTCCGACTCTAGGGGGTGGTGCTCATCTCCGTTTCTAAGCCTTGGAGCCGGCGTTGTCATAGACACTTCCGGGTCATGTGGCCAGCATGACGACTCGGAACGTCGTTACCTTCCCGCCGAAGCGGTACCTATTGATCTACTCACATTTGCATGTTTTCGAACTGCTAGGTGAGCAGGAGCTGGGATGAGCAACGGGAGCTCACCCCACCGCGCGGTTTCGAACCGCCGACCTTCCGATCGGCAGCTCAGCGGTTTAACCCGCAGCGCCACCGTGTCCCCATAACTCAGGGTAACTCTGCCTTAATTATACAAAAATACTTTCCAGAAGTAGTTCATGTTTCCTGACTCTGCCTGCCTCAAAGGGCTTGACACAGCAAGAGTGGAATAGACAGAACTACCAGATCTGGGCTGGTAAAAGCCAGACAAATATTAGATAAGAATGAGGGCTTAGTCCATGTCCTGTATGTTTTTATTGCCATCTGGTGGTTACCCAGAATTTTGCAGGTCAAATCTGGTAGCCCTAAGAAAGAGTTGCCATCCGAGGGTTGTGATAGAAATAGGCCACCTTTTAAGGAACCAAAGCAGTTGGAGATCTGAAGCATGCAACATACTTTGGGGCATGCAAAAAAGTGTAGCGATCATCAGGCTCCCAGCCACAAGGACTAAGAGCCTGAAAAATCCAATGAGCAAATAATTATGTAGGTAAGAAGAGGATACACACGTGTATCGCCAAGATCTCATGAATAATTAATGTATGACCCGGTGGATGAAGGGGCATCTTCAGAGAAAATTGGCAGATGGCCCTCACCTTGGAAACCCTGGCACCTCTTCATCACTGCAGGTCTTCACAGCCCACATTTACATACCATCAGTATAATAGTATAAAGATTCCTCAGCTTGCTTTGTTAAATCATATCTGTGGGACGCGCTTCTTCACACTTCTGCAAGAAATGACCACTCTGGCGTCCGCTGTCTACTACTGCTCATAGTTTCGTTTGAAACTCAAGACCAGCATTCTTGCAAGAAATAGCACGAATGTCTGCAAAGTCCCGTCACAGCTCTCACTGGGATTCTAATAGAACCTAAATTGAATACATAGGTTAATAGTCTCAGGATACATAAAATCAATACCTACCAAGTGGGCCACATAAAGTTTAAATCACACACTGCCACAACAGTTACCAGCATCTGCTCAGTGCTGTGGCAGTGCAAAGAAAAAAAAATCACACTACCAATTACATTATAATACATAATCAACGATAATATTATTGGTGCTGCCGTACAGGATGCTATCATTGCAGGAAGGGCACTATAGTTGTATTTGTAGCCATGAACTTACCTCCCATAAGCCATATTCATTCCTCCTCCTCTGCTCGGTCTAATTCTTTATCCCATGAATAGAGAAGAGGCTAAATGGGACGACGGGTAGTACTTGCTTAACGATCGTGATTGGGACCAGAATTTCAGTTGCTAAGTGAAGCAGTCATTAAGCAAATCCTACCCAATTTTACGACTTGTTTTGCGGCAGTCATTAAATGAATCACAGCAGGTGTTAAGCAAACCACACGGTCATTAAGCAAATCATGTGGTTCCCCATTCTGCTTGCCAGAAGCCAGCTGGGAAGGTAAAAAAAGGCAATCACATGACTACAGGACACTGCAACAGTCATAAATGTGAACTGGTTGCCAAGCACCCAAATTGTCATCACATGACTGTAGGGACACTGAGATTATCAAAACTGTGAGGACCAGTCTTTTTCCAGACTCATCATAAGTCTGCACCATCACTAAACAAATGGTTGTTAAGTGAGGACTACCCTTATAGCAACCTGCTTTGGTGCTTGAGTATGTTCACCTTATATTTAAGAGCCAAAAGAGAAATGGGGGCAAAGGAAACTGAGGTTTCTCAATTCATTAAGACCTTGGTGTTTTTCTCTCTCTCTTTCTCTATTTCAGATAATAAATGTTTAAATTACCCTATATGCCAGACTGAGACAAAACATGCAAGACATATGTGAAGACCTAAATAAGCAATCCTAAAAGTAGATCTTCCTAACATTCTGTGAGCCAAGTTGCACTCATTAGATCAATGGAGCTTTACTTCTGAATTGAGATGTACAGAATTGTTCTACGTTGTCTGCTGTTTTCCTGTTTCTCCACAGACATTCTTCAAGCTAAGATCATGGGCCTTAAGATTTCATGATGCATATACTACAAGTCCTCATCACATAAAGCAGGTAGCCTCCCCAAAACATGACATGAAGAGGTTCTTCCAGTTCAGGCATTTGCCATTGCAGATGATGCAGTTCTGTGCCTTGACCCTACCATGCATTAGCAGCTTTAAAGATAATTATTCTTCTCATATAGGTTTTGTCAGGAAGACAAAGCTCTGATCACAAAATCCTCATTTACTGGGAGAAAAATTGGGCCCTCAAAGGCAGCTTGTTGGCTGAGTTGAGCAAGAGGGGAGCTTCTGTTTAATCAGTTTTGCCCTTATTACGACAGTGAAAATTATTATAGTTAGCTGTAGGGGACATGGGGATAATATACCAAGCCAAGAAAATAAATTAAATACAAGAAGAAGAAAAAAGAAAGATAATTACCCGTTTTGATTTGATGAAACGGTTATAATCAATGATGTTTTCAACTAATTGTCTAAAAGTATGAAAATATTAATAAATTATCATACAAAACAAAATGTAAAGAATGTGAGTAAAAGACAAGCACTTTACATATTTTCCATTGGTAAATTTGAAGATATTTTGCAAAAATGCTATATGGTGATTATGAATATCAGTTATCTCTCCATGTATTTTTTTTTCTTGTATGTAATCTCAACTCACCATTTTAGTAAATAGCATTTACTAAACAGATACTGTTCATATCATCTTCAGACAGAATAAAATGCCTGAAGCACTGAACTCTAGTTGATGAATGTGTAATAATTTTGTAAACCTGCATCTTCTAACTTGATGATTTAAAAATACAATTGGGATCAATTTATTGTTGAAATATCTTTCAGATAGATCCACAAGGATTTCAGATACAATATTGAATTATCAAAGGTACCTTGAGATTTATGCAAAGAAGCATTTTAAAACTGAGGCTGAAAATTTAATATCTGTTATACTAGAATGCCAATCAAAGAATATCTGTAGCTCAGGGTTGAACTGTGGAGACCTTGTTGCTCTCTCAGCCTTGTTTTCTTGCAAACGTTTTATTGCCAGACTTGGCAACATCTTCAGTGCAAAAAAGGGAGTGGGGTTTGCACCCCCACAAACACAAGCAGGGCAAGCCACTGTATATAAACTGAGAGCAAAGCCCACTCCCTTTTCACAATGAAGATGTTGCCTAGTCTGGCAATGAAACGTCTGCAAGAAAACAACAAGGCTCAGAGAGCACCAAGGACTCCACATACTAGAATGCTCCTGAAAAGGTTTTGGCTCCAAGTATAAAATTCTTTTTTACTGTTATTGTATTGCTGATCTTTTTATTGTGTTTGATCTTGACCCATCAATACATTTTGATTTTATCTACTTAATTTTAATTTAAGTTCAGTCAAATTCAATTTTTGTCCAGTCCTTGTCTACATTTATGAACTGAGGCTTCTGAGACACCACTCAAAAGGTCAAATGTGGTCTTCAATTCCCCCCACCACACACACACACACACACACACAAACAGAAATTGCACATCCTTAGTCTCTTGCCAATGCCAAGGGACCAGTGTAACAAATATTCACAGTGATCTGCTCTCATCAAAATAATCAGCAAATTAATTGTATTAATAACACACCAGCCTAATTTATGTATTTTGAGACTCAATTATATATCTATATTTAGCCAGTGAGGAAGTTGACTGGTCTATGGAGAATACAGAACTGTCTAGTTTGTAAAGCTAATGTTGGATCCTAAATCCACTATAGGAAAAAACTTATTGTGGTATATATGAAAAGGATCAATATATCCTATGTCAAGGCACTTTTATGGTCCTTGAAAGCCTCTCTGACAATGTTTGCTGAAAACTGAGAGTAGAATTTCCTGTCATTTTGAGATGAGAAATACAAAAAGTACACTCTAAAATAGATATATTGTAGTTAGAATATAAGAGAGCCAGTCCGGTGTAGTGGTTAAGGCATCAGGCTAGAAACCGGGAGACTGTGAATTATAGTCCCGCCTTGGGCACGAAGCCAGCTGCGTGACCTTGGGCCAGTCACTTTCTCTCAGCCCTAGGAAGCAGGCAATGGCAAACCACTTCGAAAAACCTTGCCAAGAAAATTGCAGGGACTATCCAGCGGTCTCCAAGAATCAGACATGATTGAACAGATTTTTATTTTTTTTAAGTTAGAATATAGTGGGAAAAAAATAAACTCCACATTAAACACCATCCCCATCCACATATATGTTATAGTTTTACCAACGCTATAGTTCCTAGCACCCTGCCAAATGTTAAACACAATCCCAGGACAGTCTCATAAACAATATGAGTTAATAGTGCAATATACTGTAGCTGCCTTTCAAAATGCAAGATGTAATGGTTTCAGTGTGTGCTTTACATTGTTCAGATTCTATTTGGAATACCATATGAAGCGTTCGGTCACCATATTTTAAAAATAACATTAGTAAGCTGGAGAACAAGCAGAGACTAGTGATCAAAAGGATGAGAGGTCTAGAAACAAAGGCCTGCATTAAATGATAGGAATGGCTGAGTATGTAAAACTCAGAGAATGAAGATTACAGAGAGCTCTAATAGTGGTTTTCAGATATATGAAAGGCAATCACAAAGAAGTCAGAGCGACATTGTTCTCTGTAGCTTCAAAGGGCAGAAACAAAATTAATGGGTAGAAATTGTAGGAAAACAGATTTCAGCTAAACAGCAGGATAAAAGTCCCAATGGTAAGAACTGATCCACAATGGAAAAGGCTACAATAGAAGGTAGTGGGGTTCCCTTCACTGGAGGTATTCAAGCAAACTCTGATAGATAACTGACAAGGATGTAGAACTTCAAATAGACTTCACCCACCCCAAGGGTAGTGATGCATGAACTCCTAAGTGGAGAATATGTTGTGAATGATTGTAGCATAGTATGGAGCTACCTCTTTTAGACTCAGTACCCTGGCTATTCAGTAAAGTGACTCACCACTACTCTCCATCACTTGAACATAATGGTTATGGGCAAAGACTAGTTAGCCTGAGTAGAAGATTGGAAGCCAGCATGTAAGGGAATGGAAGATTAAGTTCATGGTGTGCCATTTTGAGAGTAACAACACTGTCACCTGGTCTGAATTAGATTCGGAAGTAGCAGTTAAGTTTGGATAGTTTATAAGTCGATAGACCTAATTCAAAGTTCATGAAGTGAGCAGTGAATAGAGCTTTGAATAATAAACAGTGACTGCCATCGTTACAATCGTAATTATTAATCTACAAAAGAAAAGGAACCAAAAATAAATAAATAAATAACATTCTCAAAAGGTAGAAAGTGGTTTGTCAAGATAACTAGGTAGACCATAATTTGAATGTGTACTGGAAGACCCAAACTGAGAATCATTCATCCTTTCAATATGGGAGGTAATGTCACTCTGGCAAAATAAACTGAAATACTATTCAGTGGGATGGAACCTGAAATGCAGCAGAGCATTAAAATGCCTTACTGAAATAATGGACAGCTAGATAGATATCATTAGCAAATCCACTGCCCTAAGAATAGAAGCTAAAACGATTAGGAGCATATAGGCAGATATGCACTAGGTTCTTTTTAATCTATTTAAATAAAAAATATAGATTATTGGCTAAAATCAGATTGCCACCATAGCAGAAAATATGACTTGCAGGGGTTAGAAGTACTTGTTATTTCTTCCCTCTTCCTTTGGCTACTTCCCAGAAAAGCTAAGGTGGAGAAGATAGAAACTTGTGCCCTTTTAAATGTAATTGAACTGCAGTGCCCAGTCTCCTCAGCTGACATGGTCACTGAGGGTGAGGATTGCTGGGGGCAATGGTTCCGTATTCCTTCTGAAAACCTTAGGTGACTGGTTGTTGTTGTCATTGTTTTTGACACACTGATTTTTATATACTTGGGCGAAACAATGTGAGACTTAATAAGCCCATTTTGCTTTTTGAAATCCCTTATTTTCCATAAAGCAAAAAGAATAAGCTGGCTATACCCACCTCAGTGGCACCAAAACCCACACCCACCTTTGGAGGGTGTGGTTTTAAAACAAAACACAAACAAAAAATTGTACCTCTGACCAAAAAAATTAGAATCTCTGATTTAAATCTGTACTATCAGAGGTTTTTTTTTTAATCTGTTCAATCATGTCTAGTTCTCAGAGACTGCCTGGATAAGTCCTGGCAGTTTTCTTGGCAAAGTTTTTTTTTTTTTTTTTTTTTTTTTCAGAAGTGGTTTGCTATTGCCTCCTTCCTAGGGCTGAAAGAAAGTGACTGGCCCAAGGTCATCCGGCTGGCTTTGTGCCTAAAATGGGACTAGAACTCATAGTCTCCCGGTTTCTAGCCTGATGCCTTAACACCAAACTGGCTCTACTATCAGAGTAAGTATAGAATAATTTGTATCTGTCACATCTATATCAAATTTATTATGCATTTATCATTTGCAAGGCATGATGATAAACTGTTATTTTTCTAATCTATTCAACGCCCATAGGAGGCATTCTCTCCCTTAGGATTTAATGGAAAGGCAGTAATTTCAGAAGACTGAGGAATGATTGCAGAATAATTGGGAAAATCCATACACAGCAGTCAGTCATCCCAAAATTAAGGTAAGGACAAGAATCCTAATGACATCTGTGGGAATTTCACTGAAAATGTGCTCCCTTTTGTATTATTATTATTATTATTATTATTATTATTATTATTATTTAGATGTATATAGTCATCAAATCAGAAAGATTTAAACTGCCTTACATTAAACATTCAACAAAAACAATCAAAATGCAAAAGGTATAAAAAATTAAATGGTGCTGTGGGAAAGTACATTAAAAAAAAGATTTGACCTTCACTTTTGATAACAAAACACCCCAGCCCCTGGCCTCCTTGAGAAGCTAGTGTTTTCAAAAGCTCTGCTCTAAAGCAGAACAGGGATGAGGCTAAATGGAATATGGGGGGAATAGAAATCATTTTTTCCATCCAATTAGAAATGCAGGAAAAAAATCAGAAGGAATTTTTCAACCTAGTCTAATTCATACATTGCTATTACAGTGAAGGAGCTTGTGTATGTATACACAACCTCATAAAACCTCTATGGAGGAAATATTTGGCTGGGTAGTGTTCAGCCTGCCATTCTGTACAAGCCAACATGTTTTGAGAAATGTAATGCTGGCATGGGAAGAAACCAAGTCATTTACTCTAATTTACCAACGTTTCTGTACCTACAAATGCCACCAGTGCTGGGACTGTTGCTCCAGCAATGGCAAACAATTTAATTTGGCCATTGGAATCTAAATAAACACTTTGAATGAGCCAAATGGGCTTGCATTCTTACACAATTGTGATGTGTGTGTGAGTGTGTGTGTTTTCATTACACTAGAGAAAGGTTGCCCCTTCCATGTTGTCATGGCAACAGGGCATTGGAAATATAAATGCTTGCAATTCTATCATCCCATTATCAGATAGATAAGACTGGCAAACTCTAGGGCACATAGAGACAAAGGAATAGCAAAAGAATTATATTGTGTAGAATAGACTGCATCGTGACGCCCAACTGGTAATTATTCCCAAATTGCTACATGGGTAGAAATGTCATAATGCCAATTCAAACATCAAAGTCCCTATGTAAATGTCACCCAAATGCTTTGGTATGAAAATGATCTGAAATATTCCATGCCTGCACAAATTGCCATATACAGTAAGCTGTCAGTATGGGGGGCTCTGCAAAATGATTATATGAAACGTGACAGATGATGATCACATGTAGAGCTGTATATAAATGGCCTTTAGAAATTCTCTGTTCTATTTGCGGGGACCCACTTAGCACATTTCTCTGAGGATAAATTCTTCAAGAATTTCTCATAGGAAGGGATATTGTGCCAGTAGCTGTCACTAAAAGGGACTTGGCCACAGTGCCTGGGATTTAGCAAACATTCTTGGGTCTTTTGTCTGTGTACATGATGGGATAGGGCAGCTGTCACAAAACACACACAGCGAGAGAAAATAACAAAGAGAAATTTGAAATTCTCTTCTTTTTCTATATGAGCTAGGAAAAGAAAAAACTCAATATTCTCCCTCCACTTCACTCTGTGCCAGTTGGGCAATCCACCTTTCAAAGACCCCTCCCACACTCACTTCGCTCCATCCCACTAGACATTAAGAAGAGTGATTGGTGCTTTTTCCTGCCAGCAGCAGTGCTTGATGCAAAGGAAACACAATCACTTTCCTTAAGTCATTGCACATTAAAACTGTAAGCACAACACCATTCCCAACATGGTTACTGAAACAACAATGGGGCTCAGAAATCAGAGCAAGAAAGTTTATACCAGCATACTTTTCTGCTGGGTCAAGGACTGGAGGAATGCCCTTTAACAGGGCTGCCTGCCCCTGCCCAAAGAGAAGTTCATTTCAATTCAAACCACAGTTCCACAAATGGCTGTGAGGATGGATGTGATAAATACAGTACATTAATCCAGAAGGTTACAGTAGAATTGGAAAAGAAATCAATTTGATGCAAACTGGCAGGAGATTTGCCATGAAAAATCTTAACTCGGTGCTAAGGAACTGGTTGCATGGGTCTGTAATTGGAAGGAGACAGAAGCAGAGGAAAAGGGATCCTTGGAGATGTTAAGGGAAATAAATCACAAGATGAGATAAGATAGCTGCTGGAAGATAGCATGGAGCCCACAAAGAAATCAGTATTGGAGGGGGAGTTTGTCCCAAACACTAAATGGAAGAAACAAAATTCAGACTTTGGAAAGGTGTCGAAAGCTATGGAGCAAGTCTCAGTCATAGACAGATGTGCTCAGACACATACATGCACTGGAAAAAAAGGAATGAAACCAGAAGGTTAGCCTGAAGGCAAGTCTGGAAAAAAGAGGACAAAGAAAAGGAAATGGTTAGCTTAGAATAGGAGGCAGCCTGGAGAGATTAAAGGAAAAAAGAGTCAGTTTTCAAATTAAGGGAGTGAGAGAAAAAGACTACTCATGATGAAGAGGGAAAAAGGGGGAAACAGCTTCCTGCAGTGCATGGGGAAAGGGCAGCTTCGGAGTGGAAGGGAAGGGATTTGAATTGGGTGTCATGCTCAGCCAAGGTGGAGAAAAAGTTTCAAGCTTCACCAGTGAGGAGGGCCCAGTGGGTTTACCTAGGGAAATATTGTGGATTTCAAAGCTGAAAGGAGGAAGGCTGATGGGATTTGGATGGGCCAGGATGGAGGAGATCTGAGAGGGATCAAGCAGCCAGAAACGAGGAGGAGGAGGAGGAGGAGGAGGAGGAGGCGGCAGAGGAGGAGGAATAATCTATGCAAAGAGTCTATGCATGCAGAAGACTGTGGGCATTTTGTAAGCAGGGAGAGGGGAGGTACTGGATTGTCTGAATAGGTTCAAATGCACTGCCGGTTAAAAAGGCCTATTCCAGCTGCTGGGGGACAGTGGAAGAGAGAGAAAGAGATTGTTATTGCAACGTAAACCTCACACACACAGAGGGACTCATTCCCATTGAGTTCAATCACTACTCTTATTCTAATAGCTGTATGCCCAGGGAACACTGCCTATATACTTCTATGGTTATTGGTTTCTCAATGCAAGTGTAATATAAAGCTTGTTCTGCCTGTTCATGACTAGAAGTTTACATTTCTCTTATTAGATCTGTGGAAGAAGGAGAGAAAATCACTCTTTAGAACCCACCCACCCCCCGCCTCCTGGTTTGGCAAACTGGCAACAGGCTTGGTTAGAGTGAATTGGATAGAAGCAGAAAGGATTCTGCTGGAAGATCCACCAGAGAATCAGCTTCTCAAACTCAGGACTAGCTGCTGTGTTAAAACAGGAGCTCTATACATGATCAACTCTGACCATACAGTAAACTGTTTTACCAATGTCATTGCTTGTAGTGGAACACCATTTCATTAATGTGATTTTCATGGCGTTGACAGATATGGAAGTCTGAAGCTGAGCCATCTCTGAATTTCCATCATTATTTTGACAATACTAGAAACAAATTTATGTACAATGTATTTGAAAGAACTGATAAATAACATGTTTCCTTGCATGTGAACTAACCACATTTTGAGTGGGTCAACATATGTCTCTAATTATTTCTATCAGATGAACTTGTCAGAACTGCCCAATTACAAGGATTAATGATCTGAAACTGACATTCCATCTGTTTCAGCCTTGCTCTTGCAGTTTGTTGCACTTGACAATCAACATTTCAATAACCCAGCTTTCAAAGCACTCCCAGTCATTTCTCTTGTGATGCTATCAGTCCTTGGCACTTAACATCTTTCACAAGGCTACTATTTATTTATTTATTTATTTATCGCAATTTGTTGTGAAATGCCAGCAAATTCCAACGCCTACACAAACCTTACAACTTAAGAGTCTCTGTAGATTTTTTTGTATCCCATTAAAAAAATTACCATGCAATTTTACCAGACAAGCACTATTATTTATGGAAATGTTAACCTGCTTTTCAATTTAAAAAAACAAAAAAACAGGCCTCAAAGCAGGAACAATTAAGAACAGCTTCTTGTATTTAAAACCAATTAAAATATAAAAATGAATTATTTAATAAAGTTTCCTAACATTAGCATGCCTGAAACCATAAACAGCTTTAAACCACAATAAGCCATAATATGAGACCAAATCAGAAGGCAGATATATTTTAAGCTGGCACAAAACCCTATCTATACAGATAGAATTCTCCAACCAGAGTGCTTGTTCAAGAAAGCCCTTTTTTCAGATTGGCAGATATCAAATCTTCAGCAGATGTGACACCTGCAAGAGGCCATCCCACTAAATCCTGGTTGATAACTAGTACATAAAAGAGCATATGATCCTTTATCTATCCAGATCCTAAGGCATATGAAGTTTTGGACAGTAAAACACCACCACTTGAATATAGCTCCATAGCAAATCAGCAACCTGTGCAAGATGTCACAATAGGTTGTGACCTTCAGCAATTTTGAAGCAGTTTTTGCACCACTATCTGCAGCTTCCAGGATGAGTTCAGGGGTGACCCCACATACCATGTATTATAATAGTTCTGACTTGAGGTTACAGTGCCGCGATGACTAGATTAACCCTGTGCAGCCATAGCTGGTAGCCCAGCTAGGGCTGGAAAAAAACACATCTTACCATCAAAACCACTTGGGCCTCCATCAATAAAAGTGGTGCTAGGACTACCCCTGGATTAGACACCAGCCTCTTGAGTGGACAAGCAACCCCATCCAAAGCAGGTCACCCACCCAATTTCCAGACGAAGGGATTATAAGTCTGAAGTGCCACCAGACCCCTGGGATTCAGCCTCCATTTATTGCCTCTCATTCAGCCTGCTACTGAATCCATCTACCATCTCAGTGCTTGCTCTAGTCCTTAATGCTCTCTTATTCAATGAAAAGCCCCAGGAATAAGGAAGTGTCCTCTTCCATCTCTAAGTTACCAACAGGGATACCATACAGTAAAGCATTGTGGTGGCTGCAGAATCATGGATAACTTTAAGTGAACAGTTGACTCTAGTAAGAGGTTAGATTAGACTAATCTGCCACCTGCAGTCTATTCTCAAACTCCACCCCTTTCCTGATGGTGGAAATCCTCTCCTGAGGCCCAATATACTTTTTTTTCAGGGGCTTGTGCTAGGGGGACATTGGAGATCCAATTCTGTAGGTTGTGAAACTCTCAGAAGTGGAGATGCCGGTTTATAATGCTGCACCAAAGTCCAGGGCTGCCACTGATATTTCTACATTTACCTGTTCAGGCTGTTGCTTGTCATTTGTATAATTGGTTCTTCAGCCTTTGTACCTTTTTCCAAACCTAGGCATACTTCAGAAGAATGCTAGAAAGGAAGTAACATGTCCTCCTTTACTATATCTGCCTCAAATGAGATGTAATGTCCCCAGTACCATCATTAGGGGAATGTACAGGGAAGAGCTAATATTTATGAAGCTTAATATTTCTTCCTGCTGCCAGACTTCTGAATTTCTTTTTAAAAAGCTGCAGGTCTTTTTTTTTTGCTCTTTTGGGCAGCTGTAAACTTGCAAGATTAAAATTTCCCCTGCAAGGGCAGACTTTTCAATCCTCTCTTGAAGGTCCACAAAAAATCCTTTGGTGTTTTGGATATTGTACACCTTGAAACTAAGTTTGGGGGAGAAAAAAAAAACTTATTACCTTCTCTAAATCATTTTTCAGAATGTCAAGAAGTGGATTAAAGGTATAAAATAATATTTTATTTTAACCATGGATTCTAGCATGACTGATATTATATTCCGGGATGGATCTTTTCAGCTTCCCAGTTATTTTGTAGCATTACCTGGCTGGAACTTGGTTTCTCTGTCAGCCCCAGTCATTAACAACCTTTCCAATGTATTGCTGAAATCCTGGGTGAATGGCCCAGAAATCTTTTGCAACTGCTTTTCCCAATCCACTAGTGGAGAATTTAATAAAATGATGATTTTCCACTGGTGGATTAGGAAATTTTGAAATTTTGCTTGGTAATTCATCTTTAAGCATCCTGACTTTCTAATAAAGTCAGGATGCTTAAAGATGAATTACCAAGCAAAATTTCATTACAGCTAGCCTAGTTTCAGTAAGAGCAAGAGACCTGGACCCAGGAGGTTATAGATGAAAGTCTTAATTAATTTTGTAAAAGTCTAAAGCTCAGAAGTGCCAAAGCTGTGTTTTCAAAAATCCTGACTTTGCTGTTAACAATAATTATTATATTGTATTATGCTCAAAGCAATCAGAACTGAATGTAAAAAAAACAAAACACTGCACTTTAAAGAGATGGATTGTGCATTGTATTTAACACCATGGCACCTTTCAAAGTAGTTCATGTTTAGTTTCAGAATATCAAATTTAGCTTCTCCTCCAGTAAAGTATATAAGGATATAAGGATATATAAATTAATATAGATTGTATTTATGATAGATAGATAGATAGATAGATAGATAGATAGATAGATAGATAGATAGATAGATAGATAGATAGATAAAGATAGTCAGTGACTTCTGATATTCTTCACAGCAGTTATAAGTACAATACATATTTAACCTTTCTCTCTAATGGTACATCATATTGCTCTTCTTTCTATAATCTAGCCTGTCTAATCATCAAAACCATAAATCACAAGTTCACGTTTTTTTCATTTGTATGCAAAAAGTCCGTAAGAGGCTTCCGGTCACCAATAAATGGAGATTGTCTTTTCTCTAATCAAAGAAGCCAATTTTTCCTTAACTTTTTTTCTTATCTTGCACTTTCTGCTTCTTCTTTGATTCCTTTATTTTTCTTTTTTCTTTCTTACTTTATATTAGTTTGTGTTAGTTTTTATCTTCTTGTTTAAAAGCTTTAATAAAAAGTTTTATTAAAAAAAATAGTCAGTGACCAGCTTGAAACAACCTATATCAATATCCAGCCACAGAAATATAACATACTTAGGTATAAAAAGCATAATAATAATTTAATACAGTACTATTCAATTTATAATGAATATAGATTAGGTCCTTCCTTTTAATTCTGCTCAATTCTATCATATTTCCAATCTGAATGGTAACTTCCTTGTTTTCATTTAGTTTACTAATCTATAACTCTGTGAGGACACTCATGCTTCATGCTTTTACTGAAGTCTGTTCACACATTTTCCATGAGTGGATTGAAATAATCAGAGATTGCCCTCAATTTTGCTATATTTCTCTAAATTGGGTCCCCAAAATCTGTACATCCTGCAGAATATCTGGAACCCTGATCATACAAAATTCTAAATCAATTAGCACATATAATTTTCCACATAATAAGAATTAGTAACATTGTCCAACTTCAAAATTAATCAGCAAATTCATGTCTGATAACATTGAATTATAAATCAGAGTGTACCATTCATCCCAAACAAACTTTATTTTTCACTATTCACATCTATATTAGTTACAGTGTACCTTATATTTTATACTCATGGAATTTTGAATAACTAAATAACCAGATTCCACCATCATTGTACGTGCTCAGCTGCTGAATGTTTTGGAAACAATACATGTACTAACAGTGACTTAGAGAAGGATATGCCATGATATATTGCAATATAATGTTTAAGGTGAAAACTGCAATATATTCCATGATGTACATGTGCATATATTTAAAGCTAATTCAGATACATGTAAAAAAATTGTAAAAAAAATTCCCCCCCAAATTTACAATATTGAATTTGTCAATCATACATACATTTATATGCATAAAACTATCATACTTTCACCTATCAGAGTAAGCAATATTAGGCAACTCACACTAAAGGAATTTAAAGGATTAGGCAACTCACACTAAAGAAACAGTAAACCAAAGAAATTAAGACATACTTTTTAAAAAACAGACAAAAAATTATAGTTGAATCTTGTTTTACACCAACATGACTCTCCATACTATTCTATCCTTGCAAGCCATCTTTGCCTGCACATTCATGTTCAACTTTATTCATTCCTTTTTTTCTTTACACTTCTTCCTTTTTGAGGACATCAGCATCTCCATCCAGCCACAACTTTCTCAGTCTTCCCCATCTTCTATACCATTTATTATTCCTTCATACAATTGTTTTGAGATTTGGTCCTCATTCATTCTCTCTATATGACCAAAGCACTTTAATGTATTTCTTTTTTTACTGATGACTAACTTTTGTCCTGAAAACACATTCATTCAACATCCATTTGTTCTTGACTCTATCTCTCCTCATTTTATGAGTTAAGTAGCTCATTCACAGCATTCAATTTATATTTCTCAGGTCCCAGTTCTCACTTTCATATAACAAAGTGGGTAGACATTTTTGCTTCTTTTGAAAAATATTTATTCCTTTCAGCAGACCACATACTATCCACTTGCTTTTCACCAGCATTTGACATCTTAAATTTTCTCCATTTTTAATAAACGTTATATCAAGGTATACAAATTCATCTACTTGCCTCAGTGTTTCTCTTTTTTTTAATAACTTGCAATTGTTCTATCGCTATTTTCCCTATCAAACACAACTATCTTGACCTTTGAAACATTAATTTCCATTTGAAAATTTCATTTGAAGTAAACCTCTGTCTCCATTTCTGCAGGGCAGGTATAATCAATCAGTATCACTAGGGGGATGTAATGCATAGTGAATAGTAACCAATTTTTCTTGTTTTTCAAACTATCCAGTTCAGCTTGTGTCCAGTTAGTAATTCCAGCAGTGTATCATATCACAAGTATGGCCAGGTATTGATGGCTTTGATGGTGTTTTTACCATTTAATTTTGTCTTTAGCAATTTTCTTAGTCTTCGGATGTATTCTTTACTGATCACATTTTTAACTTGTCCATGCTTGATGTTATCCAGCTATAAAATGCCCAGATACTTGTAGGCTTCATCCTGATGACTCCTGATGATTTGGCCATTTGGCATTTTAATTCCATTACTGTTCATGATTTTACCCCAATTTATTGCTGCTGTAGCACATTTCTCTAGGCCAAATTCCATTGCTATAACTGTGCGAAAAATTCTTACAGTATTTGTAAATGACTGGATTTCAATTTCTGATTTTCCATAAAGCTTCAGACCATCCATATAAAGCAAATGTGAGATTTTATTAGCATTTTTCATTGTTTAATAGCCAAGATTTGTTTTCTTCAAAATCACTGAAAGTGGGATCATAGCAATGATAAATAATAAGGGTGATAATGAGTCACCCTGGAAGATGCCTCTCCTAATGTTGACAAACCCACATTTTTCATTTCCAACCACCAATTCTGTCTTCTACTACTTCATTATTTTTTCTACAAACAGTCTAATGTTTTTACTGACACCAGTTGGTTCCAAACATTTGATGATCCAACTATGTGGTAATAAATCAAATGCCTTTTTATAATCAATCCAGACCATATGTACATTTGGTTATTCAGCTTTTTCAATTCTCTAAAACCATTTTATCAATCAGAAGTTGACCTTTTATACCTCTGCTTTTCCTTTTATTTCCTTTCTGTTCTACTGGAAGGATGTTATTTTTTTCTAAATAATCTTGAATGTTGTCCACTATTATGCCTGTGAGTAATTTAAACATTTTAGGCAAGCATGTTATCGCCCTATAGTTTCCTGGTGTTGTCCCTTTCAATGGGTCTTTTTGAATCAGATAAATGTTGCCAGTTATTAACCAGTCACTGATGTCTCCTTTATGCAATACTTCATTAAGCTGTTTAGCTATACTTGGATGTAAGCTAGTCAGATATTTGAGCCAAAAGCCATTTAATTGATAATTTCCAGGAGATGTCCATTTTAATCCTTTTCACCCAATTTTTAACCATTTCTGCTGTTATTATTACTTCTTCCATTTGATTTTTACTAAATTAATCTTCAAATTATTTTATCCACCCAGCATTTTTGAGTTTCCAATAAATCTTTTCAAAACTGGATTGTTTTTTTGTTTGTTTGTTTGGTTGGTTGGTTTTCCATTTTCAGAATTTCTATTGCCATTTATACTTTGGCAGAATCATGGCTGGTCTATTTGAAATAGCTGATTTTGCCTAAATTGGATGATTCATGCCTCATAGCATTCAATTTTCCCAGCTTTTGCTGTTATTTGTTGCTTTATGATTTCCACAGCTTCTTCAATTTTTCTGGTGCTAAGCCAATATATATTTTTATTAGGCTTGTCTTGATCCTTATATTCTTCAATTTTTGCTCTTTCACGTTCTTTAAATCTGAACATCTAATCCTAATTTTTATTTTTATTTTTATCTTGGCTTCCAGTCTGATCTTCCACTTTGGGACTGAATAGGTGCCAGGTCTTTTTTGGCTCTACTTTCAGTGCTGGGAGTCTTTGTCTATCTAATGGTAATCCTGCATATACCATAATTTTCTCTTTTAATTCTTCTTCTCAGGGGGTCAGTTCATAGGTTGTTTCAGGGCTGGCCTGCACTGTCTCTGTTGTTATTTCTTCTTCTAAGTTATCATTTTTGTAGTTCATATCAGCTGTTTCCTCTATATTTCCAATTGTTGTTATCTGAGTTCCTTTTATTATTCTATTATTGTTTTGAGGTCTTCCATTTTCACAATTTTTCTGAATTTCTTCCAGCTTTTTCTTCAGCAAAGGATCGTTACCTCGTCGTGGTGCTGGAGCTTGAGCACCTCAATGATGCCATGAGCTAAACCGTGAAGGGCCACCCAAGACGGGAAGGCCATGACAGAGAGGTCAGACTAAATGCAATCCCTGGGGAAGGTAATGGCAACCCACCCCAGTATTCTTGCCGTGAAAACTAAATGGATCAGTACAACCAGAGATATGTTGGTATACCATCAGAAGATGAGACCCCCAGGTCGGAAGGTGGTCAAAATGCTACTGGGGAGGAACAGAGCATGAGTTCCACTAGCCCCAGACGTGATGACGCAGCTAGCTCAAAGCCGAAAGGACGGCTAGCGGCCGACGGTGCTGGTGGTGAACGGCGAATCCGATGTTCTAAGGATCAACACACCATTGGAACCTGGAATGTAAGATCTATGAGCCAGGGCAAATTGGATGTGGTTATTGGTGAGATGTCAAGATTAAAGATAGACATTTTGGGCGTCAGTGAATTGAAATGGACTGGAATGGGCCACTTCACATCAAATGACCACCAGATCTACTACTGTGGACAGGAGGACCACAGAAGAAATGGAGTAGCCTTCATAATTAATAGTAAAGTGGCTAAAGCAGTGCTTGGATACAATCCAAAAAACGACAGAATGATCTCAATTCGAATTCAGAGCAAGCCATCTAACATCACAGTGATCCAAATATACGCCCCAACCACAAATGCTGAAGAAGCTGAAGTAGAGCAGTTCTATGAGGATCTGCAGCACCTACTGGACAACACGCCTAAAAGAGATGTTATTTTCATCACAGGAGACTGGAATGCTAAGGTGGGCAGTCAAATGACACCTCGAATTACAGGTAAGTATGGCCTGGGAGAACAAAACGAAGCAGGACATAGGCTGATAGAATTTTGCCAAGACAATTCACTCTGCATAACAAACACTCTCTTCCAACAACCTAAGAGACGGCTTTATACATGGACTTCACCAGATGGACAACACCGAAATCAGATTGATTACATCCTTTGCAGCCAAAGGTGGCGGACATCTGTACAGTCGGTAAAAACAAGGCCTGGAGCTGACTGTAGTTCAGATCACGAACTTCTTCTTGCACAATTTAGGATCAGACTAAAGAGATTAGGGAAGACCCACAGATCAGCTAGATATGAGCTCACTAATATTCCTAAGGAATATGCAGTGGAGGTGAAGAATAGATTTAAGGGACTGGACTTAGTAGATAGGGTCCCAGAAGAACTATGGACAGAAGTTGGCAGCATTGTTCAGGAGACGGCAACAAAATACATCCCAAAGAAAGAGAAAACCAAGAAGGCAAAATGGCTGTCTGCTGAGACACTAGAAGTAGCCCAAGAAAGAAGGAAAGCAAAAGGCAACAGTGATAGGGAGAGATATGGCCAATTAAATGCAAAATTCCAGAGGTTAGCCAGAAGAGATAAGGAATTATTTTTAAACAAGCAATGCGCGGAAGTGGAAGAAGACAATAGAATAGGAAGGACAAGAGACCTCTTCCAGAAAATTAGAAACATTGGAGGTAAATTCCAGGCAAAAATGGGCATGATCAAAAACAAAGATGGCAAGGACCTAACAGAAGAAAAAGAGATCAAGAAAAGGTGGCAAGAATATACAGAAGACCTGTATAGGAAGGATAACAATATTGGGGATAGCTTTGACGGTGTGGTCAGTGAGCTAGACATCCTGACGAGTGAGGTTGAGTGGGCGTTAAGAAGCATTGCTAATAACAAGGCAGCAGGAGACGACGGCATCCCAGCTGAACTGTTCAAAATCTTGCAAGATGATGCTGTCAAGGTAATGCATGCTATATGCCAGCAAATTTGGAAAACACAAGAATGGCCAACAGATTGGAAAAAATCAACTTATATCCCCATACCAAAAAAGGGGAACACTAAAGAATGTTCAAACTATTGAACAGTGGCACTCATTTCACATGCCAGTAAGGTAATGCTCAAGATCCTGCAAGGTAGACTTCAGCAATTCATGGAGCGGGAATTGCCAGATGTACAGCTGGGTTTAGAAAAGGCAGAGGAACTAGGGACCAAATTGCCAATATCCTCTGGATAATGGAAAAAGCCAGGGAGTTTCAGAAAAACATCTATTTCTGTTTTATTGACTATTCTAAAGCCTTTGACTGTGTGGACCATAACAAATTGTGGCAAGTTCTTAGCGGTATGAGGATACCAAGTCATCTTGTATGCCTCCTGAAGAATCTGTATAACAACCAAGTAGCAACAATAAGAACAGACCACGGAACAACGGACTGGTTTAAGATTGGGAAAGGAGTACGGCAGGGCTGTATACTCTCAGCCTACCTATTCAACTTGTATGCAGAACACATCATGCGACAAGCTGGGCTTGAGGAATCCAAGGCTGGAGTTAAAATCGCTGGAAGAAACATTAACAATCTCAGATATGCAGATGATACCACTTTGATGGCTGAAAGTGAAGAGGAACTGAGGACCCTTATGATAAAGGTGAAAGAAGAAAGTGCAAAAGCTGGCTTGCAGCTAAACCTCAAAAAAAACAAGATTATGGCAACCAGCTTGATTGATAACTGGCAAATAGAGGGAGAAAATGTAGAAGCAGTGAAAGACTTTGTATTCCTAGGTGCAAAAATTACTGCAGATGCTGACTGCAGTCAAGAAATCAGAAGACACTTAATCCTTGGGAGAAGAGCAATGACAAATCTCGATAAAATAGTTAAGAGCAGAGACATCACACTGACAACAAAGGCCCGCATAGTTAAAGCAATGGTGTTCTCTGTAGTAACATATGGCTGCGAGAGCTGGACCATAAGGAAGGCTGAGAGAAGGAAGATCGATGCTTTTGAACTGTGGTGTTGGAGTAAATTCTGAGAGTGCCTTGGACTGCAAGAAGATCAAACCAGTCCATCCTCCAGGAAATAAAGCCAGACTGCTCACTTGAGGGAATGATATTAAAGGCAAAACTGAAATACTTTGGCCACGTAATGAGAAGACAGGACAGCCTGGAGAAGATGGTGATGCTAGGGAGAGTGGAAGGCAAAAGGAAGAGGGGCCGACCAAGGGCAAGGTGGATGGATGACATTCTAGAGGTGATGGACTCATCCCTGGGGGAGCTGGGGGTGTTGACGACCGACAGGAAGCTCTGGCGTGGGCTGGTCCATGACGTCACGAAGAGTCGGAAGCGACTAAACGAATAAACAACAACAACAACAACTTCCAGCTTTTCATCCCTGAATATTTTATTTTTGTAATGAATCTCCTTTGATCTGCTAATTGCTCTTCACTGATATTTGAGTCTGGATAAATTCCTTTCCATAGTTCAAACATTCGCTTTAGGTAGCCCTGCTTTGTTGGTTCCAATTTATAATAGCAGGCCATAATGGTGTGGTTTTCAAACACAGGATACTTTTGGCTTGCTGTGGTTGTTGTTCTTCCAGTAATCCTACAGGGCCAAGCCCTGGTTGCCCAGCCATAGTTCCTGGGTCCTGTTGCACACTTGTCAACAAATGCCCAGGAACTCTAAGATCTGATGCAGTCCTTGGTGACCTGGGTGACAACCAATCCGGTATAGGAATCTTTTTTTTTTGTTTGTTTTCTCACCATTGTGAATGGGTTGGCTCCATTACTACTTATACTCTGTTTAAAAATTGCACTAAAATTACCAATATTCTCCAAAGGAATGTCAAGTAAAGTTGTGAAAGCTTTCCTTTTTCCAAAAGGAGAGAAGGGGAAAAAATGACTAATGTGTTTAAAAGATTCATTTATAAGAGTGATGACAAGACAATTATAGATTTATGAGCTGGATTTTCATACTGCATTATTTTCCTCATTATTTTGCTCATTTCCTGTATCTGATAAAAGGTTGGAAACAGAGGGTATTGCCTTTATCAACTAATGAGTTACAGTTTCAATGCAAGTACTGCTCAATTAATTTAGAAAACCAGAGATGCAATAGTAATAACTGGCTTTGACACAAATTGTCAATGTAGAACAAATAATTATGGGGAAGGATGTCAGATAAAACATTTGGAGAGCTTTAAAAAAAGGAAGCCAGCAATTCTGACAAGTCTATGAAAATAGAGAAATTATTCAATTGTGCAGATTTGAAGGGATCATATGTTACAAAAAACCCTGATTCATACATTGGATTCCCACAAACTGACATTTCTATATTTTTCTATAATTTTTTGCCAAGGTGATAACTGATCTGGGAGTGTTTGCTTTAAGAGTTCAGGACAATATGAAGAAGACTCTTTTTTATCTAATTTTCTTAATGCCTCTTGCTAACATTGGTTAGAAAAAGTAATCTGATCTATAAACATTTCCATGAATTCAGAGGGAAAATGTGATAATAAGCTATTAACATTTCCCTCATATGCAGATTCAAGATGGCTCATTTTCTATCTCCCATACATTTTTTACTTTCTTGGCTGTGCTATAGGAAGAAAACTTCAAAATATTGCTATTCTTTAAATGAATGAAAATTCAGAATCTTCTGAAACCAGTAAGTCCTCCTGAAATTCTCCCATCTAGATTTATTTCCACAAGTGCTTCTAAATTGCAAATCTTTGTTCTGAAGGGAAAGCTTCATGAGTGAATCATAAGGAAGAATTCAGTTATTCATTTATTCTTCACAATGCAAATGGTACTATTTGCTGCATATTTATTTATACAGATAATTTCATGTTACTCATTCATTCTCAAATGTTAAATTAACACTTAGGAAATACATAAATATCACTGAGCATTCTTTCTGTCAATGGAATGAAAATCATGGTTCCCTGAAAGGATCCACATAATCATCCCTCCTCCTCCTCCTCCTCCTCCTCCTCCTCCTCCTCCTCTTTTTAATACTACTACCCTACTCCACTGACATGCCAGGAAAGCCTGTGTCAAAGCTGAGCTGAAGGCAGCTATCTAAGATGGGCCATAAATAGTCTCAAGAAACACAAGAACACGCTACAACTGGAAAGAAGGTATTTGTCAGATAAGATCCCAGTCAGATAGAAATTATTTTATCAGCATGCCAGCCTAGGCAGACAAATTTATCCAGATTATGAGCTAATCTCTGTATTTCATCATAGTAGGAAACATGCAAAGTTCCAGCTTTGACAGTATTCCAGACCGAGTAGTAATACACATAAACCAGTTCAGTCCCCACAATTGCATGAGAAACTGTCAAAGATCCTGACCTCTGTTTCTCATTTTTTTTCCAACTTTAAGCTTTGGCAAATTCCTACCCCAATCACAAAGGTTCAGTGTTTGTAGACTATGTAGATAGTTTGTAGATATGTACAGTTATAGATACATAAGGGACAGTGAAGGGAAAGCTTCACAAGTTAATCATAAGGAAGTGAAAGAACCAACAATGCATGTTGGTTTTCCCACTCTGCAGCCTTCCTTGGCTCTCCACCACTCTCCCCAATCTAAAGGGTTTGTTGTTTGTGTCCAGCATTAGAATGCTGCCTCCTTGAGCAACTCTAAAAACAACCCCAAACAATACATAAGTGATCATTATTGTCTCATTAAAAAATGCCTAACCAAACACCCTATGGAAGAGAATAGTCTTAACCAGTTCGTTAAAAAAAAAAATAGCAGGGTAGGGGCCAATCTGACCTAGGACACATTCTGTTCCATAGAGAAGGGATGCTGCTATAAAGGTCCTTGTGTCAGCCCCAGCTCCCTTAATTGCCAAGGCATGAGCATTTGAAGCACCATCTCCTTACTTGATTGTGTAGAGCAGAGAGGTTCTACCTAGTGAAGGTGGTCTTGGAGGTGACACGCACCCAAGCTGCATGGGCTTTCTAGATAATCGTCAGCATCTTAGGATGGCAAGTCTCTGAGTTCCTTTTGCTGAGAAAAATGAGTAGGTTCTACAGTAGTTAAAGAAGTGGATAGAGAACAGAAGAGTATTATTTTCCCAGCCCAAGCATTTATTACCAAGATAGCAGTAGAAGCAGCATGTGCTGTGTTTCATCAGTCACATTACAGCGAAATAAAACATTCAAGTTTGTCCCAAATCTGAAAACTGCCTTTGGGCAATTTTAAATTCAAACATACTGTATTTGGATTCTTCTCCTATTTTATCTCTAATTTTAAAAAAATAATTTCTGTCTATTGTCTTAACTTTGGAATCTTCTTTTGTTTAAGTGTCTCAACAAAATCTACATTTTCACCTTGATGTTTCTTAAAATTCTCTTCTTGCATGCCAAGCACTTTTTTTTTTTTGGTGCCTTTGAATCAGTGTTGACTCCTGGAGACTACCTGGACAAAATCCTGCAGTTTTCTTGGCAAGATTTCAGAAGTGGTTTGTCATTGCCTCCTTCCTAGGGCTGAGAGAGACTGACTGGCCCAAGGTCACCCAGTTAGTTTCATGCCCAAGGCAGGACTAGAACTCACAGTCTCCCAGCTTCTAGCCTGGTGCCATAACCACTAAACCAAGCTGGCTTTCATCAAATGCAATCTACTTGGGATTTTTTTTCTATTATCTTTCATATAGAAGTCCCATCTTCCCAGCACTTTAACAATCTCCCTATTTTTTCATTCCACATTTCACTGAACTACTTGTTGACTGCATTCTGTTGATTTCTACCCAATCAGTTTTAATAGGCAGCAGTGAAAGTGAATTTGCCTTCCTTCCTCAAAATCAACTTTGATAATACAAAAATGCTGTTACAAAATTCCCTACTTCTATCTTTCTATAATTTGTCAAGTTTTTACCAACAGACAAGTCTATCATGTCTCCTGTTTAAAGAAATTGCTCTCCAAATAGTAAAGGCAAGCAGGCAAGTTTCTTTTACCAGTCCAAACTTATAATGACTCTTCCATCTGTCTGAAATGTGTCAAAAACCCATACATACTTTTCTTTTTAAAAAATAAAAATCAAAGATTCTAGCACCAAAACCACTTTGCATATGTTTTATTAATCAGTAGGTTTGATCACCCCAGAAAAGATACAAATTTCATACAGTTACAGCCATTGATGGTTTGCTTCTGATATTTAAGAGAAAATACAAATATTTGGCTTT
The DNA here is from genome assembly GCF_035149785.1 of Candoia aspera. Classification (NCBI taxonomy): domain Eukaryota; kingdom Metazoa; phylum Chordata; class Lepidosauria; order Squamata; family Candoiidae; genus Candoia; species Candoia aspera. Next base: position 60,104,256 of record NC_086159.1, on the reverse strand, counting down.
TCAAATCACAATAGAGATTTAGTCCTATAGCCAATTGGGCAATCCCATATCAGTCCAAATTAGTATGCAATTAGTATGCAATTTTCCAAAATTCAGAATCAGAATCTGAGCCAATGTTTCCTTTTCTATCATATTATAACTGGACCTGTCTGACAGTTTTCCTACAAGGGTATACTTCTGAGACCAACTATTGACAAGGAACAGTGCCAAAGCACTAAAGAGGAGCATTTAGAACATTTGAATCCTCTTTTCTTTCATTCCTGAAGCAGATATTCTGGACTGGGACTGAATCTGGGTCATTAGAACCAGGAAGCATGAAAAGGACTAGGCCACCACCAGCGTAGTAGGAGGGACAGACAAAGAGCAGAGTGATAATATTAGAAGACCAACAAAGATGTGTGATTAGCCTTAACTCTAAGCCTATTACTGCTCAACATACAGATTTTCAGAGAACTGCTCTATAATATGGTAAATATGGGCAAATGTGATATGACTGAATGAGTTACAGATAATTTACTATGGATGGATGGATCTAACATTTCTGCTTCCTCCCATTTCTTCCTTTTTTGTTTTTTAACCTCCAGATTTTTCTGCCTTACTAAGAGCAGAAAAATTGCAACTGTTGGTAAATGCTGATAAAAAAATGTATCCAGTTCAGTCTTCATTATCTGTATCAACCAAAGTAAATAAGGTACAGCCCTTCTCACCATGAAGAGAATCAGGTTGTACTTGCATGACCTGGAAAAGATAAAATAACCTGTCAGGAAAAATGGGCGGAACCACAATCCAGAGCACAAATATGGATCCTAATTGTGGAAGCAGGTTGCCAACCCCTCCTATAGCTAACTTAGCCAGCAACAAGGTATATAATGATTATATTTAACTTGGTGAAAACAGACAAGACCACAGCCAGAGGTGAGATTCCAACCAAGCCCATGATCTATAATTGAACAATGGGACATTGCAATGCCATATATGAGATTTTTCAAAGCAAACCACATCAGTGTTTTGTACTGTATGTGGAACACAGTAGACCATATAAGGACAAGAAAAGGAAAGGAACTAAGCAACATGCATCAATACTTTAATCTGACAGACCAAGCACAGGGTTAGAATTCAAGAAAGTTGTAATGACACAATTCTTTAAGCTGCATCATGATTCCTAAAGAAACTTCTTAATATTATTTTAATAAAAACAAACAGTAATGTTTCAAATAGCCTAGAAAAGTCAGGTATTCTCTGGGGAAGCCCCCCTCTCTCTCTACGTGTCTCAGACTTCTTGTGATTATTCTTCACAGCATGTTTCTTTTCAGTTCATTGGTTCTGCATGCTGGGAAACCTGTCCACTCAGAACATTCAGAAGATCTCTACAAAATTCAATTAATCATGGTTTTCTGTTCCTTTACTCATGCACTATCCATAGACAGATCATCCCCAGAATCCACTGTGGAACACAGGTCTGTGAACTTCTCCTTATCAATCTCGATATAAATACATTGTGCAAGTTACTCATGTTTTGAATCACAAATGGCATGGATGGCTGAGAGAGAAGAAAGGTTAGGATAAGAGACAAGCATGGATTTTCCATTCCTTTCCAATGGCCCTTTAAGCTGTCTGTACATTGCCTATATATGGAGTCCTCAGTGCTCTCTGAGCTTGATTGTTTGCTTGCAGATATCTCATTCCCCAACTAGGTAACCTCATCAGTGTGTGGGGTTTACTCTCTGTTTATATACAGTAGCTTGCCTTGCCATCTCTTAGTAACTTCTATTGCTATTATTTTGTGCTGTGATTTGTTGTTTTATTACACTGTTTCTTAGTTTAACTCTTATTTTACTATAAGAACAGAATGTAAGCCATTCAGACTTCTGCTGGACTGGAGTGGCATGTAAGTCCCAGTAACTAAATACAGATAGATTAATTAATTAATTAATAGCTTCATGTGGTGCAGAGTGGTAGGTGGCATTGCAACTGAAACTCTCCCCACAGCCCAAGTTTTGGCAAACCACCCCGCTATAGTCTGCCAAGAAAACGTTGCAAAAGCAGCGTCCCCCCAAAGAGTCAGACATGACTCCATGCTTGCACAGGGGACCTTTCACCTTTTTTTTTCAACAGACATACATATATACATACATACAATGGTCTTCACATCATCAAACAAAATTTCTCAGGTGATTTACATCATTTGCATCATGGCTGTAACTTGCACTGTTTGTAGTGTTGTAATTTGTGCAATGACATCACACAAATGATGTAACTTGAAATAACGGATCCAAATAATGGATCTCCTCCCAATTGGTCCATTAAATCAAGGTTCCACTATATTGAATTTCAGAGTTTTACTATGTGCTGTGTGAAAATTTATTTCTTTTTAACTGCCTGGATCATCCATCTTTCATCTTCAGGTCCTATTATTATGAGAGATGGAGAATACCTCTCTTCATTCCACCTTCTCTACAACTCACATTATTTCCTCCCATATACACCTTTGTTCTAAATGAAATAGCTCTAAATGTTGTCACCTTTCTTTATACATCTTTCTCCATTTTGGTGGTTCTTTTTTACATTTTTTCTGAGTTTTGGGTGCAGTAATCTGCCTGGGACCTGGAAAAATATTATGCACTGCCCATGCCTCCCATGAGTATTTCAGAGGTAAGGGGTTACGATTGAGAATAACTTAGCCCAGCTCACACATTTATCTGAAGGCATGAGGGCTCGAAACAGAAGAGCACACTCTGCTTAAAGGGGCAGAGGTGAAAAAAATAACTATCTCCCTACTCCTTTGGTATTTCCAGGATATGCCTTCTGACATTTGTGACTTTGCTTTGCCTCTGGAGGAACCTCACCTTGCTGTGTAAAGGATCACTACCATAATGTCTGAGAGAGAAAAATACGTTGTGTGTGTTGGAGGGGTGTGTATGTCTGAATAAATCTGCTCAGTATACATCTAACATTACACTTTATTGTTAGAGAGCTTTTTAGTTGTTGTTGTTTTCCAAATCACTCCTCATCATAACTCTCCTTCTTTGATTTCAGTATATCTTCCTTGCTTAGGTTGTCTTTCTTGCTTCACTATATTGAATTTCAGAGTTTTACTGTGTGCTGTGTGAAAATTTCTTTTAAACTGGTTACTGTACCCACTTCCTGTGTCCTCTTATACTTTTGACTATGTTCCTTAGATTTTCTAATCCCTGTACATTGAGCTGGAGACCTAAAGAGAAGCTGTAATAGCTTTTACTTGAATATAAATGTAAATGTAGTGCTCTAGATTGGAATTTAAGATCTTGAATGGCACTGAAGGGTGAGTTCAACTATTCTCATGTGAATGTGAAAGCAGTTTTGGACCTCTTCATGCAAATACTTAGGGAAAACAAAGGATAGGACAGACAGCATAGCTGGTTTGAACAAGGCATGTATCTCTGTGTTCTACCCAGCTTCAAACGCTCATACAGATAGTCCATCATTTAATAAGTATATTGACATTGGAAGTTTTAACTGGTTCAGAAGAAATCATGATTTATTGTTTTTCTCATAACAATATGTTTATTATTTTGAATAACATTAGGGGCCCTGTGCTCGGATGATAATAAAGCCTACCCCTAACCCTCTACCAGTGGCTTATACTAAGTTGAGTTAGTATTTCTTCCAGTCTTAACATTGCATCCAACAGGCAAGATAAGGGTAAAAATCACACTGTCCAGGTTATGCAGTGGACATATCTATGGCCTGTGCTGCAACAGATCTGTGTTACCTCTAGTCAACAATGTTTGTGGGTTGTTTGTATGGCAATTTGTTGTCTTCATCTTCCTCCCCATCCATTAAACATTGCAGTTAACTTGTCCTTCCTCATTAAGGGCGCTGAATTTTTATGAATAGAGTTTTGGGTCTTCTTTTCCAAGCCTTCCTTTGCAATCCCTCCAATAATTGTAAATTTCAATTGCATTTTGGAATATTAGAGATATCTTTGAAAGCATTTGTCTTATTTCCCTTCTCAGCATTAATCTGTCTCTATGCATTAGTCTGTCTCTGAGAGGCTCACACCAAGAAAAGGAAGGAAGGAAGGAAGGAAGCATAAGTTCTGAGAGGATGTGCTTTTTTAAATAAAATCAAGTATATATGGAGCTGTATTTTTGCTGCTTATTTTTGAACCTGAAATCTTTCTGTAGAAGTCATAGGTTTGAGATGAAAATGGATCAACAGTCTCTCCCATTAGCTTCCTCCAAATGTTCCTTCCTCTCATGGCACATTGCACTAATGTGCTTATTTTGCTTCCAGTAAAAATCATAACACATTTTTCTTTGGCCATCAGTAACATTTTAGGATTTCTATTTCTTTCTTTTAAAAAAGCCATTTTAAAAACTACCCAATCATTTCCATTTAATATGGTTATTACTTCTGCTTAAAGACAGTGAGCTGACTTGCACAATTGATCATGTTCACATTCGCACAGTAAAATGCAATTCTATGAAAAAGTATTGGCTCTTTTTAGGTTGTTCTATATCTATGGGTATCCTTGCCACTGAATGCTATCAGAGTTTCAGGTTGGTCCTACTGATATATAAAGGAAGTCTGGCTGAACAACTAACAGTAACTTTGGAGCTTGGGGCATTTATTTCAAAAACAAAGTCATCCCATGTCTGGTATGCCAGTGTGAAAAGAAATCAGTCCATTCATTTAAAAGAAAAACTAGGGGCAGTTATATGAGGGCTTCATTAAACAGTCAGGACTCATATGGGCCACTCCTGCTCTCTATAAATGTAACAAACTTTGGCTTTCTTTAACAAAGTGAAGTTCCCACCACAAAGATTTCAAACACACATCATGCCCAAGGGAAACAATTTTCATTTTCAGAATGCACATCTATTTTGTAATATATTAGTTTAGGCTATGTATCCAGAATGATAGCTGCGGTAGGGGGAGAAGACCTAAATATACACTGGTAGACCATTATGGGAAAAATAACAATATTGGTGTCTGAAGAGAAAGGAAGAGAGAAAGATTCCAAATTTCCACATCTGCATTAAGTGGATTTTGGATTCAATGAACAATATTTTACCTAGGAATTCATCACCAAACAGATGAAGTCCATTACTATTTGTAAAGTAGTCTGGACAATTGACGTGATTTACATCAATGTGATTTATATTTGTGTCTATTTATCTCATTCACATAATTGACTTAAATGGGCACAAATGATGTTAAATTGTTCATTACATAATTGTACAACTGATGTCAAACAGATCAGGTGCATAAATCCAGACAACCCTTCCTCCTGATGGTCTTTACATAAATACTTTACTCTGTTCATATATGGATACACAAATACATAAATACTGATTCAGATCTAACATATTTACAATATTACTAGCATCTATTCAGTAATTTAAAGAAAATAATATTCCAAGTGTCCAAATGTTGGTCAGTCTAATGTTTGGAACAATTGGTTAGACTACTATTTTTTTTAATGGCATATATCTTTCTGAGCATTCAAATGTAACACTGCCTACATGTAAGGCATTCAACTAGGAGTTTATCTCTAAATAAATATAAGTTTGAAAAACAAGCAAGAAACCTGTACAGGTTAGACTGTATGAATTCTTGGACCTGAAGTCCATATATTTGAGGGTGATGAGGTTGTAGGAAATTGCTTGAGAAAGTTCACATTCCAACAGGGCTTCAAAACTCAGGGTACTGCCATCCCAAACTTTTAAAGAAAACAGAATGGTATGGCAGCTTTCTGCAACTTGTTAGCTGTCCAGCTGCTCCGACTTTCTTCCAACTTATTGCCAGATCCTAATTTTTAATTCTTTCACTTTTATTCTACACTCAATCACACTTTTCCATCTTATTGGTCAATTGACCTATTCCTTCTTAACCTTCCACATATTTGACAAGAATCAAATTCGTATATTATATTTCAGTTTCTTACATAGTAGCAGTAAAAATAATGACATGGTAATAACAGAACATTGTCTCTAATCTCAACAACTTACTTTCTTTAAATCATTCAAATATCACACTCAACACATCTATTGCACCTACATCAATAATAATAATAATAATAATAATAATAATAATAATAATAATAATATAGCAATAACTGCATGGAAGATTTCACTGCAATCATTCTGCCAAACAGTAAACTACATAAATTATCCACATCAATATACTTATTAATATAAATTAGGAATTGTAGAGTATCATTCTTGATAGGATGACATGGTGGCTGAAATGAATTGACAATACATTTTCAGAGTCATTCCTACCCAATTAATATCAAAACTCAGGTTGTTATTGTTTTTTCTTTCACACCCAAGAACTTACTCTATTTCCCCTCAGTTTTCCCAATGGTACTGAAATATGCTGTCCAGCTCTTTAATGCATATGTTTTAGAAATGGAGGGAAATTGCAATGGGTAGTTCGCAAAATGGATGAACAGATTTTCCAAGTTTGATTTCTAAATGTGTAGAGGCATACTAAGCAAGTGAGTGCTACCACTATGAGAAACCTTAGCAAAATTAATTTGACTGACCACAAAATCCTCCCCACCCCATGCTTTGCTTCTGGAGGAACCTCAAAGTTGCTACTCATTGTTTTAGGGAAAACCTGGGCCTAGCAAAGAGGCTATCAAAATTCTCCCTAAACACCAGCTTTTTATTTGTTTCCTTCTGCATTCTCTGGATGTTTCTCTTATGTCCTTCCCTTTCTTCACTTTGAATGTTGCTTTAGACCAAGCTGTGGCAGCAACCTAAAGCCAGTACTGAAACATATATTAGAAGATAATGTATTCTATAATGCAGTTCTGATAGAAGGAGTTGGAGGTGGATTTAAATCCAGCATTTGCTTTTCCAAATAATCCCAGAATATATAGAAGCAGTGTTTAGTAACTGCATAGATAGACCTCATGTAGAAATTATTTTTAATCTTTTTACATTTTTCTGTTACGCTCAGATGACGACAAGAGTCAACAACAACTTAATGCAACATAACCAATCAATCAATCAAATTATGTTAAATAATAAGTAAAGGTAAAGATTCTCTTGTGCTAGCCTCAGTGCCCAGGAACTAAATAAGCATATCCATGTAGTGGTTACATGGAAGTTGTTTGCCACTGCCTTCTTCTAAAGTACTTTTCTGCAACATCCAAGTCTAGTTTCTGTTACTAGATCAGCAACTTTCATCTGTCTTCAGGATTGGGCAATGGGCACTGACTCCAGCAGCAGAGAAAGTCCAGTTGCTGCCACCTGAAGGAAGTCTCCATTTTAATGCCCCAAGCATTCCGTGGCATTGTGGAAAAATCAGATGGTTACTTTTAGCAAGTAGCTTCCAAGAAGTCCTTTCCTGCAACTCACCATTGCAAACAGGAGTAGAAAATAAAAGGGGGAAAAGAAATAGGAGCAATGAAACAAAAATGTATCTCAGGAATGAATAACGAAATGACTGGGTTTTTAATGAAGAAATAGTGAAACAAACTCAGTCTTTAAAAAGGCAAATATATGGGATTATGCAATGAAAAAATTAAATGTCTTGCAGTCATTTGGTGTTATATTCCTGAAACCTCTACATAGATGAAAAATAATATTTTTACTAAGCATACTCACCATCCATAAATTCATCCAAAGCAAGTTTGTGGAAGGTATATCTGCCATTCTACATTATGGTGATCAAAAACATCCACCCACTTCCCTTAAGGCAATTTATTAATTCTATGATGCTTGTAAATTCTCTGTTTCTCCCCCACTCCCCCAAACAAAAGAGTTTGCAGGGAAGCATCATTAGCCCCAGTACATATTGCTAATAACTAGCGGAACATCTGAGTATAAGTGTAGTAAATTAGTAATATAGTTATCAAGGAGATCCCAGAGATTCATATCACTATGTTAATATCACTATTACAAAATAGAGGGAGATATATGTAATAACCAGGATATTGCTAGGCTTGAACTGGAGAAGTGGGGTTAGGGTTCTAGTATAATCTAGGAATATTGAATGTGGTGGAAACCATTATACTCAACCCTGCAGAGGAAATTCATTTTTTTATGCTGGGTATAAGGGAGCCATACCATTGTCATCCCCCATTTATAAAAACCCACCCCCAATTTTAGGCCATTGACTTGCTCAATACAACCAAGAAGTTATATGCCAAATTTTTCTACCTAAAACTACTGTGGTTGGGTGAGAAATGAAAACATCTTCGTTGAGGAGCAGGCAGGTTTTAGAGGGGACCAATCAACTCTGGACCTCTGTTCCCTCACCAGTTAGCTGAGAAACATTCTACCCAACCCCAAGGTTCCTTTTCCCAGCCTTCATTGATTTCAAAGTGGCCTTTGATTTATTCCCAAGGGAGAGGCTGTGGGAAAAATTAAGGGGATCCTCAATAGGCTAAAGGTTGTTTCTTCTTCAGTCTCTCTCTTCCAAAGACACTTTGAGAGTTAGATGTTTCCCCTGGGACATCTTTCTGGAGATAACACTACTCAGAGAGAGAGAGGGAGGCAGGGGTGTATTTTAATCCCTCCATTTTTAATTTGTATATTAAAGCAATAATTCAGCCCTCTCAGCTTGTACTCACCACCCTGTTGATTAGCCAGTCTAGCCATTTGAACACTTTTGTATGCAGACAACATTGTAATCATGTCTGTTTCTCAGAGGGTGATCAGAAAGGCACTGAGAGCTTTGGCCGCTTTTTGCCTGGAAGAAAAAATAGTAACAAACCATCAGAAAACAAAACCATCAAAAAAACATCTCCGTTTTTGCATAAAATTAAATAAATGCAGCATAAAATCCATAATCGGCAAAATAAGGGAAATGCTCTTGACCAGGTGTGCACTTATAAATAAGTCAGAGTACTATTCCGGGCCTCACTGTCCTGGAGAGGATACTTTTTCTATCTGGCAAGTGTTGCTCAGCATAGCTCTTCAGCTATCTGGAGAATTCAAAGGGACCTTACTTCACCTCTGCAGCTTGCTAGGTCTTTGTAGGCAATATTTCTCAGCAGAGCTCTCCTTGCCGTCCCAGGATGTATTAAGAATGCAGCTCTACGTTTAGAGACAGAGCTGGTTTCCATGGATGCTAGAACTGGGCACTATCTTCTTAATCTTTGCCTAAAGTTAATTTTCCCCAGGGGGTTTGGCCCCACTGGTTCTTAGAGACCATTTTAAGGCCTCTAAGACCTTAAATTGGCTAAAAAGAGTTACTGGCAAACTGTGTTCCCCCAGATTCTCATTGGAGAACATCTGCCCCCTAGGCTTTGAAAATATATTCTTAGGCAGCATATTTGGGACATTGATCTTCAAATCAGTTTGTTTCTCAACTTCATCATTCGAAGATTTTTTTTAGACCTTCCTACCTCTTCTCATTGTAATTCAGAAATTTTGCCAGGCATTCACTATGGCCAAGCTGGATGTGTTGTTCTCTATCATTCTGCTGGGGCATTACAAAAATACCCCCCACACCAGCACACATGATCCTCTGGGGATGGCTTGCTAGAATCATGTGGTATTGATAGGAGGGGAGAAGTTGAGCTGAAAGTGCCTGATTTTCAAGGTGCCTCAGGGCTTGATACTCTCATCCTTCCTATTTGTCTATATGAGGCTGTTGGAAGAGGTCATCTTTTGCTTTGGGGTCAGATACCATTAGTATGCTGATGATACTTAGTTGTATATCTTGATCCTCATGTGACCAAGCAATGTGTCAAGATCTTGTCCCTAAGCCTGGAGGCTGTTGGTACCTGGATAGAGTAGAACAGACCCAGTGTAGAGAGTAAGAAAGATGACCTAGATGGAGACATGCAGGTGTGATTGCCTAGGCAAAATGGGCTAAAGCATTTTTTAAGTCCAGAATGTCCAGTTTACATTAGAAAGTGACTCAGACAGACTGAACCATAAGGAGGAGGAGTTGGTACAGTACAAGCAGACTTGCAAGATTCTGTTATAATAACTAATCTCAATAAAAGTGGTTTTAGCCATCCTGTGGAGTTGATTTTATGTTCGGTCTACCTAGTGGGACTGACACTCAGGCTGAACCCTAGCAGGACTGAGTGGCTATGAGTGCTTGGTCTTCCTGCTTCTGTGGACTCACTTCCTTGGTCCTAAATGAAGTTGTACTGCCCCAGTCAGGACTGGTGTATAATCTGGGAATCTTTCTGAACTCTCAGTTCCTATTTGAGAAGCTGGTGTAACTATGGCCAAGAAGGTCTTTGCAAGGTTCAGCTTGTGTAATGGTATGTGGGAATGACCTTGGGAGACAGGAAGAAGAGTCACAGACAAGGCAACAGTCACATAGGTGGCAGCTGAGCCTGCATAAGGAATGGGGCTGTGGCAAACATCTCAGAAGGGACTCTCCCTGGTTTCTTGGACTGTAAAAGCGAGGGGGGAGAGATGTACTTTCAGATTTGCAAGAGTCTGTTAATATTATCTTATAATAAAGATAATAGTTCTCCTGGTTGTGCTTCTTGTCTGGACTACCTCACAAGGCTGACAGCCTGTGCATATCAGCTATGTCCATTCCTGGATCAAGAGGCCTTCCTTATGGTCATCCATGCCTTCCTCAACAAAAAGGTGGGCTGTTGCAACATGGTCTACATGGGTTACATGAAGTCCACCCAAAAGCTACACCCAAAAGTCCACCCAAAAGCTATATACTCGGTCCAGTATATGGCAGCATGAGCAGTAGTTATGGGCATGCTTCACAATGCCCATATAACACTCCTGGTATATGTGAGGTGCACTGGTTGCAAGTTGGCTTCTGCTGCAATTCAAGGTGCTGGTTATCATCTATAAAGCCCTACCTGGCATGGAGTCTAGCTATTTGAGGGTCTGCCTGTCCCCCATTGTATCTCTCTGGTCTGTTTACTTCAACAGAGTTGGTTTGCTTCAGGTCTTATCAATTAAACAAGATCTAGCAATATCGAGGAAGCAGGCCTTCTGCCACTGCACCTGCCCTTTGTAACAGCATCCCATCAGAGATCCATGTGGCCCCCATCTTGCCTTCCTTCAAGCAGTCTTCAAAAACCAGGCCTTAGATTAGGATGTTTCAGCAGGCCCCTTTTATTGGAGGAAAAAGGGGGTGATGCAGCAATATGCTGAATTGTTCTCAGTTGAATGCTGTGTTGTTGTTGTTTTTTAATAAGGTTGCTGTTTCTGTGAAACTGCCCAGAATTGTTCTGGAGTTGGGCAACTCAGAAATCTGACAAATAAATAAAGTCCTTGAGCTATATGCTCCTTTTTTGCTCTCTATAGGGAATCCCAATTAACTTTCACCTATCCTAATCCTAAAGAAATTCTCTGCCAGAAAGCATGACTTCCCTTTGTCACTTTTCCGGTCTGACCAGTATCCAGATATATCCTCCTAGTTTGTTTGGTTTAATGCCTCCAGACATACATACATCTTTCTTTGTGAGTGAAGACTTGTATTTATGTCTTCCCTTTTACCATTGTATCTACAGAAATATATGTAGATAAATGTGTGTGTGAGACAGAGAAACAACTGGACTTATGGCTGTAATAAAGGTTTGATTTGCTTCCATTTTTCCAGAATCAGCCTTCCACCTCTGTGATCTCATTCAATTATCTGTGTTTGGCAGCTGAGGTGATTCACTTTTAACTCAGCTGCATTGTACCTGAAATCACACTGAAGATGATGTTTTCATTGGGAACAGCAGAGCTCTACAACAGCTCTGGCTCCTACATTTAAGTCCCTTCCTGTAAAGATTCATTCTAAAATGCTATTTTTCCCCACAGGTCTTTTAAATGAAATAGAGGAACAGTTGCAGTCTCCTATATATGGAGGAGATTTTTGCCTTGTTAAAAAAAAACATTTGCCCTTCTAGTGGCTAGCCAAAGGAGCACTGGGGGGTTTGCAGCATTTTGAGAGTAGTGGACATGATGAACATTACTGGTCAGCAATGCTTTATGGAAACTGGGTAATGGAAATCATGACAGTGTTGAAGCTCCCTTCAGCTCTTTTCTGTCCAAAGTGATGGAAATCACTGGGCTAGCAGCCCAGCATTAGCTCTCTTGAGTAAATCATTATTTCATCCTAGAAGAGTGAAATATTGCACACTCCTTAGTAATCCATTGATTGTTTCTTTTTTTCCCCCTTAATCCTTAAGAATGACAATCATAAGTCTTGCTCCGGGTCTCACTTCAGTGAGAATGAAATCTTTCTTTAATTAAACTCAGAATTGTTGCTGAGCAATATGAGCTGGTCTTTTCTGTCTGAATGGAGACAAAACTATCCTGTCAGCTACACCTAGCTGTAGGCAAGATTGCCACAAAAGGAAGGGAGTTCAGAAATTCACTTTCTTCCGTATGCATGGCATGACAACTCCTTCTTATAGAGTTATGCCTTAAAATGAGATATATTCAGAAGTCTGAATCTTTACATCTCTAGGAGGATGTGTAAACAACATTTAAAATGTTATGGCAGGATGTTAAAGGAAACAACATTCTCTAGGCTGTTTAATAGAAGTACTTTATATATAATATAACATTAATTGTCAGCTTCTGCACTTTGTGGCTTTGCAGAGCCTTTAGACAACCAGCTAGCAAGTTTTATAACCAATTTGTCCATCTTATAAATAATTAATTAAATACATTTTTCTTGTAAAATGTTGATGAATAAAAAAAATATTAGTGTTTGCATAGCATTTGCAATTTTTGGCGGGGTGGGGTGCCTTCAAGTCAGTGTTGACTCCGGGAGATTGCCTGGACAAGTGCTATTATTGAAGAACTTAACTGATTTCTAAACAATCATTTGAACAGTAGAGAGATACGAGCATGATGTTAGCTGTAGAAGCATGATGGCCCTTGGATAGGACGAAGCAAAGGCAGCTGCCAGGTATCCAAGTTAACGTCTGGATCTCCAGGCTGTGAGGCAGAACAAGGTTCACCTAAACAAATTTGCTCTGCCTCCATAGCCAGTTGTAACTCTATCTTATGAACAAGGTTGGTAAGTGATGCTGTCCTGTTTACTACAAGGCAAATTAAAATGTAACAATGGTAAACTTCCCTGTCAGTGGGAAAAGTATGCACTAGTCATTCTCCCTAAAGTGTAATAAATGTTGGCCTGTGGGAGGAGATGAGTTCTCACAAATGGCTAGAGTGCTTAGTTTAGCCATCTAAGAGAACCTGATTGGTGGAGTGAGTGGTGCTTTCAGCTCCTACCTTACCAGAAAGCCTCTATCTACCCTCCAGCTCCCGTGAGGAACTTGAAGGATGGAGGCTGCAGCTTCTGTCTGCCTCACCCATGTGGATCAGGACCTCACTTCCTGCCTCATGGGAGAGCTGCTAGCCACCCACTGGGTCACCTGCAGTTCCTGATCCACTAGTCATACTCTCTCCTCCCAGACACCCTTCATGACCTACCAACATGGGTGAGAGAGCCTGACTTTCTTTGAAGCAGAAGAAATCTCCATGCATCTGTTGACATCTGTTGACATCTGTTGACTCTCCATACAGGGGAATCTCCTTCAGGTGGAATACCAGCAGCTGTGCCAACAGTGGCACACTGTGGCAGTGTTGCTTGAAGTAGAATTAACAAGCTCACAACCTGCTGGCATGTCATGTTAGCACATCATGAGGGGATGTGTTGGCTGAAACAGGGGATTCTTCCTGCTTCAGACAATATCACACTGTGTGACCCTGCTGACATGGGTGCTGGCATGCTCTACAGGCTGTGCCAATAGGTTGCATGGGGGATGGTGTTGTCTGGATGTCCCCCACATGGTGTGCTACCAATCATGCTAATATGGGATCCCCCATATGGTAAGTCACTAAATTGCAAAAGACTGTACTGGCTGAAGTAGATTTCTGTTGACTTGGGTCTCACAAGTGCAAGGGCAGATGTCAGCCTTTCAAAGCAGACCAGACTAGGAAACTAAAGTTATGAATACTAATACTACTTTTATTCTAAGATTACACTAACAGAATCTTGCAAACTGGAATATGCCTCCCCCCTCTCTTCCTTTATCTTTGTGAGAACTGGGGAAGGTCCCGTCTGAGATACTTTTTCAAATTTCATTTCTTCCCCAGACTCAGATTTCTTTTATCTTACCATTATCTTGATTGTGGTTCTTCCTTTTGTTCCTCAAGGTTATACCTTCTGCCCTTTACATCAGGTGGGACACAGGCAGCACTGGCCTCTACTGTGTACAACTTTTTGCCATAACTGCTGATCCCCTCACAGTTTTTTGGCAGCCATAAACTTTAGGTCACATATCGTAGCACTGCTCTTAAAGTGGAGGTTGAAACTGGACAGTACCTGCTGGTTTGTAGACAGAGCAATGATTCTTTCATCACAGTCTTCCCCAATAAAGTGAAAGATGTTGTACTTCTCTTTAGATTATTATTTTTTAAATTTAAATGAGTAAATAAATAACAATGAGATTTATTGTTATACATGAAAAGCATTTGCAAAATCTATGTGATATTCTTTTGTCTTTCATGGTGATGCATTTATTTTTTTTCTTTTCTAAACCTCTTATTGTTATTTATTTACTCATTTATTCACCTGGTATTTAATTATTTCATTTACATACTGCCAAAATCTCAAGATTCATGGTTGTTGTCATTATTATGCTAATATATTAGGATGGGGGGCTTATTAATTCTGCAAGGTTTTTTTTCTACCTGTATTGTTAGTGTTTTTGTTGGAAAACATTCACACAATATCTGTATTTTGTGTATGTTTGCTTTTCTTGATATACAGATTTTTGTATGGACAGAAAAGTGCAGTGTGGTATATGCTTTTCTCTGATTAAATATGTTTTTATGTAGAGTTTCCAATATATGCCTTTCTATGTGATTCTTTAAGAAAAATAATGAAATATATCATAGATATGTCAAAACTGTAGGTTTTGGTGGGTGTGGATTTGTTTCTTTGTTTCTTTGTCTTGAAATGGTATATTAATCTAAAATGATGATGCGAAGAATTTCTCATGTATTTCCAGGCATAAGTGGTTATCCTGTAAAAAAATTAGTTGTTGGAAAAGGAAGAATAAAAGTTGATTTTAACTTCTACTTCAGGGTGTTTATCAGACCTTTATATACTAACCACAATTACTAAACTGACATTGATGGGCAACCTCCTAGTGGCCAGGGGTAAATTTTTGGGTACATCATTGACCTTCAGTGGGCAGGTCAATGATGCAAAGTGGGTGGTCATGTGACCCATGTGGGTGGGGCTAGGATTTTCTGGATTTTTCAGGGTTTGAGATTTATTTTTTCTTGTAACTTATTTTTAAAGCTTATACTACAATTGTGGGTTTTTTTCCTACTGCAAAATGGCAGGTAAAGCTGCCACAAATCTTCAGCGACTGTGGTTGGAAGATAGCAGCTGCAAAAAGCGGACTGAGGATGCATACTGGGGCTTAGGTGACCCATATCTGCTGTCAGCATAGATGATAATAGGAAAAAGTGGCTTGGTTTCAACCAACAAGTTGAGGGTTAAATTGATCCAAGGTTATGTAGCTAATCCCTCAAATTACTAGTCACTCTACCATGTAGCTGATTTTCAGGGCAACATTGTATAGTCAATTAATAGTAAGGTGTTGCTGTTTGTCTTTTGGAAAGATGACCCCAATTTTGAATCAACATTATTAAATGGAGTTATTGTTAGGTTTTAGGGGCATTCTATTTCAGGGAATACTAGAAGGAAATTTAACAATGAACCTATAGACAAAAGGAACAGCAAAGAAATGAAGAGGCTGAATGGAATGCTATCTTTCACTGAGTACAGTTTTGCATTGTTCTTTCAGCACCACAGAAGTATTACTTAGTTTATTAAAGGTCTTCTATTATTTAAAGCCTGAACTGATAATCCTGGCCATTTCATCAAAGCTAGAATTATGAAAGGCTGAAGACAGCTTTGACTAGTTTGTGCAGCTGAATTTGTGGATTGCAATAGAATGAATCTACTTACCATTTTTAAGCTCAGCTTGGGCATCTTAGCTCCTTTGGGCACTGAAAGCTATTGGAAGCTGCAATCTTTTTGCAAATTTGTATTCACAATAATGCTTCTTAGACATTTTGCTTTTAAGATCTTGCATCAGCAGCCTCTACAGATATATCAAGCCAACCCTACAGCTATTCAAATGCATTCTGTATGATGGTAAGTAATCAGTAATAGACATCTCCCACAAAGTGCAGATAATACTAGTTTTCTTCCTAGATAACAATCTAGCAATCCATCCAAATAGTAAAGAATCAGTGCATATCAAGGAAACAGCAATTACAGTGTAAGTCTGAGAAATAATAAACAAGGAGGGAGGAAAACATGAGGAGACAAGCTTCACATATTTCCTGTTACTGATATCCTTTATTATAAGACAGTTGCTGTCAAAAGGTTCTAGTACTCATATGGACCTAGTAGAAATTATAATTCTGTCTTCAAGCAGGAAATTCAAACTATGCATGACTAGTAACTATCTAAGTAGAGGGGGAAGGAAGGAAGATCAAGACCTAATAGTATTGAAAATTAATGTAAACTTACAGACATAGGTTTTCCCCTGGCAATATCAAGCACTTCTATTATATACACAAGATTAACAAATATACAAGACCCCACCTGCATAGTACAAGGAAAGATTTGCAAAGATAAAAGGCCTCGCTTCATAGGATCAGGAAGAAATATAAGAAGGGAGTCTTATTTAGGTTTGACAAAATTGCCTACAAGTAATCTGTGAATCTTAAAAAGGTTGGGGTTTTGTTTGTTTGTTTGTTTTTGTTTGGAAAATTTGAAAAATGTAATCCTTGCCTTGAGCAAAGCTGGAATATTCATTAAATATGAGCTGTTACTTTTCTTAGCCACAGCCTTCTTTGAAGCTTAATTGTGCATAAATGACTCACAGACTCAATCCTCTTTTCTGATAATTAATAAACATAACAGAAAACATGCTTGGGGCAGGGGGCAGAGGTGGAATCTAATAGGACAGATTCAGAAACTACTATTTATACCAGGGGTATAAAAAGTGATATTGATCAGCTGTATTTGAGAGCTGAAGGGGGCAGAGGACTCCTACAGGTGAAACAAACTGTGGAGAGGTAAAAACATGACTTGAATGACTATATTAAGAAAAGGGAAGAACCCTAATTGAAGGAAGTCGGTCAAGGAAAGGTTTTGGAAACATCAAAGGTGAAGGCTGAGTATAGAAGACTGATCTGTTAATTGGAAGAGCAAGCCAATGCATGGTCAATATTTGAAGGATATAGAAGGAGAACCCAATAAGAAAACCCACATGGAGCTGGTTAAGATCAGGAGTATTAAAGAAAGAAACCAAAGGCTTTATTTTAGCAGTTCAAGAACAAACTTTGCCAACTAATTGCATGAAAGTGAAAATTCATCATGTAACAAACAACAGTAAATGTCACCTTTGTAGTGAAAAGGGTGAAACAATTGATCAGTGGCTACAGCAAAATTTCACAAACTGATTATAAGCAGGATCATGACTAAGTTGCCAAAATAAATTCAAATTCATTGGAAACTTTGCTAGAGGTTTGGATTCAAATCTAGCAAGAACCACTGGGACCATCCAGTTGAGAAGGTTTTGGGAAATGAGCAGGTTAAGATCTTATGGGATTTAATCCAAACAGACAGGCACCTTGTTCATAAAATGCCTGATATAATAGTCATTGAAAAGAAGAAAGTCTGGTTCATTGATGTTGCTATAATGCATGATGCTAAGATTAAGGAAAAGCAATCCGAACAAATTACAAAATACCGTGACTTGTAGATCAAAGTTGAACACTTATGGAAAAAGAAATCTGCTGTTATACTGATCATGATTGGAGCCCTTGGAGCAATACCCGAAGGACTGCCTCAATATTTGGAAATTTTAAATTGGACCTGAACACCCTAATTTTACAAAAGAATACCCTGCTTGGAACTGTTTGCATCCTCAGACACTACCTTAATAATTCTTAGGTCCTTGGTTAGGATGTGAATTAAGTTTTCACCAGTCTTTGACTGTGAATCTAACTGTAGATTAATAATAATAATATCAACATTGACTCCTTGGATAGTCCCATCAACCCTTGGGGGTCAATATTGATGACTTTGGAGAACCCTGATTTATACTATCCTCCACCCCTAAAAGATAGGGTGACTTTTGAGCTTTGTAAGGAATGCAATCAATCTTCAAGAGTTGAAAAGAAGGATATTCATCATTTAATGAACTCCACTGGACAAACATGCTTAAAAATAAATGTAAATCATGGTTTGCTCTAAAGGTAATGGCTTTGGAATACCCTTGGCAAAATACCCCTGTATGTTATGATCTTTTGTTAGATCTTCTCATCTTTCTCATCTTCTTATCAAATTAACTAAATATTAGCTTCTTCTGGCTGCTCATGCCCAACCACCAAAAGAAAATATGTGAGTTAGCAAGAAATAGGAGCAGCAGGAGGAGGACAAGAATTATGATAGATTCTCTAGAGCAGTGTTTCTCAACCTTGGCAACTCGATGATGTGTTGTCACCTCCCAGAATTCTGGGAATACTGCTGGGGAATTCTGGGAACTGAAGTCCACACATCTTAAAGTTGCCAAGGTTGAGAAACACTGCTCTGAAGTACTAAGGCTTCAGCATTTCCTTGAAGATGCTGACAGCATGCTCCCACTGAGACTGATATATGTCCTATAGGACTAGGGGCTTATAAAAACCTGCTGTTTTATTGTCATGAACTGACGGCCTTACCAAATTCTGGTATTACTTATCTACAGAGCCAGAGATGCTGTTTTAACAATGCAGTTGTGTATATTTGTTCAGTGTTGTACGTAAGTTATCCTCTGTAATAGGCTTAACTGCACATTTTTCCACCATTCGGTACAAATCTGATAAACCTCTCTAATAAATATACTTCACATTTGAATTGCCAGTCTCCTCAAATCCCTGCAAGCCATAAAATAGAACCAAGTGGGCTTGGGCAAGCCAACTATGTTTTGTTTCAAGGAGGCACATCGCACTAGGGAGGGAACGTGATTCTCCCATTAAGGAAAGAATTGATGTGATTCTTCTTGACAAGATACCAGGGCTCCCTAAGTCTTTCTTTCAGCAGTTCTACTAGACAGAAGAGTCTTCTTTGTATGTATTGAATCTGAGCAAAACATTTTTTCCCCTTTTCATAGTTGACTGAAAGAGTCAGAAGAGTTTTCTGCATAGGCCCAGAAGGTCTTCCAGCTCCTGCAACTGACTGACAAGAGGATCAGAGCAATGCAAAGTGAAGCAGTGAGGCAAACCTGGTGGCTTTATTTTTAGGAGCATCATTGAAAGGCAGCTTTGAAAGTTTTGCACAAATCTTCATCAGTTACAATCTATGCATAAAAGGAAGCCCAGTATCACTAATTTTACACAAGACTTTTCCTACACCCATTCTTATATTCAGGTTGGAGAAATACAAATCCCTTAATTAAAGGGCTGTTCCTTATCCTCCCAATTTTAGTCCAACAATACCCTCACACCTGTCTAAACAAAGAACACCTAAAAAAAAAAAAAACTAGTGCCCCCTGTCCCTTCTGCCTATGAACATTTCATCACCAAATAATATTTATAGTTTTCAATGCTCCAGATTTTCACAGTTCTTCAAGCTGAACTGTGACCATTCTTAAATGTTTCATCATTCATTCATTCATTCGTTAACAATATTTATAGGCAGCTTCTCACATATGTAACACAATCTATTATGAAAACAATACCATGATATTGCTATCCTAGATGTTTCACTGGATAGATTCCACCTCTTTGTCCAATATAAAGCTAATTCTCTGGACCCTCAGATCGCACTCAGATGAAATACAGAGTATTTTAGGGATGTATATGATGCCTGCAATGCTCATCTTTTTTTGTGGTAGATTCTAGCCTTTCTTCATCTTTGTCTTTCTCTAGTATCTCAGCCATGCTCTCCGTTCCCCAGGTAACTAAATTAATGAATTCCTTTTCTCTCTGACACTCACAGAGAAGTATAGCAAATGTTTCTCAACTCTATCTTCATAGATATCATCTAAATCAGACCCTTAAAACTGTAAATTCCAGCAAGTTTACTAGTGATAAGTTAATTAAAAGTATGTCTGTAGCTCTAAGAAAGAGTAAGAGATAATGTGACCCAGCACACTAAATCCTAATATATTTGAAAAATTATTATAACAGCGGAGGAAACACAGAACAACAGTGTAATAATTCACTCTTAGAACTGTAGATATGTAGCTTATTCATCAAAGAGATAAATCAAATCATCTTTAAATGTAAAATAAGTTTTTGATCATAATTTTGTTGCTTTCCTGTTTTTGAAATCCAGTGAGAACGCACATCTATGGGACTTTTTTTATATCACTAGGCATGTTTCTGTGATATCAGTCTGATACTTCAGCTCTACGTACATGGGTACCTTGATGCAGAAAACAAGCCTATTATCTGTGGGTGAATTCTCCTTGGAGCTTCTTATTGTTCACTTGCTTCTTTCCTATTCCTAGGAATGCTCTCTATTTCCATTCTTTCTTTCTGATCCTCCTCTTTCTAGAAGCTTCTCCTTCCCTTGTTCTCTTCTTCCATTATTTTTTTCTCCTTTCCCAATGATTCATTTCAGAATACAGAACTTCCCAAGGTTCCTACATCTGACTTGCTTCTGTTGCAGTATGATGGAAAGGTGCAGAGCATGGCAATATAAGGGAGAGATGATGGGAAAGACGTCGCTTCTTCTGTTCAATAAGTCTGAGAAAAGTCAAGTGAAGGGATAGCAGTGAAACAGAGAAAGATGGCTGGCTGTTGGCAGCAACTAACAAATCCCAGTGAGGCAATATAAGATCAGACTCAGATTAAAAAGGATCTGGGTTTGCTTTACATTACATTTGGGTGTATTTTAAACTGTCCCATTTGGGGCTTTGTCTAAATACAGAATTAATGTGATCTGTTGCAAAATATGCAAGAAGATAGCATCCCTTAACCATAACTCTCTTCAGCAGTTTGCTCCCAATTGTGTGAGAAGTTTGCTGTGGGGCTCAGTATCCTATCAAAGATGCCATTTGCACCAGCAATACTCTCAAGTGATCCCATACTCATACATAGGCTTTTTTCTCACTATGGGACAGAACATCTTTCCTTTAGGAAGCCATTGAAATACCATTCATTTTTCCTCACCTTTATGACACTTACTCTTTTTTTAACCACTGGTTCAGAATTACCTTCCTGCTGGTAGATTATCTGACCCCATTCTCCTCATAGCTTTCCCTCTTAGGAAGTCTGTTCTACACAGTAAGTCCAAGCATGAACCCAAAAACTGCCTTTATCACATAACTGTGAGCCTGTTAAGGAGTGGAAATGAACTTTTCCCTGTAAAGAAGGAAGAGGGTGGCTGACAGTTCTCTTCCAAGTACCTTTTAGACCCCTTCCTGGTGAACTGAACCATAACATTTTGTTATCTGCAGTCTGGAATAACATCATATCTTTCTCTCGGTCTCAGCAATTGCTTCATCAGAGAACATTCACAGCATTCCCAAAATTCCCAATAATTCCTTTTAATTAAACTCACAGTTTAGCTGAGTCCGACCCTGGCCTACACTACAATTCCACAGTCTCTCTAACCAGCTTTGTTTTGCCCAGTGCTTAAAAGTTTGGGTCCCTGTCATCACATGACCCATTTAAGAGTCCATTTAAGATTGGAGCAACTGATCGTGATTTGATCACCAGGATCACTCTGATTCAAGGACAGATTTATCAATCCTTGACTTCCATTTTCGTCGTCGTCCTCCTCCTCCTCCATTTCATATGGTTGCTGCTGTGGTACAGCCAGAACGACAGAGAAACAAATTGGAACTAAAGCTTCATAGAGAGTTTTCATTTGTGAGAGGGGTTACAGCCATCTGGTCCACCTTGAATAAATAAGCATCTGTTCCTGATTATGTGAAACTGCCTCAAAATTATGGCTTTGTTGAGACCCAGGGCACAATACTAGTTTATGGTCTTTATTCCCTTACTGTTAAGGTGCACTTTTCTCAGTAGTGCATTGCATTCAGTGTTAAGTTCTTTATATTTGTTAGGATTCTACATCCAGGGCAGATTTTCATGTTCTTTATATCTCAACAGGGTATTGACAACTTCAGTCCCTGACACGTTCCATTTTCCTGCACTATTTTCTCTTTTAAAAGTGCCCCTGAGGCTGCTGTTAGGACATATTTTTCAGCAAATTGCATTGCAAGTGCCATGGGTTTCAAATTATCAATTTTACTTGTGGACTGTCTTAGAGGAAGGCACATATTATTTATTTTAACAGAAACAAACAGGTTGAGGACCTTTTCAACACCATTGTGAATCTCATTTAGAAGGGCTAAAATTGGTTTCTTTGATATTATTGCTTTGGGAATTTGGCACTATCCACCAGTAGGAGGAAGAGAAGGACCTTGATCCCTACTTCCCTCCATGATTGAGGGCCAGGAGTCCTTTTCAAAATCTACGTCAAATCAGGAGGAACAAAGAACAATATGAGGAACCTGAACACAAAAACACACAGAAACAAACAAACCCAATGGCATTGGCCATGTTATTGTTACCAAAAAACATGTGACTTTCTAGCACCTCCTATTTCTTCTGCAATTTTAGAGGTATGTGCTCTGCACTCACACTGTGAACACAATGGCTACTGCTCCATAGAGTAACCATTGCATCTGGAAATTAACAGCACTGCAAAAGAGGTGTATATCAGTTCCTGCCCAAAGATTTCTACCTGTGTCCATGCTTGCACACCAGGACTTTTGGAAACCATAGGAATCATTATCTCATACTATAAAATTGTTTTTTGAATTCTGAAATATCCTCCAGAAGTTACTTCCTAAAGCTTTAAAAAATCATGGTAATGAAGAGCTGGTATCATAAGGAGAAACTGTGAGGCCAGTGATTAAACAGAATATGTTTATCTTTTATCCTAGCCCATTTGGCACAAATAGTTCAGTGTTCCTACAGAGTGAACAAATGTCTGCAGGGGAAGGCAAGACCTAAAGGGAGCAGACTCTACAAAGCCATTGTTGCCTAATTCAGCTTGCATTCATTGGAGAAGCAAGATGATTAATTTAATTTCCACTGAACATTCACTTGCACAGATCCTCTGTTTTTATATATGCTTTGTTGCTAGCCCCTAAGTCTGGCATTAATATAATAACAAAAGGCCCTCATTTTATTTGCTAATAAGGTGTTTAGGCATGCCTGGCATTCAATATATATTGATGGGGAAACACAAGATTAAGTAAGAGAATCCTTTGCAAGCTGCATTTGCAACAAGTGTAGTTTCCTAATGCTAACAAAGTGAGGACTTGACATCTGCGTGGCTGAGACTGGGCCAATTTGTACACCATCTGGCTGCAAAGGGTTCAGCTACTTGGGAATCATAATGGAGCTCTTTTGGCTTCCTCAGAAAATGAACAGTTTAATGGCAACATGATGCTTTAAATGTTGGGTACAAATAGCTTGATAGAATTACGTAGCACTACGGGCGGGTAAGAGTGTTCAAGAATGTATTTGCCAATTTGCACATCTTGGCAACCAAACTCCATGCATAGCTTCTCCAGCATGACAGGGGAAATCTGGCCCCTCTTTTCTCTCATGCTTAAGTGCTATTGAAAGGCATTATTTACTGGAAACTTGCATCTAGAGCCCCTGGACTTCAAGGTTATGCATATGTATGCAGAGACACATCTTACAAAAGGTTCAGAGTACAATGCCTCTTAAATACCAGTCTGAAGGCAATCCCAGTAATTAGAGTGCAATGGTATCTTGCTTTTAAAAAGTATTAGCATTTTTGTTTAAAAAAGTGCATCCAGTTCAAAATGAATAGGGTGATGGTTATTATTTTTAGGAATGATGTTAAAGCTTTGTCACCCCTTGCTTTCAGGCTTTTCAGCACCTGGGCATATTAAACATTTGATTGTTTTCCAAAGTATATAAAAAAGAAAGGTAATGTTGCTATTTAGCGATGGCCTTGACAGTTTTGACCAAGTTTCTTCTGTCTTGTTCAATATTTAAGCAGCTGGCAGTCTGCTGTAACACTGTTGCTACGTGTTGTGAACAACTGTGTGTTCTAGAATTGTAAATGATTAAAACAGAGAAGCTGTTAAGCAGTTCATTGCTCATTCCATCTCAACAGTTGTGAGTCAAAGTAATTAGCCATTGGTCTCAAATAAGAGATGGTGGTGCATTGTTTAGTGGTCTTACTATGGGTTTTAGCCTTGAGAGACTTCCAGGGAAGAAATGATGAACTGAAGTTGGCTCCACTAAGAGTGGAGCTGATGACTGCGACGGAATGAAGAGCTGGTGAGTAGACTGGCTCTTTGTGATTCCTCTCCGGACCCACAGGTGCTCCAGACAGTTGCTCTTCATGAGAAAGGAAAGTACAAGACAGCAGTCCCTGGCAGGTTTAGAACTCTGGGAGATGAAGGCATGCCATCTTTGCCCAAACTGCAGTTGGCACCTTTCAGGACATTAGGTTCACTTACTTCCTTTTCTAATCACTTCTGGAATTTGCTTGTTAACTGTTTTTCAGCTATTAGGGACCTTTGGAATGACATGTTTTACAAAAACAGGTGAGTTTCCTTCAACCTTTAGCAAAAGAAGTTTTAAATACAAGTTTAAGGACTTTTTAAAAAATATTTTTTTCTTTCTTTCTTTCTTTCTTTCTTTCTTTCTTATTTATTTATTTGATTTCTATAGCCGCCCATCTCAGTGAGTGACTCTGGGCAGCTTACAACAATAAAACTATAAAGCAATTAAAACAGTTACAATTAAAACAGTTAAAATATAAAATAAATACAAAATAAATATACATGGCTGCCAAGTGAGCAATGCATGGATGCTAATACAGCCAAGAGACGGGACCATCCACACGCTCGAGGCCCCAGGCCCAGGCACAAAGCCGGGTCTTCACGGCCTTATGGAAGGCCAACAGGGTCGGGGACATCCTACTTTCTGGAGGGAGGATGTTCCAGAGGCGCTACAGAAGAGAAGTCATGCCTTCTAGTTCCCGCCAACCGACACTCCCTGGCTGACAGGACCCATAGCATACCCAACCTGCCAGATCGAATTGGATGGGCAGAAACAACTGGGAGAAGGCGGTCCCTTAGGTAACCCAGCCCCAAGCCATGAAGGGCTTTAAAGGTGACAACCAGCACCTTGAATTGCACCCGGAAGCACACCAGCAACCATTGCAGCTCACGTAGCAGTGGTGTTACATGTGTCAAGTACCCGGCACATTTACTATCTATGCAGCTGCATTCTGCACCAGTTGAAGCTTCCGAATGCTCTTCAAGGGCAGCCCCATGTGGAGCACATTATAGTAGTCCAGACGGGAGGTCACAAGGGAATGAGTGACTGTGAGCAAAGCCTCTCAGTCTAGGAATGGGTGCAGCTGGCACACAACCCAAAGGTGTGCAAAAGCCCTCCTAGCGACGGCTGCCACCTGCTCTTAAAGCAGGAGCCATGAGTCTACGAGGACCCCCAGATTGCACACTGGGTCTGTCTGTGGCAGTGCAACCCCATCCAAGACCAAAGGTGGAAAAACCTTAGCACTGGGAGGCCCACAAACCCAAAGCCACTCAGTCTTGCATAGGTTGAGTCGAAGCCCATTGCACCCCATCCAGGCCCTTACAGCCTCCAGGCACTGGGTCAGGACATCCACGGCATCACTCAGGTGGACAGGGGTAGAGATATAAAGCTGAGTATCATCAGCATATTGATGGTATCTTACCCCAAACTGTTGGATCACCTCCCCCAACGGTCTCATGTAGATGTTAAATAGGAGAGGGGAGAGAACCAAGCCCTGAGGCACCCCACAGAGTAGGGGGCATGGGCTGGACCTATCCCCCTCTATCAACACCGACTGGAACCGACCCCGGAGGAAGGAGGAGAACCAGCACAACACTGTGCTGCCCACCCCCAACTCCCAAAGCCGGTCCAGAAGGATACCATGATCGATGGTATCGAAGGCCACTGAGAGGTCAAGAAGAGCAAGGATGGTCGCACTGCCCCCATCCCACCAGAGGTCATCTAAGAGTGTGATCTATGCCATCTCAGTCCCATAACCCAGCCTGAACCCTGACTGAAAAGGGTCCAGATAATCTGCTTCATCCAGGGTCCTCTGCAGCTGCCACACAACCACTCTCTCCACAACCTTCCCCAAAAAGGGGAGGTTGGAGACTGGACAAAAACTGTCCAGGCTGGTTGGGTCGAGTGATGGCCCCTTGAGGAGAGGATGCACCACCACCTCCTTAAGAGCCGGTGGGAGCACCCCCTCTCTCAAAGAGGAATAAACCATTGCCCAGACCCAATCACATACCTCCTCCCAGGCAGCCTTGACCAACCAGAAAGGGCACAGATCTAATACAGAAGTGGCTGAACAAGTAGTTTATTTTTGGAATAAACAGCAAAGGAGTGATTAGAACATTGCTTTTGGAAAGTTACAAATGGACTGAGGGTCCAGATGGATTTGAAATAAGATTTTGAAATTAATTGTAAGAATCCTTCTCATGGGAAATGCTGTTGTTTTTAATTCTTAAAAAAAGAAGATAGGATCATGGTCATAGGTCAAGGATGGGACTTTGAAGGTTGGACACTAGAAGGAACCAGAAGGAACTAAAGATTACAATTAAGGAGAACTCTTAAATTCGACTTGCTAATACAGAATGGATCAAAATACTTTAACATTGGATGTATTGAAGGATATTTGTGAACAATGGACCCAGAAGTTAACTGTAAAAGTGTCTGCCATGTGTGAAATGCTAGCTTGAGTTGTTTGGGCTGTGACTATTAGCAAATACAGGTAGTCCTCAACTTATAACCACAATAGGGACTGGAATATTCATTGTTTAGCAGTGCTGTCATTAAGCAAGGCATCATGTGACTCCACCCAATTTTACGACATTTTTTGTGACAATCATTAAGCAAATCACCACAGTTGTTAAGTGAATCATGTGGTTGTTAAGTGAACCATGCAGTCATTAAGTGAATCACATGGTTCCCCATTGATTTTGCTTGTCAGAAGCCAGCTGGGAAGGTCTCAAATGGCAATCACATGACCCTGGGATGCTGCGACCATCGTAAATAAATGCTGGTTGCCAAAGTGCCCAAATTTTGATCACATGACTGTGGGGAACACTGCGACAGTCATAAGTGCGAGGACCAGTCATAAGGCACTTTTTTCAGTACTGTTGTAACTTCATATAGTCACGAACCGAAGGATCATAAGTCAAGGACTACCTGTACATTCTTTGTTTCTTGTGTTGATACTTTTGTTGGTAGTCAGCACAGAGGAAGGCACGTTTTAGTCCTATCAACAAGATGTAAAAGCATGGTGAATGTTTTTACATTTGCTAGTATTGTCACCAAGTTCAGGCAAGAAGCAAATGGCAAGTGGCAAGTTGGTTCAGGGTTTGTGATGTTGAAGGGCTCAAATCTGTACACATCTAAAGCTGGTTCCTTCACATCTAAGCAGAGCACGGCTGCTCCTTGGTATCCAAACTGCCACAAATTTGTAATATATCACAAACACATTGTCTTCTATTTTATAATCTGACTTTACTATTACATTTCTATACACTTATATTTATTAATATTTGCCCTCTTATTTTATGTATGTGAGAATTTCAATTGCACTCTTATCTGAGTTACAAGTAAGTCCCACTGCACTCTGTGGAATTTGCTGCCAAGTAGACATGCATGGGATTACAGCGAAAGCCTTTAAGGAGTCACAGGGCTATCTGTTGTTTCTGTTGTACCAGGCTAGCATAGCTATCCCTCCAGGATCCCCTGCATTCAAAGAAGTGCAATCATAGTCATATCATTTTGTATCTAGAAAATTTCTCCCGTTAGGGAACACAATACATAGCAACTGCTTCTTTTCACCTTCAAGGGGTGATGTGTACCTCTGAATTTAAACCCTTGCTTCTCTGGTGATTTGTGATTAGATACCAATAGGACCAAGAGTCCAAGAGCTTGAATTAAAGGCTAATGGGCTCTTGTGGTTCACAGAGCACTCACAAATTCAGTGTGTCTTGATATGCCTCATTCATTTTATTCTTTCCTCTGAAATTGGAGAGAAGCCTCTGGCTTTGAACCTTCAGGTTTTAAATCAATAGTTGTTATTATTGTTATTACTATTCTTTAGACTTCAAAATGTTGCAGCATTGTTTTTCAAATACAAACAGATGATGCAGTTGATATCTTAAAAACATTAGGAACAAAACAAAAGTCTGTAAAGGAATCTACTTTTAGTAGAATTGGTAGCAGTAGCATCTCTGGGGGATGTGTCAAATGAGGCACAATGATGAAAGCATCCTCATGATGCCATCTTGCCTAGTTCGACTCCCCACCCCACCCCTCTGTTTGACAACACATGAACAAGAGCATCGAGGAAAGTCCAACTAATGCTCATTTTTCCCTATCAACAATCTATTTAAAAACTGTGTCTAAAAAGAAAACAATATTAAAAATTGTATGCAAATCAGAGGAACTAGGCTTTAAAGGATCTTATGTTGGGAAAAAGTAAGTCGAAGAAACTTGCAGTGGGGAGATTACATGTCAAAACAAAAGGCAAAGGAAAATAATTTGCATTTTTTTTTAAAAAGATACTTGGGTAATTTATGTTGATAGTTACATAGCTTGGGGGACGATGTGTACAAATGCTCTGTACACCAGGAAACGTGCTTTTAAATGTTTGTGAAACATTCCATTGATTTTTTTTTTAAATCCTTACCCAAATTGGCCAGCCATAATACCACCTTAATAACATATATAATAAAGTAGGGGAAAATATTTACTCATCTGTTCTCATAAATCTCACTATTTTATTAATTATTTCAGGGTTTTAACTTTGTTATTTCTAATGGTAAGTGATGCATCGAGCGGAGTCAAAAAGAAACATGTTTTGTACTTGTCTCTCATGCAGGGTTTTGGTGATGGCACTTTCTCTAGTTTCCCTGCAATCCACAGCTTTTTGGTTGCTTCTCAGTTGCTCACTGAGTGATTCTATTTTCAAATTTTCTCTAATACAGGCATTTGGTATAGAATTATTCAAACATGAAGCTTGGCTACTGGCTGAGAAACCTTTTCTTAGGTACAGTGTGATTCTTGACATGGGCTCATTTCTAGAATGGAAAGTTGTGTTAATAAGATTACTCAGGTCCCAGCCTTGTTCGCCACCAGAATGAGCAGCACCTTTGACCATCTCCACAAGATGTGGTCAAAAAAATTAAGATGGAAGCCACAACAGCATGATCAAAGCTGAAGCCATTTCCATGTGTGTCATAATAGAGAAGTTAGTCTTAAACTCAGTCCTAGGAGTAAGTCATCTAGCAGACTGTAATCAAACACGTTCCCCTGCTTTTAGTTCTCACATTGCTTATTTTAGATGTAGCCATGCATTGTCACAGGATTCATGTCAGATAGCAGGAACTGGGCAAATTGTTGGGTGGTGTATCCCATAATATTATTCAGAAGTGGAGTAATTAGGCACTGCAGGGTTCCCCTCTATAAAATTGACAATAGAAGAGAACATAATAAATTCTCACTGTTCTGACTAGCAGGGACATACTCATAACAGTGATAGTATCTGCGTGTCCCTTTCTGTACCTCCCAACAACACTGAGGAGAGGGCTTGCATTTGGCTGGGGGGAAAACCCTTTTCAAACTCAGGACATGCAGTTACATGAGATATGCAGCTGGTGCCATAATGTATCTCAGTCCGCCATGAAAAGCTGGAGGGTATTGCTTGCATGAGTTTGGCATTCTATATCAAACAGGGCTGCCTGAACATATTTCTTGCTTGCTTGAAGCCCACTAAGAGTGAGCAAGAGGGTGAAAGGCATAGAAGAGAAAATTTACAGTAAAATTGCTCATTTCCAGGTACTGTAGCTTGAAATTTGTCCTCCTATGTTAAGGGGACTAAACCTGTAGGAAGGAGTGGACTACAATATAAAACACTGAGGTAGTTTTTACTGCTAGTATAAAGATGGTGGCTCAGATGAAGCTCAGGTCCTTCTACACATTGTGTCATTCTCTAGCCTTGCAACAGAAGAATTACTTGTACTTCAAAGGTAACATAAAGAATACTTTTGGCAGCTAGCTTCTTGGCTGCCATAATGCAAGCATCCCAAAATAAGCATCTCTCTAGGTCAGCTTGCCAATTCCAACTGCTGTCTCTAAACTGCTGTTGACATCCCACCCTTAGGGAAGAGACTTCTCTCTTTCTCCTGGCTTCTAGGCTAATGTTGCCTTGTACTCCACATCCTTATCACTGGCATCTAACCAAGCTTCAAAAGTTTTGAGCTGAACTTGCCACATCACTGTGAAGATGCCAGATTCCTTCTGCGGCACTGATTCTAGACCTCTCAGCACCCATTCATATGGCATCTCCTTCTTTTCTCAACACTGCATGCTGCTGGCCAGCATTCATGTTATTTTCCCTCCATCTGAGCAGATTAGAGAGCTTCTTTCCTCCCACTCCTTTTCCTCTTTGCCACCACAGATAGCTGCATCTGGCACAAGAATTGCTGTAGATTCATTTTCTGAGCAGGGTTAGATGAGAAGTTCTTGTTCCCAACCCACCTAAATTAGGAGGATCATAATCACCTCCCATTTCTTCTTCAGCATATTCTGATAAAACTGCAGAATTACAACAAAGGCAACCTTGCGTACTGCTGGATCAAGATTATTTTAGTGTAGTATTTTAGCTGTGTTCAAGAGTACTTGTGTGTTACTATAGAGCATGGCTGGCTGGGGAATTCTGGGAGTTGAAGTTCACATATCTTAAAATGGTAAGGTTGAGGAACACTGCTATAGAGCCTTACACAAACATACATACAGAAAATGGATTCATTTGAACAATCACATCAGTATCATTTCTTCTTCAGAACTTTCCTAATAGGTCCATGCTTATTGACAATGTACTGTAGAGGGAAGAGAAATACCAGTACACTGGGTGTCTCCATTCTTTCCAAAATCAGGAAAGGAATCAAGATCTTCCACTTCAGCCAAGCCATTCTGAAATTGGCTCACTTCATTCTGAGCTAATTTACTGTAATTGTATTTTACCTGTTACTATGGAAGATTGTGTTTTGTTACTGTTAGACACCTTGAATGCCCAGTCCTATAAATAAATACATTTTAAATAAATGCAAGAAATGAAATTCTGCAGCTAACTGAGTATACTCCAATTTCAGAATTCATTTTAGAAATCTTGAAGTAAACACAGAACAAGTGATCAAGAAACAGACCAAAATACTGCTACTGTCATGTGCACACTCTTTGTTCTGCATGCATCATTTTAAAATTACAATTGCCAATTTATATGTGCTGCAACCTTTCAGTGTATATATTGTGAGATCCCAGATTCAGAGTTGCTACCTACTATTACTTGGAATCAAACCCATTCAAAGGGGCCCCTGTGACCTGAACTAGGTCCATATATGAAGCACTTTTGGCAAAGTGCTCTACTGTATTGATGGGTCTCACAGAGATCAGGTGGATAGACAGGGCTTAGGGAAGCCTTTCTTAGTCTGGGCATCCTCTGATATATGGATTTAAACTTCCCAAATTCCAGGCCAACATGGCCATTGCAGAGAATTCTGCAAGTTGAAGTCCACACAATCTTGAGGGCACCATGTTAGGGGAGCCTGGCTTGAGGTTTCCTTTCTAATTGCTCACAGTGTTCTGACACACCCCAAAGAAAAGCAGATTTTTTTTCAATAAACTCTTGGACATCAAGGAAGACTTTCAGCATTTGAATCCTCCTCAAAGGAGCTGAAATACTGAAGAGGTTCAAATGGGCTACAAGATTCTGGCGTATCTAGAAACTCCTCTCTACCTCACGCAACACAAGGTCAGATAAGACCTATTCCCCCTCTCATTTAACTTTTACGTCTTTGGTACTCCTAGGATGCAGAACACACCTTGTCACATGGGGATGTTTCTTACCTTAAAATCCTCCTCCAACTTCTATTCTGTGCCTGGAAAACTTTAGCTCTCTCCTCCAACAGTTTGGCCCTGTGAGGCTCTTGGGGATAGAAGACAGACTCATTCCTTTACTGATCAAACTCCTGCTCCTGCTGTACACTGTATCTAGTCTTAAACAGATTGTCCTCAGGGGACCCTTTCCTTCTCCCTCCCCCTTCTCCTGGGAATATGGAGAACTACACCATAATGACCGGTTGTATGCCTCTGCTACTTCAAAGATGTGCTGCAGCTCGGCCAGGACAGTTGGCCAACTGGGCATGTTGGAATATTTAAAAGAGGCACCAGATTTAAACATAAGAGGGATATGTACTCTCATTCTGAGAGAGGGCAAACAACTGCTTAAGTCAACTTTTTTTCTATTATGGAATGAAGATTCTTAGATAGTTGTGCTGAATTCAGTGTCTGAGATCCAGCCTGGGACACACACATTTCCTGCTACCAGGATACGTTCATTTGGAGCTTTTTAAGAAGGATTTCTTTACATCAGCTAAGCTTAACATTAGTTAAAGGGGTGGCTATTCTGCTTTTTTGCTTTGGTTGGGTGCTTTAATGTTGTTTTGCAAAACATTAGAAGGAGGGAGAAGGAAAGGGTCCCCTGAGGACAATCTGTTTAAGACTGGATACAGTATACAGCAGGAGCAGGATGAAAAGCCAACTTTCCACAGGAATCTTCAAGTTCTGTTTGTTTTGCACAGCACACAGTTCCTCCCTTACAGTCATCTATTGTAGTGCAGGGTATACTAACAGTGATAACTGTTTTCATCAAGGGATGATTCACCCAGGCACTAATGATTAATCTGGTACGTTGGCTATGCATGGTTTCCTTTTATATTCTAGTTAGACTGCATTGTAAGACCTTACAAAGGAATCATTAAAGGGTTGTTTGTATGCATTACAATATATATGGGGAATGACATTCTTTGTTGCACATTGTTAATGTCATAGAAAATGAATAGGTATAAAATCACTGTGTTTTAGTTCCTGAGCTTGCAAATCTATCCTGAAAAGTTTATTCCATCTTTTTTTTTTTTTGCAAAAGAAAAAGAAATGCCTTTCATATAACTTTCTCATGTTTTTCATTTGTAACAAATGCTATAGTACAATAGATGGTTCATCTTCATGTGCAAATGTACATTGTGACTGGAAACTAATAAATTAACTGTGGAACTACAACAAGTGCAACTATGGAAGTTTATGAAGAAATAAGTCAGTAATAAGCCAGCCCACTTTAGTTGGTTCCAGAGTTAGCTCATATCAAGGAGATACCATTGCAGTCAATATGAAAAGTAAATCATAACCAAATTTAAGTCCAGCTGATTTTACTATGAGTACATCTTGACTTGTTTAGTTTGGATCCAGTCCAGTAGCAGTTACTCTCAAATAAACATGCATAAGAATGAATAACCTAATCTGACTGTTCTTCTTTCCATTTTCTTCTCACTTATTAGATTTTAGTCCTTTTCCTGACTTCACATCAAGATCAAAATTCCCTGGCAATTGCAGTGTTTCCCCATGAAAACACAGTATTGACCTTCTTCTGCTCCCAGCCTATATTTTAAACATTCTTCAATGTTTAAAGACAGTTCCAGAAAGCTCCAGAAAATAATATGTTTTCCATGCTTAATCTTACATAAAGTGTGTAAATTTTATTTATCTCCCTCCTCCCTTTTTTGAGGATTGAAGGCTTATCTGCCACAAGCTGAGATTTTGTAAAATGATGAACCATACCCTGTAACATCGTGATGCGCACTCCAACCCTTAGCTACTTGCACGTGATGTTGCAATGCAGGTACAAAAGGTTCACAACATTTCATCAGGTTCAGAACACTTCATCATTTCTCTCCCCTCCCTGCTCCCCATAGATGCCCATAGAGGAGGTTGTTCGTGTAACCAGTCCTGCCTAGATTAGTCATTGGTAAATTCCCAGGGAGATGCCAGTATCTTGGGAAGGAAAGAAGGAAATACATACTATTGACTATTCATGAAATAATGTCAAAATTCTCCACTCCCCACCACTACTACTAATGAGAACAAAACATTTTATTAACTAGCAAGGACAGCACTCTCTTCATGCTGAGTGGATGCACTGTATTCTGAGTAGCTAACCTTGGTCCATATTTCTCATTGTCTCTATCATATATTATTTGTCTAATCAAGACCAACCTAGAGCAAAATCAATCTTTGCTGTAAATAAATAGTGAATGATACCAGCCTACTATAAATATATATGGCTAAACTGCTTATTGCAATCCAGGCCATAAAAGAACAGCAGAGGTAGATTACTAATCATTTGAAGTGGCTGTATCTGCAATGGAAGGATACTATGTATATCAGTTTTTAATCTCAAAATAATCCAGCAGAGCTACAACAGAAAGAAAGACAAGCAGTTTGAAAGATGAGCCTCAAAAGAAATGATGTTGGACCTGCAGATGGCCTGGTATGTAAGAAACCCATTAGAAGCCATCGTTTTCCAAGCACTACTTGCAGAATAACAGATGATTTTGTGACATACTGCTGTAGTATAAGTGATTGCACTTAAAATGGTACAAACTTTCAGGCCTAGGTAATGCACACTTAATTTTTAGCTAAGAAGTAAAGCATTTTAGGAGGTTTCCAGAATAAATGTCCAAAGAAGTATGAATAAAAAATGGCTTTCTAATAGTGCCATGATCACTGTTAAGGTGTCTGGCTTTTACAATGTCAAGACAATGTTTTTCTTCCATTATTCTTACAAATGTCACTTGTCTTGATTTCTTCTTGTTGGTATGCATTGTCAGCAGAAGAACAAGAAGCCAATGACACACGTACAATGTTGTCTTCTACCAAGTCAGACCAGTGATTAACACAATACAGTATTGTCTGTTATGGCAGGTAGTATCTCGGCTTCACTAGTTAAGATATATTGTGGTATAATTCAGGACAGCTTACTGTGGCACCTTACCACCTTAACTTGAAGCTCATGAAAAATGATGTTAAAAACTAAGCCATTGGAATTGCAAGGTTGTCAGAGAAAGAAACAGACTGGGTTTGCTCATCTTGCCCATCCAAATCAGTGACACCTGAGGGGCTATATGCCAATTTTTTGATAAGCTTTACTATTACTATTACTATTACTATTACTATTTTATTTTTGGTGTTTTAGAATTTTGCACAAACCCAGCCTTTGGTTAGTTTGTACTATACTGTATTGTACTAACAAAGACAATTGGTTAATTCAGTTACGTGTGGTCTGAGAATGTAGCCATATTTTATATTTATTTATTTATTTATTTATTTATCTATCTATCTACCAATCAATCAAATTTATTCGCTGCCCTTCTCATTCAGAGAACAACCCTGGGCGGTTTACATAAAACAGAAATAAAACATTAGTTAAAATACAGGAAAACAATAAAACAATGCAATAAAAACAATCTTCTTAATAAATAATATGTCCCAAGAGGGAGATGGTAGAAAGTTCTTAATTTGATTTCCAGGGAGTGTCTTTAGGGTGTTTACCACCCCCAGGGTTGGTCACCTCTCCTCACACCCCATTGCGAGATGGCAGAGCTGGGTCTTCACTGCTTTCCGGAAGGCTGGGAGAGTGGGGGTTCGCCTCGCCTCTGCGGGAAGAGTATTCCATTGGGCGGGGGCAATGGCAGAGAAGGCCCTCTTCCTGGGACCCACCAGATGACATTCTATTTTGTTACAAGCTTGAACTAATCTGTACAGTTATTTAGGAAAGATATATTCAGGTTCACACTATATTTCAAGTATACGTTCTCGGTAATTTCTAATTAGGATGTTAAAACTCCCAGTGAATTTTGCCAACTAAGGGACTTGATAAAATTTTTATGCATAAGATTATTTGTACCCAGATTAATCTTTGCCTCCTTTTATCATTCTTTCTTTCTCTCTTCCACTGTTTAGAAATTTATGTTTAATTAAAGTATCTGAATTGTGAATGGAAATACGTTAGAGAAAGTTTAGGGTCATATTATATTTCAGGCACATTTTTTTTTCTTTTAAACTTCTAAAAACAAATGTATGCCCACTAGGGGCATCTTGGTTGGGGGGCAACAGCATCAAAATAGCAAGCATGACCAGGCAATCAAAGCTTTGCCCCTTTATTGTGAGTGCAATGCATGTTACACATGTTAAAAAGGGACAGGGCTTGGTCATCTAGTTGCATCTACCTTTTTGAAGCCAGTGACAATCACTGAAGATGACCCTAATGACAGCAACATATTTATAATTCCAAAGAAACATAAACTGTCCAAAACCAGCGAGCTCATAAGTTATTTATGCATCATGTCCAAAACTATTTCTGTATTTCATATCAGCAGGTAAACAGTGACAACACTTCAGTTTCATCTGAACCACTTGTGAAAATATTCTTTGACTGGCAACAATAAAAGCCAGTGTCATCATGACCTCATCTACTGATCCTAATGCTGTTTTTTTTATATAGGCTGTAATAGTCAAGAACAGGGGAAAGAAGGAAGAAGGGAAAGAAAGAGGTCCAATACCACTGATTTATTTAGTACAAGGCAAGGCATCAGAAGTCTGTTATATGGATATCAAATATAGCTGTGTGAATGATGAAATGCCAAAGTAGAAATATTATTAAGCCAATTGAGAATGAACACCATATCCCCAATCAGTAGAGGTACTAGGCTAGTTTTTTTTTTTTTTTTTAATCAGTTGTGTCCAATTCTCAGACACTGCCCAGACAAGTCCCTGCAGTTTTCTTGGCAAGATTTTTCAGAAGTTGTTTGCCATCAGCGAGTGACTGGCCCAAGGTCACCCAGCTGGCTTTGTGCCTAAGGTGGGAGTAGAACTCACAGTCTCCCAGTTTCTGGCCTGGTGCCTTAACCACTATACCAAACTGGCTCTCAAGGCAAGGTTACTATATTTCAAAGTAAATGTTATAATATTATCATTTAAGAAGAGTTCCCTTTGTGACCATTAATCCAAAATAATCTAACTGAATTGTCAGTCAGAAGGCAAAGTTGTGTATGTACTCAACAGTATTTATGGGAGTGGCTTTCTGTTGCGGTGCATCAAATATCCTCAGTAAGAGCTAGTCTGTCCAGGTTAAGTATGCACATCAATTTTTATTTAAGAAGATCCTTTTCTCCCAAATGTTGGGTTTAAATGTGAAAATAAGGATGTAGAAGAAACTCCTGTGACCTTATGACATGTCTAAATATAGCCTTCAAAGGCAGTTGGACAAGCTCAAGAACTTACAGTTTGTATCAAATTAGATTTTTAAACATTTATATTAAGAAGGAGGTGTGATGGAAGTTTTGGTCTTAAAATAAAAGGTTATGGTACAGTTCTGAAGTAGCAAAGTTCCTTTTCTTTTTTTAATTGTCAATGGCACCTAACCAAAATCTCTAATTTCTAAAATCAATAAAAACTAGATCTGAAGTGTAAATGTTCTTTCTGTATACTCCAGAGAGCTTTGGAACTGTTCCAAAAGAAAAGAAAAGAAAAATATATTTTGTGGGCTATGATCTCTCAGATAGAATGTTCTGTATGAAATAGAAATAGGACCAAAATATGATGAACTCCCATAAATCTTCCATTTGGCTTCAAAGTCCCATTAACCCTAATGGTAACAAGTAGCATTTAATTTCTGTAGTGGGATTTGACATCATTTAATACCCAAGTAAAAATGGGTTTTAATGAGGAAAATGCCAATGGTTCTATAAGAGACATGTTTCAGAAGAATTTCAAAACTGCATTCCTCCCATTTGGGATGAAGGGGTACTCATTTAGCATTGTGGAATAGCATAAAACTTAGGGGTTTTATTTTACAGGTAGTCCTCATTTAACAACCACTCATTCAGTGACTGTTCAAAGTTATGATGGTGCTGAATGAGTCCCTCAAAGTTCCAGCCATCCCACCAACTCTGTGGTCACGTGATTGCGATCTGGGTGCTTGGCAACCAGCTCGAACTTACGACAGTTGCAATGTCTTGCGGTCATGCAATTGCCACTTGTGACCTTCCCTGCTGGCTTCCCACAAGCAAAGTCAATGGGGAAGCCAGCAGGGAAGGTTGCAAGTCACTCTGGTTAAGTCACTCACACCCTCCCCCACCCAACAGCAGCCACCCCCAACTGTGCTCACATTGCACCTCGTGAGCTACCCACACAACCTCACCTACCTGGCAGCAGCCAATCCCAGCCTGGTTCCACCTTATATGCCTGCTGGCCTGCTTCAACCTACCTAGAACTCACTCGGTGACCCACGATCCTCACTTAACAACAACAAGGAGTGACAGGATTTCCATCACTAAGTGATGCAGTCACATGACATCGCACTTTATGACCACATCACTTAGCAATGGAAATTCCAGTCCTGTAATGGTTGCCTATTCTAAAACACTGTCAGACTCATGAACAGGAATTCAAAGATATCTGATTTATTAAAGAATAGTATGCAGGATCACAGAGAAAGCTGAGAATGATGAAAGTGCACCAAATTCAAACTAAAAACCCTCAGTGCAAATGAAATCCCTCCCCCCGTAGAATCTTCTCAAGTTCACCATCCCAGGTGCTCCTAATGGTTTTTGATGGTCTGCGGGAAAAGGCCTTGAACAGATAACATAACCCAAACACATTCCACTGTAATGAATTCAGATACAGAGCTTGGTACAAGGTTTCACAGCAGCTCCCTCCCAAACAGAAATGCGTGTCAGCACCATGGCATGTGAAACGTTACGATGTATAAACTACATTGAAACAGTGAACATGACATACTGCCCCCCCCAAAATAAAGAATACATTAAGCAGCGGGCTTCAAAGGCTAAGCAAAGTGGAAATGGCGAACTAAACCAGGAGCATTAACATGGTGGCCAGACACCCATTCAGGATGAGGAAAGTATTTCCATCGGACCAGATACTGAAGGGTGCCTCGAAGCTTGCGAGAATCAACGATGTCCTTGACTTCAAAGTGTTGTTGGCCGTCAATCATAATTGGAGCGGGAGGAGGAGGTTGAGGGTGCCAACGTGGTGAGTGGTGCACAGGCTTAAGCAAGCTGCAATGGAAAACAGGGTGCAAGCGTTTCAAATTGTGAGGCAGTTCCAATTTAACAGTAACTGGATTGACAAGACCAACAATAGGAAAAGGACCAATGAATTTAGGAGCAAGTTTTTTAGAGGGTTGAGGTGATTTGATAAATTTAGTAGATAGATACACCTGATCCCCAACTTTGAAGTCGTGTTGTAAAGAGCGATGCTTATCAGCTTGAGACTTGTAAGCAGCTTGGGCATCAGCCAAAGCTTGCTGAATGACTGGCCAAGAATTAGACAGCTTAACAGCCCAGTCAGATGTAGAACATGTTTGGGAAGGAGGTTGTGGCAGTTCAGGGATGGGAACAAAGTCGTGACCAGAAACCATGTGAAAAGGGGTTTATCCGGTACTTTGATGCACAGCATTGTTATAAGCAACTTCAGCAAAAGGCAATAAGTCCACCCAATCGTCCTGATGGTCGTTAATGTATGCTCTTAGAAACTGTTCAAGAGTGGAGTTCAAAATCTCAGTAGAACCATCAGTCTGAGGATGGGACGATGTGGATAGTGCTTGTTTGGTGCCAATCAATTTTAAAAATGATTTCCAAAACTGGGAAGTAAACTGTGTCCTGCGGTCACTGACCAAATGGGAGGGGCTACCGTGGAGGCGGTAGATATGGAGGAGAAATAGGAGTGCCAATTGTGGGGCTGACGGGATGGATGCACATGGAATGAAATGCGCTTGCTTGGAGAAAAAATCTTTTACAACCCAAATTACAGTTTTCTTCTGACTGGGAGGAAGATCCACAATAAAATCCATAGAAATCTTGTCCCAGGGATGGGACGGGCTGGCCATTGGCTGTAGAAGCCCCTGTGGTTTCTCCCCCTTTCATTTTGACATGGCACAAACAGGACAGGAAGCAACATAGTCTTTTACATCATGTCTTAAGGTTGGCCACCAAAATTGATGATGAACCAAATGCAAGGTTTTGACAAAACCAAAGTGTCCAGCAAGTTTATCATCATGGGAATGCTGCAAAACATCAGCTCTTAAAGTTTCAGGCACATAAAGGCAGTGTTCCACCCACGCCAGACCGTTTTCAAAAGAAACATTGTCTCTATTAGCTAGCAACCAAGTGTCAGATTTCAGTGCCTGGAGAAAGTCCTTCTGTAACTGACAAGGAACATGCCATGACATGTGAAACGTTACGATGTATAAACTACATTGAAACAGTGAACATGACAAGTCCCAACTGCCATTGTTAACTGAGGACTACCTGTACTTTTGTTCCTGCTTTTTGTCTGTGGTCCATATACTTGAGATACTATAAAAGAACCTGCTTGATACTGATGCCAGTTTTCCAGATTGAGAAGATAATGCTGGAGCACAGAAATTTCTTATCAAAAACTCTTTCAGTTATTTTCATGCATTCTGATTTCTATTTCTAACCTTGTCTCTACTTATGCCTTAGATGAATAGTTTACTGTATCACTTAAGGAGCCATCGATATGGTTTGGGTGTACAATTCTCAGTGCATATGTCACACAGTGGGTTTTAATTCTTGACTAAACACATGGGTTACACTGTAATGGACTTAAAGATCATAAGAAATAGAATGTCATTAGTGCCCTCACTACTACACAAAACACAATCCCATCAGGAATTGATTTCTGTTTGACATTTCCTGCAATTAAGCTTATTTATCAGTTCAGTTGCTTTTTCAGATGTAACTGATGTACAATAAGGATAAGGATCATAAAGATGATGATAAATTGCAAAAGTCCCCGGGGGACAGTCTGATTGTCAATATAGCTTTCCTTAAAAGGTAAGGCCCCTCAACAAATTAAAAGAAGGAAGGAAGGAAGAAATACCTTAGACATGAGTCACAACACCTAATTAGGCTGGCAGACTATTTCTCCTTTATTCTTTCCATTGGGCAGTTACCCAGGGAAAATGGGTCAGTTTGTGACAACCGAAAATCAAGCATCCACTCCTGGATATTGATAGTTTTACAGAGCATTTCTAATATTTTATAATGATCAGTCATAGGGCTTACAGTTGTTCCCAAGGGAAGCAGAACCTGACATTGTTGGAAATGCTACTTTCATGTTTCTGTCAAATTTCACTTTCATCTACACCTTTATATACACTGTATTGACAGGATAATAAGTTCCTTCTGATTTCCTGCACAATCGTACCAGGCACATTTCTTGTATTATTAATATACCAACACTGTATACATGCACACTGGAGACATTTATTTATTTGGGGACAAGCTGTGGCAAAATTTCATTTTAAATGTATTTTATGTTTCTGTCTTCTCGACCAGTAGATTATAGACTGTTTGCACTGATGGTAGGGTCTGCCTTGTTGCCATTTACTGGTGTTTTCTGTATTGTTATCCAGACTTCAAAACATGGTCAGCTATCAACCAAAATGATAAATAAAGAATATGAGTATTGGAGGGCAAAGCAAAGCAACATTTTGAACTGAAAACCAATGGAAACATATCATTTCTTTAAAAGTGCTCTATAATGGATGAAAATGTTTTTGAAAAAAAATATTTTGCATATATTTATTATTGCTGTTACATCTTGGATTTTCTCTGAAAGCCCAAAGCTACGCATGTTGTTTATTATTTATATGTTTGTTTTATATCCTGTCTTTCTTCTGGGAGGTCAAAGCTGGGCACTGAGCATTTTCT
The DNA here is from genome assembly GCF_035149785.1 of Candoia aspera. NCBI lineage: Eukaryota > Metazoa > Chordata > Lepidosauria > Squamata > Candoiidae > Candoia > Candoia aspera. Next base: position 60,062,576 of record NC_086159.1, on the reverse strand, counting down.
CTTCCAGTTTACTGCCTAACACCCACCCTATGAGATAGGTTGGGCTGAAAGAAAATGACTGCCCCAAAGTCCATCGTCAAGGAAAGGCATGCATCTTGGTCCTATAGCCAAGGTTGATTCAAAACTATTGCTACTTGTCTACCACAATCCAGCTAGTCTGACCAGGAAAATAAAACAAAACAGTTTCCATTTCTTTCCAAGCAATATAACTTAAGCCACAGAAATGTAAGCTTGTATGGCAAGAATAGGCATATAAATCACAGACTCTACTACCGTGCTCTTTTAGAACATTTCTCAGTTCAAAAATTGTCTATCAGATGCATGCATTTGGGAAACTATGTGCAAGAAAGATTATATTGGGATAAAAAGCATATGAGCCTGCACATTTTAGGGAAAGATATGTAGCAAAAATTCATGCAAAATGTATTTGTTAAAGTATATTATGCTTGATTGATTGATTGATTTTGTGGATTGTTGTATCCTTTCCTTAAAATTATTTGTGAAAAGTTGACAGAATGGACTGACTAGTATGTCATACTGGCATATAGCAGATTTAGACTGATATTTCCTAAGTGCAACATACCACCAGCACAAAATAAAAGCTAAACATTTCAACAGTCAGTAATTCAAACACATGAACTCATCCAAAAAGTATGTATAGAATCAGAGAGTAGGAAGAGATCTTAAAGGTCATCTAGCCCAATCTTTTCCTCAGTGCAGGAACCACAGGACCATCTCTGACAGCCTCTGTCTGAAAACCTCTTGGGAAGGAGAAGTCACTACTTCAGGTGGCAGCCTTTTCCATCGCCTGACAACTCATATAGTTGGAAAATTCCTTCTGATTTCTAGTCTGCATCTCCTTTCTTATAGTTTCAACCCATTGGTTCTGGTCCTGACTTCTGAGGTAATAGAGAACCAGTCTGTTTCCTCGTCTATGAAACAACTACTCAGATATTTGAAGGCTGCTATTATATTGTCTTTCCTGAGGGCTAAACATAACCAGATTCTTTAACCAATCCTCATAGGGCTTGATTTCCAGACCCTTTACCATCTTGGTAGACCTCCTCTGAACTTATTCCATCATGCCACACAAAACATGTTAGAAGAGCCATCTCAATCAAAGAATAAAGTATTGGTAAAATGGGGATCATTTTCTACTTGTAATTCTCATGTTTTTCTCATTGCTTCATCCATCTTTATTTTTCAAAGAATAAAGTTGATAGCATTGAAAGAATGGAACAGATACATAATTGTCAGCACCAAAAGTTACCCACCTATAATTATTCTTTGCAGAATACACTGGAGCCCTTGTTAGAAGTGTGTGTTTGCTGTGTATGTAATATTTTATATCCATTGCTGAATCCAGAAAGCTATGAGATGTCACAAAAACTGTGATGGAATGTGAGGGTGGCCTTGGAAGATGGGGGGAAGAGATGCCAACTAGGGAGCAATCAGATAAAAGAGAAAGGAGCCTGCAACCGAGTAATGGCCTGAGGAAGAAACAATCATTACATTAGGAAGGGCCTGCCCTAATTACTCAGGCGGTAAATAGGGAGGGTGGGAGACTTACTTTCAGACTTGCAAGATTGATGTCAACCCTCCCAGGTAAACCAGACAGGAAACACAACTAGATGAACTAATTCTACTTTATTGTAAGGCTACATTGCCAGAATCTTGTAAGTCTGAAAGTACAAAGTTCCCTTCCTCCCTATTTACTGCTTGAGTAGTAGAGCTAGGTCTTCACATGTGTTCCAGATGTGATTATTTGACCCTGATCATTTGGTCTTTTGAGTGAGAACTTTGGAATGTTCTTCCAGCAAAATAGATACCCCCCCCAACTTTATCAAAAAGTGCCTGACTGCTCACCCCAATACAACCAAACCAACAGAACCTATGAAAAGGATAACACTGTCATACATCAGAAACATCTCAGAAACTACCAACAGACTGTTACAACCACATGGCATCACCGTAGCATGTAAACCAACTAAAACTCTTCAAAACATCTTAAGTAACCCAAAAGAGCCAGTAGTCCAAGAAGAAAAAACAGGAGTTATCTACAACATACAGTGTAAGGACTGTAGCAGCCACTATGTAGGACAGACAGGCAGAAGACTAGCAGAGTGCATCCATGAACACCAACTAGCAGTCAGAAGACATGATGAGAACTCCTTAATCTCACAGCACATGGACAGACTGAACCATACTTTCAACTGGGAAACTGTGAGCATCCTAAACCAAGCCAAATCCAAAAACAGAATTCCTGGAAGCTTGGCATTCAGACAAAGCAGCCATCAACAGATACATAGAGGTTAACAATGTTTACATACCATTCAAAAGAGACAATAGAAAAGCCAAAAGACCAGAACACCTCCCCACCAGCAATCAACACCCAGATATGCAAAGATTAGCACTAGGATTAACACCAGATGAACAATCAAACAGCACAATATACTCTAATCAAGGAACTATTAACTCAATCAATCAACCAAGCAGCAAACAAAAGCCTGATCAAGGAACTCCCAAGAAGAGAACAACACCCCCACCAACACAAGCTGGACAAACCACGGTATATAAACAGAGAGCAGGGTCCACTCCCTCTTTGCACTGAAGATGTTACCTAGTCTGGCAATGAAACATCTGCAAGAAAACAAGGCTCAGAGAGCACCAAGAACTCCACAACTTTGGAATGATTTGTTCTATTATCCATTTGTTGAGTATTTGGGCTATTCTCAGGTGTTTTCTGCCTTAAAGGATAGACAATACGAAGAAACTAATGCCACAAAGGTCTAAAATTACTTTTATTAGAACAGCAATAGTAATGGAATCTTGTGAATCTGACTGTGCTTCCATACTCCCTCATTTTATCTTCATGTGAATTAAGGAGGGACCCATCTGAGGCATTTTCTCAAGTAAGTTTCTTGGAATGGGCTTGAGCCGTGCTTGTCTGATCATTGGCTTGATGGTAGATCTTCCTGATGTCCTTCAAGGCCATTCCGCATGCCTTCTACAGGTGTCTTCTCCAACACCAAAGTTCAAAAGCATCAACATTCTTTTTATCTGTTCCTTCAAGTCCAACTTTTGCTTCCATACAGTATTACAGGGAAAACCATTGCCGGTGCAATTCTCATCATTGTGGGTATAAATACATCATAGCATCTGCATATGTTTTCCAAGCCCTTCATTGCTACTCTGCCAAGTGCTAGTGTGTGGCCTAATTCTTAATTGCTGGTTCCTTGACTGTTGATGGTCAATCCTAAAGGGCAGAAGCTATCCACCATGTCAGTATCTTCACTGTCAATTCTAAGGCTACTTGAAGTACCTGTTCCCATTTGTTTGGCCTTCTTTATATTTAATCTTAGTGTCATTTTTTTTCATTGTCTTCCTTTCATTGCTAGAGCCTAGACTCCAATAGAGTAGTAGCATCAACATATCATGGGTTATTGATGATTCTTTCTCCAATTTTAAAACCACACTCATCTTCCAATCCAGTTTTCCTCAGCATACACTATATATTCTGCATATGAACCTCATGATGTAATCTTTGTCCTTCTCCTAGACCACACTCGAGGTGATTTAAAATTGTCTTTAAATGTTTCAGTTTCAAAGTAATGTATTCCTTTTTATCTCTCACACAATTTTTGTTATGGACTCAGCAGAGCATGCTTCATCAATAATGTGGTTGATAACACAGTCAAAAGCTAGGATAAGCCTAGTCCTTGTCCACTTTAGGCTGCTGCAGATACCAAAACATTGAGTAGGGGCCAGTAGCCATAACAGCTCCTCTCCCTCTTTCTGCTATTCTTCCCAGCTTTCTACCACATTTCCTATCCTAAAGCTGTCTTTCTCCAATACTTTTTCAGGTAAAGGTGCTGCTGGAATATTTCTTTTTGAATTGTTGACACATTCTGTTTTAAGGTCCAAAATCTGGAGGCATCAGTTGGTCTAGAATATGGCTGCACAATTGCAAATTAGATTGATGATACATTCTCACTTGCTCCAGTCAGCTTCTGATCCTACTTTAAACGGTCATTACCAAACAGCTCCACTGCAGAATACACACCGTTGTTATTTTTATTTATAAGAATGAAAAACCATGTATTTATATAGCATGCACATCCATCTGCTGTTTCTTGACATGCTTTATATAAAACAATAAAAATGTAGTTGATGGTTACATCTTACGATCCATTCATTTACAATGGGATCCTTCTTCTTCAGTTTAATTCACTTTCCCCTTACAAATATCATTCAATCTGATAAATTTTTATGAGGAACTCATACAAAGCTAAAATCTGGAATAACAATGAGGCAGATACCATGCAGACTGTATCACATTGTTCTGCAAGCAATTCCCCAGCCTGACTTATTTCCTGATTTTAAAGATCAAACTCCACAAGAGAAATGTTCAGTCTAATGACCACTGAGTCTGAACTGACCTTACACAGGTTAATTAGTTTGTTCCATGCTGGCTGAATAAATTTGAAATGCTTATAAAAATGCATGCATGTCTCCAACAAATGATGGTTTGACAATATTCCTTCCAAGGTACACAAGATTCATCATTCAGGTTTTCATCAGATAATATGCAATAAGCAGGTAGCATGGGAATATAGAACAGGAAGTCAAAACTAAGGGAATGCACTGTTCTGCTCCTTCTTACGTGCAGCCCTAGTCATGCATGTTATTATTACTACTATCAAACTTCTGTTGGATATATCCCAGTAGAAGCATTTAACACCTGTTTTTGCTAAAGCACACTGGTTTCCAGTTGCATTCCAAGCCACGTTCAAAGTGCTTGTTATTATATATATCCCCTATGCTGGCAGCCCAGCAACATCTGCCAGTGTAGGGAGGTTAAAAAAGGCAAGATGGTGGAAGTGGCACCACATGCAAGCCCTGTATGTGACATTCACTTTTTTTTTTGGCACACATGCAAACCACCAAGAATCAACTAGGTAGGGTCTTTATGGTGGTACTTAGGAAGTCCCCTCCCTGTTAGTTCAGTCAGTTCCTTCACTGGCATGCTTTTGAAAAAGTCTTGAAAAGTATTTTAATTCTTTAGCTTTGTTCCTATAGTAGCTGTGCTTTAAGTGCTGCCAGAAGTTCCTTACTGATCCAGATATAAATCAAAAGGTTCCCCCCTTTTGATTTATTGTTTTGATGCAGTAACTTAGGAGTTTAGGTAGCTTGATGAAGTTGTTTGTTCATCCTGGATGGTTTTATTCTTGGTCTCAATTGTTATTTATTGGTTCTATGTCTACCTGCAGCGAGCTGGCTTTAAAGGCTGGGAGCTTGTCAGCTGAGCTGAACAGGTAAGTACTGAGGAACCCACACTTAGGGACACTAGGGGGCTTCTCAATTCAGTCTCATGAAGCAACTGCCACCTTATGGCAATTTCAAAGGACATGCTTGTTCTGATTCGAGTCTCATGGAAGTGGAAGCCAGACTCAGAAACTCTGATGGGTGGAATGAGAACACATGTGGCTAGATCAGTGTTTCTCAGCCTTGGCAACTTGAAGATGTGTGGACTTCAACTCCCAGAATTCCCCAGCCAGCCTTGCTGACTGGGGAATTTTGTGAGTTGAAGTCCACACAACTTCAAGCTGTCAAGATTGAGAAAAACTGGGCTAGACGGTCTCTTCACAGCTGTACTCCCATTTCTTTATCTTTTGCATTTTGATCAGCCATGCATTTCAGCCCAATGTAATTGCTGCACTCTGCTTTCCAAAAAGCACCAGCATCTTCCCCATTATCAATTGTGCATGCTTTCACTTTTATGAAACCATTTGCCAGGCTTTAAATATATCTCTTCCTATAAACCACCTTCAGAATAATTGCTTTAATCTTTTATGTGGACTAAGGAACAAATGATTGGGAAGGAAGGGATAGATTTCAAACCGTGATAGTGTACCTGATGTGTCATCATGTAAGTTTCAAAATCCTGATGTGGTTTACCCCTGCAGAGAATATCAGATGTTTCTGCTCTCAAATTCTAAGAGTAATTTAAATTGAGAAAGAAAAAATATATGCATATGATACATCCATAACCATTCTGGAAATTGATGATAGAAAATCTAAACAAAAAGGGAAGATTGGAGGAAAGAGATCTTCTCAAAACAGCTGGCATTGATGAATTGCAGCAGAAGTTGCTGTAATTGCTCTTAAAATATCATCCCTTGCATTGCACTCAATGGGCATCTTGACTTATGCTTAACAAATTTAAAAAAGACCCTTACACATACACATGCTCCTTGTTTATCCTGTTGATCAGATTACCATTTTCACTATTTTTAAAAATACAGTATAATATTTATTGTACAGGACACAGACTGAAGAGACCCAAACTCAAATTCTCATTCAGCTATTGAGTTAAATGGAAGTCTTAGAGCCATTTACCCTTTTTAAGACTAACCCAGGGATGGAGAAGTGATTTCTTCCAGATATTGCTGAATTCCACACCCTAGGACTCCATAAAACATGGCCAATAGTGAGGCTTTCCGATTTCTTTAGTTCAGTAATATCTGAAGGGCCAAAAGTATACTTGTTCTCACCCTAGACTAGCTCATAGGCTTGTTGTGAGATCATAACCAAATAGTAGGAGAATATTTGAAACTATTCACCTGTTGAGATATAATACAGACAAGACATCTGGAGAATCCAGTTTTCCCTCCTTCCAAGTTACTAAACAAAGTGCTTGTTGGTATCAAGCTTCATGGCAGGCATGACAATAAATCTTGACTCTTCAGATCCTTAACTTTGTATTCAGGAACTTGCCTATGGCAAAAGCTCATGGACATGACATGGCGAAACTGGTAGCTTTACTGAAGACAAGACAGAAGCCATAAACCCACAGGAGCTATTCAGTATATAGAAATCAAAGCATACACACACACACACACACCAAGGTTTCCATCCAAGTCTCCACCCTTTTGAGGCAGTTGAGATTGGCCACTCTCTGGGAAGTCTGGGAAGCACTTGCCCAAAGTTTACATTATGGAAACAAGAGATTCCTGACTTGCCACTTTCATTACTTACAGCTGAAATCAGCATGAAGACCCTCATCTTTATCCATAGGGAGAATTTGCTCTCACCCTTCCTTTAGATAGAGACGGTAGCAAGAAGCTAAGGTGGCAAAGGAAGGATCAAGAAGACTTGCCAAAGCTATAGGCAACCTACTGTCTCTGTGAAGACATGGACGAGGAGTTAAACCTCCAATAACACCATCCGTGATAGGTGATGATGTCATCGCATGAAACAAAATTAGCTCAACTTTACCAGAGCACCAGGAAAGAGATCAAATCAAGCTGTACCCCAATACTTTCCAGAAGGATAGCGATATTAATCTGCTGCAACAGCAGATCAAAGAATGAAAACAGCAGTAAGCTAAGAAGCATGTAAAATAATTACAGAGACCATTTATAAAGCAGTATTACCAAAGATCCTGGCAGTCCTTCTTTTGAAGGAGATGGGCAGTGATGAAATTTGAAATATAATAAATAAATAATTCTCAAATCATGCTTCAGAATTACCCCTTCCCAAGAAGGAAAGTTCTAATGTTTTCAACTCAAATCAAGATGTTAACGTTTTAACACTGGCAGGGTTATTAAATTAAAAGCAAGAACAGAACAGAACCCTTTAAAACTGGGTTTTTCATAAGTGGTAATATACTTATGTCAGGAACCAGGCTAAGAACCACGCTGAACCGATATCTCCAACTCTAGTCTTTTATTGTTCTCACCTTATAGACAGAATCTTGCCAGACTAAGGCTGCTCAACTACCTAAGGGAAAATAACCCAGAAGGGCTCTAGGGCAGAGCTACCTTGAACCTCTTAACCTTCCCAGAAACAGAGTCTGGGCTGTGAAGCCTCCTATCAGTCTGGAATGTGTTCCTACCCTGGGAACCAGAGGCAGCGCCGGAATCTACCACATGCATATTCTTAAGTTTTTTAATCCCTAGAGGTAACTGGCCTAACATGTTGACTAATACATTATTTTCCTTATTGCTCTCATTTTTAGATATTGCTGAAATTGAAGATCTTCCAAGTCCCTTTCCCAGGTGCCCTCCCATTTGAGGTCAGAGAGATGAAATAGTGAGTTGGGACCTTTTTCTTTCAATCTTGCCCCTTCTTTTGGCTACTTAGTAGCCCTGTTTTCCTTGCATGACTACAGGGTGTTTCCTGCATTCTCTTCTCTTGTTAGCTGCTACTACTTATTTTAATATGTGAGTGGTGGTTCCTTCTGTGAAGGTAAAACAGAAAAATCAATTTCTTTTTACAGAAGTTCACTGTCTAGTTGGATTTGATCAGTGTGTGGTTTTTAAGGAACTAGCTTTCAGTGAACAGTTTTGTCAACCCACCTAAAACATGATTTTATAGAATAAATACAAAACCGAGAGAATAAACTGCATACCCATAACAAAAATATTAATTTAAGACAATTGCTTCTTTGCTCTCTCTCTCTTAATATCCTTTCTATGGGTGTCTGCAAGGCAGGGTGCAAATGGTACAATGCAAATGGAATAATGCAGATATATAACTGTAGCACTTCCATGATGACATAATCATGTTATTCTGACTTCATCAGAGTTTGTTACAAACACCGTAGGTGTCCTAACAGCCAGGAACCACACTGAGACAAGGAATAGGTCTCTAGTGTTTTATTACTGCTACATAACAGAAAATCCTAACAAACTGAAGAAGTGTGGGAAAAACCCAGACATATAAACCCCAAAGGCTAAGGCAGGCCTGATCTGTGTCTCTTTGAACGGCTACCTAATTCCTCAGTGCTACGCATGCACTTTACAGCCTGGATGGGAGCCCCCTGCTCACCATCCTTACTCATGACATCACCCTCCCCTCCAGATTCACATTCCATTTCAGCCCCCTCCCTTCCAGAGGCTTGATAAGATTCGACGTCTCCTTCTAAGGTCCCATGGGAACTGGGCAATGATGGAAAGTCTTCAAAGGAAAACTCCTCCAAGGACGAATCAGTGCTGCTCTCCAGGTCTGATAATGCTTCTGGCCTAGGTGGCCGCTGCTGGAAAATAGCTAGATAATTAGAAGAGCCGTCCCCCCTCCCCCCTGGGAAATGCACGCCTGAGGTAGAGGGCTGTGCCCCCCCCCTCCTCTGTAACTGGAGTCAAGGCTTCAGGCAGGGGTGGAAGGTGCAAACTTACGAATTCCTCTGCCTGCTCATCCAAGTGAGGAATCTCTGGTAGAGTGCGAGGCTTGGGTTTGTGAGGGAAAAGCTGATGGAATCGATGAACCAGTGCTGGAGCATGTACATCTCTGGCATTCTCCCACGTGCGCTCTTCCTCAGGGTACCCTTTCCAGTGTATGAAATATTGGATGCCCCTTCCCCTCCTCCTAGAGTCCAGAATTTCCTCAACTTCATATTCCTCCTCCCCCTCCACAATTACTGGAGGTGGGGGGGGGGGCAGTTGCGATCGTAAGGCACTTGGGGGAGGGTCTTTGGCTAGCAATGATCTGTGAAACACTGGATGGACTTTCATTGATGCTGGGAGCTGTAAACGATAAGCCACTGGATTTATCTGCTGTACCACAGTGAAAGGGCCCACAAACGTAGAGTCCAATTTCTTGGAGGGTCTGGTAGAGTTCAAAAACTTGGTAGAGAGCCACACTCTGTCTCCTACTGCAATCGCTGGCCCATCTTGTCTGTGAGCATCTGCAGCTCTCTTGTAAGCACTCTTTGCCCTGTTCAGCTGCTCCTTTAACAACTCCTGTGAGGCTTGCTGCTCTTTAAGAAAATCAGCCATGGCTGGAACAGTTCCCTGCTGGGAGGAGGTGGGCAACACCCAAGGGTTAACCCCGTTGAGTGCCTGGAAAGGGGACATCTTGGCTGAGGGTTGGACAGAGTTGTTATAAGTGAATTCTGCCATGGGGAGCAGGGCTGGCCAATTGTCTTGCTGATAAGTGGTGTAACATCTGAGATACTGCTGTAACCATTGGTTAATTTTCTCGGCTTGCCCATTACTAGCAGGATGATGCAATGGTGACAGGTGGATCTGGACCCCTAATGACTGGAAAATGGCCCTCCAGAACCTGGAAGTGAACTGTGGGCCTCTGTCACTCACCAAGTGATTCACCATGCCTCTATACCTAAAAACATGGTCCATGAACAACTGTGCTGTGGCTTGTGCAGATGGGAGGCCCTTGCAAGGAATAAAATGCACCATCTTTGTGAAAAGGTCCACCACCACTAGTATGGAAGTCAGCCCCTGGACCGGGGGTAAATCAGTGATGAAATCCATGGAGGTTGTATTCCAAGGCCTACTGGGGGTGGGTAGGGGTTGCAAGAGTCCTGTGGGCTTCCCTGGGAGAGGCTTGGCTCGTCTGCAGGTGTGACAAGAAGCAATGTAACCCTTTATGTCTGCAGTCATCTTAGGCCACCAGTAGTCTCTCAGAGCTCTATGGAGAGTTTTGAAAACACCTCCGTGGCCTGCCGTTTGATGGTCATGGCAAAGTCTCAGTACTTCTTCCCTCAATGAAGGGGGAATATATAATCGCCCGCTATGCCGGAGGATTCCTGCCTCCACATTAAATGGGGGGGGCAGTGTCTTGTGGGTCCCTCTGGAGGTCATCCATCCTGGCCCTGGCATACGGGTCCTGTTGCTGCTGAGCTCTGACTCTTGTAAATAGGTCCTCTGCTTGTCTGCCTGCTGCTAAAATCTCTGTTTGGCTCCCCCTCATAGACTGATCAAAGTTGTGAGATTGTAATATAGTAGCCTGTACCTCCTGGTGAGTGGCGGGGGTTGCCTGAAAGGATCGAGACAGGGCATCTGCCAAGCAGTTTTGCGCCCCAGGCACATAAGAAATAACAAAATTGAAACAGGAGAAAAACTGGCTCCATCTGATTTGGCGTGGGGTGAGGGATCTGGTGTTTTGTAGAAGCTGTAAATTCTTGTCATCGGTGCAAACTTTCACAGGAAAGGTCGCCCCTTCTAGCCAGTGGCTCCACTCTTGGAATGCTGCTTTAATTGCCAGCAACTCCTTGTTAAAAACATCATAGTTTCTCTCTGCTGGTGAGAGTAAGCGTGAAAAAAAGGCACACGGAAGCAATGTATTCTCGGTTTTGTTTGTATATTGCAATAACACCGCCCCAATGGCAATATCGGAAGCATCTGAATGCATTATGAATTGCTTCGTGGGATCAGGGTGTCTTAACAGCGGCTGGGATGCAAAGCGTTGCTTAAATTCTTGGAAGGCTGTTTGCTCTCTCTCCTCCCAAATGAATTTTGATCCTTTCTTCAAAAGCTGTGTGAGGGGTCTAGCCCTGTCACTAAAGTTTTTTATGAACCGCATGTAGAAATTGCAAAATCCTAGATATCTTTGTACTTCTTTAACATTTCAGGGAGGTGGCCAAGAGAGAATTGCCTGGACCTTAGAAGTTAAATCAAAGGCACACTTCTCTAGCTTGGCGAACAGCTTGTTCTCTCTTAGTCTTTGTAAGACATTACGTACATGGGTTACATGAGTTGTAGCATCCTCAGAGAAAATTAATATGTCATCTAGATAAATGAGCAGATACTTATCTAGTAAATCAGAGAAAATTTGATTCATAAATCGGGAAAATATGGCTCCTGCATTAGACAAGCCAAAGGGCAAAACAAGGTACTCAAATTTACCAAACCTGGTGTCGAAGGCAGTCAGATATTCATGCCCCTCTTTCATCCGGATCAGATTGTATGCATTCCTGAGATCCAACCTGATAAAAATGCGTGCTTTCTGTAAGCGATCCAGCAGATCAGATATTAGCAGGAGGAGATAAGTTTCTTTTTTTGTAAGTTTATTTAAAAAACTGAAATCGTGGACCACTCTCATGAGTGTCTCCTGGTTTACAGGTGCCAACGGGTCAGGCTTCTTTGGTACGAAGAAGGTAGGAGCAGATGCTGGGGAAGTAGATGGTTGGATGAACCCCTTTTGGAGATTAGAGTCCAAGTAATCCTTTAAGGTGGCTAGTTCCTTGGGAGACATGGGATATTGTTTCCTTGCTGGAATCCTGGCTCCTGGTATCAACTCAATGGTGCAACCACAGTCCCTATGGGGGGTTAGTGCTGTGGCCTCTTGTTCGCTAAAAACATCTGTGAAATCTGCATACTTGGCTGGCAATTGGACCTCCCTGCTTCCGTGACTGCGTTGGTTGCTGGAGAGAGGAGAGCGGCTTGAATCTTGTGGTGCAGGCATTCCTTAGCTGGGAAGGAGATTGCTCCCGTAGTCCAGTTCAGCAATGGGTTGTGAATCCTCAGCCAAGGCATGCCTAGGATTACAGGCACATTAAGCAATGCATAAAGCTGGATCCACTCAGTGTGGTCTCCCGTTGTCAGTTGCACCGGTTCTGTGAACCTTCTAATCGGCCCTGCCTTGAGGGGCTGGCCGTCAATGGTCTCCACTTCTATGGGACATGGCAATTCTATGGTCGGGATGTTGAAGTCTTGTACGGTCTGCACATCAATAAAATTGGTTGAAGCTCCGGAATCCACGATGGCCTCTAGCTTGACCTGGTGCCCTGGGTTGACATGCATTATTACTGGTAAGTAGTAAAAGGATTGCCTGGAATCCTTGGAATGAGCCCTCCTTAATTGATTGATGGTCTCCCTGCTGAGCTCTGTGGAGGGAGACTGACGGAGTTTCCCTGGTTGGAAGCAGAGGCGGAGATGGCTCTTGTTTCAGCTGCTTGCCCAGGGGGTCTTATTGAAGTTGCTTGGCTTCTCACTGGGCAAGCTCTCACCATGTGCTCCTGGGCTCTGCAGTAAAAACAGAGGGCTCTCTCTCTCCTCTGCCTCTCAGCCTCAGAAATAAGCCTCCTGCTCGCCCCGATCTGCATCGGCTCCTCTGGTCCTGAGTGAGTAGATGCTACGGAGAGAGCTGGAAATCCTGGAAGCACTCTGAGGGCCCTGTTTCTCCCTGGCTGCATCTGTCTGAGTTCTTCTAGCCTGGCATCTATGACCACAGACAACTGATATAAGGCTTCTAGGTTAGCTGGTGTTCCCTGGAGCACTAATTCATTCTTAATTTCTTCATCCAGCCCCTATTTGAATTGGTCTTTTAATGCACTCTCATTCCAGTCCAGATCTCCTGCTAACTACTTGAAATCAGCAATGTAAATTCCCACTCTCTTGTTGCCTTGCTTGAGCTTCTGAATTTCCCGGCTGGCAGTGACCTCTCTGATTGGGTCATCAAAGTGTGCTCGGAACCCTGCCAAAAAGTTCTGGTAGTCATTGAGAATTGGGTCGTTGTTCTCCACCATGGGAATAGCCCATTTGGCTGCTGGTCCCTTTAACAGACTTAGGATGAAGGTGACTCTGGTTCTGTCTGTGGGAAACTCTGCCAGTCTGCTATCGAAAAACATTGTGCACTGTGTGAGAAAGGTTCTCAACTGTCCTGCTTCTCCTCCAAACTTCTCTGGTAGACTGCCCTGGGATCTCAAGACTACTGGCGGAGCTGCTGCTGCTGCTGCTGGTTGTGGGTTAATCGGAGCTGGTTGTTGTAACTGCTGTAGCATAGCAGCTTGTAATGTGTTGACCTGTAGGTCTACCTGTTGTTGGTGTTGTTGCAGGGCTGCTGCCAATTGTTGGATGGCAAGCTGAATTTCTTGGTTTTCTGAAGACATTTCCAAATGTCTCCCCTTTAAATTCTTTGTTCCTCCCTCTTTCGATGGGAGTAGGAGTTTGTTAGGATTGATGTCCTAACAGCCAGGAACTACGCTGAGACAAGGAATAGGTCTCTAGTGTTTTATTACTGCTACATAACAGAAAATCCTAACAAACTGAAGAAGCATGGGAAAACGCAGACATATAAACCCCAAAGGCTAAGGCAGGCCCGATCTGTGTCTCTTTGAATGGCTACCTAATTCCTCAGTACTACGCATGTGCTTTACAGCCTGGATGGGAGCCCCCTGCTCACCATCCTTACTCATGACAGTAAGTCCTTCCTCTTTATTTTATGCTAGTTTCTACTCTGTTTATTTTTAAGTCGTATTGAGTTAAATGAGATGCATCTCACATTAGGCTGTAATTAACCAATGAGATGAGGACAGTTGAAAAGCTTGTACATTTTTGTGACTCCCGAGTTCAAATTAGGAATGTGTCTAAATTAGTTCCGGTCAGTCCTACAAGTTAATATATCATACTGCTGTTATATTTTTTTAACTGATGGCTAACCTAAAATTATTCTTGAAGCCAACTTACACCAAGTTTGGCACACAGCTTTACCCAATATGTGCTTTTTCAAAACAGAATATTCATGACTGAATACATGCTGTTTAGATATACTCTTCCCAATTATATCCATTTTTGTGTAAATATTTGAGTAGAGGAAATGAACACTAGAGAATTCAATTCGCTGCTGCTCATCTATGTTGCTGTGGTGTTCATATTGGTGGACATAAATATCTACGACAGACTTATTTAAAAATCTTTAGGACTAACAAATATTGCCTATTTTTTTACAGCCATGATAGCTCACTTAGTTTTTTCATTGAGAACTGTTGTTCCTTGGTTAAAAGTTCTACTTAAGATGCTATAATACACTGCTAAATGATGGTATTTCCCCTGTCAATTTGGTTTATTTGTAAATGTGTATATGTGCATTGCTTTTAACTAGGATGAGATTTATCCTGATTAAAACTGCTCGTTGTTCATTTGTGGATACAACTTAAAATGTGAATTGTTGTTCAACTTCATGTTCTATTTCATTGTTTACCTTTATCTCTGTTTAGCCATAATATCTGAATTTTGTTTCATTTCTTCTGGTGCACGCTTTGCATGCTTGGGCAAGAGAAGGTATTTTCTCCTTCCAAGAAACAAAGCTATGTCACAACCTAAAGTCATTCCCACAAAGCATTCTGGTCCAGTTTGCTAGGAAAAGCTTTCAGGCAGCTCTCTAGCTAACCCTTGAATTACTGTAAATCTGAGGAGTTCCTTTCTTGTTTCAAAAAGGTGGACAAAATCCTGAGCCATCACATTGCCCAACCCTTTCAAAAAAATTCATTACAATCTCTGCCTTGCTTAAACTCATTCCTATTTCTTCTTTGTCATAGGAGAATAAATTATTCTCTGGAAATATGAGTAGAGTATCAGGTTAACATCCATCAGGTTAACATTTTTTTTTCAAAAGGTTGCATTTTAATCTTAGAAAATATGTGCACAGACCAGAAATCTACATATGATTGCTTATTTCTATGTGGAAATTTTATCCCTGGGTTGTATATCTACTATGTTCCAAGAAGTAGAAAAGGTATGAAAGACATTCAGTTATAGTAAATGAGCTCCAAATTCATTCACAGAAATGTCTGTATAGCTAAGCCAAATAAGACAAACTGCAGTCTGGACAGTGTGAACATATCCACAGATATTGTATATATGCATACAGTACAGTATAACACAGGGCTAGATGGGTACAGCCATATGCATGACTTCCAATCCCTGAAAAATCTTTTTTTCCCTGAATCCAAAGTCCAGGATAACATTCACTGTTTTGCACTGACTTACTGGAATACAGCTGCTTAGCAAAGCATGCATTCTGTGAGTTGTTTCCCACATGCATGCAAATATTTCAGTGTGTATGTGGTGTTTGTAAATCTGATTTGATTCAGACTTTGAAGTCATTTCAGATTTGCAATTCAATGTGGTTTCAGCTTCTAAACTGAACCTTCAAATCAGGCTGATTCTATCTGAAGAATTGATTCCATCTGGGGGAAACAAAAATCTTTACATGTGCAAAAGTCCAAATCAATCTGGAAGTATCCAGTTCAATAGTTTCGAAAATATGATCTAATTATCTTTGAATCAAATGTCCACATTTCACAAAGCTCTAGTGCAGATTCAATCTCTACCCACTGTATGATTATATCTGTAATGACAGATCCATAATGCAGATTATCACTAGGTTTATTCATCAGAGAGTAATATGAATATATGAATCAATCCACTGACTCACTCAATTTGGGTATTTAAAGAGTGGATTAATCTGTTCCCATTCACCCTAGTGATTCATATTCAAATACAATTTGCTGCTGCTGTTGTTGTTCTGAATTAGTGCTGGAATTTTCCCAGAATCATTCATTATTTCTATGTAATAAAGGGTTCAGAGCAAAGAGATTTAACACATTGTCAACCTGGTAAATGTCTTTTAAAGGCAGATGCTAGATAGCACCATTAAAAGGCTGTTAACTTGTGAATCGTGTGGCTGAAATGTTCTGTAGATCTTTAATAATCAATGTCTTTATCTCATATAGTTGTGAAGTTCACTGTGTGAACTTTGACACCCTAAAAGAAAAATGAGAAACAATGCAAAGGACAAATAATTGACCTTTTTTTTTTTCAACCACCAGGATCTTGCTAAGACAGTTTATGGAATGTTTTCTTACTTTTGCCATTCAGTAGATTTGTCAAGTGCAGTCACACAATCCATCAATTTGTTCATTTGTGCATTTAGCAAACCATATTCTAGCCTACCATGTTCAGTGAGCCCTGCCCATTTAGTTAATGGTCAAATATGTCATGCCAGCCCAAATCAAAGTTAACTAAACAGAAGTACACTATTCACATGCAGTAATGTTTCACCATAAAGCATATCCAGATGTTCAGGATATGACTATTGATGTAACCAGAAGTAACCAGGGAAACTCACATAGTTTACAGAAATTCAAATCCCTCCCCCTAAAAAATAACTTTTTGGGAAAGGGAATATTACAGAGGAATTTTAAAAATCTTAAAGTACCCTCAGTATGTTTATGGGTTACAGAATTCTAACAGACCGTTGAAAAGAAATAATAAATAATTTAAAAATGGGAAGGAAATAAGGAACGAATTTGCAACATTATTTGATAATAATTTGAAATTCAGTGAACCCTCCAGAGACTATTTAAAACATCCTCTGGATCTTATAGCATCCAAGGGGTAATAAGAGGTGATGGGTACTTCTGCAATCAAAACCCTGCCCCTTTATATTTTCCTGTGATGTTGACTGATGAACAAAATGGGCAGGGCTTCAATCACTTGGAGACAACCAACTTGACTTTTTGACCACCCCTGTGGATATCCATGAATGAATGTGTTCAATATGATTTTCTCTTTGAACCTAGACAACTGTATATAGTACAAAGAGAGTGACTGGGATGCCATAATGCCTGATTTACATATTTTATTGGATATTACTGATATACCTTAAATTGTAGAAATAATAATATGCATTTCAGATTTAAAGCCTAGGCTTGATGAATGAAGGGAGCTGTCAGCCAAGTGCTCCATGAATGGGGCAGGAAAAGCATAAAACACCTGAAAGTGGGGAGTCACAGATGACTTATCAAGGCTCATTTGTCTTAAGTAGAAACAACTTGAACTGTGAAAAATTCTTTCTAATGTAAACTGCTGTCAGATGGTAAATTACATGGAAATCTATGGAGGAATATGAGTTTAACAAAATTATATCTTGTTTTTACGAGGCAATTTGTTATAATTTGGCTGGACTTAGACAAGCACAGAATAATATACCCTTCTGTAGTAGAGGACACATTTGTTTATTTTATCAAATTTATATGGTTGCCCATCTCACACATGATGCCCTCTTCACCAGTATGTCTCTTTTTCAGAGGAAAGCTGCATCAGCTGAGCTTCTTCCTGTTTTTATCTGCTGAAACCATGCACTCCCATCATATTTTGAATTAAGCAAAGGTAGAAAGTAAGAGTTTGGCAATTACTTTGTATTACCACCCAAGGGAGTTAATACAAGCCGTAATAAAAGCTGACAATTCTAAGCAGAACTGGCTCAGGTAGTTTTGACACCTGAGGCAGAAGATATAATGACAGTCACCCCTATATCACAGATAAAGGCTGGGCAAAATGAAATTTAAAACTTACTTTAAAACTAGGCAAAGAGGTAAGATAGCAGATATGCTTAGAAAAGAAAGGAGATCTGTCCAACATGGAAAACTTGCATTGTTTCAAACTTGGAATATATTCCACTACCCAAAATGTGAAGTCAAGCTAGTTAGCCTTTTTCAATATTCCTCTTGCATAATGTTTTCTTCTGCTTTCAGTGACATGATCTAGAAGCTCCATATATTCTGTCCAATTTTCATGTATTCTGTTTTACTTGCTGGGGAACAGACATGGAGCATTTTAGAGAAAGGCAGGGGGAAACATCACTGTATTACTGACAATTATTTATAGGCCAACAGAGGAGCTACTCCCTCCTTTTACAAACTAACACACAAGAAATGGACAGGTTATTGTGAAGTCCATTATAGTCAGAGCAGTGCAGAACCAACTCATGAGTAACAGCAAACAAACACTGGACTCCAAAGACATAGAAAACTGGCTGTACTTTATTCTTCCCAGACCCTTAAGCATTTAGGGTCTGGGGATGAAAACCAAATAGTCTGTTTGGAATGTCAGCAGTCCAAACCAAGAATACAAAAGTAAAATTCTCAAATATAAAATATCAAACCAAGGGAGAAAAATGGGACAGGCAGCAGCAGTTTGAGGCTTGTTATCCTCCTTTGCACTAGCAGATTCAATGGGTGTCCCAGCCTCAGGCAACAGGCAATTCCCTACTTGTGAAAACTTCGGCCCCTTCCTTTCTTCACATAAGGAATTTCTATAGAGGAACCAGCTCTATTTAGTGCCTGACAAATGAGCCATGTCCCAACCAGGCAGCATAGACAGGTGGCAGACTCTGACTACACAGACCTTGATAAGGGAATTTCCAGCACTTCCTCTGCCAGCTGCTTTTTATCATCATTCTCTGGTATCTACCATCTTCTTTTCCAACCCTCACACCTGCCTTTTGGCAGAGCCGCCTTTAAGCTTAGCCAGCTCTGAGCCAGCAGGCACTTACAGTCAGGAGCTGTGGCTTAGTTAGAATAAGCTGGCTGTACAGAGGTTTAGGAAATCTCATTGTACTATGAATTGGAATTTATGGACTGGTGGCTAGACAGAGTTGTGGTTGTGGGGAAAAAATAGGATGAGGGGATGCTTTATCTACTACCTTGAGCTTCTTAAGGAAAGGCACAAGATAAATCTACCAAACAGACAAGCAAAAATATGAATCTTAATTTCAAATTGGAAAGTAACCAACAGTGTCAACATTAGAGAATGTTTAGAGAACTGAACAATATTAGATATATGGGGTGGGAGCAAATCAAACCTATTTCCATTCTGCTTGTTACTGAATAGAGATATTAGTCCCAACTGTATCACTGTACTGTTGAACAAAGCAACTAGATATACCACATGAGTTTTCTGTGTGAACAGATTGCAATAATGAACAGGAAGTCCATCTCACAAGCAATATCTCAACATTGTTTTGATCTATGGTTTTTTTTTTTCCTAAGAGGAATCAAAGGAGACACTATAGTGATGTATATGTTTAGAACTGATATCTCACAGTTATGACTGAAGCCCATTAGAAGCTCATCATAGGTGAATGTGAACTGTTAGTGCTTATGCTGTGAGAAGTAAATAAATGGATTTCAGCTCCATTGCTCTACTTTTATCACACCATTCACTAGTAATAAACTCATATTTACAGTGGGGGAAAAAATCCCCAAATGCCATACAAAATATTTCTCAAAAGGCAACACTATAAAGAGAGATGGGCAAATAGATTTAATAAGCTATTTTTATTTCTCCAATGTGTTCAAGCCTGTCAGAAGCATATAGTGAATGAGACAAAAGTTCTGGATTTCAATACCACCATACCTTTAAAATAAAAAAAGTTTGCAAGTTTGGCATACTCAGATAAAAAATTCTGAAATGTGTTATTTGACTCTTTAAGTGAGACTAACATTTGACACTAATGAAAATTAACCAACCAACCTTCCCTATTATTGTACTTCCCAACATCAGTTAATAATATTATTATTACCTTTGTTGTTGTTGTTATTTTCCCATGGGCAGTGAGTGCATGTACAACAGGTAGAAAACAGAAAATAAATTCCATATTAGAGAAACATCCAGTAAACATGATGGGTACAAGCCACAGGAGTGTTTAGATCACAAAGACTGAATTCTGGAGTGGGCATTTTATATACAACTTAGTTTCAGGAATAAATATATATATACAATAAGGTGGACAAAAGTGCTTTCCAAAAAAACAAAAAGAAAAATATACAGAATCTCTATTAAGTATTAGAGTTCAGTGCTGCACTAATTTTAGCCAAATACACCCTAGTGTACAAACTTTCTCACTATCACTACACACACACCTTTCTTTATATATATATATTTTGTGCCACAAAGTTCATGAAATCTCAGTGCTCCATCCTTGCAATCCTATTGCTGAATCTTCCATGAAAGATGGGTTTTTTGACATTAATCACAGGTAATTAGAGATAAATGTGGTTAAATTGGAATTAATAAGGGTGTGCAAATCCACCAAGATGAAGTTCAGATTCCAAATCTGAAGGTGTCAAGACTGATTTGAACTGTAAATTCAAGACTCAAAGGCAATATGATTTGATCTGACTTGATTTGAGATTGCATTCCAGGGATTTAATCGTAGATCAAAGATTCAGCATGGGTTCTATACAGAAAGTATCAAAATGTCCTCAGCTGCTCCACTTTTTTAGTAGAATGAGATGAAAATAGACACTTTAGAAGTAATTAACTCTGCTGAGTGTCATCTATAGAGCTTCAAGCATTTTACCACAAGAAACTTCTGAAAATTTCTCTTCACTGCTTTACAGGCAGGGATTGCAGCCATGAGTAAAGAACCACACACCTGTCTCCAAAGTATCTAAGAAATATCTTTCTCTTTCCATCTCTCCAATGTCTTCCTTCAGGTAAGGAAAGCATCACTCTGCTCTTTTGTGCTATAGGACTAGCAACATTTGCTGCTGTTAAAACAGGGGGAAACTGCTACTTCTCTGCCTCTACATTTTTTCTACCACAAGCACTTCCAAGATGGGCTGTACACACCTATGACACAGTACCACACATTACATGCAGAAGGACTAGGTAGTAGTGGAAAAGCTCTGAAGTTAGACAGCCATCCTCTCCATCAGACCCTCCATGGTGACCTTGGAGGTTTCATTTTGTCTATTTCCAAAACAAGTTAGGTCAGTGTTTCTAAACCTTGGGAACTTTAAGATGTATTGACTTCAACTCCCAGAATTCTCCAGCCAGCCATGAAGTTGAAGTCCACACATCTCAAAGTTCCCAAGGTTGAGAAACACCAAGTTAGGTGCAGCTTGTACAAATATCCTTCAGAAATTGAAGTATCTGTGTTGTTTTTATACTATCTTGTGAGATGAAGGAATTGCATAGGCATAGGCAATTGCTTAATCACACTATCTTAGTTTCAGTCACTCAGTAAAGAAAGGTCAGCTATTCAGGACAATGCAAGGCAGAGACAGACAAATAGCAGAAAGAAAGCAGTATGGTTTTGAAAATGGAGTGGAGGTAGTAAAAGGCAATGGCGTGTGTGTGAGAAAGAGCTGAAAAACTGTAGACAAACTAGACACAGAGGCTAGTAGGGACTACATTACAGGTCAAATCAAATCAAATCTTTATTATGGTCAAAGACCAGCATAATATTACAAATCAGAAAAATAGATTTAAACTGTAAGGATAAGGATGAAAATGTTATGGGTTTGGGAAACATACATAGTCGATTACAGAAGAGATAGCCAAGCCAGATAAAAAAGCCTTCTCTTTCTTCAAGGGAAGCTGCCTAAAAGCTACTTCTAACAGAGCAATAAGAACAGCTTTTGATTGTCAGAAGCTCCTCTAGTCCTTGCTTATTCAAAACAGTATTTTATTTTCAAAATCTTACTGTTCCATTATGATGAAACAGAAATCCAAACAAAGCATCATGAAACTGTATTCACGTCCTTGTATTCTACGGGTGGTGGGGTGTTATAAAGCAGTCATCCAGGAAAGGAAATGCACACTGATTTGTGACTTCTCAATATTTCATTTTGGGCTTCATGCTGTAAAGAAACATACAGGTATTGTCAAGCCCATGACATATGTGGAAAGTTGAAAGAGCTTAAAATCTACCCTAATACTGATAAACCTTGGATACAATCCAGACAACTCAATGACAGAGCAGTGAACATGGAGAATTTTATTTTTAGGGATTTTTTTTTTAAATTGCAGCATAATTTGCCATTTGCTGTGAATGACAGTTTCATTAAACTGGTAGGCAGAATGCTCCAAGCAGTGAAATAGCTAGAAAATATGTACACAGACAAGGATCGTTACCTTGCCATGGTGTTGGAGCTTGAGCACCTCAATGATGCCATGAGCTAAACCATGAAGGGCCACCCAAGATGGGAGGGTCATGACAGAGAGGTCAGACTAAATGCGATTCCTGGGGAAGGTAATGCCACCCCCAGTATTCTTGCCGTGAAAACTAAATGGATCAGTACAACCAGAGATATGTCGGCATACCATCAGAAGATGAGACCCACAGGTCAGAAGATGGTCAAAATGCTACTGGGGAGGAACAGAGGATGAGTTCAACTAGCCCCGGACGTGATGACGAAGCTAGCTCAAAGCCAAAAGGATGGCTAGCAGCCGACAGTGCTGGTGGTGAACGGCGAATCTGATGTTCTAAGGATCAACACACCATTGGAACCTGGAATGTAAGATCTATGAGCCAGGGCAAATTGGATGTGGTTATTGGTCAGATGTCAAGATTAAAGATAGACATGTTGGGCGTCAGTGAACTGAAATGGACTGGAATGGGCCACTTCACATCAAATGACCACCAGATCTACTACTGTGGACAAGAGGACCACAGAAGAAATGGAGTAGCCTTCATAATTAATAGTAAAGTGGCTAAAGCAGTGCTTGGATACAATCCAACAAACGATAGAATGATCTCAATTCGAATTCAGGGCAAGCCATCTAACATCACAGTGATCCAAATATACGCCCCAACCACAAATGCTGAAGAAGCTGAAGTAGAGCAGTTCTATAAGGATCTGCAGCACCTACTGGACAACACGCCTAAAAGAGATGTTATTTTCATCACAGGACACTGGAATGCTAAGGTGGGCAGTCAGATGACACCTGGAATTACAAGTAAGCATGGCCTGGGAGAACAACATGAAGCAGGACATAGGCTGATAGAATTTTTCCAAGAGAACTCACTCTGCATAACAAACACTCTCTTCCAACAACCTAAGAGACGGCTTTATACATGGACTTCACCAGATGGACAACACCGAAATCAGATTGACTGCATCCTTTGCAGCCAATGGTGGCGGACATCTATACAGTTGGTAAAAACAAGACCTGGAGCTGACTGTAGTTCAGATCACGAACTTCTTCTTGCACAATTTAGGATCAGACTAAAGAGATTAGGGAAGACCCACAGATCAGCTAGATATGAGCTCACTAATATCCCTAAGGAATATGCAGTGGAGGTGAAGAATAGATTTAAGGGACTGGACTTAGTAGATAGGGTCCCGGAAGAACTATGGACAGAAGTTCGCAACATTGTTCAGGAGGCGGCGACAAAACACGTCCCAAAGAAAGAGAAAACCAAGAAGGCAACGTGGCTGTCTGCTGAGACACTAGAAGTAGCCCAAGAAAGAAGGAAGCAAAAGGCAACAGTGATAGGGGGAGATATGCCCAATTAAATGCAAAATTCCAGAGGTTAGCCAGAAGAGATAAGGAATTATTTTTAAACAAGCAATGTGCGGAAGTGGAAGAAGACAATAGAATAGGAAGGACAAGAGACCTCTTCCAGAAAATTAGAAACATTGGAGGTAAATTCCAGGCAAAAATGGGTATGATCAAAAACAAAGATGGCAAGGACCTAACAGAAGAAGAAGAGATCAAGAAAAGGTGGCAAGAATATACAGAAGACCTGCATAGGAAGGATAACAATATCGGGGATAGCTTTGACGGTGTAGTCAGTGAGCTAGAGCCAGACATCCTGAAGAGTGAGGTTGAATGGGCCTTAAGAAGCATTGCTAATAACAAGGCAGCAGGAGACGACGGCATCCCAGCTGAACTGTTCAAAATCTTGCAAGATGATGCTGTCAAGGTAATGCATGCTATATGCCAGCAAATTTGGAAAACACAAGAATGGCCATCAGACTGGAAAAAATCAACTTATATCCCCATACCAAAAAAGGGAGACACTAAAGAATGTTCAAACTATCGAACAGTGGCACTCATTTCACATGCCAGTAAGGTAATGCTCAAGATCCTGCAAGGTAGACTTCAGCAATTCATGGAGCAAGAATTGCCAGATGTACAAGCTGGGTTTAGAAAAGGCAGAGGAACTAGGGACCAAATTGCCAATATCCGATGGATAATGGAAAAAGCCAGGGAGTTTCAGAAAAGCATCTATTTCTGTTTTATTGACTATTCTAAAGCCTTTGACTGTGTGGACCATAACAAATTGTGGCAAGTTCTTAGTGGTATGGGGATACCAAGTCAACTTGTCTGCCTCCTGAAGAATCTGTATAACGACCAAGTAGCAACAGTAAGAACAGACCACGGAACAACGGACTGGTTTAAGATTGGGAAAGGAGTACAGCAGGGCTGTATACTCTCACCCTACCTATTCAACTTGTACGCAGAACACATCATGCGACATGCTGGGCTTGAGGAATCCAAGGCTGGAGTTAAAATCGCTGGAAGAAACATTAACAATCTCAGATATGCAGATGATACCACTTTGATGGCTGAAAGCGAAGAGGAACTGAGGAGCCTTATGGTGAAGGTGAAAGAAGAAAGTGCAAAAGCTGGCTTGCAACTAAACCTCAAAAAAACCAAGATTATGGCAACCAGCTTGATCGATAACTGGCAAATAGAGGGAGAAAATGTAGAAGCAGTGAAAGACTTTGTATTCCTAGGTGCAAAGATTACTGCAGATGCTGACTGCAGTCAGGAAATCAGAAGACGCTTAATCCTTGGGAGAAGAGCAATGACAAATCTCGATAAAATAGTTAAGAGCAGAGACATCACACTGACAACAAAGGTCCGCATAGTTAAAGCAATGGTGTTCCCTGTAGTAACATATGGCTGCGAGAGCTGGACCGTAAGGAAGGCTGAGAGAAGGAGGATCGATGCTTTTGAACTGTGGTGTTGGAGGAAAATTCTGAGAGTGCCTTGGACTGCAAGAAGATCAAACCAGTCCATCCTCCAGGAAATAAAGCCAGACTGCTCACTTGAGGGAATGATATTAAAGGCAAAACTGAAATACTTTGGCCACATAATGAGAAGACAGGACACCCTGGAGAAGATGCTGATGCTAGGGAGAGTGGAAGGCAAAAGGAAGAGGGGCCGACCAAGGGCAAGGTGGATGGATGATATTCTAGAGGTGATGGATTCGTCCCTGGGGTAGCTGGGGGTGTTGACGACCGACAGGCGGCTCTGACGTGGGCTGGTCCATGAAGTCACAAAGAGTCGGAAACGACTGAATGAATAAACAACAACAATGTACACAGACATACAGAAGGGAGTCACGTTATCCACTGCACTGAAAAAGAGGGCATTGGCGTAATCCAAAAGCAATTACACAATGTTCTAGTGATTAAAACAAAAACAAAAAACAAAACATTTTTCATTGACTACAGACCACAAGTTATTCTCAGTAGTAGTCACCTCTGAAGATTCTCAAAGTTTGATCAGGATTCATTTTCTGGATATGCCCACAACCAACCATGAAAAAGCTGAAAACATTTCATGCATTTGGTCAGGAAAGTACTCAGAACAGCTAACAAAACTTAAAAATATGAGGTAAAAGATTAAAAACCAAATACTACTAATGCTAAAATTTTAAAATGTTGCCCATATAGTTGGAAAACAGTTCTCTGATTCAGAACTTAAACTAGAGAATTGTGTGGCTTTTGTCTCAGACAACAACTCTGTAATTACTGTCAAGCACAAAGGAATTCTGAACCTTCTACAGAGGAAAAAAAGGAAAAGAAAAACATGCCACTATTGAAAACTTCTAGCAGCAAAATTCATAGTGTTTAGAACATCTAGCAGCAAACTATGAAGTAGAAGATCTTTCCTTACCCTTGACTGACATGATTTTCTGGTGGATCTCTGTTGTTGTTGTTGTTATTTCAGTGTATATAACTGCCCATCTTGTAATTGTGACCATGGGTGATGCCCATAGGAATAAAACCAAACAAAATCAAAAACAATTAGTAATAAAAAAAAAATGCTGGCTGAGGACGAACCCAACTGAAATCATAAAAAGCACAAAATCACAATAATGGGCTCGCCTAACCTCCAGACTCCATGCCAGAGGGAACCTCCAGGTCTCCAAGGACTTATGAAATGCTCAAGGGATATGGTGTTCCAGAGGTCAGGCACTGGACAGAGAAAGCACAGCATTATAAGTTTATAGATTTTGCTGCATCACTGCAATTCAAGAAGTTGGATGTGGATGGATCATGTGAAATGGCCAAGAGCCATGCACAAGCAAGGTTTTATTGGTGTGCCTTGCTATTTTTTAAATAGAAATTCCCATTCAGTGACCCACAATTAAAATTGCATTTGCTTTTGTACAGAAAGAAAGCTTGAGCTGTTCACGGATAGATAGTTTTTGGATCAATTTCTTGAGGTTTTACCCTAGAACAAACAAAAACATGGTACAGAATTCATGCAGTACTAAACTTTCACAAATCTACTTGCCATGTGCCTTGAGGAAATAAGGTCTGGTCAGTTTTGACATCAGCTATCAAACTGTAAGATTCAGCTACTGGGCAACCACACTTTCTAGCACTTTCTCATTTTATGAAAAATGTATTACTCATTCCACAGAGTAAGATTTTCTCTGAAGGTATTTTCAGCATGATTTGAGGGAAAAAAATACAAATAAGGTTAGAAGCTCCTCAGGGTAGTCAGCAGGACATGTCAAAGCTTATACAGAAAACACAAGGAAAAATCATCTCTGTGTGATGATGACATTCAAAATCAAACTGTTCCAGAAATATGGCTGTATGGAAGGGTCATCAGTCACTGGTCTAATTCACAAAGCAAAATCTGCTACATACAGAACCTTGCAGGCAAGATAGAAGTTTTAAGAGTATGGATGGATTAGTCAACCACAAGTTCTGTCTTGGCTCCTGTTGGCTTTCTTTCATTATTTGGATTAATTTCTAGATTTGCATTTGCAGAAGGATGCTCTAACAATGACAAACACTGCTACATCCTTGGTTATTAATGCTTTATTTAGGTGGATCTTTCCTTCTAAATCAGGTGGGGGAAGAGGACCAAAATAATTTTTTTTTTTTGTATATTCCACTATCCACAACACATTACATAATGGTTGTCCTTATTTCTGATCACAATATATTGGCAGAGAGATACACCTAAATATACTGCATTTGAAGATCCTGCATTTGTTCTTGGCATAACATCCTTTTGATGACTATCAAAGGAAACAGAATTATATAGAAAAGCCTTATGTAGGTTCCTTGCATCATGTTCGCTTCATGAATCAGGGAAAGAATTTTGGAATGAAAAGTTTCATTAAAACTGCATTTACCATGAATTCTTTTTAATTGATGTTAGAATTTGTCATTTTCTTCATGTGGTCAGAAATTCTGATATTATTCCATCTATTTTCTGTCTCACAGCAATTTCAGACTTAGTGAAGTAAATCAACAAAAGCAGGCATATTTTTTTTCTTACCCAAAGACTGCATGACTTTTTTTATTTTATTTTTTTATTTTATATTCAGCAAGTGATAAAAATCACTGATTTTTGTGCTACAAACCAGGGTATATTGGTAATAAATATAAAAGGCTTCTAGCAAGCAGTCATGAACTGATAGTATCAGAGAAAAATCAAAAGAAGGGAGCCTGCTGAAAACAATATTTTTAGAAGTTGAATTTCAAAAGGGCAATTTTTAGGCCACTTCAGAGGTAGGCAACCAATGGTATTCCAGATGTCACTGAACCACAATTCCCAAATCCCTCACCATTCTCCATGCTTTTTAGAGAAGTTGGAATTTATAGCCCAGCAACATCTGTCATGCCATAGGGAAGCTATGAAATTGCATCAATCTAGTCAGGGCAGTCAATAGATGGAAGCAAGTTCCCATGGGGATTATTTATTTATTATTTATTTTATTTTTATCCTGCCTTTATTATTTTTATAAATAACTCAAGGTGGGGAACATACCTAGTACTCCTTCCTCCTCCTATTTTCCCCACAACAACCCTGTGAGGTGAGTTGGGCTGAGAGAGAGGGACTGACCCAAGGGCACCCAGCCAGCTTTCATGCCTAATACGGGACTAGATGTGTTGTTGTTTTCTAGATGTGCCCTGGTGCTTCATACCTAGATGAACGCAACAACAACATTCATTTATTTACATTTGGGGCTTTGGGGCTGAAGATCTTGAGTTAAAACTTCAGCCTTCACTCACCTGAATATGTGAGGGTTTTAACCCAAGGAAAGATGTTCCTTTCTTAGTTCAGAGGAGAGAAGTGTAAGAAAGCACCACCTCCTCTCTCCCAACCTTCATGAGTACATATGGGGGGTCTGATGGGAATTGTATTAACTTTGGCTTGAAAATATCCAAAATTCTACACAATCTAATAAAACTGTCTCAGATTGAACTGTACTTCTATTCAAGCAAGCACAAGATCTGCTGTCTTTAGGTAGGGGTAACCAGAGCTGGACTGCAAATTTCTGGGTGATCACTAGATGGCAGTAAAGAGTTGTGGTTTTCTGTCTCACTCTGCCATCTAGTAGGCATCTGATTTCTGCAGCCCAGATCTGGTTGTCCTCTCTTTAGATCTCCCAGATAAAGATGCAGAAGTTAGAGAGAGTGGGGGCACTGCCAGTAAGTATACTCCATCTTTTGCTCTCTTTCAGGTTGAATTCTGCCTGTACAAGTTCAGTAGGAATGAATGTTTTCAAAGTTATATGCAGTTAATTTGAGTTTGAGTATGGGGCTTTGACCACATTGGTCACTTGTAGATGACCTATGGAGGGATCAGGTGAACCAATGAAACACAGGAAGGGGACAAAGAAGAGCTTGGGAAATAAAAGTACTGCAATTCCTCAGGAAGGAGCAGTACTATTGCAACATAGAACCCATCACTCCTGACCCTCACAGAGGGTTCCATTTGGGGCAGGGGAGATGTAGAGCTTTTCGGATCTCCAGTGTAGGGTGCCACAGGGGTTAACCCTCTCTCCTTACTATTTAACAACCACATGAAGCGGCAGGTGAGTTCTCATCAGTATAGTGATGGATGGCTGTTATATCTCTCCATCCTGGCTCAAAAAGGAGATGCAGTCTAAGATTTTCTGAAGACTGTTAGGATTTGAATGGGGAGATATGTAGGCTTAATCCCAGCAAGATGGAGGGGCTGTTGATTCAGAAGTCTTCTGATTCTAGAATAAGTCCATGTTTGGCTTAGGATGAGGTTGCACTCTCCTGTACAGAGCAGGCTCACAATCTGGGGTCCTCTTGGACTCACAACTCTTACTGGATACCACAAATAGAAGTTGTGGTCAGGAGGCATTCTATGGCTTCATCTATACAAATGGTGCCACTTGAGGCATTTCCTGTAGCAGGAGGCTATAATGATGGTCACTCACCACGTTGTCATCTTATGTCTGGATTACTGCCATTTGTTCTACATGGGGTTACCCTTGAAGACTGTTTGGAAGCTACAGATGGTCCAAATGCAGTAGTCCAGGTAGTAATGGACTTTGCCCAATTTGCTTATGTAACACTTCTATTATGCTGTACTGGTTACCAGTAAGTTTCCAGGTGATGTTCAAGGTGCTGATCATTATCTTTCCAGCCCTTTACAAGTTAGAACCAGGATATCTTCAAACTACTTATTTTACTACTCTGATGCCTAGCCATTCATATGGAGCAGGGCAGGGAGGGAAGCAAGAAATGAAATGTTTATCATGATATCTTTAGGCAAATCCCATGACTTATACACTTGCATCAGAAATCAGGACACAAATACCAAAGAGTGGGATGGGTCATTAAATCACTGCATGCACATCATTTTTGTGATGTAGACACCCATGACCCAAAGCTTATTCAGGGCATGTCATACCAGGGATAAGGAAGAGGCTGGTCTGAGAAAGCATAGTTAATTGTCACAGGGAGGAAGTGGTTGGGTAATTCTTGCCATGGAAGCTTAAAGAAATGACTGCAACAAAATGTTCCCCAACAAACACAGGGCCAAATTCAATTAAAGTAGGAAGAGGGCCATGTTTTATCTGCTTGCCATGTGCTATTAAATGTCGGAAACCTCATCCTTCTAAAAAAGTAAACCTTCATCCAATAAAGTATCATATCCAAAATACAGCTGAATATTTGGGGATGCAGTATAAACAACTTCTGCTCCCTGACAGGATTGACTTCTACTACAAATCCTTATCATTTTTGCTTGAAATCTCGCAGTTAGGTATTTTTAGATGACATTAGAGAGCCAGTCCGGTACAGTGATTAAGGCATCAGGGTAGAAGCCGGGAGACTGTAGGTTCTAGTCCCGCCTTCAGCATGAAGCCAGCTGGGTGAACTTGGGCCAGTCACTTTCTCTCAGCCCTAGGAAGGAGGCAATGACAACCCACTTCTGAAAAAAATCTTGCCAAGAAAACTGCAGGGACTACTCCAGGCAGTATCCAAGAATCAGACATGAGCGAACAGATTAAAAAACAACAACATAAAATTTGCCTTTATAATTATTATTTGTCAATTATTTGTATTTATGTGTGCTACAGTAGATAATCTGTGACAGAAGACTATCAGAAATTAAATTAGTTTTAAAATGGTCTGTGGTTTCCCATGAAGGCATCAGAAATTCCAACTTTTTGAATGTTACTCATCTCCCAGGGTGTGACTTCTCCCTTAAATCTAAAGAATTTTTTTGTTGCACAAAATGATTTACTTGTATGATGGGTTTCAACAGCTCCCAACTCTTTCTGCATTATGCTCAGATCTCATTTTTAAAAAATTTCCCCTGATGCTATAATATCAATTTAATGCCATTACTCCCAGGTGTCCTCTAAATTGTTGCTTCATTCTCTGCAAAATACATATCTTGTTCAGCTTTTAAGAATTCTTTTTCTATGTCACAGTACAAAGTATTTTTTTCTGTGTCTATTGATGGGTAAAATCAGAAAGAAACACTTACACATTTTCAAAAAGAAATCCATGAATGAAAATACTTCTTGTTTCTTTCATGGCAGACCCATGTCCAGAGAAATCCAAAATATGGGTATAAAGTTTGGGAATAATAAGAGATTTAAGATAACGGTAAAGTTCCTTAGAGAGCCAGTTTGGTGTAGTTGTTAAGCCATCAGGCTAGAAACTGGGAGACTGGGAGTTCCAGTCCCCCCTTAGGCACAATGCCAGCTGGGTGACCATGGGCCGGTCACTTTCTCTCAGCCCTAGGAAGGAGGCAATGGCAAAATACTTCTGAAAAAAACTTGCCAAGAAAACTGCAGGGACTACTCCAGGCATCCCCAGGAGTCAAAAACTGACTTGAAGGAACAAATCAAAAGAAAAAACGGTCTCCTTTGAATGAATCTTGACTCATAGTGTCTGTTGGCATGTCCATGTAATTTTCTTGGGAACAAGATGGAAGTGGCCTGCAACATTGCCTTTTTCCACATTTTTGTTCAACTTCCCAATCTAGCCATCAGACCTGGAGGTTCCCAGTGGTGCTGTGCTGCCTTCTTCCCCGCCCATTTGAGCCTTTCCTCCAGCATGAGCATGGCAGAATTGCCAATAAAGCAGCATCCTTGACACAAGCATGGGAGGAAACAGGAAGAAACACATGTTTTGGAACTCTGCAGCCACTAGCAAACAGAGATGTGCAGTGGCCAAAAGAAATAAGGTGTTGTTGTTTTTCTTCACAGGGAGTGGATGGCCCAAAGAAGAGCAAAAAAAAGTATAGAGGCAAGGCAAAGCACAATGTAGAAACGTGCAACATCTCTTCATGCTGGCTGTTGACAGAGAAGAAAAAAGTAGACGCAATCCCAGAGAGAGGAATTAAGACAGAACAGGCTTTGTCTGAAGAAAATATTGCTATATAATAGTAATAGTACAGAGTGTCATATAGTATAGTAATAGTACAAAGCAGTGTTTCTCAACCTCAGCAACTTTAAGATGTGTGGACTTCAATTCCCAGAATTCCCCAGCCAGCAGAATTCTGGGAGTTGAAGCCCATACATCTTAAAGTAACTGAGGTTGAGAAACACTGGTATATAGAGTAATATAGAGGAAACATTATAATAGTAATAGTACAGGTAGTCCTCACTTACCAACTGCAATTGGGGCTAGCAACTCCATCGCTAAACAATATGGTTGTTAAGTGAAATATCACATGACCACACCTGACTTACAATGTCAGTTCTGTTGCAGTTGTGAAGCGAATCACCCACAGTTGTTAAGCGCGATGTCATGTGACCGCAACTTGTGACTATCTGCCAGCTTCCCCAATGACTTTGCTTGTCAGAATCCAGCTGTGAAGGTCACAAAATGGCGATCTCATAACCACAGGATGCTATGCCTGTCATAAATGCATGCTGGTTGCCAAGTGCCCAAATCACAATCACATGACCACAGGGTTGCTGCAACAGCCACACGTTTGAGGACCAGTTGTAAATCTCCTTTTTCAGCATCGTCATAACTTTGAACAGTCACTGAATGAGCAGTCAGCAAGTGAGAACTACCTGTAATAGTAATTAAATAGTAATAATATAGAGAATAGTGATTGTCACAGTAATAGTAATTATCATAGTGATAGTATAGAAATAATAGCAATAGAACGGAATATATCATAGAGGTAATAGGAAGCACTCACATATAGATTTGTAAGTTTCACATATCACGTTTATATCTTTGTTTTGCAAAATAAAACATTTCCCCAACTCTTATAGAGAGAGATAAAGAAACCACCAGTCCATAGTCCAGCACTTTTGTGTCTCTCTTGAGTCTGGGTCAATCTAATTGGGTATGGTTTCAAAAAAAAAAAACTTGTGAAAGTCTCCCATCCAAGGACTAACCCAGTCCAATCTGGTTTCATAAAGGTGATTTTTTCAATATCAGCCTGGATTTGCTAGATGTAGTGATGTATGTATGTATGTATGTATGTATTTATTTATCTAATTTATCCCCGCCCATACTCCTCCTGTGTATGATCTAGGAACATGTTAAATAATACATAAAAACAGTAAGATCTTAGCCACCACTACTTAGACAATTTATACTTAGAACATATGGAAAGAATATATGGAATTCTTTTCTGAATTCAATGATCTACAGATATCACTATAAAAAAGCTATACATATCAAAAGTTGACTCAGTTTCATCTACCATACATGCCACCAAAGATTACAACTT
The DNA here is from genome assembly GCF_035149785.1 of Candoia aspera. Lineage (NCBI taxonomy): Eukaryota > Metazoa > Chordata > Lepidosauria > Squamata > Candoiidae > Candoia > Candoia aspera. The sequence continues at coordinate 60,029,250 of NC_086159.1, read as the reverse complement.
GAAATAAAACTATATACACAAGGAATTGGTAATTACTACTTTCCTCACTATACCAAGGGAGTACCAAAAATTATTCTGTTCTTATTTTAGATGCCAAAACAATAGGGCAGAAATGCTTTGTAAGAAATATCTTGATAATGAAATATCTAACTCATTTTGTTCAGAATCATAGTGCCCATTTTAATCATTTTTTCACTCTTTTCAATTACTTATAGCTGAATTAGTCATATTTCTGATCCCAGGTAATTGAGATCACAGAATAATTAGTATGAAATAATGATGTTACCTAGCAGATCATATCTGGATCTGTAATAACATCTCTATCAATGAAATCACATCCTGTGTAGATAATTTTATTACAATGGGAATCCAGCCATGTGACATCATAGTCACTGATAGCAAATTAGAACTTACAATCAAAATAAATATAAATAAATTAAATACCTAAAGGAAGGAAGACCAACCCAATAAAGAACCTGTAAATTAATGGGTGTAAAAATTTTCAGGTACTACGAAAAATAATTGAAATGGGAAAAGGCATTTTTGATACCTCCCCCAAAATTTCCTAATGATTTATCTAGCATCTTCCTATTTCCTATTTACTTCCTATTTACATTACAATTTGTTTCACTTGCTAAGACATGAAATATTTACCTGTCAGTGGACCTCTTAAAAAAAAAAAAAGGACTATTGATTTCTCTGTTTAGTTTAGTCCCTTCAAGGTGTTTCCTTTGGGACAAGAACTGTGATGAATCATTGTGTGCAATCGTGACTTTTTTTTTATTAAGCTATTCACACAATATCCTGCCCTGGTACAAGAAAAGCATGTGATATTTATATACCTGCAGTTAGACATTAGATCCATTTATACCCCAAAGACATCTGAGGATCAGAATCTCTATTAACTACAAGTGGTCCTTAACTCCATTATGAATGACTTTACCATAATGCTAGCAATCAACAAAAGTCCTTTTTTTTCTGTTTTAACCTGTGGATTGAAAGTAAAGCAACTTAATGTCATATGGCTCATTTTCTTTAAGTACTGGGATGAAAACAGATGGCTTCCAAATGTACCACTCGGATTTAGAAACTTACAAAAAGATTACCCAATTGTATATTTTCCCTGCTTCTTCTCTAGCCAAATGTATTAGCAATGAGAAGACAGACAAACAGGGTTCAACATAATTTACTCTTTCACTGTGAGAGGAAGTCAACCAATGGATCAACTGTCATGAAATTAATGTTTCCATCAAGAGAAAAATAACTCTGTGTGTCAGGCTGTTGAATATGGAGACTTTTATATCCTCAAACAGATACCCATTTTATGTGCCACAGATGTGTTTCATGCTCCAGAGCCTTTTGCTACATTGACATATGGACTTAATGATCTACAAACCAGTGTCCATTTTAGGACATGGCCCATCTCTTCTATCACACCAGTGTGGATTTTTGTTTAAAAAAATGTTTTTGCCATGCCTAATCAAGTATTCTCTCTTTTTGAGCAAAATGAAATGATATCATAAGGAGGAGTATAAAAGAATTCAGCTATTATTTCTTGTGGAAGTCTACTTGGAGACTTTACTCCAGAAGAATCCATAGCAGGACAAACATGGTTAATTTATTTTATTTTATTTTCTATCCCACCTTTATTATGTTTATAAATAACTCAAGGCAGCGAACATACCTAATACTCCCTCCTCCTCCTATTTTCTTCACAACAACAACCCTGTGAGGTGGGTTGGGCAGAGAGAGAGTGACTGGCCCAAGGTCACCCAGCCAGCTTTCATGCCTAAGGTGGGACTAGAACTCTCAGTCTCCTGGTTTCTAGCCTGTTGCCTTAACCACTAGACCAAACTGGTTGGTGGTTATCCTTCCCTTAAGAAAATCCCATTGGGTTAGTAGTGTAAATGTGAGAGACAGGAGGGGTACTTTCAGACTTGCAAGGTTCTGTTAATGTAACCTTACAATAGATGTACAACTAGTTCTCTAGATTATGCTTCTTGTCTGGACTAGCTTGCAAGGCTAACAGAGTGCTTGCTCTTATACACTGTGTATATTGAGTGTGTGGGGTGTGTGTGTGTATGTGTATGGCATGTATGGATGTTAAATATGCACATATATATATATAAGATTTATATAGCCACCCAATAAATATGCAACTTTGGTAGGCTAACGATTAATAAAATAAACACAATAATAATCTTTCTTGTTCCCCCGTTTTATCCAGTCGCTTCTTATTCTAATCTATTTAGCCTTGCCTCCAGTAACACTCTGAGAGCCAATCTATCCCAACCAAACTACTGCATTTTGTCGTAGCTCCAATCTCTCATCATGCAAATGGAGGTATAACATGCTGGGTAACTCCACCAGGATGTACTCTGTCCAAAGCCAAAGTGAAAAGTTTCCCATAGTCCATGTATATCAGAACATGCACTGAGTTAAGTTACATTTCTGAATGTATGTACTGTAATAGCCTTTCATTTAAAAAATGAAACCATTTATGTGACTAATGAATAAAAAGAGCCACTCTGAAATTACGTCGCTTCATTTTCAATCTGCAGTTTGAAATACACAGAAGAAAACAAGACTTCTATTGATTGCCATATTATGGTATAGTCATTCATAACAGAATTAAGGAGCACTTGTAGTTAATTGACATTCTGATCCTCAGATATATCTGACCACCTAAATGGATCTAAAGTCTAATATTCTGGTAGGTAAATATCTCATGCTTTATTTGAGGTTGCACAGGATATTGTATGAATAGCTTAAATCAGTAAAGTCATGTTTGCAGATAGTGATTCAGCACAATTGTAATGCTCTACTCGAGCAGTAGAGGAAGTGAACTAATTGGCTAATGGTAGCATATATGCTCATTCATACCTCTGAGGACTGTGGTAACATTACTTGTCAATAAAGGTTTTAGCTTAGAATTCTGGCATACAAAGGAAAGACAGAGAATTCCCAAATGATAAAACAACAACAGACCTAAAAGAAGAAATTAGCAATATGATTAGAGACATCTAATCATAACTGAAAATAGTTTATTACAAATATGAAGAAGACTATTTGCACAGATGGCATTCCAGCAGGAGTCGCAACTGTTTAGTTGACCCAGTGGAGGAATTTGGAGTGGAATGGAATGCCACAAGAGATATTTAGAAAAGCTAAAGAGAGGAAGAGGCTATTTGAAAAAAGACTGAAAGAACTCAAAATATATAATAACTGAAACTTGAATAATAAATAGGCCTGTTGGGCCACAAGTAAATCTTCCCAATGATGAAATGAGGATTTTACTCAGAGAAAGAGATAGTGAATGCTGAATCTTGCAAAAGTAAGAAGCATGAGGGGAAAAAAATAAAATAAAACAATCTGCCTTGATTGTGCTAACTTGAGGTAGAAAGGGCCTTTGATGAGCTTTCAAGATTGTGTTACAATATCCTAACTGCATTAAAGTACACTGCATTAAAGTAGTGACTCTTGTTTTCTGACCTTGCCTACCAAAAAGGACTGACATTCTCTGAGTTAGCATGGAAAAGGAAAGAAATACAAGATAGAGGCAAGACTAGACACAGTTATGTCATGGTAAAAATGAATAAAGGAGAGGAAGATCCCTCCATATCTGCTATGCTTAAGAATTCTTTTGGAGCGAGGAGGGACTGAACAGAAATACAAAGTTATAAAAACTGTTCTAGAAGGCAGTATGAATGTAGCACACACAGTAGACTCAGGCTCACAATCCACATCCCCACAAATGAAGAATGGCTCCTTCTCATATAGGGAGTTGGATCACTCCAGTCCCTCCCTCTGCTTGAGATAAAAGTGGTTTGGTCTTCTTAAAAGACAGATTTAAAAACCCATGGAGATACTAGATAAAGAACAGGGCAAGTTGGAAGTTCCCAAGAAGCTGGAGAAGTCTACAGAATTGAAGGAGAAGATAATTTGCTACAAAAAAAAAAAGAGAACTAGTTCAGTAGAAATAAGGAAATACTTCTAGCCAAGGATTTGTGTTAGGTTTTGGATTTCTCTCTTTTTTTTTTTACTGAGATATAGTTCATGTTCTTTATCTTTATAAATGATAGAATTTAGTGTTTGATACTTGATATCAACCTTCATGTGTATCTCAGGCTACATCTATAAAGATATAACTTCTTCTTAAGAATCTTCTTCAATTTTGTTATCAATGAGATAATTTATCTTCCGGGAGTGGGGGTGGGGAGTGGTCATCACAGATCTACATTATGTGCCTAGAAAGAAGGTGGAATCATAGAAATTATTTCAGCTTTTGTATGTTGACCCTTTAATTACCAGAAAGGCAGCATCGCCACACATAATGGTTAAGGATGGATACCAGATGAAGCACCCCATGGAAAATAAATGGTGGAAGCAGGACCTACCAATCTAACTGGAAGCAGAAGGTAGAATAGAACGCTAGAAGGTTTCCACCCTGAGGACTTCAGCAATTGCACTACGGAAGGCTTATGCATTATTATGTTTCCTAGTCCTCAAACTATATTCTCTTTTGAGGACTCAGTGGAACATTGATGAAGTTCTGAAGGCTTGAGTCCTAAATACAAGAGTTGAAACTGGAAAGATGGGTAACAAGGAGCCTTTGAATTGATGGAGACATTTTGTAAACAAAGACCAAGGAGGCCAGCATGAGAAAAGAACTGCAAATCATCCATTGCAAAAAAAAGTGGGGGAAAGAGGCTCAGGATTTAAATCTTGAGTTTTACATCAATTGCATAGTTATGGAAGCCTTGTGTGCTGTGTACTCCAAAAGAGATAATCCAATATGCACAACCCTCTATAACCAAACATTTACTTGATATACTTTTCCCACCAACATGAATATTTTAGAATCAAAGCATCCTAAGTACATTGAAGACAGCAACAAGGCTGATCTCTCAATGACACTAGTATGTCTGAAAATCTCATTTGAATTATGATACTAAGAACCTCCAGTAAGAAAGATATTATTCACGCATTACTGAATTGACATGGATATGACCAACAAAAGTATTTGCATGTTGGTATAAACTTGTGGATCTACTTCCATTAATTTATTAGATCCTCTAACTATCTTCCATCAAATGCCTTCATTTGGTGAAAGAAGATGCAACTCCTTCTCCTGCCCTCACAGAGGAATGTTATCCATGTAGCAAAATCAATGAGAATCAGCTTGATTAATGTCCTCTCTTGAATGGCTTTAGCCCTGTTATGGTTAAGCTACAGCATGAATATGCACTGGAATTCCCTTATCAACGAGTTATCTCCTTTGCTGAAGACTTTCTCCTGGATAGGATATTAGTCTTTATAAAATATATAGCTGACAATTTTGTTTGCAGGTTATTCTGCTTTGCCATTTCTTGTGATTCAAACTGGATGCTGCTATACCTTTATCAGCAGGGAAAAGAATCTAGCTGGGATATGGCTCAAAACATTTCTTTTTAGCTGTAGCAATAATAAGCTTTTCAACATTATGTTTTAATATATTTCAAATCCTTTTGATACCATCTTCTTCTGTTTCTTTTGTGAACTTAACCAAGGTCTGATAGAAGACAAGCCCTTTGTTTGAAGATAATGTACAAAATCTCTCCAAATTTTGCTTTCTTATTATCATAGCCAGATATATCACAGACAAAAACCTTGGCAATCTGAAGGCATTAAAAAGTTCCATTTGTCAGCTCCAAGTTCAACAATCATTTAAGAATCCATCTGTGCACATGATAAATTAGAACAGAGGTTTGCTTCAAGTTCCAATTTAATAGTCTATGACAGCCAATTGCATCCAATTCTGAGACACTTTAAATCCATTGCAGTTTATGGCTTGCATACCTAAAGCATCAGTTTCTCTTATATAAACTATATTTGGCCTTATTCCATGTTCTAAGTGGAGGTGGGTGGTAAATGAAGAAAACACCCTTTTGGTTGTGCTAAGGGAAAGGGGTTTAATGGGGCAGGGAGAGAAGGTCACCTTTTAATACAAATAGACTTAATCCATACATTCCAAATCTTTAAGTATATGGTGCCCTGAGGTGTAGCTGGAGGGACCTTGGGTGGCAGGAACAGCAGATCAAGGGACTAGCTGTTGTTGACATGAGCCCCATGGCCACCCTGACTTTTTGCTTCTATGCCTATCTGTCCCACCAGGCTTCTTACAATTTCCAACTTCCCAACTAGTCTCCATTGTATTGTATTGTATCGTTTTAAATACTTATATTGTACACCACCCAGCATCGTGATGGAGTCAGGTGAGCTATACATTTAATAAGAAAGACATAACATTTATTTAATTATATTTGTACTTCTCTTTATTTCCTGACAAAAAGATCAAGATACCACATGTCACTTTTACCCTCAGAACAAGGATTGAAACATTGGTTCTCATATTATGTGTAGCAGCAGGATATAAAGTGGCAAACTATTCAACTGTGCAGATAGACTCACACCCAGTAAATGTATGCTTGGAAAACTTCGGAAACTATTATTTATTTATTTATTTTTATCTATTATTCAAATTTAATTACCACCCATCTCCCCCAAAAGAGGGACTCCGGGCGGTTTACAATAAAATCAAGCTCCAAACATAAACATTAAATTCTCATAAAAGCAATGACATCACAATTATTATAAAATACAATAAATAAATATAAAATCCAAGAAGGATTATTATTACCTTATTATGGACTTTCACAAGCAAAATATTGAATTTTCCAAAATAGCTCAGTCATCATACTGTATCTCGTGAGAAATTGCAAACTGCCCAGGAGTTTAATAAGCATCCATGTATTTATCCAACTAACTGAATTCATTGGAGGGCCAGTTTAGAATTCCTTAGTGCACTTAATTATTTAATCTCTCAGTGCAAACTCAAAGGAAAGCCAGATAGACGATTGGTTCCTTTGTGATGGGAAAATCAGAACAAAGGGTAGCAGGGAGGAAAAAAATGGCAGCTCTTAATGGACTGATCTATGACTTCATTTCTATTGGAGAAGGTGTACCAAGATAAACAGTAAGAAAAATGCTTACAAAGTGAAATCCATTTACTTTTATTTCTTTTCAGGTTAATCAATAATTTCTTTAGGTTTATGCTGGCATCATGATGTATGGATAAATGGACTAATCCATTCTGCCTTACTCCTATGCCTTGGGTAGCTTTATAAAGATGTTAAAATGACTAAGAAATATATTGCAAAATAAAGGAGGTTATCACAAGAGGAATGGTAAAAACCAGAAAGAATGGATACCTCATGGGAAAGATTGAAGATGTTATAGTAAATGTTTAGTGGCAAGCTGATGTCCTGTGTTGGAACAAATTCCCTTTGAAATATTGGTTGGCTTCCACTCTTACAAATTTGAAGGGAGTGAGTTGAATATTACAAAAAGAAACAGGAGACTTCATAAGATGTTAAGGGAAAAAAGATATCCTGATGTAGATAATCATGGGTACAGAAATGGACAAGTCCACTCACCAGCCTGTTTGATGTGGAAAGAGTTCATTTTTTCGATGATCTCTGGTGGGAGTGGGATGGAGGGTGTGCAACCATCCTGGCTCTACTTGACCTCTCAGCAGCTTTCAGTACCATCAACCATGGTATCCTTCTGGAGTGGCTTCAGGGATTGGGGGTGGGGGACACTGTGTTGTCCTAGTTTACCTCCTTCCTCCAGGGCCATTTCCAGTTGGTATTGATCAGGGGCGAGAGGTCCCATCCTCGGCCCCTGCTTTGTGGGGTGCCGCAGGGGTCGGTGCTCTCTCTGCTCCTGTTTACCATCTACATGAACCTGCTGGGTGAGATCATCCATCACCATGGGGTGAGATATCATCAGTATGCTGATGATACTCAGTTGTACATCTCTGCCCATGGTGAGTTAAGTGATGCAGCGAGAGCCCTCTCCTAGTGCCTGGAGACTGTTGAGGTCAGGATGGAGAGCAACAGGTTGAAGCTGAACCCTGGCAAGATGGAATGGCTGTGGGTTAAGGGCTCTTTGGTTTCCAGAGAATTACCATCTTTGGTCTTGGATGGGGTTGCACTGCCCCAGACAGACCCTGTGCATAACCTGGGGGTTCTCCTAGACTTACAACTCCTGCTCGAAGAACAGTTGGCAGTCATGTCCAAGAGAAACTTTGCACAACTGTGTGTTGTGCACCAGCTACACCCATTCCTGGACCAACAGGCCCTTCTCACAGTCACCCATGCCCTAGTCACCATGCCCGTTTGGACTATTGTAATGCGCTGTACATGGGGCCACCCTTGAAAAGTATCTGGAAGCTTCAATTGGTTCAAAATGCAGCAGCCTGCATAATTTTGCACAAGCCTAGACTTGCCCATGTGTCACCTCTTTTGTGGGAGCTGCATTGAGACCCCAGGCTGCTTCAGAGTCAATCAAGTGGCTGTTATGAATGTGTTTGCTGCCACTGGGGGTTGTCGATTGTGTTTTTATGGTTTTTAATTCTGTAAGCCACCCAAAGTCACTGTGTTTGAGTTGGGCAGCCTTATAAATATGTTTAATAAATAAATAAAATAAAAAATTTAAATTATTATTTAAATTATTTATAATTTTGCCGATTAAACTCAGTTCTGCACCGATTCAACATGTATGTTGACAACAGCGTTCTCTTTGTCCATAAGAAATCCTTATATTATTCAATTATGAATGCTAAGAGTATCACCATAAGTTCTACTAACACACTTTTTCAGCTTCCTATATAAGAGCTTTAGCATGATCAGCACAAATGCCAGAAAGTCTTCCTAGCCACACATCATAGGTAAATTTGGTGCCTTGCATACTTTTACAGGATGGTGAACCTTTAGCTCTATAGATATCGCTAAACTACAATTCCCTGCATCTGTCACCATTGGTCATGGAACTGCTGGGAGCTGTAATTCAACAGTGTCTGAAAGGGCAGATTTTCCACTTCTGTTGTAAATGTTAACAATTCTGTTAACCATCAACTGATATTCAGGACTACCTGTGCTTGGTATATGACATATGGTGATACATTAGGTCCTGGACTATGCCTAGAGATAGAACTGGTGTTGAAAGAGAAAGGAAGAGCTAGCTCATAGATCAAACATTTGTTAAGGCTATCTTATCTGGGCTGCAAAAACCCAGACAGCCTTTAATGACAGCAAGTAATACAGAAATTTTAATCGCTTTGCTGCCATCTAACGGTGTTCCAGATTTCTGCAGATACAGTATGGTATGTTTAAAGGACTCAGGACATCAGGACTCAAAAATTCAACCGATCTGTGGTTTAGAAGAATACATAATCATACTTCTATGATTATGTATTCTTCTAAACCACAGATCGGTTGAATTTTTAATGTGTCAGAATTAAGATCTGGATTCTCCTACTTTCAACTACAGACCAACTGGGGAACTTTACAAGACTGTCCAACCTCTTTGCAAGCCTTTGTTCTCGCTTTCCTTATAATCAAATTGTCCCTGCCCATGAGGACAAGAAAAGTAGCCACTGCAGACTTACAACAGTAATAACATCCTAGAGGCCAAGAATACAAGAAAATGACATTTCTCGTCTGTAATACAAGCATGAAGTCATAAACTACCATTCTTATTTACCTAAGAAGTTATTCAGCAAAACTATATTTCTGAATCTTGGAAGCTGTTTGAGGAACCATTTCAGTAAAACAGATGTGGATAAAGGACAAACTAACAGGACTGATCAGGATTTATGAAAAGCAATGCAGTTGTTAGTCTTACAAGAGATGTACAGGTAGTCCTCGCTTAACAACCACAATTGGGACTGGAATGTTGGTTGCTAAATGAAGCAGTCATTCAGCAAATCTGAACTGATTTTACATCCTTTTTTGCAGTGTTCATTAAGCGAATCACCATGGGTGTTAAGCAAGCCACACGGTTGTTAAGGAAATTACGGGGTTCCCCATTGATTTTGCTTGCCAGAAGCCAGCCAGGAAGGTTGAAAATGGTGATCATATGACCATGGGATGTTGTGACAGTCATAAATGCAAACCAGTCACCAAGCACCCAAATTGTGATCACATGACCGCAGGGACACTGCGTCATGTGCGGACCAGTCATAACATGGTTTTTCCAGCACCATCGTAACTCCGAACCATCACTAATCAAATGGTTGTTGAGCAACAATTACCTGTAGCCAAACTACAAGATTATCACATTAATTAACTGCATTTGTAATTTATGAAGTCCAACAAGGCAGAAGCAGTTTTTCAGCATACATGTATTCCCATGAATGAATTGAGCTTAGAATACTATAAATCAAGTAACATTTTTAACCTACATCTCTACAATAGCATAACTGTCCCGTTCAAGTTTTGCATCATACTCCTTCTTGCCAGTGTACTTACTGTACCCTTTTTCATGGCTTGCCATCAATAGGCAAGCATTAATATAGCAATTATTTTCATATATTTTATTTTGCATTCAAATCTGAAATAGAATGATTTGGAAGTCATTCCCTTCCCAGCAAGACACAGTATGACTCTTAGGTTCTGAAAAGCAACTTAATGTAAGACCTGCAATGCACATCTTCAAAAAATGTGAATGATATTTTCAATCTTAGTGAGGAACTTTTATTCCAAAAACATGTCTTTTCAGAATACAGTTCAGACATACCATTCCTCTTACTATGCAAAATTACCACGATGAAAGGAAGAACTGCTTCAGTTCAGCAGTGTTTGGGTAAATTGCTTATTGTAAATATTGCAAGAGAAAAAAAAACTTGAGGAAGAAAATTACATGACAATAGAAAAAAGTTTTGTGAATGTAACAGATGTGATCTATTTGTTAGCTTATAGGAAGGATAGTTGTTGGTTTGTGCTCACTTATAAGCCCTTTTCAAAGGATTTTTTAAGCAAGTTGCTTGTGGCACACACACTCATTCTCACCTTGCTCAGATAACAGAGAGACTGACAAGCCAAGGAAGGACATGGAGTTCTAGAGAGTTAGTCAGTTTGGGATTAACCAAAATCTAAGTTTGCTGACATTCGCCTAAGGTTCAGACAGAACAAAAGAAGATGTAGCTCAGGATGGTTGTGATCTTACATATACAGTAGGTTGTCCCCAAGTGTTTTGAACTGCTACAAATAGGGCTATGGAGAGCTAAGAGATAATTTGTACAGAAACAACCTCACAAGTTTCTGAATAAGGCTTTAATTACAACAATTACATCGCCCAATTCATAGAATGATGTAGTACTTTACATAGAATGAAGTAGGAGCATCAAATCATGGTATTCTCCCTTTGTAAGTTTCTCATTTTTTCCCACCACCACTTCTTCCATCATTTTTTCCTAAAGAAAATTTGTTAAAGAAGAAAAGGTGAAACTGTTATTGACTTTGTTTGACAGTGCTGGAAGCTTTTCTTCTGGAAGCATCTTAAAATTTAATAGCAGTCTAGTGTAAAATAAATAACAGGGGTGGAAACATATAAAACTGAGGAGAAAAGCATGAAACAATTATTCTAAAATAGGTTATTGAAACATAACCTTTTTATAGACAATAAGAATGAATAACAGACTGAGATCAGCTGACACTGTTGACAAAGGAATGCATATCCAAGGTACATACAGGATATGTATCTATGTAATTGAGCAAAGTGGAACAGCAAAAGCTTAAAATATAAATCAAATACATTTTTAAAAAAGGTTAAGACCAAGTAAATACACACACCACTGCTACACCCAAACACATGTATATTCACCAAGCAGAGATAAGAGCCAAAGTAGAAAACATAGGTGAATATGCTTTTTTTCTTTACTGATATTGCTGCATTCTTATCCACATGTGTATCCCCTGTACTTTTAACTTTACTTCAGAAATAAGAGAAAATTTAGTGGGGGAGAAAAACAAGCAAGAAAGCAAGCAAGCTACAATCCTTCAGAGTGTTGAACACCACCTGAATTTTAATCTAGCCAGTCTGTTAAATATATAGACCAGAACAGTTCACACCAACCTTGGGGAAAAAAAATCAATGGTAGGATTGCCAACTTCAGTACCTGCCAGCTCACTGGAGGTTTGCTGAATATGAATTGTGAAATGTGATTTTTTGTTTGTTTGTTTTTATTTGGTGTTTGTGTGTGTGGAGGGGTGCATATCATGTAGGCATGAAGTGTGTACACATGTAGGCATGAACTGTCAGGCAAAGGGCTGACATCACTGTGAATTTGCTCCATGTTCAGCTTTGTGGTGAAGAAAGGAGGTGCCTGCAGATCAAGGCAATGAGAAGCCATACTGTTCTTGACTAAGATAGCATCTGCCATGCCATTCCTATTACCAGCACTATGGATGCGTGTGTCATAAGTGTATATGGAAGGATGAACAGGTAATGAGTAAAAAGCTTCTTAGATGCTCTGTCCATTGATCTCTTGAAATTTTATGTATTAAGACAACTGTTTGTAGCTCAGCATATTCAGTTTCTTCACAAATCTGTTCTGCTCTCTTCCCCCTCCCTTGCAAATGTTTCACTCCTTAGATCTATGCATCTGCAGCACACATTTATGGTAAACTTGCAGTGTAATCTGTAGCATCACCTACATGATTTGAGATAGGAATTTGCATCCGTCCTTTGTGTCTGCAACCAAATGAAATCTTTCTGTTAGGTTATGTGTTTTGACCTGGAATCAGGTGTTTGGAGTATATATTATTTGGACTTGAAAGTACATGGAATAACTGACTGATGATAAGAGCATGTCCCCCTAAATCCCACTTGGTACTGCAACCTCTCCCCAACCATGGTCCTGTAATGATTGCCTATTCAAAATCACTATCAGACTCACACAAGGCTTTCATGGATATCTGATTTAATAATGAATAGTATGCAGGATCACAAGCAAAGCTGAGAATAGTAAAATGTCTCCCAATAAAAACCCAAATGGCTCCCAGTCCCTCCCCCCAAAGTCAGTACAATTCCATGGCCACAGGTGCCCCTAACGGCTCCTGCCAGTCTGCGGGAAAAGTCCTTGACAAGGCGAGATAACCCAAACATGCATTCTTCATTCTTCACTCCTTGCATCACAGCCTGGTACAAGGAACAGGAGCAGCCCCCTCCCATACAGCAACTCGTGTCAGCACCATGGCATGGGAACCCGTTACGATGTTTTCCAGGAACATTGGAACAGGGACCATGACATTCTGCCCCTGAAAGAAAGAAGACTAGAAAAAGAAAAGGAGGTTAATAGCAGGAAACAAACTAAAGATGCGGCTTGTCAGGATAGGCAAGATGAATGGTTGATTAAGCCAGGAGCATTAACATGACGAGCAGGCACCCATGCAGGGTAGGGGAAGTGTTTCCAATGAACGAGATATTGCAGGGAGGCTCAAAGCTTTCTGGAATCCACAATGTCCTTTAACTCAAAATGCTGATGTCCATCAATCATGATTGGAGGAGGTGGGGGTGGAGATGGGTGCCAGTGGTGCGAGGCACGAAAATGTTTCAGCAAACTTCAATGAAAGACAGGATGGAGGTGTTTTAAATTATGGGGAAGTTGAAGCTTCACAGCCACAGTATTAATGATGTCAACAATAGGAAAGGGCCCAATAAATTTGGGTGCCAACTTTTTGAATGGTTGGGAGGATCTGATGTATTTGGTGGACAGATAAACTTTATCTCCAACTTTAAATTCTTCAGCAGGGGAGTGGTGCAGTTCTGCATGTTTTGTATAGGCAGCCTGGGCATCAGCCAAGGCTTGTTGAATGATTGGCCATGAGTTTGAGATTTGGGTGCCCCAGTCAGCCACTGAGCCAGAAGGTGAGGGAGGCTGGGGTAATTCAGGAATAGGTACAAAGTCATGTCCATTAACAACTTGAAAAGGGGTTTTCCCAGTACTTTGGTGCATAGCATTATTATATGCCACTTCAGCAAATGGGAGTAAGTCCACCCAATCATCCTGATGGTAGTTAATGTAAGCTCTAAGGAACAGTTCTAAGGCAGCATTAAGAATCTCAGTTGAACCATCCATTTGAGGATGTGACACAGTGGACAAAGCCTCTTTGGTGCCAATCAACTTCAAAAATGATTTCCAAAATTGAGAAGTGAACTGGGTCTCGCATTCCGAAATTATGCAGGAGGGGCTACCGTGTAATCTGTAGACATAATGGAGGAAGAGCTTGGCCAACTGCAGGGCCGTTGGCAATGAAGCACAAGGGATGAAATGGGCTTGCTTTGAGAAAAAGTCCTTAACCACCCAAATGACTGTTTTCTTTTGGCTGGGAGGTAAATCCATGATAAAATCCATAGAAATCTGGTCCTTGTTTCAGAATTCTGCTTTCAGAAATTCTTAATTGTAACAGCCGAGATTTTTACAAATCACTTAAGGGCCAGTTTTGTCTAGTGGTTAAGGCAACGGGCTAGAAACCAGGAGACTGAGAGTTCTAGTCCCGCCTTAGGCATGAAAGCTGGCTGGGTGACCTTGGGCCACTGCTCTTTCTCAGCCCAACTCACCTCACAGGGCTGTTGTTGTGGGGAAAATAGGAGGAAGAAAGAGTATTAGGTATGTTTGCCGCCTTGAGTTATTTATAAAAATAATAAAGGCGGGATAGAAAATAAATAAATAAATAAATAAATAAAATTAAGCATCCTCATACAGGGCTTTCTCCTAGATAAGGTATGCAACTATCTCATCACACTTTCTTTTATATCTGCCAGAGTCAATTTAAAAACTACAGATGATACAGAATATTTTCAAATACAGGAAGCACAGGTTGTAACATTAAAGGTCTATATCATAAAGAACAGTCAGCATTCACATCAGTAGAAAGTGAAGCACAAATACAATAAATAGCAGATTCAAAACTCATCCCAAGAACTGCTATACCATTTAAGAATGGTATAATCCAAGAAATAAACTCATGTATAGAAATATATCATATATGCTGAAAATAGTATATGATATATTCACAATGCAGTTTTATATGGATCTATTCAAGAATATACCTGTATCTCACTGAATCTGATGGAGAAAGTGGGTAATATAAATAAATAAATTTAATTTACAATTAAAATAAATAAATACAACAAATGAGAGCTGAAGATCCAATCAGATCCAATTGGTCAGTCCAATTCTTGTTAGCCAAATAACAGAAGAAAGATGGCAGCAAGGAGGTGTGACTATAACAAGCTCCATCTCACACGCCATCACTTCCTCAATCTTAATGTTTCCAAAATCCTATTTTAATTCCCTTTTCAGGTACTGGAACTGTTTATAACATCTACATGTGAGAAGAAGGCATGAAAATATACATGCCAGCCAGTTCTACCTTCTTTGTTGCCAACAGTATTAGACATGAATCAAAGGACAGAAGAAGAAATTATTGCAAACAGCAAGACCAAGAGTTAGTAAAGGAAAAGAAAAATGAGGGGTTATTAATCAAATTCAGTCCATGTAAATATCTTGGGTCTCTGCTAACAGAGTGTAATAAAAATAATACAGGAATAAAAGCTCATTTACAAGGTAGTAATCAATCCTGTTTTGCCCTGCAGACATTTTTTTGTCATTAATGTTGTTAACAAGGAGAGTAAAACTGCAATCTATTTACTAGAATATTGCCAGCACTGTTGGCAACTAAATATTGAACAAAAATTACAACACCATAGATTCACCAAGAATGTCAGATCTACAATATTCATATCTGATGAAGAACAATTCAGCTGCTCCCACCCCACCCGCTTTCAGATAAATTGTTAGAATGATGTTAACCACTCCCTGCCTCTAAACTGTATTGTATTTGAGCTCTTCCTCCCAATATAAGCATTCTAAATTGGTTCATGATCATAGCTGGAAGCAGCAATATCCTCAGGAGGGGTCAAAACAGGCAATATGGCTGCCATAGCATTGTGATCAAAACACTGCCATTTGTGTATGAGGAAGGTATGTTAGAAATCCAACCCCCTGCTCAGTGCAGGATCCACTAGAGCAGACTTCTTCAACTTTTTGACCCTGGAGGAACCCTTGAAATATTTTTCCAGCCTTGGGGAACCCCTGCACCTTCAGGCTCAAATATAGGCCAGAAGTCACAAAATTATTATATTTGTTTCATGTGTAGGCCTGTATATATGCATTAACAGTGTTCTTAAACTAAAAATAAAGAATGAAATTTACCTCTTTAATGTCAAGCTGCCCAAATTTGAAATATTTTTTTTAATAAATAATGATCTCCCAGGGAGCCCCTACGGACCTCTTGTGGAACTCTACGGTGCCAAGGAACCCTGGTTGAGAAACCCTGCATTAGAGCATATCTGACAGATGACCACCTAGGCCTCTGTGTGTAATGAGTCATGACTGATCATGTTAATGTAAAAAAGAAGGACATGATCCAGAATCTAAGGCTAGGGCATATTTTCTTCTTGGGTAACCAAAAATAGGATAAGAGTTTCCTTATCTGCAAATGTTCTACAGGTACCAACCCAGGGTATCTGGACTGAAGTGTTATAGCCTCTGGGGCCTTCCAACATTTCAGTTTTAAAAGTGAGTTGATTTTAATGAGGATAAATAAGGGGTTTAAGGAACTAAAGTAAGAAGTTATACCAGTTTTATTTATTTATTTAATTTCATACTACAGACAACAGAATCTGGAAGACTTGCTGAAAGCAATTCAATTGGTTAGGTTATTTCATTTCAAAAATTTAAAAATTGCTTATTTTAAATACCTTTATCAGAAGTTAAGATAAATACATTTCTCAGATCTTTACAAATTTTTCACTATTCCATTCTGTCTGTCTCTCTCTTCTTGCTTTTTTTAATGATTAGAATATAAATTAGAAGCTATGCATGGGAAATGCTTTGAAAACATTTACCTTTTATGTTACAAGAATTCTCCAGGGTCCTTAAAAGTACAAATAATCAGCACATATTTGTAGAACAATCTGGAAGAAAATTTTTGTTGCTTGTAAAGAAAATGAACTTATAAGCAGAGAAAAGCACGAGGATTATAGTTTAGAAAGAATGTCTGCTTAAGTAAATCAAATATTTGTGACAAAACTTGCAGACGAAAAAAGCTGGAAACCTTTAACTAAAGGCAGATTTCTTATTTCTATAAATGTTGAATATTTTTTAAAAAATAATTGTCAGCTCTTTTGTGCCAAACATTGGCTTTTCTGGGGTGATTTTTAAAATTATTTCTTCTTTGTTTTCTTTTTTTATGCTGAACCATTATATGGCTTCATGGCCAAATGTGAATATAAACTACTTAAAAGTTTATTCAGGTAGCTGTTTGGCAAATTGATAGCATTATCATTAATTTATAGAAGCAATTTCTGATTATGATTAATGGGATTCTAGATATTGTCTATCCAGCAACCAGTTATGTAAATTGTATTCTTAATCCGTTTTTGCCTGTTCTGTTGTTTTGCATATCTATTTGTATTTTAATATTGGATTGAAATAGAGAGATATAATTTTAGATAATAAGATATATCCAGTTCCTTGTAAGAAGACTTCAAATTGCACAAAGGGAGTAACCTTTTTCTGTTTTCTGACTGACTTCTGTATGTTCCCGCACCTACTCTGGACAGAAGAAATGTCATTTGATCAGCCAATAGTTTCCTTTCTACTGCTGTATGGGCATTTCTGCAATACAATTCAGGGACTTCATTCAGAAAAGTTGCTTTATTGAAAGAAATACATTGTTCTATTATTTATGAATAATAGAAACTCACAGCTGGGAATGTATTCTTGTGATCCTCTCCCTAACTTGCAATCTTCATCAGCTCCACCATGGAGAAATAACATTCAAAGAAGGGCAAGTATCTTGCAAAATTGGATTACTGCAATGCACTCTACATGGGGCTGCCCTTGAAGGGTATTCAGAGGCTTCAGCTTCTGTACTGGTATGCTTCCAGGTGCAATTCAAGGTGCTGATTGTCACCTTGAAAGCCCTTCATGGCTTGGGGCCAGGTTTTACTTATGGGACCATCTCTCCCCAGTGGTGTCTACCCAAACTGTTAGATCCAGCAGGAGAGGCATGTTCCAGGTTCATCCACAAGAGAATGCCATCTAGCATGACCCAGGAGGAGGGCTTTTTCTGCCATGACACCTGCCCTTTGGAACATCATCCCTCACCCCAAAACCAGGCTTGTCCCAACTCTGCTACCTTCTGCAAGGGATTAAAACTTGGCTTTGCCATCAAGCCTGGGGCCCTGATAGTGTAGGTGATCCTGTTTCTTGGTGTCCTGACTAAGCAAAGACCACACCAAGACGAGAAAGTCTCTAGTGTTTATTACTGCTATTGTAGACAGAAAATCCTACCAAACTGAAGAAGTGTGGGAAAACCCAGACAGATAAACCCCAAAGCTCGAGGCGGGTCTGTTCTGGTTTACTTTGAATGACAGCTCAAAGTCTCTAAACTACGCATGTGTTTTCCCCCCTGGAAATAGGGGCCCCTGCTCACCATCAGTACTCAGGACACTTGGTCTTGGTTGTGTTAACAGAGTTACCTGAGCTGCTATGTTATTTCATGTTATTTCTGTTAATATGTTTTCTACTACAGATTAAGGTTACTATGGTAACTAATCATTTTGGCTGGGTGAAGAGGTTGAATTTAATTGTCCCCTTTTCACGTGTTAATGGTTGCATTGCCTAAGGGAGGAACTTGCCTGAACTTGTTTTAATTTCAGTCTCCCTTCTGTGTAGGCTTGCAGAGAATATGCAGCTGAGAGAAATCTCTCCTCTCAGCAAACAGCCTTTAAATATGTTTGTTTTCTGTAAATAAAATTATTTTTATAGAAATGCCTGGTGTGTGACTTTTTTTATCTCTCCTGGGCCAAATGCTTTCTAGAACTCTGCCAACAATTTCTGCTGTTTTTACTATGTTTTTAATTCTGTTTTTAACTGTTAGCCATCCAGAGTCATGCATATGAGATGGGTCCTGTGGGTGAGCCTGCTTTTTGGTCTTATTGACCATGAAGTGTTTGATTATTCTCAGCTGCTATTTTACACTGTGTCATGTTATTTATGTTTTTAATTATTGGTTATGTTTTTATTCTGTTTTTATTTTGTTTTAATTGTTAGCCACCCAGAGTCATGTATATGAGATGGGTGACCATATACATTTATCAAATAAATAAATAAAACCCAAGATCAAATCCTGAGCCCATGTAAATCATTGCAGTTGCTGTCTCCCCTTGGCCCTTCTCCACAAAGGTGAAGTCAAAGTTGAATTGATTTTTTTTATTAGAACTAAGGTGCATAAAGCCTCTCTGTACCTGTATTGACTAGGAAAACATTTTATAAATGTTTGATGTAAAAGACTGTACTGTCAGACCTTTTTGCAATCTATCCCTTTTTAATTAAGAGGGGCAGTTCAGCAAGTTTTAACAACATAGGTCTGCCAGCACGCAAGTGGACATTGAAAGATGAATGGCGCAAATTGATTTTTATTTACTGCTGCTCCAGAAGAAGAGAAAAGTACAAGGGAAAAGGTACAAGATTCAAATTCTTCCTTTTCTAGGTGCCAACAAACAAAATCCTTGGTTGGGCTTTAGTCCAGAGACCCAGCCAGAATGGAATTTTTCCCTAGAGGTCCATGGAAAGACTTGAGCAGCAGAAGCCAAGCCAAGCCAAGTTTTTCTTGGTCCGCAGCCAGCTGGCCTTCCCAGAAATGGGTTCCTTCCTCCCATCCCTTAGTAATTTATTATGAGTAACAATAAAAGAGTAATAAAACACCTCTGGCATCATCTGATCAGAGCTAATCTTGCAATTAAATTTTATTAATCAGCAAAATTAGGTTGTTTGCTTCTTCGTTTCTGTCAGTTGTCTTCTTGGTTGTATGCAAAGCCTAGCTTCCATTTCCTCCTAGGGCCCATTAACCTCTTTCATTTCCAGAGGCATGAACAATTTCATTTAGGGCAAGTGGACATATTTTTCTAGGAGTCAATGGCAGCTGGCTCAGAGTCTCAGTGCCCAACCATTAATCTTATGTTACTTTTTCTTCCAATAAACCCTGTCTATTTATATATCATTAGCATATTTCCAACACAAATGCTTTTGGCAAGGAAGAGAACAGATTGTGAGAGCCAGCTGAGAAGCTGACACTCCTTCTGCTTTTTAGAATTCACATGAGTTCTAATTAGAAGACCTGTTTGTTTCCAACAGCAGGAAATTTCCTTTCCCTTGCCCTTTGCTTCCTTTCTACATCTGCAGTGTACAAGGATGAACACAAATACTAGAACTACTGTTTGAAGGTACTAACATGGGAGGAAGAATCTGAGACATTTTTTGAATACTTTCTGATTTTGACATATTGCTGTTGCTAAGATAGTCCCAGGGTAGTTCCATCTTTGGTCTACATTCAGAATCTCAACATAGCATAGAATCTGTCTTTTCTCCTATTTTTCTCTTCCAGCATAATAGAAACAAAACTAGAAAATTGGGGTGGGACGGAGAAGGCTGGCAGGCTGACTGGAATCCTAACCATGAACACTGATGGTATTAAGGGAAAATGCACCACAGCAGGATGAGAACCCTCAGCACACCAGGCATTAATCCAGATCACCAGACTGGCCCATTTGACTTGTGACACTGAACTGAAGTCTCATTCCCTCCCCTAACAACACCGCTTCCCACAAGATTCTAGTTCAAGAAAGGAAAAAGGCCCTAATAATAACAATTTCCCTCCTCAAATTCTATGTTACTTATTACTGTACAATGGCATTTTGTTGCAGATCTTCTGTGTATAATAAAAACTCAAATGAGATTATGGGCCTTTCCTCGCACGTGTGTCAAAGTTCTCTCTACCTTGAACCAGCAATACAGTAAGCCAGCATGAATTGCTATCTCTGTTCTGATCCAAACTGAGTTACCACTGGTTTGGCCATGTCATGATTTCATTTGTGCAAAGCATTCTAAATAAATCAGTTGGTGGATTCCTCCATATTTGCTGCTTCTCCCTTTCCAAGCACTACCAACCACCAAGAAACAAACTCTGAATCATTGCATTGTAGTGGTTGGGAGGGACTTTAGAAAAATGATATTTTGTTGGTATGTGCCTTATTGAAACATAACCAGAGGACATATTATACTAGGGTTGTGATCGAATTCACTCTGGCTGTAGTCTTGGTTTGTCAAAAACAGCTGGGTTAAGGGGAGGCCTCTTCAGGAGAGGGTGGACCACCATCTCTTCTAAACCAGGGAGTCCTATATCCAACCACAGAGCGGCATTAATAATCTGAAGCCATTTGCTCATACCACACCTGGAAATGGACTCTACCCACTTCCTTGGTTTCCACAAGATAAAAAGAACCCCAAGTAATGACACAAAATATTGTATCACTCCCCAGAAAAGAGTCTGTCCAATTGGCTTTCAGGTCAGGAACAATTTTATTCATCACAAAACCCACAAATCCATCTGGCATGCCTGCAGGAGTTTTATTCCACCTAGCCTTCCCTAAAAGAGTCTGGGTGATTCTGAACTGCTAGGCAGAAGTCTGAGATGCAGTAAGTGCAAAGAAGAACTCTCGGTTCACCAGTCTTATCACCACTGTTTAGAACTTGCATCTTCCAGAAGCTCTGCTTTGGCTCTAACACTGGAGAGATAGGGGGGAAAGCCTGCTGTTTTTCAGCCATGAGATAATCCTTAATAAATGTCCTTACCTATGATCTAAATCAGATCTAATCTTTGCTTTCCTCTTCACATTTGCTGCTTCATCTCCTGGAGTTCCTTTGAAAACCAGGGATTTTTCAAGACCCACAAGCAGAGAGAATCCACACAGGTGAAATCTGATCCAAGGCCATCACCACTGTCTCATCCAGGGAAGCTAGCAAAACAGCAACAATCCCATCTGTGGGGCAGTGCCTTTGAAAGCCACTGGGATCTCTTGGAGGACTATGATCATTTTACCATCACTGCCCTAGAATCATGGGGCCAACCAGGCATTAGTATTTCCAGGAAAGAGTTTTCCAGGAAGTGTTTCCAAAGAAGGGTTTTCAGTGGAGATTAGGGAGAACAGGCAAACCACAAAAACCAAACAGTAGAACACCACTGGTGGTCATCTACAGCTTGCAGCTCAAGCTGCTCAAATGCATTATTAACAAGCATTTGATAACTAGACACTTATCTATGACACTTCACTTTCTCAGATACTTGGTAGCAGACCTAAACTTGCATACAACCACCCAACATGAAGCAGTTACAAACAAACAACAAGAAACAACAGGACAATGATACTAACATGGGACCCTGTAATAAGCCCAGGTGTTTACTGTGCCCTCATATTTACACTAAGGCACCATCACTGCACCCAACAACTTCATATACAAGGCTAGAGGTGTCTTCAGATTTTCTTCCCTTTATGTGATACACGCTATCTGGCAGTGATGTCCCTTTGGATTCTATGTAAGACAAGCAGGCTACAAATTAATCCACACAGATTTGACATCAGGATTCAAAATAATGATGAAGTAATAACAGAGCATTGTCGCCTCCCAGGACATTCCATTACAGATCTCAAAGCAGCAATTTTGGAAGAATTAAAAAAAAAAACCCTATGCTAGCACAATTGAGTATGAGATAGCTGTTCTTACATACCTCAGTATGTTTCAGGCTATCTCAGAAGGTCTGAAGAAACACAGTGGGTTTTTAATGCATCGCAATTGTTCACTGATCAAGTTCCTGCAACTTCTCCCCATCCTTTCTTTCCCTCCCTTTCCCCCCCACCCCACCCTGCCTCATTCCTGTGTATTTAAATCCTACATCTGCTGAGCCACTCCACACTTCTGATAATAAAATCCATAGTCTTAAAAGGTGCTACCACATTCTTTCTGACTTTGGGGTCTGAATGATTGACTCAAATGTGCAGCAGAAAGATACTTTATTTCCATACCTAACAGATCATTTTCTAGAAAAACTTTTAATTTTTGCAAAGGCTTCTGGCTTTATTAAATTTTGGAGGTGGATTTATTTCCCATTATGGCATCATTATAAATATCTGTAAGCCCCAAGAATAGCACGAGTACAAATCTTAATGACAAGTCAAGAAACAGCAGGTAATGCCAGGGATCAGAGCAACGTATCAGAAGAAGGATTTTGCTGTGTTTCCTGAAAGAACTTATCTGAGACACACAGAGAATTTTTTTCCTTGACTTTCAACATGGCAGCTACCAAAAAATGCCAATTTGAGAGAACTGAGTTTCTCTATAAGCCCTGAAAACTGGGGTGAATCAACCGAACAGCTGATGAGACAACTTTGCCCTGGGTCCTTCTCTAGCAGATCTCCTGAGGACTAAGCCACTGTCTTCTGGCTCCTTTATTTGTTCAATTTATACCTGCCTTTCTGTTCAGGCTAGTATCTGAGGTAGCTAACAAAATGAAGAACACAATAAAGATTATATAAAACTAGAAACCACTAATACTAAAACCATTTACAATTTAAAACTTGATTTAAAAAAAAAAGATACAATGGCTTCTGCAAGGGGTGTGGCCAAGTGACAACATGCATCATGATGCAAAAACTGCAATTTACTTACTTGGGTGAGAAACATATGCATTTTGCCCCAGTCTCAGAAAATGGGGGAATCTTAAGGATCACATAGGATCTGAATAATGATGTTAACTGAAAAGAAATATAATTTATGGATGCCAAATTAGTTTCCCATTGACATGAAAATGTTGGATACCGGAATTTAAGTTCCATGCCCCTCAGTACTCTTAAATATCTAATCTAATCTAATCTAATCTAACAAATACTCATAAATAATCATCGTAGTCTTACCACTGTGTAAGAATGTGTTAAACCCTTTATAAATACCATCACCAGGATAGTCACTACTTGAAGATGTTTTAATTAGTTTTCCTGAATGTTGAAGAGGTTTGGACTTGTTGTCCCTTCCAACTCTACAATTCTATGAGATGGATGGATGGATGATAGAGATAGATAGGTATGACTTCTGAAGCAGTTAAAATGACATTTTAATGGAGATACTGACAGTCTTAGTTTTTGCAGCTCTGCATATGCCAAACAATCATCAGGACCACTGCGGACCTGTAAAGCATCTTTGTGCAAAAGGTTTTTGCCACCAGTGTGTCAAGTCATGTCATGTGGCAGAGTACTAACTAGATGGCTTCTTCCCCAACCTGGCACCCTGCAATGTGGCACTGGTGTATTGCCGTTCCCATTGTTTGGCATCTGTGCTAGGGCACCTTTGTCCAGTGCACAACTTGCACAACTGCTTGCAGAGGCCCTGACAGTCATGATCCAGTTCTGTTAATAGAGCCATATTCTACACTGTTTCCAACAAAAATGTATCTTCCTATTTTAAAATGGATATTCCCCTATAATGTTAATTTAGCACTATCACAAGATTAAATTTATAGTTACCTATAAAGCCCTTCATGAGATGGGTCCAGGCTACTTGCAGGACTGCCTCTCCCTGACTGTATCTACCCATCCTGTTATATCTGGCAGGCAAGGTATGCTCCAGGTCCCATCTGTTAGGGAGTGTCATCTGGACCCAGGAAGAGAGCCTTTTCTGTCATGGCACCCACCCTCTGGAACATCATTCCCCTAGAGATAAGACTTGCCTTGACCTGCTGGCTTTCTACAAGGGCTTGAAGACCTCGTTTTGTTACCAAGCCTGGGGCCATGGGTGTGTGGCCAAGCCAGTATCATGGTCGGACTATTTGTTGTTGATTGATTTTTCATCTCAGCTGCTGCATATATTATTATTTTGTTATGTTTTTGTTTTTATTCATCGTTAGCCATCCAGTCATGTAGTTAGCCATGTATTTGAGTGGGATGGCCATTTAAATTGAGGAAGGAAGGAAGGAAGGAAGGAAGGAAGGAAGGAAGGAAGGAAGGAAGGAAGGAAGGAAGGAAGGAAGGAAGGAAGGAAGGAAGGAAGGAAGGAAGGAAGGGCTGGTATAGTTTTGCAGCCACACTTCCCAAATAGCTTATGCAGAAGGAGGAGGTATTCCATATTCTCCAAAAGAATTAAACCTTAAGACTCTCCAATTTATATGAGGTATTAAATAGTCTGGTTCCAAGTTATTGATGGCAAGGTATAACTTGCCATTAATTATTCAAAGACAGAAGGTATAATGTAAACTAAAATCTGGAAAACTGAAATCTGTAATGGCATCCGAAGCATCCCGTGTGACAAATACTTTAAAACGTCAAGGAGTTCAGTCTAAAATGCTCAAAGGTTCCCATGCTACTCTTTATCTATCCTCTTTGATTTCTAAGTTACATGTTTTGTTCACCTGTAGCTACTGTATCTGCTGTATATTCTCTCTTTTGCTTTTCTCTCTTCTCTTTCAAAAAGGAGAGAAAAGAGCGAATCAACGACTGCGGTCATTACTAGATGTATTCAGTTTCTGGCCTGTGTGTTCATTTGTTTATTTGTCTAATAACAAGCTTCATTTACAGACGGTCAAAGCAAATAACATATGGCCACCAGCTTTCTACTAGGGCTATGAGCATTGCAGTAATGTCTGCTGTGAAAACAAACATGTAAAATACATCTAAATTCTCACTTGCAGGCAGCTTTAACCACAATGTTTTGTAAGTAACAAATAAACTGAGTTGGAAGGATATACCTATTCTGCTCTTATATGATGGAAGCACTAGATTCCCTGTGAGTTTTAAAGTTCTTTTCCCAGGTGCAGGAATGAAATTGAGTAAAATCTGGCTTAACAGGAGAGAAAAAAAATTCTACCTCCTCTATACACAACTGGACAGAATCTTACTTTTATAGGGCAGCATTCCCCCATCACAGCCAAAGGCACCATGGTAGCTGGTGGGAAGCCTTTTTGCTCTCTCCCATGACACCACTGCCCCCACCCTATAGCATGCCTATAGAATACCCTAAAAGACCATAGCCTGTTCAAGTGTTACCTTCATGTCACCAGTCCAGCACAGGAGGAGCCGTGAACATCAGTTCTCTTTCTCTGCTCATGCTGAGGACCTAAGTGTGAAATTGTCTCTTCACAAATGACTGCACCGGATGGTACCTTTGGGCTTGGTTGCTGCTATGTGAGATAAAGCTAAGCAAGTGGAGACTTCTGGCTCACCTGGAGGATTTCACCTGCACAAGAAGGCTCCCCTTCCCAGTCAATTGCACCATAAGCATGGAGACTGCCTCTCTGTTTACAGAGAGTTAGCCAGTTGTGGTAGTCCTCACTTAACTACCACAACTGGGACTGGCAAGTCTGTTGCTAAGTGATGTGGTCATTAAGCAAAACCTCAAATGACTTACAACCTCATTTCTACTGTGGTCGTTCAGCAAACCATCACACAACCACGACTTGCAATTTTACTGCCGGCTTCTCCATTGACTCTGCTTGTCGGAAGCCAGCTGTGAAGCACGCAAATGCTGATCGTGTAACTGCAGGATCCTGAGACAGTCATAAATGCCTGCTGGTTGTGAAGCGCCCAAATATCAATCACTTGACTGCAGGGATGCTGCAATGGTCATAAATGTGAGGACCGGTTGTAAAGACATTTTTTAAGTGCTGTCGTAACTTTGGTCACTAAACAGGGCAGTCATTAAGCACGGTCTACCTAGAGCAATTTGGAGAGGGAGGAGGTGCTCACTTCTTTTCTTGTGTGGCATTGAACACATCTGAATAGGGTTCATTCTGTCTAATATTACTGTAGAACCAGCTGTGAGATTAGAATATTACTTATCATGTAGCGGCAAGTCTGACCACATCCATATGTGTATTTGCAAACAGTGATGTGATGTCCAAGATTGAAGGAGAGCCTGACAAATAACAGTTGCAGCTTCTAAAAACCTGGATTTGGTACTCTAGGCAAAGATAGAAAAAACTGTGGGAAGTTTTAGAAATTGAATTGTTACGGTCCAAGGTTCTCAGATTCTCCAGTAAGGTTTATAGGCATCCAAATCAATGTTTACCAGGGAGGTGACATTTTCACCAACATATAAAACTGGAACTCAGATATTTGCATCCAAGTACATTGCAGGAAGTGTGGCATGTTGATATTGATGTCTAGAAATAACCATAGATGACAAACAAATGATCACAGACAACCTAAATTTGCTACAGTTTTCACAGACTGAATGTGGCTACTAATTCTCTGGGTAGTTACTATATTGGACCAGATTGGAAGCATATTTGGGAATAGTGATGGTAGGAACTCTCCTTTAAAAGTGCTTAGAGGTTTATAAATATACTAACAGGGATTATCCATTAGTTCCATTTCTTGTTGCCAAGCAACTGGGTGATACTAGAGAAAGGACTAGCATGTCCTGTGCTTGTAGTGTGTGGTTGTATGATACTTTCAAGCTTAGCCTGACTGGATCTCCTCTGCCTACCACCAGAAATTTAAAAACCCTTTCTATTGTTTTAAACCAATTGAGCTGGTTTTATTCCCAAGCTAACTAAACTTTGCCAATTTTCACTGTGCTGTATTCAATCTGTATATATCATGAGCACTGATGGTGAGCAGGAGGGGGCCCCTATCCGGGGGGAAAACGCATGCGTAGTAGCAAGGAATTGAGCAGTCACTCAAAGAGACACATAGCATCATAGCATCCTGCCTAGCACTGCTACTGTTTCCTATCTTAAGCTGTTCAGTCTTGTTGCACCAGGTTTATATGACTCACTCAATAAACAGCTGCATTTTCTCACAATTCAGAAAAGGCAGGTATCTTGATTAAAAGAAACTACAAGGTAATAGTCCTCGGTACAAGAAAGGTCTCAGCAAATTAAAGAAGGTACAGTACTTTTTATCCTGTTTGTGGATGGTTTGCCAACACAGTGCTATTCAGTGGGAAGATTGTGTCATCCAGTTTCATGCATCTCATGGAGAATTTGGCAAATGGGCTCAGAAAGTGGTTGTTGAAAATGCACACACACATGTGTGCACACACACACACCAAATTCTGGCATGCTAGTCCCAATGAAATTGATGTGCTTGTTTCATCTTTCCAAAATCTGCTCCTTTCCAAGATGACAAATAGCTTGCCTTCATGTTCTGGATTACATCTTTAGCCTCCCTGACCTTGATTGCCATGATTATGCCCCTACTGAAATTTTTAAAAAATTACATTTCAGATATTTAATTAATTTGCTCAAGTCATTTGTTAGGCCCTTTACTTGGTTGGCAAGAGGGCTAATGTCTTAGGAGACAGGCAGTCATTGGTCGCTTCTGCAAAGGGAGGCATTTGCATGAATACAGCAATACAGCTTACAACCCTGAGTCATATCAGCAAAAGTTCTGTTTATCTCTCCCACTCTTATTCTGCCCTGCCCTAGATGCATCATTTTTGTAATCATTTATTTCATGGCTCTAAATCAACCTTTCCCATCCAGGCAACCTCTGAATGAGCTGAAATACAGCCTCCATAATTCCCAGTCAATCACCTTGTCTAGAAAATATGGGGACCAGGTTGAGAAAGTCTGCTCTAAACTAATGCAATTGTTCTTCTGCAGTGCATAAAATCCTTCAGGACTATTTGCAAACAAAGCACTATGTAAAATGTTTGTGATAGATAGGAATGGCTAGTCTTGTATGGTATGACTTTTCAGGAAAACTCCAGACAGACCGAGTGACCAGGTCTCAGGGGACACAGGATTTCTCCTAGCCTGGGCAGGACGTGGCCAGCCTGGATCTATCAATGGCTCTGTTTGATCTGCCGAGCCAATGAACCAGACCAAATATGATACAGCAAGCTTTACTTTCTTAGCGCAAGAAAATTATATCTTCTCTGAAGAAGGGAGACACTTAACAAGCCAAGGTACACAATATTTATATAATTTTCCACCAATCACCAATAGTTTGAACACATAGTTGTTCCCTTTATCCCTTTCTCAACCCCGTAGGTGTAAAAACATACAGCTTCTTCACCCTTCTTTGTAAGGGCAAAACATATTGTCCATTTTTCAATTCCAATTATCAGCAGCTTCTTACTTCATTATCAGTAATTGTACTTCCTATTTCTTTTAACTAATTAGGCTGAAGGTCAAACCTAGTTACAAAATGATAGCAGTCATGTTCTTTATATACCACTCATCCCTTATATGACGTTAAACTAGACATTTTAGGAAAAGTGGCAATATACAGTGGCTGACTTATGGTCCTCCAACCCACAATGTGGTTTGCTTGTTCTCAGCTAAATGTGATGGCCAAAAAAAAATGAACAGCCTTCACGGATTATAATTCAACTCCCTAAATTGAACTAGCTAACTAAATAATGTGTGAAATAATTCCTGTGGCTTTTAAAAAGCCTGGTTAAGTTTTTCTTTTTGAAAATCAGCTGGATTCATGAGGAACAATAGGATTGTTTCATAAAGCAAAAAGTTAGTAATCTGTCCAGTTTCTGCAGTTGCTGTGGTCCTGAGGAATTTACTCTCTCTTTCTCACACACACACATGCACACACACCACAAATATTAGATGGCTAAGTTCCCAGAACACCCTAAATTATAATGTGGTTTGCTTGGTACATTGTGTAAACAGAGCCTTTGTGATATGCAAACCATGATTATGGTAAAATGTATTTTGTAAACCCAGCCAATTTTGGTTTAATATGTTGGAAAATGACTGTGGGTAATATCCAGTCTAGGTTGTATTCAGCACAGTTCCATTCAATCAGAACAAGCACACACACCACTCAATTCATCTTGCAAAAATATAGCTTGGTTATATTTATTCAAATCAGAAAATATTGAAACAGTTAACTGGCAAAAAGAGGAAAAATGGCAAAAATTGAGGGAGGGGTACAAATAACAGGGAAGAATTAGCATTATCTATACCTATCAGTGTATCAAAAGGCACACAAGTCTCCAAAGCTGCCGGAAACAATATTGAGGGTAATTAGCATGGACAGTCCCAAAAGAATGGCCTTTGGTTGTTTCAGATTGAACCCTTTTACTTCCACGGCAGTAGCAGAATAGAGATGGAAAGTAGAACACCACATGATCCTTCCTCTATTCTGCACTATTAAAGAAACAGTTTGGGGAACAAGGTTGATGTATCCAATATAATATACCATAATCAATTAAACTACGGTAGCATGTTGTGTGGACATAGCCTCTACGTTTTGTGCTGTAAGATAAATTTGTTGTGGCACAGTAAGAGTTGGTTAATGGCCCTGTTCAACTGAGTTAATGAGGTTAGTCAGAGCATCAAGGCTTGCTGCAACTAAGGGTGATGTCAGCCTTACCAGGTAGACCAGACAAGAAACACACTCAGATAAGCTAATGCTATTTAATGTAAAGCTACATCAACAGAATCCTGCAAGTCTGAAAGTACAATTCTCCCACTGTCACCTTTACAGCCCGATAACTTAGGGAGGGTCCCTCCTGAGCCTCTTGCTCTGCCCACTATGCAGCTGTGGGCTATGCTTCCTCTTATCTGATCATTCCCTAGGCAGCATCTCTTTGCCCAGTCTCCCAAGGTCATTCCCACAAACCATTACATGTGGATGGGGGAAAGGGAGGAGAAAAGGTACATCCAGGAAGCATGCTGCCTGGGAAATTCTGGGAGTTGAAGTCCACCCACCTTAAAGTTGCTAAAGTTGAGAAATACTGTTCTAGAAGGATACATGTTGTGGTATATGGAGATATAGTGAGGGAGGGGAGGGAAAACAGTGCCCCTCTCCCATCAATTCTATTCTGAGAAATATCTTCTGGCCAGAATCCTCTGCCAGAAGATATTCTGTTTGAATCTCAATTCACAAGGAATGGAAGCAGTTTTACATCTCCCTCGGAGGAATGTAAGGGTTTTCACTGAATATGAAGGATGATAGATAATTAAAACCCTTTGTTTTCCTGAGCCACAAACCTATTAGAGAAACTAAGCTTCTAATACTGTGTGATTTATGCACAAACACCTGCTATTGGTCATTTAAGAATTATGTGGAGCTTAAATGGCTTGCTGAATATGTTTTATGCTTTTTAAAATTTTCAAACTAATATCTCTGTGTTTTATGATGGAGAAACTATGTATACATAGAGTTTCTTTATGTTCTGGGTTTTATTGCATTGAGTGATTTATCATTTTATGTTTTAGTCTGATATGATTCCATGGTGATAGTAAAAGGTGATCAATAAAAATTTATTAAACAATCTATATATAAAATATCTAAAGAGGGTAAGTACAGGAAAGTACAGTGATTTAAAGCAGTAGAATGCATTTATTTTTAAATCATGTTTTCTTATCTGCAGTATTTGTACACAGAAGGACTTCCAGTGAGAAAATAGTGAACTGAAGACATCCCCAAAGAAGCAGGGACAACATTACGGTGGAAAACAGCAGCTGGATGCAGGATCCGTACCACTGAAATCTCTCTGGAGAAAGAAGAGATTGTGAGATTGCCCACACATACTCTGAATGGTAGCTTCTCATGAGTAGACAGCAGGAGCCAATGTTTTTGCAATCTGCCTGGGAGTTGAGTTGCTAGGAGTTGGGGATTTCATCAAAGCTCATAGGCATAATGTAGCCTTTAAACACATAATGTCTGGCCAATTCTCAATTACTTCAGAACCAATTTTTTAAATTGCTTTTTAAATATTGAGAACGTCCGAAACAGCAAGTTTTATGGTATTCACTGAGGAGTTTCCTTCAATTCTTGATGAAAGAAGTTTTAAGTAAGAGTTTAAGGATTTAAAAAAAAATCAGAAATAACAGCAAAAAGGTGATTTGTCCTAACAACCAGGAAACACACTGAGACAATGAACTGGTCTCTAATATTTATTGCTAGTACTTAACAGGAATCCTAACAAACTGAAGAAGCGTGGGAAAAACCCAGACATATAACCCCCAAGGGTTAAGGCAGTCCCGATCTGTGTCTCTTTGAATGGCTGAACAATTCATCAGTGCTACGCATGCGCTTGACAGTCCGGATGGGAGCCCCCTGCTCACCATCCTTACTCATGACAGATTAGAGTGTTGATTTTATAAAGTTATAAAAGGACTAAGGGTCCAGATGGATTTAATAACATTTTGAAACTAAATATAAGAATTCTTCCTGTGGGAAACTGTCTATATTTTTGCATTTGGAAGGAAAATAACACAATAAGATAAGACCTTGAAGGTTGGACACTAGAGAGCACCAGAAGGAAAGAAATAACTCTTTTAACAATGGATGTATTGAGAGATATTTGTGAACAAATAACTGAGAAGTTAATTTTAAAGATCTCTGCCATTATTGATAAATTAGATGGTGCTATGGAAGAGAAGCAGGATTTACTGCACAAGACTGAAATTGATTCAAATGTGGACTTTAAAATGTTGGGCTACAGGGAGGGTATGGAAAAAGATGAAAAAGATGAAATATTGAATATACAAAAGAAGCCAGCTGATGCTTTGATAACCAAAAAAGAATAAAATTGACCAGAAGAGTATTTTGGATAACCTTTTTATATTGGATCTACAAAAGGGATTTGTTAAGGCTGTCAGTGATTTTGTGAGAAGCCAGAAGAGTGTCTTGGATAACCTTTCTGTATTGGATTTACAAAAGGGATTTGTTAGTCCTGTCAGCAATTTTGTGAGAAGAGACAAGAGAAAAAGAAAAGAAACCAAGCATCTGGACAATATTTGAAGAGACTAAAGATTAAGATTGTTGGGAATAAGGGAAAAGAATATAAAGTTGGTTTATTTGACCAAGCCTAAAATAGATAGGTTGCTATCTCTGGAAAACCTTTAATGATTTTTTTTTTAACCAGGACTGGATGATGACGTTTTAAGGTTTTGTGTATAGATAAGGGTTATATGGGAAAGAGTTCATTTGCTGTA
Source organism: Candoia aspera (assembly GCF_035149785.1). Taxonomy (NCBI): domain Eukaryota; kingdom Metazoa; phylum Chordata; class Lepidosauria; order Squamata; family Candoiidae; genus Candoia; species Candoia aspera. Next base: position 59,996,557 of record NC_086159.1, on the reverse strand, counting down.
TTTTAAATTTATCTGATTAAGGTTAAAATAGTAGTTACCTCTGGCAACTTTTATTGGATTTTTACTGACTAGCTTTGAATGCTTCAGCAAAGGATCATTACCTTGTCGTGGTGCTAGAGCTTGAGCACCTCAGTGATGCCGTGAGCTAAACCATGAAGGGCCACCCAAGACGGGAAGGTCATGACAGAGAGGTCAGACTAAATGCGATCCCTGGGGAAGGTAATGGCAACCCACCCCAGTATTCTTGCCGTGAAAACTCAATGGATCGGTACGACCAGAGATATGTCGGTATACCATCGGAAGATGAGACCCCCAGGTCGGAAGATGGTCAAAATGCTACTGGGGAGGAAGAGAGAATGAGTTCAACTAGCCCCAGACATGATGACGCAGCTAGCTCAAAGCCGAAAGGACGGCTAGCGGCCGACAGTGCTGGTGGTGAACGGTGAATCCGATGTTCTAAGGATCAACACACCATTGGAACCTGGAATGTAAGATCTATGAGCCAGGGCAAATTGGATGTGGTTATTGGTCAGATGTCAAGATTAAAGATAGACAGGTTGGGCGTCAGTGAACTGAAATGGACTGGAATGGGCCACATCACATCAAATGACCACCAGATCTACTACTGTGGACAAGAGGACCACAGAAGAAATGGAGTAGCCTTCATAATTAATAGTAAAGTGGCTAAAGCAGTGCTTGGATACAATCCAAAAAATGACAGAATGATCTCAATTCGAATTCAGGGCAAGCCATCTAACATCACAGTGATCCAAATATACACCCCACCACAGATGCTGAAGAAGCTGAAGTAGAGCGGTTCTACGAGGATCTGCAGCACCTACTGGACAACACGCCTAAAAGAGATGTTATTTTCATCACAGGAGACTGGAATGCTAAGGTGGGCAGTCAAATGACACCTGGAACTACAGGTAAGTATGGCCTGGGAGAACAAAACGATACAGGACATAGGCTGATAGAATTTTCCCAAGACAATTCACTCTGCATAACAAACTCTCCTCCAACAACCTAAGAGATGGCTTTATACAGGGACTTCCCCAGATGGACAATTGACTACATCCTTTGCCGCCAAAGGTGGCGGACATCTGTACAGTCGGTAAAAACAAGACCTGGAGCTCACTGTAGTTCAGATCACGAACTTCTTCTTGCACAATTTAGGATCAGACTAAAGAGATTAGGGAAGACCCACAGATCAGCTAGATATGAGCTCACTAATATTCCTAAGGAATATGCAGTGGAGGTGAAGAATCGATTTAAGGGACTAGACTTAGTAGATAGGGTCCCGGAAGAACTATGGACAGAAGTTCGCAGCATTGTTCAGGAGGCGGCAACAAAATACATCCCAAAGAAAGAGAAAACCAAGAGGGCAAAATGGCTGTCTGCTGAGACATAGAAGTAGCCCAAGAAAGAAGGAAAGCAAAAGGCAACAGTGATAGGGGGAAATATGCCCAATTAAATGCAAAATTCCAGAGGTTAGCCAGAAGATAAGGAATTATTTTTAAACAAGCAATGCGCGGAAGTGGAAGAAGACAATAGAATAGGAAGGACAAGAGACCTCTTCCAGAAAATTAGAAACATTGGAGGTAAATTCCAGGCAAAAATGGGTATGATCAAAAACAAAGATGGCAAGGACCTAACAGAAGAAGAAGAGATCAAGAAAAGGTGGCAAGAATATACGGAAGACCTGTATAGGAAGGATAACAATATCGGGGGTAGCTTTGATGGTCTGGTCAGTGAGCTAGAGCCAGACATCCTGAAGAGTGAGGTTGAGTGGGCCTTAAGAAGCATTGCTAATAACAAGGCAGCAGGAGACGATGGCATCCCAGCTGAACTGTTCAAAATCTTGCCAGATGATGCTGTCAAGGTAATGCATGCTATATGCCAGCAAATTTGGAAAACACAAGAATGGCCATCAGACTGGAAAAAATCAACTTATATCCCCATACCAAAAAAGGGGAACACTAAAGAATGTTCAAACTATCGAACAGTGGCACTCATTTCACATGCCAGTAAGGTAATGCTCAAGATCCTGCAAGGTAGACTTCAGCAGTTCATGGAGCGAGAATTGCCAGATGTACAAGCTGGGTTTAGAAAAGGCAGAGGAACTAGAGACCAAATTGCCAATATCCGCTGGATAATGGAAAAAGCCAGGGAGTTTCAGAAAAACATCTATTTCTGTTGTATTGACTATTCTAAAGCCTTTGACTGTGTGGACCATAACAAATTGTGGCAAGTTCTTAGTGGTATGGGGATACCAAGTCATCTTGTCTGCCTCCTGAAGAATCTGTATAACGACCAAGTAACTACAGTAAGAACAGACACGGAACAACGGACTGGTTTAAGATTGGGAAAGGAGTACAGCAGGGCTGTATACTCTCACCCTACCTATTCAACTTGTATGCAGAACACATCATGCGACAAGCTGGGCTTGAGGAATCCAAGGCTGGAGTTAAAATCTCTGGAAGAAACATTAACAATCTCAGATATGCAGATGATACCACTTTGATGGCTGAAAGTGAAGAGGAACTGAGGAGCCTTATGATGAAGGTGAAAGAAGAAAGTGCAAAAGCTGGCCGGCAGCTAAACCTCAAAAAAACCAAGATTATGGCAACCAGCTTGATTGATAACTGGCAAATAGAGGGAGAAAATGTAGAAGCAGTGAAAGACTTCGTATTCCTAGGTGCAAAGAAAACTGCAGATACTGACTGCAGTCAGGAAATCAGAGGACGCTTAATCCTTGGGAGAAGAGCAATGACAAATCTCGATAAAATAGTTAAGAGCAGAGACATCACACTGACAACAAAGGTCCGCATAGTTAAAGCAATGGTGTTCCCCGTAGTAACATATGGCTGCGAGAGCTGGACCACAAGGAAGGCTGAGAGAAGGAAGATCGATGCTTTTGAACTGTGGTGTTGGAGGAAAATTCTGAGAGTTCCTTGGACTGCAAGAAGATCAAACCAGTCCATCCTCCAGGAAATAAAGCCAGACTGCTCACTTGAGGGAATGATATTAAAGACAAAACTGAAATACTTTGGCCTAATAATGAGAAGACAGGACACCCTGGAGAAGATGCTGATGCTAGGGAGAGTGGAAGGCAAAAGGAAGAGGGGCCGACCAAGGGCAAGGTGGATGGATGATATTCTAGAGGTGACAGACTCGTCCCTGGGGGAGCTGGGGGTGTTGACGACCGACAGGAAGCTCTGGCGTGGGCTGGTCCATGAAGTCACAAAGAGTCGGAAGCGACTAAACGAATAAACATCAAGCTTTGAATGAGGTTTGAGGGATTTGTTTAATGATAGAAAATGAGATATAAATTTAAGGAAGGAATTCAAGTGGGCTTATTAGATTAAATTTGTAAGAGATAGGTTGTTGTTTCTGGTAACCCTTAATGAACTTTTGTTAAATAGGATGAATGGTGAGATTTTGGAGATTTGTTTATGGAAATAGGGCAAGATATGGAATGAAGATTTTTGTTGTTGTTGTATTTTAAGAGATGGTGATAGGCTGTTTACATTGTTTACACTTGCTGGCATGGGGGGGAAGTTACCTTCTTTTTCTTTCTCTTAATTTTTTTTTTTTTGCATTTTTAATTTTTTTTATATATATTTTGTATTAGTTTTATCTGTATTATGTAACTTTTAATAAAATTATTATAAAAATAGTTGTACACAGAAAAAGCTTTATATATATTTTAGCTTAATGGTTCTTCATACAGTGCTTAAAAGGAAAAAAGAGAAGAACAAAATATTGGAATCCAAATTTAATCATGCCTACTTTGAAATTAGTTATGACTTAATGCATCTGCTCTGAGAAAATCTGGAGTCAGTTATGAATTTTGTCTGAATTCATGCAGTATGGATATATGGACCGCTCCAGAAGCTATGTATATAATCAAAGTAGGCCAAAAATAGATAAACTGAACGGACTTATGATTGCTAGATAATACCTTATAAACATTCATCAGAAGCAACTGTTTACACAGAAGTTAAATTCATAGAGAAAGCAGAATTGATAAAATTGTATGTTGTGCAACCATTATTGTTAGTTTACATATTCAGAGACAGCCTTATCATCACAAGTAACTTGATCTCCACCCTCCATGGCTCTGGTCCAGATAAAACTGAGTCCCATTAAATTCAGTAGGATAATAATAGAAATAATTTTTTTTCTGGCTTGCAACCACAGCCTGTTTCTTATTCACCTTAGCATATATCAGAGTCAGTACACACTGATATATCACAGTAAAGGAAATGAGTAACAGTGAAAGATGAATGAGAACCTTGTTACATCTTAGTACCAGTTATTTGGTCTATAAATGTTGGTGGACTACAGTTCACTTCATCAGATACATGAAATATTATTGTTGGATAATGCATGGGGATGGGTGGGCAGGGAGTTAACATATACACAGAAATCAGATAGAAACAAAAGCTAAAAATACAGTCTGCGACCATTAATGGGAAAGCTCCAGTACAAAAAAAAAAAAGAATCAATTAATCATACCATTAATTAGTAGCAACATTCACACTGTAGTGTTGCTAAGACTGCAGTTCCATGATCCTTGGGAGGGACAGCCTGCCAGAGTTCACAGGATAATTTGGATTTATTTCCCCAACCCTCTCTAGTACTATAGCAGCTCTGAATATATGTTATCCAATTGCAAACCATTGTGAGAATGTTTTTACCAAAATGAATGTAGACTAGGAAATGCAAACTTTTCTCCATCTTCACTCCCACCTTGCCATTCTGCAGCCAGCAGAGCATAGCACATACCAGAATGCTGCAATAAAGCTGTGTGTTGCTTTGTAGGTGGTGTTGGATTCTGAAGCCATTCTGAAATTAATGCATTATTCAGCAAATTGGATGGAAAAGCCAGTGACATAAACTTCCAAAACTTTGCATAATGTCAATTTAACAAGTTGCAAATAAGCATGTTTTCTTATAAATTATCTGATAAGGTAGAAAGACTGGATCCAGACAATCAGTCATGCCCCAGTGACCTCATGGCTCGACTACTGCAATGCACTGTACATGGGGTTGATGTTTTAGGCTGTGAGAATAACCTTGAGGAAAGGAAAAAGAGCCACAACCAAGACAATGGTCAGATAAGAGAAATCTGAGTCCAAAGCAGGAACGTAATTTGAGAAAGTATCTGTCTTGACCCTCCCTAGTTCTCTTGAACACAAAGGCAGGGAAGGGAGAGACTCATTCAGACTTGCAAGATTCTGTTAATGTAACCTTATACTAAAAATAGTATTAGTATTCATAACTTCGGTTTCCTGGTTTGGATTACCTCAAAGGATTGACTTGAAGACCATTTGTAAGCTTCAACTGATCCAGAATGCAGTGTCATAGGCAGTGATGGGCATGCTTCGGTATGCCCATGTGACACCTTGCGCTCCGTGAAGTGCACTGGCTAATGGTTTGCTTCCAGTTGTGATTCAAGATGCTAGTTATGACCTATAAAGCCCTACATGACATAGGTCCTGGTTCTCTGAGGGACCATCTACATCCCATGTGTCTGCCCAGCTGATATGAGTTGACAGGGTTGCCTCACTTCAGGCGTCTTCAACTAAACAGTGTCATCTTTTGAGACCCAGGAGATGCACCTTCTCTGTTGCAGTGCCTGCTCTCTGGAATGAAGTTCCCTTTGAGATCCAGCTGACTCTGGATAGCATTCAGGTGACACCCTGATAGTATTCTTAAAGACCTGAATGTTTTCCCAGCATTTGGATTAGGGTGGTTGGAATTCCTTATGAGTTTTGTTGTTTTAGGTGGTGCCTAAATCAAATAAATTAAATTAAATTAACTCTTTTGCTATGGCGTAATTACAAAGGGCTAGCTATAAAGTATACTTTGCTAGATTTCTTCTTAGGTATTACATTTGTTCTTCCTGGATTCCAACAGAAATTTTCAGGGATTGGTTATTTACTTAGGCTGTGGAATTACTTTAGGAAACTAATCTCATTAAAGCATAATGAAAGAGGAGAGAAGATTGAAGCAATAAAACTAAACTTTTTTATCAACCTATTCTTCTTAATACTGTGCTTCAAGTTTGCTAGAAATGCAAATTGTTAGTGATCTGCCTCTTTTTTTCCTTTTAAGGGTAGATAAATCAGTTGGATTTATATTCAGTTATCAAGTTAAGTCCTAATCCTGCTTGCCTGATCTACATTTCTAAAATAGAAATATAAAAAGAATATAAAAAGGTTGCATACAGCCTAAAGTTTTAGGACTCCATACCATAACTGAAAAGCTTGCTGTCTACTCCCATTGACTTTTCAAAACTTCCCACTGAACAGTTCAGCTTTCAGTTTTTCAGATACAAAATCTTTCATTCCATCATTTATGAAGTCCACATGAATCATTCAGAGAGGAACCTGTAAAAGGGTCCCACTTATAGGCATTTCAAAGGGGAAGTTTAAAGGACTTGTGTCTGTGACTTCCATGAGTGACCCAGTAAGGAATTATTTTGTGTTTCAACATTGAAGCCAGCCTGAAATATATGCTATGAAGAATTTTGTAAAGAAAGTAGCCTTAGATTTCATAAAGTTTAGAAATCCAGGACCTTCCAAGTTGTTGAAGACCAGATATTATATTTTGATTTGAAGACTTAGGCTATCAACCAAAAATAAGTATCTTTTAGGAATAGGCACTAAGCAACAGGTTTTTGTAGTCTATCTGGAGAAATTCTCCATAGATTTCTTACAGAACAGATCCAAGCCAGCTGATATTTTATTTTATTTATTTATTTATTAATCATATTTACAGTATATGGCCACCCATCTCACAGAATGTGACTCTGGGCAGTGTACGAAACAACCATAAAACAATTTTAAAAACATTCATAAGTACAAAAAATTAATATTATAAAAGACTAAGAGAGAGCATCAGATTATTAACAATGGAGCCATCTAATCAAATTACCATTCCCTTGTGATCTCCAGATCTGCTGACATAACCAAGTTTTAAGGGATTTCCAGAAGGTCGGGAGAAATGGGACCAATCTAACCTCAGGGAGGATGATGTTCCACAGGGTGGTGCCACAGCAGAAAAGGTTCATCTCCTGGGTTCTGTCAGATGTGACTCCTTCACAGATGGGACTCACAACATACCTCTTCTGCTAGACCTGATGGGATGGGAAGATGTAATCGGGAAGAAGTGGTCACTCAAATAACCCAGCCCCATGCCATGAAGGGCTTTAAAGGTCAAAACCAGCACCTTGAATTAAACCCAGAAGAAAACTGGTAACCAATGCAGCTCGCAAAGCAGAGGTGTAACATGTGCCATTCTAAGGGCACACATAATTACCCATGCCACCACATTCTGCACCAGCTTCTGGATACTCTTCAAGGGCAGCCCCACGTAGAGCGCATTACAGTAGTCCATCCAGGAGGTGACCAGAACATGAATGATGGTGAGCACAGCCTCTCAATCTAGGAACGGGTACAACTGGTGTACAATGTAAAGCTGTGCAAAGGCCCTCCTAGCCACAACTGCCACCTGCTCTTCAAGCAGGAGTCATGACTCCAGGAGAACCTCCAAGTTGTGCACCAGGTCTGTTTGGGGCAGTGCAACCCCATCCAGCACCAAAAATGGCATAGTCCCAGAATCAGTAGGCCCAAAAAGCCAGAGCCACTCAATCTTGCCAAGGTTCAATCGAAGCCTGTTGTTCTCCATCCAGATCCTCACAGCCTCCAGGCATTGGGATAAGACATCAAGAGCATTGCTTAATTTGCCAGGGGCAGAAATGTATAACTGGGTGTAATCAGTGTACTGATGATACCTCACCCCATAGCAATGGATGAGCTCACCCAGCAGTTTCATGTAGATGTTGAAAAGAAGAGAAGAGAACACCAAACCTTGTAGAACCCCACAAAGTAGGGGCTGAGGTGGGATCTTTCCTCCCCAATCACCACCAAATGGGATCAACTGGTAGTGATCCCAGAAAAAGGAGGAGAACCAGGACATTACTGTGCCACCCACCCCCAATCCCATGAGCTGGTCCAGAAGGATACCATGGTCAATGGTATTGAAGGCCACTGAGGTCAAGCAGAGGTCAAGCAGGTCAAGCAGAGCAAGGATGGATGCACAACCCCCAACCTGTTCCCACTAGAGATCATCTAAAAGTTCGACCAATGGCATTTCCATCCCATACCCAGGCCTGAATCCTGACTGAAAGGGGTCCAGATAATCTGCTTCATCTGGTCCATCTGCTTCATCTGGTCCTCTGAAGCTGTTGCACAACGACCTTCTCCACCACCTTCCCTAAAAAGGGAAGGTTAGATATTGGACAAAAATTGTCCAGTATAGTGGGGTCAAGCAATTTTTTTTGAGGAGAGGGCAAACCAAATCCTCCTTAAGAGGAGAAGGAACAACCACCTCACCCAAGGAAGAATTCACCACCACTAGAACCCACTCACATGACACCCCCAAGACAGCTTTAATTAGCCAGGAGGGGCATGGATCTAAAGAGCAGGTGGCCAAGCTCACATTCATGAGGGCCCTGTCTACTTCCTCAGGCCCAACAGGTTCAAACTGTTCCAGGATAACAGGGCAGGACTCCATCCCAGACATCTCCCCAGAATCTGCCAGCATCCAGTTGTGAATGAATTCCAGCCATTTTATCTGACAGATGCTGAGCAAATTCTTCTGCAAGACCATTCACACCTAGCTCTCACCCAGGGGAGAGAATCGGTACCTCAGTAGGAAACCCACAGTCCACAGTCCATAACCACTGGCAACCTGTCCAGCAGATGAGGCCCACACCGTTGTTGCAACCTGTCACCTCTTGCAGGCCTAGTAGAAAAAAGGCAAAAAGGCCTCTGTGGGGGCAGGGTGTCCACAGAAGTATGCCACTCTAATGCTATCCCTTCCCTGCTTCACCACCACCAGCAGTCTCCAGAATCCTGGTAGGTCCTTCAGCTGAAAGCTGAAAACTGCAAGAGATGCAATTCCCAGCTATGGCCAACAGGGCCACACACCATTGCAGCAAGCAAAAGACCTGTTGTCATAAGCCTGTGACTGGGCTCTACCACCAATGCTGCCACTGCCACCACCCAAAGCACTCAGTCTCCCACCGCCACTGGCCAGGAAAATGCCTCAGTCAGGAAAATGTCATCTTGATCAAGGACCAACAGAAAGAAACTGCAGGGGGGAGGAGAAAATACATGGGCCGTCCTCCCACAATACAGCCTGAAGAAGGCCAGGTGGGCCCATCTTCCAACAATACAGCCTGAAGAATGCCAGGTCCAAGGCCAGGTAGGAGTCAGCCTAAATATTCCTCTGTTCCAATGCATCCCAGCCACAGACCACCAGATAGGCACCTACACTACAGCCAAACCAACCAACTAACAGGGGGATGGTCTTTCCATGGCTTATGGTCTTTTAGCCATCGAAGTGAATATTTGTAGCTCAGGGTTGAACTGTGGGGTCCTTGGTGCTCTCTGAGCCTTGTTGTTTTCTTGCAGACGTTTCATTGCCAGACTAGGCAACATCTTCAGTGCAAAGAGGGAGTGGGCCTTGCTCTGAGTTTATATACTGTGGCTTGCCCTGCTTGTGTTGGTAGGGGTCAGATCACCTTGATCTGACTTTGACTTGCTTTAACAGCAGGTGGCACTGAAATGGAGGCTCTGTTGCAAGGACACACACTCAAACAAACAGTAAATGGGCCATCGCATAGCCAGGGCAAGGAGGCTTTGTGGGAGCCTAGAAAGTGGACCCTGGGATTCTACCAGGGAATGGAGAAGATACTCTTCAACCATACTTGTTGAAGGGTAAACCAGATAGAATGGTCTCCTTCCTATGGCATAGCTGTCTTGGGCAGCCAATACAAAAAGTGATAGCAGCTAATATTGCAATAATTTTCCATGGGTCTATCTCCTAAATTAGCCTACTCTGACCCTCCCTCTCTCCCTCCCTCATCAACAACTAGTCTCCTGATCTTAGGTGTAGTATCCTTACCAGTCTTGAATAAGATTCAGCTGCTAGTCCAGGCAAATTTTAGACGTGAAATGGCCTGCTATGCATTTGTTCTATATTTTTTTAGCTGCAAAATATTTTAGGGCAGCCCTGGAAGAAGCAAGGTATAAGGATTCCTATATATATATATATATATATAGAGAGAGAGAGAGAGAGAGAGAGAGAGAGACTCTGTCTTCACCTTTTGAATATATATATATATATATATATATATATAGAGAGAGAGAGAGAGAGAGAGAGAGAGAGAGACTCTGTCTTCACCTTTTGAATAAGATTTTGGGTAAAAAAAAACTCTGAATGTAGTCATACACTTGAATCCACTGAATGCTAAAATTTGAAATCCTTCCTAAAGAGAATTGCCTAGCAGTTCTGAAGTTACCCACATTATTTTCTTTTCTCCAAATCTTAGACTTGCCTAACATAGAGGGTAAAAATATTTTTCAGGAACACCACAGTGGTCTGTAGTTAGGAGAACATAAACAGCCATGCAGTGATATAACAATAATTACTAACTGCTGCCATGCTAGAAAGGGAGCTTGCTACATTAGAAGGGGAAATAAAGTCAAATGAGCATATGTACAAGGAGAAAAATCTCTATACTTGCTCATTACCGCTGCAGTTCTGTAAGTATGGAACTAATGGGCCATGGAAATCATGTGGAAATGAGCATTTAAAAAAGAGATTGAGTGAAACAGGAAAGATCAGGAGTTCTCGTATTACATCTTTCTCTAAAATTTTATGCGTCTTTTCTATTTGCTAATTCTCTTTACAGATTTTATGTTCTCAAAGAGTTTTTATTTGCTACTGCCATCTACAACTGCCAGCATTTTCTTGAAATGGTTCCCTGACTGCTGCATTGCTATAAGAGGATAAGGAAAGGAAAGGCTTGCTGGATCTGACCTTCCATTTAATCATACAGCCTGCTCATCCTGGTAGCCCAAAAGAAGCTTTCAGGAATCCCAGGAGGCCTTGAATGGAATCGTTCTCTCCTACTGATATTATCATAGTGCTCGGTGAAAATACCAGTCTTCAAGTAAAATGTAATGTAGGAATGAACGAGGCCAAATTACCTTACTGGATAAATCTCTAATCTCTTCCTGAGATATGAACTCATAGGGGGCCCAGAATCGACTGCACTGCAGCTTAATTATTTTGGTAAGTCCAAGAAAAGGGATCTTATGTATTTAAACAAGTCTTTTTAAATGGATGGTTTAATCTAGAGCAAACAAACCTGGTTTTCAGTTCTATATTAAGTCTAAACTAAGCTCAATTAAGAATAGTCTTACATCAGACTAAGCTCATTATGTTCTTAATTATGTCCTTGGGAAGCCAATGCAACTTTGAAGCTGTCCCCTAATTTCCTCTAATAAGGCCTTCCTTTGTCCTGGTAGCATCAGTTAAAGAGATTTTGCTTCTATGTTTTTTTTTTATTATTTATTTATTTATTTATTTTCTATCTGGCCTTTATTATTTTTCTAAACAACTCAAGGCAGCAAACATACCTAATACTCTTTCCTCCTCCTATTTTCACCACAACAACAACCCTGTGAGGTGAGTTGGGCTGAGAGAGTCATTCGTTTGTCTTCCCAGACATGGTGAGTGAGAGTAGAATTCCATTTTTACAGAAGGAAAAAATAAAAACAAACCAAGAGTACCTCCAAAGTGAAGGAATTCCTAAGAATACAGAATGTTTAACTGGAATTGAGTCTAAGTTATACATTTCAATTCCTCAAAGGACATTATATATTCTACACCACTTTATGACATGCACTTCGCCTTTTTTTCAATTCATATTTTTACATTTTCACCCAATCTTTACAAACTCAGGATGCCACATTGGAGATCTCCTCTTATTTTATTGTCATAGTAATCCTGTAATGTAACTTGGCCTAAAAGATTGTACCATAAGTGTCCCAAAGTTCCTTTGTCCAATGAGATCTTGAACCAGCTATACTACTCTTTGATATACATACTAGAGCTTGCAGAATTTAAAAATTCTGAGAAGCGGAATACTAAAACTCAACACAAGCCACAGTCCTTTTACACAAAAATCCACCCATAGTTATGTCAAGATATCCTTATTACAATGTATTTAAAGGCCAGTGGGATGACTCATTGGCTGCATTAATACACAATGTTAAATCAGAATCTTTGGAAACTATTTTTTTAACAAGCCACAATGGCCTGATATGCAAATAATTCTAATAGGTGGATTCATATTATTATTAGGGTGTTTTTTTTTAAATCCTGCCTTTTTAAATATATTTTGGTCAACTCAAGGTGCCGAACATACCTAATAGTCCTGCCTCCTATTTTCTCCACAACAGCAACCCTGTGAGACAGGTTGGGATATGAGAGAATGACTGGCCCAAAGACACCTAGCCAGCTTTCATGCCAAAGGGAAGCCTAGAACTCACAGTCTCCTGGTTTCTAGGCCAGCACCTTCACCACTACATACACCAGGTTCTCTATATATCACACTAAGTAAAAACAAAGAAATAAAACAAAAACACCAACAGACCACTACTGTTTCCAAAGATTCTGATTTAATATTGTATATGTATGCATCCAATGAGTCATCCCACCTGCCTTTAAATACCTTGTAATAAGGATATCTTGACATATTGTAACTATGGGTGGATTTTTGTGTCAAAGGACTGTGGCTTGTGTTGAGTTTTAGCATTCCTCTTCTCAGAATTTTTAAACACCAAACACCTAACATTTTGTTGCTGCTATCGTTAAATGATTGGGAATCAGAAATCTTTGCCTTTCTGTACTGCAGATCAACCAGTATTCAAAAAGAGATAATCTACCAACTGATCATCTTTAAAGCAAGTATGTTAAGTCTGACCAGCAATAGTCTTGCACATGTAATACTTTTGACTAGTTAGAATTTATGCTTAGATAAATATTCTGGGACATTCAAAAGCCTAAGTATTTGCATGCTGATACAGTATACAAATGTAGACTGAAACAGTCAAGGATATTATCTTACTCCCAAACTGTAACCTTCCAGAGAGGCAGGAAGCTATCTCCATTTCTGCAAGTGAATGCCAACAATCTCAGTGTTAGAAGTATAAATGAAGTTTTATTGTAAATTCCTCCTTTGCAGGGGAGGTACCCAGTGCTTCTTTTCATTCAAGGCAACTTCACCATAAGGTAGAAATCTAACACAGTAGATTATTGGGATGTGAGCAATTCAGAAGGAATTTCTCTGGAGAGGTCAAATGAGCAATGTCAATGGAGAACTACAGATCTGTCACTCAGAAGTTGAAAGATGCTTTAAAGGCTGGCAAGAGCAGAGTCTCTCACCCACTGAGGGACCCAAGGTATTCTTCATTGACTTCAGTAGGTATTAGAATAGCAATTCAGTATGGGGAAAAAATGTGATCAAAACAGTAATAGGGAAGCAGACACTAAACATCCATGGGGATTAAAAAAAAGTAATATCCTATAAAGAAAATGGATGTTGCTACCCACTGATAGTAAAATTGTAGTATTCTCTACATTATAGTCCAGCTTTCATTGAGAGAACCATTATTTTTTTCTGCTGACTTCCTATAGGCAGTGTTTCTAGAGTTATTAACTATTAATGGCAAAGCAGAAAATTTAAACTAACCCCCTGGTTTTTTGGTGTTAATTCTTACTTACAATGTTTAAAAAATCTTTTTTTTTGTGTGCCTTCAAGGCAGTTTTTTTTACTCCTTGTGACTGCCTGGACAAGTCCCTGCAGTTTTCTTGGCAAGGTTTTCTGGAAGTGGTTTGCCATTGCCTGCTTCCTAGGGCTGAGAGAGAGTGACTGTCCCCACTGTCACCCAGCTGGCTTTGTGCCTACGGTGGGACTAGAACTCACAGTCTTTCAGTGTCTAGCCTTGTGCCTTAATCGCTACACCAAACTGGCTCTCTTATAATAGCACATGATTAATAAAATGCAATCAACCCCTTCTGGTTCACAAATCTACAAATGTATTTTGAGAAACTGGAAACGAAACCCTTAAGCCATATAGAGCTACCATATTTGGACTCCCAAGGACCAGTAGATGACAGCAAACAGTTGTTATCTTTTTGCCACCTTCTTGTGGATCATTGAGATATTTGCAGCCCAGATATGGTAGCTCCACAATAGTCAAAGTAATAACAACAACAGTAACTACCTGTCCTAAAAAGATAGTTTTCTTAATTATTTTAGCAACAGAATCCAAGGGAAACACACGAATGAATTGATTGTATAATTCCATCAAAATAAGATATAAATATGTATAACTTCATGTTTTCTAATAAATAGACAGTACCCAGGAATACCTTTATAAGCAAATCCATTTATGAAAATACCTGTATCGTTTAAGAAGCAGTTTATAGACATCTCCCACAGTAATCAAAACAACTGCAGCTTAAGGAGGTTGATGTCTCACACCTCTGGGAAAAGGTTAATTGTGAAAAACAAAAATGGACACAGTGCTCTGGGGAAGTTGTATACCTCAGGCTCCAATTGCAGTTAAGACACCATGTCAAATTGAAGCAGATTTTCTAAGTGACTTCAAGGTAATTATAGCAAAGGCTTCTAACTTAATTATTTCTAATTATGTGTTTTTCCCCAATGGAACCACAGGTAAAGGACTTGAGTTAAGTCAATTAAGTCTTCTAGATCAAAGGGAGAAGGGTCAACAAAGTAGCAGCAATGGGATCAGAACTCCCACAAGACCCCATGATAGTATCTGCAGACCTCCAAATTACCATTGCACCAAATCTGGTGACATTGCCACATCTCATGGGATTTTGGCATTGAAAGTTATGGACCATACTCTACCAAGTTAGTCTAATACAGATTGGAAGATTGATACATGCACATACGCATACACATATACACACACAGGCATGTGTCTCTGGGTCAGCATATATGTATATGCCCATATATACATATAATTTTAACTGCCATGCTCATGTTTGTTTTAACCTGGAATTAATTGCAGTTGTACCTCCACACTAGTAGTTTCTAATGTGCCTGAACCACATTTCCCAGCAGCCTTCATACATCTGGAGTGCATTGGGGAAGTATGTCAACCAATGAGAGACTTTGGTACCTTTGACTTTGGGAGGGCAGCTGGACCTAGGGAGATCTGAGGGAAAGATCTTTTCCAAGCAAAAATATAAATTTCCTTGTTTGCTGAGAAAAGCTTGGGCTGCTATTAAGGGACAAACTAGTTTTCAGAAAACAAAGCTATAGAAACTGATTTGCCAACAAGGTAACTTCTTGAAAAGATCAGGAACACACACACACCCTAATCAACCATAAACACAGACAGCAAGTAACAACTGGAGCCTCACACTAGTAAACCCCTATGGAAGTAGTAAATCCTGTGGCTGGTGTAAAATTGTGCAATGAGAGACTGAGTCATCTAGCTCCAAACATGACCAAACACAGGTGGTTTTTTTCTTTTTTTAAAAAACTATGTTTGGATATACAGTATTGGCAATAAGGATAGTGAAATGTCATCATGTTATCTTCCATCAGGCTGCTTAACAAGTTGGTTACACACCTCACTGATAAAATCACTTATATTTGTTCAGCTCTTGACTCCATTTTATCATAGGGCAAAGTTTTGTGAGGTGATCTGGGACTCTTTTGAGCCCATGAACTTAGATGAAATGGACAGAATTTTCTGCAGCATGAGTTCAGCCATCTGCAGGCTAGATCTGTGTCCTATCTTGTTCCTCCAGCCAACTGGAAGAGGATGAGTAGCTAGATACAGAAGATGGGAGAGGAGGTAGTACCAATCTCCTTGAAGAAGCAGCCTGGACATCCACTGTTTGCAGCAAATGTATGCAATACCACTCATAGGTAAGAAGCAGCTGCATTCAGAGATATTTTAGAATTACAAAGGGAAAATATCTTTAACCAGTTCAGCATCATTTCAGAAGAAATCTTCAGTGGAGCAGAAGAGTAGGTTTGATAGAGAGTGGACAACATAGAATTGCTGTAATTAACTATTCCTTTGATGCTACCTGGAATAAGACTGTTTTTTTGCCATTTTTCAAATTATACCAATAAGAGTTTTTAAGGATCTGCAATTTCAACCTGAAATTGCAAGAGAAAGTTAAATATGTAACCTCTAAGGTTCAACACAGGGTTTCTGTCCATGTCTGAGAGCAGCAGACTTCCCCCTCCTTTTTCTCTTCTCTCATGAACATATATAGACTAAGGATTAACCACTTAGTTCCAGTCTAGCCATGATTCAATGGCCTCTCCATTCCAGTGTAACTGGACTCATGGTTCCTGCCAGAACAGCAAGTAGAGGCAATTGGTTGTGGGGGTGGCTTTGTCCAGTTGCATCTAGTATACCAGTTGCACCCCTTCTTCCTGTACCAAGCGTTAGCAAGTAATTCACACACTTGTTTTAAGATATATTACTGCAGCATGGCCTACTTGCTGCTACCCTTGCAAACTATTCAGAAATTTCAGCTGCTACCCAACAGAACAGTCCATATCCTAGCAATGAGCCAATACAGCAAATTGACACCAACATTGTGGGTGCTGTGTTGGTTACCAGTTGGTTTTCAAAGTGCTGGTCATTCCTATAAAACCCTGCATAGCTTAGGTCTAGCCAGTGTTTTCCAATCTCTTAAAGTTTCATTTTTTTTAAAAAAAGTAAAGATTTAATCTTTAAGAAATGTTTTAAAGTTGCCAGGTTTAAGAAACACTGGTCTAGGCTAAGTACCATCTATCCCAAAAGGAATGAACCTGTCCCATTCAGTCAATCCATGACAGGATTCTCATGGAACCAGACAGGCCTTTGCCATCTCTGTGGAATACATTGCCCCCCAGAAATCCATATGATCCCCATATTCCTACCTTACTTCAGAGACTTGGTTCTTAAGAGAGCATTTAAAGATTAAGACCTGCAATGTAGATATCTCTAATCTAACCTGTGTTTTTGCTTTTTTTCCTTCATTTGTATGGTATTGTGATATTTTGTGTTATTATTTTATGAGTTTAATTTTGAAGTTAACCTCCTGGAGTCTCTGGAACTGAGCAGGATATACATATTAGCAAATGAATAAACTAAACAATCAACTCTTATTTTTGGAGTTACACATGATGTGGGAAGCCTTGTATGTTGAGAAGTACATGAGTGTAACATGGACAGGGACCTAGGAGGAGAATTGAAGAAGGTAGAGATAATATGGCATAATTGTAATCATAGAACAAAACTAATGGTCTTGCTTTCGAGACAATTCTCTGCATTGAATGCAATCAGCATTTATTGTCTAAACAAGGCTCACAGCAACAAGTCTGGCATGCAATTGTTGCAGGTCCTGTTTATTTATCACACATAGACCACTGCAATTCCAAGTGACAATTAATGACTTCAGTTCATAATTAGTGGTAGTTCCTGATGGGTTGGTTTAAATTAACCCTGAGAATTGCAAGGAATCAGGGCACACTGAAGGAAATGTCCCCTGGTCTCAAAACATGTTCCATAATCATAAATGCCTGGGGGAAATATTTATGGCTTACTCTGTAGTAGAGGTATTTATCACGTTGAATGGTATTATTTGGAAATAAAAGTAGGAAATGAAAACTGAAATCTAGAGGGCTTAAAATAAATGCTATATTTTATAAACCCAAAGTTTTAAAATCTCTTCTGTCAATATTTTAAGATTCAGAATTACTTCCCTTGTCTAATTTGGTTCTGCCTTGTAGGCAAAAACAAAGCAGGGCCTTTAAACTCCATGTTAGAGAAGGAAAGAATCAATAGGATAAAACTGAAGATGATACATTGCCTCTTGCATTGATTATGTTAAAACTGTTTTCTCAAATTTAGAGTAAGTCTAAGTAACTCACCCGTTTTCAATATTTTCAGGTCCAAGGGAAAACAAAGCAATTTTTTAACATTTCCAATGCTTTGGCTGCAATTTGTCTGCATTTTTCTAAATGCCATTCAGCAAAGTAGGCTTATTAATAGAGCTCCATCTTCTGGTAACTCTTAAAAAGATTGGTTTATAGACTAAAAAGGGGACTCTCAAAATTATTTGGGAGCATAATGAGAAATTGATTTTTCAGGGACAAGTGTACAATTAATGGCCACATACAATAATTCCCATACTTTTGCTACTTTTGCTTGATCTTTAATTTACTGAAATGTTGAATTAAAATGCATATATACATATGTACCCATCAAGTGATTCCCTTTCAGGGTAAGCAACATTATTCAAAGTTAAGAAAAGAAGTAATGAATAGCAAGCAAAAGAAATTAAAGATATGAGATAAGAAAAAACAACAACAGCTAGTTCAGTGTTTCTCAACTTCAGCAGCTTTAGGATGTGTGGGCTTCAACTCCCAGAATTCCCCAGCCAGCATGAAAACACTGCATTATAATTTATATTAATTATAATTATATTAATTATAATTAATAAGATGGGTATGAGAGTGGAGAAACACTGCTGTCATACCCATTTTATTAATTATAATTCTCCATATCTTTCTCTTCTTACAAACCACCTTTGCTTCCATCAAGTCACTACATGACTTCAGATGTTGCCTTTTTCTCTTTAAACTTCTCACCTCTCTGTTTTTGAGGATTTCTTCAGTTCCACTCAAGAACAACTTTCTCAGTTTTACTCTTTTCCTCAGCCTGTTCCCTCTTTCTTTTGTACCCTGAGTGTGTGCATTTACCTTGCAGTTGGTGGGATATGGATAACAATATGTTGGCTTGTAAATTAGTCTCTAGATTAGAGAACCTGGCTTGCATATAATAGTGTGAACTTGCTTGGAGTAAAACTGGGCTTTTGTTGTTCTCATGATATGTTGGCCAAAATGTGCCATAACTGACCAGGACTGTCTTTACTGTGAACAGAGAATGCTGCCTGTGGCATGGGTAGTATTAAGGAAGGTAACCTAGTCTGCATCATCTTCTCTATTTTAACAATTAATTTTGCAAAAACATACAAACAGGGCAACACACACACAGAGACACAGAACTGAAGCTTTCATTAGCCACAGTGTACATTTTTCTTCAGATGGATAGATTATTAAGTTTATTCATTTATTCATAAATGTATATAGTGCCCACCTACTATATCAATCTCTCTCAAAAATAAAATAAAATTTAGGGATAATTATGTGGAACATTAACAATGCAATACTACGTACTTTGACATGAAGTTGCCTTTAAAATGAATCCCAAAGCCAAATCTGAAGCATATATAGGGAACTCCCTTTACCAAACCACATGACCAGTTCGAAAGAGCTTCTCCCTCTTGAATCTAACCATAGCACCAAAAAAAAAAAAAAACACCCACATCCTGGCAATCTGTTTTTATTTCTGTATCTCCATCACATTGCCTTCATTTTGGCCTTAGCCCATGACTGAGACAGGCTTAAATTATCCCAAGCCATACCAGTATTAAAGTAATGTTTTCTTACTTATTCTGATACAACCAAAGCCATCAAGGGGAATAAAATCTGGTAGGCTTTGTCATCCCTTACTCTGGAGGGATGTTGGGTAACTAGAAGTGACTGGGAACAGAGACATTTATTACTATAAACCTTCTCATCTTGTTTAATCAGCTGAAGCAATGATGAACATACTGTTGGCCTAAATCTTCAGAGCTGAACATCAGGTCAGCTGGAGCCTATTGTATTATTTTATCTCTGAAGCCAGTCTTTACTGGCTTTCTCCTTGGGCTGTTTTAATTGTTCAGGCCTGACAATGGGTTTGAAATCACAAGAATAAAATTAAATAAATGCCTTTCAAATTCAAAAATAGGATATCCAAAGTCAGTCTAACAGAGAGAATGACTGTGGACTTTTTCACAGATGGGATGAAAAGTTATTTATCTAAGCCACCACATCCAGCCTGTCCACTGCATATTTCTGAGCTCTTATTCTCTGGAATATGTCAATAGGGCTAATGTCATGCCTAGATTGGCCTGAATATTAATCTGCATTACAGATTAATCTTTCTGCTTTTTGTTTCACTTTGAAAATGGTTTCCTACTCAAATAATAAATGAAAGAGAGGCTTATAGATCATTTAAACTTCATGCATGAAAAATAGTGTATTTGGGAAACTGAAAAGGTACAGTGAGATGAGAAGGCATGAAGTTCCAATCGAAGTGAATATTTGTAGCTCAGGGTTGAACTGTGGAGTCCTTGGTGCTCTCTGAGCCTTGTTGTTTTCTTACAGATGTTTCATTGCCAAACTAGGCAACATCTTCAGTGTGAAGAGGGAGTGGGCCTTAGGATGCTTTGAAGAAGATTAGTTGGTTTATATGCTACAGTGATGCTGTGTGGTTGTAACAGTCTGTTGGTAGTTTCTGAGATGTTTCTGATATATGGCAGTGTTATCCTTGCTATACCCCCCCCAACTTTATCAAAAAGTGCCTGACCACTCAATCCACTACAACCCAACCAACAGAAGCTATGAAAAGGATAATACTACCATACATCAGAAACATCTCAGAAACTATCAACAGACTGTTACAACCACATGGCATCACCGCAGCACATAAACCCACTAAAACTCTTCGAAGCATCCTAAGTAACCCAAAAGACCCAGTAGCCCAAGAAGAAAAAACAGGAGTTATCTACAACATACAGTATAAGGACTGTAGCAGCCACTATGTAGGAGAGACAGGCAGGAGACTAGCAGAGCATATCCACAAACACCAACTAGCAGTCAGAAGTCATGATGAAAAGTTCTTAATCTAAAAACACATGGACAGACTTAACCATACTTTCAACTGGGAAACTGTGAGCATCTTAAACCAAGCCAAATCCAAAACTGCTAGAGAATTCCTGGAAGCTTGGCATTCAGACAAAGCAGCCATCAACAGACACATAGAGGTTAAGAACATTTACATACCATTCAAAAGAGACAATAGGAAAGCCAAAAGACCAGAACACCTCCTCACCAGCAATCAACACCCTGATATGATAAGATTAACACTAGGATTAACACCAGATGAACAATCAAACAGCACAATATACCCTAATCAAGGAACTATTAACTCAATCAACCAAGCAGCGAACAACAGCCCAATCAAGGAACTCCCAAGAAAAGAACAACACCCCCACCAACACAAGCTGGACAAACCATGGTATACAAACAGAGAGCAAGGCCCACTCCCTCTTTGCACTGAAGATGTTGCCCACTCTGGCAATGAAATGTCTGCAAGAAAACAACAAGGCTCAGAGAGCACCAAGAACTCCACAAGGCATGAAGTCATCTCCTTTTGGTCCTTACCACCCTTCTAACTCTAAAGTTTAAAAAAGTGTTACTGAGAAGGTGAGACTGCAACTAAACCATCTTGCTGTCCCCAGCTCTTCTGTAACATCTAGCAATGCAAACCCCATTGAATCTTATATCTTATACTTAATGTTTTCTTGACTTTGCTGATGAAACAGAATTGGGAGAAGAAATTCAGAGCATGATGATGCCACTTTATGAATTTTGTAGGAGAGACAAAAGGGAGATAGTTATCCTATTTTGGACAATAACCTTTTCTAATGATTTGTTATAGCCTGAAAAAAGAGATAAAATATGGGATATACTTAGATATAAGCAGATTAAATGGTGAATTTTCCCTGTTCAGTTTGGAACTGAGTTGAAAAACTGCACTGTTTTGTAAAACAAAACAAAAAATCACCAAAAATAGTTTATTCTTTGTCCAATTTATACTGCCTAATACCAGACATTGTGTGCATGCCTACTGTCTGTACAAAGGATTCATGCATCCTGGAAGACTCCATTTTCCATGATCACTGGTAATTTCTTAGCTAATTCTCCTGGACTGCCTGTTGAAAGACAGAGGTATATCTACCATACTTGCCCTGCAAACTCTGATGTGATGGAAGATACCATTCTAACTAGCTTCTAATAGAAGAGAATATCTGTAGCTCAGGGTTGAACTGTGGAGTCCTTGGTGCTCTCTGAGCTTGGTTGTTTGCTTGCAGACATTTCATTACCCAGCTAGGTAACATCATCACTCACACTGATGATGTCACCTAGTTTGGTAGTGAAATGTCTGCAAGCAAACCAAGCTCAGAGAGCACCAAGGACTCCACAGTAACTAGCTTTTGCCTATGGATTGGGGAAAGGCTACTGTATTTTCCTTCACCTAAGGCAGAAATGTCTTGGAATGGACCTGATGCTGCAGTAGTATTCAGAATACCTGGGAGGAAGACCTTCAATAGAACTTCTCTTCCATGTCTGTTAGGTATATCTTACTTTACCTCACCAGTAAGTATTCTAGTAGTAAGGGAAGGTGACTGAAAAGATTTTTTTTTCTTTTTTACAGATTGCAGACAGATCCTGAAGTCCAAATGGTTACCTGGGTTGGGGGCTGGGCTGGTGAGCATTTTCTGCTATTCAATATTCTAAACCAGGAAAATGTGTATTTCAGCAACAGTGTGATAACAAACAAATGTGCCAAGTGAGTCAGAAAATAGTTTCCTGAATTGATTCTGCAGAGGGCTTCTGTGGCCTTAAATATATCCCTGAGGAACATAGATGTACAAAAAGAATCCACTTTGGAGAAAAATGAAGATGTCAGAAGGAGACATGCTGAAACTATAATTGAACTGTCAGAATTCTACAAGGGTGCAGAAAGATTTTACTAACCGACTCCCACTGCCTCACTGACTGAATGCAAATAGGGCTGCCTGGAGGCAGACAAAATGTTATCTAAACAATTAATTTTAGATTTTTAGTTATTATATTAGGAGTAATTAGTATTTGAAGAGTTCCAGGCTGATATCCTACTGCAGGAAATGTAAATTAAGTTTGATTTTGTAAGTGTGAATATAACTTATTTTGTTGATAACAATGCTATAAATCTCTTCAGAAAGCTTCCTGGTTGATCCCCTAGCTTTCCCAATAAATTTGTTCTGCTATTATTATAAATATAGGGGCTTTTTTTCCCCAGAAATAAAGTATTGTACACTGATGCCCCAGTAATCAACTAGATTGTGATGCTAGCTGTCTTTGGTTCATTCTTGTCATAAACAGACACTCAAGTCTGGATCCAGACTTCTCTTTATCAATTTGTCCAATTGATTTCAATGGGTTTTAAGGCTAACTAATCTAGATCCAGCACTCAATAATTAAGAGTGGACAGCTTAGGGCATAGTTGTCACTGTAGTGAGCTTGTAAATCAGTTGTACCTCTTGAGATTAAATCTGATAAGGCCTTGCTGTGCTTCAGATTTGAAGGGGAAAAGGTGCTACAGCATGCATGAAGATTGTTCATGTAGCATCTGTTGGCATCTTAAAACTGCTGCATATTTTCCAAGGATAGCTTGACTGCCCTCCACAGCTGCAATGTAATCTTAGGCAAATATAGGTTTCATTTAAAGAGTTGCTGCCTGGCTACGTGCACAACCTCATATACCCCCAATCACCCTTTTTCCTTAGAATATAATATACCGTACACCCATTAAGTTGAAGACTGTCATGACTGAATGCTCTATCTAAAAAAAAATGCCACATTACAAAAATTAAAAGGATACACCTCAAACATACCAATTTGTCAACTTACAGTTGATAACTAAATATTATTTTTAGAGA
This sequence comes from Candoia aspera, assembly GCF_035149785.1. Classification (NCBI taxonomy): domain Eukaryota; kingdom Metazoa; phylum Chordata; class Lepidosauria; order Squamata; family Candoiidae; genus Candoia; species Candoia aspera. The sequence goes on along the minus strand of NC_086159.1, from coordinate 59,972,992 downwards.
TATAATTGCAACCAAACCAAGCAAAAAAGAAAGAGCTAACTGCACATAATAAGACCCAAAGATTAATCTTGTACATTAATATTAAACTGGTGACAAAATGTTAGTGTTGGTTTAATCTCCAAGGGCAAGAGACACAATTGGTGTCACACTGTGAGGACTGAGTCTGACCTTAACTCTGAAAATGAAACTTATCTTGAGCCAGAAGGGGAAAACGAAACTTATCAGGAAAGAGCTGGGGACATAGAAACTACAGCAGTAGTGATTCAGCAGAGCAGGAGAATTCAGAGACGCTGATTGGGCAGAATCTGGAGGGAGGTTTGAATCCTCCAATTAGTGTGAGAGAGAGGAGAGTGGAGAAGCACGTGAAGCAAAAGGCAGCCTGATTGGCTACAGAGGAGAAATGGCATGAAAAGGATTGCATAAAATGGCACCAGCACCAGGAACAATCTGCTGGAGACAACCGTTCTACTGTGCTAACAGCTTCAACAAGAGAATCCTCATCAGGAAACAAAGCCTTGCCTGGAGCTGACACGGAATCAGTGCCAGCTCCCTCTACTGACACAGACCTACCTCCTTTGCACCAGGATCCAGCCGAGTCCAGCCTGCATCTTGTCTGCCATTCCAGTTGAGTCCAGACTTGCCTCCAGTCCTGCATCTTGTCTTGCCACTCCAGTCAAGTCCAGCTTGCATCTGGTACCGAGCCTCGTCTTGCTGTTCCAGCCAAGCCCAGTCTTGCCTTTAGTTCCAAGCCTCTTTTTGTCATTCTGACCAATTCCAGTCTTGCTTCCAGTTCCAAGTCTCACCTTGCCACTTCAGCCATGCCCAGCCTTGCCTCTAATTCCAAGCCTTGTCTTGTCACTCTAGCTAAGTCCAGCCTTGTCTCCAGATCCAAGCCTTGTCTTGTTGCTCCAACAGAGTCTTGCCTAGCCTCCATGGTCAAGCCTAGCCTTGCCTCCATTCCACATCATGCAATCAAACCTCAAGCTACTTCCTTGCCACACGCTCTAGCCATGCCTGGACTTGCTGATTCATTGAGACAGTTAGTGTACTGTTCAGACTATGAGGCAGCCAGACAGGGTTATTATCAAAACCACTCTTTATTAATACAACTATTTACAATAATAAGTCCTTCTGATCAATGAGGTAGGCTGTTTCCAATCAAGACCACTCAGGCAACAACAGAAGAACCGGCAAGGTTACAGGGGGAGACTGTGGCAAAAGAGCTAGGCAGGATTCACTGACCAGAGCTGGGCAACTGGATGAATCTAGGGCATGTGGCAAGACTGGAACTGGAGGTGAGTGTCTGTGATCTGAAACTAGGCTGGCACCTGGAAGCTAGGTGAGACCAAACTGGAACTATCAGGCAAGGCTTGGCTCTGAAGGCAAGACTGGACTGAACTGGACAAACCAGGCTAGACTGGGTACTGGAAGCAAGACTGCACTGAGCTGAAAAGGCTGATAACTTGAAACAAGACTGGGCTTGGCTGGAGATTCCAGTCTAGGCTGGGAGCTTGGAACACGACTGGACTGGACTGCAGATCCTGGACAAGGCTGAGAACTGGAAGCAAGGCTAGACTGGAGACTCGAGGCAAGGCTGCGGGCTTGAAGCAAGACTGGACTGGACTGGAGATCCTGGGCAAGGCTGGGAGCTTGGAACAAAGCTAAGAATGCTTTTGAAATGCACCAAATGGTGGCGGTGAGGTCCGAAACTGGACACGAGGCTGAAATTTCTGGATTCAGCAGGGAGAAGATCCTCTGTGGCAGTGTGTGCAGGATACAGGTCCTCTATGATAGGAAACGCAGGCGCTGATTCCTCTCTGGCTACAGATGAGGTTTCTGATGCAGGGAAGGACTCTTATTCTGGGGCTGTGAGCTCGAAGGTTTGGTTGTCTCTGGCAGCTTGCTCTTCACACATCTGCCTTTTATGCCGATCCCTTGCACGCCTATTCCCCTCTGCAGCCAATTGGGCTGCCTTCTTCTTTGTGCACTTTTCTGCAAACCTTTCCCACGGACTGATTGGAGGATTCTGTTCTCCTTCTGAAGACTGGCATCTGGTCACTTCTGGGTTTTGCTTTCCCAGTTTCAGCCTGGTAAGTTTCCGTTTCTGATTCAGAAAGAGTTTTGTTTTCTGAGTCAGAAGCCAGCTGAAACCTTACAGTTAGCCGAGTTCTGTCTTGCTGTGTTGCCACAGTCTCCTGCTACTCTTGATCTGGCAGCCTTACCTTATGTTCCTCCATTGCCTGGGTGGAATTGCTTGAATTATATTGCCTATTAATAAGGACTCTTTTCTGTTATAAATAGTTGGTTGTTAATAAAGATCTTCCTTTTATAATTCTGCCTGGCCATCTCATAGTCTGAACAGGACAGACACCCAAGAAGGCCTTCTCCTAAGTAATAGCTACATAATGTATAAAATCTAACAGTAGGGTTGCACAGGATAGAGCTCTCAGCAGACCATGATACCCAGCCAAACACTGAGTAGGAGTGATGCTTCCAGAATTATTGTGTTCAGTTCTTTTATGGCTCGAACAGTCATCTTTAACATCTTAAATTTGAACTGGTTGTTTATCAGCAGATGCTAGTTCTTTTAGCACCAATATTAAAAGTACCATAAAAGTATGGATTAGCAGATTCATATTAGGAAGACAGGAAGGGCAGGCTTATTTTTTCATTTTCCTTTTGCAGTTAGAATGCAGACCTCTACATCACAGCAAAAATTTTCATAGAACATCTTGACTTTTTCCTGTTTGGGTAAATAGTATGTAGCACTAAACTAAAGGTAAAGTTATTCTTCCCAAACCAGACCATCCATGACAGATTTCCTATCATATGTTTTACCTCAAACTTAGGTTAACAAAATAGAGCTACTATGTTCATATAAGATAGAACAAATTAACTGTATTATGGCTTGCTATGATAATCTGATTTATACACCATGCTAAACTAATGACTAGCTTTTTTTTCAGTTCAATGTGTACAAACTACTCAATCCTATTCTAGGCTAGTCATACGTGTTACATGAATTTGGTCCTTATGTGTTAGACTTGACATCATACCATAGTAGGTTGGAGTGATAGAAACTGTATTTCCAACATTTGAAATATTCTGGGTTGAGGAATACATGTTTAGCATTACATGTGAACTACTTCATGGTCTCTAATTATGATTAAAGCAGAACTGTCTTGTTGAGTCACGTTGTTGAGGGAAGACAAAACTGAAGGCAGATATCCAGCTGGAAAATTAGCAGTTGGCATATGCTAGTAATTGCAAAAGTTTGCACTCCCTGATCCTTCCAGACACACTGCATAGACGGTAAGGAAGATGACATTGATGGAGATTTACAGGAACCATTAGTTAGGCAAAATAGGTTGAAGCATTTTTTTAAGTCCAGAGATACAAGATAACATTTGGAAATGGCTCAGGAAGATGCCTTCCTAATTCACTAGAGAATAAGGAGGAGGAGGTACAGCATAATCAGTCTTGCAAGATTCTATTATTATAGCCAATCTCAATAAAAGTAACTTTAGTTTTCCTGTGGAATTGACTTCCTCATCTGGTCTATCTAGTGGGGTTGACACACTGGCAAACATCCACTTTTTGTCTCTAATAATGTTGGAGGCTTCTGTGGCAGTTGGATTCCATGTTCAGATTTTACATATTTTATGAACTCTGGGCTACCATTCCAGGGACCATAGAATTACAGTCATGCTTCTTTATAATACAGTTGGGTTTTTATATTCTAATACCTCCAAAATTGTAAAATCAAAAATAACCTACCGAGAAGCCTACTGAAAGTTTCCAGAATTAAGTACTTTGCACAAAGCCTACTGAATTTCTGAAACAACGTAGTAAGAGCAATGCAATCATGATAACAGCTGCAGGGGTCTTTTTTTCATGCTGAATTCAACAATTATCTATTAAGGAGGTAGGAATCACAGTATCAGACAGAAAGAACTGCCAAGAGAAATACTAGGATTTATAAAAGAAGTTCATTACGGAAGACTGGTAAAACTCAGATTGCTAGGTGCTGCACCCCTCCTAAACTACTGTATTTGCAGCAACCTCATAGCTGCCAGAAGATTGGGGATATTTGAAAATACAGGAAATTAATTTTGGAAAGTGTAGCATTTATTGGAAGGCAGTTGATTAGAGATAGTTTAGTTAACCAAAGAAAATATATATTTGCAAAATCCTGTACATTTGACAAGCAACTTGCAAGAAAAGAAAAAAAATTCTAGAAATGCATGTCAGAAAAAGAAGTATCTGGCATAACTAACGCAAACTGAGTGCTATTTTCAGCTTGACCAGTTGCAGAAGCATCTTAAGCAGTGATTCTAGCTGAAGTCTAGGTCCAGTTACATTCAATTCTATTTTGCATAGCATAGTGCTTTAAATGAATGCAATTAAATGGAAAAGGTGGCTGAAAGTTGGGGGGAAAAACATAAATATTGGAAAAACATCGTCCCTCCCCCAACACACACACTCCTCCAGTCCCATGTAGAAGATGAATGGTTATACTGAAATATATTTCATGAAATATTCCTAATTTCTCCCATCTTGCAACTACTCTGGCCCTTAGAATTCCATGACATCCTACCAAGAAAGAAGCTATAGTTTTGTGTTAGAACATGGGCTTTGTAGGCAAGAAATGTTAGATTCAGTGACTGTTATCTCCAAATAGAGATAGGAAGAATAATTGCATAGAAACCTGTGGAGTTACTGCCAATCAGTGTAAATGCTCATTAGATGGATCAGAAGTGTGGTCAGCATAGGGCAACTTGCTGTGTCTCTATGAAGCCCTACAAACAGAAAGTTCTTAGAAGATCAGTAAGACAGGCATATATAATAAATGCTACATTTAAAAAGTGGGTCACACGTTACTGGTTAGTAGAGTTGTGCAAATAAGTACTGATTCGATTTTATTGGTTTGATTTGGAAACTCAACCTGAGTCTATGTGACGATTCGGATCAGTTTGAAAAGTTGATCCAATTGTATTAGATGATATGGAAAATAGATCCAATTTGATTTGGATATCTGAATCAAACTGTGCAATTAGAATTGATTCAATTTCTGAGCTGATGAAAAACAATTCCTAAGTGATTAATACAACTTTCTAATTCAATTCATAAAATTGATTTGATTCATGCATTCAGTTAATATCTTTGAACTGAATTGAAGCTACTTAGACAACTTGTATACTGTAGAAGAATTACTGTGCTTCTTCCATCTATCCTAGGTCCACATACTTGAAAATATTTACTATATGCCATCAATATTCCTATGATGAAAACAGCTTGAAATAATTAGGTTGTCAAAATGAGGGTTTTCTCAGCTATGTTTCATAGATGAAACCAGATGGTGATCATTTACTTCCCAAATCTGGTGAAAAAAACAGCCAACGTTTTAGCTTTCTGTGCAAGTAAAATAACTTAAGAGATACATACTTCACAATAGTATTTGTCTATTTTTTTTAAAGAATAACTTGAAGAGGTTTATCTTGAATTTTCATTTTCTTGAAATATCTTGCATATTTCATGCACTTGAAAGGACATCTTGACTTCTTTTGATGAATTCTCTTGTTTTGAAATAAAGAAGAAATAAAGATCAGGTCCTAGCATCTCTAGAATTGTCTGATCCATAGAATATGAGCCATTTATTAACAAGTCAATGAATAAGCTTTGAAGTCTTTTCTGCTTTGGCTAACCCATGTTGCATAAAAACCAATGGTTGGCTATATTTCTCAAGGCTTTTGTCAAAATAAAATCTGAGAATTGGAAGGGGCCATTTAAGCCATAACCCTATGCTCAGTGCAGAAATCCAAATTAAAGCATCCCAGACAGATGGCTGTCTAGCCCCAGCTTGAACACATCCAGAGAAGGGGAGTATGCCACTACTGAGTAATTGGTTCCACTGTTGAGCTACTCTGGAAGGTTTTTCTAACATTCAGGCTGACCTGCCTTCCTTCATCTATTACATCTCCTGCAGTCTGAAACAAATGAAAACAGCTCTTGACCTTTTATGTCACATCAGTTCAAGTGTTTGAAGAGGGCTATTATATCTCCCAATAGTTGCATTTTCTCAAGCTAAATAGAGCCAGATCCTTCAGCCTTTCTACACAGGGATTCATTTCTAGTCTCTCAAAGAGCTTTATTGCCCTTCTCTGAATCTGTTCTAATTTCTCTAAATCTTAATGTGTGATGTTAAAACAGAATACAGAATCAAGATGGGGTCTGACTAAAGTAGAATAGAGTCTAATGCTTACTTCCTGTACTTTAGGAACTATATTTTGATTGATGCATTCTGAAATTTCATTTGTCACATTATCCAACTGGTGGTGATACTCATACTTAGCTCATACTCATATGTAGCATACAGATAGTCATCATTTCGTGACTGCCTCTGATAGCGACTGTTTGCAGTTATGACATTGATAAAAAAGTATCTTTGTGACCAATGCTCACATTTACAACAACAAAAGCCTTCAGTGTAAAACTGATTAAAGTCTCTTCAGTTTCAGGCAGCAGCTGCAAGCTGGGTGGGTTCTAATCAACTACTGTAATGAAGGTCACAGAGCTGAGCTTGTTTACTTGCAGTTTGCACTTTTTAAAGATGCATTGCACTGTGGAGAAAAGCAGCTCAGGAAGAGATACCTTGTTTAAGCAATCTCTCCGCCCTGTGAGACGGCAAAAAAAAAAGGAAAAAGAAAGTGGGTCAGGCACAGTGTACTATACATATGAGACAGCAGCAATCAACAATCTTCACGGGGTCTCTCTCAGTCACATATCACTTAGCAACCATCTCACTGGAATCAATTGCAGTCGCTAAATGAGGACTACCTGTGTACTTAGCTCATACTTAGACTGGGAAGTGAAAAACAGTATTATTGAATAAAACAATAAACCAATTCCTTATTTCTTTGCAAAGAAAATTATATGGGTGTGTCTATATAGACACTAGGAAAGCTTGACTCTTTTTAATTCACCATGCCAAGAATGGGTTTGCTTACATACATTCATTCATCTACTTAATTGACATGTCTCATGGCTTCATTTTATTTCCACTAAGCTACTGCTCAACCCAGCTTTCCTTCAAGGAATGTATTTCTACATTCTGCTCCCAATTCAATTCTATTGTACACAGGACCATAGAATCAGAAAAAAATCATAATGGTTGGCCAATACCTTTATTAAGACCATTCAAAATGCCAGTAATGACTATGCAAGTGTTTGTTTTGTTTGTTTCTCTAAAGTTCTTAACCAGGCAGGATGACATATAAAGAAGTTAGTAAGGCACAATAGAAGTAGAGATTGACGTGAGATTGTAAATGCAGGGCTAATAAATCACTCAGAGAATTTATGGCTAATTTGATGTCAACAGATAATTTGATTGCTAACCCCTGCACCATATATAGGCATCTGGTACAAACTGATGACAAAAAAAAGACAAAATATACATCACAATGTCATAGCTCAAATCCCAGCCTTTCATACTTGCGTCTTGTCTTGGATAAAAGGACGTCAGTCATGAGGTGTGTGCCATAGTATTCCAATGCATACTTTGTCACTTGTCCCTTCCTTGTTCTACCCAACCCTACTGATGCCTATGACACTGTACCAATTCTTTGAGTTATTCTGTTAGATGTTGTTTACAGATTCATTCAGGTTGTATGAGCTTAATCTGTTCCACTATTCCACAACAGGGAAAATTATTTTCTCTTTACTGCATCTCTACTAATGTGTGAATCCCCAGGAAGTATGGCCAGGAGTAGCTGTGATTCAACAACATCTGGAATGCTACTGGGAGCCTACTCCTGTGTTTGACAGTACTCTGCTATACTGTAGCGATTGTAACATCAACATGGGCACATTTTTCAACTTCTTTTTCAATACAGCATAGGTAGGCTTTTGTTCCAAAAAATATTAGTAACATTCTTCTTTTATATTACATCAGTATTCCAGGAGAATTAGCCAGCACAGTCTTGCATGAACCTTGGAGAGATACTTCTTGAATGTCTCCCTAGATAGATCCATGCCTTTTCCTAATTGCTGTAGCTGTTAAAGACTTTCTTAATCTCACTGAATCCTCTCCTTGTGTAGCTCTAGGCCACTACATTTTGTGATACAGTCTTCTGAGGCTGAATAAATACCATCATTTCTCTTCTTTCTTAATGTTGCCTTGTCTATATTCATCGATTATGGTTATGTCTGTCTACTTGTTCCTTGACTGCAGAAGATGCCTCCCATTCTGTCTTTATTATCCTCTTTGGATTAGGGCAGAAACTATTGTTATTTTTCTGTGTAGGTTGCTCTTGTGTCTTTCTGTGTTTTGGGGCTTGAAATAAAAGTCTTACAACTAAAGTCTTGCAAAATGACACTGAGGGCTTTTGCTCTTTCTGGAATTTTTAAAGGGTAATGCACATTTACAGTCCATTTTCTCTGCACAGCTTCTGCTTTACTATGACCTGTGGTAGTGCATGAGTAGGTTATCATCCTGCAGCAAGAATTTATTAGAATGAATAAACATGGCTAAGAGACTACAACTCGTGCATAGGATCAGTTACTTGAATCCTGTAAGATGATATTCCAGTGGGGGGAGAAAGAGAGAGCTATTCTGCGTGCTCAGCAGCCCCATTCTAAAATCACCCACTACAGTCTTCTTCACAGTGCAGGAAATACACAGCGGTACAGCTACAACAAATGCTATGTTTAAGATCCCTACTTAATTGTTCATGCAATCAAGAATTTTCTTTTAAACTTCAGCAGAACTTTGTGCTTTCAGTAACGTCTATTTAACTACATCAGGGCCTATGTTTCGGGCAGGAGACAACAAATCTTTCTTCTCTCCTATGTTACTTTGTGTGTGTGTGTGCGTGCGTGCACACTTTCAAATCAGTGTTGACTCCAGGTGACTGCCTGGACTAGTGTCTGCAGTTTTCTTGGCAAGGATTTTTGGAAGTAATTTGCCATTGCCTGCTTCCTAGGGTTGAAAGAGAGTGACTGGCCCAAGGTCACCCAGATGGCTTTGTGCCTAAGGTGGGACTAGACTTGATGGTCTCTGGGTTTCTAGCCTGATGCCTTAACTGCTACATCAAACTGGCTCTCCTCCTATGGTGTCCTTGAATAATATCATCATGTCAGCCCTTCTTCAGACTAAACAAATCCAGTTTCCGTAGCGCTTCCATAGCGCTTTCTCCATTCTTGAATATTTTGTTGTGCTCTTCTGAACCTGCAACCAAATACAAAAATCTTAGCAATGTGACAGCTGCTTGTGCCTATTATATGGATGAAGAAAATATATTCTTGATATTCTCAGAAATATTCTTTACATCCTTACCACATAATAGGTCATAAGATTTAACGTAGACCAGTGTTTCTCAACCTTGGCAACTTGAAGATGTGTGGATTTCAACTCCCAGAATTCCCCAGCCAGCCATGCTGGCTGTGGAATTCTGGGAGTAGAAGTCCACACATCTTAAAGTTGCCAAGGTTGAGAAACACTGGTGTAGACCTTGAAAACAGCTGTGGACACCATGGGCACCATTCTGTTTTAAGTTCAGGGAAAGGGGCTTATTACAGACCTTTGTTACATCATATCTTTTACAAAGATTATCCCGTTTCAGTCCAGACTGTCCTTTCATTCAGCAAATTATGTCTATACTTCTTTGGTTTTTTATTAGAAAAAATGTCATTCTCATCATTGATCCAGTTAGGTTTAAAGGTCTTGTCCTATCAGCAATCTATCCCCATACCACATGAGATCAATTCCTAATCTATGTTAAAATATTTACTCTGTTGGTATTTATCCATTATATATAGCACACAATCAAACTGTATGCTAGAAAACCATTACTGATTCCCCCAGGTTATTTTTTAATAAAATAAATAAGCAAACTGTTGAGGATATTTCTAGACTATAGATTTCTATGCTGTGACTTGCCTTTAATAAATTACATTGTTCATTAGCTATTTGCTTCTTCCCTTTAAATGGATAAATTGTTGAATTGTTTTATTTAAAGTTTGTTGCCTAATTATTCAATGAACATTAACCAGTGTTTGTACTGTATTACTTATCATCAGGGTAACTAAAGCCCAAGACTTCAGTGTAAAATCCGCTATAATCTCACAGCTCCAAGAAGCAAGTGAAAGCAAAGAACAGGCCCATTAGAAATATGAATATCAATCAAAATATGTAAGGAAAAGAACAAAAGACTATAGGAAACAAGACGTAACAAATGGGGCATAGAAACACAATGACTGGAAGTTGCCCAAGAGTCAGCCATGCCATCGGCTATATAGCTTGGTATCATTTATTCTGATAGGTTGTGGTTCTTCATGATTTCCAGCAGGAATCTCCCTGATGTACTTAATATGTACTCAAGTGTCTTAGAAAGTGTAGAAGTAGCTCTGCTGTAATGGCTCACGCCACTAATAGCTTCCATGTAGGAGGGCTCCATTCCCATTCATTCCTCAGAGCTGTCCTATTTATATCACTCCTACAGCTAGTCCTCCTTAACAACCATTCATTTAATAATGGTTCAGACTCATAACAGTGCTGAAAAAGCTGACTTGCAACCAGTCCTCACACTTATGAACATCACAGTGTCCTTGTAGTCATGTGATCACAATTTGGGCACTTGGCAACCAGTTCACATTTATGACTGTCACAGCACCCTGTGGTCATGGGATCACCATTTTCGACCTTCCCATTCGGCTCCTGGCAAGCAAAAGCAACGGGGAACCATGTGATTTGCTCAATGACCACATGATTCACTTAACACCCATGGTGATTTGCTTAATGTCCACTGCAAAAAAGGTCGTAAAATTGGGTCAGATTTGCTTAATGACTGCTTTGCTTAACAAAGGTTAAGGTGCTGAGCTAGAAACCAGGAGACTGTGAGTTCTAGTCCCACCTTAGGCATGAAAGCTGGCTAGGTGACCTTGGGCCAGTCACTCTCTCTCAGCCCAACTCACCTGACAGGGTTGTTGTTGTGGAGAAAATAGGACGAGCAGGAGTATTAGGTATGTTCGCTGCCTTGAGTTATTTATAAAAAAATAAAAGCAGGATAAAAAATAAAATAAAACAAAATAACCAAAATTCTGGTCCCAGTTGTGGTTGTTAACTGGGTTCTTGGAATCAGGCTGGAGAAAGGTCAGAGAGAGGGAAAACCTCTTTGCTCCTCTCAGGGGTTTCTACCTCTCCTTTTCTCCTCCTCCTTTTTCTCAACCATATTTAAATCTATCTTCTCCTTTTGCCTTCCATTCCCCTGGGAAGATTCTTGTGGCACCTGTTGCTGGGACTTTCTTTCTTTCCAGCATTCCTGTTTCTGGCCATGGTTAATTATTTATTAGAGGCTGTGCTTGTTTAGAATTAAGTTGTACAGCCATAAATGTTGCATTTTTGGTCATCAGGAAGACACTTGGCTCTGTGCAGTAGCTCCAACTTTCTTCTTGACCTTTTAGTGTATTCTTTACAGAAGTATAGAGCAGACTTTAGTGCACCCTGAGAATCTGCATGCCTGCCCATTTCTATATATTTCAATGAGAAACAGGCTGGTTACTTAAAATGGCACAGTTGTGCAATCTTTTGGTTTCCCAAACACCATACAAAAAGCAAATGCAGATTACCCAGTATTGTGTGTGTGTGTGCGTGTGTGCCTTCAAATCAGTGTTGACTCCTGATAACTGCCTGGAGTAGTCCCTGCAGTTTTCTTGGCCAGATTTCAGAAGTGGTTTGCCATTGCCTCCTTCCTAGGGCTGAGAGAGAGGGACTGGCCCAAGGTCACCCAGATGGCTTCATGCCTAAAGCAGGACTAGAATTCACAGTCTCCTGGGTTCTAGCCTGTTGCCTTAACTACTAGACCAAATTGGCTCTCAATTGCTATTAATCTTCTACAGTAACAAAGGTGACTCCTGGACCTTTTGACTGATCTGTAAAAACACTCCATTCATTCCGTGGCATGTTAAGCCTTAGTATTGCTGTTAATTGTCACTAATGTGTAGTCACTACTAATGGACAGAAAATTAGGAGTAATGAGCTGTGTAGTGGAGACTGGATGTGATATAGACTTTTCTTACATAGCTGCCAAACCACTTATTAGTTACCTTTTGCAGAAGAGTGTAGATTCCCTATTCTGACTAGAGAACCTATGCTGCACTGAAGCCATGTAGGTAGGACACCACTAATAGCTTCCATGTAGGAGGGCTTCCAAATGCTCAGGGTGGTCAGCAGCACAACTGTGCAGTCAAGCGACTATCTGAATACAAGCTAATCTACAAGACATTTCTTAAATTCAGGCCACTAGAGGGATAGCCATATAATGTTACATTGGCATATGAACAAAGGCAGAGGAGCAAGAGATTTGCAAATTGCCACCGACTAATTAATTTATAAGGGAAACGTTAAGCCAGATTTCATTTCATCCAGTTGCTCCTGGGAAGTCTGAGAGCAAGCTGAAGAAGTAAAGCCAATCACTGAAGAGTTTAACTTTTTTGGAATTAGATGCTTCCCCCACTCCCACCCAAGTGGAGAATTATTCTGTGTAACATGCTTCTACCTTTAAATGTTTATTTTGCAGCAACTTCATTTCCTTCTCTTTAACTAAAATGTAGACCTGGGTATTAGAGAGCAAAATTGTTAGTTTCCTCCTTGGTCAACAAATTTAAAGGGATGGCATAAACTCGTTTTGAGATTCTTGGAAGGACAGAACACTAAGGTAATACTTCTTTTAATATGTACAGTTCAAACAATATGAGACACATTACAGAAAACTCTGAGTTGCTCCAGTATATTACCTTTCAAGTACGTTTAGAGTAACCTTTATTGGAAAATCAGGACAGGGGTTATAGGAAGTCAAAGTGATGGAAAAAACATGACCAGAAAGGCACATTTAAGGATTCTACTGAAGCTATCAGTTTTGGTTTGCTCATATTCCTTATATAAGGCCACTTCTACAATACTTTGCATATTCAGTACACACGGGAAAAAATGAAACATTTCAATCATTGTTTTGCTTGTATCTTTTCATATACAAACTTTTAATGTACTTTTCCTACAATGCTACAGGATTTCTGCCCAAATTGTGTTCCCTTTTCTTCAATATAAACATTATTGTGCTTTTTAAAGCTGTAGATCATATCTAAAAATTCTAGACATCGAAGATTTTTGGCATGCAAGTGTATTAAAGTTTGCATGTAGATTTGGAATAAGAGTACTGAAAAAAAATGTTTAAATTTCAGACTAAAGAATCCCTAGCTTGAACTAAAATTGACCAAACTGGCAATTGATTATGCCATTTGCATTATGCACCAAAGTACTTTTTGGACTTTTTGGTCCAAAAATCCCTCAGTCATAACTTTAATTATGAAGTTTTAATTAAAAACTTCATAATTTATCTAATTACAGAAATATTCCATTGGAGCATTGATAAGGGTTTTCTTTCATTCTGCATTTATAACAAATCTTAACAATTTTGTTTAAATCAGGAATGAACAAAGCGTGATACCCACACGATCTTATTTGTAGCTTCCATAATGTGCCACAATCCTGTCATCACAATTCAGATTTTTGCTAAAAATTGATGATATGGGTTTCAAACCTTCTTTGGTAGGAAACATGGTAAAGTCATTCTTAAGCCCTAAAACTTATCCCTATATTGAAAAAAGCTGTTTCTACTTCCTCCAAATCCTAAACAGTTAAATTACATACAGGTAGTCCTTGACTTATGACCATTCATTTAGCAACCATTCAAAGATATGACAGCTCTGAAAAAAGTGACTTGCAACCAATCCTCACACATAGAGCCATCACAGCATCCCCAGTCACATGATCAAAATTCAGGTGCTTGGCAACCGGCATCTTTTTATGATGGTTGCAGCATCCTGGGGTCACATGATCACCATTTGCGGCCTTCCCAGCTAGCTTCCGACAAGCAAAATCAATGGGGAAACTACATGATTCCCTTAATGACCTCAGTGATTCACTTAACGACCACCACAAAAATCTCATGACCTTGGTCACATGATGCCTCACTTAACAACTACACTGCTTAACAATGAATTTTCCAGTCCCTATTGTGGTTGTAAGTTGAGGACTACCTGTAATGTGATTTAACCTACCAAGGTATTCATCATAGTTTGTTTGTTTGTTTATTTATTTATTTATCAAATTTGTCACTGCCCATCTCCTCCAACCAGAGGGACTCTGGGCGGTTTACAACACAGAAATTAGTTCCAACCATTTGGGGCTTTCAGGGAAAACAAAAAGCAATATAGTGCAGTTAAAAATTGCACTATATTCCTAGCCAATTAAAAATTGTCTACATCTACCTTTTGTGATTATTCTTACAAAATACATGGTACATGTGTAATGATTGCCTATTCAAAATCACCATCAGACTCACACAAGGCTTTCATGGATATCTGATTTAATAATGAATAGTATGCAGGATCACAAGCAAAGCTGAGAATAGTGAAAGCACAGGATGTCTCCCAATAAAAACCAAAGCAACTCCTAGTCCCTCCCCCCAAAGTCAGCACAATTCCATGCCCTGCAGGTGCCCCTAACGGTTCCTGCCGGTCTGGGGAAAAAGTCCTTGACAAGGCGAGATAACCCAAACATGCATTCCTCATTCTTCACTCCTCACATCGCAGCCTGGTACAAGGAACAGGAGCAGCCCCCTCCCGTACAGCAACTCGTGTCAGCACCATGGCATGGGAACCCATTACGATGTTTTCCAGGAATGTTGGAACGGGGACCATGACATTCTGCCCCCCTGGAAAAAGAAAACTAAAAAAGAAAAGGTTAATAAGAAGCAAAAAGCGAAATATGCAGCTTGTCAGGATAGGCAAAATGAAAGCGGTTAATTAAGTCAGGAGCATTAACATGACGAGCAGGCACCCATTCAGGGTGAGGGAAATGTTTCTAGCAGATGAAATATTGCAGGGATCCTTGAAGCTTTCTGGAATCCACAATGTCCTTTAACTCAAAATGCTGATGTCCATCAATCATGATTGGAGGAGGGGGGGTGGAGATAGGTCCCAGCAGTGCAAGGCACGAAAAGGTTTCAGCAAACTTCAATGAAAGACAGGATGGAGGTGTTTTAAATTATGGGGAAGTTGAAGCTTCACAGCCACAGTATTAATGATGTCAACAATAGGAAAGGGCCCAATAAATTTGGGAGCCAACTTTTTGGACAGTTGGGAGGATCTGGTATATTTGGTGGACAGATAAACTTTATCACCAACTTTAAAGTCATTAGCAGGGGAGTGGTACCAGTTGGCATGTGTTTTATAGGCAGCTTGGGCGTCAGCCAAACTTGCTGAATGACTGGCCATAAGTGCGAAATGTGGGCGCCCCTGTCAGCCGCTGAGCCAGAAGGTGAGGGAGGCTGGGGTAATTCAGGAATAGGTACAAAGTCATGTCCTTTAACAACTTGAAAAGGGGTTTTCCCAGTCCTTTGGTGCACAGCATTATTATATGCCACTTCAGCAAATGGGAGTAAGTCCACCCAATCATCCTGTTGGTAGTTAATGTAAGCTCTAAGGAACTGTTCTAAGGCAGCATTAAGAATCTCAGTTGAACCATCCATTTGAGGATGCAAAGCAGTGGACAGAGCCTGCTTGGTGCCAATAAACTTCAGAAATGACTTCCAAAATTGAGAAGTGAACTGGGTCCCGCGATCGGAAATTAAGCAGGAGGGGCTACCATGTAACCTGTAGATATGATGTAGGAAATGCTTGGCCAATTGTGGGGCTGTTGGCAGCAAAGCACAAGGGATAAAATGAGCCTGCTTTGAGAAAAAATCCTTAACCACCCAAATGACTGTTTTCTTTTGGCTGGGAGGTAAATCAACAATAAAGTTCATAGAGATCTGCTCCCAGGGTCTTGTGGGGTCAGCCACTTTTTGTAACAGTCCCTGTGGCTTGCCTTCTTTGCATTTAGACATGGCACATACAGGACAAGTGGCCACATATTCCTTCACATCACTGCGAAGTGTGGGCCACCAAAACTGCCGGCGAATGAGGTGCAAAGTTTTTACAAATCCAAAATGGCCAGCCATTTTATCATCATGAGAACGGTGTATAATTTTGGCATGTAAAGCCTCAGGTACATAGAGTCTATGTTCCACCCAATGTAAGCCATCAGCAAAAGTTACTTTGTCTCTATGAGATTGCAACCAAGTATCAGATGTCAAAGCCTGAGTGAATTCAGTGTGTAATTGACTAGGTACCTTTGCTTTCTGCCTTTGAGGCTGTGTTTGTTGCAACTGAGACTGGCTTCGGGTTACAGCAGCCAAGCCCAGCTGAGGTTTTGTTAAAACTGTGTCAATAATGTCAGCTGGCTCTCTGTCATGTTGAGGAAGATTAGAAAGAGCATCAGTTAGAAAGGTTTTCTGCCCTGGGAGGTACTTTAACTGGAAATTAAAATGGCTGAAAAACTGAGCCCAATGAATTTGCTTAGGGCTAAGTCGGTGAGGTGTGCGGAGTGCTTCTAAGTTTCTATGATCCATCCACACCTCAAAAGGAAATTTGGCACTCTCCAGTAGGTGGTGCCAAGTCTCTAGAGCTGCCTTAACAGCAAATGCTTCCTTCTCCCAAACATGCCAGCATCGCTCTGCCTCAGATAATTTCTTGGACAAATAAGCACAGGGTTGCAATTTGTTGTCAGGGTCCTTCTGCAACAAAATAGCCCCAGTGGAGGTGTCAGAAGCATCCACTTGCACTACAAAGGGGTGATCAGGATCAGGGTGCTGCAATATAGGGTCAGCAATAAAAAGCAGTTTGAGTTTATCGAATGCAGCCTGACAACTGTCAGTCCAGTGCAGCACAGCCCTGGGATTTTTTACTTTTCGGGTTTCGCCTTGCCCTTTTGTTTTTAATACGTCAGTTAGTGGCAGTGCTATCTCCACAAACCCCAGGATGAACTGTCTTTAAAAATTGCTGAACCCCAAAAAACTTTGTA
The DNA here is from genome assembly GCF_035149785.1 of Candoia aspera. Lineage (NCBI taxonomy): Eukaryota > Metazoa > Chordata > Lepidosauria > Squamata > Candoiidae > Candoia > Candoia aspera. The sequence continues at coordinate 59,956,032 of NC_086159.1, read as the reverse complement.
ATTGCCTTCTGGTACGAGGTCATTCCCAAGCCAAAATTGCTTGTACTTTGGCTGGATCCATCTCAATGCCCTGTACAGAGACCCTATAGCCAAGGTAATCAAGCTGTGTTTTATGGAATTCACATTTAGACAGTTTTGCATAGAGCTTTGCCTCCCTAAGCTTGCTCAGGACCTGCCTCAGGAGGCGTTCATGCTCTTCCTCTGTTTTGGTGTAAATCAAGACATCATCCAAGTAGACTAACACCCCTTTAAACAAGTGGTCATGTAGTACTTCATTGATTAATTGCATGAACACTCCAGGTGCCCCCACTAGCCCAAAAGGGAGGACCTTGTATTGGAATGACCCCAGCGGGCAATTAAAAGCAATTTTCCACTCATCCCTTGCCTTTATGCAAATACAAAAGTACACCTCTCGCAGATCTAATTTGGAAAAAAAATTCCTTTGGATAGGTGAGCCAACATGTCCTTCATGAGAGGGAGGGGGTATTTGGTCATGATGGAAACCCCATTTAAACCTCGGTAGTCAGTGCAAAGTCTCAACATGCCATCTTTTTTTCCCTGAATAATACCTGTGCTCCCACCAGGGAGTTGGCGGGCTCAATGAAGCCGCACACCAAATTCTTATCGATAAAGTCCCTCAGAGCATCCAATTCCTTTTGGGTCATGGGGTAAATTTTCAGCTTGGGCAATTGTGCGTCTGGGACCAGTTCAATGGCACAGTCAGTCTTCCGGTGAGGGGATAACTGATCTGCCTCCATCTCCCCAACTATGTCTGCAAACTCATGATATTGGGGAGGCAACTCCTCCAGCCCCGGCAATACGGAAAGTGCCTGGCCGATCCCCACCTTACAAACTCTGGCTCGTGTGGCCACTATTTCTGTGGGGCCATTGTACAATCCAACTTTGAAAGTCACAGTCCTATGCTCCCAACTGATATAAGGATTTTGATGTTTCAGCCAGGGCATGCCCAATATGAGCGAAGGGCTTCCTGCTGAGGCTACCACAAACTTTAAAGTCTCTAGGTGGCTGCCCACTTGCATTGTCACAGGCCCAGTGAAATGAGTGGCCGGACCACCCCCCCCCAGCTTCCGAGCCATCCAGCTGGGTGAATATTAATGGTTGTTTTAGAGGGAAGCTTGGAAGGTCCAATGCCGTGACTAGATCGGGATGAATCAAACAGATGGAACATCCAGAGTCAACCAAAGCCCAAACTTCGGTAAATTTTGTTTGGGATGTTAGTTTCACTTTCAACATCAAAGTGGGGCAATCATCACTTGACATGGAGTCCTCGCACCCATCATCCTCCACCTGCTTGCTGGTGTCCTTCACAGCAGGCGGACGGTGTTTCCTGCCGGCTCCTTTATTTCGCCCTCTGACTCCCCTGAGAAATACACCAAATCCTCAGCCTCTATGGCTCCCTTCGCTGCTGTCATTTTACACGTGGTTGGTGGTGACTTGGCTGGCAGTTTCCCCTGCTTGGACTCAGCTCTTCCCCTCGGGCATTCAACTGCGTGGTGCCCTTCCTTCCCACAACAAAGACACTGACCCCTGGCATAGCAGCACTCCCTCTCTTTGTCCCAGGGCTTGGGGCTCCATTTAACAGCTGTAGCCTCACTCCTGGGGCCTCTGGGCTCTCTCAGGTTTACGGGTTTGTAAAAAAAGCATATCTGGCATTCTCAGCCTTCCCAGCCAAGCAAATCCAATCGTATAGTGAGGTGGGGTCATCTCTACCCAACGTCCACCTCAGAATGTCTCTGTGAAGGCCCTCTTTAAAGTATTCAATTAGGGTTGACTCTGACCAATCAGTGATTTTGCCAGCTAGTGCCTTAAATTCTAACACATAATCAGCCACTGACATCTGGCCTTGGGAGAGATCCTTTAAAGCCTTCTTGGCCCGCTCCTTAGCCAGCGGGTCCTCAAAGTGCAGCTTCAGCACACACAGGAAATCATCAAAGCTATCTAGAGCAGGGGAATCAGCATCATGTAGTTGGATGTACCAGTCTGCTCCTCTACCCATGAGCTTGGTGGCAATTGCATTAATTTTGGTTTCCTCTGTGGGGAAGCATGCACCAAATTCTCTCATATAACTCTTGCCATTGGTCAGAAAGAATGACAGCTTCATTGGGTCTCCATTAAATTTTACTGAAAAGTCTCACTCCTCCCCTGGCTGGACCCAGTCCTGCTGCTGCCTGGGGACTGTCACTCCAAGTGACGGAAGGTCTGGCCCTGCACAGCGGGGATACGGAAGACTGGGCTCTGCGCAGCAGGGACCCACCCCTGGTAGGCTTCCATCCCTGATCAGCTGCTGGCCTCGGTAGAGGTATGGGAGAAGGCTGCTGATGGGTATCCTCCCCTCATCTCCCCTGGCTCTCCATCGACATGGACAGGTTCTTTAACAAACACTCCAGGGATTCCATTTTTGCTTCCAGCACTCGCAGCCTTTGTGGGGTTGGGGAGTCCCCTCTCACCTGCCCTCCTGGTGTCCCATCCGTCGACAGCGTGGTGGATTCCTTCTCCGGTGTCAGTGGGAATCAATACTTCCAGGATGTCCCTGATGTCCCTGGCTGCAGGTCATCCACCTCATCCAAGACAATTAGCTCGCTAATTAACTCCATGGGTGCTGGTCCTCCTCTCAACACCCCACTGCTCTCTGACTCCCCTGAGTCCAATTCTGTATCCGATGACTCTTTTGGACGGTTCAGGGCAGCAGACGGCTCCGAGGAAGTATCTTGCCTTCCACTCCTGATTGCAGGTTCAGGAGCTGAGCTGGTGCGCTCCTCGGGTCCTTCGGTACTCATTTGCAATTCAGCCATTGTTAGCTATAATCCCTCACAAGAAGTGGTTCTTGGTAGGAGCTAACAGTTTTATAGGATTCTCAGCTTTATGTAATGATTGCCTATTCAAAATCACCATCAGAGTCACACAAGGCTTTCATGGATATCTGATTTAATAATTGTCATGTTCATCATTACAATGGTCTGGATACATCGTAACGTTTCGCATGTCAATTTCCTGATCCGTGTCTGTCATTTGCTGGGAGAGGAATTTCAGCCATGCCGGGCTGTACTCTCCTTCATGATACTGAGGAATGTGTGTTTGGGTTATGGCATGTGTTCAAGGTTACTTTCCCAGGCAGATCTGTACGGTTACCAACACCTGGGAGGGGGTGGTTGCTATGGTGGGGCGAGGGGCGGGATCGGGTTTGAAGCGAGGGTTTTTAGTTTGTATTTGGCGCGCTTTTGGTCATTCTCAGCTTTCTTTGTATTTGCATACTATTCTTTCAATAAATCAGTTTTCATTAAGAATCTGCTTGTGAGGCTGAGTATGTCAGAATAGGCAACCATTACAATAATGAATAGTATGCAGGATCACAAGCAAAGCTGAGAATAGCAAAAGCGCGGGATGTCTCCCAATAAAAACCCAAATGGCTTCCAGTCCCTCCCCCCAAAGTCAGTACAATTCCATGCCCACAGGTGCCCCTAACGGCTCCTGCCAGTCTGCGGGAAAAGTCCTTGACAAGGTGAGATAACCCAAACATGCATTCCTCATTCTTCACTCCTCGCATCGCATCGCAGCCTGGTACAAGGAACAGGAGCAGCCCCTCCCGTACAGCAACTCGTGTCAGCACCATGGCATGGGAACCCGTTACGATGTTTTCCAGGAACATTGGAACAGGGACTATGACAACATGTCCTTAAGAAAAAGTTGAAGTTTGGAGAAAAAGTGCTTATCAGGCACCAGATCAATTCCAACTATGTTAAGATTACATTTGCTGTTTCTATTTCAACTAAGATAAGATTATGTCTCCCATATCTTCAAGTTGCTTGGTATATATATATCGTTAAGTTAGGCATCACATCAAACAAAATAAGATTGATTTATAATGCATACCTAATATAACCCTAATCTTGCATTTTATATTTTTCTAAGGTGAGCAGTTTTGTTTGCTCTCTCAGTCTCCCTCCCTGTCTTTTATGTTACTGTTTGTTTTTTTTCCTGTCCCACAGGGTATAGCTCAATTTCTGTATGGATATGCTCACAAACGAGTTGGCCCACTGGACATGATTCTAGCAAATTTTCCTTCCTTCCTTCCTTCCTTCCCTCCTTCCTTCCTTCCACATTAAATATCAAAGTTGGACCTTAGTTAGAATCTGAAGTATTTGAGACTTAAGTTGGATCTATTACAAAATCACAAAATGTAAGGATTAGAAGGGATCTTGAAAATCATCTAGTTTAGTGCCTTCCAGTGCAGGAATCCACTACTATAGCATCTGTGACAGATGGCCATACAGCTCAGTTTGAACCTCTCCAGTGAAGGAGAGTCTACTACTAAGAAAATCTGGAGGAAATTTTTCTGATGTCCAGATCAATTACTAGCTGAAATTAGTGGGGTTTTTTTGGAAGATACCTCTCATTCTGGAAAAAAGATCCTCAATGAAAGAGTAACATTAGCAGATTTGTCCCCATCTTCCTGACCTTGGTGGGATTAGATGGGTCTAAATCAAAATTTTAACAATGCTTTGAATGACAACAATTCTAAAATAATCTGAGTCCAATTTATATTCATTTATTCAACTTGTGGGTGAAGAGGATGAGAAGAAAGACTTAATTCCTTTTCAATATCTATATATTAGATCTAAGACTTGAGAAGAGTATTAACTCTGGCCAGCAATACTATCGGAAGGAAGATTTAAAATAATCCATGTTTAGAGATAGTGTGTATGTTCAGCGATACAGTATCTATAGTGGGTTCAAAAAAGTCAAGATGGAAGTCATGACCACACAAAGTCCTGCCCCCTTTTCTACATATGTTTGATGCATGCACACAGAAAGAGAGTCGGGGCTTCAATTGCATAGCCATGACTACCATCTTGACTTTTTTGAAACCTCCTTGGGACATAGCTGTAAGTATGTCCTTCTAGAATCACTCATCCAAGATCATCAATAATAGATGTCAGAAAGATGGACTGGCTCAAATTACCTAAGAAACACAAGGAGGAATTCCATTATTTTTTAAATCTGGGCTCCAATTTTTTTATAAGGCTCTGGCTAACCTAAATTTTAGCTTAAATTAAGTGAAATCAAAAGCTGGTCTTCTGCTGTCATTAAGTTCCATCCATGATACAAATGGTAGGTGGAATAACTACTGACATTACTGAACTAAATCTAGGAAGTTGAGAGGAAAATGAATCAGAATCTCCTTGTAAATCTTTTAAAGATTTGCAGGGGCTTGTCAGCTTCTTATTTTTCAGGATTAGCAGCTAATGAAGGACTTCCTAAAAAGAATTAATGAAAGCCCCTCCTAAAATTGAGATTTCTTTCACAGCAAATGAGGCATGAATTTGACTGTAATTTAAATTCTAATTCTGAAAATAAAATCCTGATTTAAGTGGGTATTCAGTGGCTATACTCATCAATCCCAGTAAAATTTGGCACTCATGCCTATAATTAAATACTTTTAAAATTCCACTCTAGTTTATGAACTGTTTGTTTTGTGTTTTATATCAGGCAAATCTGCCCTCCATACTTTATCCATCTACCAATACGTCTGTCTCCTCTGAGTCTGCTTCAAATATAAAAATTGGGCTATTTCTTTTTTGTTCTACTGTGTATATCTGATTTTTTTTGTTCATCTCACTCCTTTTAAAAGTACATCTATTCAAAGCTAAGCAGTTTGCATTTTACTTCCACTTTGCTTGTAGTCACTGTAAAAGAAACATAGTTTTAACATTCAATGACATGCTCATTTCATGGGCTTGTCATTACATTTTGTTTCACAGGTGCCCCTCCAATACAAAGGAAGGGCAAACTGCATATGTTCTTTGAAGTGGATTAAATTGTGAGTTAGACTAACACACACTGCATACGTAAATCCTTTTTTTTCCCCCAGTGCACATAGGAACTTTATTATCAACAATCAGGACTGTGCTATAAATTAAATAGGTATAATACTGCTTTACTAAAAAAGAAGCATGTATTTTATTTTTCTTCATAGTAGTTCATTCATTTTATTTTATTTCAGTTTATATGGCAGCCCATCTCAAAATCATGATTCAGCTGGCTAACAAGAGTTAAAAACACCATAAACAACACCACAATAATAATGAAAATGATTCATGAAAAAAGCTAAGGATACTTCTTGTAAAGAAGTATTGGAGACTTCAATAAACTACAGTTCCTAAAGTTCTTGGGTGAAGTCATAGCACTCTAAGTAGTCCAGAATATAGATTTATAGTGTAGCCTTTTCTTTAGAGATCTTCATAGTGTAGCACTTTAATAGGCAAAACCCAAGTAGGATTTGGAGATATGATAGAGATGCTATCCATGCCTCCATATTTTAACGTATTTGACTTCTTATAAGGCTATATTGTGTTTGGTGACGCAGTGCATCCCTAAAATTTGAGAGGTATGCAAAAGGACCATTCACTTTATCTGTGCATTCATTCATTCTTCATTCCAATAGTTAACTTAAATTGGATCTGCTATGATGTCTTATTCCTTAAATGTGAACTTTAGGAGAAATAGAATTATTCTGGCTTCTAAAACTATGTGAAGTTGAAAGATGGCTTGCAGTGTATCATTCTTGTGACCCATAAAACAAGTAATTCTCAGCACTTTAAAAGGAATATATACTGTGTGCTTTGCAATAAATAGATACATCCATCCGTGTAATAGTTTTTCATCTTAGTTTCACTTCACTTGATCTTTATTTAAAAGAAACGGTCCATCTGAGAAAACTTGTGAAAAGCCACTCCAAAATTATGAATATAATTACTAGGGTGTGCAGATATTGGGACATTTGCTTTGAGAAGGTTCTTTACCTTGTGGAGCCACATCTGATTGCCCTGATAAAGCAAAGTGTCTTGCAGAGACACACTGCTTCATCTCAACAAAAAATTGAGGAGGGGCCAATCTGCTTCAATCTGCAGATCTTGTGAAGAACAGGTTCTGCACATGCACCGTACAGTCTCTCTGTTCTGGGACAGAATGTGGAAGGGGATGTAGAGACCAGATCAGCTGTGAAGATTTGAGGTGAGGACTTGTATTGGTTCTCCCTTGAATAAGGTCAACTCCAAAGGGAGATTAGCCTAGGCAAGTAATTCCCCACAGATAAGTAGTTTACACTCCGTTCCCACCCTCATTTATGAATGGACCTTTTAAAGTTAATCAAAAGTACATTATTATTTCTACTGCAAAAGTCTTTTGCGCAGGACAAGGTGACCTGTCCAGAAATGCTCCACCTATGTCTTCATATGCTTAAAAAAAAATTCATTTTTTTTCAAATTTCAGTCTAAAGTTACACCTTTGTCTTTAGTTGCTCTATTTTTGTTCCATGTAACTTTTAATCCTTTGATTCATATTAAATCTGTTCTTCTGTAAAGGAGTTTTATCTATCTTCTGTTCTTAATTTTACTGCAAGTGATTTTTTCAGGTTCTCAATTGTTTTTAAAATTTGAGAGTGTCAAGTTCCTACAGGAACTCTTTTGGGGCAAAGAAGGACTCAGAAACCATTTAAAAAATCAGTCTACAGATTTTGTGCATGTACCTACTAGGCTCTTATATCTTTTTTACAGAAGATTATACTTCAAAAAATCAGTAATAAATAGATATTTCTCTGGTGTAGATTGCTCTTTTAGTTTTCATCTTTGGTCTGCATTTTGGTGATTTATATTTTAGAAGGTAAATGAAGAGAATCTCATTCTATGAGAATTGAGGAGAAGGGGAAGGAGAAGAAGAAATGATTTAGAAACTTATCAGTTCAGATATGAAGCATGTAAACACCAAGAAACGTTACCTGGCTGAGAGAAACAAATATTTAATGTATTCTAATTCAACATAACCTTTTTGAGTTCATACCGCTTCAGAGGCTAATGCTTACTGGCAGGTTCTATTCTGGCAATTTTTTTTAAAGGGTCTGTTTCTTTTCATTTTATTAGTGCACAAAAAAACAAAACCTCAGGCTATCCAGTTTCTCAGCCAGATGATGAAATGCAGAAGTTACTGAAGAGAACTAAATGAAAAGGGTAAGCAAAAATGATAAGATGCTATGTTATTTTGGGGGGCTTTTTACAAAACTATTATTCTCTTAAAGAACAGCAGCAAAAATGCTCTGCATCTCTTTGCCTCTAATGGATACTACATTTTATATTTATAGCTTTTTGGGATTAGTTCAAATCTGATGTCTCTTCTACAAAGCAAGGATATGGGATATATATATACACACATATATATATACATACATACACACACACACATGCATACACACACACACACATACACACACACGTGTGTGTATGTATGTATGTGTATATATATATGTGTGTGTGTATATATATATGTGTGTGTATGTATGTGTATGTGTGTGTGTGTGTGTATGAATGTGTGTATGTATGTGTATATCTATCTATCTATCTATCTATCTATCTATCTATCTATCTATCTATTTCAGGTGCAGAGAAATAAATTTACTGTGTCCTCTCCATTACATCCAGCCTTTAGATACCCCAGCCCACACCATCACTTCTCTTGGATAAATTCTACAGGTTTGCATCTGCTCTTTATAGTTATGGATGTAAAAGAAGCCATACAGTATTCAATGGGAATGGATTGGCCTGAGCTGCCAAAATGAATTCTACAGAGACATGGACTATGAATAGAGTCCTACACACAGTGTAGGAAAACTCGGCAGATTGCTAGGAAAGCCTTTGGCCCAGGAGAGATCAGAAAAGTCACACACCAGGCATTTCTATAAAAATAATTTTATTTACAGAAAGCAAACATATTTACAGGCTCCCAGTGAGAGCTGCTTAACTCTCTACATGCCTACACAGAAGGAAAGCTGAAACGAAAACAAGTCCAGGCAAGTTCTTCTCCCCAGGTGCAAAAATTAACATCCAAAAAGAGGACAATTAAATTCAACCTCTTCACCCGGCCAAAATGGTTAGTTACCATAGTAACCTTAATCTGTAGTAGAAAACATATTAACAAAAACTCTAGGAAGAAAAAAAAAGTGTAGATTATTGGGAAAGATGGCATTCAAAAAGAAATATTTATATGAGAAAATTGTGCATCAAAAAGTTTATATAAGATGCAGTACCATTTTTTTAAAATGTCCACTGTAAAAGTATGAAACGTAACATATTAATGAACTATATACAAAAATCCGTTGGTTAGGAAAAGTTATGAATGGCAACACATGGCAATTTGTTGCAGAAATAAAGTGATGAGATGGAGTAATGCATTAATTCTTACAATACCAACCATCTTTAAAACTGATTAACCCTATTGGTATGACTGATAATTAATCTGTTTGTTTTTGTGCAGTTAGTAAAAATCTATTCTTAAAAACAATCCCGAAGTTGGATTATCCACATATTAGATATAAAGTTACCACAGAACCTGAGAAAATTCCAAACTGATTGAAATATAACACCATACAAAGAACAGCATTCTTATAATGTTTGTCAGTATATAACTGAAAAATCAAAAATCGAAACTTTTGCTTGGAAGTTGCCCAACTTGATTTATATCCCATTATGCAATCAAGAAAAGTTGACAAGAGCCAATATAGTCCATATATAAACTGCTGTTTGGAAATATAATATTCAGCCATGAAAAGGAGCTGTGGGTATAGACTAATCTATTATAAACAGTGGAATTAGTCAAAGACTAAGAAATTGGAGGTTCAATATGCCAGACATTTACTACCAGATGAATGTTTAGATTCCCATTCATGAAGTAGGCAATGGTTTTTAGTAACTGTTATAAGCAATTAAGTTGCTCATGTAATAACTAAGCATTAGAAAAGTCAAATTAAACCTAATACATTTAAGAGAAGGATTTTGAACTTCATCCAACTTCCATCACTGGAAGGTGGAAAAAGTCTCCATGAGCCATTACAACTGGCCAGTTATGAAATTACCTAAACTGGCATAAATACATAATCGGTACATAATAGAATGAAGATTATCTGCCAAACTCAGTTTTTAAACTGAAGAGTTTTGACTCAGCTGCCTATGCTACATCCATTATATGTGTTGATTAAATTAACAGTGCAACACAGATGTGATAGGAGAAAGTCTCTAAACTATAATGGATATATTGTTTCAGCTGAGAGTTTGAATGTAGGTTGTTCAGCGTGTGCAATAATGAAAGAAAGAATTATTTGCATGAAAGGTTTTCTAAATCCTTGTTGTAAAGTAATACTAAGAGCATTTTTAAATATCATCTAGTACTCTATTTTTTAAAGTGCCTATTAAAATGCAATTGTAACGATCGTGGGGTTGTCTCCCCCTTTATCTGAGGAAGACGTGTACTTCCCATTCGTCCTTCTCACTCAATGAGTACAAAGAAAATATTCAGACCAAAAAGTAAATGATGCACAGGCAGGGAAGTGTTCACAGCCACATAAACACTAAGAAATATATGAGGGAGAAGTATTATCCCCTTAAAAGCAGTCTCTGTGAAATTCATGTATCTGCTCGGCACCTCGGAACAAATAAACTCAATCCAACAAACTTACCCGAAGCCTGTTCCTTTTCATCTTTTAATGTTTTAGGTGGTGAAGTTTGTATTGGCACACAATATTTTTGTCAAGCCTTATGCACATGAAGTGGGTTTGTCAGCAGTTTGTGATGCTTCTCCATCATTACTTGAGCCTCCTTTTTTATTTTTGTTCGTCAGGGTCTCTTATGAGATTTGTCTGTGGATTTGCACTGCATTTTCCAGCCTGATATCCCCCAGGTATGTTGGACTGTAGCTCCCAACATTGACAGGCCACCTGGCTCTGATCAGACCCCTATTAGCACCAAAGGATACTGTAGTGCAGTGGTTCTTAAACAGGGAGTAATTATAACTACCCAAGAGGGTAATTTGAGTCTATCCTGGGTAATGGAACAATTTGTAATTGCTTGTTTCTGAGTAAGGATCCATTCTGAGACTGCTGCTGCTGAGATGCTTGTGTGAAACAAGTTTGGGGGGGCTGTTGTGGGTAATGACATTATTCAAGATCAGGAAAGGGGGTAATTGGGTCAAAGTTTAAAAACAGTTTAGAGATTAGAGCTAATATTACAGGTTTTCTTCCTCTCTATGAAGCATGAATACAGATGGTTCTTTTATCAAAACCAGAGCCACTGCGTTTTCCTACTGGACTCAGTGGGACTGAATTCTCTGTAGACACACATGTAGGTTTCCATTCTTAGATGAATGTGTAGCAGCTGACAGGGTGCTTTTATAGAGACATTTCACCCGTTGCTTTGAGCATGACAATTTCAAAATTCACACTGTATTTAACACTGCTGTTACTACTGCTTGGAAAAGAATCAATAGACTTCTGAATTTCTGTCCCAATTTTGCTTCCTTCAAAAAACCCCAGGATAATAAAATAAAAACATCAAAGAAGGCTGGAAGGTACTGTCTGTTTTTATTCACCTCTGCTGTTTCATAAAAATCCTTACCTGTTCCTTGTACAGGAAAAAATATTGCAATCTAATGACCAGAGAGAGATACATTAAATTTTAAAAACTTGAAGTAAAATTCTGAAGGGATATATTCACTCTTCCTTATATAAAAAATCTCTGAGACAGGGAGGTCAGGTTACTAGCTTCTATTTTCAATGAGACTTGAGAGTTACTGTCTCAGTACTGTAATAACTAAAAGCACATCCTTCTGGTAATACCGAAGAATGTTTTATTTTTAATTCAAGGTTTCCTTAAAATGTAGGCTTATCAATTTTAGTTGATGAACTTTGCAATTACGGATAACATTTCCAAGCGCATCTTTTCTCTATAGGTTCCCCATGATGATGGTGCTAATGATATATCACATACTACCTTTAGGAACTCTCCTAAGTATGCACCATTCCCTCCTTTCTGATTTTGTCATATATTTCTACAGGGATACCCATTAATATCTTGCAGCAAAAACCACAAAGGGTCTTGTGACCTCTTAATAAGAGCAAATGTATTGTGGCTGTTGTGCATTTAACTGAATGTCAATTTCACAGGATTTCCTTGATCTGTTTTCCAAAATCGGTAGCTTTGTTATGTAGATCAAATCTGAATTCTAATTAACAAGCACCTCCGCAATGTCATACGTAACAGGATGGAGAGAAGAAAGCTGGTTTCCAGAATGGTACCTGTCTTTACACTAGATTTTAGTCAAGACTATGAAGTCTGAAAAATTGTCCAGTCATGAGCCTTGTATTTGTATATAAATGTTGTTTTCTCTAAAACAGTGTTTTTCAAACTTGGCAACTTTAAAATATGTAGACTTCAACTCCCAGAATTCCTTAGCATGGGAGTTGAAGTCCACACATCTTTTTTTAAAGAATTTTATTAGATCTAAGACAAAGATAAAAACTACAAAAAAGAAACAAGAAAAAAACCTACAAAAAGAAAAAAGAAAAAACTAAAAAAGAGTGAAAACATAAGAGGAAAAAAAAATTAAACTACAAGAAGAGGTGACTTCCAACTTTTAACAGCAAGTATATACAACAAATTTTCCATAATCAATCCCTTACTCTATATTAAACCAAAATCGCATTATTTCTATAAATCATTCCATTGGCACATTATAAAAATCACTGAATACAGTTGCTCAACCCCCTTATATTAAAAGGAAAAGAAGATATACATATACACATACACACACGCACACACACACATGGAGTATATAAACCTCCTAATCAACCTCTCCCCCAAGGAAATAGTAATTTCCTTCCTACTAACATTCTATACATTTCTGTCTACTATAATAAAAATCAAACTAAAAAGCATATAAATTGCCTGCCATTATAATTAATAATACAATTATAATAATCTTAATCACATTAAGCCTAAAACCAAGCAGTTATTATTATACCTTGTTGATCCAAATCATTAAACATGAATGAAGTCAAACCAGCCCTAGAAGCTATCCAGATAAATATTCTTAAGCCCTTACCCCACTTCAAAATAAACCAGAGTATTTACGTATCCCCACAATACACACAGAGCTTTTTTCATAAAGAAATTAGACAGCCCAACTGCCCCCCTTAAGAACCGCCCAGAGTCCCTCTTTTGGGGGAGATGGGCGGTGGCTAAATTTGATCAATCAATCACTCAATAAAACTCCAACTTCTCAACAAAAAGCTTCCCATACATAATAACTGCTTCTTTTCCATAACATTCTATCAACAATTCAATTTCACTTACAGCTTGCAATTCTATCTGTCCCTTTAATTTCTTCAGCTCAACTATCCAATCTTCATCGAGCATTTCAACAGAAGCCCTGATCTCATTACTAGAAGAAACATTTCTATCTTTGTTAAGCTCTTCAATTTCTTCCATGACATCCCCAATCAGATGACACATTTTAAACCTCATATTTTCCACAATGTCCTGAATGCCTTGCATAAAAACTTGACAGGAATCAAAAAGGATCTGTTTAAAGTCTTGATCAAAATCTGAGAAAGTCTGCTTGAAATCCTCCATGTCTCATGCAGTAGATTATGGCGCCCCCTAGGTACTTAACCAGTGAAAGTGGGAGATAATAGAAAAATTCCAAAACATGCTTACAGAAGTAAAAGTATGACAATAGGCAGTTCCCCAGGGAAAGTAGCAACAGAAAGCTGAAAGTTCAAAACAGCAGATTCAACATGAAGGAAAATGTTAAAATCTTCAAATTTAGTACGAAAATAATAGCAGGGAGACGATTACGTACTCTCAACCTTCCTTGATATTTGGATGGGAAGCAAAATCCAAAACTTAAAAAAAAAATTTTTTTAAGAAATTAATCACAAAAATAACGATAAACACCAAGCGAACATGTTTCTCCTTGCTGTAGAAAGCCTCTCGTAGGGTACATAAACTTAAAAGAAAAATAGATTGGGTGATTTAGAAATGGGGTGGCCAGTCTTAATGTTCCTTTAAGGCTACTGTGCTGCTTGGAAATGGTGACGCCCCAGCCTCCTGGCTGCTCTTACCAGTTGATCGTGAATGCTGTTTGTGATTTTCTGGCTATAAGTAGCCTTCCTTAGGACAGGTGGGGTAATTCTGAGTATTTTCCTTTCTCCAGAAAAATGCTCCTGGGCTTCAGGAAAAACCTGCCTGAGCCAAAAAATTGCCATGTTGTCAATTCTGCTCAAGGGACCCGTGAGCACAGCTGTTCAGACTACCATGTTCCCACCGGAAGCCCAAAGTCCACACATCTTAAAGTTGCCAAGTTTGAAAAACACTGCTCTAAAACATCAAATATGCTTTTATCCTATTTGGCTCACCAAATGAAGTGGTCTGAACTGTGCTAAATATATGATAACATACATGTACAGATATTGGAAAGCAACCCCAGTGAGAACTGTCCAACATATGTATATTAGCAGCTACAGCTATTGTGTATTTTAGCATGTATGTATGTACACTCTGTGCAAATAGCTAAATACGTGCTCCCAGTCCTTGGGAGAAGCTTCCTTAAGTATGAAATGGATTAAATCAAGTAGTTCAACCAGTGCCATGTGCCATAGAAAGGATGCAAGTTGTGAACTTCTTGCTTACTGTAACCTTAATAATCTTGTAATTGTTTTAGGAGTCTCAAACTTTATTTCAAATTTTAACTTTTTAGAGCCAGTTTGATCTAGTGGTTAAGGCAATGGGCTAGAAACCTGGAGACAGAGTTCTAGTCCCGCCTTAGGCATGAAAGCCGGCTGGGTGACCTTGGGCCAGTCACTCTCTCTCAGCCCAACTCACCTCACAGGGTTGTTGTTGTGGGGAAAATAGGAGGAGGAAGGAGTATTAGGTATGTTCGCTGCCTTGAGTTATTTATAAAAATAATAAAGGCAGGATAGAAAATAAATAATTTAAAAAAAAAATCAGAGGGGAAAAAACCTACTTAAGAAAGACTGCCCCCCCCATAATAAGGTTTTGTGGGGGGGAATATCTTGGGTATCAGCTTGGGGACAAAGAATGGTTGAGGGCTATACTGTGCTATCAATGACCTGTGTAGAGGCAGCTTGTAATCCCCTCTAGGTCATTCTTGGAAACAAGATTTTCATGAGAAGATGGACTTTCTCCTCCCTTTGTTCTTGTGATTTATTTTGTACTTTTAATTATTTTAACCTTTTTATGGTTTTTTATGATTGTAAGCTGCCTAGAGTCACTGCTGAGATGGCTGGCTATAAAAATTAAACAAACAAATAAATAAATAAGCACTACCCACCCCATCCTATGTTGGCCCTTGCAATACCTGTGTTTATACATGTTTGTAAATTAGGCAGCAGCATCAGAGAGATCAGGAATGGGAATGATAAGTGATGGGTTCAGCCAAACTGCACAGAGGACCACACAGAGCTTTGAGAAAGCTGCAGAAGAGGGGAGCAAGGGATTGTACCTCCTATCCTTGTTTTGAAGGAAATATGTCATCCTTCATCTTTTATAATGGTCTAGCTGTCCAGCTCAATTTTTTTTATGTTGTTAAGTTTCCTTATGTTAGATAATGGGAGAATGGAGCTCAAGAATTAGGAACAGGTTGGGGTGAACTATTTCCAGGACTAATGTTGGAACCAAGAATTCTGCTAAGAAGCATGTGCAGTCCTTACGGTTCCCTAGTATAGAATATGAAACGTGAAACAGCATAAGGAGCACTAGGATGCTGGTTTCAAAGGAAAAGGCTGACGCCTGGTGAACAAGTAGCTTTCTGTTGCAGTAGGTGCCATGAACCAAGAAGTGTTCTGTCATTTTCATTCTGTTTTCCATCACAAGGACAGAATGTCAAGCTTTTGGTATTTACTGAACTGCTGGGCAAGAAAACAGAATTGATTTTCCGCTTCCTGTGAAATATTTTGACCAGAGAATGGGTTGAATTTGTTAAAGAAGGCAGCTGCACAGTGTTGAAAAGGAAAATGTCAGTGATGGTGGCACCAGTCAAAATGGCTGAAATAACATTTGCACAGCAGTAACACAAGAGAAAGGATTTCATGTGACATTTGGGTTTCTTGACACATAATTGACACAATAATGCCAAGAATGCTGGTTAATGCTCTGGCAGTTGGGCAGAAACAATTGTGTCCAAA
This sequence comes from Candoia aspera, assembly GCF_035149785.1. Lineage (NCBI taxonomy): Eukaryota > Metazoa > Chordata > Lepidosauria > Squamata > Candoiidae > Candoia > Candoia aspera. The sequence continues at coordinate 59,939,987 of NC_086159.1, read as the reverse complement.
ATTGCAAGTCACATTTTGAGCCTTTACGGCACTACAAATCCTTCAAGGACCCTGTTGATTTTTATGGCTATCAAATGACATTTCTCTGAGGACCTGTTCAAGAGCTTGCTAGCTTACCCTGCTGCTAACAGGTAGCTATGTGTGAAAAGGCTTCTGCATTTTGTGAAAAAGTTAGCTAATTAAGTCTGACTTTGAAAGCACTTCACAGAAGACGAAGTCAAGCAAAATTAGTTATACTTTCTCATTCAAAAGAGCCCCCTCCTCCATGGGTTTGGTAATACAGGCTTGGATTAAAAATTAGGGATGCATAGAATAGACCCACTGGAGATCTAGGAGATCCAATTTACTTATGGTGAAATTGGACTGAAAATAAATTACAGGGTTTCCACGTTTCGTCCTATCAACTGTTCTGAACTAAGTCTTACCTTCCCTTTCCCAGCTGCTGTCCTTTATCCCTTTATTGGGAAAAGGAAAAGAGTTTATATTTGATTGGCAGATGAGAAAATATTTTAATGCTGAGCAGGTGGAAGCTAGTGGAAATCATGTTCTTCCTGTCTGTGTGCAGATGAAGGAACATTATTAGGTTCCTAGAGGAAGACGTGCTGGAATGCAGCAGACACCTTAGGGGTTGAAGCCGTTGTTGAGGTAATTTTAAAGAATATGGATCGCCTGAGTATCAAGTATGGGCCATCCAACCTGGTGCTCTTCAGGTTGCCAAGTGAGGCTGAGGGCTGCATATGGCCTGTAGATTGCTCATTCATGGTCTGCATCCCACCATAAATTTTCCCCATCCTGTCACCCTTCAGATACATGAGACAATTTTGAAATAGTGACTCAGTTTTGTGAAGATTTGATCACATCAACCAGTGAAAGCAGATTTATGAATCAAAGCAGTGACTTGCTTCAATGTAGCAAATAAAACTGGAAGACTGTAAAATGCCTTGCAGATTCAAAGGACGTTTTGCTACTTCTGGAGTTGTTACAGTGTGCAGTGTTGCAATTTCATTTCCCTTTATGGAAAATGCTGGGGGGGGCTCTCTGACATTGATATGACCAAACTAGCTGACCAATGAGTTCATCATCTCCACAAACTCTACTTACCAGAAATGTTTTGGAATTTTTGGAAAGCAAAGCAGATCCCAAGGCCTATGAGATTACTCGAGAATAAGGGATAGGGTTAGATAACAATTCTTGGTTTGGTAGAGTATAAAAGGTTTACTTCTTTAATGGAGACAGCAGCTTCAGACTACACTATGCCCTCCTGTACTATCTTTAGTCAAATGGTGCACTCCCTGTATGCTTCATGAAAGGAGCCCTTGGTAGCAGGGCCACACACAATCTTTTACTTCTCCTGGATTGCTCGGAAGAGATAACTTGCCCCACACTGCCTGTGAACTAAGGCATACTATGAACTGGCTGGTGGAGGAGTGGTTTACAAAGCATGGCAAATTCACCCAGTTTCATAGTAACTGACAATGGTGCCAGTGTCATCGAGGATGATGTACAATGACTACTGCATGGGCATTCTTTTTTTGCTCATGCGGAGTTGGATTTGTTTACACCAGTGCTACATGCCACCCCATTGAGTTCTGCTGCAAAATCACATCCTATTTTTCACCACAACATGAAAGGTGGGAAGCTTCTGTGTGATCAGTAGTCAGTGGAACACTGGTTTTTAAGCATGTGATGACAGTCTTGTTGGAGGAAATGGATTATCTAGATGCCAGCTGCATTGGTTGCCAGTAGGCTTCCAGGTGCAACTCAAGGTGCTGGTCACCACCTATATACCCCTTCATGGCATAGGGCCTGGACATCTGAGGGACTGCCCATCTCCAGTTGTCTCTGCCCACCCAGTACATTCAAGCAGAGCAGGTGTGCTCCAGGTCCCTTCAATTAAATGCAGTCTTGTGGGACCAAGGAAGTGTGCCTTCTCTGTCGTTGTCCCATACCTTTGGAACAACATTACCCCAGAGATACACACATCACCCTCTCTCATGTGGTTGTGGAAAGCCCTTAAGACCTGGGGTTAACATGGGTCTAATCTATTGGTGGGCCCCTATTGTATTGTTACTTTGTATTTTCTGCATTGTTTGGTGGTCTAGTTGTTTTTGTCCAGGCTGCCTATGTTTGTGGGTTTTTTTTAAAAAACTGTTTTACTCTTTTATAAGATGCTTAGAGGCTTTTGAAGTGGATGACCATACTAATTTTTTTAAAAAAATTAATAGATGTGCAGGGAAATAATTCAAAAATATATTGTGATGAAATCCTTGAAAGCATGCAGCTGAAATTTGGCACAGTTAATTTTCATCCCATCCTTCCCCAAAAAAGTGTAATGTGCAGGACACTTCATATTAAATATGGGTCTTTGCTTCTTGTTGTTCCTTCTTCTTTTTTAATGAGTCTCAGTGTGGCTCAAATTCCATTGCCTTTTCTTCAGATTTGAAATCTGCAACTTGAATCAAGTCTGAACTGATTCTTCCAGGCTTAATATGAAACCCATGGAATGGGTGGAATAATGATGGTAACAGGAATATTCTAGGAAAAGATATGTCTGGCTAGCTATCTGGTATGCCGCAACATTTTTTATGGTTTATCGATACATAAAAAAAGCTACTGCTCTAGTGTAATGGTCTAAGACTTTTTCTCCTAGATAAATAAGGTTGCGTAATTAATAGTGCTTATTCTTCTAGACTTTATCCTAGATTGATTAAGTATAAACCAGTCTTGTAGCTTTTAATGGCATCGTCATTAGGGAACAAAGGCTTGTAGTATGTCATGTGTTAGGCCTGATTCCCCCTGAAGTGATGAAGCTGTGTCTTAAGATGAACCACTTCAAATTGCATATAGGGGACTCATATGATTGAACATCTCTCTGGAAAGAGGGCAAGCTAGAACAGCTCTATCTACTTTTCTATTTTTTGGTGATAGAGATTCATTCATTCACTCATTCCACACATAGGAGATCCACTGCAGACTGATGGCCAAGCAGCTTTATATGACTGATAGCCATGTAGGTCTGTTGTGGAGATTGTAAAGTGAAACAACAGGCACAAAGAAGTGGATATCCAACTCTTTCCTTTTGTCTGGTAAAAAGCAGCTAGCTGTGGTGGTTTTAGAATAAGTCTAACACAAGGGGAAAAGATTAAGAATTTCCTTTCTCTGATGATAACATGCCACCACTGCAGCAGCATTTTGTAACACAAACTGTTGCCTGCAAGCTACGTGGGTTCAGCACAACAGCAATTAAAACATGGAGTTATATTAGTGTTCATATGGGCCAGTCTTGTATGTGAAGAAACATCATAATGGGGAAGATTAAGAACTGTAACTAACTCTGAGAAACACGCAGTGACACTGAAGGGAAGGCACAATTTTATTCATTTTAAATATTCCTGTACTATTTGCCTGCTATGTATCCTCAGATTTATATCTTAATTTAAAAGGTAATCAAATGTATGCAAACATTTTAAAATACTGAAGCAGATAAACCACTGTCCATGAGTATGAGAGCAAAACTAGGGCTCAACTCCTTAATCCTACTGTTCTAAGCATATATGGCCTCTGAGAAATAATTAATAAAGGCCACAAAATGGAATGTTGGGAAGAAGGAAATTCCTGTCCATAGGCACTATGAGATTATAAGTAGGAGAATGAAAGAAAGAGAGAAGAAAAGTCAAAAGATAGATACAGAAAGGAAGGAGGAAGGAAATGGTAGCTGGGGCTACCAGATTTGGGTGTGAAAATCCAGACAACTAGTTGGAGCAAAGATGGAGCAAAGAGCTAGATTTTCTGCATATTTCTGATGTCATCTAATAGTTGTCTGCAATCTAAATCTGATAACCCTAAGCAGTATCATAATGGGTGTCAAATGGCAATTTGAATAAAAGTGCTTTCAGAATGCTTTATGACTGCTGCATAAGTTTTTAGCAATGTCATGCTTGCTGTTTCTTCATAGATTCTCACAAGCATTCCTTTGAATGGAAAGCTGGTCAATGGCTGTATTGTTGTTGAGTACTCCCTACATAAAATTCCTAGAACCTCTGGAACTCTGCTTCCATGTATTCAATTTACTGTGAAAGCCTATATGCATTATACCTCACTTTCCAAATATACATACCAAACATGTGGATGTTGAACATGAACCATGGCTTATTAGGATGGGACCAGTGGGTATATCTCTGCTGAGAACACTGAGATAACACTGAGAAGTTATGAAATCCTGTTTAAGCAAATACAAACATACATGCCTCATTTTCATAATTATCTGGTCAGAAGAAGTGATAAATCTGGGGCCATTATTATCTCATTCAATACTTCAATACAAAGTAGTTGGATAGGAAATTACAAGAGCTACTGGCTAGGCTAAGACGTAGAAAAACATTCAGAAGGAAGTAGTGGCAAGCTACTTCATTCTACAACCAAAAAACTGCATGAGTGTGTCCAGGAGGTCATCAGGAGTTGAGTTTGATTGGAAACAGGCTTTTCCTTGATGTACATTTATTTATATTATATTAATTGGTGAAGTTATTATGGCTGATCGTGACAGGTAATCAATGTAACTGTCATGATGTTATAAAATTCTTTACTGTCAGAGATAGAACCTTTGATTGATAGACTGTGACAGTTGTGATGGGAATTTGGAAAGGGGAACTCTTTATATTTGTAAACTCCTCTGAAACATGATTTAATATTGATTTACAGGTGTCATCTACTGATTTCCTCAATACTAATTCCCTTAAGTTCTAATCCTAACTTTAGAAGAAATACCTAAAAGGACATCCTTCCATGTGCTTCTCAGGACCTCTAATGGTGGTTGATGCTAGTGCTCAGCTGAATGCACTGTCTTTTTGAATAAGCCATGAGTGTTGCCACCACAACTACCACCCAGTTTTTTTCTTTGGGGCTTTCTAAAAATACCTGCTCCTGCAAGATAGTATTGGTTTGATAGGCTACTAAAAACATGGGAGAAACTGTCTCATTTACCAAGGCTGAACTGGCATGTAAAGCCAGATGACAGAAGTTTCTTTGGAAAAGCACTAGAAGATGCAATTTCAGGATAAAATGGTGGCTGTCCTTTAAAGAATTTGCATCAGCTCTGCTATTTAAATGTAGTTCTGAATATTGTTGCTGGATGCAATCCTTCCTTTCTGAAAATCCAGTAGATCTCAAAGATGATTTATTTTATTTTATTTTATTATTTTAACACCACCCAACTCCAAACTGACTCTAGGTGTTGTGCAACAAAACCAAATAGAAGTATTATATTATATTGTATAGAAAATACAATATAATAATTACAATAAAGTTGTAAGAAAAGAATGAAGAACAAGAACCTATGGTGAACAACACCCATACCCCCAAACAGATCTGACAGGGGTCCCAACCACTCCAACCCACAGCCTGAGAGAACAGCCAGGTCTTTAAGGCTTTTCAGAATGCTATCAGGGTAGAAGCCACAAGCATATCAGGGGGAATCTCATTCCAGAGGGCAAGCACTGGGACAGCAAAGGCACTTTTCCTGGGTCCCAATGTTACCTGGAATTTTTAGGCTTCCTTCTTAGCTTTTTAACAAAGGACTATATTAGCATTTAAACATGGCATCCATGCCTTCTTTTCAAGTTCAAGAAACCATGTTTTCCTTTTACCCAAATCCCTTTCTTTCTTTCACGTGCAAAAACTAGCTTTTTCAGCAACTAAACAATAGAGAGCATATTCTGAAAGTCCTTGAATACACTTGCAGGTTTTAAGATGATACAAACCCAGCTGGCAAAGGGAGTGGCATAACCCATAAATTTGCCACTTGGGGAATGTTATTTAGAATCGATGTTTTCTCTTGTTCAATTCCCACATGTAATCAATGTCTTTTATTGTTTGATTACTTGCTTTATGATGTATCACGTATACCAAATGCATGTGTCATCTGTCTCTGTGCCCTATAAAAGGACTTGACCACCACCACCACCCCACAATAGAGGCTTTTGCCTGAATTGCTGTGTGATTCATGTTTTCAGGTAAGCAAAAAACCACTTTGCAAAGTTAGTCTCTCTCCCAAATTCAGGAACCAAGTTTTTATCAGCTCCATGCCAAACTTGGGGTGCCTGACTTTCTAGGCAACACCAATAGATGTCATTGTTTATCTGAAGGGACCTGGAGCACGCCAGCCCTTTCAGCTTGTGCTAGGTTGGTAGGCTGATGGAATACAAAACGGTAGAAGTTAAGTGGGTATCTTACATGTTACTCTTTTAGCCTACAGGTATACCGTATTCTAGGTCAACTTGATTACACTTAAGGACTTGGCTCTCAATTAACTTAATCAACTGAGGTGCCATTGATTTTGAAAGAATTAAAACAAACAAACAAACAAGCCAACAGCAAGAGTTAATAAGACCGCTGAAAAAGAGAACAGGAAACTGTTATATATGGAATCAGAGTATGAATGTATAGAACCCATTTTAAAAAAAAATTATTAGATGAAAAGAGACAAGAAGAGACAAGAAAAAAAAAACATGTCAAAAGCAGAGAAAATAGGAAAGAGAAAATCATTCAGCCTAATTTTTAAACATGTCATTCAACCTTGACCACAGGAAATACTATTAGTTGGTCTTTCCATTACATCAGTAGACAGCCAGCTCAAATCACATCAGTGAGTCAAGACTGTAAATCTGGACTCTTGCTGACTTTGACATTGTAAACAAATCTTTTTTGCTGCCTTCCATGGTTGGGGTAACACCAGCATACTCCAGGCCCCACACTAGCTTCCGATTGACTTCCAAGAGCAACTCAAAGTGCTGGTTTTGACCTTTAATGCCCTGTGTGGCTGGGTGCCAAGGTATCTATGGGACCATCTTGTCCACCAGTTTCAACCTGCCCTGCCTAGTGTGAAGGGCTCAAGAGAATCCATTAGTATTTAGTAGCAGTAGTAGAGATAAGGTAGATGGTGGGTCATAGGTAGTTTTTCTGTCAGCATGACTACCATGGGGAATACCTTTCCCCTGAAATTTGATCAGCTCCCATTTTAAGAAATTATTAAAAACAGGTAGTTTTGGTTATGAATGTTGCCCCCTATTTATTGTTCTATTTGTGGGTATGTTATTGTGATTTTTTAAAAGAAATGTATTAGGTTATAGTTTTAAATGTTATTTTCGATTTCCTATTTTTTACAATTTTTTTACTGTGGTAGAAATAGAATTTATGTATGTGGGTTTGAATCAAAGTGAATATTTGTAGCTCAGGGTTGAATTGTGGAGTCCGTGGTGCTCTCTGAGGCTTGTTGCTTTCTTGCAGACATTTCATCGCCAGACTAGGCAACATCTTCAGTGCAAAGAGGGAGTGGGCCTTGCTCTCAGATTATATACCGTGGCTTGCCCTGCTTGTGTTGGTGGGGGTGTTGTTCTCCCCTTGGGAGTTCTTTGATTGGTCTGTTGTTTGCTGCTTGGTTGATTGCCTGAGTTAATAGTTCCTTGATTAGGGTGTATTGTGCTGTTTGATGGTTCATCTGGTGTTAATCCTAGTGTAGATTTTTGCCTATCTGGGTGTTGATTGCTGGCAAGGGAGTGTACTGGTCTTTTGGCTTTTCTATTGTCTCTTTTGAATGGTATGTAAATGTTGTTTAGCTCTTTGTGTCTGTTGATGTGGATTTGCTTGGGTTGTTTATTTATTTATTTATATTTCAATTTTTTATCGCTGTCCATGTCTCCTGAAAAGGGGACTCTGGGCGGTTGTTCTCTGGTTTGTGCCATTTTTGTCCTTAAGTAAGTAAATGTCAAAGAGTTTGTAGGTCCACTGAAAGGAGAAAATGGTGAACTGGTAACTGGTGTTGGTGAGAAGACAGAACTTGTTAACTCCAATTTTGTCTCCTCCTTCTTTCAAAAGGAAAAAGGAACCCTAGCTGGTCATTATTATGCCATAAGGGAAAAGAGGGAATGTAATCTTGAACAGATTACTAAACAGCTGGTTTCTGAGCAGTTGGATAAGCATGCCAGAAGTAGCAGCCAGCATGGGTTTGTCACAAACAAATCTTGCCAGACTAACCTTATCTCCTTCTTTGATAGCATTGCTACTTAGTGGACCTGGGGAACACTATATGCATAGTGTACCTAGACTTCAGCAAAGCCTTCGACAGTCTTTCTCACAATACCATCTTTTTTCAGTACTAAAATATAGGATAAATGCAACTATTGTTAGATGCACTCACAAATGCCTCAATAAGTGTAATGATTGCCTACCCTAAATTGGACCATCTCAGGGGATCCTGGAGCTGTGCCTTCTCTATCATACTGTATCATCCCTCAGAGGTCCATCTGCCCTGACCTTGCCAGCTTTAAAAACCTGGCTTTTGAAACAAACCTGAGACCAGGATGGTTTTTGATCCTGACCGGTGGATGAAGATATTTAGTTGTATTTTAGTCTCCAATGCACTATATTTGTATATTGCATATATTATGGTATGCACACCCCATAGAATCTTTAGATCTGATGGCCCATAAATTTAAAACAACAACTGCCACACAAAGACTGCTTGTTAATGGCTCCATTTCAGCTTGTAGGGAAATACTGAGTGGAGTGTCACATGGCTCTGTTCTGGATCTGTGCTTCTCAATATTTTTATCAATGACTTGGATGAAGGATTTCAGTGGATTCTTATTAAGTCTGCAAATGGCACAACCCTTCTAATAATTCAGATGATAGAAGATTTAAAAAGATCTAGACAGTGGGCTGAACTGAATAGTATGAAAATGTAAAATTCTGCATCTGGGTTGAAAATGGATGGGAAAACCTCGGTTGGTAGTAATAAACATGAAAATGATCTGGGTGTCCTTGTGGACCACAATGTAATATAGCTCCTAAAAGAACAATAACAGAAGCATAGAGTTCAGGTCACAGGAAGTAATTGTTCTAGTCTATTCTGTCCTACTAAGGCCCATCTTGGAATACTGTAACCAATTCTGGATAATACAGTTCAAAAAGGAAAGTAACAGATTGGAGCAAGTTCAAAGGATGGTTATCAAGATGGTAAGAGGTCCAAAATGGTTAAAGGATCTAGTTGTATCTAGCATATAGAACAGATGATTGAGGAATATATGCTAGCATGTATGTATATATGTATATTTGATATGCTTCAAATATTTTATATTGTATAGAAGAGGAGTGAAGTTATTCTCTAGTACCACAGGGAACCGGACCAGAACCACCTTTAAAGCCCTACATGGCATGAGACCTTATGGGACTACCTCTCTCCAATAGTTTCTGCTCATCACACCAGATGCTCCAAGACCCATCAGTGAAGTAACGTCACTCAGTTAGTCCTCAGAAACATCCCTTCTCTGTTATGGTGTCTGTCTTGTAGAACAGCCTGTCCCCCCAAGAATCAGCAGCCCTGTTAAGACCTGGCTATTCGTCCAGGCAGTGGGGCTAGAGTGTTAATTGAGCTCTGATGTGGGTGGAGGTCTGTTTTATTGTTGTGAGATGCGGGGGAGCGGCTGGACTCAACTACTATTGCTATTTCTTTTTTTATGACTTTATTACATTTATGGATTGTTATTGTTGTTTTTAATTCATTCACCACCTACACTGCTTTGGTAGATGGATGGCCATATAAATATGTTAAACCAGCCAACCAACCAACCAGTGGGTAAAACTCCAAGGAAATATATTCAGGAGGAACTTCTTGATAATATGAGCAATCAGCCTATGGAACAAGCTGCTTCATAAAGTGGTAAGTGCTCCTTCACCTAACATCTTCAAACAGGCTGGATGCCCATTCATCAGAGTTGCTCCAATGGAGGTTGGACTAAAGACCTGTAAGATCTCCTTCAACTGCATTATTCTGTGATTTATATTCACTCCTTTGCCATGTGTAGGCATGAATAGGCTTAGGCTTAAACCACATATTAAAAACATATATTTTTCTAAGCAGATGCTCACCACTCATCATTCTTATTTATTCTTTCAAGATTACATATTCTCTTTCTGTCTCCAAGAATTTGCCAGCCATTCTTGGAGATGCCTAGCATGCTAAGCACTCTTATAAACATTTTAGAAATGTATTATTCATGGACACAAAATCTTATTTTATTTTCCTTGGATATTAGGAAACAACTGAGGATTAAAATCTCTATTTGCATGTACCTACATGTGCATATGCACACAGGCTATGTTTACATCACTCCTCAAAGCATACGCTGTATCCAGCAACACTGAGTCATAATGCCTTCTGGCATCGGGGGGGTTACCTATAGCCATGAGATGTCATTGAAAACTGCTGTAGGAAATGGGACAAGATGCCAGTTGTTAGCTTTATATATCCACTGCACTGCAAAGCTCACTGAGGCCATGGAGGTCTCCTAGGGAAAAGGAAATAGTTTGTGTCTGCCAAGGAACCAGCATCGTAACATCTGTAATATGAAGATAACAGCTCTTGATTACAATTTTTTGCTACCTGAACTAACAGAGAATCAAAAGTTGTTACTACGTGACTAGATAAATGATTGTGGGGTATGACTGAAGTCAAGACACCACTGAAATCTTCAGCAATTATTTCCTCACTAAATGCAGGAAAGTCTCTACATGAACCTTTTAGTTTATTCATACTATAAACTGTATTTCAGTGTTATGTGACAAACTACTTTTTTCCATGACTTCACAAAAGCTCTGTTCAGAGGAACACATGGTAATACATATTAAGACTTCTAGATGACTGCAAAAATCCAGATGACTCAAGCTAGCAGCAAAGAATTAGAGTATTTTGTATCTTTGCTGCCATCTTCTTGTCATCTGGATTTTTGCAGCCCCAAACTGACAGTACTACTTATATGGGTCTAGTTTATGTGTAATATATATTTCTGAAAGTATAATTAAGCATTGCATTTTTTTTCTGCATGTGTAATATAGCCAGATACACAAGCTATGATAATCACCGAATGGCAAATATACGAGGTATTAATGCAATCTTCTATACACTCATACCTTCTCTGTATGTTTTGTGTGTGTGTGTGTGTGTGTGTGAGAGAGAGAGAGAGAGAGAGAGGGAGAGAGAGGTGGCCTTGACCAGTGATCTAACCATGAACGTATCTTTGTGCAACCTAAATCCAGCAATTGTTTATGGATGTTCAATACACGGTCATACTCTTTGAAAACTACATTGCAGTTCAGCAAAATATTACTAGGAACAACACACTTCTTATTCTTCATCTTTCCAGAAAAATACTAAACTATGTAATTAAAGGTAAACCATTGCTTTATCTCTTTCACTTGTTTCATAGCTAGCACTGATGTCATTTTATTTATGTCTTGCAGGAGACTGTTTTAAATGTAATTAAGGACAATTTAATTAGTTTAACACTGATTTAAAGGAAAAGTATTGTAGTCAGCCTTCTAGGCCAGTTCCTATGTCTCACAAGGCCCACCAGCTGTTAACATTTCTTAGCTTTTTTGCCAGCTTTATAAAATATTAAAGTTTACTATGGGGTTTCTGCTTATTAAATGATCAATGCCCCTAATTCTTTACTGTTAATTTCTTTTTTGCTGAAATTATAAATCATCCTACTTTATGTTTTGGTTTCATTTTTTAGTATGTGTGAATATTATATACAGAGAGAGAAAGCTGCTACAAAATATCATTTGATTTGCATTTTTAAACAAAGTAACCAAATTGCATTTCTTGTAACAATACGCTGTTTGGAATGTAACTGTTCTTCAGAAAGAATACATCTCCTAAATTTGCAATAAGGTTGCATATGAAAACTAATAGATCTGTGCAATAATTTGGATTTCATTTAAATGAGATGCTCTGAAACACATGGGATCTCAAATGCAGCACCTATCTCTGACCATTAAAGCAGCCATACCTTTTTCAAATCAAACTTAAAGCACTTCAGAACTCTAAAAGCTAATATGCCTTTTTTTTGGGGGGGGGGTGCTTTCAAGTCAGTCTTAACTCCTGGTGACTGCCTGGACAAGTCCCTGAAGTTTTCTTGCAAGATTTCAGAAGTGGTTTGCCATTGCCTGCTTTCTAGGGCTGAGATAGAGTGACTGGCCCAAGGTCACCCAGCTGGCTTAGTGCCTAAAGCAGGACTAGATCATGATCTCCTGGTTTCTAGTCTGATGTCTTAACACTACACCAAACTGGCTCCCTTAGTATGTCTTCAGGCATATTTTTTTTAATGTAGAATGATTTGGAGATTTAACATAAAACTACTGTCTTCCTATAATTTGTGATGAGTTTTCTCACTTTATCTACAGTAGGGAAGAAAATTGAACAACCTTGTGGTACTAGTTAACTTACGCAAAACCTTAGCTTTGTGGTTAGTCAACTTGACATGGTGATATCTCCTGTTCTTATAATGCTTACAGTACTTTCATCCTTGTATTTACTTGTGTTCACTATCTTTGCAAAAGGCTATATAATTCTACAATAACACTATTGTATACACATAATGAACTTATATTATGCAAAATTCATGATGAGCAAGTGTTCCCTCACCCTCCTTGGTAGCCAAGATCAATAGTAATCATATGTACACAATCTAAGCAACATAGTGAAGTGGGAACCACACAGAATTCACATCAATGAGGCTGTCAAGCCACTTGGAAGACTCTCCACCACAAGCATAACTTTCAAATGACTTCTACTTTGAAGAAGTCTACAAGTGTTGAAGTTTCTAGCTGGTTGCTTTAAAGCATGTTGTTAAAGACTGAATATTCAGCAAGCTGGTTGAAAAGTGTATTAGGTTTGACCCAGTAAAGATATATTTGCTGACTTAGATCTAAGCTAATGAGGACTTCTTGAGTAAGACAACTCCATCTATTTGAGGACAGAAAACCCATAGAGTCATAGCCAACATATCCTCCTCCAGTTAATTCTTAAGGGAGCAATCCTCCCTTACAAAAAAATGATGAATGTCTTAAATAAAGATGTACAGGTGTTTGCCAAAATCCAAGAAGACTGCAATAGTTAAAGATCCTCCCAGTTTTGATTCTTTGGGATAGAGGGAAGTTTTTAAAAAACTTACACTATCTTAATTATATGTGTATACTTCAGCCCTGGACTAGACATTAAGCAAAGCAAGCACATGCTTAGGCACCGAGGGAATGGGGGGCACCACAGAGTATTTTCCCCTAGCTATCATGCACTTAACTCTTTCACTGCCACACTCAACTTTAGTTTTCAGCCTAAATGTTTTGTCAGTTAAGCAATGGAAAGGCTGAGGGGCACCATTGTTGGGCTGTGTTCAGGGCATCAATTAGCCTTAACCTGGACCTAGTACACCTACTCTGAGGAAGCTAGTTGCAAAACTACTGAAATATCAGGGTATATTCACTGTTTCATGCAGTGAATGAGTTTGATGATATCTGAATATATATGATCTTTTTTCCACTGGAAAAGTTAAGTTTAATAATTCCATGCCTTGAGTTTCCAGTAAGCAATAGTGTCAGTGGCTGCACAAGCAGTTCCTCAGATTAACATGGCCTTGAGCTGTTTAGGGCCTAGAGCAACGACCTGAAAATGATGATTGCCACCTCATGCAGAGCTTTCAATGCAAAAAATTATAAATATGCAGTAAGAAGCCCGCATGAGTAACTTAATAGTAGCCAAACCACTTTCAGGGGAGCCCTGCATAAAGCTTGTCACAGTAATCCAGTGTAATTCATCTGCGTATCAAGTCAAAATATTTCAGAAAGACCGCTGACGGATTCAGGAGTTTTAAGCGGTGAAATCAATACGCAAGGCTTAAGATACCCATTTTGCTACTTGAAACAATCCCAAACCTCAATAAATGCAAAAAAAATCCCAAAAACAAAAACAACCAGAATTACACCTAGTTCTGGTTGCCACAAAACAGACCCTGCTACATGCAGTTTCCAAGTCACATTTTTTACAGCTCTGTTCTAGGCAAATGCTGTGCATTCAGAAGATGAAGGCAGAGATGAATCATAATGGTGATTGCCTTTAGGCTAAGCCATAATTTGCATGTTTATTTATTAACCACTAGAATCCTTACCATCATCAACTTCCTCAAAGTGTAGCTGGCCAACATTTATGGAGCTTCCTTCAGTTTTATTAAGCCAGGATTTACAGGGTATTCTATCTTTACCCCACTGGAGTTTGTGACTTTCTCAAGGTATGAGAAAAGGTATGGATTGGTAAATTTTTAACCACAGACCCTCCCCAAAATTCTGAAGAGCAGCATGAGATCATGTTTTTCTATTGCCCTTCATTAACACCTTTTATATATCACACCTTGAGTCATGTTCTTGTCCCTGATATTAGCCTGCTTGGCATAAGAGTTTTCTTCCATAAAAGCAATTAAGATTGTTAATTGTAATTTCTGTCCAAAACCGAAATAAACTTCAGACATGAGGTAAAAGCATGTTATGTTCTATTGATCTCAACAGGAGAGTTAAACCCATGTTTGGTGGTGCCTGAAGTTCTTAAATTCGGCTGGATGTCTGTGTTCTCCCACATTAGAACTATCATCCCTAGGAACCTGACTTTCCAAACTGATTATTTAAATAGAAACTTAGTTATGAAAAGGATACAGACACAGTTTCAGACTTCTAGTGATTCCATTACCAATCCCCCCCAAAACACACACACACACACAAAACAAACTACATATTTTTGGGGAGTGGTGGGACTGAAATTTTAAAGCACTACTATTAAGTTATATTATCAAGCTTTAATTTATTGGATTTTCTGGATTTTCCTCCTGGAATGTTCTTACTAAAAATCTCATGCCATAAGTCTCTTTCATAATAATGAATACACCACTGGATTACATAGACATTTTAATTATTACATATGTGGCACCATTTTGATCTTCATTATCCTGTAGACAGCAAAGCTACATTTTATTACAGAATCTGTAAACGGATAAAGAATTCATTTCTTCTAAATTGTTTTTATTGAATTTCCAGGATATGCATCATGCTAGAACATTTGCACAGTGTGAAATGATCCAAACAGTCCCTCCCTCCTTCCTTCCTTCCTTTTTAGCTATGGCTTCAATTTAAGAATATAGGCTATTTTATTTTAGTGAAGAGTTTAAACACTGTTGTCACTATTGAGACAGCTGAAGCTTTAGTACAAAAAGATATACAGAAATATCTTCATAAGGAAAAAAAAATACAGCAGAATGCAGACCAGTTATTATACCCAGAGATAGATGCACACAAATTCTGGGCCATTGTTCATTTTAGCATAAGGCTATTGGGAGGACAAGATAAGATTAATTGAATCATTTGCAAGTTGACAATAGGATGACACAGCTAAACTAATTAGGCAAATACAGAACAGCAACTAGAGGATAATTAGCGAGTGTATTAATTTAGCAAAGGAGAGATCTTATTTTAAACAAAGACATTTGATACTGCTCTAGCATACAGCCAGAAACACATCTTTAGTTCTTAAATGAATGATTCCTTACCTTCCTGATGGACTTGATCCCAGATCTAATGGACACAGTAACACATCCAAAATATATTTGGTGTGATCAACCAACATTAAGCATCTTCAGATTCCACTGACTTCAATTAAAGATGTTGAAACTCATGTCCAACTCCTGTCGAATTAAATAGGATTTGACAGTGTTTAACTGGATATTGGGAGTTTTTAGGTAGAACTTTGCATGTGCTAGGCATGTAGTAAGCATAAACCAAAATGCTTTTGCAAACTGGGCAGATCCTTGGCTATAATCCATGCATATAATTCATTTATTCATCAAAAAATAGGGTGACTGAAATACACAAAGTAAATTATGACATAAAAAACTCAAGTGCCATTTTGATTATCCACTACCAATATTTAATGTAATCATTGCATTTTCATTTGTAGACTGATGTTCAACAAAGTCACCCTCGTAGGTGGCCTAGAAATAATTGTCATACCTATTTATAGAATGCCCATTCTCAAAACAGTATTACTACCCATAATATTGACATTTAATTTTCATCTGATTCACTAGTTTACTACCACCACCAGTTACACTCACACATATTGGCTAAGTTCACACAACATAGTAGGCTAGACTAAAAAAGTATTGTTTGTGATTCAGTATGTTGTAGGTCATAGCCATTCTTTTAGAAAGTTGTGTAAACCAGACCATCATGTTAAATCATCATATAACCAGAACCTGTTTTATGTAATATAGGCAATATGTTGTACTAACTTGGATAATCCCCATGTATTTGTGTTGGTTTGCCTAGATTTATGTAAGAAAGCTCACCTTTAAACCCAATCCAACTATAACTATCACTGAATGACCTTATAGGTGCAGCAGTGCAATAAGGTTAACCTCTTACTGGGTGTTTTATTTGCTAATAACATTGCCTTCAAAAAGAACAAATAACAAATAATACCACAGGATACACTTTAATACCGAATTTACCGCAGCCCTCCTTTTGTACCTTCAAGAGGAATACCCTGTGAATTAGTTGCAGCAAAAATAATATTAAATCTTGTGTCACCTTAAAGACTAACTAATTTATAATTGCGAAAGCTTTCATGGATCACAATCCACTACAACTGAAGACACGTGTGCTGGTCCGCAGACCAGAAGCTCACACAGTGGTAATTTGGTAGAAGGCCCACAAGATTTTTTGCTGCTGCTTTAAGGAATTCTGAAGCATGAGTCAGATGTATAAACCATCTGCATTGAATATTTTCCTACCAGGTACATACAAATCCACTTTCAGCAGAGAAAATACAGATGAAGGTAGTTTTTTTTCCCTCCAACTCACAGCTGGGTATCTTCAAAGACTTTCTGGTTATAAAGTCCAATTCTAGCTTTGCAAATATCATAGAAATCTATTTCTCTTATTGCTGTTTAGGATAAGCAGTATAAAACAGTATTTATTTGTTTGTTTGTTTAGCAAACAAATACGTCACTCACTCCCTGACAGTTCTGGATGGCTTAATATCTGAGTGTTTGAGACAGGTCACAACTTAACGACTGAACAGCAATACAACAAACACACAATATATATGCAGACTTTTAAAAAACCAGCAGCATAAAGCCTTTAAAGACTCTAGGAGGCATAGGTAAAAATGCAAAATTTAAATAAGATTTTAGGTGCACCATCAAACCTATTTTATCATTTATGCAGACAGCATATTTACTGGACATTCCTCATGGAAACACATCTTCGGAGAATATCTGAAAACGATTAAACATTTTCCTGCAACCATTGCCTTTATTAAACATTTGCTTTTGGCTTTTGTAAAGTACGCTGAATGAAATGGGTAACAGATCATGTCAACTTTAGGAGAATGTGATCTTTATCATAATGGAAGAAAATTGGATCAGTAATAGGATTGAGGCAGAGATGGTCGGTCTCTGAGACAAGTATTTGCAAAACTGAACAATTGTTTGCACTAGCAATTCTTTGCTGAAATGCACTGAATTCCAAATATTGTACTATTTAAGTGCTTATTTGGCAACATTTTGATTTTACTGTACATAAGGGAAAAAAACTATACCAGGCAGAAACAAATTTATCCCTTAAATCTGTACACCTTCATTTGGAGGGCATTCTTTGCTACTTATTAGGAATTATGGTCTCTGAATAGTGTCCGGGGGAAATAGGACAAAATCTAAATTTGATGAAATTTAATATATATATTAATGTTATTTATATTGAAATATAGTTAAAATGATTATTCATACAACTTTCACTTTCTGACACATTTATAAAAGGAGCATTTGATCAGTTATTCACTCTAAAGACTTTTTTTTTTTTAAATCCTGATTTTCTTTAGTTTTCCATAGATAGTGGTAACATGAGGAAATCATCACAGTCGTTTAACTGTTGTTGATTCAGGGCCATTATGCTTTCAGAGGGTAAGAACATATGGTCTTGAATCCATATGCTTTCACTGAATGGCATGCTTCACTCATTGCACTAAACTGTGATGTCATTAACCTAGTTTATTGCATAAGCCACAATTGGCTCTTTAAATATCTTGCAAAACCATAAAATATGGTATTGGGATGGAAGCAGATGTGAAGCAGAAAAAGTACTTCAGAGAGGGCTTTTCTACTCATTCTGCACATTTTGGGGCAACTTTAAATAAGTCTCATTTTTTCCTGGGCCCACATAATTTCCATATGCATCTAGGAAAATAAGTCTTTACAGTAAAGAGGAACCAACAGGGTGTGACAAGGTGCTTCATGGGCATGCTGTGTCTCCTTCACTTCCAATGCCTGTTTTCCTAGGATTGTGCAATGACCATGTGAGCCCAGGAAAAGAGGCAGCATTTTTAAGAAGGTGCCAACAGGTCCAGCAGGCACACTCATGCTCACTCCAACATATCTTTTCTGCTTGGGATCCAAAGTGCTACAGATACCAATTATGATAGATGAAGCACAATGTTTGGACTGATGCATAGTGCAAAATCATAACCAGACCAAGCTCACGTACGGCTCCTTCAATCTAATACATAATGTACACTTCAAAGGTCTCATTCTCATATTCATTACTTTGGGAAGTGCAGTCACTGGATGTGGCTCTGCCTCCCTTTCAGGACTCAGCTTTGAACAAGATTTGCACATGTTCTGGGCCTCACGCACAGCTACTCCTCTCTTTTGTTCATTAACTTAGCTCAACGTTTTTCTGGCTTCTGAGGCTGGAAAAAGAATTATTTGGCTACTTGAAAGAAGACACTCCTTAAAGCAGAGAGAACCCTGAAAGCAGCCACAATTGTTTTTCAGACTTGTGCAGAACCCTGAAAATAGTTGAGCTGCTGTAATACACAGCAGAGACATGCTATGGTCATGCAAGGGCCAAAGCACTTCTGAATCATTTTCAGAGTGTGTCTGGTTGGTTAGTTAGTTAGCTTAGCTTGGTCAGTGACTAGATCATACATGCACATACATAAATGCATAATCAAGATAGAATAAACTGACATAAAATAACCCGCAAAACCTAAAATAAACATACAGTAGTCCTTGCTTAACGACAGTAATTGGGACCAGAATTGCTATCGCTATATGATGCGGTTGTAAAGCACAATGTCACGTGACTGCATTGCTTAGCAGCAGCAACCCCGGCAGTCCCTGTTGCCATTGTAAAGGACCATGGGTCGTTAAGTGAGGACCTCATGTGACCGTGACTTGTGACTTTCTGCAAGTTTCAAACACACAAATTCATGGGAAAGCCAACAGGAAGTTTCAAGTCCGGGGAGGCTCGCAAGCAGGCCGGTGTGTGGGTGGGTGCTATGGAGTGTGGCTGGGTGGGTAGGTGGCTGCTGCAGCCTGTAGCAAGCATGGTCAGGTGGGGGGTGGGTTCTGCGGAGGGCAAGAGAATGTGTGGGAAAGTGGTAGGAGCGATTTACAGAAGCAATTTTTAACTTTCCCTGCTGGCTTTCCCATTGACTTTGCTTGTGGAAAGCTGGCAGGAAAGATCACAAATGGCAGTCATGTGACTGTGGAAGGCTGCAATCATCATAAATGCAACTGGTTGCCCAGCGCCTGGATCACAATCATGCGACCGCAGGGATGCTGGGGATGACCAGAACTTCGAGGACTGGTCGTAAGTATCACTTGTTCAGTGCCATCATAACTTTGAACCAAGGACTACTTGTATCCCAACACAGTTAAAAGAAATCAATGAAACTGCTTTGAACCAGTGTAGTAATAATTGTACGTATATATATATGTGTGTGTGTGTGCGCGCAAGATGGATGGATGGTTAGATAAGGTTTACGTTGAGAAGCAAATGAGAGCATTGCAAAGATTTTGTTAATACTGGGAGAACCTTAAAACAGGGCAATAAGAGTCTGCTGTATATTTTATAAACACACTATATTTTATCCACACAGTCCAGATGGGCATGTTCTATTGATTCAACCTCTTCAGAATGTGCATATTCTCCTTCATATAATTACTGAATACATAAAGAGTTTGTTTAAACATCCCATCTATTACACATGGTTGCAAACTAAGATGTACAGTAGTTGACTGTTATGTGTTTGATTTTTTAAAATGAATACATGCAACCCAATGCTATCCTTATTTGCTCAGAAATAAATCGCATTGAATTCAATGGGATAGGTTCCCAGTGTGAAGACCTAGGTCTTTAAATACCATCTTTTTGGGCTCTTTTTGCATTTTCTCCAGACTTCAATAACTGCAATGCTGTTTTAGTTAATCCATATGACAAGACCCAATTTCAATTTGATGTGTAAAATATTTAAGTAGCCAAACTGCAGAACGTTTATTGTTAACATTCATGCTAGACAAATCTTTTACTTTTAGCTCCTTGTTTTTCTTACCTTCCTTTTGTCCCACTTTTGCATCACATCAGGATTTTTAAAAAGTCTGTATGACAATTTAATGAATATTGTGAATCTGTGTATGCAAGTTTGCCTTTCTACTGTATAATTCTGTTTTGAATACTTTTTTCTTTCCTAAGATACGAATGATTATGTACTTATTCTCTCAATACATGTATCTTTAAGTCTTGGGGGGGGGGGACTTGTACTGCAAAATGCTGAGAAATGAACATTGAAATCTAATTTTGTAATTCTTTGCTTCTATGCCACACACACAGCTTTATTAGCTTTAAAAAATGGTTAGTTCGTGATTTTAATAGCAAAACAAGTCCAGCAGATGTCCCCTTATTGCCCCCAGTGGACTAAACTTGTAATACTTTAAGTGTAAAAAAGCAAACATTCCAGAAGATTATAAACTCTTCCACAAGATACTTAATTTGTTTTCTGTCATAAAAAAAATAGTTTCTGATGAAGGATATCCAATACTTAATTCAAATAATCCCTGCAGTAGAGGATTTTTTTTCATTCCCCCGAATATAGTCAACTCTTTCCTCCATACCACAGATAACAGAGTCGTAATGCAATTCTTTCAAGTTTGAATAAATCACTCCAATGTAGTTATGCTGGGGGAGTTTGAGCCTAGTAGTCCTGAGGAAGGGGAGAAAATCCTTGGGGCTGTAAATCTGGCCATCTGTGTTTTAGACCCATGTCCCACCTGTCTGGTTAAGGCCTTCCAGGAAGTGAGCAGTGGATTCATATGGTGGTAAATTGGTCTCAGAGAGAGGGGATGGTTCAACCCCTTTCTCAAGAATCAGTTGCTGGACAATTTTCATCCAATCTCTGAATGAATGAATGAATGAATGAATGAATGAGTGTGTGTGTGTATGTGTGTGTGTGTGTATATATATATATATATATATATGATAAACTAACCAGACTAGAAACATTTAATGCAGTCCAAATATGGATTGGATTCCAGACGATCATGCTTAAACAAGAATTATTAAAGTTGGTAGGATAAATTAGTCAAAGATAACTTAAATCCTATTGATTCTGATGATCGGTTCTAAGTATCAACAAGTCTGGATTTAATCCTATATGATAAATAGCAAGATATAATGTTTATATACTAGTGGCAAATGAATGATCCAGATTTTAAATTCTTATCAATATATATATTGATCCAACAATGAACCAAAGGTTCATGATCTGAACTGGGCATTGTTTTATTATTTATTATTACTTTATATTGGAATTAAACAATAAAGGACTCTAAGCAGAGAGGTCACTTTTTATTAAGGCAGCACAATGCTAGGAAATGGAAATGTTTATCTCCTTCTCATGTCACCACTGATTCTGAAGTCCATTCTATTATCCAGTCAGGATGCATGACATGCCTTGTTGCACATTTCTAAACTACATTGTACAATGCTTCCTATAGAACACAATCCTATAGTTATGTGATCAGGATTTGACTTGCTCGAATTGTTCAGAAACTAAAGTCCACTGAATTGACTTTGGATCTTGCTTATGGGCTTCCTGAAGGCAAGTGCTTGGCCATTGAAAGAAAGAACGCTAAAGAAAAATTCATTTGATCAGACTCAATAGGGCTTCTCTTACAGTCAATAATTCGAATAGGATAGAAAGAATGGTAGCCTTTTCCAGCTCTTCCAACTGTTAATTATTAAGGGTTATATAAGCAAGTCAAATTCATTACCTTTAGAATTCTCATCTTTATAAACAGTGGGCAAGCATAAGGTCTACTTTCCCATAAACTTTGACCAAACCAAATTTTTAAATCCATACTCTGGTAAGTCTTCAGCAAAGGATCGTTACCTTGTTGTGGTGCTGGAGCTTGAGCACCTCAATGATGCCATGAGCTAAACCGTGAAGGACCACCCAAGACGGAAAGGTCATGACAGAGAGGTCAGACTAAATGCGATCCCTGGGGAAGGTAATGGCAACCCACCCCAGTATTCTTGCCGTGAAAACTAAATGGATCAGTACAACCAGAGATATGTCAGTATACCATCGGAAGATGAGACCCCCAGGTCGGAAGATGGTCAAAATGCTACTGGGGAGAAACAGAGGATGAGTTCCACTAGCCCTAGACGTGATGACGCAGCTGCTCAAAGCCGAAAGGACGGCTAGCGGCCGACGGTGCTGGTGGTGAACGGCGAATCCGATGTTCTAAGGATCAGCACACCATTGGAACCTGGAATGTAAGATCTATGAGCCAGGACAAATTGGATGTGGTTATTGGTGAGATGTCAAGATTAAAGATAGACCTTTGGGGCATCGGTGAACTGAAATGGACTGGAATGGGCCACTTCACATCAAAGGACCACCAGATCTACTACTGTGGACAAGAGGACCACAGAAGAAATGGAGTAGCCTTCATAATTAATAATCAAGTGACTAAAGCAGTGCTTGGATACAATCCAAAAAACGATAGAATGATCTCAATTCGAATTCAGGGCAAGCCATCTAACATCACAGTGATCGAAATATACGCCCCAACCACAGATGCTGAAGAAGCTGAAGTTGAGCGGTTCTATGAGGATCTGCAGCACCTACTGGACAACACGCCTAAAAGAGATGTTACCTTCATCACGGGAGACTGGAATGCTAAGGTGGGCAGTCATATGACACCTGGAATTACAGATAAGCATGGCCTGGGTGAACAAAACGAAGCAGGACATAGGCTGATAGAATTTTGCCAAGACAATTCACTCTGCATAACAAACACTCTCTTCCAACAACCTAAGAGACGGCTTTATACATGGACTTCACCAGATGGACAACACCAAAATCAGATTGACTGCATTCTTTGCAGCCAAGGGTGGCGGACATCTATACAGTCAGTAAAAACAAGACCTGGAGCTGACTGTAGTTCAGATCATGAACTTCTTACTGCACAATTTAGGATCAGACTAAAGAGATTAGGGAAGACCCACAGATCAGCTAGATATGAGCTCACTAATATTCCTAAGGAATATGCAGTGGAGGTGAAGAATAGATTTAAGGGACTGGACTTAGTAGATAGGGTCCCGGAAGAACTATGGACAGAAGTTCGCAACATTGTTCAGGAGGCGGCAACAAAATACATCCCAAAGAAAGAGAAAACCAAGAAGGCAAAATGGCTGTCTGCTGAGACACTAGAAGTAGCTCAAGAAAGAAGGAAAGCAAAAGGCAACAGTGATAGGGGGAGATATGCCCAATTAAATGCAAAATTCCAGAGGTTAGCCAGAAGATAAGGAATTATTTTTAAACAAGCAATGCGTGGAAGTAAAAGAAGACAATAGAATAGGAAGGACAAGAGACCTCTTCCAGAAAATTAGAAACATTGGAGGTAAATTCCAGGCAAAAATGGGTATGATCAAAAACAAAGATGGCAAGGACCTAACAGAAGAAGAAGAGATCAAGAAAAGGTGGCAAGAATATAAGGAAGACCTGTATAGGAAGGATAACAATATCGGGGATAGCTTTGACGGTGTGGTCAGTGAGCTAGAGCCAGACATCCTGAAGAGTGAGGTTGAATGGGCCTTAAGAAGCATTGCTTATAACAAGGCAGCAGGAGATGACGGCATCCCAGCTGAACTGTTCAAAATCTTGCAAGGTGATGCTGTCAAGGTAATGCATGCTATATGCCAGCAAATTTGGAAAACACAAGAATGGCCATCAGACTGGAAAAAATCAACTTATATCCCCATACCAAAAAAGGGAAACACTAAAGAATGTTCAAACTATTGAACAGTGGCACTCATCTCACATGCCAGTAAGGTAATGCTCAAGATCCTGCAAGGCAGACTTCAGCAATTCATGGAGCGAGAATTGCCAGATGTACAAACTGGGTTTAGAAAAGGCAGAGGAACTCGGGACCAAATTGCCAATATCCTCTGGATAATGGAAAAAGCCAGGGAGTTTCAGAAAAACATCTATTTCTGTTTTATTGACTATTCTAAAGCCTTTGACTGTGTGGACCATAACAAATTGTGGCAAGTTCTTAGTGGTATGGGGATACCAAGTCATCTTGTCTGCTTCCTGAAGAATCTGTATAACGACCAAGTAGCAACAGTAAGAACAGACCACGGAACAACGGACTGGTTTAAGATTGGGAAAGGAGTACGGCAGGGCTGTATACTCTCACCCTACCTATTCAACTTGTATGCAGAACACATCATGCGACATGCTGGGCTTGAGGAATCCAAGGCTGGAGTTAAAATCGCTGGAAGAAACATTAACAATCTCAGATATGCAGATGATACCACTTTGATGGCTGAAAGTGAAGAGGAACTGAGGAGCCTTATGATGAAGGTGAAAGAAGAAAGTGCAAAAGCTGGCTTGCAGCTAAACCTCAAAAAAACCAAGATTATGGCAACCGGCTTGATTGATAACTGGCAAATAGAGGGAGAAAATGTAGAAGCAGTGAAAGACTTTGTATTTCTAGGTGCAAAGATTACTGCAGATGCTGACTGCAGTCAGGAAATCAGAAGACGCTTAATCCTTGGGAGAAGAGCAATGACCAATCTCGATAAAATAGTTAAGAGCAGAGACATCACACTGACAACAAAGGTCCGCATAGTTAAAGCAATGGTGTTCCCCGTAGTAACATATGGCTGCGAGAGCTGGACCGTAAGGAAGGCTGAGCAAAGGAAGATAGATGTTTTTGAACTGTGGTGCTGGAGGAAAATTCTGAGAGTGCCTTGGACTGCAAGAAGATCCAACCAGTCCATCCTCCAGGAAATAAAGCCAGACTGCTCACTTGAGGGAATGATATTAAAGGCAAAACTGAAATACTTTGGCCACATGAGAAGACAGGACACCCTGGAGAAGATGCTGATGCTAGGGATAGTGGAGGGCAAAAGGAAGAGGGGCTGACCAAGGGCAAGGTGGATGGATGATATTCTAGAGGTGATGGACTCGTCCCTGGGGGAGCTGGGGGTGTTGACGACCGACAGGAAGCTCTGGCGTGGGCTGGTCCATGAAGTCACGAAGAGTCGGAAGCGACTAAATGAATAAACAACAACTCTGGTAAGTATTGTATGTCAATTGCTTTATATATATTTTAAAAAAAAACCTTGAGCCTGAGTGATGCTCATGAATGAGTAATGCATATTCATCTAAAAAGAAAAACCAATTTTATTGTCCAGGTGTCTGTTCATAAATTTGTGCACCTGCTTTTTTGATATGTGTCACTCAAGATCATAACTGTAGAACAAACTGACATCAGTATCAAAGTGTAATTTATTTTCCTCTTCTCCAAGGGGGAAAAAAAGCTGTTCTATCTTTTCACTTGTGTTTCAAGAATACTTTAAATAGAATGAAAATGTTTGTATGTCAGAGAAAGAGAACACTCAATCAATCAATCACAGTCAAATGTCTTTTATACCCATGGGCAGGTAATGGGCTAAGGTAGACATAGCCTAAAATGTTACTTACCCAACAGTTTGATAATTGGACACTCTTCTGAGCAATGACTTCGTTACTCTGCACTTTTTGGCAAATGATACATATATTGCAACTCCTTCAGTAAAAACAATTTATCATCTGATCTTATTAATTGATCTAAGCTATAAACTGCATACTCCCCTCAGATTCTAAAACAAAAAGATTTCCTTGTTATTTCCATGTTTAGAGTCCTCCATAATGCCAATTTATACAATCATAAGGATCAGTTGAGAACCAGTTTGGTGTAGCAGTTAAAAGCTCTGGTTTGGAAGCCAGAGGACTGGGACTTCTGTTCTTGCCTTATATCACAAAAGCCACTGAGTGATTTAGGGACAATCACTCTCTCTCAGGCCTAGGAAGAAGATACTGGCAACCCACTTCCAAAAATGTTCCAAGAAAACTACATGGACTTGTTTCTGCAGTCACCAGACATGAGGGCTGAGCTGATGGACCATAACAACAACAAGGATCAGCCAGAGTTGTTGTGCTATTATACACCATACCTTCCTGGAAGCTAATATAACAGGAGGAGGAATTCCATATTTTCTATCTGCTGAGAAGTTAAAGAATATTGCAGAATATTTGCTCTAATATTATGACAGTGGTAATATCGTATGACATTAAGAACTTCATAAGTAAGAACTGTCTAGTTCATCATCCTGTTTTGCACAGGAAACAAATCAAAAATAAAGTTCTCAATCAAGTACTACTTCCTCATTCAGGCCTGGTAGACAATACAAAAGGATATTTAACTACAAATGGTACCTCCATTGTTATTCATGCAGACCCAGCCTTTCAAAGCTTATTTTTCATTAAGAGCATACATATCCTTAGGGATAATTTCCTTTACTACTTA
This sequence comes from Candoia aspera, assembly GCF_035149785.1. Classification (NCBI taxonomy): domain Eukaryota; kingdom Metazoa; phylum Chordata; class Lepidosauria; order Squamata; family Candoiidae; genus Candoia; species Candoia aspera. The sequence continues at coordinate 59,913,411 of NC_086159.1, read as the reverse complement.
ACATTTTCTGCCATATGTACTTAGATGGAGGAAGACAATGGATAGGCTGAGGATATTGTGGGCAAATCCTTGAATGAAGTTGTTTAATAAAATATTCCCACAACTGATTATTTAGAACAAAATACCCTGCAGAACTACAATGTCCCAGAACAAACGCTTAATATCACCTCAAATTAACCTCCTTCACTGAGATATTTTATAATTTACAAAAAAGTTTTGGCGTTCTAACTTTCTCTTTTTTGATATACCTCCCAAAATACAATCTTTTTAAACATTAAAATCTTTTCACTTATCTTCTTAAGGAAACTCAAATAAATTCAGCGGCCGTGTGCTTAGCTGACCACAGATATATATTCTGCTTTTCTAGATGTTAATTCTTGTAAGAATATGGATTGTGTTTATGTATTAGGTTAGCAGTTCACAATTTTTCAGCATAGCCAAATTGTATTAATTCCTTTCTGAATGTTAAATACAACATTTTGATTTATTCTATACAGTAAATGGCATTCTATGCCCTATAAAACTTTGCAGCTAATTCCAACAATGAATCACCTGTTTTTTGTTTCTTCAATGTTCCCTCTATTTCTAGCATAATTATATAAGGTATAAATAAAGAGTGCTTAAAGCATAATCCTGTGCTTATCTCCTCAGCAGGAAATCTTGTTTCGTTCAGTAAGGCTCAATCTGTAATAAATATGCTTAAGCTTGTACCCATAGTTGCCATTTTTAAAATACAAGATTCAGAATCTATATGCTGCTGTTATAGAAAATATTGTTTATAAAATTAAGATTCTGCAGAACACCTGCAGATAATTTGTGGATAAAGATAAGCACTTCAGAACATCCTAGAACAGCAAAAAAGAACATTCTGTTTGCCATACAGTTTACATAAGATTACATAAACAAAGGATATGAAAATTAAAAAGTGTATTATTAATTGCTAAGAATTATATACTGCCATTTCAAAGTGGCATATCTAAGATGTCCCTGAGCATCTCTCAGATGTTAAAGGTGGCATTTGCTCATGTTTTATCATCCCGACAAACTGTGAGATAGGTTGGGCTGAGAGATAGTCACCCAGAGCCACTGGGATCTTCCTGGTTCCAGTTCAATATTTTAACTACTACTCCATATTCATGTGACGTTATTTAAGATGCCCATCCATAAGTTTACTTACTTAGAACATACTATTGGGTTAAGTGGAACTTGTGTGGGAATAATTTGGAATAATATATATTTTATACACATACACACACAGACACAGGGGAGAGGGAAAGATCACCCCAAGCCTCCAAGCCTCCATTATCAGCTTCTTGATAATGTTGAAGTCCCACCCTTTGGTCAGAAAGTTTGGAGCTGTAGAGATCTTGTTTCCTCTACACTCTGCTAGGAAGAACACTTAGCATCAACACTTGCTTTTTTTTTTTTTTTCTTTTTGCCAATCTGAGCAAATTTCTACTTGACTGGCAGGACAAAAAATCCAATTTTTAAATATTTCCAATCCCAAGATAAATTAGCTAATTGTAATACCATCTGGGGATCCATATGATTCTTTGTTCTTAGAATATTGGTATCTATTTATTTTTAATAGCATTGTTTTAATACTGTTCAGTCAGCCAGCTGTAAGTTAATCAAGTGGTCAGAACATCTCTAAGACTTCCTTTATTTCCAAATAATATTTCTTTCATTCTCTCACCCCATTCTAAGCATAGTTTCTACGTTCCTTGTTTTGAAAAAGATCTATGACTGTCCTTGCCTTTTGGTATCAAATAAATCTTTCTTTTCACTTGGACAGCCAACAAAAAGTGGCATTTAGCTCAGTTTTATCAGTTTATCCATCTGTACAATATGCCACACCATTAATTAAATCTGGATACTCATTTATCACTTTTTACAATACTATTTTTATCCTGTTTTATTTTATTATATATGTTCTTGATAATGTTTAGATCCTATTATACTTATTGTTTTTCTGTTTTATATATATAGAAGTATGTAACAGTTTTACTCCTAGATATTTTATTGTATCTGGCCTTAAGGCTGTAATAAACTGATCTGATTTTGAGTTCAGCTTTAAGATTAACCTAAGGTTCACTGGGTCACCAAGACCATGTCTGAGACTCACCTTTAGCACTATTTTTGTTCTACCTGAATTCCTAGTTCACTTTTCAGGGAAAAGACAAGCATATTTTATTCCTTGAACCATATTGTTGCCATGTTGGCTCAGACATTTGTATTTTACTCTTGGACAAAAAGTTTTTTCTCTTTCATATAACACCTTTTGGTTCTAACTATTGGTTTCATGCTACGGTCTCTTTCTATTTTTGATGCCTGGCAGGGGTATTTCTTTTCAAATACGAATGATGGATTTTAGACCACTTTCAGTTATGTAGAAAGCCAGTTCCCAAGTCACTGACAAGATTTAAATGTCATCATCTTTGCCATGAGTCCTCAAAAATAAAGATCAAAAACAAACTTTTTATATATATATCCCACTTCTCAGAGATGCCTCAGTAGCTGCTTTTTGCTACTTTCAAATTCATAATTAAGCACTGTGGATTTGTAAACAGAGTAAACAGTGCCATTTGTCCTTTTTTAAGCAGCTATAGCTAAGCAGAGAGTCATTTTTGTTTTCCTTATTCTGAAACAACTGTGGACACCATATTAATTTCTGGGTCATTGCTTGTAACCCATTGTCATGCTTTTTATGCGTCTGTGTTTTCCTTCGAGTAGTGTTGACTCCTGGTGACTGCCTGGACAAGTCCCTGCAATTTTCTTGGCAAGGTTTTTCGGAAGTGGCTTGCCATTGCCTGCTTCCTAGGGCTGAGATAGAATGATTGGCCCAAGATCACCCAGCTGGCTTTGTGCCTAAAGCAGGACTAGAACTCATGGTGTCTTAACCACTACACCAAACTGGCTCTCAACTGTCATGCATATTAGCTAGATAGTTCTAATCTGTTATTAATGTTGACAGCATTTCTTATCAGACAATGAAAAATATTCATGATAGTCATTATCTAAAGAAAACAATGCATTTGAAATAAAATGTTAAAGCAAAATAATCCCAAACTATTTTAAATATTAGTCAGAACTATTTCCCACCCTTTTCCAAGTAGGAGGCTATCCATACTACCAATATATAGCATCATTCAGCCATCATTACAGTGATATATTTTTAATGCAGACAGACTTTACATCCACAGACAGATGCCTGGATGATGCTATAAATTTCTTCTGCAGTCAGCCTGCCTGTCACTATAGAATATATGGTGTTATTCCACTTTTTCTTTGCAATTGTATAAATAAAATTTGACTCGGAAATTATGACTCATTGAAAAATATCTGATATTTGTAATCATTCATAAGAAAATTCATATTGAAATATGGGTGAACATTTTTTTCATTTGCTATCTTAAATGTTAGGTGCATTTGCTTTAATGTTTTCTGCTCCATTAGAATATTTTGATGCATCATTAAGCCATAGTATAGTAGTTATAGGAATGTGGTCAAAGATGGTAAGTATTGATTTAATGGCCATGTTCCTAAAAAAAGTGGCTGCAAGTTACAGTTCAATTATTATTTACAAACACATCTCTTTTTCTTGTGGTTCTTCCTCCAAGTGCAGATATTTATATCAGCTACCATGCACTTTTATGCATGTATTTAAATTTTACTACATTCCTTAATTTTATCATTCTGACTGCCATGGAAAGCTGACCCTATATTATTGTTTTTGTTGTTTTATCTTTTTCTTTTTTGGCACCTTTGAGTCAGTCTTGACTCCTAGCAAGTGCCTAGACTAGTTCCTGCGGTTTTCTTGGCAAGGTTTTTCAGAAGTTGTTTGCCATTGCTTTCCTCCTAGGGCTGAGAGAAAGTGACTGGCTCAAGGTCACCCAGCTGGCTTTGTGCCTAAGGTGGGACTAGAAGTCACAGTCTCCTAGATTCTAGCCTGGTGCCTTAACCACTAGACCAAACTCTCTCTCCCTCTCCCTCTCCCTCTCCCTCTCCCCTTTTTTGCTGAAATAAGATTACATTGTGTTTGTTTAAAGCCTGCCTATCCCATTGCTTATAGGAAGACACACTGGCAAGAATAAGTGACCCCTTTAACCATTATGATGAACATCTTGGATTGGATCCAGACTTACTTTTCACAGTTGTTTTAATTGGTGTAATGTAATCATGAATATGCTTTGACTAAACACATAGCCCATAACTGGTGTTGTAAAAACTGAAAGGTACCTTTGCTGGCTTCTCTTAACTCTTAGTACAATCAACAGATTGCAGCAATGATTTTGCTGCAATCAATAAAATATTAAGATAAAAATGATGGTCCAAAGTCAAATGCTACTCTGAAATCAAGACACAAATTCAAATAATAAATTCAGTTAGAGTCTTCTTAATACTGAATAAATTATAAAAAAGGGTGGTAACATTAAAACCTAACTCTCAAAATACTAATTATTTCTGTTAACCTTTAATGGAATGTTTCTGTCATCCTGCCTTTTATTTCCACATATTACTCTTTCTTTACAAACAGCGCCATCTACTGCTCTTCACAGTAGCCACAGATGAAACAGAATTATATTGTAGGAATTTTTGTCTTATTGTCCCTGTTTTGAATAACAACATACATTTTGATCCATTGTTCATTTGTGGTGATTTGATGAGAACGAAGTTCCTGCTTGCAAAATTATTTTCAAATTTTCTCATTTGAAAGAAAGCTTTCTTGAACATTATATAAATTGTTGGATGTACAGCTGTCTCTTCAACTGCTATCCGCTTCAGCCGTACAATAGAAGCTTAGGCATTTCTATTCAGAAAAAACTTTTACGATATTTCATAGGATTAACTTCTGGGTCAATTCATAAAAGATTGCAGCTGTAGAGATATGAAATCCGGCTGGACGCAGTAGAGTTAAGAAGTAACAAAGATGTTAAAGCTGCTTTAGACTGGCAGTAGGTTGCCAGAAATAAGGATGTTAACTCGAATGCTAGGGATATGGTTGCCCAGTTCTGTAACTGGAGGAAACTGGAATCAGAGGAAATAGAAACCATGCAGGTGTGACAAAGGTACAGATTAAGGGAAGTGATAAAGTGGCTGCAGGTAGACAGGCTGCAGGTAGAAATCAGAACTGGGGGCCTATCCCAAAGAGTAGAGACGCAAGAAGTGAAATTCAGAAGATCCAAAGTCTGGAGCTATGAATGCAGCACATGCAGAGCATGGAGAAGAAAAGGAAGTTTAGCCCTGCAATATAGCTAGGAAAAAGTGGGAAAGGGAGGAAGAGGTTACCTTAGAACAGTGTTTCTCAACAGTGACAACTTTAAGACATGTAGACTTCAACTCCCAGAATTCCCCACCCAGCATGCAAATGTTTAAGTTAATAGAGGAAAGTTAAAAAGTTATTTTTTTTTCCATCTGATCACCCAGAAGGGAGAAAAAAAAACCCACCCCTTAAAGCTTTCACTAATTGGAGACTTGGGAGTCAGATTTTCTAAAGTAAATTATCAAGGAGCTGAAAGGGATCCTGCCTGGATAATCTCTGAGCTAGCAACAGTAGCTTAACCCCAAAATAGTTTCTGTGTTGAAACAGGAGCTACATGTCTGAGATCTAGTTTCAAATCCTCACTCACCTAGCTCATGTATTGTGCATTATTTCCTAGAATTTTTAGGAGTTTTAAGAATGGTTTTAACACATGTGCATAGAAAAGTGCTATATATGTTATCATGGAGTTACTTAAATCATTCAAGAAATAAATATAAATAGTCCTCAATATAATCCCCCAAACCAGCTCAGAAATCTGATTGAGGCTATTGTATACTTGTTGTTTGTTATAGGACCAGAAATTACAGTGTATTCCAAGCCCCTGATATTACACACATTTAATAATTAATAGTTACTCCAGGTACTTGTTAATATTTATAGGATACTATGTTGCTATAGATATAATAGACTTGTTTGTATTAGTATAGTAGTTGTTAGAACATTCTTTTTGTTGTATAATAGTTGATAGTTATAATAATTTGTATTTGAAATGTTTTTTTTTCATTTAAAGACTTCCTTTTGACCCAGAATTCTTATATATTTAAATTTTATTCCTATTTTTAAGGTTGCATTGACATTGCTATCTTACAGTGGTCAAAGACTGTTACAATTTTTGTTCATACTGCTGCCCAATGAGCAAATTATGTTTATTGCACTGACTGCTTCTGCAGTGTTTCTTTTGTTGGCAGTCAAATGGGCAATCTGTGCTCTCACTGCCAGAGGTGTCTGGTGTGCCCTGCCTTTCAGCGACCACCTCCTGCGTTTCAAACATTTCTACATGATAACTGTATGCAACAACAAGGAATTTTAAATATACTGGGTCTTACCTTTGTGTTAAACAAAAATGCAGCAATTATGGATTTTTGGTCTTTAAGGGGGAAAGAAAGTATCTATGGGCATGAAACAGGGGATTTGTGGAGGCATGAAGTTACTTGCCAATAATTGGCTGACAATTCTCAAGAATCAGCTAATGTACATATAGTATTTCTTAGCTGGTGGTAATGTATGAACTCTGTAAACTTGTAAACAGTAAAATGGCCCAGATCAATCCTAGCTGTGTTTTTTAAGTTGAATTAAAAGGGTTGGCCGATAAAAAGACTTGTCTGGGACTTGTCATTTCTGCTGCGTCCCATGATTATTATAAGCTGCTACAAGATGCCAACACGGTCCTCATTCTTTTAAAAAAAAACTACATGTAATCAGAAGTCAGCTAGAGATCTGAACTGAAATGGCATCAGCCTGCAGATGATATGAAGTCCTGGTGCTCATTTTTAAGCCACTTGTCCAAGGAGATTTGTCAGACGAGATACTGTAGTCCAGTAAGGAAAGGCATTATGGGTAAGAGATGGAATAATTTAGCTGGCAGCTGGACTTTGCAATCTTTCTGAAAAGCTATATATGCAGTTCTGGAATCTTCCTTTATGTAGAAATTCCAATGGGAAAGCAAGGGGTAATGGCCAGGAACGTTTTACTAGCTTCTACGGAGAGTAGAGACGTTGTTTCTGTAATTTATTGGCTGATGATAGCTAGGCTATGGTCTATGTCAGCGTTTCTCAACCTTGGCGACTGTAAGAGGTGTGGACTTCAACTCCCAGAATTCCTCAGCCAGCAAGTTTAAAGGAGAAAAAACTGGTGAGATGTAATAACTACTGAGCTGGGAGGCTCTGCAACAGGGCAGGGGCGCGACAACTCTCTACTAAGTTTTTATCTATCTCAGCGCCCATTGACCTTCTGCCGAGGCGAAGAGAGGCTGAGCTACGAAACGTTCTTCCTTAAGTCGCCCAATAGTGAATACAATTTCTATAGGAGAGATCGCTCGCAGAACTTCAGTTCCTCAAGGGCGCATGCGCCCTTTTCCTGTACAGTAATTTCCGGGTTGTTAATAATAGAGTAAGAAGGGCTAGAACGGTTGGGTGGGAGAAAGCCGGAGGCTAGGGATTCCAACGTAAATTCGCGCGTTGGTCCGGCGAGGGAAGATCTCTCTTACGGATCCTTTCCGTTAAATGTGGGTCTTGATCAAGCGCCATGCCTTTGGAAGTGTTGCGAGGGTCCTTGAGGATGCTAAAAAATTCTCTGCCCAGCCACCTGCAGAAAGTCGGTCTCGAGCATTTGCAGCTGGGGGTCGATTATACCAACCAATATATTCAGGTAAAGGTACTTCATGCATTCCAGATGGAAAAGGCTGGCAAAATGCAGGGATTGAAATACGGGTGTGGTTACCAACTGCAGAAAAGTTGCCCTGCCTCTCGTTTTTCGACATGAAACGTGCGCAAGGAGGATGGGGCGTATTTACTTTTTATTTTAAAACAAAGGTTTTATTTAATCCATTGGGTCGCGTTCCCAAATAAGTGGATGCAATTTGCTGTCCTGAAACGGCCTACTCGCCAGGGAGGATTGTCCTTTTTTGAACGTGGTCCGAAGTATCTGATACATTGTGACCGATACAGGTTTCTGTGGATCCTTTCTACAGTTCAGAACTACTACTAGTAGTAGTATATATGCCGCCCGACACTCTGGGCGGTTAATTAATTTGCCCTCCCTTCCCTTCTCTGTCTCTCTGGCCCAAGTCTTTGTAACTAGAAAGCCTACACACTCTTATAACAAGAAGCATCAGATTCAGTAAAAGTTACTCTCTCTTATGAGTGTTTTATTTGTACAAACGTGAAGATTTTTGTGTACAGTGTCTGTCTTGTGGTTCTTAAAACTGTTTGACCCAAGTACTTCTTTTCCTGATCTCGAATGATGTCAGTACCCGACCCCCCCCCAAAAAACCCAAACCCAGACTATTTTATACAAGCATGTTGGCAGTCCCAAACTAGATCCTTGATGCATAAACAAGGATTTACAAATTGCTCTCTTACCCTCGGGATATGCCCAGATTAATCCCAGTTTAAGAACTACTGGCCTAGTATATAGAAATTTAGAGATAAACAGGGATTTTTAAGTGAACATTTTCCATAGGTAAGGGAATCCATATTACCCATTCATGTTTTAATTTTAACTATTTTGTTTTATTTTTGCTTTTTATTTTCTGAAAATGTGAAAGCTACACTCTTCCAATACGATCCTAGGCAATTTACCTCTATGTGGGTATGTAATACACATCTTCATTCTACTCATACAGAATCACAATTGAAGAATCCTTTAGAATATAAAGTTAACAGTGCTGGGATAAAACATTCCTATCTGGTAAATTATTAGAGGGTTTTTTCCCCCTTTTTAAATAATTTATAACATCCAGACTTTTTTTAATGGATAAACCATATTACAGTGTATTTTTTTCTTTTTATTCAATATAAAATGAATTCTATTTCTAGTAATTTCTGTTGTCCCATAGTGATTCCAGCACAAAGAATATGTGCGGTGTGTTATTTCACCTATGCTTTGGAATATATACTATATTATTCAAGGTACTGCAATATATTAGGCCTGCTGTTGACATTTTTAATGTACAGATGCTGGTCTGTCGTAGGATTTTTGCTTTTACTTGATGTTGATAAACAAGTATTTCAGTTACTGTTCACAGGTTATGTCCTACATTTTAATTCTGTTTATTCTGAGAAATTAGAGCCAGTTTGGTCTAGTGGTTAAAGCAACAGGCTAGGAACCAGGAACCAGGAGTCCCACCTTAGGCATGAAAGTTGGCTGGGTGACTTTGGGCCAGTCACTCTCTCTCAACACAAGGAAGGAGGCAATGGCAAACCACTTCTGAAATCTTGCCAAGAAAACTACAGGACTAGTCCAGGCAGTCGCCGAGAATCGGACATGATTGAACAGCAGGGCAAAAAAAAAACCTGAGAAAAAACATGCAATTCAGTCTCTATTAGTATTCATATATACAGTGTACATGACATTAAACCAAAGATTATGTGTTTCTCTTTGCTGATAATGTGTGAACTGAGACTTGCAAAGGAAAAAGGGGCGTTAAGGAGAGCCATAGGAAGTTTGTAAGGAAAATATTTTAATTCAGTTTTGTCAATATTACAAAACATTTTTAAAAGGGCTAGCAACATAAATTATACTAAATTCATTGATATTTATTACAAGATTAGTGAAGTTAGGATTGTAGCCTGAATCATCACCAGCATCATCACCATCCCAGCCATGATACTTATTCTTTGTCATTTGGTCCAGCTAAACAATCCCATACAGTCTTTCCTCTAAAATAGTACAAAGCATCTTAAGGTAGTGATTATTGAGTTTGGAGTACGGTCTATGGAGGACTGGTAATGTAAGAACAGAATATCCTTAACAGGAGGGCTTCACATCACATTATTTATTTCTTTATTTATTAACTAACTACCTATCCTGCCTTTATTATTTTTATAAATAACTCAAGGTGGGGAACATACCTAATACTTCTTCCTCCTCCTATATTCCCCACAACAACAATCCTGTGAGTTGAGCTGGGCTGAGAGAGAGTGACTAGCCCAAAGTCTCCCAGCCGGCTTTTGTGCCTAAGACAGGACTAGAACTCTCAATCGCCTGGATTCTAGCCTGTTACCTTAACCATTAGACCAAACTGGTCATTATCATATCAACTGGGCATTGGCAAAATTTGAAAAATAAATAAATCAACTGCTGATTGATTTTTACAATTTATTTATAGTCGTTTTACTGCTTTTTGCTCTTTGGCAAAAAGTTTGCTGGAACACTTCACATAGTTCAGAAGTAGGATACTGTAATCCCTATTCTTGTTGCTGTAGGATCAGCTGTGATAGAGTCAATCTTCTCAGGGCTCTAGTGTAGTGTTTCTTAACCTCAGCAACTTTAAGCTGTGTGGACTTCAACTCCCAGAATCCCCAGCCAGCACCCCTTAACAGCTCTGAATATTCCCCAGATTGAGGTGATTTTCCTGGTTTGGAAGAGTTTTGAAGAACAAAACAGATGCTTATATTCTCTAGAAAATTTCAGGCTCTAACCACCCTAGGAAAAAAATTAGTCCAGTGCTGTCAAGAGCACTGGGGCCAGGATGAGTAAGTTCCCATCTGGAGAGGATATGAATGTGAGCCGAGTTGCCCATTATTGATTTCATTGTTCACTGCTGAACTGTTGTTTTTATCTTGGTTGTTTTTTGTAAACATCCCAGGGTTGCATTGTTTGAGTTGGGCTGCCATATAAATGTGTTAGAAATAAACCTACTTTCAGGACCCCCTCCCCAGCAGGGCATAAAAAGAAAGCCCCCAAACCATGGATGAGATGGGTGGTGATACATTTGATTAATAAATAAATAACAAATAAATAAATAAAGTAGCCTACTTTTCCTTTAAGGTCTTGCATTTTATATTCACATTAGCACTATTAAGTCCTTTGGGTAGGGACATTTAATCTGCCAATTTATTTTCATGAAATAAATATTGAGGTAAAAAGAGAAAGCCAGTTCAGGCTGGTAAAGATGACATTTCATGTGTTCCTTGACAAATATAAAATATAGGTTACAATTCCATTTGATTGCAGAGGATAATTTCTTAAAGGCAAACTTGCCGTACGATGAGAAGAAAATTTGAAGTAACTTAAACCTTCTGTCTGAAGAAAACAAACTAGGCATCTAAGAAAGCGTGGTTAACAAAAGGGAATGAGATTCATTTTCAATTTCTATCTAACTGTGAACATTGGCTTCCTCTCAGAATTGCTTGTGGCAAGAAAGCAATAATCTCGTCTTGCTAGGTTGTATTTGTCTTGTATTTATATCTTTAGGAGCATTTTCTTAATTGTTCTGCCTCTATAAAACCCCCATGGTGTCATTAATATTGTAGAAATATTTCAGAGGGATATGGGCAGATAATATTGATTAAAGGTATGATATTAAGTTCTGTACATGGTCAATCATTTGTAAATTTTCAGATTTGTTAATTAGGGTCTTTTTCTCTATTTTAGGGAGTCATTGTTACTTCCTATCAATTGACTAAACTTGGAAATGGGACATCTTTCTTCAAGATAGTACTTCAAGGTATCTCAGCACAATCTGTACTATATTCTAATGATTATATTCTCAAGTTTGTCAAACTAGGTGTGTATTCAACATGCATGATGTGGGTGACAAACAGAATACAACAGCAGTGAACACTTATAAAGTTCCAGAGAGAATGAATGCGAGTTCTATTTTGCAGTGTAATATAATGGAAATAATGCTGCATAGAATTGATTTGAGAACGAAATATTTCCAAAGTTTGAACCTTGCGTTTTAGCATTCATTCACCATGCCTACCCATAAAGTGAAACAAGATGAGCAGAATTTTTATTTTAGAGTGACTTGGGGATAGTTGATTCCTTAAGGATTAAAACTAGCCTGTAAAACATGTTCTGTAACCTAGTCACTTACTGTATACCAAGAGGTGTTTTTTTTCCCAACTGGTCACAAGGTTTTCTTCACATTCTTATGAGAAATAATCTGTTACCCTTAGTCATAATGTTGGAAAATGCAGGACCAGAAGTTGTTGTTGTTGTTGTATTTAGATATATGCAAACAATGAGGCTGTGATATTCATCTTTTCAGAGTCAGACAACTCATCTTCCAGGAATAGCAGCATCTACACTTTAATATTTGGGAAACTGGCAGAAGATTGTGCCAAAGTTGTCCAACAAGGGGTAAATGCTTTTATGTTTCCTGTTACTAAAATTAATATAGGTTGTATATCTATATTTAGCCAATTGATGTATGTGACATTGCAAGACCAGCTTGTGTAGCTTTATTTTGATTTATTAATTAGCTTGTCTTTAAACTTGTAGTTCCTTTGGGCTTAAATGTTTGGGTGTCTTTCTCTGTTAGATTTGTCATTGCCTATATTTCAGTATTGTGTCTCTATTTAGTACAATTCACTGAAGCATCACTGGGGCATCACCTAAACAACCAGATGAAGACACAAATAGAACAGCTTTGTGACTTGACCAAAAAGAGCTGTTTTATAATAGACTCAGGAGAGTCCATTAAAATGTGGCCACCTGGCATTTCCTGTAATTAAACAATCAATAAATTATTAAGCGCCTCAGACCAGTATCCAAATTCTTTACATTACTTCAGGTTACAGGTAGTCCTCACTTAATATCCACTCGTTCAGCAACTGTTAAGTTACGGCAGTGCTGAACAAGGGGGATTTATGATGGGTCCTCATAGTTGGGGCCGTTGCAGTGTCCCCACATTCACATGATTGCGATTCAAGCGCTTGGCAGTCAGCTCGCAATTATGATGTTGCAGCATCCCGCAGTCACATAATTGCCATTTGTGACCTTCACTGCCAGCTTCCAACAAGCAAAATCAGTGGGGAAGCTGGCAGGAGGTTGCATATGGTGATCATGTGACCGCAGGATGCTGAGACTGCGCAGGATTTGCCTAACAATGGCAAAATGGGACTGCTGGAGCTGCTGTCTCAATGAGATGTCATGCCTCACAACTGGGTTGCTTAGTGATGGGGTTTCCAATCCCAAGTACCGTTGGTAAGTGAGGTCTACGTGTATAATAAAAAAAAAGTATATATAATGGTTATATAAAATGATATAAAATCAGTGTAAAACACAATAATAAAAGGAAAGACCACTGATTCCTGTCTTCCTATACTTTCGGTTCCTCCATGACAGCTTGGTAAGAAAAATTCATTGAAGAGTTTTTGTACATAATAGACACTGAAAGGGAGAAGAGGGAAGGGGAGGGTTTGACTTTGCACAGCTCCTCACTGTGCATCTCCCCACCCAAAATAAATTCAATGAACAGAATTCTTAATAGGGACATTTTCTTTCAGTTCACATCAATTCATCTCCCACCCCAGAGGTTTGTTTAATAGCAGCTGTCTCTCAAATGGGTTGATGAACTCAGTTGTATGTTGATTTCACATAGAGTATAATTCTAGTGTTATGTTGACACAAATTACTTCCAGCCTAAATATGTCAATTACTGTTTTGTTCTATGATTAAAAACTCTTCTAATATGAAGGGATTCAATTTTTATATGTATGTCAGTAATTTAATATATCAGGTTTTATCCACTGATTTGCCCATTCGTGGTCCAACAGGTCGTTATGCTTGATTTCCACTATAATGCAATGTATATTGTCAGTCAGATCAGTCTGAGACCACCTAAGGAGTTAAGAGGTTAATTAAATAAGTAATTTGTACTCAGTTCATTTGGTCTTTAAAGTCTCAACAGCAATATATATATATATATATATAAATTCATACTAAGAGAAGAAGAACCATAGGTCAAAAGGTATGTTTGACATAGAAAACTCCACTTGCGAGTGTTTTATGGATCCTGGAAACTGATGCAACGGCTTTATGAATTTCAGCAGAAATTTTGTACTCCTGCACATTCTGAAAATCTTCCAAACAGAATCTGAAGTATTGCAGAGCCCTAATGTATGCTACTTCAATGCAGATCAAATAAAAACCAACTGTTCATATTATTTTTGAACCATTTTTTTCTGTACTTTGCTTGTGGTCCTTGTCTCTCAACAGTGGCCTATATGGACGTTGATCTTGCCAGAATCACTTGCGTTATCTTGTAAAATGCTGCAGGAAGCATTAAATACCCTACAGCACACATTTTGATTTATGACTTACAGTGGATATAAAAAGTCTAGACACCCTTGTTAAGATGCCAGCTTTTTGAGATGTAAAAAATCAGACCAAGATAAATCACTTCAGAATTTGTTCCACCTTTAATATAACACACAAGCTGTACAATTCAATTGAGAAACAAACTGAAATCTTTTGGGGCGAAAAAATAAAAATAAACTAGAATAACGTGGTTGCATAAGTGTGCACACCCTTAAACTAATACTTCGTTGAAGCACCTTTTGATTTATGGGCAGCATTCAGCCTTTTGGGGTAGGAGTCTTTCAGCGTGGCACATCCTGCCTTGGGAATCTGCCCACTCTTCCTTGCAGAAGTGCTCCAAATCTGTCAGATTGCGAGGGCATCTCCTCTGCTCAGCAATCTTCAGGTCACCCCACAGATTTTCAATTGGATTCAGGTCCGGGCTCTGGCTGGGCCATTCCAAAACTTTGATCTTCTTCTGCTGAAGCCATTCTTTGGTTGATCTGGAGGTGTGCTTTGAGTCGTCATCATGTTGAATGGTGAAATTCCTCTTTATTTTCAGCATTTTAGCAGACGCCTGAAGGTTTTGTGCCAAAGTTGATAATATTTGGACCTGTTCATAATTCCCTCCACCTTGACTAAAGCCCCAATTCCATCTGACGAAAAGCAGCACCAAAGCATAATGCTGCCGCCACCATGCTTCACTGTGGACATGGTGTACTTTTGGTGATGCACAGTGTTATTTTTGCACCAAACATACTTTATGGAATTATGGCCGGAAAGTTCAACCTTGGTCTCATCAGACCATAACACATTTTCCCACATGCTTTTGTCAGATTCGATGTAGGTTTTTGCAAAATGTAGCTGGGCTTGGATGTTTTTCATTGAACTTTTTGGCCATACATAATTCCAAAAAATATGTTTGGTGCAAAAACACTTCCTTATCATGTTTCTATTACTCGGATTTTTTTGGTGGGGGAGAATAAATAAAATAGTGGGATATGTAAAATATGTTTTCTCCTTATAATATTTAATATACTTCATCATTTCCTGGTAATTTCTTTGCATATTCAAAATCCCCTCCCTCCCTCCCTCTCTTTCTTTCTTTCTTTTGTCTATCATGGCAGTTACCTGTAGTGTACAACAAATAATATAAAGGTTTGGGATTTAGGATTTTAAATCACGTAAAGGAGCATTGTCACCAACTGCTGAAATAGCAAAAACAATATTCAAAGAACTATCTTTTGCTAAAAATGGTTTTTATTCACAATAGATTGAATAAACATGAAAAAGCCATGGCTCTAAAAACAAATGTGAATATTGTTGGGATCCATTAAATAAAAAGGAAAAGCTTCTGAGGCTAAAATATGACAATATTTCAATGGCACCCCCAAAATTGAAATAGTACTTTAAAACTCTTGGGATGCCAGAATTAACTGGAAAAGTAAAGGAGCGGTTAAATTATCCTGATTCTCTACGTTCATTACCATTTTCCCCAGATTTCTGGCTGACTTTTTTCTTTTCCCCACTTCTGCCTTTGTGAAATTTTACATGGTAGTATGATGAATTTTTACAAGACCATCTGCAATTAACAGTTACTCTTTCTTGCTCTTTCACTTAGCTTCTAATGGTCTTACAACTATCAACATTTATGAACTTTACGGACATGTTTTTTAGACATTCCACAGTATTCCAATACCATCTCTACTGTTTGCCCTAAGTGAGCAGCTGGCCACCTTTGAAAAAATGAAGATGTTAGATGTAGTGAAGCTCTCCAGCTCACAGAATTTCTTTCCATCTGTAAGAAAACAGGATATATTTAACCAATAACTGGACAGATTCTTCACACAATTTATCTTTACTATTTTGTAAGCAGGATCTAAGGCAGTATGTCAAGCAGCAATATCATCATCTCAATATCTTGAAATCCAACCGTATGATGCTTTTGCAGAATAGGCAGTTGACAGAATAACTTGTACTGTTCAGGTGCACATTTATGAAAGTTACAAGATCAATAACTACCTCAAATTTCCCCATCTACTAACTAAGCAGAAGGTAATCTGATTGTATAAAATTAGAAGTATACTACTTTTTTTTCAGACTTGCTTTAGCTTTGGAAACTGCAAAACAACTTTGGAAAATTTCCCAGATTTCCCAGTTCTTCCAAAGCACTTCTTTCAAAGGATTGACAGACCCCTATTATTCATTGCTGCAGTACTGTTGAAGCTAGTTTATAACATAGGCAATCATATGTATAAAAGCAGATTTTAAAGAGTTAAACTTTAAAAACTTGAATGATTTACCCATCCTGGGGTCTGTCACCCCATAATGCTATTTAAGTAATTGAAAGTTCTATGGAAGAGCTTTGTTTTTATTGCTTTCCTAAATACCATCAGGGAGCCTACCATCTGGATCTCTGGGGGAGGCTAGGTTAGTAGCTCTAGTAACTCTGCCTTGTCTGTCTATCATCTATCTTATCTATATTTAATTTCATCTTCCTCCCACCTACAGTGGATTCCAATTCTTGATTCAGAACTTCCTGTAGTGCCTCTAGAATAAAGGAAAAGGGAGGAGGGAGTCGGAAGGCACGCTGATAAAAATATCTACAACCTATTACACAGTTCTATATTTGTAAAGAGACCCAGTTGGATGTAGTGGTTAAGGCAGCAGGCTGGAAAACAGGAAACCACAGGTTCTAGTCCCACCTTAGGCACAAAGCCAGCTGGGTGACCTTGGCCCAGTCCCTCTCTCTCAGTCCTAGGAAGAAGGCAATGGCAAGCCACTTCCGAAATCTTGCCAAAAAAACTGCAGGGACCACTGCAGGAAGTTGCCAGGAGTCAAGTCTGGCTCAGAGGCGCACCCGCACAATTTTTTTTTGTAAAGCATAAATAATTTGCCGGTTCTTTTTCTTGTTCCAGGCACAACTTGAGAGAAAAATAAAATTTAATTGAGTAATACTGAAATCAGTGACACTTCTGTGTAAGTCCATCAGTTTCAGTGGAATGTGCATATGCAATTTCGTGAAAAAGCATTCACCTCTGTTGGGTTTTCTGAATGTTTGCTTATCGTTTCCACTGAAAGCTATGGATACTGAAAGTCAGTCTGAATGAACAAGCAACCTCAAAGTGTGGTGCTCGGCCCACTGGTGTCATAAACAGAGTCATCCTGCAAGCAATACGCCAGGGTGAAAAAGTAATTGGCCCTTTAGGTTCAGTATCTGGTTGCACCAACTTTGGCCGCAAGAACTGTAAAACGTTCTTTTCTGATGTTCTGATCACGTTCCGTGGCAGAGGTACACCGAAAAGCTGAAAGGGAGTGAATACTTTTTTACAGAACTGTTTCTAACTCCATCAGACCTACAACCTCTTTTAATGTCAAACATCAGAAATGATTTGTACTTACACAGACATAAGCTCTGTCACTACCCTGGAGATATCAGAAAATAATTCCTATTTTTCTTTCTCTGCTTTGTGTGTGTGAGAGAGAGAGAGAGAGATTTAAGAAATTTCTGGGTTACTTATTCTGACAAGCCAGTATAGTCTGGTTTGGATTGGCTTCATTTCATAGGCATATACTTCATGCAAGTATTATTGCATTATTGCTCCAATGCAGTTTTCGGGTTATTGACATTTAAAATACCGTTTAGAAAGAGTGTAATGGAAAGCTCCATTACAAAAGTCACTCTTCATAAAATGACATTTTTGGCTTTATGACTATTTGGCTGTTGAGCTAATACCATATTTATATAGGTGCTGTGTGTGTGTGTGTGTGTGTGTGTGTGTTCATATTCTGATTTATAAAATACATTGGTGAAGGGGCCTTTTTGTAAGAGTAGACTTTTTCAGGAAACTTAGTATTTTTTTATTTTTTCTTTGCACTTTTTTCTTTTTATACTTTATATTAGTTTTATCTGTACGATGTAATCTTGAATGAAATTATTCTAAAAAAAGAATTAACTTTTTCAAGAAACTCTATAGACATATACTATTTTTGTTATCCCACCTTTCTTATTTTTTATAAATAACTCAAGGCAGTGAACATACCTAATACTCCTTCCTCTTCCTATTTCTAAATACCATCTTAAGTAACCTATATTTCACCCATTCATCACTTTGATAATTGCACATTTCTACATCTGATTTTTTTTCAGCTCAGTAGTCTTGTTTTGTTAAATTATTAATCTTAGTCTTATTTCCTCATTAATTTAAAGGTCTGCTCTCCTTCATTCCTATTACGTTCACCATAGCAATCAGAAACAAATACCTGAAATAAACACTTAAATATCTTTCCTAGTGTGAAAAAAATCACATCTGTTACTTGGTTTAAGTGGGTTTTGTTTTATATTTTTCATATATAACATGTTTATTCATTTAGTCGCTTCCGACTCTTCGTGACTTCATGGACCAGCCCACGCCAGAGCTTCCTGTCAGTCGTCAACAGCCCCAGCTCCCCCAGGGACGAGTCCATCACCTCTAGAATATCATCCATCCACCTTGCCCTTGGTCGGCCCCTCTTCCTTTTGCCCTCCACTCTCCCTAGCATCAGCATCTTCTCCAGGGTGTCCTGTCTTCTCATTATGTGGCCAAAGTATTTCAGTTTTGCCTTTAATATCATTCCCTCAAGTGAGCAGTCTGGCTTTATTTCCTGGAGGATGGACTGGTTGGATCTTCTTGCAGTCCAAGCCACTCTCAGAATTTTCCTCCAACACCACAGTTCAAAAGCATCTATCTTCCTTCTCTCAGCCTTCCTTATGGTCCAGCTCTCGCAGCCATATGTTACTACGGGGAACACCATTGCTTTAACTATGCGGACCTTTGTTGTCAGTGTGATGTCTCTGCTCTTAACTATTTTATCGAGATTGGTCATTGCTCTTCTCCCAAGGATTAAGCGTCTTCTGACTTCCTGACTGCAGTCAGCATCTGCAGTAATCTTTGCACCTAGAAATACAAAGTCTTTCGCTGCTTCTACATTTTCTCCCTCTATTTGCCAGTTATCAATCAAGCTGGTTGCCATAATCTTGGTTTTTTTGAGGTTTAGCTGCAAGCCAGCTTTTGCACTTTCTTCTTTCACCTTCATCATAAGGCTCCTCAGTTCCTCTTCACTTTCAGCCATCAAAGTGGTATCATCTGCATATCTGAGATTGTTAATGTTTCTTCCAGGGATTTTAACTCCAGCCTTGGATTCCTCAAGCTCAGCATGTCGCATGATGTGTTCCGCGTACAAGTTGAATAGGTAGGGTGAGAGTATACAGCCCTGCCGTACTCCTTTCCCAATCTTAAGCCAGTCCGTTGTTCCGTGGTCTGTTCTTACTGTTGCTACTTGGTCGTTATACAGATTCTTCAGGAGGCATACAAGATGACTTGGTATCCCCATACCACTAAGAACTTGCCACAAATTATTATCGTCCACACAGTCAAAGGCTTTAGAATAGGCAATAAAACAGAAATAGATGTTTTTCTGAAACTCCCTGGCTTTTTCCATTATCCAGAGGATATTGGCAATTTGGTCCCGAGTTCCTCTGCCTTTTCTAAACCCAGCTTGTACATCTGGCAATTCTCGCTCCATGAATTGCTGAAGTCTACCTTGCAGGATCTTGAGCATTACCTTACTGGCATGTGAGATGAGTGCCACTGTTTGATAGTTTGAACATTCTTTAGTGTTTCCCTTTTTTGGTATGGGGATATAAGTTGATTTTTTCCAATCTGATGGCCATTCTTGTGTTTTCCAAATTTGCTGGCATATAGCATGCATTACCTTGACAGCATCACCTTGCAAGATTTTGAACAGTTCAGCTGAGATGCCGTCGTCTCCTGCTGCCTTGTTATTAGCAATGCTTCTTAAGGCCCATTCAATGTCACTCTTCAGGATGTCTGGCTCTAGCTCACTGACCACACCGTCAAAGCTATCCCCGATATTGTTATCCTTCCTATACAGGTCTTCCGTATATTCTTGCCACCTTTTCTTGATCTCTTCTTCTTCTGTTAGGTCCTTGCCATCTTTGTTTTTGATCATACCCATTTTGGCCTGGAATTTACCTCCAATGTTTCTAATTTTCTGGAAGAGGTCTCTTGTCCTTCCTATTCTATTGTCTTCTTCCACTTCCACGCATTGCTTGTTTACAAATAATTCCTTATCTTCTGGCTAACCTCTGGAATTTTGCATTTAATTGGGCATATCTTCCCCTATCACTGTTGCCTTTTGCTTTCCTTCTTTCTTGGGCTACTTCTAATGTCTCAGCAGACAGCCATTTTGCCTTCTTGGTTTTCTCTTTCTTTGGGATGTATTTTGTTGCCGCCTCCTGAACAATGTTGCTGTCATGCGCTGCCTCCCTCTGAATAACATTCAGACACTGGTTTGCGAATCAGGCTCTGGTTTATTGCAGGGCAGGTACAGCGTTGGTAGAAAAAAGCTGAGAGTGACAGGAGCGCGCCGGTGCGGGGTTTAAATACCCCGCGCCGGTCAGCGCCCTCACGGTCACGTCACCCCCCTTTGTCCCATGCGTTGCCCTGCCGGTGGGTGAGGGTTTCCGGGATCGCCCATCATCAGGTTTCCATTCTTCTGCTGATTGCTTTCAGCTGGGCAATCCCCGTTGTATTGCCGCTGATGGCTTGGGTGGCTCCGTGATCCGTTTAGCTATTGTTTGTTAGCCGTTAGTCGTTGTGGGTTGATGGCTACTTAACTTGTACCCCTTCACCTATTTCCTTGTCATTGTCATGTGTGCCATTGCGCTGATGACTTTAGCTCAACGGCACTCATGACATACTGCCCCCTTTTCGAATAGTGTTCTCCCCCGGTTTTCTGGGTTTTCCCCGTGGAGCTGTCAAAACGCCACATTTTTTTTTTTTTTTTTTTCAAAGTTCCCGCCGGAGTAGTTGTCGCCCCTCCCTTCGCTCCTCCCTCTGCCACGTGCCTTCCCAGGGTGTGTCCATGCTGCGCATGCTCGGGTCCTGACCTGGCGTGCGCATGCTCCAGCCACACCCTGTTTGTTTGGCTCAGTTCGGTGAGGCGAGAGGCGTGGCTGGTCGGGTGCTTCTCAGCTCCAGGTAGGGCCCTTCTTTTCTTATTTAGAGTGCGTCGCCTTTGTTGTGGCTCCTGGGCGTTGCCCCCAGGTTGCCCTGTTGACTTGCTTGCCACTCCCCCGCGGCCGGGGGGCGGGGGGAGGGTGCTGCCGATCGTTTGTCACCACCCCGTGGGCCCGGGGCGGGGGGAGTGAGTCCCGGGGGGGGGAAGGTCCACCCAAGTCGCGGGCTTGGGGGGGGCCCTTTCCCTTGGGGCACGGGAGGCGGGGGGGGCCTGCGGGGGGGGTTAGTTTTGCTGACCTTGATTGCGGTTTGTCGGGGTATGCCCGGTGAAATTCTCTGGTCAGGTCAGGCGCGTTAACGTTGTGCGCCGCCACCCATTCCGGGTGGGGGAAGTGTTTCCACCTGACCAGATAGTGTAGAGTTCCTCGTTGCTTGCGGGAGTCGAGAATGTCCCTTATCTCGAAGTGGTGTTGCCCGTCGATCATTAGCGGTGCGGGCTGTGGCGTGCTTGGGTGCCATCGGGAGGTGGTTGCCGGTTTTAGGAGGCTGGTGTGGAACACCGGGTGGAGTCTCCGGAGGTTGTGTGGCAGGTCCAGGCGTATTGCTACCGGGTTCACTATTTGCGTGACTCGGAACGGCCCGATGTACTTAGGCCCCAGTTTTTTCGAGGGTTGGGTTGACTTTAGGAACTTGGTGGATAGATAGGCCATATCCCCCGCCTGGAACGTCGGTTGTTGACGCCGGTGCTTGTCGGCCTGCTCTTTGTAGGCAGCCTGTGCCTCCTTCAGCGCCGCCGTGATTACTGGCCATGCTTCTGCGATCTTCCGTCCCCAGTCGCTAGCGTCCACCTGGGGTTCCGGGGGTTGAGGTAGCTCCGGTATGGGGACGAAGTCGCGCCCCGAGACTACTTCGAACGGAGTTTTCCCCGTGCTCGTGTGGACGGCGTTGTTGTATGCGACTTCGGCGAACGGGAGCAGTTCAGCCCAGTCGTCTTGGTGGTAGTTGGTATAAGATCGTATAAATTGCTCTAAGGTGGCATTAAGAACCTCAGTGGCTCCGTCCGTCTGAGGGTGCCAAGCCGTAGATAGGGCCTGTTGGGTCCCCGTCAGCTTCAGGAAGGCCCGCCAGAATTTGGAGGTGAACTGTGTGCCCCTGTCGGTCACCACACGTGCGGGACATCCGTGTAGCCTGTACACGTGGATGAGGAAGAGTTTGGCTAGCTGTTGTGAGGATGGGACCGACGTGCAGGGGATGAAGTGGGCCTGCTTTGAGAAGTAGTCCTTCACCACCCAAATGGCCGTTTTCTTCTGGCTGGGTGGGAGGTCCACTATAAAATCCATAGAGATTTCCTCCCATGGCCGGGAGGGTTCTGCCACCCGTTGCAATAGCCCCGCGGGTTTGCCTGGTGCCCGTTTGGCCCTAGCGCACGTTGGGCAGGACGCCACGTAGGTTTTTACGTCTCGCCTGAGCGCGGGCCACCAGAATTGACGCCGTGTTAGGTGTAGGGTCTTGAGGAACCCAAAGTGTCCCGCTTGCTTCGCGTCGTGTGACCTATGCAAGATCGCCTGGCGTTGCGAGTCCGGGACGTAGATTCTGCCTTCCCCCCATGCCAGGTCTTGCGCCATTGTTACCTTGTTGGGGTTCGCCAGGAACCAGGGGTCGGTTTTGAGGGCGGCAGCGAGGTCCGTGCGCATTCCCCCTGGTAGTTGCGGTTGGCTTCTTTCCGTCGCCGGTTGTCCCGCCGTCGGCTGCGCCGTAGAGTCGAGCTGCCTCCGTGCGCCGCTTCGGGTGGTCACGGCCATCCCCAGTTGCGAGGCGGATAGGACCGTCCCAATGGTGTCTGGGGCGGGCTCTTCGTCTTGGGGCAGTCGGGAGAGGGCGTCGGCCAGGAAGTTCTTCTTGCCCGGCATGAACTTCAGCTGGAAATCAAAGCGGCTGAAGAATTGGGCCCATCGGACCTGTTTTGGGCTAAGGCGTCTAGGCGTTCGTAGGGCCTCGAGGTTCCGGTGGTCCGTCCAGACCTCGAATGGTTGGGTAGCTCCCTCGAGTAGGTGTCGCCAAGTCTCTAGTGCCGATTTCACCGCGAAGGCTTCTTTCTCCCAGACGTGCCATCGCCTCTCTGTCTCGGAGAACTTCCTTGACAGGTAGGCGCATGGTTTCAGGAGTCCCGTGGGGTCTTTCTGTAGCAGGATGGCTCCCAGGGAGAAGTCTGAGGTGTCGGCTTGGACCACGAACTGCCGTTCTGGGTCCGGGTGCGCGAGGATTGGCTCCGTAGTGAACAGCGCTTTCAGCTTGTCGAATGTGGTCTGGCACGCGGGAGTCCAATTCAGCACTGTGCCTGGGTTCTTGGCGCGTCGGGTGTCCCCCACCCCTTTGGTTTTGAGGAGGTCCGTTAAGGGGAGGGCTATCTCAGCGAACCCCCGGGCGAATGACCTGTAGAAATTCGCGAATCCCAGGAAGCTCTGTAGTTGCCGTCTGTTGCGGGGCCGCTCCCAGTTTAGCACCGCTTCGACTTTTGCGGGGTCCATTTCGATGCCGTCCCCGGAGATTCGATACCCCAGATAGTCTAGGCGCTCTTTGTGAAACTCGCACTTTGTAGGCTTTGCATAGAGCTGCGCCCTTCTGAGCTTGTCGAGGACTTGCCTGACTAGGGTTACATGTTCCTCGTGCGTTTTTGTGTAAATAAGGACGTCGTCGATGTAGACCAGGACCCCTTTAAACAGATGTTCATGCAGTACCTCATTGATGAGCTGCATGAACACCCCAGGGGCCCCCGCGAGTCCGAAGGGCAGTACCTTGTACTGGAAAGCGCCTAGGGGGCAGTTAAACGCCGTCTTCCATTCGTCCCCCTCCCTGATTCGGATGCGATAGTACGCCTCGCGAAGGTCCAATTTGGAAAAGACTTTGCCCGTGGACAGGTGGGCGAGCATGTCCTTCACCAGGGGTAAGGGGTATTTGTTGGACAGGGAAGCCGCGTTTAGGCCCCGGTAGTCGGTGCAGAGCCGTAGGGTCCCGTCTTTCTTCTCCCGGAATAAGACGGGGGCTCCGACCGGTGAGCATGCTGGCTCTATGAATCCCCTGTCTAGGTTTTTATCGATGAACTCCCGGAGGGTTGCCATCTCCTTCGGGGTCATCGAATAGATTTTTGGTCGAGGTAAGGGGACGTCGGGCAGTAGGTCGATCCGGCAATCCGTCTTGCGGTGGGGGGGTAGTTGGTCAGCCTCTGCCTCTCCGAAGACCTCGGAGAAGTCGGCGTATTGTTCTGGTAGGTCTGCTGTGGTAGCGGCGTTGTCTTGTGTGGTCGCCTCCGCTCGTCCTACCGTGGGGTTGCTTTTGCCAGCTGGAACTGGTGCTCGATACTCGCCGTCGCCGAATGTGAAGGTGCGGGTCGCCCAGTTGATCCGCGGGTTGTTTGTCGCGAGCCATGGCATCCCCAGGACTGCAATGGGCCGTCCGATGTGCGTGACTACGAACGATGTGCGCTCGGTGTGAGTGCCCATTTGCAGGGTGACCGGCTCGGTTTGGAGCGTGGCTGGTTTCCCTCCCGCTGTAGAGCCGTCCAGCTGGTGGAATGCCAGCGGTGTGGGGAGGGGGAAGCAGCGGAGGTCGAGTTTGGCGACTAGGTCGGGGTGGATGAGGTTTTTTGAGCACCCCGAGTCCACTAGTGCCGCGGCCGTGGTGGCTCCGTTGCCGGTAGAGAGTTGAATTGCTGCCAATATTACGGAGCTTTTGTCGTTTCGTTGAGGTGGTCCGCGTTGCTGTCCCACCGCCTGCCTCGCCACGCGTCTCAGAGCAGGCGGGGAGCGTTTCCCGCCGGCTGGTCGGGGTCGGTATTGTCCTCTTCCCCCCAGTAAGCGTCCCAGCCCTCTTTCGGTGTCGCTGTGGCCACGGTCATTCGGCGGTGAGGCGGCGGCCCCGGGTTGGGTGGTTTGGGGCTAATTTTCGGGGTGGGCTTGGGCGCGCTGGTCGGCGGTCGGTTGGCGAAGCAATCCGCCGTCTTGTGCCCTAATTTGCCACACCTCCCGCAGGGCTCCCGGTTGAACTTCTTTTTTGGGTATATGGGGCCGGCCATCCCCCCGTGTGGTGCGGGTACCTTTTTCCCGGCATCGTTTGTGTCTTCCGTGGTTGTCATGAGGAAGGTGCGGTGCGCGTGTTCGGCTTTCCCCGCGAGGTGGATCCACCCGTGTAACGTTTCTGGGTCGTCGCGGTAGAGGGCCCATTGGAGAACGTCGCGGTTGAGCCCCCTTTTGAAGATTTCCAGCAGGGTGGTCTCGGACCAGTCGCTGACCTTCCCCGCGAGGGCTTTGAACTCCAGGGCGTAGTCAGGGACCGTGCGGGTGCCCTGTTTAAGTCTTTGGAGTGCGCTTTTCGCCCGTACTTTGGCTAGGGGGTCTTCGAAGTAGTTTTTCATCTCTTTGATGAAAGCAGGGAAGGTGGCGAGGGCGGGGGAGCTGGACTCGTACAGTTGGACGTACCAGTCCGCCGCCCTGTCTTGGAGTTTGATCGCCACGGCGGCGATCTTGTCGGCCTCGGAGTCATAGGAGTGTCCGTGCCTCCCCATGAACTCCCTAGCGTTGGTCACAAAAAACGAGAGTTTTGTGGGGGTCCCATCGAAGAAGATGGGGAAGTCCTTTGGGGCCCGGGCGTTTTGTGCGGCCCCGCCTCTCGCTTCTCGGGGTGTGGTGTCGGCCGCCTGTGCCGTCTGCTGGCCCTCCGCTGGCCCGTGTGGGTTCGATGCTTCGCTCGGGGTGTGGGCTTGTGCGGGGACGTCGTTGGGTGGCGCGGGGGGCATAAGCGCCTGGAGCATGGTCCGGAGTTCCGTCAGCTGAGCCCGCATGGCCGCGAGTTCAGCTCGTGCCTCCTCGTCCACAGCCCGCGCCGCCGCTGGGGCCGGTTCCGTTGGCGCGTCCTCGGGGGTGGGTTGCCGGCGGGGTTCATCGTCCCTCTGCCGCGGGTCCGCTTCCTCCGCCGTCTGATGGGTGTCTCCGTCGTCCTCCTCCGTGTTGAGCGCCGTGGGGCTGTCGCTCCACGCCCGTTGCTGGGGTGCGATGTGGGGCGCGGGGTCCTCCGCTGGTTTCGGAAGTCGTGCTGCTCCCTCCCGCGGTCGGGTTGCCTCCGTCGCCATCTCCCCTTGGGGTTGGAGCTGAGGCTCGGGTCGGGTGGGGTGGGCGTCCATGGCTCCGGGAGTCCGCGGTGCCTCTGGCCTTGGTCGGTCCTCCTCTGTCTCTTGCCGCGCGGCTCGCCCTCCTTGCCCGCGTCGTTCCGGCCTCATCTTGCTGGTCTTCTCGCCGTCTACTCCTCCCGCGGCTCGTTGTCGTCCGGTGGGGCTCGGCGAGGCTGAGTTTATGACTCTCAGCTTTATGTCATGCGCTGCCTCCCTCTGAATAACATTCAGACACTGGTTTGCGAATCAGGCTCTGGTTTATTGCAGGGCAGGTACAGCGTTGGTAGAAAAAAGCTGAGAGTGACAGGAGCGCGCCGGTGCGGGGTTTAAATACCCCGCGCCGGTCAGCGCCCCCTCGCTCACGGTCACGTCACCCCCCTTTGTCCCATGCGTTGCCCTGCCGGTGGGTGAGGGTTTCCGGGATCGCCCATCATCAGGTTTCCATTCTTCTGCTGATTGCTTTCAGCTGGGCGATCCCCGTTGTATTGCCGCTGATGGCTTGGGTGGCTCCGTGATCCGTTTAGCTATTGTTTGTTAGCCGTTAGTCGTTGTGGGTTGATGGCTACTTAACTTGTACCCCTTCACCTATTTCCTTGTCATTGTCATGTGTGCCATTGCGCTGATGACTTTAGCTCAACGGCACTCATGACAGTTGCGAACTTCTGTCTATAGTTCTTCCGGGACCCTATCTACTAAGTCCAGTCCCTTAAATCGATTCTTCACCTCCGCTGCATATTCCCTAGGAATATTAGTGAGTTCATATCTAGCTGATCTGTGGGTCTTCCCTAATCTCTTTAGTCTGATCCTAAATTGTGCAATAAAGTTCGTGATCTGAACTACAGTCAGCTCCAGGTCTTGTTTTTAGTGACTGTATAGATGTCTGCCACCTTTGGCTGCAAAGGATGCAGTCAATCTGATTTCGGTGTTGTCCATCTGGTGAAGTCCATGTATAAAGCTGTCTCTTAGGTTGTTGGAAGAGAGTGTTTGTTATGCAGAGTGAGTTGTCTTGGCAAAATTCTATCAGCCTATGTCCTGCTTCGTTTTGTTCACCCAGGCCATGCTTACCTGTAATTCCAGGTGTCATATGACTGCCCACCTTAGCATTCCAGTCTCCCGTGATGAAAATAACATCTCTTTTAGGCGTGTCATCCAGTAGGTGCTGCAGATCCTCATAGAACCGCTCGACTTCAGCTTCTTCAGCATCTGTGGTTGGGGTGTATATTTGGATCACTGTGATGTTAGATGGCTTGCCCTGAATTCGAATTGAGATCATTCTATCGTTTTTTGGATTGTATCCAAGCACTGCTTTAGCCACTTGATTATTAATTATGAAGGCTACTCCATTTCTTCTGTGGTCCTCTTGTCCACACTAGTAGATCTGGTGGTCCTTTGATGTGAAGTGGCCCATATCAGTCCATTTCAGTTCACTGACGCCCAAAATGTCTATCTTTAATCTTGACATCTGACCAATAACCACATCCAATTTGCCCTGGCTCATAGATCTTACATTCCAGGTTCCAATGGTGTGTTGATCCTTAGAACATCGGATTCGCCGTTCACCACCAGCACCGTCGGCCGCTAGCCATCCTTTCGGCTTTGAGCTAGCTGCGTCATCACGTCTGGGGCTAGTGGAACTCATCCTCTGTTCCTCCCCAGTAGCATTTTGACCATCTTCCAACCTGGGGGTCTCATCTTCCGATGGTATACCGACATATCTCTGGTTTATGGATCCATTTAGTTTTCACGGTAAGAATACTGGGGTGGGTTGCCATTACCTTCCCCAGGGATCGCATTTAGTCTGACCTCTCTGTCATGATCTTCCCATCTTGGGTGGCCCTTCACGGTTTAGCTCATGGCATCATTGAGGTGCTCAAGCTCCAGCACCACGACAAGGTAACGATCCTTTGCTGAAGCATATATAACATGCTTAGTTACAATTATATATATATAGCATTCAGTCAGTGATTCTTGCATTTCAAATCTCTGCTCTTGGGTTTTTCTGTTACCCAATTCTACCATATTTATACTAAGTCATTTAGTAATCTCAAGATTTCTTAACCAATGATAATCTGCAAAGTGCATCTTGATTGTATGCAGTCTGCTCTCCTTCATTTCTATTTTTATTGTTTCTGGCATTGTGTTTACTTAAAGGCGTCTCTGTTTTTAATGTACATTTTGTCTTTGTTAAAGACTGTAATATACGGAGGTACCATTCATATTAAAATGGGTAGTTCTGTTCTGGGTCATTTTATTCATTTTAGTGTTCTTCAAAATTACCATCATTTATTGTCTTTAAAAGATAGGGATAAAATGATGTGCTGTAAATAGTATAACGATGATGACATAAATAATAACATGCTAACTGGATATATATTTTTGCTTTCAATAGGATATCATCGTAGTGGCTGGATTCAGTTTGGCAAAGTCTGCTAACGAACATAATAGGCATTGCTCTCAGGTGGAAGTATCTGATGAAGCCGGCTCAACCATTTATGTACATAGAGCAAGTTCTTATTTTTTCTCATTCTCTCCATACTCACATAACCTGCGGTTGAATTAGACAGTAATTTGTAGGACATTTTAATAGACTATGACATATTAAAATTAAGAACTTTTTAAATGATACATAAACTTGTTGTTTTTGTACCTTAGAAACTGCCAGGTAGAAAAGCAGTTCTGATGCTTAACGGAATTTCAAAGCTACCTCCCTGTTTTATATTTTTCCTTTCTAGTGAATATGAACGCTCATGGTCATTAATAATAGATAAAACACAGAATGCAGAAAGAATGTTTTTTAATTTCTATATGGTGTTTGTTTTATATTGTCTATTTTATGATGGCTGCTGGGAGTTTTTGAAGCAGCATACAAATAAAATAAATACGTAACTAAACAAAAAGTTAAAAACATTAAAACCAATTATTTGCAGACACTAAAAGCAATATCATATGCAGAGAGAGAAAATTCAATTAAAATTATCAGACAATGCTATATTAGATCTTTAAATCTAATTGTCCAAGTTATAAAATCTGAATTTCACAGTGTCCCTTATAGATTTAATCAAGTGTTACAGGAGAAATAAAACTCCTAGGTAGGATTGTAATAATAATTGGCTTGAAGAGTTGAAGATGTCCCTAATTGGCTTACTATTATGTTTTTGAAATAATAAATATGCAGTGAATCTATTTGCGAAGTAATGGCTTTCTTTTAGAGAACGAACAGGAGATCATTATTCTTTTAGATTAGCCAGCTTCATAGCACATCAAAGAAATGTTCATTTCTGACATAATACCTAATTTATTGTTTAATTTTAATTAATTAATGAAAGTCTTGTTGAAATATTGGCATGAAGAGTCTGAAATTACTTTAGTTTGTTTTACAGTGCTAACAGTCTTTAATTCTTTTTTTTTCCAGGTTTGTACTAGATCATCACGAATTATGACTGGGACTGAAACTGTAGCCATGGTAAGTTTTGAATCAATAAAAATTGTGGGCTCAATATCTAAAATAAGTTTTCTCTGCTCACAAGATGGATAGTGGGTCATTTGGTGGCTGGGCCAGGACCAACCTTATCCGGACTGGGAAGAGGTTGGCAGGCTCAATGTAATGTCCAAAAATATCCTGGAAGAAGGTAACTACTATACTGTTGCCAAGGAAACAGAATAGTTGTACATATAAAGTCTTTCTGAGTGATTCTCAAACTAAGGGTATATTTCTTTTCTCATAAGATGAGAGGAGAATTAGCTCTTATGCTTGTGAAATAATTTGAAAAGACACTTTGCTTGCAAGTGAAGAACCCCTCTGGATTCACTTCTCAGAGCTGTGAAAGAGCTGCTCAGAGATTCAGTACAGCTTCTTTGGGGCCATCTAAAGTGTTCCAAGCATGTTTGTGTATATTTAGAACCGCTTTCACTGGACTAGAGAGCCAGTAACTGAAAAAGTAACTTATGATCAGTCTTCACACTTGCAGCCATCACAGCATTCCTGCAGTCACATGATTGAGATTCAGGCGCTTCGCAACCAGTGCATATTTATGATGGCTGCCGCATCCCATGGTCACATGATTGCCATTTGCGTGCTTCAGAGCCATCTTCCAATAAGCAGAGTCAGTGGAGAAGCTGGCAGTAAAATCAGAAGTTGCAGCCATGTGATGTCACGCTTGACGACCACGGGTGATTTCCTTAACGGCAACAGAGGAAGTGAGGTTGTAAGTCCATTGCAATCATCTGATGTCTCGCTTAACAACCACGTCACTCAGTGATGGAGTTGCCAGTCCCAATTATGGTCATTAAACAAGGACTACCTGTATTGTATCTTTATCTTCCCATCCAAGTAGCTTATACCATTCACATTATAAAATGTCCTGCAAATAGTTTTTTTAAAATACATTGGTGGAATTACAATTGTTTCCAACCTAGTCAAGTACTGTCTTCCCATAAAGTGACATCTTCATAAAATAAATAAATTATAAATTATACGTAACTTGGCAGTGTGATTCTATACAAATGTACATCAGTAAGTTTCATTGAGTTCATTGACGTCCTGATAATTGAGTGTAAGATAAATAAGGATCATAGTTTAGGTTAGAATGTGGGCACTATGGGTATCATAACACCACGACCTAGATGGCATCCACTGATCTTTTTGTTGGTTCTCTGAAGTACTTGTTTTAATTTTTGTTCTTTCTTATTTTTGTAGTGGCAGAATTCACAGAATAGATCTCTTAAGAGCTACTTCTGTATTTAATAAAAAAATAATCATGGCATCATGTGAATTTGCATGGTGATACCCACTACTTGAAAAAGTTACTGACCTCTAGTTTATATGGGAAAGATCTCTTTTTTCATAATAGTTTCTACTATTTTAAAGCTTAGCAAGAAAAAAATAGAGAATTTTTGACTAGCTTGCCATAGATCTTTTTCTCATAGGATCATTTTGTTTTTTGTCTTGCTAGCATGTTGCTCCCCAATACACATATACTCCTTTGAATCAACTTAAAAATGGAACTGTTGTCAACCTGTACGGGGCTGTGAAATTCTTCAAGCCTCCATATTTAAGCAAAGGAACTGGTATGTATGATTGAATATAGACATTAAAATTGTAATGTGTTGCAGTATATGCCTTTTTTAAGCAAATGAGTACCAAAGTAGATTGTGGACTAATGGCCAATTCCTGATAAACTGCCATAGCTAATCAAGTAAACATTCAATTGTCATTGCCTTTGATAGACAGTTCATAACAATATCCTAGAAATTGCCTTTAGTTACAATAAACTATGGTGTACAACTTTATTTTTCAGGAGAGGTTTAATCGCTTGGAGTTGGAATCTGACTGGGCAAGTTCTAATGAGTTGCCCAGGGAACAGTAATGTGATGTTATCTGGACTGAGTTCGATTCTGTTACACTTGAGGAAGTGGACAAACTCCTTTTGTCTGTTAGTCCAGCTACCTGTTTGTTAGATCCTGGCCCCACCTGGGTTATTAAAGCAGCCCGGGGGTTGACCACAGGATGGGTTCATGTGGTGGTTTCAGCCTCTTTGAGAGAGGGGGTACCAAGAGCCTTGAAGGAGGTGGTGGTATGCCACTGCCTCAAGAGGTCATCGCTGGACCCTTCCCTATTGGAGAATTATCAGCCCTTTCTGGAGAGGGATGTGGAAAAGGTGGTTGGATGACAGCGACAGAGGATCTGGAGGAAACAGATTATCTGGACCCATTTCAGTCTGGCTTCAGGCCAGGGTACAGCACAGAGATAGCATTGGTCATGCTTGCTGATGACCTTTGGCAGAGCTGGGATGAAGGGAGTGTATCCATCCTAATGCTCCTTAATCTCTCAGCAGCTTTTGATACTGTCGACCACAGTATCTTTCTGGACCAGCTGCGGCGGTTAGGGGTGTGAGGCACTGTGCTCCAGTGGTTTACCTCCTTCCTCAGCGGTCGGTTCCTGTTGGTATTGACAGATGGAGAGAGATCACATCTGTGGCCCGTTGTGTGGGTTGCCTCAGGGCTCGACGATCTCCCCTCTTCTGTTCAACATCTACTTGAAACCACTGGATTAGGTCATCTGCCAGTTCGGGGTGCGGTATCAGTATGCTGTACATCCAGCTCTACATCTCAACCCCAAGCAGTACAAGTGAAGCTGTCACTGTATTGACCCACTGTCTGGAAGCTGTTTGGGTCTTGATGGGGCAGAATCCTAACAAGACTAAATGGCTGTGGCTGTTTGGACCCCCTGGGTTGGGGATGTCACCATCTTTGGTCTTGGAAGGGGCTGAACTTCCCCAGTCAAGACTGGTGTGTGATTTGGGGTTCTTCTGGGCTTGCGGCTACTGTCCAAAGAGCAGGTGGCAGCTGTGGCCAAGTGGGCCTTTACACAGTTCATCCTTTGTGCCAGTTGTGCCCTTTCCTCGATCGGGAGGCCCTTCAGACAGTCACTCATGCCCTGGTCACCTCATGATTGGATTATTGCAATGTGCTCTACATGGGGCTGCTTGTGAAGACCACCTGGAAGCTACAGCTGGTTCAAAATGCAGCGGTGCGAGCAGTAACAGGTGCCTCTCCATTGCTATGTGAGCTGTGTTGGCTGCCAGTTGGCTTCCAAGTGAAATTCAGGGTGGTGGTTATTAACCTATAAAGCCCTGTATGCCATAGGGCCTGGATACCTGAGAGAACACTTGTCTCCAATCATTTCTGGCTCCCAGTATGTTCTAGCGGAGTAAGTGTGCTCCAGGTACCCTCCATTAAATGTTGCCATCATGTGGGGCTGAGGAAGCGTGCCTTCTCTGTTGCAGCCAGCCTCTGGAACAGCATCTTCCCAGAGATAAGGATGACACCCTTTCTCCTAGGATTCTGGAAAGCTCTGAAAACCTAGGTTTGGTCCCAGGCCTGGGGTTGATGTTTGTTATTTGTTTAATGGCCCCTGTTTTGTTTTGTGGATTTTGTTATTAGAGCATTTTAGTCCAGACTGCCTTTGATTTCATATCTTTAGCTGTTTTTCATGTCTTTTTTAGTTTCGCGTACTGCACAGTCCACTGGAGTTGGGCGACCAGTAAGTTTAAATAAATCAATAAATAAAATGTGGTCTTGCAGAATGGGCAGGAATGTGCATATTACCAGGTCAAGGGGGAAGTAGGCATGATCATAGCAGACAGTGGTCCAGAATAAAACCTGGATGTGCCCAAACCTCTTTCACCATATTTTGCTTAAGCCCTATTAATTTTGTTCTCTTACGTAGATTTCACCATCACCCCTTTCTCTCATTTTATCTGGTCTTAAATCATACTGAGTTTAATTTTTATCTTACATTAAAATTACCAGCTCTAGTTTTTGTTTTGTTTTTTGTACTCCATGTTTATCACTGAAGGCCTTCTAACAGTAGTAGGCTTTCTGAATGTAGAATTAAGTGGATGTTGCGGTATGCCCACTATGGAGCAGGAAGAGAAGTTCAGCAGCTGTCTCCTCTGCTGCTGATTTTGATTATTCTCATTTGTCAATGCAGTGCTAAACTTCAGAAGAAAAGATAGATGAGAAAGTAATCAATAGGGAGACAGGAAAACAAAGGACTTAGAGCAGTGTTTCTCCACCTTGGCAACTTTAAGACGTATGGACTTCAACTCCCAGAATTCCTTGCTGGCTGGGGAATTCTGGGAGTTTGTTTATTTATTTATCCAATTTGTCCCTGCCCAGCTCCTCCCATTGGGGGACTCTGGGCGGTTTACAACAATCAATTAAAACAACAATAATAAAATATACAGTATAAAATTACAATAATAAATAATATAAATAAGAGTAAAGATAAAAAGTACAAGTGGCGAAAGAATCTAAAAACAGTTCAAGTGTGGGAGGAGTGGTCTATAGCAGCCATCCCCATGTAGATCTATTCCCCTCTCCACCCTAAGCGAGGCAGCAGAACCGGGTCTTCAGACTCTTCTGAAAGGCCAGGAGCAATGCGGCCAATCTCACCTCCGGGGGCAGCATGTTCCACAGGGTGGGAGCTACTGCAGAGAAGGCCCGCTTCCTGGACCCCGCCAAATGAAGTTGTCTTAAAGACGGGGTCCGCAGCATGCCCTCTCTGCACGATCGGGTGGGACGGGTTGATATAATGGGGAAGAGGCGGTCCCTCTGGTAACCTGGCCCCATGCCATGTAGGGCTTTAAAGGTAATAGCCAACACCTTGAATTGGACCCGGAAGCAAACTGGTACCCAGTGCAGCTCGTGCAGCAGCAGTGTTACATGTGCCCTTCTGGGGGCACAAAAAACAGCTCGTGTGGCTGCATTCTGGACCAGCTGAAGCTTCCAGATATTTTCAAGGGTATCCCCATGTAGAGCGCATTGCAATAGTCTATATGAGAGATAACAAGGGTATGAGTGACTGGAGTTGAAGTCCACACATCTTAAAGTTGCCAAGGTAGAGAAACACTGACTTAGAGGCACCCACCACCAAAAAGAAGTCTCTGGATTGGGGAACCAAGTTGGCCATAGGCTGTTTTCTCATCGTGGAACTTGGTTTAATAAGAGATACAAAAACACAGCTAGTATAAGGCAGTTTCCTGTGCATTAATTTTTAAGAGATATTGACTTGCATTCTCTCTTTGTAAATTTAACACTACTGTATTAAGTGACCACATTGGGGTGAGTGTTCTTGGAATAGGGAAGTAAAATATGCAATATTGAAGTCAGCCAACCCTTTTAATTGCTAACAAAAGCGTAATTTCATTTGAATTTGTTTCCGCATAAATGTATTTAGGATTGTATCTGAAATTTGCAGTGTTCTCTGTACTAATTGTGCAATTACATTTTTCCAAGAATAACTATATTAAAACATCCCAAATTAAATTATACCACCAGAAAAGAAGTTCAAATATGGAAAGCCATACAGAATTTTCAGAAGAATGTGATGCTGCTGTGAGACTCCAGATAGTTGTAGTGATTCTTATGTTCTAACAAAATGATGAAGAATACATTATGAGCTGTTCTGCTTCTTTTCTCATTTAAATTTCCCCCGTCTTTCTCAGATTAGTCACAGTTAGGGTTATGTGCATTGGGGTGGTTATTATGGTTCCTTTCCAAACAATTTACACACCCATTTTGGTCTGCAAACTTTATTCAAATATGCCCATAAACTACTATTTAGCTAATTAAAATTCCACTGCAAATGTGACCATAATCATACTGAGCTTTGAAGAAGAAAATGAAGCATATGAAAGGGTTGGAAGTTTAGATAATTTGGAGAAAGAAGTATAATTTCTTCATCCAGTATAATTCATAGAGTTTTTCTATTCCTGTAAACTATTTATAAAAACATTGTGTGTGTGTGTGTAATGTGAGTTATGCAACAATGAGAAACTTAAGAAAGATTTTGTTGTTATTTGCGATGGACTAATGGTAAAACAAAGTCCTTGTAAATAATTGGTTGAATCCAAATTTGGTGATGTTTATAATAGGCCCATTGAAATAATTAAAACTTAAATTAACAGTGACCTTAGCCACTGTAATAAAATAGATTTGTTGTTTTAAAAGAGATTTAGCTGTTTAAATAAAGAAATGTGCAGTGATAAAATATGAATGCTCAAACCAAAAGTATTCTTTTAATTGCTTTTAAGCATAAAACCATTGGGGTATAGAAAATAATCCTAGGAAATAGTATGTTTATACATCTTTATGCCAATGGAATATTAGTTTTTGCAGTAATTTAATTTGGACTGTTATAGATGCCTCACCATAAAAAAACCCCTTTTTAAATATTATAAAATGATTTTCATGTACTGTAATATTGTAAAATGTTACCTCATATTATAATAGCAATTACAATGCATCGTTACTACAATTTAATTTCACTTATGAAGTACTCTGGACAAATATCTGTGATGGGAGGCTGTATTCTGAAGACATCAGATATTAACACTTGGATACTGATAAAAAATCTTATACTAAGAACCAGAATTTTTATAGCTTATAAAAAGTTTATCTTATGAAAGAAACATTGGGATGATTTAGATTTTTAATTAGATCTCTTTGACAAAAAATAGGATAAAATGGTGTGCCATGCTGAACTCATGGACTTGTCAGGACAATAGCAGTTCTTCACAATTAACTCTTTCTTCTGACCTGAATTCTGGATTGATCGGTTGAAGGGTATTCTTTCTAGTTTTAACTATTTATTTCAATGATGTTGATGTCACTCCTATGAATATAAAAACTCTGTTAGAAACAGAATATACAATAAACTTAAAATATAGAAACTAAAATAATCGCTACCCTTTTTCTTTTCCAAAAAGCATTCTATCACCACCCATCTAATGTACAATCCCCATCTAAAGAAGTCAATTTCTACAGCTTTATCTAAAAGGCTTATTGCCTGTTTCTCTTTCCCTGCCATATCTTCTTGGAGGATTTGCTGGCTTCCTGAGCATTTTGATCACTTTTTCCTCATCTTATTTTTCTGTTAATATTTGCAAATAAATATTTCTTTTATCTGAAATATGCTTTCAAATAAATGAAATGTGTGGTTACTGTAAAGATCTTTGTAGTGGTATTCAGTGGTATATTTGCAATCAACAGAAGCAGATTCCACAGACAGAATGTAAAAGGAGGGATCCTTTTTCTCCCACCTTGCAAAAGCTACCTAAAATTCATGCACAGGGTCCTCCAGTCCCTTAAAGGACACTTTGGGACCACATGAGATGCTCTAGAACAAAGGTGAAGAAAATCCTCTTGCATTAGTGGAAGTCTGGTAGCACAGCATTGGATTTCATCTTCAGTTTTGTTTGTTTGTTTAAGGCACACTTTGCAAACTTCACATAAAATAATTTATTTAACAAAATGCTTCAGTTAATTCAGTGCTTCTAACATTTCAGTCTTACCTAAAACAGTTGGGTGCTTAAATTGGCCAAAGATTGCCTTGTCAATCTTTTGTCAGAATTTAGTAACTGTAACCTTTCTCACAGTGTTATTGTGAGTATATATTGTAAAGCAGGTGGGGGAATTATTTATGTCACATTGAGTTTTGTTTTTCTGTTGATGAAATGCAGAATATATAAAGTCATAAATCAAGTAATGAATGAAAGAGCAATCAGTCATCGTTGCTGTCCACCACACATATGGAGGGTCCATTCCAATAAACTGCTTACCAAGTCTCACGGTAGTAGTTTCCATTTTCCATGGAGATTGTAATACTTCGGGACATACTAAAATACCTCTCAAATGTGGAGCTTTTGTTTGATTTCAGTCTGGGAATCACACGGAACTTGTTTTAAGAGAGTATATCTGCAATCCCAAGGTGCCATGTGTTTTAAAACAAAGCAGAGTAAGAACCAAGGAAGAATCTTGAGGCTATATTAAGTCTCCGTAGGATGCCTGCAATTCAACATGTTATTAAAAAAAATGGTTTTTATAAATGTTAGTTGTACTTTAATACCAGAGTCTAGTAAATCCATAAGGATATGTTGACATTTGTTTTGCACTGTAACTAACGTAACTTCTGTCTACAAAAGAATTTTAACTCTATATATCCTGTGTTGTTTACTGAACTGAGATAACCCATAAAGATGCAGAATTGTAAATCTTAGCAACCAGAATATTTGTCCAGGTTTGAAAAAGAGATTCCTTTTCAGGCTGTTACCTTAGATCTTGTATATTTTACCAGCATGTAATTTCTTGACCATTTTTTAAAATTAAAATAAGTTCATTCATTTATTATTCAAATTTAGCCACCGCCCATCTCCCCCAAAAGAGGGACTCTGGGCAGTTTACAATAAAATCAGGCTCGAAATATAAACATTAAAATCTCATAAAAACAGTTATTATAAAATACAGTAAATAAATATAAAATCCAAGAAAGGTATAAAATCCAGGCTGGTGGGAGGGACTCTAGGGTGCGAGCCACCTTCAAGAATGGTTATTCACTTTCCTGTCCCAGGCGAGACGGCAGAACCAGGTCTTCAGGGCCTTCCAGAAGGTCAGGAGTGAAGGGGCCTGCCTCACCTCCGGGGGCAAGATGTTCCAGAGAGCAGGGGCCACCACAGAGAAGGCCCATTTCCTGGACCCCACCAGATGAAATTCTCTTATGGACGAGGTCTGCAACATGCCCTCTCTGGATGATCGGGTGGGGTGAGCCGATGTAATGGGGATAAGACGGTCCCTCAGGTGTCCTGGCCCCATGCCATGTAGAGCTTTAAAGGTGATAATCAACACCTTGAATTGGACCTGGAAGCAAACTGGCACCCAGTGCAGCTCACACAGCAACGGTGTTATATGTGCCAACCTAGGGGTGCCAAAAATAGCCCACGCAGCTGCATTCTGGACCAGCTGAAGCTTCCAGATACTCTTCAAGGGTAGCCCCATGTATATAATGCATAAGCTTAGAATTAGATGTCAGTTTGACACTGTTGGTGTAATTTGTTTTTCCTATCTTGTCTTTTCATCTCCTTGATAACACCATAGTTCAAAGTTCATAGTTCATAGTGGGAAAATAAGCATGCAAAGATTTATTTTTATTTTTTGTTTGTTTTTGTAAAACTGTCTCAAGAAATTACATGCATATAAACTAGCTGCATTCAAAAGCTCTAGCTAGAAAAAGTTGCATGTATAGGTACATTTACCTGTATTTACAGATTTTTTTAAAAAAAATCCATTTAAAAACACTCATGGAACAGAATATTTGTCTGAGAACGATTGTTAAATAGATTGTATTTTATTGATCCACTCATCCATTCATGTAGTTTCTTGGTTTCAAATCAGTTGGATGGGTCTAATTGATTGTCCTGAAAGGAAAAGAATACAGTTTGTTTGCTATGGTAGCTGACAACTTTTGGAAGATAAAAATTTGTGTGAAAAATAAGGTATTGATAGTCAGTCTGCTACTAATTAACCAGATTTTGCTGTTCGTTATATCAACTTCATAAACATTACTTTCATCCATTTGTATTGGCACTGTGGAAGATGGACGAAGAATTAGTGGTGAAATCATATGAAATCTTACAGTTTAGTCCTTATATTCCAATGTATGTCATTTGTGTCAGGAAAATAAAAAACAAAGAAATAAACCTGGATTCCTTTGCATGATAATCTTTCTGTTCTTCTTTTTAATTCTCTTTCTCAATCTTTACAGATTATTGTTCAGTGGTGACCATTGTAGATCAGTCCAATGTGAAGTTGGTGTGTTCATTTTTTAATGCAGTCAGAGGTGCCCTTCCACACATTTACAGAACTGGCGATATTGTTCGATTTCACAGAATAAAGGTAATTTGAACACACTTTGTGCTATGTGGTAAGAACGTTTTGGTGTCTGTTAAAAGTAAACTGAGCAGATACTTCTTGGCATTAACCTGTGACAGAATTCCATCCATTTATGAGGTTGCTGATGCAATAGGTCACTCCCACCCCCTAAACTGCACTAGAGGGCTGCACTTGGCCTTTCGGTGGCATGCTGGGGGATGTGGTCTAAGGAAAAAAATCTGAATTTAATTGTAATTCAGTTACAATTGGATTAAATTAATTATAGTTAATTGGGTAACTATTTAGGAATGTTCCTTTCTACCATACTTCAAGAGAAATTCTTAGACACTTTCTGGACTTTAATGGGCTGCAGAAAGTCTTTAAGTTCTCTGCCATAGTCAGAAGACTAACCATATCATTCTTGTAGACAAGCGGAACTGAAGCTTTCTTAGAATATTTGCATTCTGTCTTCGTCTTATGATAAGGGTGTGTTTTTGTATGTGATCTACAGCTTGATGGTAGGTGGGTCTTGGACTGTGATCCGTGAAAATATGCTTGTTCCTGTTAGATATTCTGCACTTTAAAAATGTTTTTATATATTAAAGAAAAAGAAACATTCACAAACACTGATTAGAGATGCTCTTTTGCTGCCTCTTCTTGGTCATTACTCTATTCTCATTTCTTTTCTTTTTTTTTTTTTTTTTGCTATTCTTTTAGCAGAAATGTAACCGTCCTTGAACTTGTAACTCTCCTCCTTTCTCACTTTTCAGTATGTTTTAATCTTGATGGAAGAGAGATATTTTGGGTATAGTTTTGCAAATTTAGTAAGTGAGGTGGTTGCAAAGTACGATTTACTGGCGAAAATTGTGAATGTTTGCTTTGTTCAGTGGGTTAGGATTAGGGGATGTTAACAATATATAGCAAGGTAAATATTTGGTATATAGCATATTTATGTTTGTTCAACTCCGAGAATGCTGTTCTGGTGGATTTTTTGAATTCTCAAATATCACAGAATATTTGTTCACTAGAGAATGAAACATATGCAAACTTGGGCACTGATTTAGATCCTGTTAGAATGTGTGATTATGCTGTTTAAGGATTATATTTCATTTAGTTCACTACTGTACCTTAGGTGAGCTTATTCTTTTAATGTACAGGTAGTCCTTGTTTAGCAACTGCCTCATACAGTGATCGTTCACAGTTACAGCAGTGACGAAAAAGTAACTTTGCAACCAATCCTTGCATTTACGGCCTTCGCAGGTCTGTAAAGCAAAGGAAAACTGAAGATCATAAACACAGTTGCGATTTCACTTAGCGACCACTTCGCTTAATGATTAAGTTGCTGGTCCCAATTGTGGTAGCTAAACGAGGACTGCCTGTATACCTGATTTAAATTAAGCACACTATTTCCTATGGTGGTAGAGTCCACTTTTTTTTTTTAATTTAGGTAGGCTTATTTTTAGATATTTATTAACATGAAAGCATTTGCTAATTTGCCACATTTTGAGGATTCATTTGAGGGAAGGGTGAGAGGAATGCATTCTCCCAGGTGTTATTGGGAGAGAGTAGCATTTGAAAGAATGAGCCATTTGAGCAAGACAGTGTATGAGACACGCTCTTTGACCATGCATTCTCATAAGAGCTTATATTGGTGACCAGCTAAATAAAGAAAACTGATTACAGAAGTTGACTTATCGCACCAGAGTCGGGTTTTATTTTTATCTAGGAAGATTTATTATCTGGAAAGTACTTAATTTTGAAACTCTTATGCCTCCCAGATGTTGATAATTCTTTTAGCAACCAACTGCAAATGAAAATGTTGTATCAGATGTTTATTATAGCAATACAGCTGTTTACATCAAGCATCAGCAGCGCAGGCTTGCATTGCTTCTAGTTGGAACACACTTAATTTCAACATTTTTGCAATCTAATGTCTTCTTTCAGAAACAGGAAGGCAATCTACAGTACTGAGTCTTTAGCCCTACATTCATTCATTCATTTAATTTATATCACCGCCCATCTCCCCCAGTGGGGGACTCTGGGTGGTTTACAATAAAATAACACTAAAAACATAATCACCTAAAATTACCATTAAAATATAAATAAAAACAAATGCATTATTAGCCACGTTGTGCTTCTGATTCTTGAAGGCATCACAGTATGTTTTACTACAAATAAAATGGCCATATGTACTCAGTTTATATGTGTTGGATTTCAGATAATGACCCCAGAACGTATAGAAGAATGAAGGACTTTGTCAGTTCCATCAGTTGAAAGTTAAAAACTTATCAAACACAGGAAATGTTCTGAAACTGTAAGGTTAACCAATTATTAACTGTAATTTACACTTTCTAAACATTTTGTTATTTTATTTCATAATTTTAGTTTGATCTAGTGGTTAAGGTGCTGGGCTAGAAACCAGGAGACTGTGAGTTCTAGTCCTGCCTTACGCATGAAAGCCGGCTGGGTGACCTTGGGCCAGTCACTCTCTCTCAGCCCAACTCACCTCACAGGGTTATTGCATGGGAAAATAGGAAGAGGAAGGAGTATTAGGTATGTTCCCCGCCTTGAGTTATTTATAAAAAAAAGGCAGGATAAAAATAAATACAAAAAATAAATAAATTGCAGGCCTGTATCAAGTCTTACGGTGACTTCTTAGGATGAACTTTTTTCTACATGATACATCATTTTTATTCTTACTGTTTTAGATCAAAGAATTCAATAATCAGATGCAGGGGATTTCAGGCATTGCATTTTCTGCACTTACATTTGATGGTACTATCGGAGCCCCAGTGATTCCCCGAACATCTAGCAAAACGTTTTCATTTACTGATGAAGACAGAAAAACTGTAGAAGACTTGCGTATTTGGGTGGCAAGTAATCTTTCTAATCCAGCTCCCACGAAAAAATTAAGGGACATCCAGCCACCAATGTTTTTTGAATTCACCTGCCAGCTAGTAGGAAAAGCTAAAGTGGATGGATCTTCTTATCTTCTCAAGGTCTGGATATTATTATTATTATTATTATTATTATTATTATTATTATTATTATTCCTGCCCTCATTATGTTTTAATTCAACAGTAATTACAC
This sequence comes from Candoia aspera, assembly GCF_035149785.1. NCBI lineage: Eukaryota > Metazoa > Chordata > Lepidosauria > Squamata > Candoiidae > Candoia > Candoia aspera. Next base: position 59,870,855 of record NC_086159.1, on the reverse strand, counting down.
ATTAGCCCTGAGGAAGAATATAATAGGTTATATTATATACATATACATATATCATCAGCAGTGTCACAATAAAAATAAATCTTAACTCTTCTTTTAGAAATGCTGCATTTCATGGTTCCTGAATGTCTTGGAGTACCCACTTTTTTAAAAAGTGTTAAACTTTTGGGTGCCAGAGGATTCATTCAAGCAAGTTAATCATCTTCTGTTTTTCACTGGCCATGTTTTGCATCAATTTATGGTGGCATCTAGCTAGACTGACTTTTGATAGCTCTGATAGTTATTCAAATCATTAATAGTAGCTTGGGAAGGAGACAATGCTATGTAATTGTAAACATCCCTGTTTGAATTCAGAATTCAAATATGGTCATCATCCATATTTCTGTTGTCCTGTTAAATATTTTATGAATCTTTTGGTATTACCCAGCTATGGATTTTGGATTTTTTCCCATGAACCAATGCAACTATGATTGCTTTTTATGTGCCTTGGAAATAAATTAAGAAAATATGGTTGAAATATATTTGTGGAATGCAAGAGCCTCTCAGTTAACCTCTCTTGCAACTATTTGAAATTCTGAAAGTTTAAAAGCATAAAATATATCAAAATAAAGATATGCATTGTGATAATTCTGTGTTTGTGAGAGACTTAATGTTTGGCATATAGATATACATTACTTTTGCATCTGTTTAGATACATTTGTAATACCTTTAGTAAAGACTTGCTTAGAGTGGTAATTGCTTCTTTCCTTTCTGTTCTTAAATTTCTCAGACGCTTATTGATGAACCAAAGATTCCTTGCTTTGAAATAATGACAGAAATTTAAATGACTCCTATGTTCATACTCTGTATTTGCATTTTAGAGTTATTACAAGAACATATTTTCATACGTTAAGGTACAGTGCAAAATTGTATTTTATTCCTTCCGTGATGCAGTGATGAAGCTTCTCACACCAATTGATGTTTATACTACATGAAAAGAAAATCTGTTGAAACCATTTCCTACATTGTAGCTGTTGCTTATATTAAAATGCAAATCCAAGGCATGAATGTACAATAAACAATAATCCCATACAATCTGCTCTTGAGCAATTCATTCTACTCCATTGGATGTCTACCTTCTCCTTCTGCTGTTTATTTATACCAAGACTGCATCTTCTAAGCGCTGTGTTATATGTGTGGGTCCCAGAATATAACACAAGTTATATGCCTGTTGTAAATTGTCAGGCGTTCATCTGAATTAAGGCTTGAGGGCCTGAAACTGCATAGAACAGGATCACCAACACACCAATCTCCATGTCATCAACTCGGAGGTCTGAAGTAGAAGCATCATTGCATCAACTAGAATACATATATCACATGCCACACTGTCAGCATGTTTCATGGGTGTGATCTAATGCCTGGCGGATGACTGGCAAATTAGTGGCAATCTGTGCAGCCCAGTCAGCTACTGAGGAGTCAGGCAAGGATTGTAATTGAAGTTCAGGTATTGGAATGAAGTCCTGGCCATAAACAATATGAAAAGGGGAAAATCCAGTGCTTTGGTGAACTGCATTATTATAAGCAACCTCAGCGAAAAGGAGGAGGTCCATCCAATCCTGTTGGAAGCTAATGTAGCAGCGTAAGAATTGCTCTAGAGTAGACTGAGCTCGTTCAGTTGCTCCGTCAGTCTCCGGATGGCTTGAGGAGCTGAGGGATTGCTGGACACCAATTAATTTCAAAAATTTGGAAGTAAATTGGACGCCTCTGCCAGAAATTACACGCGTGGAACACCCGTGAATTTTATAGATATGCATGAGAAATAGCTTGGCTAATTGCTGAACAGTTGGGATTTTAGCACAAAGTATAAAATGAGCCTGCTTGGAAAACAAATCAATTACAGTCCAAATAACAGTCTTGTTTTTACTCTCAGGTAAATTCACAATAAAATCCATGGCAATTTCTTTCCATGGAGCCTTGGGGGAGGCTATGGGTTGTAAAAGTCCTTGTGGTTTCCCCCCTTTCTCTTCGCTTGGGCACAGACGTGACATGATGTGACATAGGAGTGTACATCAGCACAAAGGGAGGGCCACCAAAATTGGCACCTCACCAAGTGGAGAGTTTTTGCAAGGGCAAAATGACCTGCAGATCATGGGAATGGTGCAAAATTGTCTGGTGAAGAGACTCAGGCACATGGATTTTGCCATTACAATACCAGACGTTGTCAATTTCAGTTAATTGGGCTTTGTTACATTGCAGCCAGGGATCATTAGGGAGCGCCTGAAGCAGTTCCTCTTTTAGGTCAGCCTGCACTTTCACTTTCCCGGCTACTGCTTGTTTGTGTGTTACGCAAGCCATTCCAAGCTGCTTTTGAGAGAAAGCTGTGTCTACAATTTGAGTTTCAGCAGTGTGATATTGCGGGAGGCGAGAAAGTGCATCAGCAAGGAAGTTCCTCTTGCCAGGAAAGAAATTTAGGGTAAAATTAAAACGGCTAAAAAATTGAGCCCAACGAATTTGTTTGCCGTTCAATTTCCTGGGGGTTTGTAAAGCTTGGAGGTTTTTGTGATAAGTCCAAACCTCAAAGGGATAGCAAGTACCCTCTAGCAAATGCCTCCAATGTGTGAGAGCAGTCTTTACAGCAAAAGCTTCTTTTTCCCAAATGGGCCAGTTGCGCTCAGAGTCAGAAAATTTGCATGAGAGGCACGTGCAGGGGTGGGGGAAACCTGTTTCATCTTTTTGAACCAAAACTGCCCCAATAGCTGAGTCAGAAGCATCTGCTTGCGCAATAAAGGGGCAAGTTGGGTCTGAGTGAGCCAGAATGGGTTCTCTAGTAAAAAGAAGCTTTAAACGGTCAAAAGTTGTTTGACGATCAAAAGTCCAAGTAAGTCTAGCCCCTGGGGAGGAAACTTTCTGGGTTTCCCCCCTCCCTCTAGTTTTCAACAAGTCAGTCAGAGGCAAAGCAATTTGAGCAAATTGGGGGATAACATTTATGTAGAAATTCACGAAGCCTAGAAATCTTTGAAGTTGACGCCTGGTGCGAGGGGGTCCCCACCCCATGATATCTTGTACTTTGGCAGGATCCATTTCGACCCCCTTGGAAGAAATACGATAGCCCAAATAGTCCAGCTGGGACTTGTGGAACTCGCATTTAGAGAGCTTGGCATACAGCTTAGTACCTCTCAGTTTGCGCAAGACTTTCTTGACAAGCTGAACATGGTCTTTGAAGTTGTCAGAATAGATTAAAATGTCATCTAAGTAAACCAGGACCCCTTTGTACAAATGCTCATGGAGGACCTCATTGATATATTGCATAAACACTCCAGGGCCCCCCACTAACCCAGATGGGAGGACTTTGTATTGATAGGAACCTAGAGGGTAGTTAAATGCTGTTTTCCATTCATCCCCCTCCCGAATTCGAATTCTAAAGTAGGCTTCTCTGCAGTCAAGTTTGGTGAATACTTTTCCCTTCAATAGGTGTGATAGGATGTCTTTCATTAAGGGGAGAGGGTATTGATTGTTTATTGAGATGGCATTTATTCTACGGTGATCCGTGCAGAGTCTCAGCCATCTTTTTTCGCCCAGAAGAGCACCGGGGCTGCCAAAGGTGAATTGGCAGGCTCAATGAACCCCCTCTCTTAAGTTTTTGTCAATGAATTCCCTGAGAACTTGTTTCTCAGTTTCTGACATAGCATACATTTTTGGCTTAGGTAGTTTAGCCTTTGGGTCAATTTCAACGGCAGAGTCAGTTTTTCTGTGAGGAGGCAATTGGTCACACTCTTTATCATCGAACACATCAAGAAAGTCTGTATACTCAGGTGGAATGTCGGGCTGTGCCACAGATTCTGCCACAGGGGTGTGGTTGAGGAGGGTGCCGGCTACATTCCGCCGGGGTTGTGGTACAGTAAAGAGGTTGCTAGCCCCATTTTTAAACAATAAAGCACCTGAGTCCCAGTTGATTTGTGTTTTTCTACTCTTTAGCCACGGGAGCCCCAGGATGATAGAATAGTTGGCAATAGGGGCTACAATAAATTGCAAGGTTTCTTTATGCCCCCCCCCCAACCTCATGGCCAAAGTCTCATTCCGGAATTCCACGGCTCCCCTGTGGGCAACTGAACCGTCCATCTGAGTGAAAATAATTGGATTTTTAAGTCTTTTGGTTTTAAGACTCAGTGTGTCAATTAGGGCAGAGTGTATCAAGCATTTTGTGCACCCCGAGTCTAACATAGCTGTCAAATTGGCTTTGTGCTGGGTTCTTAAGTTTTTTAGTTCTACTTTCACCAGCAAGGTGGGGCAATCATCACTCACCAAAGGGTCTTCCTTGTCGTCTATCTCTGAAGTAGGCATGTTGTGCCCTGGAGTTTCCACCTGCTCGTGGGCGCGATTTAGAACAGGTGAAATTCGTTTCCTGCCAGCTCCAGTTCCTCCTGTTTGGAGTCTTCACTGGAGTCAATCAGGGTCTTCACCTCTGGATCCTTCTGGGCCAGCGCTGTTGCAGTGGCTGCCTTGCGTCTAGTTGGTGGGGTTTTAGCCGGTTTGGTTGCTCCTTTCAGTGCGTCTGATTCCCCGCATGGGCATTCTGCTGCTCCGTGGGTGTCCTTCCCGCATTTGAAACAGCTGCCTCTTTTCCCTGGCCAGTCTTTCTGGTCCTCCTTGTCATGGAAGAGTTTTCGCTGGGTGAAGGGAAATTGACCTGGGGCTACGTTATTTTTCCCCATCGTTTGCGCTCGGAGTTGCCGACGGAATTGGTATTGGGTATTCTCCACCTCCCCTGCTAGGCAGATCTATTCTTTCAAAGTGGGGGGGTCTCCGTGGCAGAGCGCCCATCTCAGGATTTCTGGCTGCAAGCCACCTTTGAAGTAATCAAACTTAGTGGTTTCCGACCAGTCCATAACTTTTCCAGCAAGAGCTTTGAACTCCATGGCATACTCCGCCACGGTCCTTCCCCCTTGCCTAAGTTGCTGGATACGTGTCTTCACCCTCATCTTGTTGAGTGGGTCCTCGAACCGGTCTCTCAGTGCCCTCATGAAGTCATGCAGGCTGTTCAGCTCCAGGGCCATGGCATCGTGCAGTTGCACAAACCACCCCACCGCAGGTCCCCGGAGTCTGGCTCCTACTTGGCTCTCTTTCTTGTACTCAGTGGGAAAGCAAGACCCATATTCCTTCATGTATATGGACACGGTCAAGAAGAATGCCAACTGTCGTGGGTGTCCATCGAACTTAACTTGCATGTCCTTCGGGGTCGCAGCCAGTGTCACCCCGCTGAGCAGAGCTCTCCCCCAGTCACCTTGGCTCTCTGGGTGGCCTCCACTCTGCCGGCGCCTCACTGGGGATTCGAAATCCTGGGTTGGGGTTAGGGTACACTGTCTTCCTTGTGAGTCCGGCAACACCACTCTGGATAGCTGAGTTGAGATTTCTGCCAAGGGATATGCCATTGTCTCCAGGGTTCTCAATACCTGCTGCAACACCACTTCCATAGCAGACATCCTCGCCTCCAGGCTCCGCATTTCTTGTGGAGTTCCATTGGGGTCTGGTATGGTCCCATGCGACCCCGGACTCTGCACCCTTACTTTTGCCTCCACGGGTGGTGGGGCTCTTCCCTCTTCCTCTCTGGCACCGGGCTGGGAAGGACCTATCTGTGGTTCTTCTATGATAATGCTTGGCGTCTGACGCTCTCTCATGAAATTGAGGGAATGGAGGGCACTTTCCAACTCTGTAGTGTTGAGCCAGGGTTCCATCTCGCACTCTCTGTCCCCGCTCCCTGAGCTCTCACAGAAGGCCCGCCTCCTGGACCCTGTCAGATGGAGTTGTCTTACAGACGGGGTCCGTAGCATGCCCTCTCTGCATTACCGGGTGGGACAGGTTGATGTGATAGGGATGAGACGGTCCCTTAGGTATTTGTTTGGTCTTTCTGCCTTGAGAGAGTTGTTTTTTTAAAAAAATAAAGCCACTGATAGTGTCTTGTAACTAAAGGGACCATGACCAGGAGCCTCCATATTAGAACATGTTATTATCTTTGTTTTCTTCCAAGCTTGTTCTTTTCTGCTTTGCTTTGTGCTGGCTTAGTTCTGCCCTATAAAAACTCTATGCAACTGAAATGAAATACCATAAATAAGGTCTGAAAATCACTGGGCAAATTAAATCCATTTAGTTTTGTAGGATGAAAGTGAAATTCCTGTTTTATATACAGAAGATAAGCATCCATGTTTGAAAAATGATGACATTCATCACTTGCATTGTTTAGTTCATCATAAATAGTAGAAGGCAATAATCTGGTTTAATCTTTTTAGGGCCAATATGCTTATATTCAGATTAGTATTTTACTTAATTTATATGCCACTTTTCTGTATAAAATGACCACTCAAGGAGGCTTACAGTTTAAAATATTTAGAATTTAGAATAGTAAAATATTAAGTATTAACCTTATTCTTTAAAAGATCCCATCATCATCATCATTTTTATATCCAGGTGACTAACTGTGGACTAACAGCGGACTTCTTTCTGACATGTATACAGAACTGTCAGCATTGGCTTATGATGAATAAGAACCTCACAAGGATTTCTTTAAAAACTTTCAGCTCTTGCAGCCATGCAATGTCATTTACAATACAGGAAGAACCATGGAATTCTGTTATTAACAAAGAAATTGTTTACATTACTGCTAAGCTTCTATGCCATTTGTGATAATGGTTTTCTATTCTGAAATACACAAATGGCCATTCAAAGAGATCTGCAAAACCAGGCAGGAGAGTGAAAAAGCAGCTGCAGCTGGCAGGTGTTTGCCAACTGCTGTGATTTTTTTTTTTAAGAATTAAATCCACAGGAGCAAGCAGCAGTAAATAAAGAAATACTAGTATCGTCTCAAAGAAGTAATAAGGAAGAAGAACCCACATGACTAGTCTATAATTCACAGTGTGAATAGCAGTTTGCTTTCTTCACCTCAGTAAGCTTTAGCTTTATCATACTTGCAGTTAATAAATTGAATAATTATACTGCTTAAGTCAAAGATAACTTTTCCTTTGAAATGGAGCCTACTATAACTAGACTTGTCAATAGAAAACTACAATAAAAGTGGTTTGTAAATAATTTTACCGTCTTAAAAATATTCTCCATATTCTAGTTCTTTGACTTCATTTTCAGGAAGCTATATGTTTACTTCACTAGATGGCCTGAGTGTTTTCTCTGTCAGATGCATACTGATATCTCTCAGATTTGGACATTGATTATCTGGATCTACAGTTTATCTGAAACATTGGTTATGGGATCCTATCATTAATAAGGAAAATAGGAAAAAGTTTTGCACATGTGCATGAACAACATATTTTAGGGATGTTATATTCTGGCAAAATCTTCAGGTTGACATTTTAATTGTATTATTCTGATTCTTTGTTATTTCTTTCACCATCTTTCTGAGTACAGTAGATAGAGACATGCCATAAGTTAAAGTAATAGACCTGCATTAACACTACCACTGTCTTTAGGCAATACTCATTCCTGTTCTGAAAATTTTAGCCAGGTATATTAATGCCTTTAAAGTCTTGGGGTGTTTTAGAAATGTATTTAATGCATTCATTAAACCATTTATAGTCGGCTTTTTTGTTTCAGACTGGAAAAATGTTTTGAGGTATTCTTCCAAATCATAACATCGGTATGGTCCAGAACAATCAAGTCAATACAAAATACACTGAGAGTATGTGCCTATGCTTAAAATAGATGTTTATCAACAAACCTCTGATTTCTTCTGTTGTACCAATGATGTTTTATTGATCAAGATAGAAAATTGAAGACAGGCATGGAGAATTCAGATTCAGAACTTCCCATAACCTTCAAGCAGATAACGATTAACGGAGTAATGGAGTTTGCACAAAAAGAAACATGTTTTGTTATGAGTTTAGAATTAGAATATTGCCCTGATTCATTTTGAGTTTCTGTCTTCCATTGGGTAAAGCATTTTGAATTTTGTAGCCATTAAAAACGGCATATTTTATTCCAAACTTGAATTTTGTTTTAGGTTCCAAACTCTCAGCTTAGTTAGATGGTTGAAATATTTTGCATGGCCTTCTTACATGTTCAGGAGGATGAATAAAGCAAACTTTTTATCCAAAACGTTGCCACTAGCATTTTTAGGAGTATTCTGCCTTGTTCTTTTAGAAGCTTAAATTGTTCTTCAGGAAGACTGCAAAAGTTTTTTTTTTAGAGAAATATTGTCTCAAAGAAATCAAATAATGTATTTGAAGAAGCAGCTTTGGGAAATTATAATTTTAACAACACCTTGAAAGCCCAGGTTTTCCATCCTTTATTGTCGTATCAGCCTTAATCTGGAATATTGTTTGTACAATTTTGTCTGTTTCCAAAAAGAGTGAATTTTGTTTCACTGCAGGTGTGGGATGGCACAAAATGCCCTTTCCCGTCTTGTAAAGTGCTTGTTAAAGAAGAAGATCTAGAGGGAGATGGCAGTCTCATCCATCGATTAAAACATCTGACAGTGGATGTTGTAGCTTATGATAATCATGTGCAGGTGGCAAAGCTACTAAAGGTAAAGACACTCCTTGACAATTATAACTTCATTTTTTGCTAGTTTTACTTTAACTGTTCATTTATGCTCTTGCTAAAAGTTAACACTCTAGATATACATTTATTTAAATTAAATGAATTGAATTAATATAAATTGTGCAGTGGCCCCTGATTAGTCCCAACAAACCAAATCTCCTGGGGAAAAATATAGACCAATTTAATTTAATTTATTATGAAAACGGGTATTTTAATTAAAGAATTACTGTATATTCCAGTTTTTGGAGTACAAGTGTGAACATACGGAAAAGAGTTTCTTTCCTATAATTCAGATAAACTTTTTCTTTAATTGCAGTCCTCTCTTGTAAATTATACTGGTTTATATTTTGAAAAAAATGAATATGGTCTTCTGTGAAAGCCTAAGAAATAACTCATTTGTGATTTGTTCACAAATGCTAATTTCTGAATACTTCATTTTGGAATACATACACTTTTTCTCAGAGTTCTACAATGTACAGTTTTAGAAATAGAAAGAAACTAGTTTAAGTAATATTTATTCCTTATTGAAGAGTGCCATCTTGCTTCCAGGAAGGCTATTTGTAACCTAAGAATTATTATTGCAAACAGTTCTTCAATAAGGGTATACAGTATCTAGAACTATTAAATTCTTAAGATTACAATATAATCCCACTTTACTGTTAAGTGCATGGCTGAGGTTGGTCTGACATAAGTAGATCTTGGTAGTAAATATGAAGTGAGAAACAGACAACTTCTCTGCTCAATAAAACAGGCTTAGATTAAATGAAGTGGATCAAATTGTATTTCACTGCGTAGTATTCTGGAACCTTCTGCATATGTTTTTGTAAATATTTGCTGCTCACAAAGAACCTTCTGTATTATCTAAAATGTTTGTACATATTCTTTAGAGTCTGGCTTCACCTTATGTTTATCATGTAACAAAACAGTCAACATTCTAAATGATCTGTATCTGTTAGATACATATCCTGCCTTTTTTCCAATAGGATTTCCCTTCAAAATATCCCCACATTAACAATCATGTAAGTTAGACTGAACTAAGAGCTGGTGCTTGGCAGAAAAACACCAGTGGGATTCCTTGGCTGAGGGTAGACTTGAACCCCATCCTAGAGCAACATCTTAACCAGTATGTATATACTCTCCCTCCCCACCATACCCCAACAAGCAGAGAGAGCTGGAAAGAACAGAAATGGTATTTCCACAAAGAAAAAAGAACCACTGGTTACCTTTTAAAATTGCCTCTTCTTGTTTTATTACTAAGGCTGTGTATGTATTTTGTGGGGTTAGGCCCTTCCAGTGAGATCATCTTTACAGAAGGATAATGGACCATGGTCTTTCTATTGAGAGGTTAGATCATTGTTTCTCAACCTTGGCAACTTTAAGAGATGTGGACTTCAACTCCCAGAATTCCCAAGCCAGCATGCTGGCTGAGGAATTCTGGGAGTTGAAGTCCACACCTCTTAAACTTGCCAAGGTTGAGGAATACTGTGTTAGATTGTCAGCAGTTTCCTCTAGACCCATGCAGTATAGTACCTGCCAGAGTGAAGACAGCATGCATTGTAGTAACTTTCCAATAAATAAATTTAATATATTAAACTTGTCCTTTGGAAGATGAATAAAACTATAGGGCTACATTCAAATGCTGCTTTTTAAAAATTTTTCTTTCTGAGATTTCTTCAGCATGTTTTTGCTATGTAAATTACTGATCAGACCAGGTGACTTTTTTCAGTGGCTTCTTACAGTAACCCCTGGACTTTTGGAATGGTGGTTAGTGTACAAGTCTACCCTAAGGTAAAATAAGTACAGTAGCAAAGTTTTTGGTATGATTTTTTAAAAAGACAATTGTTGCATTCCAGGTAATGGAGTCATAATGACTTCAGCATATGCTGGTAACTAGAATAATAATTATTTGTACTTTTTCTTAGCTGCCCTTCAAATTACATAGAAAATACATTTGCTGCTGATGATATTTGTTTCCCATACTACTGGTTAAGGCAACGGGCTAGAAACCAGGAAACTGAGAGTTCTAGTCGCACCTTAGGCATGAAAGCCAGCTGGGTGACCTTGGGCCAGTCCCTCTCTCTCAGCCCAAGAGCCAATCAGATGTAACAGGAGAGTTCTAGCCCCGCCTTAGGCATGAAAGCTGGTTGGGTGACCTTGGGCCAGTCCCTCTCTCTCAGCCCAAGAGCCAATCAGGTGTAGCAGGAGAGTTCTAGTCCCACCTTAGGCATGAAAGCCAGCTGGGTGACCTTGGGCCAGTCCCCCTCTCTCAGCCCAAGAGCCAATCAGGTGTAGCAGGAGAGTTCTAGCCCCGCCTTAGGCATGAAAGCTGGCTGGGTGACCTTGGGTCAGTCCCTCTCTCTCAGTCCAACTCACCTCACAGGGTTGTTTATTGTGGGGAGAATAGGAGGAGGAAGGAGTACTAGGTATGTTCACCGCCTTGAGCTGTTTATAAAAATAATAAAGGCAGGATAAAAAATCTAAACCAAAAAAAAAAAAGCAAAGACTTGACTATCAAAAGCTCAGTTGTATAATACAGAAGTGCCTAATATTCTCTTCATACATACCGTGGGCAAATATACAATGCATATTTTTTTGAAGGAAACACAGAATTGTTGAAGGGAGTTTATAAAAGTAAAGGTGTGTCCTTTGAATTTAGTTTAACTTCTGATGTCAGCAGTCCAGAACTGTTTACCACTCACTCCCTTATTCTAGGATGCTTTTCTGACTTCCTAGTGGTCTCCAGTCCAAGTACTAGCCAGGTCCAACCCTGCTTAACTTTTCAAGATCAGCCATGGTTAGCTAGAGACCTACAAAGCAACATAAGAGTTCTCCAACATACAGTTTATAGTATGTGTCTAATGTAGCTGGACAACATTGCATGTTCGTTTTCAGCCGTTCACATTCTCACTTGCACTGTTGAACATGAACATGCAATGTTGAACATGCAGTGCAGTCACCTACCAATCAATGCCAACCATGTCTTCCATTCTAACCTGCCATATGGAAAATGAGCTACAGTTGTTTGAGAATTTGCATTTGTAGGTTCATTTGTTTTAAGCCATTTTCATTAAGTAGCACTTAAGTTAAATCAGTATTTGGAGGGAGAGAGATAATTGTCTTGCCCTTGTTCACTGAAGATAAATCAAAGTTAGGGTTCTCTATAACATGCTGCTTATTTTCCATTCTGCCTCAGTTTGCTTGGGATTCTTATAAATGTGCAGTCATCTTACTGATTAAAATGCAGCAATATTTATTTATTTTTACCTCTGGAAGGTAGAGTTCGCCTTTTTGCTGGTGCATTTTATGACAAAAAAGCCCAATTCCTAATACGTTGATCCATTCGTGCAAATGTGGGAACTGTTCTTGTGCTCACCATGTCAGATTTTGTTGTTCAGGAATATGCATTGTGAAATCCATGCCCAGCAGAGATAGATAATAGGACTGTACAAAGCATTGATATGGGGCAGTTCACAGAGTGTGTTTGTGCAAGTAGGGGAATCTCTTCTCAAAGCATTAAAGCTGCTACAAGTGCCAGAAGGTCACCCAGCTGCTTCAAAGGCTTTTGGCGTATGTTTGCCCCTGCACAGCCAGTTGCTTTACTGGCAAGACAGGAGACTAACAAAAGGAACGAGATGAAGATTGAGTAGAAATACTGACTATGGAGGGGGAGGAATTGAAGAAGTAGCCTGGACAAGGGCGTTGATGCTAAAAAGTGCACCGGACCATACCGTTTGGTACTAAGAACATTCTGAGCACACTTGTCAGGTATTTCCAGTGCAGGGTTTCTTTCTATTCATGGCTTTCTGGCTGTAGTCAGCAGTTATGAATTTTTAAATATGGAAGTATTTTGATACCAGTTTGTGCAGACTCTTGCTTAGGATTTCCTGTTCACAAGCTAGAAAGGTAAAAGTATTGCAATGCTGCCACCCATTGGAAACTACTGGTAGTGCGCACACATTTTTTTCTGGTAAGTGAGGTTAAAGAATGGGGCATTCGTTCTTTTTTTATGATTTCACTACTGAGAAGCATTGATCATTTCCTAAACTACACTTGGGTGCCATCGTTGAGCACCCCGGTCATACTGCATATTTCATAAGTGAACAGCAGCTGACACAACCTCTACATGGCATAAAGTTCAAGATCTTTCTGAAAATTGCAGTGCATATTTACTGTTTATATACACTTGTTTGTAGATTTATTTTTTAAAAAAAATCATAAGTATGGCAGGTACAAAAGTTTAGATGCCCTTTCAATCAGTACTTTATAACACTTTCTTTGGCAGAAACAACAGCTTCCAACCATTTCTTTTAGCCAGTTAACAGTCTTTTTGTTTTTTAAGGTTTTTTTTTTTAATCTTTTCCTTGCAGAACTCTTATAGCTTAGAAATATTCTTAGGTTTCCTTTCATGCACTGTGTATCCGAAGTCTCCCCATATAGTTTCAATAATATTCAAGTTGGGGACAGCGAAGGCCATTCCAAAATCTTTATCTTTCTTTCCCGTAAATTCTTCATGGTTGATTTGAAGGTGTGTTTTGGATTGTTACTTTGCTGAAATATCCAACTTTCTTTCACCTTCAGTTTCTTCACTGACTGAGAAACATTCCTGAAATCCACTGACTGGAGTCTCATGTAAAAGATATCCACTAAAGAATTTTGAGCCCAAGAATTTGCTTTCTTTGTATCCAGAATTGCATCAGATTTTGCTATTCTATATGCTTAGTTACTAAGTACAGTATGTCTTTATTTTACCAGTGTAATTTCAGGCAGGTAGGAAAGCTTACCATTATATCCAGATCTACATGCAATCACCACTATTTTATATTCTAGGATTATGCTAGAAATTACCACTGAATTATAAGAATTGTTGAAAGTTTATTTCATGCTGGAGGAAAGTTGAATACAGAATGTGAATTAAATAGACAGCTTGAACGTACTCTTATGTATGGAACACCATTGTCATACTTATTTGTTTTATAGATAACAATAGTCCAGTTATTTATTTATTTATTTGTGTGTGTGTGTTTTAAGACTGGAGAATTCATTACAATGTACAACTTGCACGTCAAAACCCAAAGTTCTGAAAAGCCCAATGTTGTACAATTTCTTCTTCATGGAGGCACTGGCCATGGTCGTGGGATTGGCGTCCTGCCAGAAAACCACCCGGATATCAAAGAACTAAAGTCGTAAGTAAATAACATTTAAGAGTCTGTCAGTTGGGAAGAACAATGTGGGGAATGAAACACATTGATTTGTTCAGCCTGGCCTTAATGGAGCAGCCTTGGTCAATTTAAGAATCATGCCTTGCAATTTTAATTCCATCCCCAAATTCTTAAAATTCTCAAATTAACATCCGACCATTCTCTGACCAGAGACTAGAATTCTAAGAGTTACACTGGCTTATGAATTCTGGTGTAGACCTTCTATACCATGTCATACTGTAAGAAAATCACTAGCCCAGGAATCGGAATGACCCAGAGTTCAGGATAATTTCCATACAGCAAAATGACAGGATTCAGATATCTCTTTGAGGATGATGCTATTATTTTAGACTTGTGTGATTGTACAAAATATCAACCGTGAACATGCCTGAGTGAATATAACTTACTGGTTTCTGTTCAACATGGGGTCTGCTTTCCTGTTTCAGCCCTTGTGATATAACCTACACTGACCTCTTCCAGTCTGGATGCTGTTGTGTGAATTTCTGCTCCCCGAATGTTCAGTGCTAGATATGCTGTGGGGTTCTGGGACATAACCTCTGGGAAGTGGGCAAGTAGGATAAGATTAGTTCTCCCATTCTGGGGTGGGCTTCTGGTTAGCACAGTGGCTGCAGAGGACAAAAGAGAAAGATGAGTCCAGAGCTGCTTTCTGCTCATGCTACTCTGTGGTAAGTTCTGTTGTACATTACTTGTAAGTAAATATCCCAAGGCTTCTCTCCCTCTTCCTCTCCTTCTCTCTCTCCCCTCCCCTGTGTGTATGTGTGTGTGTGTGTGTGTACATTTGTAATTTGTTGACCTATAATAAAAGGATATCTTATCCACAGTTATATTTGAATTTAAGCACTATGCTTGTTGCGTTAATATGTTAGAGTATATCTCAACATTTAGTTAGTAGGAAATGCCTCCAGATGGGTAATTTGTTAGATGCCAAATAACACATGTTAAGACAATATTGGCTTTCATACAACATCACACTTCTAAAATACCTTGTATTTTAACATTTTAGATCTGAGCCTAACATTCTGGAAATAATAGCATGTAACTCTAGAGCTGTGAAAAATGTTATGGTGCAATCAACATCTGCTAATATTAAAGTTTGTCATACTTATCATCAGGCAGTGATATTACCTGGGATTAGCTGAAATCTAATTTCCCTTTTTAATAGTCTGGTAAACTTTTTTTTTTTTTGAGTATTTAATTTTTTTTTTCTTTCATTTTCAGATTCATGGACACTGTAGACTTGGCAGAAAGTGAGGGTGCAGAAAGAGCTTCTCCAGAGCCTGAAAATTCTTATAGTTTATGTAAGTCTTTAAAAATAAAAATAGAGCATTTTTATATATTTATAGGACAGGAATGAGAAACCTGTGGCTTCTCAATTTTGCTGAGCAACGATTTCTAGCAGTCCTAGCCAGCATGTTCAGCAGTATAAAAGATACTGGGAAATATAATTCAACAACACCTGGAAAACCACAGATTCATATCTTTGTAATGTGGTTAAACCCACTACTGTTTCTTTCCTTAATGCATGGTAAAAGTATTAATAAAAGCTAGAACATTTTGGCAAGAACTGCACTCTACTGTACGTTTATTCACAGCGGAATAGCTTTTAATGTTGTAATGATATATTACTATGAAGTACTAAATGGATTGTGAATTTCTGTGTGGTACTGCTGTCTTGAAAATAAAACAGAATTCCAAGAATGTATGCAAAGCTCTACATTAGTAGAATTTTAAACTTAGAATCACTTATTTCACACTGTGTTACATTCTCTGTAAATCGGAATAGGTAATCCAGATACACAGTATTGCTAATCACATCTGAAAAGAGATCCACAGGATCAGTAATAACATGCATGTTATTAGTTAGAGTTGAACTCTGTTACCTTACAGCGGTACATTTCAGTCTCTCTGTGTTATACTTCTCTTTCTTCATTGTTGTTCATGTAAAACAGTGGTAGAAAAAAGAAAATGAATTTCTCCTTTCCTTGTTTCCAAGTAGGATCCTGTGTAGAGAGATGTCAGCAGTTATCTGTTACAGGTAGGAATTTCACGTTTGGTATTCTGTGTATTTTGGATTCAGAGGGGCATTTCTCTTACAGTAGGATTTCCTGCCTATTTTTCCCTGTGGCTCTGGAATATTTTAGAAAAGCATGGGATGTATATGAAGGAACTGTAATAGGGCAGGATGTGGAGGGAGGGTCTTAGAGGAGAAAAAATACTTTTCTGCTTGGCTAGGAAAACATTTTATCCAAGTTCGTAATATTTGAATAATTTAATGTGTTGCAAATCTTAATGTAAACTTGATCTGATCCACCAACAAAATTGTGAAACAAAGCCTAGTTATCCATCAGTTTTCAAAATTCTTGGATGTGGTGATACTCTGCTAATATATAAAAAACAAAACACATGAACATTTCAAGAGAAATTATAAGTATTTATTTAAATGTGGGATATATCCATATGTTAAAAGAAACAGAAGAGTTTAGAAATTACATAGGAGAATTTATGAACACAAACAAATGTGTAATAGACTGGAAATAAGTTTGTCCAGCCTTAATCCAAGATGTTATTGTTGTTATTGTACATTAACCAATAGTTGAAGAGGGCACATACTATATAGTTTGTCTGGTAAACAGCAAGATATAAACTTAAATATTTAAAATACTAATTAATATGCTATTTAAATGCTATTGAATAAATGAGAAATTGGAGAAAGTAGGACAAATTATCAAATGCTTTTTAACGGATCACTGATGGTGTCCTTCATGCTTGTATTTGTTCATGTTAATCCAAATGCTTTTTATGTTTCCTTGTTTTATAGTGCTAACAGATCACCAGCATTTTGACGTAACTACACTGAACACCATCAGAATGAGCAAGATCCCCCAGCACTATCGCATCAGAGCTAAGCTGCTTAAATTTGAACCTGAGAAACTCCATCAGTCTGTTAAACTTCATTGCCCTCAGTGCAATTCATTGTAGGTGTCCAAGTGACTAGGGGTGTTGGTATAGAGTTGTGGTGCCTTTGCAATTATTGCTTACAGGGTAAAGTAGAATTATATATTTAATCCCCTGCAACTTAACATGTACAATGAGATTAGTCATTTATTTTTATATTCGGTATTTGACTGTTAATGTTTTTCTTTTTATTTATTTATTAAAAAAATTTAAGCTTGCCCAGCAGCCAAAGCTTTCTTGGTGCTTTACAATAAAAAAACACATACTAAAAGACACCATTTGAATAAAAACATATACAGTAAAATCAAAAGGAAAAAAGGAAAACACCATACCCACTAGGTAGTGACAAGGGGGTAATTCAAAATCTAAAACAATATGAATGTTTGTAAGTAAGGGTCCTGCACCCTCCAGTTAAGCTCAGCATGCAGTTTTCTTGGTAATGTTAGTGAAGAAGTTTGCCATTGCCTTTTTCCTAGATGCTTTTGACTTTCTCATCCACCTTACAACCCTGAAATTTCCAGGTCGTCTCCCTTCCAGGCAATAACTTGGCCAGATTCATCTTATTTTTTGACATTAACTGTGGATTGCCAACTTCTAGGTGCATCTGTCTGACCTGGTCTAGCCTCAAAAGCTAAGAAGATTAGGCCTACTTAATACTTGAATGCGATAATACCAGAGAATACCAGGACTGTAGTCCAGACTGGGAAGTAAGGGGGGAAAAAAAAAAATCCAGGTTTTAAATGTTTTGCAAAATCATACTGTCCCAGAAAACTGCGTGGATGAATCCATTGAAGTCATGAAGAGCTGAGTTTCGCTTGAAGGAGACGTTATCTTTGAATATACCTTTAACATTCTTTTGTTTAAAAAATTCACAAATACACACATTTGTGGAAATTCCTATGAGTGATGGTATTTGCAGATTCAGCAATCTGACAGGTGAAGTCTAAATGTGTTCTTCCGTTTTCAACTGGGGGCTAATAAAATGGCAGCCACCTGAAATGGATCTAAGCAGCTGCACAGCTCCCTATTCAGAAAATCCACCAGGTAGAGGGAATTGCTTCTACTTATAGTATTTCTGGGAGCTGTGTAAGGGCAGTGAAATAGCCAGGCAGGGATCCAGCTGTGCAATGGCCCTATCTGGTATCAGGGAATGCTTTATGGATAGAAATAGTGTGGTGTTACTCATTATGCTCAGCATGACGTTAACCAGTCCACTTGTATTAATATACTGTCTCATTAGGTGAGTCTGAACCTTGTATGCTTTATGGAGATTTAGTCCTACTGGTCTTTTTTATGTTTTATATTTATTTTATTTATTTATTTGTCAAATTTACCACCACCTATCTCCCCCCTAAGGAAGAGGGGGCATGTATTCCTTGATACAAGGTAACACATCAAGGTCTTAAAATGCTTCAGCCTATCCAACATGCACGTGGAAATGTTGAGTTATCTGAGTTACAATTTTTCCATATTGTATTTATTGAAGAGTTGTTTTGAGGAGATTTCTGGTGTTCACTTCAAGATGTAATTGTTTCAGGCAAGAAATTCCAGATGGGACTGAACTTGATTCAATTTTACGAGAAGCTTCAGCTACTAGTTCAGAGCCAAACTTGCAAAATACCTTGTTCTGCAAATCTGTTGTGTGGGATACTGAAAACCAGGGACAACGGCACGTAGCTGTTCATTTTGTGGAACACAATGAGCTCCTTCAAAGCCCAGAAGACAGTTTAGTTTTCCTAGAAGGTTAGTTAATTAACTGTATATATTTGATTGCTCATTATAATAATCTCTAATCCTAAAAGTGTTTGCATGTCAGCTGTTACCCTTATATACTTTTAATAAACCAACAAAATTTAAAAAGATAATTGTTCTATACATTAGCAATACACACACACCCTCACACTTTTAGTTTTCAGTAAATGAGCATGCAGGGTCCCCATCTTTTTTTCCGTGTTGTTTTTGGGATATAAACTTTATAGAGATCCTTGAAAATATGGAAAATTGAATATGTCAGATCTCTAAGCTTGTATGTCGATGTCCCTATTGTGTCTCTCTTTCTCTCAGAGTCGTTGGGTACGATATGGGTAGCAGAAAAATCTGATAAATAAAAATAAAACTTTAAGAAAATCTCTTCAACTGTGTCCAAAACTAATGTTGTACAGTGAAACCTTGATATAATGGATCCCTATTTAGCATATTTCAGATGCAATGGACCACATTCTCTACTGACATACCCTCAAAATAACCAACAAGTCCATTGCATCTAAAGTAGTGCAGATGAGGCAGATTAATTTATGTTAATTTTATTACAGCCATGATAATTCATATCATTGGCTTAATTCAATTATACAAATAATATGAATATACCCAGTGCCTTTTTTTTTTGCATAATGGTATTATGCAAATTATATAAACAGCTGTGATTATTTAACAGAGACTTGAGAATATTTAACAGATTTGGGAATAATGGACATCCCCTTCCTCCCCACTGGTCCATTAAAACTAGAATTCAGTATACTTGTGATACTATCCTATGCAGGTAGTCCTTGTTTAGTGAGTACAATTGGACTGGCAACTTGGTTGTAAAGTGAAGTGATCATTAAGTTAAACAGCAACTGTGCTTATAATCTTACTTCAGCTGTCTTTTGTTTTACAGTCCTGTGATAGTTGTAAATGCGACGAATGGTCAGAGTTACTTTTTCATCACTGTTGTAACTGCAAACAGTTGCTAAATGAGGCAGTTGCTGACCGAAGACTAAGGACTACCTGTATATCCTTTCACATCTTCCTTTTTTAATAGTAATTTTATTAAAGAATATAATTGCAACAATAAATCTAACGCAAACTAAAAAAAGATAGAAAAATAAAAAGGTGCAGAGAAGAAAGAAAAAAAGGAAAAAATAGAAATAGAAAAGAAAGAAAAGAAAAGAATATAGTAAAGAAAAATAAAAGAAATATATAAAGAAGCTACTTCCCACCTTCATCACAGCAAGTATAAACAATTTTAGTAACTTATCACCTCCTCTTAAAATACAACAAATGATCTCTTCTTCCCATATCCCATCTTTTATCTATAAAGAAATCCATAAAGCATCAGCATTTCAGTTCTGCTGTCAGCAAAAGTCCATTGAGGGTTACAAAGATAACAACATATCTATTTTAACCTTGATCAAGTAAACCAACTTTATATTCCTGCCTTTTACTTCTAACAATCTTAATCTTTAGTCCATTCAAATAATGTCCTAGAACTTGATTTCTTTTCATTTCTTCATTGTCCCTTCTCATGAGATTCTTCAAAACTTTAACAAGCCTTTTTTTGTAAATCCAGTATAGGAAAATTATCCAGGTTTATTGTTTGTATATCCCTTTTAATTATTAAGACATCAGCTGTTTTTTTGTTTTGTTTTTTTTGTATGTCCAGTGTAATGTCTTTTTCATGTCATTCTTGTAGCCTGTCATTTGTAAATCCACTTTCAACTCAGTCTGTCTTGTCAGGTAAAACCTGTTCCTCTTTCGTAACGTCTTCTAGACACAGTCTCTCCATAGAAGCAGATGTCTTTGTTGACACTATTAAAATTAACTTCTGAGTCCATTGTACAAAAATATTCTTCAGTATGTCCAATGTTAGAATATTTTGCTTCATTCTGTAATTGTAAGTTGAGTTTATGTGTTCTTCTCCTTTAATGTCATCTTCCATCTAGTTCTCTCTAGTGTCCAATTTTTGTAATCGTATCTTACTGTGTTTTTTCAAAAAAATTCAAAACAAAAAATTCCTGCATTTTCCCATGGGAAGGATTCTTTATAATTAATTCAAGAATCTTATTTCAAATTTATCTGGATCCTTAGTCCATTCGTAACTTTCTAAAAGTTTTAATCACCCTTTTGTTGTTTATTCCAAGCAACTTTTTTGAAGTTCTTAAACCTGTAGTTAAAACTTCCATTCACTAAGGATTGAAGGAAGCTCACCCACTGCAGTGAAACTTGTCAATCCAAAGGTTTCTAATAGCTGAAAGGCAGTTGACAAGCAATTTCCAAAAGTGGTTAGACAAGGGAGTATGCAAATCCAGTGTCTTTTCAAAGGCACTGACTGTGGATTGAGCAAGATGGCAATTCCCTTGTCTCCCACAGCTCTAAACCTGCCAGAGACCACTATCTTGTGGTCTTCTCATGAGGAGAAGCTGTCTGGAGTACTTGTGGATGATCTGAAGTCCTCTCCTTGTCTGGAGACGAGTTATCAAAGAGGGTCTTCGGTCCGCCATGGTTGTCAGCTCCACTTTTTGTGGAGCCATCTTCAGCCTGCCATTTCTTCCTCTGGAAGCCATGCCTTCACATATTCCTATAAAATTCTTATTGCTGTAAATAAGAATAAACGCAAAAAGAAAGAAAGGGGAAGTAAAAGATGTGCTCAGATGCAGTTCTTTTTGAGCTGAATCTTTGGGGAAGGAAGGTAATAACAAGAATTAGGACAAGGACCATAAGGATCTGAGGAGGTATTTGCCATGTAACCAGTACAATCAGAAACTTTTAAAACTTTTTTAGTTATATCTATATTGTATATAATTATAAATATATGCAAAATCAGTTATATCTATATTATAAATATTTTTAATTAGAATCTGCATTTTGTTCTCTTTTTTAAAAAAAGTATTCTAGCTGGTTAAAATGTGGGATGCAATGCCTTTCTTACTGCAAGCGTACTTTTCACTTGACCATCCTCTGGATGTCAGTATTTTCACATAGATAAAATTGTATTCATACTTAACAGCAAAGGTCTTGCAATATATTTCTTTTTTTGTAGAAGCATATAAAACCTGACACTTCTGAAGGGCATTTAGGTACAGGCTGGAAGGTCATACCACCTCTGAGGTGTAGATGTATTGGCTTGGGTAGCATTTAGTTGCTTCTGTATTTGACTTTTTATTGTTTTTAATCCTATTTGGCATTGGTTTCTCTGCAACCTGCTCAGAGCTTCCAGCATATAAACTGGAGTAAATAAACATATAAATAAAGGTAATGATCATTAAAAGGAATAGCAACTATCCAAGTAGATTGGTTGCTCAGTTCCCAGTCATTAAGTATGCTGATGGAAGAGAACTTCCTGCTGAAATGTGTCATTCAACTTTTATGACAGCTTTTTAAATGTCATATTTAACATTAACAGAAGTGACTAACATTTGTGGAAAACTCAAGTATGTTGTAGTATAAACAGATCTGATAGGAACACATTATTATATATTGGAAGCTAGACAGGGGAATATGCCCATTTGAATTCTGCTGAAATTTCTAATGCAGCCATTCCCAGGCTGGACACTCTCCAGCAATATTAATTAACTCCCAGAATTCTCAGCAAGAATATATATCCTGTAGCCATTACCATTCAGTTTCTCACAGTGTTCCATATTTCATGAACTTCTAGGAGAGATCATTTGGAATTTGGGGGTTTAAGTCAATTGCACGTAGCACAGTTTCTTTTGTCCATTTCAATATCTGGAAGCTCTGAATTATTCCACTGTGGAGGATTGTAGGTTATGGTTTTGGGTAGGAACATTTTGCACGGTCAGCTGAGAATTTTTATTTTTAAAAAAAGTAACAATCTGAGTTGGGTTCTAAACAAGCAACCTGTATTTTAACATTTGACAAATTTATCTTGAAATGTTTGCAAATCTGGCCTTATATTCTATTTATCATGTGAAATATATGTTTGTTTCCACAAACTACACATGCATTGATGGCCAGGGGTTAATGTGGTAGTCCAGTGAATACAATACTGTTATTTAAATAATCAAGATTTCCTTACTTTTTTTTTTAATAGGAGGTACTCTGAATGAAATCTTGAAGTTCTCTAAAAAATTTAAAGGGATTATACCAGTGACATCCAAAGAAGACTGCCTTGTGCTATTGGACCTTTCAGCTCCATATCTTTGGCAAGGAAACATGCAGTATTATGGGTAAATGCAAACATGTGTAAATTATTATGTTCACGCATATTCAGCTTTGTTCACTTATTCAAGTGTTGATGGTTAAACCTCTGATCTGTAAGTACAAAGTGTTTGGGAAGTTATGAATAAATTGAGCAAATTTTTAGCTATAACAGATAGCTTAGGCTATGTGGTTCTGTTTAATTTATCTATAGTTGAATAAATCGATAATGGAGAAAATCTATCTAGATGGTCACTAAGAGTCAACAGTGACTTGATGACATATAATCAAATGAGCAAATCAAAAGACTGTAGCTTAAACTGTATGTATCATGGTGTTCCACCTATTACAGTCTTGTCATCCAATTTTTGTTAGCCATAGAAAAGGTTATATAATAATTTAGGAATACATATTTAAAAAAAATGATAAAGACAGTGATTTACCCATTTGGGGCTGTAGTCCTTCCAAGTGGCTTAGTGTGACCCACGTGGTAGTCAAACCAATTTTATCTCTACCACGTTGGTAGACTTTCAAAAGGAATTGACTGTTCTAGTGTCATTCACTGAGTGTATACTAGCCAGTATCCCTAACACAATCCAGTCTTTACCTAATAATGTTACCTCTCCTGAATATGAATGTCATGGGTGCCTTTGCTTTGCTAAATCAAGATATGTTGATCACAGCATTCTAGCAATCGACTAAGAAAATTATTCTATTAAAACATGTGGTAAGGTTAGTCTGTAAGATTTATTCATGCTTCAAGTCACTGTTGACTCCTGGTGACTGCCTGGACTAGTCCCTGCAGTTTTCTTGGCAAGGTTTTTCAGAAGTGGTTTGCCATTGCCTGCTTCCTAGGACTGAGAGAGCAGGACTGGCCCATGATCACCCAGTTGGCTTTGTGTCTAAGGCAGGACGAGAACTCACGGTTTTGAGCCTAGTGCCTTAACCACTACACCAAACTGGCTCTCAGATACATCTGGCACTATCCTTATTGTCTTTTCAGCACCAGGCAAAGACACTTTTGTTCTTCCAGGCCTTATAATGTGTTAGTTCTGCTGTAATTCTTAAACTTTTTAATTGCTGCTTTTACTTTCTGTTACTGCTTTAAGGTTCGTCTTGCTGATTTTATTTTGTATTTTTTGTATTCTGTTTTTATAAATGCTGCTAATGAAAATTTTAGTAATTGTTTACACCTATTACTTGTAATTACAATTTTTAATTTTAAACTACTGAGATCATTTTTAATAGGAAATAGTAAAAAAAAAAAAACAATCTACACACACACACACATACACACACACAGAAATGACTTCAGCATGAGGGCACCTGGAAGACCCTCTGAAGACAATCTTAAGGAACATATCAGAATATATGGCAAAAAACATTCCTTTATACTTTTTATCACATTTTTACATGGTATAGTACAAGTTATACTATAAAACAGTTTTATAATTAAGCGACAAAACGAGTGATCAGCAAATAGATTTTTAGTTTAGCAAATAGATTTTTAGGAATACCCTGATGTACAACTCTCTACATGTTCCTTCAAATTGTGTGGCCAAGTGATTTATTTTTGTGGACACTGATTTATAAAAGGCATTAACTAATAATTTCCAGTATTTTGTTTTTAAAAAAAAAACCTAGAAAGCAGCAGGAAATTTCCTGTCAACCAGTATGTCGTTGAGACCAGATTAATCTATATGATTTAAAATGACTTTTTACACTAATGTTTTGTTCCAAATGCTAGGTGCAAGCACTGTTCAGATCCTAAGGCAGTGGCAAGTCTGAGCTGTCTTGCTGCACAGGAAAATCCATCATGGGAACACACTTCTGTAGCACAAGGTTACATGATGTTT
Source organism: Candoia aspera (assembly GCF_035149785.1). NCBI lineage: Eukaryota > Metazoa > Chordata > Lepidosauria > Squamata > Candoiidae > Candoia > Candoia aspera. The sequence continues at coordinate 59,846,386 of NC_086159.1, read as the reverse complement.
TTCTGCTATTCAATAATACTGTACTTTCATTCAGCACGTTACGTGGAACTTAAAGTAGCCAAATTATTTCAGTGTGGAAGGAAGTGCCTAAATCTGTCTTGCTCATAAGGTGAATTATATGATAGATTCTACAAGGTGGTTAAGTTGAACATATAGAACATCTACAAGTGAAAAAAGGAGAAGACATCTTTAGCTAAACTAAATAATATGATACAAATAAAGCAAGTATGGGACAGGAAATATAAACATGCAGCATTTTATATTTTAAAATGTTTATTCCAGTAGTATTTAGATGGGGCTTATATAGTCCAGAGAGAAATACGAAGTAGATATAACCCAAAACAGAGTCAGTGATTTGCAAATAATTACATTATTCTGTCAAAATCAGTGAATAGGCTTGTGAAAGCTTATCGGCTAAGTCTTTATAGCACATGCTTTTGTGCATTACATTCCAATGTGCATTATACTTGCTAGACTTTAAAGCACCAGGTTTTATGCAACATGTATCACACCTTCCATTCTGGAAAGCAGAAATAGTTTTTCTTGATTACATTGCTGATGGAAACTTTTAAATCCCAAAGAGTGGGAAATGCAGAAATGATAGGACAAAATACTGACCCTTCCAGATACCTCAATAAATGTGAGCTTTAACCAACAATACAACCCTTGCCTATCTATGCATTTGCTTTTATCACTTGCAGGCATTGCGTCCTGGCAAGGAATGTATTACAAATTTTCATCTGTCAGTTTTTCTTCTATCAGTTGTAATTTTTGCATAGACAATAAAAGTGAAACTAGAAATGTAAGCGCAGATGAGTAATCTCAATTCCTTAGGCAACATTCATTGTCCATGAAAGTGTTTTGACGCAGTTATTTATTGGATGCGTAATGTCATAAATTTACTTTTCCATAGAAGTAGGTAGTTTTTTTTTCTTTTTTTCATTTCCTCTTTCTTCCACAATTAACAATAAGACTGCCATGGCCCACCCACAACTGACATGCAGCACCCAGCACTCTATAATTCTACTGCTAATTGCAACAAAATGGGAAAATTTTGGTAGTATGCTACTTTATCTTGTTTTCAAAATCAAGGGTAGAAATGGAGGTGTAATAGGCTGTGAGAATAACGTTGAGGAACCAAAAAAAGAGCTGCAACTACGACAGTGGTCATATAAGAAGAATCTGAGTCCAAAGCAGGAATGTAATTTGAGAAAGCATGTCAGACTTGATCTTCCCTAGTTCTCTTGAACGTAAAGGCAAGAAGGGGAGAGGCACATTCAGACTTGCACAATTCTGTTACTGTAACATTATAATAAAAGTATTAGCATTCATAACTTTTGTTTCCTGGCCTGGACTACCTAGAAGGGCTGACAGGAGGAAGGAGTTCTCTGAGATATCCTGCACCTATTCCTACCCATAAAGCCACCCCCAAATGGCCTGAAACCAGCCCTTTAAGAAGGTGATTTAGGCTGGTTTGGATACAATTAAAGATGGGAAAGGAAATGGAGGATGTTTAACTCCCATTCCCATTGTTAACTTTGAACCCAAAATAAAACATTACACCAAAAATAATTGGCTTTGCCTTTTTAGTGACATGACCATGTCCCCAGATGGCTTCTTGCAGCCCTCTGAAAGGTTGAGAAACTGAATTGCAGCCCCAGCTCTTCAAATGTTGCTTATTTTGAGATAAGGCTTGATGTTGGTTCAAGTGAAAGTGTAATGAGAAGAACTCTACAAACAGCAGTATATTGGACAGCATTGCTGTAACAGAAATTTCCTTGGAGTACATACTGAGACTCTTCCCATGACCCAAGTTTGATCCCAGCGGAAGCTGGATTCTCAGGTAGCCAGCTCAGGTCAACTCAGCCTTCCATCCTTCTGAGGTTGATAAAATGAGTACCCAGCTTGCTGGGGAAGGTGACAACTGGGGAAGGCCATGGCAAACCACCCCGCTCACCCCACTCTATAGTCTGCCAAGAAAATGTCGCGAAAGCAGCAACATCCCTCCAAAGGGTCAGACATGACTCAGTGCTTGCACAGGGAACCATTCACCTTTTCATATAGTCAGTCCACCCTTAGACCAGCAAGAAAAGTCTTGTGAGAAACAGAAACAATTATAGATGTTCCAAAATTCATATCAAGATTGAGATCGATCGAGAATCAAGAGAAAACAACCTTCCATAACCTGGGCTCCCCCATGTGATGGATTTCAATTCCCATAATCTACCAACAGGTTAAAATTCAATACATCTGGAGAACTTCAAGGAAAGAAAAGCTGTGCTAAAGCAAACATTTTAAAAATAGCCTATCCACTGTGGATTATTTAGTGGTGTACTTTTATCTAACTTCCCCCACCCCAAAATATAAGAAATTCAACTGCAATATATTTCATTGGATACTGCATTAGGAATTGTGCAAAATATTATGCAAAATAGTTAGTAGAATATCCTGAATCCTTCAGGGGATTTCTGCAGGAAGCCTTTCTTCTGAAAAATCTATAGCATTTTCCCCACTGCCTTGATTAGGAATAATGCTGGGAAAACAAAATGATTCTATAACAATGGCAACAAGGTTTAATATGCCGAAATAAGAAAGCTGTTGAAGTATTTCTTTAGCCTTACACTAAATTTAAAATCACTATGTTAGCTGCCTTCTAGTGCATAAATGCTTTTGAGCACCTTTCAGTGCAATATCAATCATGTTTGGTGAAGGTGTTACAAAGAAATGAGTTGGCTCTGTTTCAGTGAGCAAGCAGAAATATTGAGATCAATTATGCTATGTTTGTATTCTAGACACCCAGGATGTCTGTGTATGTTTGTCCACAAGAGCATTGTAGTTGGGATATCCTTGTTCAACCTTTCTATAGATTTCAACCGATAGCCTTAGACTTCATGAGACTTTTAAAAAATAATTAATTAATAAATACTAATAATAAATATTATTATTGCTACTCTTGCCTTGAGTAATTTTTAAATAGAGTTTTTGGTCTGCTTCTGCTTAGTGTTAGGAATTGTACCTCTCCAATATGTCTTTGTGATGAAGTTTACATTGGATGATGGAACAGGAAGATTGGACGTATTTCTACTGGACAGTGTAAGAGACTAGATTGTTGTACTCTTGACTTAAGTGGATTAAATCTAAAGTTATATTTGGCCAACGCTATTTTTGTAGCAAAGTGAAGTTAGCAAGCACTACATAATAATTTAAAGAAGCATTGGTCAATTCCATGTATAGTTGGTTGAAAAATAACCATATCCAAATGCCTTCGTAAATATGGCAGGAAGGGTACATGAATTGGAGTTGGCATCAACCTTTTTTACTTATTTTCCAATCCTTCTGGAACATCCTTCTGGATTTGTTTCTATTTTAAATGTATCCTTAAATCACTGGAACACTTTTGTAAATAAACAATTTCTTTAATAAAAGGTTTTTATTAAAACACGAAATTATTTTCTATTTTGTTACTTTTAAGTTCTCATTCCAAAATGAAATCCTTGGGAGGGGAAAAAACAGGCAATTTAATAATATCAACATTATTTTTCTTGCTTCTTCCAGAAAAAATTCTTCCAAATTCCAGCTTCTGAAGTCTTAATCAATAATATATTTCAAGAGAGTATGGAGAGGATCATGAATAGACTTTGTCCTGCAGGCAAAACCCTAGGTAAGGAATTTACATGGATGAAGCTGTGCAGATGTTACTCTTATTATGCACATTTTATTATTCATTTATCTGTTATATTTGTCTGTTATGTCTATGTTTTATACTGCAATTTGTCCTAATCCTAAGGTTAGAAAAATGAAAAATGAATTAATTTACATATTTTCTAATTGTACAATAAGTCCCTTTAGTTACATTCTGTAAAAACAGACTTCCAATGCTAAACATTTCATTGACGATAACTCACCCGTAGGCTCATATCTAATCAGTAGATTAGTTGAATTTTGTCCATGAGAATATAATTGACATCTTTCTGATTAATAACATCCTAAAAGGGCTCTGGTTGCAGGTTTATGTTTTTGGTCAGAATGCAGGTTAAATGGGGTTCTAGGTGTCTACTAGAACTGCAAAAGAGGCTTGAAAGTTGTAGGTTGAGGTACAAAAGAAGGAAGGTGTTGAACTATCTCTCACAGTATCTGTCCAGCCGATTCAGTCTGGCAGGGTTGGTGCACTCCAGGTTCCTTCAATTAAGCAATGTCATCTAATGTTATCTGTTGGGACCCTGGAAGAGTGCCTTCTCTGTTGCAGTGCCTGCCCTCTGGAATGAGGTTCCCCCCAAGATCCAAATGGCCCCCACCCTGCTGTTTTGAAAGGCCTTGAAGACCTGTTTCTTTGCCTAGGCCTTTGGCATGGATGACTGAAGCTTCCTTTTAACTTAGGTTGTTTTCTTTTGTTTCTACCTGGTTTGCTATTCTTCCATCCCTACTGTTTTTGGTTTTTAATTGTCATGTTTTTCATGTTTTAAATCATTTGTAAACCATCCAAAGTCGCTGGGAGTCAGGCAGCCTATAAATTTAATAAATAATAATAACTTGGTTATTAGTAGTTGCAGGAGAAGAAACAGCCACAAAACGGAGTATTCTAATGGAATGTTTGGAATGGGGAAACATGAAGTGAATAGAGAAAAATGTGTTTGGATGAAATAAGACAGCAGGGGAAAATTGGAAGAAAACAATCCAGCACCAGATATGTTGCAGTCATATTCTTAGGTATTATTTCTGAGCAAGCAAAATACAGCAGCACCGGCTAGAATTCTCTAATCTAGAGTAACAGAGGCACAAGGGGCTCCATACAGAGAACAGATTTTGCCTATCTCTGACAAGATGAGCAAAGGAGTCAATGTAACCTCTTTTCTACACTAGGGAGGTACTGCTTCTAACTTCTGAAGAATGAGAATGTAGAACCTTAATATGAAGATTAAGTCTTTCAGGTACTCCAGCTAAGATCATAGCCAGGATGTTGAACTGCATCTAAAACGTAATTGGAAGATACAACAAATGTATAAATGCAGGCATTAGCTGTCAAACAGTTGGACTGAATAAAAAATATGACTACATCTAAAGCCTCTCTTTAGTTGCAGGCATTTATATCTGAAAAAGAAAGTATCAGTTGAAAAGGGTCATTATTGGTATCCTGGCAATATTTTTTTTCTAAAGAACTTTATTAGTTTTCAGAATATAATTAAAATACAAAATATAGAATGTAGAACAAGACTAAAGAAAAAAGAAAAAAAACTAAAAGTGTGGAACAGAGAGAGAGAACAGAAACAGAAAGTAACTTCCGACCTTCTCCAATACAGATATGAATACATTTACAAATATAATGTCTTACCCTTAGTTAAACCTTAGTAACATTATTATCTATCAAATCAAACCATTTAACCGTTAAAACCCAAAATCAAAACTTCATTTTTTCTGACACAAGCAAGTAGTCTAAAAGTGTAACAAGAACAGTATTTTCTCTTCTAAGCGGTGTTAATTTGGCCATTTGGGCCAGCTCCATCAGTTTGATAATCCAGTCCTCCACTGAAGGTATTTGTGGATCTTTCTATCTTTGCGCATATAAAATTCTTGCTGCTGTAATCATATATAGAAACAAAGTCCCATGTTGTTTCTCAAGCTGCTTCTCCATCAGACCCAAGAGGAACAGTTCCAGGTTTTTTTGTGTAAATCTGCTTTAAGGATCTTTTGAATATTGGCACATATTTGATCCCAAAATTTTTTAGCCTTCTCACAAGTCCACCAAAGATGATAAAAAGTTCCTTCACCAAGAGAACATTTCCAACAGACATTCATTACTCCATTATACATTTTTGACAACTAATCAGGAGTTAAATACCAATGATACATCATTTTATAAAAATTCTCTTTTAAGTTATAATTCAAAGTAAATTTCAAACCTTTGTTCCACATGTTCTCCCATTGCTCCAACATAATATTGTATCCAAATTCATAGCCCATTTAATTATACATTCTTTAACTTGTTCATCTTCTAAATTCATCTGTAACAACATTGTATACATCTTTGTAATAACATGCTCATCATTTATACAGAGTTCCATTTCAACTTGAGTTGTTTCATTAACAAATCTGAAATTATTTTTATCCACTTTAAAATGTTCTAACAATTGTAGATATGTAAACCAATGACGTGTAAAATCTTCCAACTATTAACAGTTCCCTTGTTTTAAGCTTTGGTTCACCCTCTTCAAATTTTAACAAATCTTTATAATTTAACCAACTTATTCCCCCCACATTTTCTCTTCTAACAAATGCTTCATGAGGTGACAACCACAATGGTACATTAGGAGACAGTCTTGCTTTATATTTGTTCCAAACTCTCATTATGGCACTCCTAACAAAATGGTTTTTAAAATCTTTATTAACTTTAATTTTATCATACCACAAACAGGCGTGCCACCAAAATCTCAATTCATGTCCTTCAAGTTGCAGTAACTTCCTGTTCTTCAAAGTTATCCATTCCTTCATCCAAAGGAAAGAACAGGCATCAAAATACAATTTTAAATAGGTAAACCCAAACCTCCTCATTCTTTGGCATCTTGTCACAATTTATATTTAATGCTTGGTTTCTTGCCTTTCCAAATGAACTTAGAGATATCCTTCTGCCATTGTTTAAATGGTAAATCTGTTGACAAAATCAGTATAGTGTGAAAAAGAAATGACATCCTAGGCAAAACATTCATCTTAATCATAGATATTCTCCCTATAAGAGACAATTGTAATTTTTCCCATCTTAGCAGATCTTTATTCACGTCATTCCAAATTTTAATTATTCTGAAACAACATACTGTTCTTGGTTGATAAAATCACCCCCAAATATCTAACCTTTTTTTCAATCTTAAAACCAGTCTCACCCATCAACAATTCTTGATTTGACAAAGTCATATTTTTGGTCAGCATCTTTGTTTTTTGTTTATTTACTTTAAGTCCTGCCAAAGACCCAAATTCTCCCAAAGTCTTCACCGGATGCTCCACAATATCCAGAGGGTCTTGCTGTATCAAAACTAAATCATCGGCAAAAGCCCTCAGTTTAAAGACCTCTTTTTAAATCTTTAATCCCTTTATTTGTTCGTCTCTTCTAATATCTCTATTAAAAACTTCCAACACCAAAATAAAGAGCAAAGGCAACAAAGGACATCCTTGTCTTGTCCCTCTTTGTATATGACGTGGTTCAGTTAACTCATAATTCACAATGATGCTTGCCTTTTGAGGTGTATAAATTGACTTAATTCCTGAATAAAATACTCTCCAAAGTCCATATTTTCCAAGACTTTAAACATAAAACTCCAGTTCAAACTGTCAAAAGCTTCCTCTGCATCTAGGAAAATAAGAGCCACTTGACACTCATTATGAAATTGCAAGTATTCTATAATGCCCAAAACAATTCTTACATTATCTTTTAGCTGCCTTTTGATCATGGTGAATAAATTCCTGTAGAATTTTCTTCATTCTTTCAGCTAATATTGAGGCAAATATTTTATAGTCATTTTTCAGCCATAAAATTGGTCTGTGATTCTTAATTACAAGGGACGTGGTGGCGCTGCAGGTTAAACCGCTGAGCTGCTGAGCTTGCTGATCAGAAGGTCAGCAGTTCGAATCCGCGTGACGGGGTGAGCTCCTGTTGCTAGTCCCAGCTCCTGCCAACCTAGCAGTTCGAAAACATGCAAATGTGAGTAGATTAATAGGTACCGCTTCGGCGGGCAGGTAACGGCGTTCCGTGTAGTCAGGCCGGCCACATGACCACGGAAGTGTCTATGGACAAACGCCGGCTCTTCGGCCTTGAAACGGAGATGAGCACCGCCCCCTAGAGTCGGACACGACTGGACTTAATGTCAAGGGAAACCTTTACCTTTACCTAATTCTTAATTAAAGAAGGGTCTTGTCCTTCCTTTGGTAAAAGTGCAGTGTTAGATTCTTTCCATGAATCTGGCATTGCGGAACCTAACAAAATAGATTTCATCAGTCTTTTAAAAGGTTGAGAATCTGATCTTCAGAACATCAATAATATCATGCAGGTAAACCATTGGGACCTGGTGCTGGTACCCTGGCATATTTTCAGTTGTATAACTCTAGATGATCTTTTCCAGTTGTGATAAGGAAAAGAGAGATGCCATTATAGCATGTCACAAAACAGCTGCTATCAAGTATTAATAAAGGATGCCTATTAACATATTTTGGAATCATCTTGCCAAGTCCTAACAGGAAAACCAACATAGAGTACTGCCAAATTCCTGTTTCTGTGTGTATAAAGATACAATATAAATCTGATTACTCTCAGGCTAATTATTAAAAACATAAATAGGATGTCCACTATGTTGGCAATTTTTCTACCAGACCAAGGTCAGAAGCCAACTGGAGTGAACTTAAACAATTACATTCATCCATTATAGTCTAGAAATAAATCACCATTCTCTCAGTGACCTTTGTCCAAGAATTGTAGATCAGAAATATGGCAGTAATTTGCCTTCAGATTTGTTGATGCATTAAAGTTTACTGAAATGTTCTGCCTGAAATATTTTGCTATTTAGTAAACTTTCTTTGACAGGAAATAAAATCTTTTAATCTCTCTCTCTCTCTCTTTCTCTCTCACACTGAAACAAAATATTTGCAAAAGCTATGCTTTTATGTTGGTTTGTTATTTTGTCTTCCAGTACATCCAGTTCAGCAGTGCCTAACAAAAATGTTTGGGTCATATCAAGCAATTAAATTCCTGAAAGGAATTGCCTTCAAAGGTAGAATATTTTCAGGACAATAATTGCATTGTCTCTCTGTGCTTGGGAATGATAGTAGAGCCCTTCCTTTCCACATGTCTCCCCGCCCCCACAAATTTATTAGGGCAATTTGGCCATTTTTTTTTTCCTTGAAGTCCCTGTTCACAGCTATATGAGAGCTCTCCTTCAAATTGTCATTTCTCCCTCAGATCTGAAGATGTGATATTCACTATGTGTGTGAGATCATTGACCTATGATCTGGGAAGGACTGGTAGAGATGACTGTGGAATGTGATGGCAGTCCATCTGGCCATTGGGCTTAATTCCATAAATCTAATTATTGAAAAGAACTTCTGTACTTGAAACTAGATTAAGACATGGCAAATTAAGTCTAATTGGATAGAAGGGGCCATTAGGACAGCAAAAGATATGCTTTGCTTTGCAGTGAAGTTGATGAATTTGTAGCACACTCTTGAAGAGTGAATATGTAGAAAAGTGTAACATGCAAGAGAAGATATACGTTGCGTTGGAAAACAGGAGTATTCTCAATAGTGGGGTCCAATTCTTTTTTACATGACACTTACTTCCATTATGTTCAGTGTAAGAGCCACCTTGTATTATGAGATACTCTTATGTAGGTATCCAGCAATTAACTATGTCAGACAGAAATCACACATTCGTGATATGCTGTCCTTCAAACAAAAGTTACAGATGGTGTAAGTTGTCCTTTTTAATCTATAAATGCTTATCTTCCCATAAGCCTCACAAAAAGATCTATAAACCTAAGTGCATCTGTGCATTTGCCAGCTGGATTAGTCATGTTTGCTGCAAAAGTAGTTTATGTGCCTCACTATGTATTTGGTATTTGTGAATTAAATATGTTTGATGTTTTTGCTTTTTGAGGAAGAGGACAGAGAATTAAGAGGAAAAGGTAGCTTCTGTATAGTTTTGTGTCGTGGACAAGTTATCTCTGTAAGAGCAAGGACAACAATTGAAATAGAATAGAATTCTAAGAAATAGATTTTCTTCTTCAGAAGTACAAATGTCTGATGGAATCACAACTGCCTTTTGAGATTTATGAATTTTATGCTGAGTTTTCTGAGTTATTTTTTATATTTATTTCACAAAGTGACCATCCAGTGAAGTAGTTTGACCATTGCATTAATGCTGCCAGCCCTGTAAAACCTTTTTGAAATAGTTCATATTGATGAAATACAGAAGTATACCAAAAAAAAAAACCTGTTCATTTGCTTTTCATTTATAGATGACTTGCCATGGCTTGAATGCTTCATCAAGTCTTACTATGTCAGAGATGGAACAGAAAAACTACTTTGCTATCAAATTTTTGATACTACAGTTGCTGAAGATGTCTGATATCTAACTGCTGAGAAGATTCAAAGGTTACAATTTTTTAAAACTTTCATTTGAATAAATAAGCAGCAGATGGTTTTCTTAGTAATGTATTTTTCTACTAGTTCTGCCATGCACATATATAAGGAACGTATCCCAGAATATTATACCATTTAAATATGGTATGTTCTGTTTTTTCTATATAGAAAATCCATCCCTGCTCATTGAAACTTCTTTGCATTTCTTCAGGATAACTTTTTTATTTTAAATCCATTCAATCATGTCCAATTCTCAGAGACTGCCTGGACAAGTCCCTGCAGTTTTCTTGGCAAGGTTTTTCAGAAGTGGTTTGCCATTGCCTCCTTCCTAGGGCTGAGAGAAAGTGACTGGCCCAAGGACACCCAGCTGGCTATGTGCCTAAAACAGAACTCATGGTCTCCCAGTTTCTAGCCTGGTATCTTAACCACTTCACCAAACTGGCTCTCCCAGGATAATTTAATGAGCATTAAATTACTAAACTACTAGTGTATCCAAAGTTCTTAATGTATAACCACACAAAATGACACTAATAAAGAGAGTATGACTAATGTTTCAGAGCTGAAACCCTTTAAACAACAGTCATCTAACTTTTTTCTTGTGCATGAAGTAAGCACAACATATGCTTAATTATGCTATATGGGACTGGAAACTCCATTGTTAAGAGACATTGTTGTAAGTCCAAGAACAATGTGACCATGCTCCTTAGCAATGACAGTTCCAGCAGTCCCAGTTGCCATCATTAAGCGAGGAACTCACATGACTGTGACTTGCATCTTCCTGCCAGCTTCCCTATTGATTTTGCTTGTCGGAAGCCAGTGTGGAAGGTCACAAATCATAATCATGTGACCGTGGGGATGCTGCAACAGCAGCAAGGACGAGGACCAGTGATGACTACCACTCATTCAGTGCCATCAAAAGTTCAAATGGTCACTGAATGAGTAGTCATTAAACCAGGACCACCTGTATTTGGTTCATAAACCAGCTGATTCTGAGCCTAGCTTAACTGCTGTCATCTCAGAGGACTTTGATATAAGAAGGGCAAGAACTATGAAGTATAAATTGAAGTTCATTGAAGCAGACCTATTCTTAAAAGAGGTATAGCTTTTCTACCCCAAGGAGTTGCATCCTTGGGTTCTGCATCAGTGCTAGTAACTTACATGGCTTCCATATAATCGGTTGAGTTATTACAGTGCAGTAGCTCCATTTACAAATTAGTTTGCAGTGCGCACAATACAGTTAGCTTTATATTTGTCCTAACAGTCAGAAGTCACGCTGAGACGAGGAGTAGATCTCTAGAGTTTATTACTGCAACATAAAACAGAATCCTAACAAACTGAAGAAGCGTGGGAAAACCCAGACAGATAAACCCCAAAAGTTAAGGTGGGTCTGATCTGTGTCTCTTTGAACGCTTAATTCCTCAGTACTACGCATGCGTTTTCTCCCCTAGATAGAGGCCCCCTCCTGCTTGCCATCAGTACTCATGACAGTATTTTATGTTTCCATAGCAATGAAATAATCTCTTTTATGTAAAGGAAAAAAAAATCAGGAGCTAAACCTATAATGTCCACTCCACTAGAATGCTCCTGATTGTGCATATAAAACACATGCATTAAAGTAATAGTATTTGAATCAAATATGTCAAATGGGCATATATTAGGGGATGATTAAATTATGAAAGAATTTAATACTAAATCCTTTCATTAAGTGATGCATGTGGTTGTGTTTTAATGCATTTCCTAAGAGCTCAGGTTGCATGTAATTTAAGCAGCTAAATTTGGTCTTGGGTTACATTCCTGCTAATCCACTTTCCTCTTTTGTATAATCTGGTTTTGATACTAGTTTCAGATACAAAGATTTTCAGGCCAGTAGGCAACTGTACTAACTGATTCTCAAGAGTGAAACAATTTACTAATGGTTGGCTTTGTATATACACTGACTTGTGTATTTATATATTAAAAAATCATTAAAAGCATGGAATAAATATAAATATAGTATATAAATATAAGTATAGCCTCTTATAATTATCAGTGGACCGCCTTCTGGTATTTTACATTATTCTGATCTATAGATGCTTTTCACTGTAAACCCAGTGGATGTGCTTTGTCATTTATGAGGGCAAATTGTCATCAGAATCTATCAATTCAACTGTGGAGCAAATGTAACTATTTTCTGAAATTGATTGGGTCATTGTCTTGCAAGGAGCAGATTACTGTGACAGTAATTTGGAAGCCTGTTGTTTTTAGCTACATGATTTTAAAGCATACTGAGTTCATTGAAATATTAAAATAGTGAGTTTAATATTCGATCAAGTCTTGGTTACAATACAGCACTGTTACAGCCAGACATTCCCACCGATTGCCTTGCATTACCTGTTGACCACTCCTAATGTTCCTAAATAAAGTCATGTTCACCATTCTCGTAAGTTGAAGGAAATGTTGTTGGCACTGTTTTATAGGAACTCCATGAAGGGGTTAGAATTTCAGTGTAAACAACAGGCTTCCTGCTGTATGATAAGGTGTGTAGTAGGGTACATGTATGACTGCAATGCAAAAGTAAGAGTTATTGGGATAGCTAGGATTGTATATTCAATAAATGTTTAAAATATTTTTTATTTATTTAGTATATTTGTGATCTAATTTTTTTACCACGTATTTGTAATTTCTTGGCCACTGAGGAGACATTTTGAAAATGATAGACAACTTTTCTTTCAGGCCACTGATTAGTCATTAGGGCAGTGTTTCTCAGCCTTGGCAACTTGAAGATGTGTGGACTTCAACTTCCAGAATTCCCCAGCCAGCAAGGTTGGCTGGGGAGTTCTGGGAGTTGAAGTCCACACATCTTCAAGATGCCAAGGTTGAGAAGCACTGCATTAGGAGATTTGGGGCTGTGCAATAAGTTGGATTCAGAGGCCAGGAGGGGCTTCAGAACAACTGGTGGGCTTTCGCAGAGCATTTGTTTTCCACTGAAGCCTCAGTCAGTATTTCAAGAAACCTTCACTACTTTTTTCCCCAATTTCATTAATATGATTGTGCTCATGCTTATGAATAATATTTGAATATAAATTTGTAAGTGATCAGGGAGATTTAGCATACAGTATATATACATTAAGGAGAAATATCTTACAATGCAAGTCTTTTGAAAGATGCAGGGTACTAAAACAATTGAAACCTGAAATATCAATATAGTATTCAACAAAATGTACTATTCTGTTGGGACAAGTTTGTTTATAAAGTCCTGACAAATTACATTAACAATTTATAGACAATTTATTTTTTTAATGTAATAAAGATTTGACAATACACTGACCAAATATTAAATATGAAAAGAAAAGAAAAAAAGAAGCACAATTTGGAAGCAAATATAAGTGTAGCTAATATATTAAAATAGAGATACGATGTTTTAAACATTCACATTCAGTATTTATACCACAAAAGATATTTGTATAATACTGTCAACCCTAATTGGTAGACCAGACCAAAAGATCAATTGCACAGGTAAACTAGAATTACCCTTACTGAGATAGGCTCTAATAACAGAATTTTGAAAGTCTGAATGTGCTGTACTTCCCCTCCTTCTTATACTCCAGTGAATCAGGGAGATGTTTGCCTGAGTCACTTCCAAATATTATTTCCGGGGACCTAAGGAATGTTTCAGCCCCCTTTCATATTTCTGTCAAGGTCACCTCCCTCACTCTCTACAAGTACAGTCCTTCATTAAAGGATTCATCAACACTTTTGGTAGTTATGATAATTTTTCAGTATTTCCCTTATCTGTCAGCTAATAGATATTGAATATACAATTAATTTGGGTGGCCTAGATTTTTTTTTAAATAAAGGCTAGATTAACCACAGACAAGATTCATAATACAATTTTCAGCATAACAGAACATCTACAATTGACTCAATCTCACCTAATTTGCATAATCTTTGGGGAGTTGGGATGTTACATTGTCAATCTTCCAGAAGACTGACATGGGGAAAGCATTCAAGAAGCTGTAGAAAATGCTCATTGGTACTTGGGATAGATATTTCTGGTATTCTCTAAGAGGTCAATAAACCTTTGAGATTCATCTTAAATTCTTCTTAGACTATGTCCCAAATCCACTGCTTTGTAACATCTTTAGCCTTTTCTCATTCTACGATTGATAGATGTTCAGAAAGAGAGAATAAGGGAGCAGTTTACTTATAAAGTTCTACCACTTTGACCTATAACTCTCAAGAAGAGCATATTGCAGTAATCCTACCCTGAAGTTAATAATGCATGTATCACCTGGTTATTTTCCCCTCAAGGACTGGACAGAATTGATATATCAGCTCTAAACATCTCCTATCTTGCTATCACTGTAATGTGCTTTCCTATATCAGTACTGGATCTAGGAGAACCCCCAAGCTGCAAACTTGATCCTTAAGGAGTGCGACCCCACTCTGACCAGGTGTATCTGCCATTTCCTGAAATCCAACTGTTCAAATCAGCAGCATCTCCATCTAATACTGGTTTAACTTCCATTTGTTATACCTCAGTTAGTCTTTTACAGCCCAGAGACTGGCTTACTTAAGTTTGAGGCTTTCAGGACAGAATTTTTGAGCTCAGTCCATATAGTTTGACTCCTTAGATGCTGTATATTATGAATACGTCCAACAGATCTAAACAATATTTTAATGAGCTTTGAAGCATTTTACTGAAAGCTTAAGGCCATATTATTCCTTTAAATAATTGTACATCATTTCACCTAACTGGGGCTATATCCCTAGTATTTGGAATCTTAAGAACTGTTTTGGAACAGAGAAAGTTGGCTAAAAGAATTATCATTCAACGCTGGAAAAAGAAATCCTGGGTTTGTATCAATAGATTGTTGTCTATCAATATTTGAATTAGGCTTTTGGTTTTGGGGAAATTGGACTGGGAGAAGGGGCAAAAAAGCTTTTGAAGTTCTGCTTAGAACTCGGTTTTCCAATCTTCCATTTTCTGAAAAAATGATTAAGTTTGAGTTTACATTATTTCATTAATACTCTTACATGTATTTATATTTTCATTGTGTTAGTTTAGCACAGTGAAATTATTTAAAAACAAAACACAACTGTACCAGATGCATACTTGTCTGGATGGCCACTATTAGAAGCAAAATACCACCAGAATTTTTTTTTTTTTTGGGTGCCTTTGAGTCAGTCTTGACTCCTGGCAACTGCCTGGGCTAGCCCCTGCAGTTTTCTTGACAAGATTTCAGAAGTGGTTTGCCATTGCCTACTTCCTGGGGCTGAGAGAGAGTGACTGGCCCAAGTGACCACCATGCATTTGTTGGCAAGACCATGTCTCCAATCTGGAGGTCTTGGATTGCACAAAGTCCACCAGCACTGAGTCCCTGATTATCAGAGCCCAGAGCCCAGATGTGGGCGGGATACATCATCAGAATGGATGACCACTGTGTGCCTCATCAGTTGCTCTAGAGTGTACTGGAGTCTGGGAAGAGACCTTTGCAAGCACTATAAATACTCTGTGAAACAAACCATACATCACTCTGACATCCACCAAGGGAACTAGAACCTGCGGCTGCTGACAGAAGTTGCCGGCGAGCCCTGTGCTATGAAGCCTCCACCAGCTTTGAAGACAGATGCCACCAAAACCTGATAGAATACTGTGAGCAGTGTCACAGAATAACACCCACAGTTATTACAATGGACTTCCAGTGCCCCCATTGTGCTAGAATCTGTACTTCTAGACTGGGACTGCAAAGCCACCTCCTGCACAATAGCGTGTGATCACACAAAAACAAGTACCCTAGAGTCCTGTTTTTCAGATTTTAGTTTTAAGCTAACAATTTGATTCTAAACTTGGAGTTTTAAGGACTCTGAGCAAAGAAAAGCTCCTAAAACTCTTCAGATAAAACTTTCAACTTTACCTATCTTCCTCAAAGTTGCCTCCAAGCAGTTCTGCCCTCAAAGGACTTGACAAAAAGTCCTACTTCTAATACATGCACTCCAGTTGAGCTCTATGGTGCAAAAGTAGATTCAGTTGAATACAATGGAAGGGTTCCCAACATTCAGTAGAATGGCTGGTAGTCCTTTGGGTTCAAAGAAGACACTCTATTGTGCAGGAGGTGGCTTTGCAGTCCCAGTCTGGAAGTACAGATTCTAGCACAATGGGGGTCAAAAGGTTGAGAAATGCTGAGTCAGATACTGTAATGGTCTGTGAGAACATCCTTGAGAAACAGGAGGAGGAATTGCTGAAGCCAGGGCAACGGTCAAATAAGAGGCATCTTGGTCCACAGAAGGACAAGGGGTATGGGAAGCATCTCAGAAGGGACCCTCCCTAGTTCTCTGGATTGTAAAGGCAAGGGAGGGGAGAAGCACTTTCAGACTTGCAAGATTCTGTTGTTATAACCGTACAATAATGGTAGTGTTAGTACTCATGGTTTTGGTTTCTTGTCTGGACTACCTCAAAGGGCTGACATCTTTTTCAAATTTGATTTACAAGTTAGGGTTGACAAAACACCTAAATACACTAAAAACCTATATGATTAACAAAGCAATCTTTAAACTTAAAACAGAAGAAACCAAAGGAAATAAAATTAGGAAAAAAAGCAAACAAACCAAGAGATATATATTATATTTATATTTATATTTATATTTATATTTATATTTATATATATATATATATATATATATATATATATTATACTAATCAGTAGTCCCTGATTTACTAATAAATATAAAATATTATTGTAAAATAACATCTGTGCCCTCGTAATGCATATTGCTTTGTCCTTTGATTAGTGGAGAATATTGCCTTTTTCAAAATAGATATACCACACATACTGAGCTTCGAGCCCTGCATTGGCTGCAAACAGATCCATGGGTCCAATTTAAAATGCTGTTTTTAACTATAAAGCCTTACATGGTTTGGCACTGAAGTACTTCCAGGACCATCTTCTCCAACCAGAATCAATCAGTCTGATTCATGGGTTCTGAGAAAAGCCAATGATGATTCACTTTACCATGAAGTTGAGGGGAGGGAAGTGAAGCCAGGAAGGAGTGTTTTTCTGGTATGGCCCCCATGCTATGGAATAGCCTTCTGCTAGAGGTGAAACATAGATTACTTCCCAGAAGTTGTCCAATAGGAGTTCTTCTGGAGAGTTTTTATGGTTTAAATAGCTGATGCTATCATGTGGATTGTTGTTTATTCGTTCAGTCGCTTCCGACTCTTCGTGACTTCATGGACCAGCCCACGCCAGAGCTTCCTGTCAGTCGTCAACACCCCCAGCTCCCCCAGGGACGAGTCCGTCACCTCTAGAATATCATCCATCCATCTTGCCCTTGGTCGGCCCCTCTTCCTTTTGCCTTCCACTCTCTCTAGCATCAGCATCTTCTCCAGGGTGTCCTGTCTTCTCATTATGTGGCCAAAGTATTTCAGTTTTGCCTTTAATATCATTCCTTCAAGTGAGCAGTCTGGCTTTATTTCCTGGAGGATGGACTGGTTTGATCTTCTTGCAGTCCAAGGCACTCTCAGAATTTTCCTCCAACACCACAATTCCAAAGCATCTATCTTCCTTCTCTCAGCCTTCCTTATGGTCCAGCTCTCGCAGCCATATGTTACTACGGGGAACACCATTGCTTTAACTATGTGGACCTTTGTTGTGAGTGTGATGTCTCTGCTCTTAACTATTTTATCGAGATTTGTCATTGCTCTTCTCCCAAGGATTAAGCGTCTTCTGATTTCCTGACTGCAGTCAGCATCTGCAGTAATCTTCGCACCTAGAAATACAAAGTCTTTCACTGCTTCTACATTTTCTCTCTCTATTTGCCAGTTATCAATCAGGTTGGTTGCCATAATCTTGGTTTATTTGAGGTTTAGCTGCAGGCTAGCTTTTGCACTTATGTGGATTACTTATGCTTATACTGTATGTTGTTCCAGTTGTTTTAGTGGTAATGTTGATTTTGATTTTGCTAATTAACTTTTTGTACTGTGGAAGTTTTATTATATAAGTTGTTCTGGGCTGTGTGTATATGTAATAAAAACCCTCTTCCTCCCTCCCTAGCCCTATTGCTGCCTATCTCTGTGCTTTCCCCAACTGGGAAAATCAGTGTTTTCCAACCTTGGCAACTTTAAGTTGTGTGGACTTCAACTCCCAGAATTCCCCAGCCAGCATGCCATTCCACAGTAGTGGAAACGATGGCAAGATTATTTATTTATTTATTCATTCATTCATTCATTCAATTACTATGGAATTCTTCAAATTCTATAGAATTTATTTCTATTTCTGATGGTGTTTTGTCTTCGAGCTCCAAAAATCTAGAAACTGGAAGTACACCACAAATAAAATTAATTCTATAAAGCTAAAGTCAGCTGCCTTTTTATTATTTTTCATTCACATTTTCCCCTCAGCCTGAAGCAAAGGTCTAACTTCCAGTTGCCACCACCCTCACTGCAACAGAATGTTTGAGGCCTCATGTCAGACCCACAAAATTCCAAAGAAATGGAGGTAGCAAGTGGTTGCAAATTGTGGATTGTTATGCCACACCCAGACATAGACCCCAACAAGAGTAAAAAGGAAATACATAGATTTCGGCTATGTTAAAGTACAGCTATGTCCCCCACAACTTGCATTGTGGCTTCCCAAACTCTAAATGTTCTCATGAGATTCAAAATGTGGAGATTCAAATCACCACAAAACTCGTACAGTATTAGAGGCAAAGAATCACTGAATCTCACATGGCTTTCCTCGAGTATTTTACAGCTTTTGTGAGAATGCAAAGCTCCTACAATCCAATGGACCATATTGCAGTGATGTCATAATAAACCACTTATTAAAGTAAAACTGAAATGATTGATTTCCTAAATGGACAAGATTCTTCAATTTATGCCACTTCAGTGATTTAAATAAATACTTCTGCTCAAAATTCTGTTTTTCCTCTAATTATCACGAAGTGAGTAATTCTCTGAAAGTTATGTCATGTGCCCAGCCTTGTTATGAAACAACTAGGAACTGCCTTACTATCTACTTCCTCACAGCTACTGTGCTCAAATGACTATTTCAGCAAACCAAAATCTAATTCTGTAAATTTTTTCAGATCATTACTTACAAATTTCCGATAAATTAAATCGCCCGAGTAAAGAAAAAATATCCTTCCCTCCCTTGCAGGTCTAATTTCCTAGACATATCTGTATTTTTATCTGTGTTTGTCTGCAGTGCTGAAAATTGCCCATGCTTTCTTAATGAATAATGCAAGCTTTTCACCAGCTATAGAACACAGACAATTTTAGCAATTTTCACCAGACGTGTGTAGTATATCTATTTTGAGATAGATGTTGATAGACGTAGATGAATACATAGATACAGAGGAAGATACAGATAAAGAGCATCTAGTCATAAGTTGTCCAAATTTTATAACATTTAACTCTTTGAGCAAACTTGGAACTGAGAAATCAGTTCCATTTGCATGTTGAAGCTCATAAAACTGAATGAAAAATGTACTATTAAACTGCAAATTAGGGAGAAGTGAGTAGGAAAATGTAATTTCAGTTAAATATTAAGATCATGTTTTCCTTCCTTCCTCCCTAGAGGCAGTTCTTTCATATTGTTTTGTAAATAGTTCTTCTTTGTGTGTTATTTTGGGGAAATGATCCCATTTCCAGCCAGTAGTCAATTTCTAGTTGAAACTAGCGGGTCCCAAGTATTATTTGTTTTGAGCTAGCACAATCCTGGAAAGAGAAGAATGGATTTTGAAAAGGATTTACAGGTTGCCATTTTGTTTTTCAGTCATGTGTTTGTTGGGGAGACAGAAACTGGTTGATGGCAAATGCTTGGATATGTGACTGATTAAAATATATAAGATACTTCCTTACAGTAAACTGGTGTGAAGTCAGAAAGTCAGTCTATCTTTCTATCTAACTCAGAGCAATTATTTCCTATTATATCTGAGCACCTGTCTTCAAAACCCTTGTTAAATCTCAGTTTAGTTTTCTACTGAGCATGGTGAACACTGATACATCACAACTGTTAGTGTTTCTAAACTAGAAATACTACTTCCTTTTTCTGTTCTTCCCAAGATGCCGTATATTATGTGCAAGCAAATATGATTTATTATCTTTGAGATTATGTTACAGACTGAAAATATTTACTGACTGAGAAAAGAGTGTTATGGCCTTGTGGAACAAGATACTTAGTCTTTCTCACTGTAAAATATTTATGTGTTGTTCTAGATTTTTAAAACAAATTAGTATTGCTCTAATTCATTGAATTTTATGAGAAATGTTTGATGCCGATATTTAGATTCTCCTACATTGCAATGTAGTCTTACAAAGAATTTTATTTAAATATGTAAGCAAGCCAATTTACTTTGCCCTATTGTGACAAGAGCTTATGTTCAGTCCACTGAAACAACGTAACTTTTTCTTTTCATAGCCTTGTATAACCTATTGGCCATGGCAAAATCATAGAATAATGCCAATTTCAACTTTATTTCATTCATAAAAATAAATCTGACAGCAAAAACATCCTGGCCCTTTAAAATGAAGGCTTTAGCGTCATAGTTTGCCCAAATTGCTTGCATAGAAGACATTATTATACATTGCAGAATCACAACCCTGCATACTAAGTATCTACAACAGGAAGGGTTGATGGCTTTTCTTAAAATTTGACTGGGCAGGCACCGAAAATGTTGAAAAAGCTTTTGTTGATGTTGCAAATCAATAATCCTGCTGGCAAAAAGAAGCAGGGAGCTACATTTGAGATTTTTAGAATGTTTGGTTCCCCAAGAGAGGCTTTATCACTTTATCTAGGAAATAAAGGTTATAGGAGCAAAGGAAGAAGAAGACTATAACTGAAGACATAGTGCATTTTGCCATAATTGTATTCTGTGGTTATTAACTGTAATTTATAAGACATGAAGAAGAATCTTCTGTTTCAGTTATATTGCCTAGAATTTGCTCCTAAAGCTATGAGGCTCATAGAATTCAGGAATTCCATAGCAAGCACATAAATGTTTCTGGTCAACAAGTTTTGTAATTAACTGATAAATGTTATGGGGTACTAATTTTCCAACCACACAATATGTTTGGCTTGGTCCTTCCCATATTTTAAGGTTAATGGGGTTGATTGTGTCAATGTTCAGTGAAGACAATACACAGTCCATTCTCATATAAGGATGTATTATATAAGGAAGATCCCATATTAATTCTTAGTGTGGTGACTATGAGTAGGGTGTCTTGGGTGTCAATAATCTAGTTACAGCATTCTCTCTAAAGATTGATTCTTCCCACCTTACTGTAAACTATCAACCATTATTACATCCCAGGGCCATGCATGTTAAACACTAGTAAAGGTAGCATGATAAGATAAAACAAAACATTAGATAACATCCGTGTCATCATCAATGTTAAATTGAGTTTTTTTAAAAAATATATTTGTGGTCAACTGCAGATAAACTGCTTAAGTATCCAACTGCCTTTCATGCAAAATCTATTTTAATCACTCTTTAAAAATTTATAAACAGCATATAATTCTACATCCCTTTTTTCATTTTAATGTTTCATCTACTGATAGGTTCATTTCGTTTGCAGTTTCTCAAAATGCAAATTATGTAAGGGTATGGGGGACTATGAGAGGCAGGTGGTCTGGGAAGAAGCAACACAGTCCAGATTGTGGGGGCAGGTGTGCGCATGGGAAAGAATAGGTTCAAAAAGTTGTGTTTCAGTTGGCTTGCTATAAGTCTTCCTGGGAAGAAGGAAGATGAAATCTGTGTGGATCTTTCTTCTTGAGTTTGCGAGCTATGTGAAGATTGACAAATGGCTGGATAAATACATTTTTTTCAAATGGTTGATTAAACAAATGTATTGGGTATTACAGGTAGTCCTCACTTAACAGTGGTAATCGGGACCAGAGTTTTCATCGCTAACTGGTCATAAAGTGTGATGTCACATGACTGCACCACTTAGCAATGGCAGTTCCAGCACTTCTGGTTGCCATTAAGCTAATTCTACAATGTCATTAAGCACAACGTCACACGGTTGCCATTTGCGACCTCCTGCCAGCTTCCCCATTGACTTTGCTTTCCATAACTATCTCCCTAATTATTTATTCGAGTATTTAATGGCAGGTTGGATTTTTTGTTTTAGTACCACTGCTGATCTGTCCTCCAGGAGACAGCAATGAATTAAACCGAATTGCTCTAATCTTCTCCATAAACTGAAAATGTGTTTTCTGGTAATATTGCTAATATCTCTAGAAGGACCCAGCAGGATTTGTATTATGATTTACCTTTCCCATACAAAGAGATGTTTCTGCAGCTACCAACCCCATGCTGACCCACATAATATATTTTTAAAAGTGCAAAATATCTCTCAATGGAAAAGTACGTACAACCTAAGTTAGACCAGGTTAATGTTCCTGCTAGCATATCTTTTGATGACTTTCCTAATATTATATATTAAAGGGGGACTATATGGAACCTGGAACAGCCTCATGTGGCTTAGAGTGGTAGGCAGCAGTATTGCAGCCAAAAACTCTCCCCACGACCCAAGTTCTATCCCAACGGAAGATGGATTCTCAGGTAGCCAGGTCGACTCAGCCTTCCATCCTTCCGAGGTCAATAAAATGAGTACCCAGCTTGCTGGGGAAGGTGACAATTGGGGAAGGCAATGGCAAAGCACCCCGCCATAGTCTACCAAGAAAACATCGTGAAAGCAGCAATGTCCCCCCAAAGGGTCAGACATGACTCAGTGCTTGCACAAGGGACCTTTCACCATATGGAATCTATTTAGAATCTTTGATTATGATTATCCCATGCTTTGCTATAATTATAGAACAGAGATGAACTACAGAAACTAAGGCATTTACAGGAACTGTATATTAAATGCTCAGGCCCATAGAGTGAAATGCTGGATGTCCCAGATGCCCTCTCTCTGAAGCCTTTGGGTCTTCACACCCTAGTTTTACTTCCCTCCTTTGGAGTAGCAGCTTAGTAGTTCCTCCTGCCACCACTATCTTTCAGAGAGATAAAGAACATGAGACTTAGCATAACACAGAAAACAGCAATTAAAAACCTCACACAAATTCCCACCTATACTTTTAACCCATTTCTACCATCCCAAAGCAAGTGATCCTTTCCTTCAGAGTTCCTGGCTTCTCCAGTTTCTTGAAAGTTCCAAATGTTCAACAGAGGCTGTGGGATGATGGAAGCACTTGAAATAACGTATCAGAATGTCAACATTTTTCAGGACCATTTGAAACAGAAAGAACTAATAGTATAATTAATTATGAAAATGTATATTTTTGTGTCATTATTTCACACCAGATCTACAGAATATACAGAATTACATGTTCTTCATGAAGCAGATGTGTGAGACACATACATTTAGAATTAATGATAGATTAATTACTCTACTTGGGATTATTGTTAAATCTGCTCTATCCCTTTTCCCCCATTGATAGGTTGTTTCTTGTTGCTTTAATTGTAGTTTTATTAATTGTGTCTTTTAGAATGCACACCGTTCATATTGGTATAAGAGAGAGGAGAGAGAATCTTTCTCAGGCTTTCAAGATTCTGTTATTATATCCTACATCAATAGTGTTGACCTTGTAGAGTCTGTTTCCTACCTAAAAGGGCCAACATCTTCAAGATCAGACATGTTGCACCTTCAACATAGAAAATGTGGTGACCAGAACTCCTTTTTGGTCCCCACTGTCCAAGCTCACTTTTACATTGGAAAAATATGAGATTGGGAAAAGCATTGTCAGCTAGGAGAGGGACTGTAGGTCTGTCTCATCCTAAAGCAGATAATTTCTTATAAATAGATGGAAGAAGGAAGGAAGGGATGAAAGGACTTTTTTCTACAGTTTGTTCTCCTAGTTTCTTAGTAGCAGTGTTTGGGAATGTTCACAAGATTCCTGTGAATCTTGCCTCTCCACTTTACCCATTGTTTTCCCCTTCTTCCCTCAACTTTGCCAAGTATAATCATTTTTTTTTAGTCCATCTACTTATGTTACATATTCAAAGTAGCTTTTATTTGGCCCAGGACTGATTGTCTTGTGGCCCATGGTACTTAGTAACCATCTTCGGTTCCATAACTCAAAGCTATCACTCTTTCTCAGCATCCAGCTTCAGCAGATGATGATGATGATGATGATTATTATTATTATTATTATAAAAAATTGGATCCTTATTGTCATTGAATTGGCCTTACCCTTCATAACATCTTCTAAGCTTGACATTATATTTTCCACTAAAATTAATCTCTACTTTTCCAAAACACAGTGCATCTTTATTCCTGGGCCCAAGAAAAAAACTACTACCTTCAGTTCTTTTCTATCAGCTATAAGTTCAGTAACTGTCCTAACAGTCAGGGATCACGCTGAGACGTGGCATAGGTCTCTAGTGTTTATTACTGCTACATAAGACAGAAAATCCTAACAAACTGAAGAAGTGTGGGAAAAACCCAGACAGATAAACCCCAAAAGTTAAGGCGGGTCTGATCTGTGTCTCTTTGAATGGCTGCTTAATTCCTCAGTACTACGCATGTGTTCCCCCCCCCCCCGGGTAGAGGCCCCCCTCCTGCTCGCCATCAGTACTCATGACAGTAACACATACAAATCAACATTTTTTAATCTTAATATTTAACATTAACATTCCTATTTTCACTTTCATAATGAGCTCTTCTAAGCTGCTTTAGTTCTGGCTAACAAAGTGATGTTCTTTTCCTGTCTCACATTTTTAACATTCGAACCTCTAACTTGATTCCAACAGTCATCTCTTCTAGTCTTGTCATTTGCTATTATAATTTAACAAATAAGAGGATAGTGGTAATGTCCTATCTCACTCTTATTTGGAACTCTTTTATTCCAACTTCAGTTCTTATTGTAGCTTTTCTTTCAGTATAAACAATCCTCAGAAGAAAGTGTTCTGGCAATTCTATTCACCTTAGTGTGTTTCACATTCCTGCAAGACACAAGTGATGAGTTGAAGAGGGATAGGGAAAATGCACATATACAATTTCTGATACTTTTTTTTTTCCATCTGGCAGAAGAGGATTTTTATTTTTTCTTTAAATATCAGGACAGAAAAATACCTAGCATGCAGGGGATAATCTTGATGGCAGATTAGGAGGAAAATAAAATGTTCAGTCCCCAACAAAAAGCTTTTCTGTAGGGATGGCTCTCAGAATGCCGACATACTTGCTGTTAGCAACCATGTTGTGATAATATTTGTGAGTACAAACATTTAGCCCATCTCTGGACTCTTAAATCATTTTTATTTACAATGTTTCTCATAGGTATTTTGGAAAATAATTGGCTTTCTGCCCAACTGTCAAAAACAACGAGGGATACAGTTCTGGAAAAGGTGTTCTGGGTGTATGGACTATGCCAGTCATTTTGAAAATGGACAAGAACGGTCTGTGGCAGCCATATTGTGTCGTATTCTCAGCGTTTCCAGATATGCTTAGAAAAGCTGGGACCCCTGCTGTACTAGATCCCTAATGCCCCGAACAGGTTAATAACCCAAGAACCAGTTCTGCTCCAGTAAACACACCGCTGGCTAAATGCAGGCTGGGGTGGGGATATCTTCCTGGTGGATGTGCCTCTCTACACATCCTTGCATGTTGCTCAGTTGTATACAGAGATACTGAACCATTTGCTGATTTTGAAGAGCTGAGGAGCAGGAAATGCTGTGAAGAAATCAGTGTGGTTTCTGAAGCGGTTCAGAGGTGTTCCTTCTTTAAGACCACGATCTGTTTTGATTGTCTTGGGAATTAATGGGGAAAGCTAGGAAGGCAGTGAAATTGCCTTTATTCATCCAGAGGGCAATGGAAGTATTAGCAGTCAGCAGCAGGGCTTTATCAAATATATATCATAGGAAACACATGTGATTGCTTTAAAATGGGTAACATTTCAGGAACATGAGAAAAGAACTGTGATTTTAATGGTGAAATCAAACTGCACATGAGAGACGTAAGCAGAAAAGGAATATCAGAACAAATATGAGTAAATGAGAATACTATATGAACAATTTTGAGAACATTTTTATGGTTGCAGTTCCAAGATAGACCTGTAAGAGAGGGAAAAAAAGGATGAAAGGAAGGGAAGAGAGAATGAAAACTCCACAGTAAAGTGAAAAAGACAGCTTTCAAAAGGCATCAGCTAAAACAGTGCTAAAATGTCACCTTGTAACAGATTAGTAACAGGCAGGAAATGAGAACAAAATATTCCATGTAGTCTGGGGGAAAAAAAATTGAAGACAGCTGGAGATGAATAATCTACATCTTGGAAACCTGCTACCAAATAGATTTGACATAAGATGAATTGACATGTGTGGAAACATGGTGTAATACCTAATCAAAAGACTTTAAATCGAAATGAGCCATATTTTCAATACCATGGTTACCATACTACCTGTAATCAGCCTTTCCAATCTGGTCCCAGGATGTGTAGCACTTCAGTTCTCATAATTCCCAGCCAGTATTATTTTTGGAGTGTTAGTTGGCCTGATTTCTTAGCTCTTTTTTCCTTTCTAGCTTTTGCGGTTCCAGAGATACTGGAAAAGATGTGGGCAGTATCTTGATCACTAGTTCAATAAATAAGTAGACCTGCTTTGGTTATTAAGCATTCTGAATTAAAAGCCATCCAAGAGGTCCAAATTATCCCTGCCTCTCCCCCCGCATCATTAAAATGTAGTGGGGGATATTTGTAAGGAATGTGAAAAGCTTCAATGTGCATGCAAATGCATTATCTTAGAGGTCCCTTGAGTAACAGGAAATGAGTTTTCCAGGGTTGGTTCTTGTATGGAAGAGCTGCAGAATATATCTAGATACCCTGGATGAGTGGATGGAAGTGAATAATGGGGATGGCATGTAAATATAATGGGTATGATAATTCAGCATTATCATATGCAACCCTTCCGATTGATTTAACAAATGCATTGGAAGGACCCATAAGCTGGACACCCCATTGTCTTGACTGATGTATAGTTTACCAATGAAATTAGTTTAAATTAATGCATTAAATCTATGTGATTTGGCAAATAAGGAAAATAATCTTCCTAAAGAACTTTCACCAATTGTGTTCCTACAGATAGTGCAAAATGTAAAGCAATTTATAAAGATTATCATTTTATGTCTTTGTTTTGTATAAGACCAAATTAGATTAGCTGGATAGGATTTGTGAGCTGGCATATAGCAACTTTATTTGTACTTCGAACCAGAGAAGAACTAAAGGAGAAATCCACACTATTTAAAATTTAAAACTGACATCAAATTATCAGCAGCAGAAATTGAGATTATTACTCATGAATGCCCACATCTGATGGGTTGACAACTACAGAGGAAAAATGAATACAATCAAGTGAGAAAGTAAGTGTCCAGAATTAAGTGTCTATTAAGAACATTTTTCTTGAGCTTTATATGCTTTCATTAATTCAAAGGTGGATGAATCTATTTTTCATAAGGATATTTCCCCTCATACCCTATCTCCTATGTTATCCGGTCTTAAATTAATTAAGTTTAGTGTTAAATCACTGATACTCTGAGTATCTGAGGAGACTCCTGCATGTGTTGGTACAGTAAGCCTTGAGTGTTGTAGGCATTTCCAGTTTGTGCACCAATCCTGTAACAGAAAAGGTCATGCTTGTTTGACTTCCCCTTTGGATGAAAGCAAGAAGATCTACTCTGTATCAATGGCAAATTCCTCAAATTAGATTAAAGAAACAAAAAATGACTTTATCAGAAAAATCTGAATTTTCAGTAGTAGCAGACAAGTGCCTTACAATAAATTCGTGCAATCTATATCTTTCTCACAGATCTTCTTTATGAAATACAGTATCTTTCATCCAATACAAAAGGGGATTTTAGGTTCAGATATGGTCATTGACCAAAAAAATAAGATCTCATTTCAGTCAAGCCGGATTCCTGGTGGTTTTGTGGACACATCCATGCAAGTTTTTTGGCATCAGTATAAATTGCCATTGTCTTTTTCAGGGATATTTTTGGATTTCTCAGTGTAGCCAACAAACCTGGTATTTCCTGGTAGTCTCCAGTCCAAGTACTATTCAAAACACAGAATCACAGAGATGGAAGGGACATTTCGGCCATCAATTCCAACTCCTTGTTCAGTGCAGGAAATCAGTTTCAATCTCCATCTGAACACATCTGGTGAAGAGGAGCTTATCACCTTTCTGGATAATTTGTTCCATTGTGAAACTGTTCTAATGGATAGGATTTTTTAAATAACTTTCAGATAAATATCTCAGACAATTTTTTGCCATACCATAGAGAAGCAACAAAAATTAAAGTTTTTTAGATTCTTGTATCAAGAATTTTCCTCTGAAAAAGATACTCCAAAACACTTGGAAGTTATTTTGTCAACCAACTTGTATTAAATTAAATTGTATGAATTAAATTTTGGACAATGCAAACAGCCATTTGTTCATCAGCCCTATCGAATGAATCACTCTAGAGGACTTGAGGCATGGTATTTCTATTCTGGCAATGAGGACAAATTCTGTAATAATTTGATGTATGCATTACGGGAAAATATGACAGGTGAGAGGTGTTAACAAGAAGGGTTCTGGTAAACAGCTAGCAAGATCTGCCTGTCAGAATTTGAAACCAAAGTACAAGGATTATATTAGATAAGAGTCCTTTCTCACCTTTATCTTCTTGCCAGTTCTATGGAAAATACTCTTTTTGCAGCTTGTTGCAGTTTATTCAAGTCTACTTTTGATGAAGAGCACCTGTGAAGACTAAAAAACTTTATAAGGTTTAGACTTTCAGTGTCAATTAAATACTAAATGTCTGTGTAGGTGTTGTATTGAACTCTAGGGGTTTATTTTCCCCATAGGTGGTATTAAGGTAATAGTAAAGCCTCCAGCATGTGTTATATGGGAAAGGAGATCAACAGGTTAGTGATTATCTTCTTTTCCAGCCCAGTTGCTCCATTCCTTTGTCCTAGTGGCCAAATCCTTCGTGACCATTGTCTCAAGCTGCTTTTGGTAAACACCAGGTTCGTTTATCACTGATGTTGAAATGAATGAGCAGGCAGACCTGGTATGATTTACTGGTACCTGATTGGTGCCACTGATCCTAAGAGACACCCTTCCTGTGACCAGAGACATCCTTTCTATGACATGATAGGGAAATGCTTGTATGTTGCTTATGTTGGGCTATAGGAACAAGCTAAAATCCTACTGAGGTACTGGTTACCCTCCTGACTGGCAGGGTCCCTTCTTGAGGTCCTAGATCTATTCTTTGGGATGCTGTTGGAGTACTCTTACCTTTTTGTGTTGGTTGACTTATTTCATGCACCAGGGGCTGATTCTGGGAAAGCTTGGGAGTTATATTGTCTCCAGTTATCTCTGGCCAACACATGCAGTTCTTACACTAGATCTTTGTCAGAGCAGATTAGGTGTGATCAGAATGTGGATCAGTTTGCAGAACAACAGTTTCCAGTAACTTACCCACTCAGAGTCTTGTCAGAGTCTTGACTGTTTATGGATAGAGTCTCATTTTATCAGGGATTCATTTTGGCCTGTGGACTGATGATAGTAGACAGGGAGCTTTCCAGCATGATCTTTTCACCTATGGGCTTAATCCTTGCCCCTCCTAGCTGGATCTTAAGAGTTGATCAATGCCTCCTTGCTGTAAGGTATTACTGGTAGCCTTCATAGAGATGGTAGTATGTCTCCTTCCTAAAAGGCCCTCCACGAATCAAGTATAACCTAGTCTCAATCTTACTTTATGTTGAGAAAGTAGTAGGGAACCAACTGCAAAGTGCACTTGAGGAAGCAGATTATCTGGACTCTTTTCAGTCATGATTCAGGCCTGGACATGGCACTGGAACAGCTTTGGTTGCTCTAGTGGAACCTGAATAGGATAGTGCAATATTTGTATTCTACCATGGACATTTTAAGTTGTTAATGATGCTTATTGCTCTTACACTGCACACTGCTGGGAATCGGTTGAGTATGCAGCAGTTTAGAAATGGGATGGATGGATGGATGGATGGATGGATGAGCAAGCAAGCAAGCAGCAATCTCATTATTCCAAGTTTGGGCCAAGCTGCTGACCATGCTTAGCTCCAGATTTCAGCTATTCAGATGGTTTAAGGGCTTCCCTCCTTCCTCTCCCTGCAATGCTGATTTCTTAGGTCACATTAGTTCTGCAAAAAGAATCATAGTAATAGGTGGAGACCAACATAGGAATGCATGAACTGGAAGTCCTGGTTTGCCTGATTTTACTATAGCACAGGGATGCACCTTCTTTTACTTAGGCCCACAACTGGCTTTTGCATAGTATACCAGAGACCACACTGCAAAAACCAGATAGAGCCAGGAAAAAGGAGGCAGGGCCAGGGAATTCAAATTGATTTAAAGTTAAATTTAATTAAAATGTAATTAATTAAATACAAGCTGGTGACAACATATGATGGAAACCT
Source organism: Candoia aspera (assembly GCF_035149785.1). Classification (NCBI taxonomy): domain Eukaryota; kingdom Metazoa; phylum Chordata; class Lepidosauria; order Squamata; family Candoiidae; genus Candoia; species Candoia aspera. The sequence goes on along the minus strand of NC_086159.1, from coordinate 59,815,853 downwards.
AATGCCCTGGGGACTGAGATTCTGCACCCACTGTTTAGCATGTTGTACAAACCCACTCTGGTAGCTAAACTATGGTTTATGGTTCAGCGTGTATGTAAATTCAGCCAAATTCAATAAGCTGTGATTATAATAACCCTAGCACAAATGTAACTGAATGGGAAATAGAAGTACATCTCTTTGTTACAGTCAAGGAAGTTGGATGTACCCTGCAAAATGTGAATCGCCATTGACTGTTGATCAGTAGCTCCAATTCTGTCATAGCAGCAGGAAACCATTCATGCATTGCAAATAGTTGGCCCAGAGGTGTTTCTCCTTTCATTGCCAAAGATACACCCCAGCCCAATGGGTTGAATATCACAGTGGAGGTGCAGCCGTCCCGGCACACTGACAATACAAAGCTTGTTAGATGCTGAACCCGGAGACATACGCTTCTCTTATCTTCTTGTGAACTCCCTCTGGGAGGTTGAAGGAAGAGTAGTCTCACCAGGGTAAGCTCATTATGCTCATTACCTCTTTTCACAGCAGCTGAGCAGAGGCTATATTGGATGTATTTCTGTCTCCCCCTTTTCCCTTGCTGGCCTTTCTTATGCAAACACCAAGTTTGTTTGTGTTAAGAAAGTATGGGCTACTCTTCTCTAAGAAACAAACTACATGGTGAACGATGCCTATTTCATCACCTCCACCGTAGATTCAAACCACTATTTGCAAGAGATAACTAAGGACTACAGAGTATTAGAATGTAATGTGATGGCAGAATGCAGTCAGTTTTCATCATTGATCCCCTCCTCCTAACAGCATAGCTCAGGGACTCTGCTGTAGGCAAGTCATGCACTTGCTGTACAGTCAAAACATGGTCCTGATGAGAGGAAATGGAAATGGCACTTTGGGGTCATCTGACAGCAGGGTGAACTATAGTTTTAGGGATGCTCAACAGCCAGAACATGCCAGTAGAGATGGGGAAGGGCTGCATGTTGTTGGCAAAAGAAAAGCAAAATTGTGATTGTGTTTAAGGACATTCATATTGAAACTCATTGAGGTGCATTTTCAAACTGCAGAAAGGGGGTGTTGGAAGCCCTTGAAATGGAAATTTCAATAAATTTATCAACCCTCTGTGGCTTCCCTAAGAAGCTGTGTTCAATTCTGAAGAACTTTTACACCTATTTTAGAAGCAAGTCTATTTAACTCAATAGGATTTACTTTGGAATAAATAAAATGGATAGGCTACAGGTTTCTTAAGCTTTGTATAACTGGAAAGCATTAGAATAAATTCAAGAAAAAAAGATTATAAGAACTGATAAAACATTGGAGAATTTTCTCCCTCTACCCCAAAAAGAAAAAAGGAATGACGGTGCAAAGAGGGCAAACGGTAGCTGAAATAATAGTTCCAAAGGTTATTCATCCCTTATTGGATTCATTATTTATTAGGTATCTTTGTTTGTTATATTAAAAAAGCAATAGCAAACTCCAGGAGAAGACCCACGGGAGAATGACAGCTGTAATGTGAGAATGGAAGAAAAAGGGGATGAGAAAATTACACTTAACAACTTTTTCAAGTTCCCACACTATGCTGAATCAAAAACTAACCAAACAGGCTAGGGTTTGCACAATATGCTAAACTCAGAAACAAAACATGCCATGCCATGCTGTGATTAGCATAATCGAGAAAAGAGAAAGGTAGCTAAGAACTGATAAAGGTATAGGAAGGGAGCCCTCTTGCAACCTTAAAGAAATTTATAAACAAATTTAGGTTTCCAGAATCAGTTATGGCAGAGATACTGGTTTGGTAGACAAAGAGAATACTGTGGATTTAGTGCACCTTGACCTCAGTGAAGCATGAAGCAAGACCTCCCATTAGATTGTGGCCAAGAAGGATCAAGTGGACTGGTCAGTTGGATTTGCAACTTGAGCAAATTCATCCCAAATGTACTCATAAATGGTTCTGCACGGAAGCACGGGTGGGGTCCCAAGGGCTCCAGGCTCAGCCCAGGATTACCCAACTTCTTTATGGGTGGCTTACAGGGTGGAACGGAAGGGATCTTTTTCCAATTTGTCAGTAATACAGGGATTGGCTAATCCTTGACAGGACAAAAGAACAATTCAAAATGATCTCAATGTGCTTGAACACCACACCCAATTCAACAGGCTGCTGTTCGCTCATGTCAAATGTAATATCCTGCTTCTTGGGAGGAAAAATCAGGTGCACCGGTACAGGACTGGGAAGCTGTGGCTGGGTGGCAGAGCATATGAGAAGAATCTGGGGGTACTAGTGAACCACTAGCTGAGTAAGAGGAGGGCTGCATTAATAAAAACACGGATCAAACCAGGGAAGGTCACATTCTTCTGTGATTCCACTAAATATTCCATTAGGTAGATTGTACTGTGTCCAGTTCTAGGCCCCACAGGGGCATCAAGGTTCAAAGGACAGCTATTAGGCTAATACCAAAACCCTGTGAAGAACCGAGAAAGGAGCAGCGCTCATTTAGCTTGCAAAAAAGACGACTAGGGGGAAATGTAATAGTGGTCTGCAAATATCTGAAAGATCGTTACATGAAGGAGTCAAAAGGGGTGGAGGTGACACGACCTAATATTAGTGTCTTTCAACTCATTCCGTGAAGAAACAAAGACCAAGCTTAGCATACGTGTTGAACAAATGCAGCTACTGGGTCTTGTCTGATTTGGGTAACTCTTGTATTATTACAGCTATCGCGATTTCGGTCATGAGCGGGTGCAGCCTCCCGACGTAAAGAAAACCCCTAAGCGAAATTAACACTAACCGAGTTTAGCATGCAACAGCGAGACTTGCGAACGTTCACTTGTGTGAACTCAGCTGCTGTTATAATTCCTCGCCGATGTACTTCTCACACGCCCAGATTTCCACGAACTTACTCCAGCCAGTTACGCCCAGCGCCAGGCAGAGAGTACGGCAAGTGTGGTGTAGATAAGGATCAGGAATTCCCGCTACGTCGAGGGGACTCGCCCGCCCCACTTTCTGGGCTTGCCTGAGTCAACGTAAGGGCTTCACGCGCTCCTGGCTGCGAGAGCGCGCGCTTCAGGTTCCGGGGAGTTCGCCCCGCTGCGCCTTGGCTCGAACAGTTACGCCCCGGGGTGGGCTCGCCGGGGCCTGCGCTTTGTTCCTCTATTACCAGGCGGGATGATGGGGGGGTCACCGCCTCTGAAAATGTCAGCTAGAAAGAAAAAAGGTCCTGCTTTTGTCTTAGAGGCAAGGAAAGGCGCAACAAGGGTCCCCGCGACCCCCACCCTGGCTTCATTCCGGAGCCTGGGCAGGTTCAGAGAAAGAGGAGCGCTAGGCTGCCCGAAGCGGTGCGCGTGCGCACTCTGAGACCTCCAACCTCTTCTCCCGTCCCCTCCCTTCCCCACCTTTACTCGATGCCACTACCCGGCGCGAGTGGGTGTTGCGTGCGGCTTAGCGGAGCGACAGCCGCCAGGGGAAGCCGTTCGCCAGCCTCTGGAGCCCGAGGAAAAGGGCGAGAGAAAGGGAAGGGAGGAGACCAGAATCTCCCCCAGCGGCGGTAGAACAGCAGCCGCCGCCTCGTGTCCCCCCGCACTTCAGCCCCCGCGCGCTGCTTCTCCGGCTGCCTGCGTTCCTCAGACTCGGAGGCTGCTCTTTCGTGCCCAGCTGGCGGGCGTAGGTAGGGTGGAAGGAAGGAGCAACACGTTGTTGGCTCCCGAGCGGCGCTGCCCCCAGCCCGCTCGCAACTGGCGCTGGAAGCAACTTTGCAGGCTCCCCCTTTGCGGGGGGAGAGCTGCTCCTTAAAAAACAACCCGCCCCCTTCTTGCCCTTTCGGGGACTGCCGGCGACCCCCAGCCACAAGGACCAGCCTCAAGCACCTGGTCGGTTTCGCAGAGCCGGCCCTTCGGCTCCACCTGCCTCCGGGAAAGTGCCTAAGAGAGCTCCGTGGCGCCTCCGGACGATTTGGCGAGGCGATGGCGCGATTGCCTGCCTTTGCCCGAGGAATCGTCCCTCGCCCGCCGGCGAGCGGCTAGTGGCTAGTGGCAGCCTCGAGAGGACGGCGAAGCGGGGCACCCCAAGGCAACGGGCGCTGGGAAAGGCGGAGCGCTCGCCGTGCTAGGTGGGGGTGTATCTCCAGCGGCACGTTCCTCTCTCAGTAATAGAGCGCGATCCCGAAGTCGCAATTGATGCAACTTTTCCCGATTTCTCCCCAAAGGTTAACTTGGGTGCAGAAGAAAACTCCCGCCCGGCAAGGGAATTTCTTATTTCGTGTTGTTACTGTTTTCCTCGGAGTGGTTTAGTTCCTCATATTTGCTTGCACCTTCTTGAAACGGTAGTGGATCAGTATGCTGAGGGCATGACTCGAACTTGATGCCTATCGAGGAAATAAGCAGTGTTATTTATCGACAAAAGGTACTCTGGATGACTTCTCACCTTTCTTCTGCTTGGGAGTAAGTTGGTGAAATGTGTTTAAGTGGCAGCCGTACTGGCTTGGGCAAAAACTGTTAATACGGGTTGCAGTTGGAGGGCCCCAGGTCCTTCGCTAACCATGCATCTTCTCCAAACAATATATGGCTGGCTTTGGCTTATGGGTGTGCTGTCTGCCTTTGCCCAGGTAACATTCTCCCAAGCAACATTGAACGGTGATGGTGTTGGCAGAAAAGGTCCGGAGTGTGAATTGTGGTGCCAGCCAGCTTCTCCAGTACTCCAAGTGGCCCACAAGCAAGAAGCAGCTTGGGTTGTGGGTCATTTGGGCGGCATTCCTGGGATTTCCTCACAGAAAGAGCGTCTAGTCAGATTCAAGGCTACAGTTGGAGCTCAGGAGGGCTGGTCTCCACTGAAGGATTACAGTCATGCCAGCAAGGACTGGGGTGTCGCTCAGACTGTCAGGCAGGGAGAAGACGTGCATCAGGCTGGTGGTCGTTTGGAAAGAAATGGCAAAAGCCATTTGGAGAAAGATTTTTCTGTTGCCCTGAGGTCCAGAAGTGCTCTTCAGGCTGAAGAACAGGAGAAGAGCAGAGCAAGAATTGGCCAGAGGAAACATACAAGAAGCAGGCGAGGGACTCGTGAGCGCCAGGATTCAGGAGGAGCAGGAAAAGCTAAAACTTTCAAGAACAGACACTACATAAGTGTCTTCAATAACTCAGTGGATAGTCCAACAACTCTCTTTCATGGAGTTGTAGGGAATGCTGTCCCCCAGGCATTACCCTTGAATGGCTCAGCAAGTCACTTGGCCGGAAGAGAACCTGGGGCCCTCAGGAATGGGACATTCCAACCACCTCATGTAAAGAACCCTTTTTACCCACTGACTGAGGAGTCCTATGGTGCCTATGCAGTCATGTGTTTGTCAATAGTAATCTTTGGTATTGGGATAATGGGGAATATGGCAGTGATGTGCATTGTCTGCCATAACTATTATATGAGGAGCATCTCCAACTCTTTGCTAGCCAACTTAGCCTTTTGGGATTTCCTTATCATTTTTTTCTGCCTGCCTCTGGTGATCTTTCAAGAACTCACTAAAAAGTGGCTATTGGAGGATTTCTCTTGCAAAATTGTACCTTACATTGAGGTAAGTATAATAAATGCCACATTCCTTTAGTTTCAAAGAGGATCACGAAATTGGGTTCATGGGCCCAATACTTTCCTAATGAATTGGGATCAAAATCCCATTGCTTTCTCAGGGCTTTCGCATTTACAGATAATTACTTAAGATCTTTTGACTCTGCCAGATCATCAGAAGTTGGGGGTGCTCCCTTTCCTTACATCTGGTGTGTCTGCTTTTTGCATCTTCTCCTTGATATGGCTGGGATTTATTGTGTTAAGTTCAGGACATGAACTATTTCAGCTTATTTATTTGATTGTGGTACAAATTAAGAGCATATACAATTCTTAATCTGCTGACTAGTTCCACTTGAAGTATGCAGTGTGACTATCAGTCGGTTGAAAGATGCCAGATTTACTTTTAGATATTCAGATCTCAGGCATAGGCGTTGTCCATTCTTGTTCTACAAACTCCATTAGTTTATTCCAAGGGCATGCAATCTGTTACTCTCCCTTGCCATTGGCTATGCTGGCTGCAGCTGATGGTGGCTGGAATCTTAAACATCTGGAAGGAACTAGGTTGCCTATCCCTTAAGTATTCAGTTAAAAGGGTTGTGCAACCTTCAATAGGCGGATAACATTTTCAGAACTGAAGAGTTGCATTTGAAATTAAAAATGGTGTTTCTACATTTCCTGCTGCATTTTGATTTACGAATGAGAAATAATTAGGCATAACTGATATAAACCATTTGTCTTTATTTTATGAAATAAGTTGCATTAAAAGCTGTAATATTTGCTTCCAGCTTTTAACTTACTGGGGCTTAGAAACTGTCAACTGGCTTGTATCCAAGTATTCTAGGCTAATTGGTGAAGTTAAATCTTTGTTTGCATCCAAGCTTGTATGCATAATGTATAGTACAGGGTGCTCTGTTTTGTGTTTTATAAATGTCACAGAAAAGGATGGAGGAAAAATTGCATTTTTACATGTCTTATCAGATTTACTACAGAAGAAAATACCTCATTTCTTTCTATAGCTGAAAGATGATAGAGTGAAAGATGTGGTGTTATAGCCTGAAAGCCACAAACATGAGCAATATTAACAATAGTGTTAATATTAATATTAACTTAGTTTTGAGTCCCTTGCTTTGTTTTTTTACTCCTTGAAATATTCCAGGTTCTGATTAAATCCTTGCCTTTTGGCAAGGAAACAGATATTTTGCTACCCAAACATTCAGCCAGCTTGGACAGAATCCTTTCCACTCTTCAGATTGTTTTTTTTTTTATTATTTCCTGGGGGGCAGGGGGATTAAACCGGGTTGATAGTGTGGAGTAACTCTGTGTGTGACAGTATGCTTGATATTCATTTAATTAACAGCAGAGGGATGATTGAAGGAAAAGGGATGCTCATAGTCAGTAGGAAAGGACAATCTGTCAGGCAAGAAAATTATTTCTTGAATTGTATTTAAATTACATTCATGCCAGGGAATGGAGAAGAAGGTTCTCTTACAGTGGAAAGTGCAATGGCATGGAAATACATTGCCCAAATAAATCACTTTGATTTGTAAGTTTAAAAGCGTGCCTGTAAGGTATGACCCTTAACTATAGAACTTCCCATAAAACACATGACAGACCTAGAGCCAATTATAAATTTTAGATGTCAGTGTAACAACCTGTCAGTTTGTATTGGAGGTTTACTATGTTAACAGACAATAATGGGGTTAAAGCAGGGATGGGGAACTTGTCACTCTCAATGAACTACAGCTCCCAGAATCCCTCACCACAGAGCTTGCAGCGTCACCTTAGATCAGGGTTTCTCAACCATGTTCTGTGGAACCCTAGGGTTCCGTGAGAGGTCACTAGGGGTTCCCTGGGGAATCACGATTTATTTTAAAAAAATTGTTTCAAATTCAGGCAACTTTAAAGAGGTAAGTTTATTTTTAGTTTAAGAAGACTGTTAATGGATCTATACAGGCCTACCCATGAAACGAATATAATAATTTTGTCACTTCTGGCCTATATTTGAGCCTGAATGTGCAGGGGTTCCCCCAGGGCCTGAAAAATATTTCAAGGGTTCCTCCAGGGTCAAAAGGTTGAGAAAGGCTGCCTTACATTAACATGTAAACTTAGAATTCTTTTCTGTGACTTAGAGGTTGGATCAAGAACTTTTAAAGTACAGGTGTGATACTGAGAATGTATTAAAACAAGTATTGCTGGATGTCTTCAATTGCAGCATCATGTTCAGTAGTGTTCAGTAAATTAGAAGATGTATTTTCTGCCGCCTCGCTTGGGGTGGAGAGGGGAATAGATCTACATGGGGATGGTTGCTATAGACCACTCCTCCCACCCTTGGACTGTTTTAGATTCTTCACCACCTGGATTCTTTATGTTTACCTTTATTTATATGATTTATTATTGTATTTTATTCTGTGTATTTTATGGTTATTGTTTCTAATCAATTGTTGTAAACCGCCCAGAGTCCCCCGACGGGAGGAGATGGGTGGGGACAAATTGGATAAATAAATAAATAAATTTTGTTCCAAGCTTGGAAAACTCCAAACTATTTTGTGGTTGGAACAATTCAAAGAAGGAACGATTTGTGTGTTTCTGCTCAAAACTATGCCTCTCAAAACAGCCACCTTTTGTTTCGCACTTGGAACAAACCTCTCATAACATGCCTTTTGTTTCACATTCAGAACACTGACAATGGCCATTTTGAGCTCAGAACATTTCATCATCAAAACATTCTGTAGAGCCCTAGAACACTATATGAAAGCAGTGATTCTTCCTTATTTTTAAACCAAGCGTACCGCTCAGAGGTGTGTTATCTCTGAACTTTTGAAGGTAAATAAGCCTTAGTTGATGTATCTGTCATATGTTCACCTAATCCCTTGTAAAGCAGGATAATAGTGCTCTTCTAGAGGTTGTGGAACTACAAGCATTAGAAGCCTTAACCTGCATCAGCAATGGTGAAAGCTGCTGAGAATTGTAGCTCAGTAATCTCTGGAGGGCCCCATAGTTCCTCAGGAAAAAGTCTTCTTCAAGTCAAGTCCTGGTGAGTTTATGGACCTGTTGGTGGAGTTTTCTTGACAGCTGTTCAGAATGGTTTGCCATTGATTACTTCTTTGAACTAAGAGTGAATATGGTAATGCTGTTAGTCTTCTGTTTTTCCAAACCAGCGGAGATTTTTTTTTTCCATGTTGGAGGGGAAAAAAGGCAATTTTTGCCATCTTCCGATATTACTTACTATGTTCTCATGATACTGAGAAATCTATTAAATCTGATATTGCCAAACAGTCAACTTAAAGAACTACCTTATAGCCTAAATATAAGTTCTTTGAAAATAGGCGCTTATTAAGTAAGCATTCCCATACAAAAAGCTGATGGCAAGTCTGTTGTAAAGGCATCATTCAAGTGGTCCTGTTGATTGATTGATTGATTGATTTGTCATATTTATATGGCCACCCATCTCAGAAAATGTGACTCTGGGCGGTATATAATAAAAACTATAAAATAGCAATATTAAAAAAAATGCAATTAAAAACAATATTATGATTAAAAGGCAAGGAGATAGCATTAGATATTACAAACTGTGGAGCCATCTCAACTCTCCATTCCCTTGCTATAATGCTAGCAGTGTATGTGTTATTTTACAATATGTACTTTGCTCCAGGAAGTTTAAAACTAACTTAGAAGTAAGCCCAATGGTACTTATTTCCAGGTATAGCATAGCAGTCTGACTTCAGCAGCATACAGAATGGAATAAAACTCTTAATTTTCTTCTAGAGGTGGTTTCTTTTCTTTTTTATTTATTATGTCTAGTTGTACAGTCAAAGGAAAAACAAGAGAAAAATAAAAATAACAAAAAGTAGATATAAGATGTGAGATTATCTAAAATTTCAAAATAACATTTATCTAAATGTGTACACTGAAATAATTTACATCAATTTAAATTTTTAAGGCAATATTAAAATAAGGCTAGGTTAAAATCAAGTCATAAAGTTATTAACAAGTATAACCAGTGTTACTCAAATTATGTTATAAACTGAAATAAAAAATTGCTAATTTAAAAATTGCTGCTTAATCTAAGAAATTTGGTGAATTTAACATCATAACAATGTTTATTAGGTAAGACAAGGGATAAATCTATGCGACAAAACTCAAAAGGAAGGTGTAGTTCTTTTCTGGAGCAAATTTTATAAAAACATTAATGAGTTGAAGAAGGCCTTAATGGCAGCCCCGCTTTGTAGAGTACTTGTCCCTTATGAGAACTAAATCTGTCCATCTGATCCAGTCATCAAGAGAAGACCTGTGCCAGTCCCCCTTTCTCATGAGATTCACGGGGCATGGGCCTGCAAGTACAGATGGCATTTTATAAGCAAGCTAAAGCAATCTTATTCCAGCATGCATTCGGCCCTTAATTCAATTTGTTTAGTTTTATGGGTGCTCATTTTACTATTGCATGATGGATTTTTTAAAAATATTGTTTGCCTTGTACTCCACCCAAAGAAAAGGACTGAGGTAGAAATATTGTTAAATAAATGATGTCTAACTTAGTGTATTCTAATTATCTTTTATAGATGACAATTATAAGTTCACAGGTTTACTCTGTTGTGTTTATTATATTTATTATTCTGTTATAATCTAATTTAGAGGGAATTCTGAAGCATGTAGCATTGCCAGCCCATATCTAGATGTCAAAAGATTATGGAACTGAACATAATGCCTGCCTTTTTTGAACATCTGCATTTTTTGCAAAGCATTGTAACTCATCAGATGACAGCAACAAGTATCTCACTGAGATGGGTGGCTATAGAAATCAAATAAATAAATAAATAAAATCTGATCCTAGTATTAGTTGCTTAGTAGATGTATTCTCCATCTTCAGGAAGTATCATTTCTCACACTCACAGTAATATATGGAAGTTTTTATCAAGTGGATAGGATTGTAACATGAATGCTTTCTGTGAGCATCATCAGTGGTCCTTATGCAAGAAGAATGCTGATATAGAAAGTTCTCAGGTGACCTTTTTCTTGTCCACCTGATCAAAGCATTCATGCATTAATTATTTTATTTCTGTTTGTTTTATTTGTTCAATTTATACCTTGCCTTTCCTCCATGAGGTAAAAGTAGCTTACCAGGGAACCGCCCTTCATTTTAATACCCACAACAACATCTGTGTGAGGTAGGTTTCAGTGAGAGAGAATGAGCTTTCAAAGCTAAGTACTCCTCCAGTCCTAATCTGGTACCTTATGCCCATGGTGCTGCTCAATGGAATTGTAATAGGATGAGAAACATATTCAAGTGTACATATCTACTGAGCTAGATCTTAATACATGAGGAGGAAACTAAAACAACACTGCACATGACGTTGAAACCATGGTCTTGTAAATCAAAGCAAAGAACCCTGAAGGTCCAGGCTCAGTTTAGCCTTTTATAAAGAGGAAAATATGGCTTTCATCTTAATTGCATGCTATTAACTTATAAAGATTTATTATGGCCCGTGGCTTGTGGCTTATGCTCAGTATGAATCTTTTCACACCATCTTGGCTAATCTGTTAGGAATATTTGTATTAAAATCTAAGTTTCTCTATTGAAGAAGGAAAGCATTTTGTTGAGTCTCTTTAAAGACTTAAAACCCAGTTTTGTGTTAATTTGCACATAGCTACCATAAAACATAAAGGAATTATGTAACAGCAATTTAATTTCTAGTCATACCTTCCAGATGCATTGCAGAATTTTAATTTGCTGTTAAAACAATTATATTCATTTGCTGCATCTTCATTTCTAATTTGGAACCTCTTCTTTTCTACTGTGTTTGCGAATTGGCTTTTAATCAGCAATTTAAAGCTATATAGTAAAATGGCCATCCTGATTGAAATATTATTTATATTACTATGTAGTAATTCAGAAAGCATATATTGTAAATTAGAAGTTGGAAGAAATTGCATTTTCTTTCGTTTATTCTGAAATACATTTTCTTTGTATTAGTGCTCTTGATTTTAATAGAACTGCTCCCATGGATTAAATAGAGATAATATTTGTGATGTTTAAGGCGATGTGCTTTACTGCATGCATTTTATAGAATAAACCCATTGAAATCTCCACAGTAAATACGTTATGGATTGTAACCTCAAACAAGTAAAGTCTGATGTGACAAGTTCTTACTTAGCTGGTACTATAGCCATACAGCAGCATGTGTGTTAAACTAACAGTAGTGTTAAAGTGACAAGTTAGTTATTTGGTTAGTTATTTAATGGCATATTAGTACAGTTATTGGCTCACATCTATGGTATATAATATCTTACTGACAATAAATACATGGCAATTCTTGTTTACAGATAGACTGCTTCATCATCAGGGTCAGCTTATAAACCTGCAGGTTAATCAGCCTATTACACTACAAGCGTGTATTTAGCTTAGAACTTCACTAATCCAATTTAACATTGTTTAATATTCTTAAGGCAGTGATTTGCATTTTTCTTATCTATTTATACAACTGATTTGAAGTAAATGATGCCACAAATCAGTAACAGATTTAAAAGAAACAATGTTAAAATCTCATAAAATTCTTTGTGACGTAACTTAACAATGTGCTCTGAGTATGTTTTTTTTAAACCACATTTTTCTTGTGTGTAAATGTACATCACACTTTTCGCTCTGCAGTGTTAAACAGCAGTGTGGTAATGATACTCCTTTTGACCCCCTGCCCCCATACAGACTACAATGTCAGTCAGCAAGGCTATACTTCAGATCCCATTCTGTGGACTTTGCAATAGTTTTCAGTTCAAAACAGTATATAAATATGCATTGACTAACAAAAGCCAACTATCAAGAGCCATTTGGATATAGAAATAAAGTAAACATGTTTGCATTAAAAAAATGCCTAATGTTGCAAGTGCTTGGGATGCATTTATGATCAAGCACATATAAACCGAAAAGGAAATAGATTCCAATTGAGCTGTACATTCTTATACTGACATTGTTATCAATTGTAACTGTAGCAACCTATTCATATTAAAAGTGTTATTTTAGCCTGAAAGCCGTTCCTCACAGAGAAAGTGTGATGCCACTGCATATAACCATAGGCGATTAATAGCAATGAGAGGACTGGTGGCGAATAGCTTTCCTCCGACCCTGCTCCCTTCCTTTATAATGCTAGAACTAAAGGTTGTCTAGACCCGTGTTTCTCAACCTCAGCAACTTTGGGATGTGTGGACTTCAACTCCCAGACTTCCCCCAGCCAGCAACACTGGTCTAGAGAAAGGGATTTTAGATGAACAAGGGCTACCGTATCTGGACTGTAAAGGTCTGATTGACCAATCAGTGGCAACAAAGAGAGTTTTCTGTATCCCTTTGCTGCCGACTTGTGCTCAGCAAGATTTTTGTAGCCCTGAGTGATCCGATCAAATTTTTGCAGAGAATGTTCTTTCCTCGACACACTTCAATTTCATCCATTATGAGCACGGGCATTTCAATAATAAAAAAAATAACTGAGGCATGATTGTTCTTGCCTATATTATTGTGAGCTGCCCAGAGTTGATGATTTGGGCAGTATATACGTGCTGTGGAACAAACACCGTACCAATATAAGCAATGAAATTTCCTTGTTTAGATTCACCTTTTTTTTTTCCTCACAGTAATTAAACTTTCTTTCCCAGTGGAACAAATCTACAAAAGAATTGAGTATGTCTTGGAAATGTCAAAGTGAACTTGAAAGCAGGTTGAGCTTCCAGTGCAGGTCTGCACATCAGAAAGCCATGAAATTAAAGCATTGACAATTGCCCTACCAATAAAACTTGCTCATTCTACATCCCTCTTTTTTTCTTTTCCTTTAAAAGCTTTGGGACCCACATATGCTTCTCAACAGGCATACAGACGTTTTGCCAATCAGACTTTGGTCAAATGGTCAGCCTTGTTTCTGGTCATCCTGGAATTATTTTTATTTATTTATCCAATTTGTCCCCGCCCGTCTCCTCCCATTGGGATTAGAATTAGAATTAGAATTAGAAATGCTTGTCTTGTTGGTCACTTCCCAGTTGCCTCTACATGCAAGTGAGAAAAGGTAACATTGGAGTTGGCAAAAATGGTCCACAAACATTTGTATCTGCCCTAAATCCTGACTGTGAGGTTTCAAAACAGAAAGGAATTTGTCTTTGACTTGGCAGAAAACAGAGTTCAGCAGTGTTTTGAGGATAACAAAAGCTACATTTGTTATCTTGCTGCTATAAAAATTAGTTCTGGCCATTCTTCCTTGGGTACAACTCCCTTCTGAGTTTACACAATAAATGGTGACAGACATTATTGTTAAATATGAAAAGGCAACAGTGCTGACAATTTTGATTCATCCCCAATCTGATGCCCTCCATATGTCTTGCGACTGTAAGTTTTAGAATTCCTAGAAAGTATGGATTGTAGGAGGAGAGATGTGTTAGGCTGTGGTAGCCAAAAATCAAAAGGAGTCTGGTAGCATCTTTCCAGACTAATAAATTTAATTAAAAGGCATGAGCTTTCGTGAATTGTAGCTGTAGCTCACAAAAGCTATTCATTTTTCATTAAATGTGTAAGTCCGAAAAGGTGCCACCGAACTCCTTCTGATATTTAGAAAGGACGGAGGGTGCCAAATTGAAAAAGACTGTTGTACTTCAGTAGCTTATGATTCAAATAATATTAACAGCACATTTGAAACAGTTTTGTAGATCCAGATATGTATGTGTATTTCATATTCCAACAGGATCCTTCAGTCAGAAGGAATACGTTTACCTGCATTATTGTATCAGAGAAGCAGGCAAGGTTGACTGGCTTTGTCTTGACATTGATTCTAGTATTGGGACAGGTCACAGGGAGATAACCTTGGAAACAGGTTGTCCTGTTCATATGGATTATTTTCATATTGTAGATCTTAACATAGACAAGCTGTGTTTAGAGGTGATTTGCTTGAGTCTTATCATCTGTTTGCTTGAGTCTTATCTTACCTGGCTGGTTAAATCGGCTAGGTTGGTGCTGTGCCCATAATTGCAGATGGTAGTTGTTGCTTCCTTGAGTGAAGGATGTGTTCCCACTTCTTTGAGGAGGCAGCCATGTGGTTTTTACTGAAAACACCATCCCTAGCCTTGGAAGGTCTTTATAATTATAAGCCAGTCTCCAGTCTTTGATTCCTAGAGAAGGTGATAGCCTTAATGTGCCAGATACGTCTAGATAAAATATCTGACCTATTTCAACTTGAGTTTCATCTGGGACATCTGAGAATGCTTTGTTCACCTTGATGGATGACTACACAAGAAACTAAATGCAGGGAATATGACACTGCTTGTGTCATCTCCTCTCTGGCTTTCAGTAGCATTAGCCATGGTATTCTTCTGGGCCCTATGGTAGGGTTGGATCCTGTGGGCACTGTTTCAGATTCCTTCCTGTAGGGATGCACCTAGAAGATGGTACTACCAAACTCCTGTTTGACACATGTCATTGACCTGTGGGGTTCTTTATGTGCCCTACATCTGTATGGAATTGCTGCGGATAATCTTCTGGACCTTTCAGATTGAGTGCTATTATTATGCTGATGAAATCCAGTTCTTTTGTTCCCTGTTGAAAGTTGCACTTAGGATGGCTGTAGCAGAGAGGATATTCAGGCAACTACAGTTAATATGCCCACTACAGTAATTCTTGAACCATTCAGACTGTTAGCCACTGTTTGATTTCAACCTGTTATGACAAGTGCAATGTGCTTTACTAGGAGTTGCCTTTGTAAGTGTCTATGGTGCTGACTGGCACAAGGAATCATGCAATTAGATGAACTGAAAGATCTGCTCAAAATGCAAGCTGCCTCCTGGGAACAATTTAAGGAGCTGTTGTTGACCTTTCAAGACCTAAGCAGCTTAGGGCCAGACTATCTGAAGGACCACCTCTCTTACTATAAACCTGCCAGGTTACTTAGTTCAGCGGGATAGACCCTTTTAGAGGTCCTCCTGCTGCCATAATCTGATACAAGAAAGAGTCTTCTCCTGTGTGGCCCCTAGGCTGTGGAATGCGTTCTCCAAGGAGATGGCTTTGATCCCCATTCTCCAAATATTTAGGAAAATGGAAGAAACCCATCTCTTTCATCAAGCTTTTAATAGTTAGTTGAATTCATCTTGATTTTAATAATACTGATATTTATTTCATCTTGATTTTTAATCTTACATCTTACAATTTCTATTTTTAATGGCCATAAGCCAACTTGAGTGTTGCATAAACAGAAAAGTTGGATATACACCTATATAAATAAACAAGTGATGATGAAGGAACAATATTAATAAATATTTAAAAGAGTTTCTGAATCAAGAAATTATTAAAATCAAATCTTAATCTGGGCAGTAATAATTAGCACAGAATAGCTTCACAGTGTGGTATCACTTTACTAGCATTATGGTTATGAGCAGTAGGCTAGAATTTTAATCCACTTCAACCTGCTGTGTTATTACTAAATAGGCCTCCTAAGATTGACAAGAAGATGTTTCAGAGAATCACTCAGTCAAACCAGGCTTACCAGTTTTTCTGTAAAGTTCAGATACTGATTTTTAGCAATCAAATATGATCATTTAAGGCCAAAGGTCACTATGTATATAACTGCATATAATTTCACCCCATGTCTTTGCGGAACATTTTATGTGAGACATTTACAACTATTTCAGAACTGTGATGGGAAACAAGTTGAATTTGAAATATGCAAAAATTACAGTCAATTGCTTAATATTTCTGGGTTTCACAAATGCACACACAGTATAATAAGCAAATACTGAGTTTATAGATCATAAAGTCAAGTCACGAAGAAACATGAACATTAGAAATGTTTTTCCCTATTCTAGTTCTTACTCCTTTCTTTCAGAGCTCCAGAGTACCATGATGGAGACAGGTTTAAAAGCAAGCTTTGGGAAGAACAACCAGCCTCAGTGAAAATCAGCATAAATGTTGAGGTTGAAAGAAATGGACATCATTGGGTCTAATGCTTTATGATGCGGCATATGCTCTAACCATAGAGGGTTCAGGGTTCAGTCGCTGGTATTTCCAAGCAACGCTGGGAAAAATCTGGATTGTAAACACTGGAGATCTGCTAATTACTGCAGACTCAGTGGCAGCCTGAGTCCCCAAAGCCTTATTTTGCATCCTTCACAACCTTCTGACCATGAAGCTGACAGCAATTTCCTGCCCTTTCTTGGTGGAAGAGATGAAAATTACAGCATTTGCCCTAAAAGAGGCACGTAACCGCAAACACAAAACCAAGAAAAATATTTTTTCTCCCCAAACCCACCCAGCTGCATATGCGATTGGTTCTACTCACTTTACAGTCCCCAATTCCTACTCTCACCCCCCTTGTTCTGTTCAGACCCTGCATTCCAAAAGGTCATCCACTTTGGGAACAGATGACATTCTGCCGAATGGACTAATGATCTGACTGGGGAAAAGGTAGCATTTTATTCCTTAAATAGCTCATGGCTGGAATTTGCTTTCACCTGATGGTAGATGTTTGTTTTAGGACATCTTTTAACAGAGACAGGATAATATACCATAGCAGCATAGCATGATTTTTTTTTTAAAAAAAATGCAATTACACTGACTTTCTGCTGCTGGCAGACGAGAATCAGCTTTAAATTCAATTCAGGTAATGCCTTTTCATTGGTCCAAGATACTTCCCATACAATCTGTGACAAGTGGCTGGCTCCCTATTCAATTTTAGATGCTAGTTACATACCCCAATTATCATGGTGTCAGGTTTAAAACAAATCTTAACAGAATACTATTAAGCTTTTATTCCATCTGAATTTTTTTTATTCCTCCGTTGAATTTCTAATATATTTAAGAAGTTTCCATTTGTATTTTAATTATTTTGGTATTGAGAGGAAGGGGAAATGTGCATGCCATTTCAAGGAAGTGCTCCACTAATAAATAGACGTTCCAGTAATGAAAAATAACAGGTTCATAGGTTAGGCTGGGAATTTTCTGAAAATCTGGATACTTTGTGTTCTGTATCAAATTGTGCATTTCCCACCACCTTCATATCTAAATTCTGATTTATTCTTTCCTCCTTATCCAGGTAGCATCTCTTGGAGTAACAACCTTCACATTGTGTGCCCTCTGCATAGACCGATTCCGTGCTGCCACTAACGTGCAAATGTATTATGAGATGATTGAAAACTGTACATCTACAACAGCCAAACTGGCAGTGATATGGATTGGGGCTTTACTGCTGGCTCTTCCTGAAGTGGTGCTGCGCCAATTGACTAAAGAAAACTCAGAAATCAGTGGGAACCCCCCTGTGGAACGATGTGTGGTCAAGATCTCTCCCCACTTGCCTGACACAATATATGTGTTAGCACTGACATATGATGGTGCAAGGCTCTGGTGGTACTTTGGCTGTTACTTTTGCTTGCCGACCCTTTTTACCATCACTTGCTCATTGGTGACTGCCCGGAAAATCCGAAAGGTGGAAAAAGCTTGCACCCGGGGGAACAAGCGGCAGATTCAGCTGGAAAGCCAAATGAACTGCACAGTGGTGGCACTGACCATTTTGTATGGTTTTTGCACCATTCCAGAAAACATTTGCAATATTGTCACTGCCTACATGTCCACAGGGGTTTCTCAGCAGACTATGGACCTTCTCCATCTGATTAGTCAGTTTCTTTTGTTCTTTAAATCATGCGTAACTCCGGTCCTCCTCTTCTGTCTTTGTAAACCTTTCAGCCGAGCTGTCCTGGAGTGCTGCTGCTGCTGTTGTGATGAGTGCATTCAGAAGTCTTCTACAGTAACGAGTGACGATAATGACAATGAATATACTACAGAGCTTGAACTGTCCCCGTTTAGTACTATACGTCGTGAAATGTCCACATTTGCCTCTGTGGGAACTCATTGTTGATTTGTCCTTTGATCAGAACTCTTGCCCAACTTACAATAAAATTTGTTCGAGTTTTAGGCTAACGTCAGTTGGGTCCTAATTTTTTTTCCCCCATGTTGCAAAAGGAAAAGTAAATTCTGTAAAATCTACAATACGCTGGTTTGTATATAACATGTTTGCTTTGAGAAATAATTTTAGTTACTAAAAAGGACAGACTTAACAGGGAATTTTAGAATCATTACCTTGATGGTGCTAGCGCTTCTGTATTAAGGGAAGGCTGAAGTAATTTTTGCTGCTCTCTCCTTTTATTTCAGCTAATACAGATTTGGGTTTGGGAAGTGATTACTGCAACTACCTTGATAATGTCCACTTTATAACAAGCATTTCTAAGCTGAAATCCTAAATACACATACTGTACTTGAGAGTAAGTCTTAAATTCAGACTTCTGCATAAATATGCAAAGGATTCCACTCTTCGTTGGAACTTTTTAAAAGATGGAAAAAAATATTAGTCAACTTATTTTAAGGAGTGTGAAGTACATGCCTACGTATTTTACTAAATTAATGGGGTTTTAAATTGCTTAACCAAGCTCACTGTATTCCTTACCCCCCCCCCAATGTTTTATGAAACTTTGTGATTTGAAGTGTTTGAGAATAGTTTTAAATTTGTTTGATGTAAATAATTAGGAGATTGTTTGACATGGAAAGAATAGTATTTTTATTATTTTCCCTGTATTGTTAACCAGCAATATAAACAATTTTACCAAGTAATATAAGAAAATTTCCATAGGGAAAGCAATCATTTTTTACATTGACTTATAATAAAATAACTAAGATGGTTTTCATAATATGCAGTTCCAGGATCAAAAGCATACATCCTATGCACTCATGTGCATAAAGGTATAAAGCCTGTTCCTTCTGCCAGTATGACCAACAATAACCATTTCTAGATTAGCATAGGATATGCAATTATATGGGTGGCTTCTAAGTATGAGATCCAGTTGTATGTTAACACATTGAATTGGAAGTCAGGACATATCCACATAACAGGTTCCCAATATTGTATACCTTTCAAAAAATTCATTAAACAAATCCCTTTATTCTGCAGAACACAATACACAGGCTGAAGATTGTTTCTTTTTAACAGATTTTTGTATACAAAGACATGTATTCTGTCTGTTCCAATGGGGATTCCCACTCATTTTGAGTGTATCACTTGTGAGTCTGTTAGTTTCTTTTTACAGTATTTTCTACAATAAAGGTATGTCTTCAGTCTGTGTGTATAACGCTTGCTGTAAGTGACGGTGCCATTGTAGGAAGTAGAGAATTGCCACAGAATTAGTGACAATAAATTTGGAAGGTGTACAATGTGTGGTGCATATTTTATTTCCTGATGTTGTTTCTTAGAAACACATAGATTTTGAGTTGAAGTCAAATTTTGGAAAATTCAATGAGATATTTATTTTGCTGTGTGAGATAACACAGACAGTTTACAGCTTCTGTAAAGGTAGAAAAAGAGTTTTTTAAAAAAAACTCATTGAGCTCTCTTGTCAAACTTGACTGAAACAACATCTGTGAAAGCAGAAAAAATCAAGTGTTCTTGATGTTTTTGATTAGAAATTCAAGCTGGTTTTATGCATCATTTCCTTCCCCACCCCAGTACTTTATTCACAAATGTATTTATTCACAGCTTTGGTCTTCTACCTGTTCTAGATGTAGAAACATGGCATGATAACCAGATACAGTAATCATATTGCCACTTTCACCATAATTTAGAGGTTAGAAGGTTCAGAATTTACATTGTTTTTCATTTTTGCAGAAATTAAATTGGTGTAATGTTAACCAGTTATAGCTATGCCAGAAAATGTCTCTATCAGTCAGAGAGCGAAAGTTGAACAAATTGTGGCCACCCTAACTGGAAAGGTTAGTTTGGAACAAGATGAAAATGGAAGGGTTTTTTTGTCAGAAGAGTTTGGGGAATAGAGATAGGGCTAATCCCAGATGAAGGCTGCTAAGGCACTGGAGAAGTATAGTTGATAGTCTTGGTTACAACTATTTAAGTCACCAGTTCTATATTAATCTTCAGCTAGGGTTATTTAGTTTCAACCAGGTATGTACAGTATATACTCTGTGTGTGTGTGTGTGTGTGTGTTCAATTTTGAATGGAACATACCAACTTTTTTCTTGTTGGCTTTTATTTTTTAAAAGAGTTCAAACAATATATGTCTCATTTAATTTCTGTCAGTCTGTGTTGAATGCACAGTGGTGTTTGTAGGGATGTCTCTTCCATTTTTAATCACATTTTGGAAATGAATTTTTATTCATTAGAGGGGGAAAATTGGATGTGTAGCTATCCTTGGCTGATCTAGAAAGCACAGAAGTGGGTGGGCTAGTCTGTACCTGGAAAGGAAATCACCATGTAACCCCAGGGCTGAAGGCCAGATTAGAGAGTCAGTAAAATGTTTCAGAACAAGGTAAGAACAAACCATTCCCAAGCAAATTGCATAGTTGTGTCAGATTAAGTCAGCAAAAGTTGAGCTTGACTTAAAGATGATGTTTTCTCCATCTGTATTCCCGTGTTACCATATTACCATAACAGGGATGGATATTACTGTGGTATCCTGTGAAAACTCTTCATTGTTTCAAAGGACTATATCACTAAATACATGTGATTAACCAATTTATTTTTAACTCTCTGGGCATCAACTTCGCTTTTTTCACAGACATTATTTTACTTAGGAATTAATATGTACATTTTACTTCTCTTGCCTCCTCCAGTGGTTTTTGTTTCACGTGAAAAGTTTTATTTCCTGCTCTGTTAACAACTAGTATTTGTACAAAATTGAAAAAAGAAACCTTTTGACTTTTCCGCAGCCCATTAATCTGAAAGTTCACATGGCTAAGAAATTCCTTCCATGTTCAAATGTAGTTACAAGTCTATCATTATGTTACCAGTGTAGTGAACAAGGAAAGTACGCAACAGTGGAATATTTCTGAACTAAGCTGCCTCTATTCAGGAATGGCTGTCTACTCTCTACTGGAGTTAATGGGTAGCAGAAGTGGATAATTCACTATTTATTATCTACAGTATTATGTTACTTAGAATGTATCTTCATCTTTAGCTTATGTAGCATAAGATTTAGTTTGGTTTGCCCAGTTTCAGTTTGATTCTGTATGTGAACCCTTTAGATATTTTACTGCATCATGGATCATTTAATCATAGCTTACTGAATAAACGTATGGGTGTGGGTTCACACAGTGTACTAAACCCAAGTCAATCAAGCCATATTTATTTACCTACTGGATTTTTAAGGCTGCCCAACTCTAAAAAGCCTCTGGGTGGCTTACAATATTTCAAATACAGAATTTAAGAACATAGTGAAAAACCGCAACAGTGACATTCAAAAAGACTTGACGGGCTCCACAAACACTCTAATCCAATGTTTCTCAACCTCAGCCACTTTAAGACGGGTGGACTTCAACTCCCAGAATTCCTCCAGCCAGCATGCTTAAAGTGGCTGAGATTGAGAAACACTGCTCTAATTCCTGACCTAGGAGCATATTTAGATGTCAGCCCCACTAGGTAGACCAGACCAGGAAATCAGCTCCAGAGGACAACTAAAATTACTTGGCTAAAATAACAGAATCTTGCAAGTCTGATTGTGTTGTACCTTCCCAGTTGCCTTCCCCTTCTTATACTCCAACGAATCAGGGAAGAATCTGCCTGAGCCACTTCCCAGTACAGTGTTGTTTCTCTGAGCATAAAAAAAATGTTTCAGCCCCTTTTGCCTAAATAACAGTTTTTGTATATTTCCATCAAGGTCATGTTCCTTCCTCTCTGAACCTGCTTTGCATGCCATGCTAGGCCTTGAAGTTGTTAATCTTAGTTTGACATCAAAACCCAGACCATGGATTAAATTTTGATTCAGGTAGAACAACTTAACCACAATTTGGACCCATCCTTGTGTTTAATATACTTGCTTTTAAGAATGGTGCCCTGTGTTGTCCTAACACAAGCACTGGGGAGTGAGGAAGATAATCTGTAATTGATCCAAACGTACGGTCTATCCAACTGCAGTGCCTTCCATTTTCTTGAATTGAGTTTTATCGTCTGTCCATACTGGATAAGCAAAGGCAATATGGAGTGCTGGGCGACTCAGCTTTCTGCTCTGTTTAATTGCTGTAGCCATAATTGAGTTACTTGGGATAAAAAAAGAAATTTTATCCGCCAGTCACTGCAAAATGGTCTAGGAGACCATCTGAGAGGAAAGACAGCTAGCAAAAAGTGTCATCCAGTAAGCACTCCATGGGTAAACCTGTTACCCAGTAATTATCCCAAGCCAGGTCTAGCATGTTGTGTGAGCGTGCCATCTGGGTGTGTAACAATATATAATGAGCTCAGAAGATCAGGAAGGGACCTTGCAAAGGAAGGGAACTTTGAAGTAGGAAGAGAAAACAAGGAAGAGACCGGGGTGGCTGTGTCATAAGGAGAGAACTATAGGTCTTAAAACTGCTCTTAAAGAATCTACCTTAATAAACTACAGTCTGTTTATATTACGTTTGGACTAGTTCCTTCATTATTCAGAATCACATGAAATCAAATGCAGATAAGTTATTCCCTTTTGGGGTAAGCAGTGCTATGTAAAATGCAAAAACAGAAGAAATTGTGGACAAAGAAAATTACAAGTACAGTATGACAAAAGAATGAAATGTAGCTACACCTAATTTACACCAAAAACATTCATTATACCAGGCCCTACTTCTCTGTCCTTCCTTGCAAACCATCCTTGCCTCAACCATATCTGTTGACTGATCCATACATTGCTTTTTGTTCTTCAGATTTCTCACTGCTCTGTTCTTGGGAGCTCATCTACTCCATCCAACCACAATCTTCCCCTTCATATCTGTCCCTTCACTCTACTTCCAAATATAGGTATGTGTTTGTGACCTGGTCCTCCTTCATTCCCTCTGTATGATCAGACTAGCACAATATACTTCTGTCCCATTCACTTTCATATTCACATTAATTAAGGACCAATTTATTCTCCTTTCACCACACACACATACTTTTTAAATAATCAATTCCCATTGTATGTTTCTCCTGACATATTTAACTCTCACTTCCATATAACAAAGTGGGTAAAAGTATGGTCATTGTTTCAAGAGACTGCAAAGAAAAGGAACCTGTCATCACCCTTATGTTCTTCACTAATTCTGTCAACCTTTCAGAATAAACCAGTCATTGAAGTCTCCAATCCCAGCCTATCAGGAGGATACCAAGTAGGAAGAAAGCTGGCTTGACGTATTTATTTTTGCATTAAAAAAAGCTTCGAAGAAACAATATTAACAATAAAAATACAAGCAACATTATTAAAAAGAAAATACCTAATTAAAAATTAACATTAAAAATAGGCTAAACACTAGAGTAACATACAAACTGGAATAGCAATATGACTAGAAACTTATCCCTGAGAAAGGCAAAATAGAACAACAAAGGATTTAGAAGACATTCAAATGTTAACAGAAGGATGAGGTGGCACTGCCTCAGACAGACCAGGTGTGCAATCCAGGGGTTCTCCTGGATTCACAGCTCCTGCTTGAACAGTAGGTGGCAGCCATGGCTTGGAGAGCCTTTGTGCCCCTTTGGGTTGTGCACCAGTTGCACCTATTCTTGGACCGGGATGCCCTGCTCACTGACAACTCATGCCATTGTGACCTCCCATCTGGACCACTGCTATCAGCTCTACATGGGGCTGCCCTTGAAGAGTATTCAGAAGCTTCAGTTGGTGCAGAATGTGGCAGCATGGGTAGTAAATGGTGCCAGTTATTCGGCACATGTAACACCTCTACTCCGTGAGCTGCATTGGTTGCCAGTTTGCTTCCAGGTGCAATTGAAGGTGCAGGTTGTCACCTTTAAATCCCTTCATGGCTTGGGACCAGGTTACTTGAGGGACCATCTCTCCCCAGTTTTTTCTACCTATCTGATGCGGTCAAGCAGGAGGGGCATGCTTTGGGTCCCGTCAGCTAAGAAATGCCAGTTGGAGGGATCTAGAAGATGTACCTTTTCTGCCGTAGCACCTGCCTTATGGAACATTCTCCCTCCAGAGATCAGAATGGGCCTGACCTTGCTGGCTTTTCATAAGTCCTTAAAGACCTGCCTCTGTGCCTGGACCTGTCCCCCCAACTGTGTGCAGGGACCCATTTCGTGGATGTATTAGTGAATATAGATATGATATTTTCTCAACCGCTATGTACAGTATTCTAATTTTTGTATTATTCCAATTGTTTTTATTTATTTTTAATTTTGTTTGCCGCCCAAAGTCACTTGTTGAAATGGGCAGTCAAACAAAATTGAATAGAGAAATAAACAAACAAATAAATAAATAAGGACCAAAAAAAGTTTACCAAGTTACATAATTCAACAGTTTAAGAATGATAATTTGACAAAACATCTATCATATCTTTGATGTTGGAAGTCATTATGTTACTGGCAAGCAGGATTACATGGACAAAAACAACCCTTTTGTCTTATATGGTGTGCAGCAGATCCCTTGAAACATTAGGACAGTGCTCCCAAATATACTCAGCTCCTGAATTTTCCTTCTTCTGAGTGAAAACTTCCCAAATAGACAATGTCCAATTATATATTCAGCACAACTGTCCTAACAACCAGGAAACACACTGAGACAATGAACTGGTCTCTAATATTTATTGCTAGTACTTAACAGGAATCCTAACAAACTGAAGAAACGTGGGAAAAACCCAGACATATAACCCCCAAGGGTTAAGGCGGTTCCGATCTGTGTCTCTTTGAATGGCTGAACAATTCCTCAGTGCTACGCATGCGCTTGACAGTCTGGATGGGAGCCCCCTGCTCGCCATCCTTACTCATGACAACAACCATGTATTATTTAATGCAGTGTTTCTCAACCTTGGCAACTTTAAGATGTGTGGACTTCAACTTCCAGAATTCCCCAGCCAGCTACACAACCTAAAGTTGCCAAGGTTGAGAAACACTGCTTTAATTTATTAATTAAAGTGGTAACATATGTGTGATATACTTGATTTAACTGATTTATTGGTAGTTTATTTTGTTTTAAATTATCTCAGTATTTTATTTGGCTTCACTATCATTAAGTGGCACAGAGTGGTAGGCAGCAGTATTGCAGCCGAAACTCTCCCCACGACCCAGGTTTGATCCCAGTGGAAGCTGGATTCTCTCTCGGGTAGCCGGCGCAGATCTACTCAGCCTTCCATCCTTCCGAGGTCAGTAAAATGAGTACCCAGCTTGCTGGGGAAGGTGACGACTTGGGAAGGCAATGGCAAACCACCCCGCTATAGTCTGTCAAGAAAATGTCACAAAAGCTGCGTCCCTCCAAAGGGTCAGACATGACTCAGTGCTTGCACAGGGGACCTTTCACCTTTCACATCATTAAGAATTTCTATCCCTACAAAAGAATTTTGGATCTGAGTCACTCAATATAAAATAGTGTCCCATGCAAATCACATGGAAGGGATACTATAGTACCATTTATAAATGCTTTCTCATTTTATGCAAACTATACAGATAGGTTGTAGCAAACATCTCAAACAGTAGGGTGACATTAAGAAAACTCTCGGTGGATCCTGACTTGCACCTAATCATGGCAGATACGTGCTCTGTAAAGATCACCTTTTCCTGTGGCCTTATAATGTTTTCATCTTGTCCCCAACCGATGAGTGAGACAGATTTGAAGTGTTCTAAGCTGTAGTATGTATTCTTAAGTAATATTTTTTACTTTTTTCTGGCACTGTCCAAGGGCAGCCTCATTGTCTTTGTTACTCATTACTTGGAAGGGAAGTCAGCTTATTTACGTAAGTGGTCACAGATTCAAATTAGATAAAATGTACAGATATATCAGGGACGCGGTGGCGCTGCGGGTTAAACCGCTGAGCTGCCGATCGGAAGGTCGGCGGTTCGAAACCGCGCGGCGGGGTGAGCTCCCGTGGCTCATCCCAGCTCCTGCTCACCTAGCAGTTCGAAAACATGCAAATGTGAGTAGATCAATAGGTACTGCTTCTGCGGGAAGGTAACGGCGTTCCGAGTCGTCATGCTGGCCACATGACCACGGATGGGTCCTTACGGACAACGCCGGCTCCAAGGCTTTGAAACGGAGATGAGCACCGCCCCCTAGAGTCGGACTCGACTGGACTTTACGTCAAGGGAAATCTTTACCTTTACTACAGATATATCAAAATTACAGAGTTTACTGAAGGTAGCTTTAAATGACTGCTTAGGAATTAATTACATAAGATGTACGAAGCCTGTGGTTTTGCAAATGTTGTCGAACTATAATTCCCAGGAGGGGTCATCATTGGTCATGCTGAGTGGGGCTGCTGTGAGTTGCAGGCCAACAATAGTTGAAGGAATGTAAGTTCCCCAACTCTGATCTATGTATTTTTTCCCAACTTTAATAATAATTAGAGTAAGCCCATAAGAATCAGTGGTACAAATTTGTCATGACTATTTTAGTTTCATGACTAGGCTATCTCTTTATTTCAATGGACTTATTCTAAACATAATTAATGCTAGATGTAACATTTATCAGGGAAAAAAAAGTCTCAGTGTTCCTAACGAGAAATATCAAATCATTCCCTGTAAATATTTTCCAGTCTTTTTAAACTTCTGAACATTCAATTTTATTTCTCCCAGAAGAACTATGCTAATTTAGAAGCTAAAAGATTACCGTCTTGAATATCAACCTCAAAATAAAATGCTAATGACTTTACATAGACATGAGTTTGCTTGTTGTAATTACTATTATTTAACATCTCTTCTGAACAAGAGCTTCAAAGCTTTCTTTTCAAGCTATTTTTGAAACTTATAAATGCAATTAAAAAAACGTTAGTGTGTTTGGATAAGTATGATGTATTTGTCATGGCTGCATATATTGCATCTGAAAATGTGTGTATGAATCAATGCAGTAGTTATTTTAATGATTGTTTTAAAGTATATATTTCTTAAAGAAGTAATCAAAGTTGCAATCCTATACTGAAATACAGCAAATGGAGAGAACTGTCTGCCATTTGGCTTAAAGCCTACTGCTTTCAAGTCTGCTGAAATATACTGCACCTTCCCGCTATTAAAGTAAGATTCAGCAAGCAGTCAAGTCATCTTTTCTGCATGAAATAACTGTTGCAATTCCTTCTTTGCCTCAGGCAGCAATACCAGGACACTTGTGTGTTTTTGTTGTTTTTTCAACACGTAACAATTTCTTTGGGAGTACATCTCGCACAACAGGAAGAACCCTCAGACATCCATCTCTTTAATCCTTCCTTAACTTTAAAAAGTGAGGGGACTTGGAAAATGGCCTTTGATGGTCCCTAAGTCTGCTCAGGTTTAGGCAGAAACAATAAGACCTTGAAATGGCCAGATCTAAAGATAATAGCTTGGAAGATTTTCTGCTGAAATTGTTCGAGAGAAGGACAATGCATGTCCCAGGGAAGGGATAGTAGAACTGGGTGGACCCACAGAGCAAACTTATTTCTTGATTCGAACTAGGTGTATTTTACAGAGTTTCCATCAATGATTTTAACAGGCATGCAAGTTCTTACAGAATTGTTTTCCTTGAGAGTCTTTCAATGACTGTACTGCCTATCCTTGCATCAAAGGAATTTGGGTAATTTAAGATGTGTATAGGTATGCAAAAGAAAAGGAGAGGAGATTTCTCAAGTGTGGCTATATACACTTTTGAAGTATATCTCTCAGTGCTTGTGACATATATGAGCAGCAGTGATCAGACACATCATGGTTACACAACAGTTAACAGAGTAACAAATCTGATAGTACAGCTCTTACATCACAAAGCCCTAACACAAACCTCTTTTATTGAGCACCTTGAACAAAGAGTCACACTAAATCTGGTTGCACTTATATCATTCTGTTCATGTAAAACACCTTAACATAAGATACACAGTTGTCACAGTGAAATAAGATGAGTTATGAGACATTCTCAGAGTAGTGGGTTAGAAGGCAAAGGCATATATACTGTAAGCACTTGTGCCTGTATTTGTGTCATTCATTCAAATCATGCCCTGACAGCATATAATGCACATGATCCAGTCACACTCTCACATTGAACCCAGAGCTGATTCCTGTAACATATCACTATAGATGGATAATCCGTTGTATCGAGCAAGAGGAAGAAATGCATTGCCCAAATTTGCTGAAGTTGGCATGTGCCTATCCATATGCATGAAAATAAGATAATCGCTACACTTCAATTATTTTATTTATTTATTTATCCCGCCTTTATTATTTTTTATAATGAACACAAGGCGGTGAACATACTTCATACTCCTTCCTCCTCCTCTTTTCTCCACAACAACAACTCTGTGAGGTGAGTTGGGCTGAGAGAGAGCAACTGGCCCAAGGTCACCCAGCCGGCTTTTGTGCCTCAGGTGGGACTAGAACTCACAGTCTTCTGGTTTCTAGACCAGCACCTTAACCACTAGGCTGAACTGGCTCAAGGTCAAAGGCTCTTTGCAAGGGCTAGAGAAGGAGGCAAGAGAAGCCTGTGAGGCAACCCAGCATCTACTCTCTGACATATCTAATCGCCTCCTAGTCTCAACAGGGCCACTTCTGTTGCTATTCCAGTGTAAAGCTCCTTGTCAAAACCAATCAAAAGCCCCTCCCATAAGCCTCCATTTTTTTGTGCCAGTTTTTTCCCCCAATTAAAGCAAATGAAATGAGAGCTCAGTGCAAAGATAGTTAGGGCTCTGTGAGGTGAAATAATTCAGAAAGTGGTGAATTTGTTCTGACAAAGTTGCCTGTATCTTCACAACTCAGGAAGAAGTGTGTGCATGTGTGTAAACTTAATAAATTCCAGAGTCAGCCCATTTACATGAACTAATTAAAATAGTCTGTCAGTTTAGCCATAGCCTAAAGCTATAATTTCACACTGAGAATTATCCACAAATATAGTATGATTTTTTTAAATATATGAGGATAAGGAAGGGGTGTCAAAGCAAAACAGAAAAAGTGTATACAGGTCAAATACCAAACTAAAGATACTGTACTATAGTGTAAAAGAAAGTAAATAAAGACACTGTGTTTCATTAAAGAATTTCAGTCATCTTTTTCATCCTTGGAAGGAAAGAGCAATATCGGAACAGAATTACAATGTAGAAAATAAAAGGGTGGATTCTTCTCCCTCTGTACTGGATAGAAAAAGCATTATTGTCAGATGCCTGCCTGAGATCAGCATAAAAGCTGCTGGTTGCAATACACAGAACTTTACTCTGACCTTGCATTCAGCAGTTCCAAAAAGTCTTGATCAATGGTGCTATGTTATGTAATTGGTGTAATGCTTTATAAAGATCCTTTGCTAAGATGCTAAGAATCAAAGAAGGGCTTCTACATTTTTAATAGGGTATTCCAGGAGGTAAGCACACAAAATTGGAATTAAAGTTCTGTATATGTATTAGGTTTATTCCTGTTTTCCCTAGAGAGCTTATTATGAATTTCCAAGTTGAATAAAAGTAATGGTTTCTGTAACAGGATTGCCCAAAATATCCTTACCTAAGCAGGCATGAAGCTCTTCAATGAATTTTAAGGAGATTATTATTATTTTTATTCATATATATATATATATATATATATATATATATATATATATATATATATTGCATTTTATTGCTAGATTCAACTCCTTATTTATTTGACCTATTGTTTAAATACCTAGAACAAAAGTAACTATATATCTCAGGAACAAACCCATACTTGCCATTTGGAATTCTGAAGGCTAAATATAATTTTGCCCCAAGGAATATTTGCTTGCTTACTTCTTTCCTAATAGAATATTTTATGCCCTGGGTTCTGTCTGTCTAACATTAGAAAAGAGATCCTGGAGAAAAGAGGTTGATGCAGAATTCAACAATGTTCTTGCATGGCTCAAGAGATACATTTACTGAGTTGTATGTGTTTCTGAAGAGCAAAAATCAGTTAAAATTTAGGCAGTGAATGATAGCAAAGATAACAGTTTGCTTTTGTGTATATGTGTGTATACACATGATTCAATTATCAGATTTTGGACACATTATAGAGAAGACCTACTTCTCTATAATGCTAGGAAAAGTGGGAGGAAAGAGAAGAAGAGAATGACCAGTAGCAAGATGGATGGACTCAATTATAGTGGGAATGAATGCACTGTTGGAAGATCTAAAGAATCAGGCTGGGGCCAGATTGTCCTGGAAGATCTAGAGAACCTGTTTGGTTCTTTATTGTCCTGGAGAAAATCTATCTAAGCTAAGACTTGACACCAATTTGATAGTTAGCACATTTTATGTACAGCATATGGTGGAGTGACTACATAATTTGGAGAAAAGTTGTTCTTGAGCTGACCTTACCATATTCCTTTTGAGAAAATTGCATTACTTGGCAAGCTGCCAAATTTCTGGACTTAAAAGGGTTAGAAAATTCTCATATGTATTCATGTTTTTATAAGATCACTGAACTCAGAAATTCCCCATGTGCTTATCAATAACCATATGTAAAGACATCACAACAACGGATAAATATTCATATAAAAGTTGGAATAGGTGCTTGTACACAACTCACAGGGCTGCTCTTACCCTTAGGAAGAGTACTTCTAATTGTATTAACACTAATCACTACTGTATATTCAGTCAATCAATGATGCTAATCAACTTTAGAAATATTCTGCCCTGGGTGCCAAATGAGTTGACCTCCCTTGAATTCTCATGGGTCAAGTTCTTGGAATGAATCTGAAAGAGACCATAAGCCAGTGCATGGATGGGACAAACTAGTACATGGTCAGATCAAAAATGGGTCAGCAGTTCTACTCTCACAACTTTTCACACCCTGCTTTATTTCTGTGATATCACCTTACCCCTATGTCATTTCCTCCCTAATCAAAAGGGTGCCAAGGAAAGGATGAATTGCCATTGCATGAAAACTCAATTGCTTACTTGCAGAAACCTTTTGAAATTAGATGAGAGCTGCAGGCAGACCTACGGTAGAAGATTGCCCACTTTTGCAGACTTGGGCTGTACAATTAATATTTAACCTCAGGTACCAAAATATCTCTTTTTGGTTACCAGATCTGGGTTGCAAAACTCCAAATCACCACTTGATCGCATCAGAGAGATATAGAAAGCTCTAACACTTTCTTGACATCTAGTGGTCATCTGAATTTTTGCCGCTCGGATCTGCTAATTGTCATCTCTATGCAATCAAGAACCACCAAAGGCATTTAAGAAGGAAGCATGCAGTCTTAGAGCATGGATTAGGTTACTTCTAATGCTTTCACCTACCCACATTTGTTGTGGTTACTTCAAAATCTATCAAGAATTCTTGCCAGAATCCCACTACTCTCCAAAGCCACTATTAGGACAGTTTTATTCTTTGTCTTCTTTCTATTTATTTCAACTTTCTACTATTTAACAGTTAAGCAAGCACATACACATCCACACATCCCACAGATAGTAGAAAATGTCTTAATGCTGGAAAGAGGGAGGGAGGGAGGGCTGGGAGATCTGAATGAAAGCTGTTCTGTTACCTTGGCAACCCTACCATCAACTCCACTCTGTCCTATTCCTCCCTCTTTCTCTGAACACAGCCTTTTGTCTTATGTTATTTCATTGCTCCCCTTGTTTTCAAAGTTACCATCGCCTGCATGCAAGGTGGCGTAAACTGAAAAGCTTTCTTGGCAAAGGCACAGGATGCGTTCAGACCAGTAACAAAGAATGAGTGAACAGAGGGGGAAGGAAACAATACTGTGAAGTCCTGAACTCTGGGTGAGAATGCCTGGAGGTTATTAGATTGTTTGTCAGTCCTTCAAAACTTTGAAGCAAAACTGTAGGAAAGCGGATGATTGCAGATGATTGAAGAGCCAGGATGAAAAGTTCATGAAAATCAAGGCAAAAACAACAAAGTAGGAACAATTCATACATTGAGATCTGACAGTTCTCCTGAGTCCTGCTTTAGGATTAGTTTGCTCATTCGTTCATTCATTCATTCATTAGAATGCAATTGTAAGGCTTTTCTTATTCTGATCCACCTCCAACTGCATGTACAGGTTAAAAGAACGTAATAAAAACCTGATTGGTCCAAGATCTATGTAATCCTATATCATGTTGTCGTTAGTGGCTGGCCAGTCACCCCTGAAAATGGTATGAACAGATAATAAAACAACACACCTTTCCCCCATACTGGTTGCATGATTCTGGTTTTCAGTGGTGAACTGATGGTCAACATGACATTTTGTAGAAGAGAATATTTTAAATCAGTGTTTCTCAACCTTGGCAGCTTTAAGATGTGAGGACTTCAACTCCCAGAATTCCTCAGCCAGCATATGTTGGCTGGGAAATTCTGGAAGTTGAACTCCACACATCTTAAAGTTGCCAAGGTTGAGAAACACTGGTCTAAATGTATTATGCAAAACATTCCAACCTCTAATATTCCAAGCTCGAGATGCCATTCTGAGAATTTCAAACTTGAAAAAAAGAGTTATACTCCAACCTCAGAATGAAACATACTGGTTTTGTTCCAAGCTGAAAAGAAAATTAGGCCATGTTGCATTGCTTTGAGGGCTCTGAGAGTCTCCAGTGCTTGGTGTGTTAAAATTCAATTGGTTTAGAAAACATATTCTAGCATAGATAATAAAGCAGCCGGCTGCTTTAAGACTCAGCAAGGTAAGAAAGGCAAGGCAATGAGGAAGAAAAAGCAGTTATCAGTAGGGGCACATGAGAGTAATATCATAGAAATGACATGGTTTCTCTCCTCCCAGCATTTGGCCTCAACGACTCTCCAGAGCCTCATCTTGCAGTTCCAGTTACTTCCAGTAGCTGACAGAAGAGTCAGAAAAAGCATAGGCACCCAAGCCTTTCTCAGCTACCAGAACTGCAGGACAAGGACTTGGAGTAAAGGAATTTGACCATTTTCCTTGCAGGGAGATGTTGCTTTGTGTAGCATCTAAAGATGAATCACATGAACCTTTGTTGAAAGAAAACGTTGTTTCCAAGCTTTGCTATTAAGATATTAAGCACCAAGATAGATATTGTCACTATTGCTGGACCTCAGTTGCTGATTCACTTGCACCAGGCAGAAGATTGGATCTGCAAGAGAAAATTCTGCATTGCCAATCTCAAACTTAGCAACTCATTGCTCTCATTGCCTTCCTCCTTGCTTGGGGAAAGTAAGTGTTGTTGCACAATCTTTGTTGCTGGGTAATCTCTGTGTTGCCCTCTGTACCGGGCTTCCTTTTGCAGTCAGACCACCAGTAGGCAAATATAAATTTTGCTCATAGTGCTGATAAGGTTGTAGGTTGTAAAGTGTAAAGATGGCTGGCTTTATTTCTCCCCCCTTCCCTCCCAGTTTTACTATGACTCCTCTATGCATTCCCTCGATTAATTTCATCTTCCATGTTGCATGCTAAATGCAAAGACTAAGGGTGTTTCCTCGTGGCACCATTTCCATCCCCCAGTCCATGCAGTGTGGATTGTGTTTATGCATTAGAAAGAAACAGAGAAGCTTCAAGCCAATTGCCAGGGACATAATTTTTGTTGCTGTTGCTCATGTGCTGTGTTGAAATGATTCATAGTATGAGTTTGAAGCTGTTTGTTGGACTGCTGAGTTATCTGCATAGGCAGGCTGGTAAAAGAGGGGGATTGCTTTCTATGGGAATTTTAAAATGTTTTCATTTAAAAAAATACTACTTTTGCTATTTTGTCTATAGTAGGAGACAGTTAGCACCTACTCCTGGGTCCCTAAAGTAAAAAATAAAATAAAATCAGGGAAATAACAGGTTTGTTCAAATCCCCATTGTTCCTTGTGGCAAAACACTTAAAAGGTTTTGAGTTTTATTGTGTAGAAAGCACTGAAGTCATTAAAAATTTTGCTCCATCAGGAAACAGCCAAGTCTCAGTACTGTGATAGAACTTTCCAAATAGCTTGAGAGTGAACTTTTGAGTCCCAAACCAATAAAGCAAGGACGTGTATACATGCACATCAGTGAATAGTAATTACAGATAAGTGTATTAAAATTATTTCACTATCTAGTCTAACTAGTAGCTCCTACAATTTGTCCATATGAACTTCTAAGGTTAAGACAACAGTTTATGCATTTTGATCACTTCCAAACAAAATTTAGCTATCTGATGAGATGTCTTGGCATTCTAGTTGATGAAAGTTTGTGTTTATGTCGTGTGTGTGTGTGTGTGTGTGTATATATATATATAGATATAGATATAGATATATAGATATATAGATATATATAGATATATACACACACACACACATAAACAGACACATACACACGCAGACACATACACAAACACACACATACATAGACACACACATACACACACACACACAAACACACATACATAATTTGAGTAACCAGGAAGATTTTTAATAAGAGAAAAAATATACAGAATAGCCTCTATATAAAACAAATATGAAAGAACATTCCACTGTTTGGGAGCCACAGGGTAAGGCTGTTTCCAAGCTAGAAAGAAAACACGTTTTCTCTTACCTGGGAGAACAAAACGAAACAGGACATAGGCTGATAGAATTTTGCCAAGACAATTCACTCTGCATAACAAACACTCTCTTCCAACAACCTAAGAGACGGCTTTATACATGGACTTCACCAGATGGACAACACCGAAATCAGATTGATTACATC
Organism: Candoia aspera; assembly: GCF_035149785.1. NCBI lineage: Eukaryota > Metazoa > Chordata > Lepidosauria > Squamata > Candoiidae > Candoia > Candoia aspera. The sequence continues at coordinate 59,780,788 of NC_086159.1, read as the reverse complement.
CTTTGCAGCCAAAGGTGGCGGACATCTGTACAGTCGGTAAAAACAAGGCCTGGAGCTGACTGTAGTTCCGATCACGAACTTCTTCTTGCACAATTTAGGATCAGACTAAAGAGATTAGGGAAGACCCACAGATCAGCTAGATATGAGCTCACTAATATCCCTAAGGAATATGCAGTGGAGGTGAAGAATAGATTTAAGGGACTGGACTTAGTAGATAGGGTCCCGGAAGAACTCTGGACAGAAGTTTGCAACATTGTTCAGGAGGCGGCAACAAAATACATCGCAAAGAAAGAGAAAACCAAGAAGGCAAAATGGCTGTCTGCTGAGACACTAGAAGTAGCCCAAGAAAGAAGGAAAGCAAAAGGCAACAGTGATAGGGGGAGATATGCCCAATTAAATGCAAAATTCCAGAGGTTAGCCAGAAGAGATAAGGAATTATTTTTAAACAAGCAATGCGTGGAAGTGGAAGAAGACAATAGAATAGGAAGGACAAGAGACCTCTTCCAGAAAATTAGAAACATCGGAGGTAAATTCCAGGCCAAAATGGGTATGATCAAAAACAAAGATGGCAAGGACCTAACAGAAGAAGATCAAGAAAAGGTGGCAAGAATATACAGAAGACCTGTATAGGAAGGATAACAATATCGGGGATAGCTTTGACGGTGTGGTCAGTGAGCTAGAGACAGACATCCTGAAGAGTGAGGTTGAGTGGGCCTTAAGAAGCATTGCTAATAAGGCAGCAGGAGAAGACGGCATCCCAGCTGAACTGTTCAAAATCTTGCAAGATGATGCTGTCAAGGTAATGCATGCTATATGCCAGCAAATTTGGAAAACACAAGAATGGCCATCAGATTGGAAAAAATCAACTTATATCCCCATACCAAAAAAGGGAAACACTAAAGAATGTTCAAACTATCGAACAGTGGCACTCATTTCACATGCCAGTAAGGTAATGCTCAAGATCCTTCAAGGTAGACTTCAGCAGTTCATGGAGCAAGAATTGCCAGATGTACAAGCTGGCTTTAGAAAAGGCAGAGGAACTAGAGACCAAATTGCCAATATCCGCTGGATAATGGAAAAAGCCAGGGAATTTCAGAAAAACATCTATTTCTGTTTTATTGACTATTCTAAAGCCTTTGACTGTGTGGACCATAACAAATTGTGGCAAGTTCTTAGTGGTATGGGGATACCAAGTCATCTTGTCTGCCTCCTGAAGAATCTGTATAACGACCAAGCAGCAACAGTAAGAACAGACCACGGAACAACGGACTGGTTTAAGATTGGGAAAGGAGTACAGCAGGGCTGTATACTCTCACCCTACCTATTCAACTTGTATGCAGAACACATCATGCGACAAGCTGGGCTTGAGGAATCCAAGGCTGGAGTTAAAATCTCTGGAAGAAACATTAACAATCTCAGGTATGCAGATGATACCACTTTGATGGGTGAAAGTGAAGAGGAACTGAGGAGCCTTATGATGAAGGTGAAAGAAGAAAGTGCAAAAGCTGGCTTGCAGCTAAACCTCAAAAAAACCAAGATTATGGCAACCAGCTTGATTGATAACTGGCAAATAGAGGGAGAAAATGTAGAAGCAGTGAAAGACTTTGTATTCCTAGGTGCAAAGATTACTGCAGATGCTGACTGCAGTCAGGAAATCAGAAGACGCTTAATCCTTGGGAGAAGAGCAATGACAAATCTCGATAAAATAGTTAAGAGCAGAGACATCACACTGACAACAAAGGTCCGCATAGTTAAAGCAATGGTGTTCCCCGTAGTAACATATGGCTGCGAGAGCTGGACCATAAGGAAGGCTGACAGAAGGAAGATCGATGCTTTTGAACTGTGGTGCTGGAGGAAAGTTCTGAGAGTGCCTTGGACTGCAAGAAGATCAAACCAGTCCATCCTCCAGGAAATAAAGCCAGACTGCTCACTTGAGGGAATGATATTAAAGGCAAAACTGAAATACTTTGGCCACGTAATGAGAAGACAGGACACCCTGGAGAAGATGCTGATGCTAGGGAGAGTGGAGGGCAAAAGGAAGAGGGGCCGACCAAGGGCAAGGTGGATGGATGATATTCTAGAGGTGACGGACTTGTCCCTGGGGGAGCTGGGGGTGTTGACGACCGACAGGAAGCTCTGGCGTGGGCTGGTCCATGAAGTCACGAAGAGTCGGAAGCGACTAAACGAATAACAACAACAACAAACACATCGCTGTCATTCACTGTGTGAGAAATTATTTTCTTTTGTCTCTCCAAAACTACTACAGTACAGTTATGACAGAGAGATCTACTGTCTGCTTCTACCACTCATAATTATTTAAAGCTTTATTCTGCTCCCACTAGAACTAAACTGCCTCACGCTTCCCGATCTAATACATCTTGCTTATAGAAAACTTAGCAGTCACTGCAGTGAGTAACCCAGCTTTCTAGCTGGCATGGTTTCTATATCCAAAGGCAGTGTTTCGTGTAAAGCGGGGAGAGGCTATCCATGCACCCCCATCCCAGCTCACTTTGTGCTGCTTCGGGATCTTTCCAAGATAGCAGCAACGAAATTTGACAGCAAAGAGCCAAAGAGCAGTGTGTTTCATTTCCTGCTGATTTTCACGGAGCAAATCAATTAAAATGCAAGAGCTTCCAATGGACCTAAAGCAAATTTTAACCAGCCTCAGGTTTGAAATTCCTGCTCCTCCAGTGAGTTTCTTTCATAGCCCTACTTGCCCACTACACACTTAGTTGGCAAAGCAGCAACAACCACCACAATGTGAACAGAAGAGCCCGGTCTACAAGGATTCAGATATTCAATCATGCAACATTCCAGCAGCAGACTTAGGCTGGAGAATCTGAGACAGGCTTCGTAGCTGGATTTGTTTCAGTGGATATAAATTGGCCCCATATTAAAATGCAAATCCAGGAAGGAGCCCTTGGTAACACATCACATTTGTATTTTTATCCAGGAACTAAATGTGATACACAGCCACTGTTCTTTCTGCAATTGCCTGTGGTACGGAAGCTCAGACAAAGGCATAAAAGCAGTATCATCTAAGCCGCTGGATGGAGGTACCATCCAGTACCCCTATCATCCATACTTCCAAACTTCTACAAGATCAAAATGGGCTGTTTTGCTTTCTCCATCCAATGGTCATGTATCTGTATATTTTCATTAAAAAAAAAAATGTTTTATGAAAAAAAGGGATATTTTGTAGCAGCTGTTCTATGAATGCTTTACTGAAGTGGCAACATGTCTGGTTTGTCAGAAAATTCTTTTTGAGTCCCCCCAAGGCTAGTGTATTAATATTTAATTAATATTCAGAGCTCACTTTCATGAGGCTAAATTTTATTAAATATAAAGCGGTCTCCTGAGAAAAACTGACAGAGAAGAGAATCAGGTTGTACAAAATAGAATAATGCAAGAAAAGAAAAACCTGCTGGTTTGGTTTCTCCATTCTCTTGGTCCATGCCACCACCCACCCACCCACCTCTTCCCCCCCCCCCCCTAATGCTGGAGCTCCTCCTGACTGCATTGCTGGATTTCTGCTCCCACCATTTTAAGGCAGGCCTTTGTCTTAAAAAGTGGGAAGCATCTGGCTATCCAGAAGGAATGGGTACTGGAGAGTTAGAGTGTTTTTGTCAATTCTGCATATTTATCAATGAGCAGTTTAGGTAGGCTACATGTTAACAGGCACTTCACAGTAATAATGCTAATAAAGCAGCACTGATTATAGAAGATCCTGAAGAGCTAGCGGTAACCCAACATTTCTCTTCCTATTTTTTGGGCCAAGTCAGGAGACTCAAGATTCTTCAGTCCATACTTCACACAGTTTTCTAGCTTCTTCCCAGCAGAAGTAATACACGGATCCTAAAGCAATGGCCAAATTGTTGTCTTGATTGTCCATTAACTAGTGTTAGAAGTTAAGAAGTTTGTTCCCAAGCCGGGCTACAGGGGACAGCAGGCAACACTTGTGGAGGGATCAGGAAGCTGTTTTTATTGCAATAGAGCCCAAATCAGCTAGCAGGCAGAGACGAGCAGTGGCCACCCCAGGCCATTCCTCACAAACTCTCTTATAGATTTCCAATTCAAAAGTTTAGGCCAATCATTAACAATGAGAGTGTGAGGCATTGACCAATTGTATGCTCCCTCCACTGGTTTACGCTTTCCTAGCATGGACATCCCATGTGCAGTTCCCCTCCCCTCTTATCTATGGTTAGCCACAATGGCTACAGAGGCAGTCCCTGCAGTAAACAACAATGTCTAAGTCTTTAGTCTTCCTTTCACACAACTTTTGTGATCTGCTCATTTATCCATGACAAAGCTAGTCTTCCCCTGCAAAATGGCCTCACTGCTGCTCATTACAACCTTGGAGCTTCTTACCAGTTCTCATCCTACTTTAGACATTATTGTAAACAAATACAATGTTCCAACCCTGGCAAGTATTAGCAACTGAGCTTTCATCAAATTTGGGTCACTTACTGGTAGTTGTGGAGGGGAGGGGTGGCATTCTTAATGTCTGTAGGAGGTTGGAGGCTTCCGTGGTGCAGATGATGAAGTAAAGGAACATGAAGGCAAGATTGTAGTTTGTGGGGTAAGGTTTGGAGATGCTCTGTTGTTTTTGCATAAAAACCACATTAAGCTTCTTGTAATGCTACAGCTCTGCATACTTTCCACCTCAAAATATTGAGAAATCTTATCACCAATTTTCAGCAAAGATTGTCCAGGAATGCTCTGAAGGAACCTAGAAGGGAGAATTGGGGAACTTATGAGTCCCTGGCTGCACACATCCCCCCACCCCCATCTAGAGGGAGATTTTCATCCTGAGTTTTAACAGAATGGTTCCACTGCAATGAACAACATTCTTATTTTTAAAAATGAGCAAAATGAGCATTTATATGATGAAAAGTTGGTGTTTTACTGCAGCAGCCTAATGCAATTATTCTTCTGAGTACTATGGAGTTATGTTGTGGAGGATTTAAATAGTGTTGAGTTTAAGGCTAATGGAAAGGGGAAAAAAACAAGGAACATTTATAGAAATGTGTTGAAAGAAGAGAGAGAATTGAAGAAAATGTAAGCATGGAAGGCAAAACAGAAATGATTTTATATAGCAGAAGCAATATAAAAACTAATTTTTATTCCTGATATGCTGTACATTGTAATACTATCACACATTCTGATGCCATACTGTTTTACAAATCTATCTTGGCTTGTTTTCAGACTCTAAGAAAGAATGGAAATTTGATTGGTCAGATTACTTCTGGTGGCTTCCAGCAGACATTTGACTGAGCAAACATTTTTTATCATATTGAGAATGAGTTTGAGGTTATACCCCTGCTGTAGTAAATAAGTTTGCATGAAGACTTCTGTAAAATGTTTATGGTTGCAACAGTCTGCTAAATTTCTCATCTTTTTCCAATATAGATTAGCTGAGCTATATGCTTCTGGTGATGGAGAAAGTAGGTCCAGATAAATGAAAGAAAGCCTGTCCTATATTTTCATACTGAGAAATTTCTGCCGGTGGAACCAGTGTGGACTTTTTGCAACAGGGAGATATTGTTGAACTGTCACAGTCATCATCCCTCATTACTGGCTGTGCTAGGTAGGATTGTGAGAAAACAATAACCAGAATAATGAACAAGCTAGAAACAGAAGTTTGGGAGAAAAAATTGAATGTATGTAAGTTGGAGAAAAGATTAGTAAAACAGGTTAGTAAATATTGGAAAGGCTATAATGCAGAAGATGGAGCAGAATTATTCTCTGTTGCTGAAAAGGCAATTACCATGAACCATTAAACCAAGTGAAGCCACTGTCTTGGACACTGGGAAGCACAAATGGCAGCTCCTCAAGTGTTCCTTCTGATCACCCTCCCTGTCATTTCCCTCAAGCACAGTGAAGAACCCTGTCAATAGGGTCAATGTAAGTTACCAGTCTAATTAGTAGATGGAACAGAGAGGGCACCATCTTGATCTTCATTTGAGACCACAAGCTTATGGAGCTGGTCCTAGCCCAAGGGGCAGGACTTGAATCAATGGGTAAACTTTGCAAGAAACTGATCTTAGTCAAAGGTAAGGAGAAATGTCCTAACAGTAAGAGCTGTTCAGCACTGAAGCAGATGGTCTTCAAAGGTGCTGTATTTTCTTTCGCTGGAGATATTTAAGCAGAAGTTGGAAAGCCATTGCTCAGGGATGCAGTTGTGACAGCCTACATTCAGCAAGAAGTTGGATGAGATGATTTCTAAAGTACCTTCCAATCCTAGGATTCTTGGCATATATTGCTATCATGTAACATAATGCATAAATGCTGAAGTTATTTTGATAGTCTTACTGTAACTGGAATAATCTTCCTCCAGAGGTACACACGGCTCCCACCTTATGTCGTCCAGGAAACTATTGAAGGCCTGGTTGTTCTCCCAGGTTTTGGGGACACAGTGATTACAGAGCCCTTTTTTGTCCCCTTGCCTGTTTTGTTTTGGTCTTGTTTTGAGCACTTTGCTCTTCCAGTCAGTTGTATCTTGTGTGTGTGTGTGTGTGTGTGTATGTGTATAGGCTCCTGGTAAGAAAAAACAAATCATAACTACTGTGTCTTCATTACCAGGAATAAAACTTTGCAATTGCAATATGTTTGTGTTCGTATCCCTCTGATACACTACCTTGCAGCCTTTCCCATCTTTCCATCTTTCCCTCCCTCACTTCCTTCAACTCTCCATTTTTTCCACTTCTTTTATTGTCCCTTTTGAGATCTTCAGGGAACAAACAAAACTGGGAAAAGACAACAGCGATAAAAACACAACACAAAGCAACAGCTCAGTTTAATGATGTCTACCTGGGTCAGGTAAGATCTTTTTTTCTACTTTAACAATCCTACTCTTTTTTTGGAATGTTCTGTTACTGAGCTTCAAATCTTTCACTGAGCTTCAAATCTTTCACTGAGCTTCATCCAAAATGTATAATGGGGTATCAAATGTTTGTTGGAAATGTTTACAGGGTGAAGGAACTTTCTATCATTTATGGTGGGCTTGTGGAAAAGCTAAGAAATTCTGGAATCAAATATGTATTATTATTCTTCAAAAGATTCTCAAAGTGGACTTACAATTGAAACCGGAGCTGTTTCTCTTGGGTTTGATGGACCAACAGTTTGAGAAGTAACATGGAACTCCGTTCTTATATATGATAACAGCAGCAAGAATCTTACACGCTCAAAGATGGAAGGATGTAAAAATTCCCTCAACAGAGGATTGGATGATTAAGTTAATGGAACTGGCCTGAATGGCTAAACTGACAGCATTGATAAGAGAAAATACTGTAACTGGATTTGTTTCTGTTTGGAAGCCACTTTTCGACTATTTGCTTGTAATGGAAAAATGAAGTTCTGATTTTGGGTTTTGATGAATAAATTATTTGATTTTAGAGAAATAATGTTACTAAATGTTTAATTAATAGCAAGAGATTAACTTTTATGTGCTTTTATATTTGTGTTGGAGAAGGTCGGAAGTCACCTGTCTTTTATGTTTTTCTGTCTATTCTTGCACTGTTTTAGTTTCTCTTGTTTCTTTTTAAGACTTGTATTCTATCTGTTCTATATTCTGTATTTTGTGTTTTATCTTGAAAATTAATAAAGCTTTATAAAAAAAATATTTTACTGAGCTGCAAATCTTTTAGCGGACATGGTTTATTACAACAGTGACCTAATCTTTAACCACAGTTATGGCTCATAGAGATAAGAAGACATGATTCCATAACCCACTGACAAGACTGTGCTTAGACACTGGCTTTGTTATGTGTTCAAGCTATTTCAGAATTTTTAATGTGTGCATAAAAGATACATTGAGCCATTTTTGTGATGTAAAAAACAAAGTGTTGCAGACAATGTCTATGGAGCTGCTGGAGACAAAGATCCCTTTAGAGGATTTCATCCATCTAACTTCACAATTAAACATTTGGCTGTTATGCTATGGGCTAGCTCACATGATCAAATGAACACAATTGAGTGTGTTGTGGTCTGTATTTACTAGAGTTTTACGTTCTCATTTTTTTGTCATTCTGTTATTGGGAAAAAACATAGCTTAATAAAAATGCTATTTAAACAATGAAGACATAGTTCATAACTTATTCAAATCAAAACCTTTATTATGGCCTTTAGGCCAGAGAACACTAGAATAAAAATACATAAGCCTATAATTAAAAAAAACTAAAAAGTTGACATAAAGTAAAATAAAATTACATAAAATAAATTAATAAAGTAATAATACAGATAACAGTGGTAATCACCAAAATTTGTGCTACTTTTCAATCATAGGTAGGAGGGATGGCAAAAATAGTACAAAACTGGGCAACTGGGAAGGATATGTCAGGGACTGGTGAACCTCTATCCTGCCCTTATCCTAAATTGTAGGATAATTTCTACTTTAAATTGCTTACAGTGCTTTATGCTGATCACCTCCCTCCTTCACCCACTCTTTTGCATGATCATTCATTCTGCTGAGAACTGGAAGATTGGCGATTTCTGTTACCAAATTCTAAGCATTTTGGAGGTCTTGACAGCCTCTTATCTTTAAATATGAAACTGGTCAAAATGATTCCACAATGTGATGTTGTTCCTAAAGTCATTTGTCCAAAGACCATGGACAAACTGTTGAGAGTAGTCAATCAGTTGACTACTGATCAATCAATCAATCAATCAATCACCAATCACGTTAAAATTTCTGTAGGGAATGAATCATTAAATGTTCATACTTCTCTATATAACTCTTGTTTTTTATCCCAATATTTACTTTCCTAGAAGGAGGAGAGAATGAATCTTCAAGCTTAATTTAAGATGTTCTTTTTCCTGGATAATTGTGCTGAAATGTTTCTGTCTAATTTCAGCTCAACACTTTAGCACATTCTTCTTTAAGAACGTGCTATAATTCTTCTATAATCTCTGAAGTATGTCATAAGTAAAATATTCCAATATTTTCCCCTCCTTCTAACATTGCCATTCAACACATAAGATTAGGAATCTGGGGCAGTGTGTACGGTTTACTGCCTTTGGACCACGGAAAGACATTCCCTGATGGCAGAATCCTATGAATATTGACTCTTGCTGATTTCAACAGTATTTACTCCCAATAATTGTGGTTCTACATACAGCCCTTGCTACAAATGCTCTACTCTGTGAAGTTGTAAGGGTTACTGAGATACTCCTTAATCACCTTGAATATTCTGTAAAAAGGTATCAAAATATATCACTATCATTAGCTCATTGTGATTTGAAAAACTGCAAGATATATTCCTTGTATTAGTTCATGTCTGAAATTAAATGGTTCACATTCTCTCTTGTTGTCAATGCAGGCAATATTAGAAGGATGCTTAGGAAAAGCCACTCTAGATACTCCTAAGGAACTCTGATATTGAAATTACTTATCTCTGTACATCTTGTCTGTGGGTGGGTGTCCATGTATGGATGGATGGATGAAATCAGAGGGCAATATGGGGATGGAGACAGAGAAGTGTCAACTGCACTGGGCCAAGGAATTAAAAATGGAATGTCAGTCAAGACCCAGCTTCCATTGAGTGCAATAAGGAGATAAGAGAAACTGAGCATTGTTTATTTATTTTTGTTTGTATCAAGTGTTCTATCTGAGCTACATCACAATGATTTTAGGTAGCTTTTGTGTTGCATTGGAAAAAGTAGGCAAGCCAGCAAGCAAATATATTGGAATGTGTTATTAAAATGCCATGCATGAAGAGCAGTTCAAAAAGTGTTAGAGCAGGGCAATGAAGCAGAAAGAGACTGAGCTGAGCTGACAAACCTATATTTTAAGGGCACAGCACACACATTTCTTTAGCAGTGCCTTCTATAGGCCTTGATCATAGTCAGCTCTTGCTGACATAATCAAGAATTTTATTGGCTCACATGCAGTCAGATTACTGGAGTAGGGTCATTTCCTATTGCTTTGGTACAAGGTAAAGGTGGTGATGTGTGGGAAAAAAAGACAGGCTGAGAGTTTTGTTGGCCTCAGCAGAAGTCTCATTATACTGAGTAAATATTTTGCCCCTCATATGTGGGTTTTGCAGCTCTCCTGATTGACAACTTGTTAAATGAATGATAGGTTGGCAATAACAAAGGTGAAATTGCAAAGCTGAGTGATACCTACTTAATTTCCACTTGCCCTGGGTCAGATCACTAATGTTATTACATTTCGAGTGTGTAGGTATGCATGCTTCTGTGCAAAATGGGCCATTCCAATAGCCTTAACAAATAGTGCAAATCAACAACAACAAAAGGTTATCAAATTGTCCCTGGGTTATTACTTTAGCGGCATGCTTGCTTCATTATCTCCAGCTTATCTTTGTGCATTGAGCTGTTTAAAGCCATAAAATGGAAACAACATAATAATCCCCAAAATAGCTGTGCCAGATAAATGCACATTTCAAGTATCTTCCCAACAGTACAACAACTTGTTCTGGGAAGAGTTTATCAGCATGATAGGTTGTTCTGGCTTCTAAGCTGCTTAAATACTGTTCTCCTGCAACATATAGTCATTTGGCAATACCATGCTTCATATGCCCATCACTGGGAAGCTAGGGGGCAAAAGAAATCTACTGATTTTTTTTCCAGAGATGGTTTCACTAGCTGCTTTGTTATCTCTGTTAACTGTATTAGAATTGTGCCTTTGCAGATTGCTGAAAAGCAACAACTTTTCTCACACCAGTGAGTTTGAAATAGCAGAATGTCTAGTTGTATAACAGTATCTTAAGTGAGATGGCATAAACATTTGCCAGTCAGTGGTAGGAATTCAGAGGAGTTAGAACTGTTTACAAGATTTGAATAGGAATTTCACTGAAGCAATACTAGGGCCCACTGAGCCTTTAAAAACTAGAGCAACCTGCTCAGGGTGCAAAAATACCATCTAGTGGGCATTTGGGTTTTACAGCCAAATCTAGTAATATTATAAAAGACTGATTAGAGAAGAGAACACATAAGGCCCATGGTGGGACACTTTGCATTCAACAGCCTGAGCATTTTTTACTCCATCCAACCTTCCTTTAGGTATAGATCAGCAGTCGTCTGTCTGTCAGATGATGTGTGGTGAGATCTGTCAATCAGCGACGGAGCCTCTCAGAGCAGACTGAAGTAAATCATCTTGTTAAGAGGTTGCTAAGGAGGACCACCAAGGAATGGAGACACAACTCAGGTGGTACATTTCTCCAAATAAGTTTAGATATATAGCATGCAATTAACAGTTATTAACAATAATTAACGATGAAACACAAGGATACCTAGAATAAAGGTGTGTTCCCATAAAGGCATACAGAAATACAGACGTAGCAAATTTTATGCATGGTTTACATACTACCTACTGTATATGCAATGATGATGGTGGTGGTGGTGGTTTATTGGATTTGGAGGCTGCCTAACTCCCAAATGGAGGCTTATATCTCAAACAATAGAATCAATAAAAGAAAAAAATTTACATGCACACCCTGAAAACACATACACACACACAGATACACTAACCCTTGGCTTGGGTGCAAAGCTAGGTTTTCAAGAACTTCCAAAACAAGTGAAGGATGGGAGACATGCACATATCCTTTACAATACTCTTTACTATTACCATAGTTAGTGACAGTTTGAGGGAGCCCTGGACAAGGAATTTGCCAGATATACAGATTCCCCAGTATTTTAGGACACCTTCCTCCCTGCCCCCCCCCCCACCCCAGCTTCTCAGATAGTGCTGGAAAGCTATATTGCTTTTTAAAAAACTCCAGAACTATGGCACTAGGTCAATAGCATGTAGGAACCATCTGTCAAGCTGCCCTGGAGGTACCCTTCACCTTCAATCCCCTGGAGAGGGGGGGAAGTGTTCTTGAGAAATCAAAAGAGCACCACAGTAAAAATTGAGGAGATGGAAAGAAAGGAAAATGCCATAATTCATCACCAGGGTTGAACTACTGGACTTTTGTTCCATTGTACTGGACCTGCAGCCATTTCTGAGCTTTACTGTACTGTACTGATATGATGAGATATCTTAGAGGAGATTTCATTTATAAGCCATGTTAATCTTGCATACTTCCAATTATGCAAAGATAAATTCCACTGATACCGAACAAAGATAATTAAGTAGCTTTTCCATGGCTCCTTAAATCTCTCTTCCTTGGAAACTAACTTCATCAGAATAATTGACGTATTTGATAACGCATTTTATATGAGGTGCATTTTTTTAAATAAGCAGATCATGTTTAATATTCTTAAATGTGATCATATAGACAGAATATGTACACCCTATCTTTTTCCATTTCAATCATTTTTATTTCACATAATAAAAAAATCAGAACATGTTCTTGTTCATCCTAACATAATTTAAGGTCATTTCACTTTTTTTCATTTATCACAAAACCTAATGTTAAAAGGAATATTCAACAAGAATGGAAGAAATAAGTGACATAGTTTCTAATTCTATGCTTATTTTTAAACAACGTTGTAGATGGATAAACAGAACATGTTATTTTTAAATACAATTCTGTCTACTTTTTCTGATGCTCCCCATTCTTTTAATGAAGTAGCAAAAACTTTGTTCTAATATTAATTAATTAATTGATTGATTGATTGATTGATTGATTTGATTTCTATAGCCGCCCATCTCAGCAAGTGACTCTGGGCGGCTTACAACAATGAAACCATAAAACAATTATAATTAAAACAGTTAAAATATAAAATAAATACAAAATAAAATAAACAATTAAGATTGTTACTAGCATTTCCCCACTGATGTATCACAATTATAACAGGCATATGGTGGATTTTATAGAATATGAAACCCTACAATAGTTCCAAACCACATTTGCTCAGATTTATTTATTATTCAGTTGTAGGTGTCCAGGAGGTATCACTTGTTCATAATATTTTCAAGTAAATAATATGAATTATGAAATTTATTATTGGTGGTTTTGTAATGAGCTATAATCTCCAGAATGGAAGATGAGAGCTGTCATTTTGAAGATTCTACCCTATGCTCACAAATACAATATGATACAAATAAAGAACAGACACAGAAATAAATGCATTATTATAGAGGAAAAATCTCAGCCTACATGTAACTGTAGCTTTCACAGCAAAACAGATGTTTCCAGTTCTCTTCACTCTGGCTTATGTTGAGTCCCTACCGTGTGTATTTCTGACACATGTTTTATCTTCACAGATACACAACTGGAGAGAGAGAGTACATATTTTCTTCATGCAGTGTGATGCAGGCATCCCTATAATCATGAGCTCTAAATGCTGGTTAGAAACAGAAAGGCAGTCTCAGCTTCAAACACATTCAGGACTTTACAGATTACCAATTCAAGCCACAAGTGGATGATGGTTTGTAAACCATAGGGCACGCCAGGATGATTTGGATTTTTCACAAAAAACAAGATCAGTGCTCCAGTTTTCAAATTATGTCTTATAGCTGAGAACAGCATGTTCTGGCTCCATTACAATCATATGGTGGCCAACAAGTAAATTCCCCCCACAGCTCCTGTGTGATGAAATAGGGCATTACTGTCATCAGTAATGCGTGAAACTTTGCTAGGCTCAGTGAGTTTTTACATGAATTCTCCCAAAGCCTAAACTGATGCTTCATTAACAGCTATTTGTAGTTATTATAAATTGGTGCTTCACTCCATTAATGAAGGGTGCAATATTCTCTATTGCCTAATTACTACAGATGCAGAAAGTAGAGCTAATTCTTGGTAGAAATGCAGAAAAACTGTATGCAAGTTGCATCCTGGTCTTTCCCCAACTGCCATGTCATTAACCTTGATTTGCAACCATGACAAATATTGTTGCTGACTTTTCCTATTGTGGTCTAAACATCCAAAGGGTAGATGGAGAAGGTGGTCATAGTTTTTGCCATGGTAGCAAACTGAAGTTAAAATAATTTAACTTTAGTTGGGAAAAGATGAAGATGAGGAAAATTATTCTACTGAATCAACAAGTTTAATTAATGACTGATTCCTCAGAGCAGCGTTTCTCAACCTTGGCGAGTTTAAGAAGGGTGGTCTTCAACTCTCAGAATTCCCCAGCCAGCAGCTGGCTGGGGAATTCTGGGAGGTGAAGTCCATCCCTCTTAAACTCACCAGGGTTGTGAAACGCTGCCTTAGAGAATACACACTCTCACATTTCTTTAAAATAGCAGGTGAGGCATCTTCCAAAAGTTAAAGCCAATGATACAGGTACAGATAGAATAAACAACCCAAATCATGTAAGAAATAGCAGCCACAAAAGTTACATATTTTAAAGAACAGATTAAAAAAAAAATAGACTGCCCGGAAAAGAGAACAAGCTCATTTAACTGACATTCAGTTAGCAATCAAATATTTAAATATTTCATAAAGGTTCAGCAGAAAGAAAACAGAGTTCAGATTGGGGTATGTAGAAAGCTTAGGATATAGATTTTGCATGTGTGTGTGTGCGCGCATGTGCACAGATGCCTTTGAGTCCATTTTGACTCCTGGTGACTGCCTGGACTAAAATCTTCTTGGCAAGGTTTTTCGCAAGTGGTTTGCCATTGCGTGCTTCCTAGGACTGAGAGAGAGTGACTGGCCCAAACTCACCCAGCTGGCTTCATGCCTAAGGCGGGACTAGAACTCATGGTGTCACTACAACATATAATGATATCCTTATGGACAATGTACAAATCACTCTCTGGGGATACCTGCCTCTTTGGGAGTTTCACTCTTAACAATAGTCTCTTCTAAATGAAGTAATTATTCTAAGCTCTTCCAGTGTGAATATTTAATGTTGTGAGAAAATAAGTTTTTTTCTTCCAAGCTAAGAAGTAAATTATTAAAGACTGAGCTCATTAATAATGACAAAGAAATATATCTGAAGATGGGAATTCTACAAAAGATTAAAAGAAAAACAAGAATAGGGAGGAGGAAGATCACTGATATGTCTGTCATGGATAGGTTAGATGTAAGAAGAGAAGGAGACAGGGAGAGGGAAAGTGAAGTCAGAATGTCATGCAGATAAGACCATTTTGACTCAATATATAGAATGACCTGTGAGGAGAAGAGATTTAAAATGTCCTATAATTGACAGACTTTGTATTCCTAGGTGCAAAGATTTCTGCAGATGCTGACTGCAGCCAGGAAATCAGAAGATGTTTAATTCTTGGGAGGAGAGCAATGACAAATCTCGATAAAATAGTTAAGAGCAGAGACATCACACTGACAACAAAGGTCCGCATAGTTAAAGCAATGGTGTTCCCCGTAGTAACATATGGCTGCAAGAGCTGGACCATAAGGAAGGCTGAGAGAAGGAACATAGATGCTTTTGAACTGTGGTGTTGGAGGAAAATTCTGAGAGTGCCTTGGACTGCAAGAAGATCAAACCAGTCCATCCTCCAGAAAATAAAGCCAGACTGCTCACTTGAGGGAATGATATTAAAGGCAAAGCTGAAGTACTTTGGCCACATAATGAGAAGACAGGATACCCTAGAGAAGATGCTGATGCTAGGGAGAGTGGAGGGCAAAAGGAAGAGGGGCCGACCAAGGGCAAGATGGATGGATGATATTCTAGAGGTGATGGACTCAACCTTGGGGGAGCTGGGGATGGCGACGACCAACAGGAAGCTCTGGTGTGGGCTGGTCCATGAAGTCACGAAGAGTCGGAAGCGACTGAATGAATAAACAACAACATAATTGAGGAGAAAAGAGAGCATTGTGGTGTGCTAAGGAATGGAAGAGCCAGTTTGGTGTAGTGGTTAAGGCAGCAGGCTAGAAACTGGGAGACTGTGAGTTCTGTTCCCATCTTAGGCACAAAGCCAACTGGGTGACCCTGGGCCAGTCTCTCTCTCAGCCCTAGGAAGAAGGCAATGGCAAAACACTTCTGAAAAACCTTGCCAAGAAAACTGCAGAGACTTGTCCAGGCTATCACCAGGAGTCAACACTGACTCAAAGACACGCATGTGCACACACACACACAAGAATGGAATGAAAAAACAGAATCAAGCAAACAGATTCTTAAACTTTTCTCAGAAACAAGGTGGTTGATATTTTGTGATGAGAGGAGAGAAGAGAGTGTCAGGCTCCCTTCTCTGCCATTAGAGGTTTCTACATACATTCACTGCATTCCCAGAGAGAGAACCAACCTGTGTTAGCTTCACATTCCTTTGCTCCAGACGTTTCAGCCAAGGAAGTGAGAAACAGCTTGTTTGCAAGACAGGGAGGAGGGATGAGATCAGAGGAGGGAAAGAATCACTTTCAATGTCTTGGCACCAAATTCTCACTTGGAGCTTTGATTACTATCCTGTGTTAATCAGATCCTTAATAAAGGATTCTTTAAGCTTTCTGATGGACTGTCTGGAGAATTTCTAAGTTAAGATCTTGGTACTGGGACTGTCACAAAGTGATGTTGGAGAGCAAGAGAGGGAAAAAGATTATAAAGGAAAAAGACAACACATGTGTTATTTTTTTCATTTACATGAATTACATACCCCTTGCTGGTTTCACTAGTCTACTAATGAAAAATGTTATTAATTGCAGCATTCTCAAGTTCATTCAGGGAACAACTGTAATTTTAAAAAATAATTGGTTTAGCACTTATCACAATTAGCAGACTCTAAAAGAATACTTTTTTAAAGAAATAGAGATTAGCGCCTTCTGAGGATTCATTTTCCAATGCAAAGTTTCAATAATTTGAAAAGTGCAGCTAACATTTGGACTTTTTCCACTTACAAATGTAAATTCACTACAAATAGGAAATCTGCTGTTAGATTAAGATCATCAAATACAGACTTTAGTTCTGTGAGTTTTAAAGATCATAATGAATGCATTGCACTGCATTTTTATTATGATCGTGTGCTGTCAAGTTAATGCAGACTCTTGATGATGATGATGACGATGTGTTGTCAAGTCAGCGACCACATAGATAGATTTTCTCCATGACGATCTGTCCCTAACCTGGTCCTTCAATGGTGTACCCATTGCATTCTTAGCAACCAAATAAATAGATTTTTTTCCAGGATGATCTTGCATTGCATTAAGTAAGCTTAAATTGTACCAATTATATTGGTCTCAAAAATCAATAGTTTTTCAGAATGAATGAACAAATGAATTGGAGTCCATTCAGTTAATGTTCACTTATTTCAATACAATGCAGTAAGAAATGAATGGGGGCTAATTTTAGGATCTTGTTGAACACTTCATTGGAGAAAGTAAGATGTTCAAAGGAGAAAGGGACAGCAGAACAGATTGGTGGTGGGACAGAATTTATAGCGGGTGTACTTTTATTTTTTTTTTAAATATCAGGGCATTGCAGATAGGAAAACTGATGACTATCCATGGATGCTACTCCTTTTTATTTCATTGATCTACAAAGAGGTGTGTGTGTGTGTGTGTGTGTCAGAGAAATCCCAAAGCAATGGCAAAGCTAATAATGAAGCAAATTAGATTCTAATAAACAAAAATATGAATATTCAAGTGTTTAACAAATAATTCACCCAAAGAAGCAAGGGTGGCCATGCTGTCTATTAGAAATTATAAGCTCTGAAAATTCCCAGAGCATTGTGGTTTACATAAAAGAACATTTGAAAGCTTGGAGAAGAATAATCATAACAACAGGAACAAACACAGAGATGACCTATCATGCTAAGCCTGGCTTACAAAAAACCCAAGGAGTTGAAGTTGAAATTCAGGTCCTGATCATCTCAAAGTCAGAGGTGTGATGGTTGCCTATTCTAAAACACTCTCAGACTCACAAGCAGGAGCTTAATAATATCTGGTTTATTTAAGAATAGTATGCAAGTACAAAGAAAGCTGAGAATGATGAAAGTGCGCCAAAATCAAACTAAAAACCCCCCAATACAAATGAAGTCCCACCCCCCCGTACAATCGTCTCAAATTCACAATCACAGGTGTTCCTAACGAGTTCTGCTGATCAGCGGGAAAAGACCTTGAACAGAGAAGATAACCCAAACACATTCCATCAAAATGAACACAGATAGAGAGCTTGGTACAAGGTCCTACAGCAGCTCCTTCCCAACCAGAAACGCGCGTCAGCACCTTGGCATGTGAAACGTTACGATGTACAAAGCACATTGAAATGGTGAACATGACAGAGGAGGACATCTGGTAATGTTGTGACATCACCAGCATGAGCTTGGCAGAAAAAAAATCAGGTTTTGATACTGGATGTGAGGGATGCTTAGAGGTGGGAATGGAGAAGTCTAACACATAGCATTCCCAGTCTTAACTCCTCAATTTAAAAAACCCAAACCCTGAAATCCCACCACCGCAATGTGATCATTTTCAACCCAATTTCAACGGATGATCTGGGAGTGCTGATGGTCAGGTTGCCCACAAGCCCTAGTTTGCCCACTGAGCCATATTATGATTTGCCTGGTTTTCCCTTAACATGTTGTGCTAACACATCCATGCTGTTTGTAAACAGGCTTCATGGCTTAGAACAGTGTTTAGCTTCTCTTGCTTCGGGTATACATGAGACTTTGCATGACATATGGGGGACTGCACTACAAAATTGGGTAGACCAGAATGTACCATGAGGTGGAACTGTTTTTTATCTTTATTGTTTTATTATTCCAGGAAGGCTGAAAAACATATTTACTGTTTCTGTGACATAGCATATCAGGGGATTGAAAGATGAACAGGAGTTGAAATGATCTTTTATTCTTACCTGAAACAGATTTTTTTTTTAAAGTATTGATTTCCTTTATATTTTTCCATCCCTTTGATACTCAATAGATTGTGATAATGTCCTCTCTTTCTCTCCATGTCTCTTGGCATCTATTTCCCCAGAATGTACATTTTATGTGACCTTCTCATCAACTTCCCTGTCTTAAGCCAAAACAGGCATTTAACAAATTAAGAATATACATTTGTTCACACTAGTATCTTGGCTACATCAATCTGTTCTTTCGTCTCTCTGTCCTCCCTAGTGTCAAAATTATGACTACAAGGTTAGATTCATTCAGAAGTCATCCCACAAATTCCAAACTGAGTTGGGGACTGGAATAGGCCCTCTTTATTGATCTTATACCTCATGTCTTCACCCCTGTTCTTTAAATGTTGAATATGCCTAAAAGGGAAACTGGTGCCTGATCATCATATTTCCCCTTTATTTTTTTTATTTTTTTAAAGTGCAAAACTAAAAAGACCAGAAGCTTTTTTTCTTCACAAGCAGAGGGCACTACAATACTCTTTTTTCAATGTCACAGTTCCCTCTACTGATGAAAAAAGGGGCTGCAGCTTTTTTATTAAGAGGGAGAAGAAGCAAACTACAAAATGGCCTGGTGGAATGGGTGGAACCAAAATATTTCAGGGGACTGTTGCGGGATAAAATGAGCCACAAGAGCACAAGGATTTGGCCTCTTCCTACTGTGGTGGCAAGGGGGAGGTTCTGGGATGCCTTGGCAAGTTGCATGCCACATGCTGACTGCATTTGCATGCCTCAATAAGAATGTTATATGAATTGTAAACCACAGCTAAGCAAATAAGGCTCAGCCCAATGTGTGACTCCAGTTAAAGACCAAGACAGCAGCAGGATCATAGGAGTCGGTTAAAAGGAATTATCAGGGCTGAAGCTGGACCTAAGAATTAACAAAATAGATTCCAGGCAGACTTTCTTGGGGAGTCTTCTTATGGAGCATTGAAGATGGCTCAGGAGGCTGATATGGCTGCTGCAATGCACCTTCTCCCACTTGTCATTCAGTTAAGTAATATTCCCTTCAACCCTTTATAGAAGCTTCCCATTCACATTCAGTGAAAGTATTGAAAAGAATTGGATCTATCCTGCAGGCGGGGCCTATATCTGACCTATATTCCTGGTTCTTGTACAAAGCAGTAGCACATCTAAAAGTAAACAAACACACACACACACTGTATTTATGTGTCTACACACACACACACACATGTGTCTGTACATAATATGTCTGTACATAATTGTCTGTACATGTTGTGTGTGTCTGTACATGATTGTCTCAGAATATGATATCTTCTGTTTTATTTTCTCTTGTACCCAGCAGAAATGTTGGGGCTTATATATCAAGTAGAGTTTACAGTGATAGCCCTAAGCCCATCTCTGTGCATTGAGTATACATGTATCAATGTCTAGATGGGGGAACCAAGGGGGAGCAAGTGATGAAATGTGTCACAACATTGCAGTGCAAATTGTTTTTACCTCTTACATATTTATCAGCAACACTGCAGCATAGGTACCATAGGGAAGACATTGTGTTGTGAGAGCACAATGCATGTTTCATAACTTGATGTCATGTCTAAGAATGGAGTATCCAGGTGGAACCAAATATCTGCAGGGCTCTTTGATATCAACATTTAAATCATAAGATTTCCCCCTTTCCTATCAGTTGCTCAGCACCTCTTGCCTTTTCAATTCTGAATGAAGTCTGCATACTTTCCTTTAAATATATTTTGCTATTGGCATTTAATAGTCCATTCAGGGTCAGATATGGCTAGAAGGTGGACTATATTTAAAAAAAAAACTAAGAAAACAAAAAAAAATCAATATAATAGCATCCATTAAAAGAAGAATGGAACAGTTATTGCAAACCCAAGCTTAAATAATGTTTATGAAAAGTTGGTAAGTTTAAGTAGCTCAAATCAAGCAATATATTATGAATGCATGCCTTATGCACTTTACTGTCTATTGAATCTCTTGTATACAGTAAATGTCTCCCTCAGGGGACTGTTACCTCCATATGATGGTAGAAGCTCAGTAGCTTCAAGGACCCTGAAAACAACACCAATGGAAACACAAGATCTGATAAAGTCATTCTTGCCAGTAAGGTCCAAAGAAGAGATAAAGCTCTTACATTGTGAGAACAGATGGAGCTGTGATACACAAGGGAAGTCAGATCATCTAAGGGAAGGTACTCCAAAATCTATTCCCAAACAGGATAATAGCAACCCATTTCGGTATCATTGCCAAGAAAACTGCATGGATATGGCTGTAACATTTGGACAAGTTTGGGTGCCAAATGATAACCCCAGATTAGAAGGCACTTCTGTAATTACTGGCGAAGAACGCAAAAGTTTCAGAAGTAGACCTGACCATACCAAAGGACAGGGAAGGCTGGTTATTGATATTGTAAGTCGAGGGCCAGCGGAAAAGAGGAAGACCTTCAATGCGATGGATTGATACAGTTACAGCAGCAATGGATGCGAACATTGGAACAGTCAGGCATATGGCGCAAGGCCAAACAGCATTTCGTTCTGTTACACAGTACCTAGGGTCGACATGAGTCGTAAACGACTCGATGGCAGCTAACAACAACAACAACAAAGAGGAGTTCCTTATTCTTACAAGGATTGTAAATGTAGTAAATATAGTCACATTACTAGGGGTATGATGAAAAGGAGAAAAGGATTTGTTTTTGTATGTACAACAAAGTAATAAATCAGAATAAAACCTAGAACATCTTCAGCATGTATGCTCCATGTGAAATTAAATCTGAAATTATTCAAGTGTTCTTCTGCAGAGAACAAGGGGAAATCAAAAGAAGTCCCTTACTCCCTTCTTTTCCATCCCACCGGGCACAAAAAAGAGAGTAAGAGTCTGTTTCAATGGCTACCTACCACCAAACCTAGAGAGAAAATGGTCAAGAGGGTGACTAAAAAAAAAGTTTGAAAACAACAACAAAAAATCTCAATGGGAACAATGGAAATAAAAGTATAAGCATACAATTTTTAACAATCTGCTTCTACAAATAGCAGCAGCATATAGCTCTAGTTTTTTCAACCCAACCCATGACCAATAACAGCAAAAAATACAGCCTTTTTGCTCAGGCTGTTTGCTTGAGTCTTCTCTCTTTTCCTAAAAAGAAAGAAGCAAATTTGGCCAACTGTGAGCAAAGCTCAACACCGATTACATGAGTGTAAACCTCTAGAAATCCCATGATTTTGATGGTATCGAAATGAAGCGAAATGGAATAAATAATAAAATCAGTGCAGTATCTGCATTTTGTAACACTGCTGGAAACAATGCTATTTTGCCTTGAGCTCAGAACAAAATGAATGGGTTTGTTCTGAGTTTGAAACAAAACTCTTGACACATGATTTTTTTTTTCCTGAGCTTGAAACATTTTTTTTTTATGCTTGGAAAGTTTTGCACATTCTCATGCTATTCGGTAGATGATGATGGCCACAGTAGGAGGAGGAAGTGGGGAGAATTCTGGCCTGTGTCATCTTCCAATTCCAACTCACAGAACCAATCCAAATACTGTTATGTTGAGGATTTGGCTTTCAGAACACCTGTCACAACGTTTACTTTTATCTAGAGATCTAAACATGCTGTGATTAAAAAGAGACTTCTAACACTAGATTCAGGGATGGAGTGGGAATTAATTTTTGCATGGATATTTCTCCCTCATGATATTATAATTTCAGTTCAGAAAGTTTCATTTTTCTTATGTAGTTTTACTGAGTTTTTAAAAAGTAGAATTGATACAAATTTAAAACAAAACTGGTACGTTTGTTCAGAAGTACTCCCCAGAAACTAAATATTTTTTTTAAAAAAGATAAAAAATACTAAGAGAAGAGAAGTGAAGAGAAAGAAAAGGTCTTAAACTAAAATAACAAAAATATACAATAACAATATTTCAGTACTTCTTTACGAAGTCAAGCATGGTAATATAATATTTATACAAATCAATATTTAAATAGCAGATTAAACTTTAACCATACAAAATCATAGTGTCCAATCTTGCCTCTCTGCCAATAAAGAATCAGTTCAAAAGCTGAGAGTTGACAACTTTATTAAACCAAACTTCAGAATATTTATATTACTTTCCAAGAATATAGAATCACAATTCTTTTGCAAATCAGAAAGATGGCAATCCATGAGATCCCATAATTTTGATGCTCTAGATTATCATGCCTACAAATTAAATAAACCAGCCAGAAATAAACCACTCCAGATTTTAAAAGATCTGCTGATTTAAAAATATAACTAACATTTATTGCAGCCTTTGAAAGTTGCCAAATATGTATTTATAGTGCCCGTTCCACAAGGAATTTGATACCCCTTCCTTCCTTCCTTCCTTCCTTCCTTCCTTCCTTCCTTCCTTCCTTCCTTCCTTCCTTCCTTCCTTCCTTCCTTCCTTCCTTCCTTCCTTCTTCTCTGCAGATACCTGGATTCATTTGGTAGTAGAGTTTGTGTGTCAGCAAGAAGTTATTCTTAAGTTACAGTGACATGTATAGTATATACATATTTGAAGTGTAAGTAACAAGATGCATGCAATCTTAATGCTAATTATACTATCTGGGAGTTTCATATTTGTAGATTTGTATGTGCCAAATTCAGTCTCTTTCCTTTTCTGAAGAGGCTGCAGTTCTGTAATGGGACTGTGATCAATCTTTTTTTTTAAAGCCATGCAACTAGAAACCGGAGGAAAGATACATCACTGAATTTTCTGTGGAAGTCATATACCAAGATCAGCATTTTTTTCAGGTTAAAGGAGCCCCCTCAAAATTGCCTGAAATCTCACACAATTGCTTAAATATGTGATTACTTAATCATGAGAGGGAGAGACAGTCATAAAATGCTTTCAGGGTTGGAGAAGGGGTGAGGGCTTGTCATCCTAGGCTAGCTACCTGCTTGATGAGATGGATATTCCCTGGGGCTGCCACAGAGGGATCAAAACAGTCAAGATTGTAGCTGTAATTTTGTCATAGAAGCCCTGCTCATTTTATGGACTGTATGTCACATAAGCAGCACATATAAAACTGGCTTTGAACATGTTGCTGTAGCCACTATCTTGACTTTCTGACTCCCCTGAGGATGCTCCTGGCTTTCACCTCTCCCCTTGGGATATTTTGTGTAGTAATATGTAGGGAGTTTCCACAGTGTAGTTTTAGATTTCATTCAGGCTTCTGTTATCTTTTCTTCATATTGGAGCATTGACGAAAACAGTGTATTCTTTGGATTTTGGATGAAATAGCCTGTTGCAAAGTAGTGGGGAAAGACAGACAATTTTGAGACAATAGGATCTTTTTCTTTGCTAGCTTTTTTTTTTAATGGTATTTCCTCCTCTCGTGAACTGAAAGATACATGCTGACCACTGGAGAAATACATGTTTTTTGGTTGCGATGATGGTGAGAAACCAACAACAAAGCAGATGTCACCAATGTTGCTAACTTTTGCCTCGATAGGCTTTGTCAGCCAATATGACCTCTCTGTAGAAACCCGTAATCCAAATCATTTGGCTGGTACCAAGTGACTACCTTTGGAATTCTCTGTTGCTCCACTAACCTGCAGAAACCTCATGTTATCGTGCTACCCTCTCTTTAACATGCTGGCCTCCTTATCATATGGTGAGTGAGGTTGGTTGAGTGTAGGTGGATATCTGAGACATAAAGTTTAGCCACCTTCCAAATTGCTCAGGTGACAGCTCCCAGGGGAAGAGGTGCTCTGTGCCTGTTATATGTCAGGCTATATCTGAACACAAGGCTAGCTCTCTTTTGAAGAGAGAGCCACATTCAGAAATAGCCTGACAGGTTGTAGAGAGAGGGGTGGAAAGGAACTCTCCTAGTACATCTTTCTGTTTATCACTCTCACTCTGTCTCTCTCACTTGCTCACTCTGCCCCTTGAGCTTTCTGTCTTGTTCTCTCTCTTTTGCTCAGTCTCTTGCTCACTCATGCTGTCTCTTGTGTTGCTCAAGAGACTACAAGTCTTATAGTTTAAGCACAGATCTAGCAGTCTTTCAAAAGAGCACTGAACTCATGTATATAAGGACCCTACACAAGATCTGACAAGCACTTTGGAAAGCATTATACAGCATCTACACTGGCAGAATCCAGGTGTCGAGTGTCTCCTGCAGCTCAAGAGGGAATGGTCACAGAAGACAGTGCCCAACAAGCGTATGCCCTCAGCAGTCTAATATGACCAACCATATCATCAGTGAAGCATCCAGATGGAGTCCATAGAAAACAATGGGTTGGAAAAAGAAGGAAATCACCATTTGAACTGGACCAACTAATGATGGCTTTAAGTTGCCTCTGTGAACTGGGGAGGAGAGGAAGGCAATGTCATTTAAAAATGGCTAGCAGGGCATGTTTATTCCATGTGTAGAAAGATGTGAGGATGAACCCTTGGAAAGCAAAAGTTGAACCCTTGTGATTTATCTGTACTTAAAAAACTATCTGTACAATCCTGTTGAGATATGAGCAAGAAGATGGACTATGCGGGTCACCCATCTTGTCTATGAAAGCCTTGCATGATCAAAAGAATGTGGTAGC
The DNA here is from genome assembly GCF_035149785.1 of Candoia aspera. Taxonomy (NCBI): domain Eukaryota; kingdom Metazoa; phylum Chordata; class Lepidosauria; order Squamata; family Candoiidae; genus Candoia; species Candoia aspera. Next base: position 59,755,561 of record NC_086159.1, on the reverse strand, counting down.
CTGGGAAGCAAAATACTGAAAGCAGTAATATAAAAAATCAATTGCATCTTAAACAGTTATTGTATCAAATTTGAGTTAGAGGTCTTTGGGGTCATTGTAGGATTTTTATGTAGATTTCTCCATTCTGTACTTCAAATGTTTAACTGTTTAAATGTAAAGTAGAATATGTTGTTTCATAACTGTAGTCTTTGTTTTATTTGGGAATTCTTAAGACAAAGCTTCATTCATAAAGACTGAACAATATTTGAAGTACTAATTACTGTATGCCAGAATTAATTTTTCCTTGATAATTATTCCTCAGGCATAGTTGACAATCCCAGGCATTTACCTCATTCATTAAAATTCCATAACAATTTCTCCAATGGCTTTCACTCACAATAATGACATGCATTATTATGCATCACTAATTTCCATGAAGAACAAGAAGGGACTATTTCTTTTGGCATCAGCAATTATTCTCTTAAGCTTTCAAGTTTTTGGTTTTTTTCCCCCCTGTTGCCCTGGTATTGTGATAGGTCACCAAACCAACAAAATGGCAAAGTATTTAAAGACCCCTTGAATTCCTACTGAGGGATGGCACCCTCCTACCCACCCGCCATTTTCTTGCTTTTCTAAATGACTGCCCACTATCAGTTCAATGGAAGTGACATTCAGTTAAAATCCTGTATGTTTGTTTATGAATGACTAACAAAATGTAGTTTCTGTCAGAGCTTTTTTTATTTTATACTTAACTCTTCTTCTTCCATACAGCAGCAGAACAGAAATACTGGGGAGGCTGGGGTATCAAAGCTAGAGTACTTATGCAGCTGAGATATTTTGAGAATCCAACTGTGTGTTAATCACTTTTATTTGCAAAGCCTCAGTTCTTTTTAACTGAAACTATGATTTCTCCACTTTCTGGACATCATTATGGCCACTGTATATCATGGTCCCTGTCAGAATCCCTGCACTCCCCCCACCAACACCACACACACTTTCAACTCTTTTCATCCAAATTAATAACAAATTATTCATTGCTATTGTGAGAGCCTTCCGAAGAACTTCATTTCCCATAGGAACTTTTGCAGTGTTAACCATGTATCAAGCAGATAAAGAGGTAGTGAGGGAAGATATAAATCTCTTTTATTCTTTTTCTTGTGTGCTATTGCTTTCTCAGCTTTGGGTGAGAGGGAGGGAGGGAGGCAAGAAGGAAGGAAGGAAGGAAGGAAGGAAGGAAGGAAGGAAGGAAGGAAGGAAGGAAGGAAGGAAGGAAGGAAGGAAGGAAGGAAGGGAGGGAGGGTCTTTGGAGTGTGGAAATGTAGTGGGGAGGGGGAACAAAGTAGATTAACATAGATGGAAGAAGGACATTTTGAAACTTTTTCTGGCTCAGATTTTGATTGGAGTTGGGAAGAATTTATTTACTATAAAACCCCACCTTTTCTTTGAAGCAAGCATCTATAATCTCCCTAAGTTTTTATCTAAGTCTGTTTAATAGAACATCCCAGTAGTTTAGTGGCTCATAAATTCTGGTGTTTCAGGAGAACTATTAAAATGTGTGCAAGTCCTGTAACTTGCATTATGACTGGGTTATCATAGAAGCATATATAAAAATCTAAAGGACATTGAAGTCATCTCTTGTAAATGTTATTCCAAAAATAAAAACTATATATTCTCTGCATAGTTTTCTGACAACTCAAGGCTGGTTAAAACAATTCTTCAACTCCGAAAAATTTGATTCTTTGTACTGACTCAGTTCAGCATAGAATATCACAACAATAGCCGAGCAAGTGTTTTTGAAGGACAAACCTGGTAGCTGTAAATTTTGTCCCAGTGTTTTTAGTGATGACATATTTGCCTCCTCAGCCTCTAACCTCATGTTGGCTTTAAAGAGTATCCCTCAATATATCCCTCCTCACCCTAAGGATGAGTTGAAGGACTAGTGCAAACCGCAGGTGTAGGGACTTAGACTTCAACTTTTATAAACCAAAATCTTTAGAACTTCCTTTGCACAATGTATAAGACATTGAGATGATGGTCCCACCCAACCATCCTTTCCGCTAGCTCTTTCCTAACAATCACATTTTCTGGCAACCCCTGATTAACCTCTCAGTCTTAACTCCCACCCAAAATAAATATTAAGAAATGAAGAATATACATATTCCTCATATTTACACCTGGTTTTATCTGTTTTCTTGTCTTCTCTGAGTTCTTCCTATTGTCATAATTAGGGTGCAAGTTCAGCCCTCCCTCAGGAGTGATGTCTCCACATGTTCAAAGAAGATATTTTCCCCATGTTATCCCTCCAGCAAAGAAATCAATCCCTGCTTGCTCAACTCCTGCTGTTTAAAATGATGAGCAATAGGTATGAAGGAGGCCCCATCATATTGATAGTTATTTGAAGGATCCAAGTCATGTTACATTCTTTTTAAGCTTTTTAAGCTGAAGAAAGTACAGGGTAGATTGGTACTTGTCTGCAAGTTTACAATTCAACAGACATGATATCCAAAGGAAAAAGCAATTGGAGAAAGGAGGAAAAAAGCAAACAATCAAACTCTCACTGTCCAATGGATGGAATCATGGCCTTGAGGGAAATGCAGGAAGACCTCCGCCCCTAATCCTAGAACTTCAAGAAGTAGCACTTCTTGACTTTCTGGAAGAAATCAGGGAAAAAGTGGAGGCCAACAGGACCCAGGCATAAGCCAAAGAAAGAGCAATAGCTGCAGCAGCAATTTATTTATTTTATTTTCTATCCCACCTTTATTATTTTTACAAATAAATCAAGGCAGAAAACATACCAGATAATCCTTCTTCCTCCTATTTTCCCCACAACAACCCTGTGGGGTGAGTTGGGCTGAAAGACAGTGACTGACCCAAGGTCACCCAGCCGGCTTTCATGCCTAAGGAGGGACTAGAACTCTCAGTCTCCTGGTTTCTAGCCTGTTGCCTTATTTCATTCCTCTATATCAGAAGCAACAATACAACTGGTACTTACTCTATGATTGATATTCCACCCTTTGCCGCCCCCACAAAATCAAGCACCACGTATAGTAATAAAGTATGAACTTAAATTAAGTCAAGGAGTTAGTTTTTAATGACTTGATAACATCCTTCAGGATGCCTCTGTAGACCATCATGCAGATTGACTGACAGAAGAGGAAAGAAAGATGAAAAAGCAGAATCCACAAAAGAGAAGCAAGTTCTCTTATCATCTATCCCCATGATCCACCATATCACTGATCATCGATGCCTCTTTGAACTCAACCATTTGTTTTTCTGAGCCCATGCACAGAACCCATTTTGAAAGCCCAGGAAGAGGTGTGGCTTCTTTAAGGGGTAGCTAACTGATCCAGAGACGGTCTCCACGCTTGTTCGGAATATTGCACATCTCTTATTTACTGATAACCCAAGGAAGCGGCAGAGTCAAAAAGTTGAATCTGAATCTCCTAGATCCCAGTCCATTCTGGCTCTATTAAGCATGAACAAATCTGTCAATTTCAGTTACTCTCATGTTTGTGCATAATTTGTATTTTGTCTGTCCTGTTTTCATATTAGTTTGAGAGGTTTTTTATAAAGTCTCCACTAAAATGAATTTATAGTCTGCACTATAATTAATTTATAGTTTTGTGCTAATTTTCCCCAATATCCTCATTTTTGTGCACATTTCCCCATATATCCTCATTCTTGCTTGTAATTCTGTCTAATGGACAGTTTTGCAAAGCCATTCTTCCTAATAGTCATTATTTTGTACACTGCGTTCACCAATATAAGCATTTTTGTGCAGACTTTTTCCTAATGCACTTTTTTAAAAAGGAGAACTACTGTATATTGTGAAATTCAAAGAAGTGCAAATTCAGTATGCTGTGTTTCAATTTGTATATTGGTTTGTTGAAAGTACAAACCAGATACACTTTACTGTACAATGTGCACCAAATGAATTTCTCTTCTTTAGCTGGCCTTGAATGTAAAGCTAATGTTCTCAATGACTCTATCCAAGAATCCAGGTTCTACTGTGAAAGAAATAAAGCCACTCTTTCCCAAGAAGGATATATGTGTGTTTACAGGGATTCTATTACTAGATTGATTATTTATGGTACATTGTAAAGGTTTAATTAAAATTTTGGTAATGTATACTATGTCCCTTCTACAGAACTTCTGAATCCCACCTGTTTAGTGTATATGTGTGTGTGTGTGTGTGTACTGTATATACTCTATATGTATGTATATGTATATGTACTATATATGTATGCACTGTATATAATCTGCAATGTGCTGTACATGGGGCTGCCCTTAAAGAGTATTCAGAAGCTTCAGCTGGTGCAAAATGCCGCAGTGAGGGCAGTCATGCTGGTCACTTGGCAGAAGTCATACCTCTGTTCCACAAGGTTCATTGGCTGCCAGTGTGCTTCTAGGTGCAATTCAAGGTGCTGGTTGTCACCTTGAAAGCCCTTCATGGCTTGGGGCCAGGTTACTTACAGGACAGTCTCTACCCAGAGGTGTCTACCCATCCTGTGAGCCAGCAGGAGAGGCATGCTCCAGGTCCCATCCGCAAGAAAGTGTCATCTAGTGGACCCAACAGAAGAGCCTTTTCTGCCATGGGGCAGAAACATCACCCCCCACCCCATCAGACTTGCCCCAACTCTGCTGGCCTTTCGCAAGGCATTAAAAACTTGGCTTTGCCATCATGCCTGAGGCCTTAATAATGTGGGTGAACCCGTTGTGTGTTTGTTGCTGCAGTGGGGTGTGTGTTTTGTTTTATCGATTGATTGTGTGATGTTGATTATTCTTGGCTGCTATTTTGTGCTGTCTTATGTTATTTATGCTGTTAATCATTGTCTGTGTTTTTAAATTTTGTTTTAACTGTTAGCTGCCCAGAGTCATATATACGAGATGGGCAGCCATATAAACAAACAAACAAACAAACAAATATTGCCAACTGAAGTATCACTGCAAAAGAATGTGTGTTATTGCTACCAGAAAGATGGCATGCATGTGGATGTCTGCACCTAAGGAATCTAGGAAGCAAGATGGCTGCAAAGTTCTTCAGGACAGCCTGCATACAACAACATTGTACTGCATTAATTGCCATCTGTCCTGAATTGTTCACAGAGACAAGGAGTACTGGGATGTTTAGATTCATGTAAAGTAAAGGAATAAATCAGGACAGAAATATTAATCAATGAGAATGCCAGGTTTTTTCCCCATATTGGAAAATATTAAACTTGCTGAATTTCTTAAAAGGACAAGAACTCCGTCTGCTATTATCTCTTTCACTTTATTTGAACATTTAGGGAGGAAAATGCAATGTTCTCTCAGAAGTAAATTGATAAACGGCTTCAGGAAAGGATGTCCACAGGGTACGGTCAAAAAAGTCAAGACGACAGACATGATGGTGTGACTGAAGCTCTACTTGGGCTTCAGGAGATTGTCAAACAGTAAAACGGAATGTGTTTGTTTAATTTAGTTTGTAGGTAGGGGTCTTTTATAGAACAGAATAAAGGCACTAAATTTGCAAAAAGCAGGCATATTGAAAAAGCCACATGGCTCAAAGAAAAATAATTGGCAGAAAAAATATCTTGACCTTCATTTATTACCGAAGGCAGAAGAATATGTGGAGTATTTATTTTATTAAATAAGCCACTATTACATTTGCTGAATATATATTACAGATTTTTTAAAAATTCAACATGCATGGATTAGGCATCTTCAAAGAGAGATAGAGGGGAAAAAAAAGAACTGTACAAAAACTGTATCCAGAGCTCTATAAATGACATGCACACCTCACCTTAGTCCACTCCCTGATTCAGAAGCTCCACCTTGCCATTATTTAATATGGGGAGTCTTTGGAAATTATTCTGTTCTGACTTAAATAGGAGGAAGTTTGCAGGAGTGTTAGAATATTATAATGGAGGAAAACAGGCCAAATTCATAAAAATTAATGTTTTAAAATTAATGTGGGTAATTTCTGTTTAGCTTGCATCCCATATGCTCTTAATCAATCCCTATATCCAGATTAGAGCAAGCATACATGCCACTCAGTTCAGCTAGCAAAAATATAGATGGATGTTTATTTATTAAACATTGGCAAACTTCAAAAACTGTTAACTGGCAAACCAGAGCAAAAAGAAGATGGGGTGGGTGGGGGGGGGGATGGACAGCAGGCATGAGATAAAAGGACAAAGGACTTAGTAACAACTATCTAGATTATTTGTATCTATAGGGACGCGGTGGCGCTGCGGGTTAAACCGCTGAGCTGTCGATCGGAAGGTCGGCGGTTCGAAACCGCGCGGCGGGGTGAGCTCCCGTTGCTCGTCCCAGCTTCTGCACACCAAGCAGTTCGAAAACATGCAAATGTGAGTAGATTAATTGGTACCGCTTCGGCGGGAAGGTAACGGCGTTCCGTGAGTCATGCTGGCCACATGACCCGGAAGTGTCCTATGGACAACGCCGGCTCCAAGGCTTTGAAACGGAGATGAGCACCGCCCCCTAGAGTCGGACACGACTGGACTTTACGTCAAGGGAAACCTTTACCTTTACTATATCTATATAGCAAAGGCACAAAACTTTAGAGAACCACTGGAAACAGTACCATGTGTAATTAGCATGCACCATCCCAAAGAGAGTGGCCTTTGGTTATTCCAGTCTTAACCCTTTTATGTACATAACAGTATCAAAATAGCAGTGGAAAGTAGGCCACCAGGTGATCCCTCCTCTGTTTCTGCACCACAGAAGAAACCACTTGGTGGACATGAAAGAAACCATTTGGTCTATGGGGTGTGTGTGTATGTGAACATTTAAACTTTTTAAGAATTCTTTTTGTTTTTCACCAGAGTGGGATAAGCTTTACAAGAAAGCTAGACCACTCTTAAGGGCTATAAATGACAAATGTCACAGAGATTGCTTCATTCATTTTCAAGTTAAGCTACTTTCCTTTTCTTTTCCTTTTAAAAGTACTCATAAAGTCTTCACTCTGAGGTACAAGGTAATGAAATTTTCAGCAACAGTGGCCCCTATAGTGAAGAATATCACTATAAAATGTAAATGAACACAGTCCTTGAGCCGATCAGATAGATGAGACAGCCACAAAATGATCAGCATCATTTGAATGTGGTCTACAGGAAGAAGGCCTACTGGACTGCTTGGTCACCATTTCTACTTGTGTTATGGCCCTGCATTACCTGGATTTTAGGTGATGTGGAAAACAACAAACATAGTTTTCATAGTAACTGAAATGGAGCTGCTGTGATTGTTCAATATGACAATGTCAGTGCTGTCCTTCAAATTGTTGATGACAAAAAGTCCCAGCCTCCCTCAATAATGGTTATGCTGGTTAGAGAGTCTGGGAACTAAAGTTCAGCATCAGTGAACTTCATCTCCCAGATAAACAGATTGCCTATCCCCGGACTAATTATTTGAACTGGATGACCTCCATTAATTGTACTCTATTCTGGAATTGATGGGTAGAGGATTTTGACTTTAGGATTATAGATAATCTAGACAAATTGTTCCAGCTATTTGGGATATCTTTTGAATAAACTTTGGTCTGCATTTGTGAAACAGCCTAACCGTACCTGAATTACTCAATTATTTTCCAAATTTTAAGTATGCTAATTGAGTATGCTAATTAATTCCTACAAATGTCATGAGCAATTTATAAAGTAAGTGGCCTTTTATGATATTGATATTAGGTGGTGTCCTGCCTGCTTAACTGTCACTTGAAGACATGACCGTTTTATGTCTAATGTAAATGCTGCAGCTGTTCTAGAATATTGATCAAATATTATGCATTACAAAACGCACAGCCAACAAATATTAAATGGGTTGGAGAAATCTTTTTCAATAATTCAGAGGGTTGAAAAAATAGCTGAAATCCTAAATGTTTTACTGTTAAAGTTTGCCTCAGTGCCTTCAGGTTCCCTCTACTTAATTCTGTTTTAAAAGCAAGGCTCAGGCCCCTGTGACTGTGACTCTGTGGTTTATAACTCAATTTGCAAATTGTATCCATTTATACTGGAAGAATCTTGAATTCCAGGTATGTGAGTTTAGATTAATCTCTTCTGACATAGCTTAGATATTTCCTGTAAAAATCAGAAACAGTCTGATAACATCTTTTCTGACCAAATTTTATTAAAAGACATCCGTCTTGGATTTTATATTTATGTATTTATGTATTTTTATATTTTATAATGAACCTTTTATTCTTTTATCCACTTGTAAACTGCCCAGAGCCGTCGCAATATGACATGGGCGGTGGAGAAATGTGATAAATAAACAAATATATAAATAAATAGGCAAGCTTTCATGAGCTGGAATAAGAGCACTGAAAATACCAGGGGCCTTCCAGCCTGAAAAAAGAATCCCCATTGGCCAAAGAAGAAGAATGCCTATTCTTCCAACCTGAGTTCACAATATTTTTTTCATGGCATGTGTGACTGCCTTCTGATTGCATTTGGAAGCTCCACCCCCCACAGGACTGCTGCCGATTTGAGCTGTTTTAGCATGGAGTGCATTGATCTGCATGGATGGCAACAGCAAAGGGAGTCTATCTGTATCCTTTTTTGAAGGGGCTGTAAAATAGCATTTGTGAAATTTGCATATAAAATCAGAAGTTTATTAAAGCTAGCTGCATTTAAAGAAAGCATGCATTGGGGAAACTGCATGTAAAACTGCTGGTTAGAAGTTTTATATGCATGTTGTTTTGCATACAAAATGCAAACAGAATGCATAAGGACATACAGTACATTGCTGTTGCCTACAAACTACAACAAAGCCATTGACCATTTTTCTTTAAAAATTCATTTGCTGAGAAAAAAATGAAGCCGCCCAATATGTAAGTACATGCCACACTAACTCAGGCTTGATTTATGCTAAATTTTTGATAGGGCAGTGCCTAGGTAAGGCTGATTTCAGAAAAAGCTAGAAGTGTCAAACCTGGTTAATGGAAGATTAGTGGAAATCTCAGGGTTGAGGAGTAATGCCAAAATTAATAATAATCTCAAAATAAGTCACTATTACCAAGAAAACTGCATGGGCATTCCATGTAACGGCCGGGAGTCAAGTTCAGCTCAAGGGAAGCCTCATTTCTTTAACCGAGGTACATATACATGTGACTCAAACCTTTGAAAACAGAAGGCTGCGGATCACCGTTACAGGGGCTGGTGCATCCTGTTAGAACAACTGATGATGTTGATCATAATGTGTAGTGAGTGCATAAAACAAAGGTGCTCTCCACCAAGCCAGGTGTCACATGAGAACTCCATAGCTGGGCTTCTCAACATCATCATCTTCCTGAAAATGTAATCCTGGGGCAATTAAGGTAGAAATAATGGGATGAGTATAAGAGAAGAACGGTATGTGAATCTCATTTTGCAGATACTAATGCCCCTTTTTTTTTTCCAGTTTGAGATTTTGAAAGTCCCTATCCTTTCTCATCATTATTTAATCTGTCTCCAGAATGTAAATATGGCGAAGTGGCTTAAAGTACAATTTACTGGCTACAACTTCCATTTCCATTTTCCATGCAAACAACAGACAGTATCTCTGAAAGAAGTTACCATGGGATGAAAGTGTTGCTTTCAGAGCACTAACTGAACCGAATCCCTTCAGATAACTACTGAATCTCACAGTGGACACTCTGTTTCCATTGGAATTTTTGAAAGATAGGAGCATCAACTGAAGATAAGCATGGCTTGTACAAAAGAATGAAGCATACTCATTTATTGCTTAAAAACCAAGCTATATCTGCAGTATCTTCAAGTCACCAAAACAGCAAAAACAGCTGAATGATATTTGCAAAGTTTCTCTAATTTCTTGGGTACCAGATATGTTTTCCACTAATGTTCACTGAATGAATAACAATATTTCCATTGTTTGATATTTTTGTTACCACAGATTTATACTTACAGAACTGGTGTTTGGGTCATAGTGTTTCTTTTCCAAAAGGTTGATTCTTATTTCTTGAATGACAAGGGTCCTTCCTTCTCTTTGCTATATGCTGTAATGCAGTAATTTCAAAGGAAAACAATGAGGCTATGTCTCAGGGATGTTTGTGTAATGCTGATGATTACAAGGGAATATTAATTGGGTGGTGAAGCATGGCTCCATAATTGCTCTGTGTGGATGGCAGAGATGGTTCTTTCAGTTGGCTGTGAGCCATAAAGTGATGTGGGCACTCTATTTTTATGCATTTATGCTCATGTTTTCAACAGTTACAGGAAGAGCAACCACTCTGACTTAAGTACAAGATGGGTTACAACAGAGAATGCAAGATAAGATAATCAGATTGTAATCAGTCGATGCTGGATTTTTTCCCCCTTCATTTAAGTGTTCACCAAGTGGATACGATCTGAAAACTTCATGATTATAACTGACGACTTGTGTACATGCTGGAGAAGAATTCAGCCACTTCCACGTATGGAAGTTGTGCCAATCCAAGTTCAGCAATGTCCCCACCACCACCACTCTATCCCCACAATGCTCTGGGGCTTTCTAAAACCTTGGGAAGATAAACCAGTTCACAATACAGGGAGTCCTCACTTAACAACTATTCATTTAGTGATGGTTTGGACTTACAATGGTGCTGGAAAAACTGACTTATGACCAGTCCTCACTCTTACAACCATTGAGTCACGTGAACACGATTTGGATGCTTGGCATTTATGACTGTCGCAGCATCATGAAGTCACACGATTGCCATTTTCAACCTTCCTGGCCAGCTTCTGGCAAGCAAAATCAATGGAGAACCACATGATTCACTTAACGATCATGTGGTTCATTTAATGCCCACAGCAATGTCCTAACAAGCAGGAACCACGCTGAGACGAGGAATAAGTCTCTAGTGTTTTATTACTGCTACATTAGACAGAAAATCCTACCAAACTGAAGAAGCGTGAGAAAACCCATACAGATAAACCCCAAAAGTCAAGGTGGGTCTGTTCTGTGTCTTTTTGAATGACTGCTCAATTCCTCGCTACTACGCATGCGTTTTCCCCCCTGGATAGGGGCCCCCTCCTGCTCACCATCAGTGCTCATGACAGGCAATTTGCTTAACAACCATCACAAAAAGGTCATCTAATCAGGTTGGATTTGCTTAATGACCACTTCACTTAGAAACCACAATTACAGTCCCAGTTCTGGTCGTTGAGTGAGGACTACCTGTAAATTTGGTTCCTGCTCCAGAGGAAATGCTACAGAGATTCAGCATTTGCTCTGGAGCTGCAAGACAAGTATGTTCTCATAGTGGGAACTCCTGTTTTCTTCCATCTCACAAAAAATCTTCCACCTTACCACCATTCCCTTTTCTTGTGTGTGTGTGTGTGCTTTTTTCTGTTCCTTCTGCATAGTAACCAGCACTGGAGTGAAAGGTATTTTTTTACTTGTTGCAGAAAGGAACCACACAAAGTGAGGTGGGATGTCTGCCAGTTGCCGTTTTTGTGTCCGACCATTAAGCAGCTGGGGAGCACGCTACAGGGTAATATGGGAGGACAGCACATAATCCCTCACATCATTCTCATCTGATTCCAAGTGCTGTGGCTTGATGGTGTCATTTGCCACTTCGCATATTATTTTCAATTTTATTTGTTTATGAAAAGCCAGTGAATCAGAATGAATTTACTTGCTTCATGCTCACTTACATCCGTGTTACCCAGCTCCTTCTAATTTCTGCTTTCCATAGTTAATTGATTCAAAAGTAGTCTCATTTTTGGCTAGTGTTTTATCTTAAACTTCCTTAAAGGCTGTTCAGCTGGAGGTCAAGTGACAAATTCAAGGCAAATTTCGTAACTCTGGGGGGCTGAGTGGTTTAGCTCTGGCTGTTACTGTGGAGGATAAAAGTTGCTGTTGCATTCTGAGCAATGGCCCAGCAACTACAGTGCTGATTAACTATTAATTTTTAATTACAAATGTAAATCTGCTGGGGTTCTTTCTTTTCCTTGTACCTTGTGTATTGAGAGAAGTGTATGTTGCACAGCTAGTCTCTTACTGTAAATCAGGCCTGCACAACTTGTAAATGGGGGCCACGTTGATAAATTAAAGATCATTGTGGGTTGCTAGGGAATACCTGGTGCACCAATTAGCTGTTTGGCAGCAAGTATTGGAGCTGGTGGTGACGGTAAGGTCTGGAGGTTTCGGAGATGCTTGACAGCATATCTTATGGAACAATGGCAGTGAATTTACTGTTTTTTTTAAAAAACACCAATGGGCCACACAATTCTACTCGGCCAGCCACATGCAGTCCATGAGCTGTATACTATGCAGGCTTGCTGTAAATACATCCATCCACCCATACAAGTACAAGCCAGATTGTTTTAAATCAATCAAATTTCCTAGGCTAGCCTTCCCCAGCTTGGTTTTTTCCAAATGTGATAGACCACAATTCCTGCTACCACTAGCCAGCAAAGCCCATGGCTGAAATAATGGGAACTGTGATTCAAAACATCTGGAGGCACTAGGTTGAAAAAGGATATGCAAGGCATTCATTAACTAAAGTTGGGAAGATTACCCATGATTCTTGATTTGTTATCCATAACTTTAATCAACTTTTAGAAACAGACTTGCAGAAATATCTGTATAGATTAGGAATATAATAAATAAGCAATATATTAAACTTCGCTGAAAGCTATGTGCACAGGATTTCTGAGGCCTGAATTTCTTTGGATTAATGGCACATACGGAAATGCCTTGCATTTTTCTTCCAGCAGGGGGGAATCCATAGGGTGTGTGTGTCAAAATCTGCAAGATGGCAGATGCAGTGTGTCCTAATAGAAGCCCCATCTGGTTTGAGGGTGCATCTCCTGCCTTCAAGCTGCTAACCCAGGACTATGAAATGCATCACTGTCCATCTATATCTAAGTGACAGATGGAAGAAAATGTCTTTCTGGAATGGAAAGAAAATATTTCTGTGTTTGTGCTTGCATGTGATTGCTTTGTAAAGGATTATAGAGATATTGTTTATTCCTGAAAAAAAGGTGAAAGGTCCCCTGTGCAAGCACCAAGTCATGTCTGACTCTGTGGGGGGACACTGCTTTTGCAGCTTTTTCTTGGCAGACTATAGCAGGGTGGTTTGCAATTGCCTTCCCCAGTCGTCACCTTCCCCAGCAAGCTGGGTACTCATTTTATCGATCTCGGAAGGATGGAAGGCTGAGTCGACCTGAGCCGGCTACCCAAGAATCCAGCTTCCGCTGGGATCGAACTCGGGTCGTGGGAAGTTTCGGTTGCAATACTGCCACCTACCACTTTGCACCACATGAGGTTTAGTTTATTCCTAAACTATACTTTTTAGAATTCTATACTGCATTTCATTATAAAAATATTTAAAAGATTACATGTTCAATTAACTGAATTAAAAATGCATGCCTAAGCTTTGGGAATCTGTATTCTTCCTGGATAGTCCAGATCTGACTATTTAACTCAGCTTTGGTGAGACAAACTGTGGCCAGAATGTGTTAGGTTGGAGTGTGTGTGTGAGTGTGTGTGTGTGTGTGAGAGAGAGAGAAGGAGAGAGAGCACACAGATGCATATTTTCCAATCTACCTGTATGACAATCCATCACTTTAATTTGAACAAACTTAGCTCCAGGTTTGGCAGCTGTTAAGTTGAATGTAGCAACTTTTTGAGTAATTGCCTTTCCCCATCCTTCAAGAAACTGTACTTAGACCTTTGGCTTAATGACCAAGAGGGAATTTCACTTAAAATGATGGGCAATCACTCATTTCTGACAACTCTGCATACAGGGCAAGCAGAAGACAATGAACCAAATCTTTCCCTGTATGGTCTCATGACAAAACCACTAAGTTCCAATACCTTCAATTTTTATTATTATTATTTTTAATACCATCAGTGGCATTCCCTGGAAATGCAGGCTGGCACTATTTAAGGAATAATGTGGCAGTTAATTTCACGTCTCCTTCAGCTATATAGTCACTTTATTAAGGATACAGATTTGCATATATTTTCCTTTGTAGACATGAACCAGGTCTTCTACAGAAGTGAATGTGAATTTCTCATTACCAGCATTTAATGTTCTAAAGCCATCCAAGCATCATTGTGCCAAAATAACAGAAATAAAGACAGGCTTTATAGTGCGTTGGTGATGGTGGGTGTTGCTATATGACATTAATGGAAAAAATATATAGTGAACTAGGTGGAGTCGCTGGTGACAGTTAAACCCCACTGACTAATGATTCTGAGATAGGAAAATGCACACACACACACACACACACACACGTATGCATGGACAGAAAAATATCCTAGCTTATCTTACAGGCTTGTAAGTATAAAAAGGGGGCGGAGAAACCCTATTCCAGCCTAAAATCACTACAGGAATTTGATAAACTAATGGTAGCAATAAGTCTTGCAAACAAAAGACCCCTTTGTTTGAGCTCCACAGATGCAGCAGATGTTTAGTTCAAACTATAAAATAATACAGATTCATATGATATCTCATTGATGTGGTTCTTCTAAATCATATGGACACCTAGCTGTGGTTAAGCGATTGGCACTGAAGGCAATACTCTAGTTCATTCCAACATTAATAGTGTCAGGGAAACCAAGTTGATTTTATGGGTGGGAGGATCGTTTCTGTCTACCCAAACAATATATATTTACAGTATAATCCTAAATTCCCTAGTGTAGGACCCTGACAAATGACTTCTCTTGCATGTTTGTTAGACCCCCTAAGGATTTGAGATCCATTTTTATTCCACCAAAAAAAAAAAAGTGTTCTAAATAAGGTTTTGGCAACCCTAAACCAAAAAGTGAAGGACTAACCAAGGGTTTCTCCAAGGGTTACACTTTCAGGGGCTGTGGCTTAATACATGATGATGTCACCACAGGGCCAAAATTGTTGATCTTCTTTTCATGATTTTTGGAAGAGAAGGGATAGGAGGTTCTCAACAGGCAAAATACGCCTTATAAAGGCTTAATACTTTCTTCTTCTTTCTTCCCCAAAACTGCAAGACATGCCAGCATCTCTACTTGCCATTTGTTGCTGAATTGAAATGGCCCAAGAATGGGACTGTGGGGGCCACAAAAAGATGACCGTTGTACTGCATGATACAGTATAACTCATGGTACCTGAAGAGAAGCAGCTGCAGAAACATATATATTTATATTTATAATGGTTTGGTGATTTTTATCTGCCCAGGGTTATATTGTATAAGATCAGTAGCCATATAAATCTTTTAAATAAATAAAATAAATAACTAGCCTCCTGCTGGAGCAGAAGAGGAGGAATGTGTCATTGGGAAGGTCCTAAAACACTCTTGTATCCAGGTCAGTAAATCAAAAGTCAAGTGAACAAATGGGGGTGCTCCATTGGACCTGTGACTCTGCTGAGAGGCAGACCATTTGAAATATCTCGCATTTTGCCCTTGGTTGTGGCAATTTGATGCACATCATGGGACCTCAGTGAAGCAACTCCAAAACCAAACTGTGCACAACATTAAAAAGAAATATGACTTGATGAATGGACATGGGAAGAGAATATCTTAATTATGAGGACCTGCAGGCACCTTATCTTTATTTCCTCAGATTTCAAAGTAGTATCTCACAGTGTAGAATATCTTTATGATTTATTAACCAAACCTTTCCATGAATTTAATTTGTGTGCTAACTTCTATTTTTGTAGCTCTGCATCTTTCAGATGAAAAGAGAAGCCTTATATAGATCATTTAAAGCAGTCTTTGGTTCAAGCCACAGTCTCAAGCAATTCCGCCCAGTCTAGACATGGTCTGATACAGCCTTAATTCAATTCTGGTCCAAACAAGATATCTCTTCTAGCAAATACTACCCTTCTTTACCACATCTTTAAAGTATGAGTTGACCTCAGATATAATTTGGATCAGACCTCAGTAACTTCTATTGTTGCCCCTATTGTTCTTGTTCATAACAATGAAAAGAGAACAGGCTAACAATAACTACTTCTCTGAAAACTGAATTTCATTTGTGCATAATAGAAGCTAAAATTTAGATGCAGCACCTGTTCTGCAATTGTACTGTTCATCTGGAAACTCATCAAGGAAACATCCAGTTGACTGTAGCTAGGAACTAACTCCTAGGTATTGGGGGACATAATTCATTTTTGGAGTTCTTGATACTCTCTGAACTTGGTTGTTTGCTTGCAGACATTTCATTATCCAACTAAGTAACAGCATCAGTGTGAGTGAGTGCAGGATTTGCTCCCTGTTTATATACAGTGGCTTTCCCTGCCAGTGTTGGTGGGGGTGTGGTTTTCTCCTTGGTAGTTCCTTGACTGCAGTACTGTTTTCTGGTTGATTGTTTGTCTGGTGTTAATCCCTGTTTCTCTGACTGTTTTCTGCTAGAGGGGATGTGTTCTACTCTTTTTTGTTTCCTTCCTAGATTTTTTATTGTCTCTTTTTATCGTCTTTATCCTTCTTTACTTTTTTTAACAAATCGGAGTGGGGAGGGGGTAGAATAAAAGTGAGAACAACTGTTGGAAAATACAGGAAGATCACCAATGCAACACAGTGCCATCTGGATCCCCTATCAAATTCTATCTGAGGCGGGCCAGTTGCACTATGTCAAAGCTTCATCTGGTAATATTCACATATATATGGATGTGAAGTTTGTGGCAAATTAGGCTGAAACATTCAAAAGGGCAGAGATGGAAATGTAGAGTCCATAGATGGAAATGTAGAGTCTCCCTGTGGGGGAGAGTTGGGCGGTGAATAAATTAATAAAATAAATAAATAAATGTACCTCCTGTAACAATACCCAAAACATAAATAACCTCTAAAATTGCAAGTACTTCCTTTCACACATCTCTATGCAAAAGAAAACAGAGGAATGCAGAGCAAGTGAATAAAACATGTCAAAGATGCAAAATCTATTTATACAGTTGCATATGGCCACAATGGGTTAGTTTCTTCTGCTTGCTAAACAGCTTAGTAACACTTCTGCATGTAGACTTCTTAATTAAAAAAAAAAACCTCAGACTGGCCTGGTAATGGGGTAACTTGGAATATCAAGGCTTCTTTTCATTGAAATGTTATACAAATGGAAACCAAGCTGCTGGCTCATTTGGTCTCAGCTGGGGAGCCGATAAACAAGCAAAGACTAGCCTTCTGCTCCTGAAGACATTTCGTTGGAAGCACATCTATTTATTATAGCAGGCAGGTAAATCATGCAGCTTTTCACAGCTGCATCTAGTGGCTGATGACAATGGAAGGGCTGGACACTGATACTCTCCCTAGAAGATTTCTATAATGTTTCTGACAGTCTGGAAATCAAAGGTACATTCCATGTTTTGCAGCTTTTGATTGGCCTAGATCAGTGTTTGTCAAACTTGGCAACTTTAAGACTTGTGGACTTCTTAAAGCTTGCTGGAGAATTCTGGGAGTTGAAGTCCACACATCTTAAAGTTGCCAAGTCCAAAAAACACTGGCCTAGATGTACCTGGAGTTCAAACACCAAGAGGAAAATGGAAAGAAAATGGGGAGATAAGACGATGAAGGAAAGAGAGAAAAGGGGGGAAAAGTAAATGGAGATGGAGAGGGGGGAAGTAGAAGACAGAGAGGAAGTAAAAGAGAATGCTGCTTTGGCTGCATCCATTTTGGCTTTAGCCATGCCTTCTTCCAGGAAGTCCTGGGAATGTTATACTGCAGCTTGGGCAATGAAGAAGGTTTTCTATCCCTTGTTAAAGGCACTGGAATCCTGCCCTGGTTTACTTTGTCAAGCATTAAAAAAAAAAAGAGTGTTAGAATCTTGAATCCACCATCACCTTGTTTTATCTGCAGATTTTGGCAGCAATGAATGAGAAGAAAGAGGATGAGGGGCTGACTCTTCCTGTTGGCTAACACCTGTTCATCTGATCCTATGAATGTATAGATAATGCATACAGTAGATCCTGTGAATGCATAATCCCAGCTTTGCATATCTGGATTATGTGATTTGGGGTATTGTATCATGCACAATACACAACTGTGCACAGACAAGCCACACAACGATGAGGTTCACATTTACATACCATTAGTAAAACTTGAGGTCAGTTTGTAGAACCTGGGTCCACTTTAGATAAAACGTTCTAAACAAATATAAATGTAAGCAAATGCTTTGTTATTTCTTCAAGTATTCATAAACTAAATTGCAAGGCTTCAGTTGCATGGTTCTTCAGCAAAGGATCGTTACCTTGTCGTGGTGCTGGAGCTTGAGCACCTCAATGATGCCATGAGCTAAACCGTGAAGGGCCACCCAAGATGGGAAGGTCATGACAGAGAGGTCAGACTAAATGCAATCCCTGGGGAAGGTAATGGCAACCCACCCCAGTATTCTTGCCGTGAAAACTAAATGGATCTGTACAACCAGAGATATGTCGGTATACCATCAGAAGATGAGACCCCCAGGTCGGAAGATGGTCAAAATGCTACAGGGGAGGAACAGAGGATGAGTTCAACTAGCCCCAGACGTGATGACGCAGCTAGCTCAAAGCAGAAAGGATGGCTAGCAGCCGACGGTGCTGGTGGTGAACGGCGAATCCAATGTTCTAAGGATCAACACACCATTGGAACCTGGAATGTAAGATCTATGAGGCAGGGCAAATTGGATGTGGTTATTGGTGAGATGTCAAGATTAAAGATAGACATTTTGGGCGTCAGTGAACTGAAATGGACTGGAATGGGCCACTTCACATCAAAGGACCACCAGATCTACTACTGTGGACAAGAGGACCACAGAAGAAATGGAGTAGCCTTAATAATTAATAGTAAAGTGGCTAAAGCAGTGCTTGGATACAATCCAAAAAACGACAGAATGATCTCAATTTGAATTCAGGGCAAGCCATCTAACATCACAGTGATCCAAATATATGCCCCAACCACAAATGCTGAAGAAGCTGAAGTCGAGCAGTTCTATGAGGATCTGCAGCACCTACTGGACAACACGCCTAAAAGAGATGTTATTTTCATCACAGGAGACTGGAATGCTAAGGTGGGCAGTCAAATGACACCTGGAATTACAGGTAAGTATGGGCTGGGAGAACAAAATGAAGCAAGACATAGGCTGATAGAATTTTGCCAAGACAATTGCATAACAAACACTCTCTTCCAACAACCTAAGAGACGGCTTTATACATGGACTTCCCCAGATGGACAACACCGAAATCAGACTGACTACATCCTTTGCAGCCAAAGGTGGTGGACATCTGTACAGTCGGTAAAAACAAGACCTGGAGCTGACTGTAGTTCAGATCACGAACTTCTTCTTGCACAATTTAGGATCAGACTAAAGAGATTAGGGAAGACCCACAAATCAGCTAGATATGAGCTCACTAATATTCCTAAGGAATATGCAGTGGAGGTGAAGAATAGATTTAAGGGACTGGACTTAGTAGATAGGGTCCCAGAAGAACTATGGACAGTAGTCCGCAACATTGTCCAAGAGGCGGCAACAAAATACATCGCAAAGGAAGAGAAAACCAAGAAGGCAAAATGGTTGTCTGCTGAGACACTAGAAGTAGCTCAAGAAAGAAGGAAAGCAAAAGGCAACAGTGATAGGGGGAGATATGCCCAATTAAATGCAAAATTCCAGAGGTTAGCCAGAAGAGATAAGGAATTATTTTTAAACAAGCAATGCGCGGAAGTGGAAGAAGACAGTAGAATAGGAAGGACAAGAGACCTCTTCCAGAAAATTAGAAACATTGGAGGTAAATTCCAGGCCAAAATGGGTATGATCAAAAACAAAGATGGCAAGGACCTAAAAGAAGAAGAAGAGATCAACAAAAGGTGGCAAGAATATACAGAAGACCTGTTGTGATGGTTGCCCTTATTCCAGTAAGACACAGACTCACTAGCCAGGCTAAGGATTTCTGGTTTATTGGGAATAGAATGCATACACAAAGAAAGACGGGAATGAGCACATGGCGTGCGAGGTAGCCGGTAAATACCTGTGGTGCAGACCTGGTCCTTCTCCACCCCCCATTGTCCCAAAGTCCTGATCCGGAGTCTCGATGGGCAATCAGGGGGCGATTCCAGAGTCTCGATGGGTGATCAGGGGGATTAGCGCTGATCACCTCTGTCCTCTTCCTGTGTCCAGCGCAGGTGTGTCCCCCGGGGCAAATGCAGCGATGTCAGGGAGATAGGATGATGGCTTCTCAGGTCAGGGCAAAGGTATGGCTCCTTTGTCTGTTATTGGTATTTGTCTTTTAGTGCTTAAAGGATTATCACTAATTCCTTCCTCTTTCCTTCCCTTCTCTGGAAAGGCATGTTCCCCGTTGTGATGCATGTATGCATTGCAACGGGGGACATGACATACTGCCTCCCCCAAAAAAACTTTAAGGTGCTGGTTTGGCAGGATACGCTTCATGGAAGCATTTGACAAGCCACTGCGCTGAGACATCCCGAGCATGCACCCACTCAGGGTGGGGGAAATGTCTCCAGCGGACCAGGTACTGGAGGGTGCCCTGTAGCCTTCGGGAATCTAGAACCTCCTTGATTTCAAAATACTGTTGTCCATCGATCATGATGGGAGGAGGGGGGGGGGGTTCGCTATGCCACTTTGAGGAGGTAACTGGTTTCAGTAAGGCACAATGGAACACTGGGTGTATGCGTTTCTAGTTGTGTGGCAATTCTAACTTGAAAGTTACCGGGCTGATTATTTCCACTATTGGAAACGGGCCAATGAACTTGGGGGCTAACTTCTTTGAGGGCTGCAGAGACTTAATGAATTTAGTGGAGAGGTAGACCTTATCTCCCACTTTGAAGTCTGGCTGCGCAGCCCTGTGGTTGTCCGCATGCCGCTTGTAGGTTGCTTGGGCTTCGGAGAGAGCCAGCTGAATGATTGGCCAAACGTTGGCTAGCTGAGCCACCCAGTCATCTGGGGAACAAGGCGGGGCCGCTGGCTGTGGCAACTCCGGGATTGGAATGAAGTCTCGACCATAGACTACCCGGAAGGGGGTGTGACCCGTGCTCTGGTGCACTGCATTGTTATATGCCACCTCAGCAAAGGGGAGTAAGTCTACCCAGTCATCTTGCTGGTAGCTAATGAAGGAGCGCAAAAATTGTTCCAGGGTGGAGTTAAGGATCTCTATAGAGCCATCCGTGTGGGGGTGCCAAGCAGTGGATAATGCCTGCTTGGTGCCAATTAACTTCAAAAATGCCTTCCAGAATTGAGAAGTAAATTGTGTACTCCTATCTGTGACCAAGTGGGAGGGGGTACCGTGTAATTTGTAAATATGATTTAAAAAGAGGCGTGCCAGCTGTTGAGCGGAGGGAATGGAGGCACATGGGATAAAATGTGCCTGTTTCGAGAAGTAGTCTTTAACCACCCAGATGACCGTTTTTCTCTGGCTGGGTGGCAAGTCTATGATAAAGTCCATTGAGATTTCCTCCCAAGGGCAGGAGGGGCTTGCCACCGGCTGCAATAGTCCCTGGGGCTTCCCCGCTTTTCGCTTGGCCATAGCACATGTAGGGCAAGCAGCGACATATTCTTTTACATCCCTCCTAAGTGTAGGCCACCAGAATTGTCACCTTACCAGATGCAGCGTTTTCACAAAACCAAAGTGCCCTGCCATTTTGTCATTGTGAGAACGGCTCAGAACCTCTGCTCGCAATTGCTCCAGCATGTACAAGCTATTTTGTTTCCAAGCCAAATCGTTTTCAAAAGAAACATTGTGTTTATTTGCTTGCAACCATGTATCCGTTTTTAAGGCTTGTACGAACTGCTGTTGCAATTGCGATGAAACTGACATGCGTCTCCCTCCCCTTGCAGGCGGTTGTGCCGGGGTGCGCTGCGTTCCAGTTTGGCTGCGCGTGACAGCTTGGCAACCCAGCTGTGTGTCGGTCCACACCGTACCTACAATGTCAGATGCCTGACTGGCATCCTGGGGCCGCCTAGAGAGAGTGTCTGCTAAGAAGTTCTTTTGTCCTGGTATGAACTTCAGCTTAAAATCAAAGCGGCTGAAAAACTGTGCCCAGCGAACCTGCTTGGGGCTGAGGCGTTTTGGGGTACTGAGCGCTTCCAGGTTTTTGTGGTCCGTCCAGACCTCAAAGGGGCAAGTGGCCCCTTCCAGGAGGTGTTGCCATGCCTCTAAGGCAGCTTTGATGGCAAAAGCCTCCTTCTCCCATACATGCCATCTCCGTTCTGTTTCTGAGAACTTGCGGGAGAGGTACGTGCAAGGCTTCAGCTGATCATTTAAATCCTGCTGAAGCAGGAGTGACCTGATCAAGAAATCGAACGCATCCACCTGGACTACAAAGGGCTTGATGGGGTCAGGGTGTTGTAGAACCGGTTCGGCTGTGAACAGGCTTTTGAGGTGATCAAAAGCCCTTTGGCAGTCAGGAGTCCAGTTAAGAAGCGCTCCTGGGTTTCATGCCTTGCGCGTGTCGCCCAAACCCTTTGTGCGGAGTAAATTAGTTAGGGGTAAAACGATTTCTGCTAGTCCCTTGATGAACCCCCTGTAAAAATTCGTAAATCCGAGGAAACTCTGTAGTTGCCTCCTAGTGCGCGGGCGCTCCCATGCCAGGATGGCCTGGACTTTTCCAGGGTCCATTTCGATGTGCCTCTCAGAGATTCTGTAGCCCAGATAATCTATCTGCGATTTGTGAAACTCGCATTTAGAGAGCTTGGCAAAGAGTTCTGCTTTGTGGAGTTTCCTGAGCACCTGCTTAACCAAGCGTTCGTGCTTCTCTTCAGTTTCAGAATATATCAGCACATCGTCTAAATACACGAGTACCCCCTTGAACAAGTGGTCGTGCAAGACCTCGTTAATCAATTGCATAAATACCCTCGGTGCCCCTGCCAAACCAAACAGTAACACTTTGTATTGGAATGATCCCAGTGGGCAATTGAAAGCCGTCTTCCACTCATCCCCCTCCTGGATGCGGATGCGGAAATAGGCTTCTCGCAAGTCCACTTTGGAGAATATTTTCCCCTTTGCCAGATGTGCTAATATGTCTTTGATTAGGGGTAAAGGATATTTGTTGGATATGGAAGCCGCATTCAAACCACGGTAGTCCGTACAGAGTCTCAATGTCCTGTCCTTTTTCTCTCTGAACAAGACTGGGGCTCCAACTGGCGAGTTTGCGGGCTCGATGAAGCCTCGTGCTAAATTCTTGTCCACAAATTCCCGCAATGCTGCCAGTTCTTTCTGGGTCATTGCATAAATTTTGGGCTTTGGCAAAGGTGTGTTGGGGAGCAGTTCTATTGCACAGTCCGTTTTTCTGTGGGGTGGGAGTTTGTCTGCTTCTTTTTCCCTGAACACATCTGCAAACTCAGCGTACTTGTCTGGCAAACCTTCCAGGGCCACTGCCGCCAGATGTGTGGTAGTAGACACTGCCCTCCCCACCACAGCACGGGGAACTCGGTCCACTGTAGGTGCTTGGTAGAAGCCATCTGTAAACCTGATTGTCCTGGTCTCCCAATTTATGTATGGGTTCCTTCGTACCAACCACGGGATGCCCAAGATGATTAAGGGATGGCCCACCGGTGCCATGACAAATTTCAGTCTCTCCCAGTGGCTGCCTAACTGCAGCGCCACACCTTCAGTGAATTGGGTGACCGGGCCCCCTCCCACTGCTAAACCGTCCAATTGTGTAAATTCTATGTGGTGCTGAAGTGGACAGCAGCGGAGCTTTAAATCGGCAACCAGGTCCGGGGCATTAGGCACCTAGAACAGCCCGAGTCTATTAGGGCCCAGACTTCGACTGATTTCTTGGTGGAAGTTAACTTGACTTTTATGTACAGGGTGGGACAGTTGGCACTCACCCAGAAGTCGCTGCGCCCATTCTCCTCCTCCACCTGCCCTCTGGCGCTTCTTAGGGCAGGTGGCTGGCGTTTCCCGCTGGTTCTTCCTGGTCGCTCTCCTCCTCTTCAATGGAGTATGGTGGGTCTTTTGCTCCGATCTCTTCACTGGCCACTGGCATCTTTTTGGGTGCTGCGGGTGGTTTGCCTGGCGTTTTTCCCGGCCTGTCAAATGCCTTTGTTTTCGGGCATGCTGCCGCTTTGTGGTCCTCTTTCCCACATTGAAGGCACTGTCCCTTGGTGAACCGTCGCTCCCTCTCCTCTCTCCAGGGTTGGGGTGCTGGTCTCACCGGTCCTGCAGCGGGTCAGGGCCCCTTTACCATCTCTGCTTGTTGTGCCGTCCTCTTGGCTTGTAGGAAGGTCTCCTGGGCATTTTCCGCCTTACCGGCCAGTAGTATCCACTCAATTAGAGTGTTTGGGTTGTTTCTGCATAATGCCCACCTCAGAACGTTCAAGTTCAGGCCCTCTTTGAAACGTTCAATGAGGGTAGACTGCAACCAGTCCTCCACCTTTCCAGCCAGTGCTTGAAATTCCATGGCATAATCTGCCACAGATCGTTGCCCTTGGCTGATTTTCCTCAGGGCTCTTTTTGCTCTCTCCTTTTCTAAGGGATCTCTGAAGTGCAAATCTAGTGCCCAGAGGAACTCATTGCGGTCCTCGAGCTCTGGGGCATCTGCCTGGCATAGCTGCACATACCAGTCAGCCGCCCTTCCCTTAAGTTTGTTCGCAATGGCATTAATTTTGCCCTTTTCCGAGCAGAAATATGGCCCAAATTCTTCCATGTAGTTCTTTGCATTCATCAGGAAGAAGGATAATTTTGTTGGGTCCCCGTCGAATTTGACCCCGAAGTCTTTCACACCTGCTCCCGGTGGGCTCCAAACCACATCTGGTCGTCTGGGCGTGCCTCGGGCTGCTGGGGTTCTCTGGTCTCAGTGTGGGGATTCCCTCAGCTGGACTCCAGGCGGTGTTGCCTCCGTCTCGTGCCGGCTCCAGCCTCTTCCCAGCGGTCGCGTCTCCAGGGTGGGACGGGGGGAAGATGATCTCCTGGCGGGTTCCTTGAGGTGAACTCTGCCCGGTGCTGCCTCAGCCTCCTGCCATCTCCTTCCTCTCCCCAGCTGTCACGTCTCAGGGGTGGGAGGGGGGGTGACGGACTTCTGGTGCCTGGTTCCACCTCACCCCTTCCTCAGGATTCCTACGCCACCGACATCCTCAGGAGCAGCTGCTCGATCAACTCCAGCCTCTCTTCCATGATGCTCAACCTCGCAGCTGTCCTGGAGACTTCCCTGGTTCGTCCACTCCGGCGTCTTCCCTCGGCTCCCGACATCGCTGATGACAGCAGGTCCCGGGACTTCTTAGACGCCCCGAGCGTCCCGGATAGGGATCCTGGCATCTCGTCCATGATGACCCACTCACCCTGCGACTCTCTGGTGGCTTCCAGTGTCCTGCTCCTCCCGGTCTCCTCCTCCTCCAAGCTCGATCCCGAACCCTCCTGGACCTCGTACCATCGGGGAATAGGGTTCTTGCTGATCATTCATGCCGCGGAGTCGGGTGACCCATCGCCGGTCCTCTGGTAGTCACCTCTTCGTGGGTTGAGTCTCTCCATCGCCATCTTGGATCCCTCACAGACGAAATCTGGAAAGGTGCTAGCGGAAAAAAATGTTTTGATTAACATCTTTATGTGATGGTTGCCCTTATTCCAGTAAGACATGGACTCACTAGCCAGGCTAAGGATTTCCGATTTATTGGGAATAGAATGCATACACAAAGAAAGACGGGAATGAGCACATGGCGTGCGAGGTAGCCGGTAAATACCCGCGGTGCGGACCTGGTCCTTCTCCACCCCCCATTGTCCCAAAGTCCTGATCCGGAGTCTCGATGGGCGATCAGGGGGCGATTCCGGAGTCTCAATGGGCAATCAGGGGGATTAGTGCCGATCACCATTGTCCTCTTCCTGTGTCCGGCGCAGGTGTGTCCCCCGGGGTAATGCAGCGATGTCAGGGAGATAGGATGATGGCTTCTCGGGTCAGGGCAAAGGTATGGCTCCTTTGTCTGTTATTGGTATTTGTCTTTTAGTGCTTAAAGGATTATCACTAATTCCTTCCTCTTTCCTTCTCTTCTCCGGAAAGGCATGTTCCCCGTTGTGATGCATGTATGCATCGCAATGGGGGACATGACACCTGTATAGGAAGGATAACAATATCGGGGATAGCTTTGACGGTGTGGTCAGTGAGCTAGAGCCAGACATCCTGAAGAGTGAGGTTGAGTGGGCCTTAAGAAGCATTGCTAATAACAAGGAAGCAGGAGACGACGGCATCCCAGCTGAACTGTTCAAAATCTTGCAAGATGATGCTGTCAAGGTAATGCATGCTATATGCCAGCAAATTTGGAAAACACAAGAATGGCCATCAGATTGGAAAAAATCAACTTATATCCCCATACCAAAAAAGGGAAACACTAAAGAATGTTCAAACTATCAAACAGTGGCACTCATCTCACATGCCAGTAAGGTAATGCTCAAGATCCTGCAAGGCAGACTTCAGCAATTCATGGAGCGAGAATTGCCAGATGTACAAGCTGGGTTTAGAAAAGGCAGAGGAACTAGAGACCAAATTGCCAATATCCGCTGGATAATGGAAAAAGCCAGGGAATTTCAGAAAAACATCTATTTCTGTTTTATTGACTATTCTAAAGCCTTTGACTGTGTGGACCATAACAAATTGTGGCAAGTTCTTAGTGGTATGGGGATACCAAGTCACCTTGTCTGCCTCCTGAAGAATCTGTATAACGACCAAGTAGCAACAGTAAGAACAGACCATGGAACAACGGACTGGTTTAAGATTGGGAAAGGAGTACAGCAGGGCTGTATACTCTCACCCTACCTATTCAACTTGTACGCAGAACACATCATGCGACATGCTGGGCTTGAGGAATCCAAGGCTGGAGTTAAAATCACTGGAAGAAACATTAACAATCTCAGATATGCAGATGATACCACTTTGATGGCTGAAAGCAAAGAGGAACTGAAGAGCCTTAGGATGAAGGTGAAAGAAGAAAGTGCAAAAGCTGGCTTTCAGCTAAACCTCAAACAAACCAAGATTATGGCAACCAGTTTGATTGATAACTGGCAAATAGAGGGAGAAAATGTAGAAGCAGTGAAAGACTTTGTATTCCTAGGTGCAAAGATTACTGCAGATGCTGAGTGCAGTCAGGAAATCAGAAGACGCTTAATCCTTGGGAGAAGAGCAATGATAAATCTCGATAAAATAGTTAAGAGCAGAGACATCACACTGACAACAAAGGCCCGCATAATTAAAGCAATGGTGTTCCCTGTAGTAAGATATGGCTGTGAGAGCTGGACCATAAGGAAGGCTGAGCGAAGGAAGATCGATGCTTTTGAACTGTGGTGTTGGAGGAAAATTCTGAGAGTGCCTTGGACTGCAAGAAGATCAAACCAGTCCATCCTCCAGGAAATAAAGCCAGGCTGCTCACTTGAGGGAATGATATTAAAGGCAAAACTGAAATACTTTGGCCACATAATGAGAAGACAGGACAGCCTGGAGAAGATGTTGATGCTAGGGAGAGTGGAAGGCAAAAGGAAGAGGGGCCGACCAAGGGCAAGATGGATAGATGGTATTCTAGATGGTATTCTAGAGGTGACGGACTTGTCCCTGGGGGAGCTGGGGGTGTTGACGACCGACAGGAAGCTGGCGTGGGCTGGTCCATGAAGTCACAAAGAGTCGGAAGCAACTAAATGAATAAAGAACAGTTGCATGGTTATACCTGCCATCTTGACTTTTTTGGACATCCCAACCCCCTTGCAGACATCCCTGGAAAGAAGTACCATTATGTTGCTGTATTTTCCTATAGGGATCTGACAAATTGCCAAAAACAGGAGAAAAAAATGTGTTATTTCCTTGTTCGTTTAAAGATAACAGAACAACCATTTGGGGTGAGGGAGACCAAAAATAATATGTTTAGTTTTTTTTCCAAACAACATATCTAGACTATAATTCCTCTTCAGGTTGAATTCCTGATGACACCAATGAGAGCTCAAGGCAGAGAGCCTTACAGCATCTAGTCCCTAAAGTTGTTGTGGTAATTTGTTGTCATGTTGGTTGTCAAGCTGTATTCTCCATGGGAAATGAACCCTACTTAATATACTCATTCTGTTATAGTAGAGAGACCATCCATTTTTCAAGAGTCCAGTTTTCACATATAGAAAAGGAGACAACTATCCTAAAAAAATTAATTGTATTTTGAAATGCTGATTTGTGAAGGAAGGTTAGATGGTTGCAGACAGTACATGTAAACATACAGAGTGCTGCTGGAAAAAGCTAGGTTGATCTGCTAGAAATCAGTAACATGGCATACACAGACATTTTCCTTGATACCTCCAGATGTATTATTCCACTTGTTTTGAATTCTTTTAGATGCTTTTAATGAGATAAACAAATAAATGGAAAGCTGCTGTTCAGTAAAGCCAAGTGACCATTTTTAATATCTTTATATACCAGAATACTTCAGGGTTCCACAAAGGTCCCAAATCCATTTTTAGAAAACTAAAATGTCTAAACCCAGAGAAAAAAGTAAGTTGAACATGGAAACAAATACGTGGGGTGTTAGAGGGAGTGAGTTCTCTTAGCCATTTGCCTTCTGGTAATGGGGGCTTTGTGATTGCCCATGTCCATCATGGCAGCCAAGGAGATTTCCCCATTTTGAAATGTTGTCCACACCAGTGTGTCTCAACCTTGGCAACCTTAAAATATGTGGACTTCAACTCCCAGAATTCCCCAGCCAGCATGCTGGCTGGGGAATTCTGTGAGTTGAAGTTCACATATCGTAAAGTCACCAAGGCTGAGGAACACTGGCTCACATCATAATCTCTAAATTCCAGATATATCCATCAACCATAAAAACATATCTATCCATGCTCTGAAGTGTCATCCAATTGATCTATGACCAGTGGTGAGATGCAGAATCAGAGAGATCCTAAACTGAAATAAATTGATACAATTATTGATTGTAAGAAACTCTACATTTGAAGGTTTACTGGGCTTATTATCCAAGATCCCAAGAGAGAGAGACTAAATGAATAAAATCATTTTCAAAAAAGACTAAAAGCTCCAAAGCAAAGCTTGAAACAACAAATTCTAATGTGCAATCTGCATAGATCTTCAATGCCTGCATGCTTGTAGGAATATCATTTTATGCTCCCTCAGTGATAAGCATTTTGTGAGCTAATGGAATTAAATAGATTTCTTTGACAAACCTCTAGGTTTGTTTTGCTTACACATAGGAACAAAGCCTGAAAAACATACAACAATTTTTCATTCATATTTTTTTTCTGCAAAGCTGAACATACTTCCCATACCAAATGCACATTGTTGTTTATGAGGAGAAACAACAAGGAAAGGCAGTACAAGGGTTTAATATACCATCATTCTCAAATGTTGCCTACCAGATCTGTTTATCCATCCATCTAACTATGACCTCAAGCACCTTTGGGAACTTCTATGGGGAGATATTTGTTTTTACGGATATGGTAGATACTGTTTATTGTCTAATCTCTTTACTGTTCTGGAAGACATTGAATAAGCAGAATAAGAGAGAAAAGATCCTGATGTCCCTATCTATCTCACTACTTAGTCTGAATATAATTAAAGTTCATGGCTTCTGTATCATCTCCCTTAATTCAATTACTGAATGTTGTTCTTATGTAAGTAAATGAACACTGGTTATCTTCAAGATAAATTCTCCTTGTTCAGTCTGAGCAAACTGAAAGAGGCCCCTATCAAGAATTATAAGGAGAGGGGACACAGAGGTGGCCCTTCTTAGTGGCCCTTCCCTTCCTGTGAAACAGGATACTGTCAGAATATAGAGCAAAGAACCATGCTGAGACCAGAAGATTAAGCTCTAGTGTTTATAGTTCTACTCTACAAGACAAAATCCTACTAAACTGAAAAGGCACTAGCAAACCCTACCAGATCAGCCAGAAAGCTAAGGTGGTTCTTTTCTGGTCCTCTTGATTGGAAGCCAAAGAGATTCAGTACTGCACATGTGCTTTTCCCTCTGGAGAGGGCCCCCTTCTTCTTCACCAGCAATCTCCATAACAGATACTCTCTGAAGCAAGACTGGCTCCCAGTTTTGTGGCCTTCAAGAACTTAGCTGAATTGCCTCCTTCAGAAGTCTTTTGGGATTGAACATCTGTTGTGGGATCAGCACCAGTTACAGAAATGTTGTTATTGTACTGTGGCTTTATTTATGACATTATTATTGTATTGCATTGTTATTCTGAACACTGCTTAGAGCCTTTGAAGTGAACTGATTTATACATTGGATAAATAAACATTAAATGGAATCACCTTCTTGGGTTCTGGGTGACAAATGCAATCAAGTAGCCCATAGAGTAATCTAATCATTTGCTAATTTACTGTAAATCCTTGACAGAAAATATAATTCAATCCTGAGTTGTCTGAAGGAACTCCAGATAGATAAATAAGTCAGGGTATTATATAGTTATTCCTGGAGGCAGGGTGTCTGCAAGGGGTAAAATAAAATAATATGGCAGCTACAGCCATGTGATTGGAGCCACACCCTTTTAGAGTGCATTGTAACACACACAAAAAAGACAAGGCTTCAATCACATGGTTGTGGCTGCCATATTGACTTTTCTGATATGTCCCTGAAGTTATCTCTGGCATTCTTCATGGCTACTTTCATTCATAGTTCCTTCTAGAACTGTTTTACCTCTTATAATTCACCACAACTTCACATACAAAATTTTAAAGGTACATCAAGTGCTTATCAAGTATTTAGAAGATGCACCATCATTAATAAAATTTTGATGGAGAGTAGAATCTTATTAGCAGAATAAACAGTTACTGAATCACAGCAAAACAAGCAGTGCAGAAAGAGGACACAAAATTTAAGGCTGCTACTTCACCCTGAATAATTTTTCCCAAGTACACTTTAGTTCTATATCCCTACATTTGAATGGTTCTCAAAATGGTTGAGAAGTCACACATTTTGTTTCTGCTACAACCAGGGTCAATGGCACATGTAATGTGCATGAATGTCATGAGTGCCGTTGAGCTAAAGTCATCAGCGCAATGGCACACATGACAATGACAAGGGAATAGGTGAAGGGGTACAAGTTAAGTAGCCATCAACCTACAACGACTAACGGCCAACAAACAATAGCCAAATGAATCACGGAGCCACCCAAACCATCAGCGGCAATACAACGGGGATCGCCCAGCTGAAAGCAATCAGCAGAAGAATGGAAACCTGATGATGGGCGATCCCGGAAACCCTCACCCACCGGCAGGGCAACGCATGGGACAAAGGGGGGTGACGTGACCGTGAGCGAGGGGGCGCTGACCGGCGCGGGGTATTTAAACCCCGCACCGGCGCGCTCCTGTCACTCTCAGCTTTTTTCTACTAACGCTGTACCTGCCCTGCAATAAACCAGAGCCTGATTCGCAAACCAGTGTCTGAATGTTATTCAGGGGGAGGCAGCGCATGACAATGAACTTCAGACCAATGACTATATGTGTTAAGTAATCCTTTACTTTCTCTGTATATTTTTCAGTATTTTTGTTAACTGTAATTTATAAGGCAATTCCTATGATACCTCAAGTTTACATGGAGTTTCTTCAAATTTATTGGCATAACAATAAATCTGGTGTTATGTTGGGCTGAACGAGAGTGATTGGCCAAATGTCTCCCAGTGAGCTGCATGGTCAAACCTGAATATCTGCTAGTCCAAATCTGGGATTTTATTTTGCTTTCATTCAGCAAAAATGCTGGCTTGCTCTGAAATCCTTTTTGGCTTATCCAGCCAACTGCCTATTTGCTGTTTGGTAGCTCTCATTCTGGAACTCAGCCAGGGTTCCTCCAGGAGTCAAGGCTTCATCTCTTGACATCTTGCATGCCAAAACAAAGGCTGTGTTTGCATGACACACTTATCCATGAAATTGAATCACAGAGTACTTAGGTAACCCATTTTCCTGGGTTTAAACAACACACTGAACTGGAAACTAACCACACAGGATGAGTACATACCATCTATTATGTTAAAATGAAGTTGGTTGGTTCACTGCAATTATTCATGCAAATATAGCCAAATCTTCATACCCTGAATCACCTATTAATTGCCTTAAGGCATTGGCCCTCACAATGATGCTTCCAATCCCATCTGACAGTACAGCTGATTTCTTAGGATCTCAAAATTCTTTAACATGCCATACATGATATTGGGCCATAGACACTGGGCACATCTACTTTGGAATTGATGGAGCTATAGAAATTAAGCACCAAGGCAGTCTTGAAGCTGTATTTACCCTCCTTTTGGCACAGCCAAGGCCCAAGGGCATTGTGCCAGTTTTTTCAAGCATGTTTTTGAGCCAGACACATGCAACATTTAGCCCATTCTGTTCTCTAGCCTACTTCCCTTCAGTTCCTGTATTATTTTCTCAGGTTATTTTCCCCTTTCTGAATTATATTCCACACTAGGAGAGCTCAGGTTTTTCAAATAATGGCTCAGGCTGTCATTAACCCTCCCCCCTCCCCCTCCCCCTCCCCTTCCCCCTCCCTCTCTCTCTCAGTGTGTGTGTGTGTGTTGGAGGAGCCATGATAGAAAAAAACAAAGCTGCTAGAGCCAGAACAGATATCTACATCTGAGCCCAACTCCACGTGCACTGATTCTGTGTTTCAAGATATCTATCTATCTATCTATCTATCTATCTATCTATCTATCTATCTATCTATCTATCTATCTCAATTCTGTGATAGATGCTCAGAATTAATGTTTTTAGGCTCAGAATTCTAATGATCATCCTAAGCCACATTCTGCCTAATATAACAGCATTGTACAATAAAACCGTAAAGGTAAATGGGTTGTTATGAGTTAATCTAGCGAATTATAATTGCATTTCCACACTGAGCACGGATTTCACAGCCTCCCTGTGTTTGATCTTTTGCAAGACAATATGAGATATACGAATGTTGAAAAAAAAAAGTACACTGAGAGTAATTTAGGTGCATTCATATCAGCCCACTCCTTCAAAGCTCTAGGCACCAGCAAAATAATAAAACAGAGAATGAAAATTAAGAGTGTTTTTGGATTATAACTCATTGACCTGCCAGGCAACAGGCTCCCTCCCATATTAAAGTGGCAGAGATTAATGGGAGATGTAGTTGAAACTGATGAACCTGATCAGTGTGCCTGGGCAGCTGAGTTTGCAACTTTTGCCTGTGTCCCAATGTTTTAGGTCTTAATGTTTTCCTCCTTCTCTCTCTCCCTCCCTCATAAAAAATAAAGTGCTTAATCAAACTGGATCTCCCCACCAGCTCCATCAGTATATAATCAACAGGATTCCAGCAAACTATCACAGCGGCTGAGAATTCTGAGAATTGTGGTCCTAACAACGTCTAGGGGTCACCTAGTTGGGGAAGACTGACTCTGTATATCGGATACAATGGCCTGTTTTGGCCATAATTTGGTGTAACCAAACCCAAGGGAAACTCCTATTAACTTAAGGGAGTATTCCAATGGTCCATAGGAAAGGACCCACAAAGTTATAGGTAAAGGTAAAGGTTTCCCTTGACATTAAGTCCACTTGTGTCCTACTCTAGGGGGTGGTGCTCATCTCCGTTTCAAAGCTGAAGAGCCAGCGTTTGTCCGTAGACACTTCCATGGTCATGTGGCTGGCATGATTAAGCGGAATGCCGTTACCTGCCCGCCGAAGCGGTACCTATTAATCTACTCACATTTGCATGTTTTCGAACTGCTAGGTTGGCAGGAGCTGGGACTAGCAATGAGAGCTCACCCTGTCACGCGTATTCGAACCACTGACCTTTTGACTGGCAAGCTCAGCAGCTCAGCAGTTTAACCCGCAGCGAGCGTAATTCCCCACCTATAGTCATTACCCTTCCCAGTGGTGGTGGGGGAATTAAAAATCTGCTAATCATGGTACTACAGCAGGAATGGGATGTACCTGACTGCAGGACTGGATGACTACGTCATCTCTAGGCTCCTTCTCTGTCCATCCTTCTACACCACATTCTGCCATAATCTGAATTAGTCATGAAGAAACTAAATCACCGGTAGCAGCTTTACTTAGGATTTCTTTCCCCTTGTTTTCCTTTCTTTATATATGCAACAACATGGCCTCTTACAACAGTCACTCATGCTTTGGTCATCACATTTGGACTGCTACAATGTGCTCTACATGGGGCTGCCCTTGAAGACTGCTTAGAACTGGTCCAGGATGCAGCAGCATAACCAGTGATGGGAATGCCATGGTATGCCCAATTCAAGGCCAGGTCATCACCTATAAAGCCCTTTATGCATAGGACTAGTGATTTGAGGGACTGCTTGTCTTATGTAGCCTCTGTCCTTTGCATACAATTGGGCAGAGTTGGCATGCCTAAGGTCCTGTCGATCAGACTGTGTCATCTGATAGATCCAAGAAGCAGGCCTCCTGCCCTCTAGAACAATGACCCTATTTAAACAAGCCCTTAAAGCCTATCTATTACCCAAGGCCTTGAACTAGAGAAGTGGGTGCACCTTTTATGAGATGTTTGTTTTGCTGGTGTTGGTGTTCCTTTCTCCAGACCTTTGGTTTTTAGGATTTCTGTGTTACTCTATCTTTAATTGTCTCATGTTGTATGACATCCAGAGTCGGGATGCAAGCGGGCAGCCTGTAAATTTAGTAAATAGATAAGTAAACAAACAAACAATGACTTCCAGGTCTCTCTGTATTCTGTTTGGTAAGCAACGGGCATTTGCTCAGCCCCATCCTTTCATTATAATGCTTTTTAGCCTTGACTAAAGCAGAAAGGACCATAGAGTTAAAGCACTTACAGTCCTGCTAGCTGAGCAGTCTCATACTGTTGTCAAATTCTGATTGACCATCGTATAAATTTACTGGTCACCAATTGCTTCCACCATTTGCAGGGGAGGTAAAATGGTGACATGCACCAATTGTATATTGTGCTATATGGAAGAAGTAAGCTTATGACAGGGGACTTTTGGCATGCAGCCAGAGAAGAGTTGCCAGAAGAAGGCAAAGGAACTGCTGTGATAAAAAAATATAGCTCTACCACTTCGGTGCAAATCCAAAGGACCACCTGAACAGTTTATTAGGGAGATCACAGCATAGCAGCAGATGAGACTGATTAGGGTTTTTAACACACTTTGAGGTTTTCCTTGGATGCTGTCAGCTCAGCTTGGAAAATAGTGCATTAATATCAATGCAGCTAAGGACAACTTAAACTTGTCTCACTCCCAGGCTGAGGACCAGATGGAGGCAGTAAGCAGAAAAAAAGATGCTACCAGGGTATATTTGCACCATAATGGAGAAAGGCCTTTAGTAAATTGAGCTGTTTGGGGACCATTATGTAAAAATCCAACTACATGCTCAGGAAGAATGTAGCTGTGGGGGGCGGGGGGAAACAGCATCAGAGAAAACAGAAACTGGAAGTATCCAGAATCACCCAAATCTATTGTTTTTTCTACATACTGGTACAGTTTATTTTCTACTTGTCTGAACAAGGAATGGAATTTACAGAGGCAAAGAAAACTGCAATTCTACATAGAAAATCCTGACATTATTATTAAGCACTATTTGCAAAAATATGCTTTACTGGAGTTATGTACTGAATTCAAAGAACTCAACAGAGTTAACCTGTGCTTTCATACCCAGCCCAGCTCTTTTCATTAATACTGTTTCAATGGGATTCTGTTGAGATTTGCTTCTTCCAGTTGAACATCAATGTGCTTTAATGCAGCATTGGGTGACTTTGGCAGTCATAATGTAGTTTGAGAGGGGGTTGGGGGTGATGATGTAAGTTGGGTGGGGCCATCATGCTGATAAGGTGGGATTTAGTGTTCTTCATTCTGTCTATTGTGTCTCAGTTGGGCTTATACTAGAGTTATCATGTGTTTTCTGCATCACAATGATGGGAACCTGAAATTCAGCATTGCAGTGCGGTGTCCTGCAGCCACAGATTGCCCACCCTTTCTCTTTATGGTATAAAGTTGAAGTTAAAGTTGACGTGTGTTAAGGCCCCCTTTCTTGGTTATATTAATATCTATGGCCTTTGTTTACTCAGTGACCATATCTATTTATTTTGTACTATTTAAATTGTTTTAATTTTCTATGGTTTTTTATGATTGTATGCCGCCCAGAGTCACTTGTTGAGATGGGTGGCTATACAAATCAATTCAAATCAATAAATAAATAAAATGTAAAAAGCTCTAATTTATAATTGGTTGCTTATAAATCCATGAGTTAAAATTGAAATGCCTCTATCCTACAAGGGTCAGATAAGAGTAACATAGTTATTTCTAGAACAATTGCGCAACACAGTATTTACATTGGGAACATTCAGTGACATCTGTTGTCTCTTTCCCCACCCCAATAATCTCCTCTGGAAAGATTAGCTTGGTTTTTCCTTTCTCCACAAATGATACTGTAACCTTATTTTCCACATGATCAATTCAATTTCCCAACGTCCTGCTCACTTCGGTATTTTCAGCTGAAACAGGGTGTGCAGGTCAAACATTATCTCATTGTCATCCTGATTTTAAAGCAACGAGTCCAAACTGATCTCACTTGTAGTCTTTCTAACATATTATGAGTATTGACCAAGTCTGATGTTATTTGATAGCATAGGACTGGAGAAGCACAGAATGAAACTCAGCGACCATATCTATTTATTTTGTACTGTTTTAATTGTTTTAATTTTCTATGGTTTTTTATGATTGTACGCCGCCCAGAGTCACTTGTTGTGATGGGTGGCTATACAAATCAAATCAAATAAAGTACTGAAGTAGATTATAGATTGGACTTAGTTGTACAACCTGTTATGGTGACCATCAACCCCCCCCCCCCGCCACACACACACACACACCCTTGAGTTTTTAAAACTTTAGTTTTGTCCCATCTGGACCTAAAATAGGTCTCTATGGAAAATATAAATAGATATTTATTGTTGATGTGAGCTGATAGGTAATGTTAAGATGGCAGTCAGAGATACTGGCTTCCATTGTATTCAGCCCCCTCACCCTACCCCAACTAAACATTTTCTGGGTTTGCACAGAAAATGGTTAGCCAAAAGCTAACCAAGAGGGTGGGTCCGAACAACACACTGAGTTGAAGTGCAGTTGGCTAATTTGTGCTTTGTGTGTTCTGCAGACCTAGAAGATTATCTCTGTCTTCATAGCACAAGAACTGTAGACAGTGGGGCCTTCTCTGGAGCTATTTCACAAGTTACCATTTTCTGACTCATGACAAGCCAGGGCTATAAAACAGGGTAGCCAGTAGCACCATGATTTATTTATTTAAACTCATTTATATGGCTGCCCATCTCATAGCAATGACTCTGGGCAGCATACAAGAAATTTAAACCAAGCAACAGTAAAATTAATCAACCAATAATCCAGATAAACAAAGTCTAAGATCAAATAAAATAATTCCCAATTTACCACAAAAAGCAACAATGGCATCACACATGACATTAATTATGAAATTTGCATGACTTAACTGTGTAGTACATGTTGTCATAATTTGTGTGATTGCATCATGGCACATCTGACATTTTCCCCACTATCCCCTCCAGAAATCCATGGGTGGGGAACTAGTGCTCATAATTGTCCATGCTTACTGAGGTTAGTGGGAGCTGATAAACTATAGATCCCATACCCCTGATAGAGAAGCAGTAGAAAGTCCACATGAAATATATTCCAAGTAGAACTTGATCCAGACTGCCCAGCTAAAAGGTGATAGATGTCTCTAAACCACAAAGGCTTGGCTTGCAGCCTTGTTTCCAAGTTGGCATTGACCTGATTGTGCTCTATTTTATTTATTTTATTTTATATTTTCTATCCTACCTTTATTATTTTTATAAATAACTCAAGGCAGGGAACATACCTCATACTCCTTCCTCCTCCTATTTTCCCCACAACAACAACCCTGTGAGGTGAGTTGGGCTGAGAGAGAGCGACTGGCCCAAGGTCACCCAGCTGGCTTTCATGCCTAAGGCGGGACTAGAACTCTCAGTCTCCTGGTTCCTAGCCTGTTGCCTTAACACTAGACCAAACTGGCTCTTTTCCTAGACTTAAGCTTTTTACCTTCATTTGACAAATAATACATGGCATGTATATTTCATCTTATAATAATCTTTTGAAGGCTTTTTAAGTGGTTGAACTTTAGTCTTCTTTCAAGATCCCAGAACTCTTGACATATAGTTAGATAAGGTTCAGAAACCTGAATTTCTAGCAAGGCTCATGTTGGAATGCAATTTAAGGTTGGCATTTGATTCATGCACATATTGTTTCACATGAGTGGTGACCTAGGAACTGTAAAGTTCATTGTGCCTCAGGATATTTATTTTGTCTCTCATCTCATTGACAAATTCTCTTAGCTAAAATTTAGTAGTCACTCCTGGAAAAAGAAAACTATCTCTCT
Organism: Candoia aspera; assembly: GCF_035149785.1. NCBI lineage: Eukaryota > Metazoa > Chordata > Lepidosauria > Squamata > Candoiidae > Candoia > Candoia aspera. The sequence continues at coordinate 59,717,360 of NC_086159.1, read as the reverse complement.
CTAAACAGACATTATGATTTTGTGATTATTCCTTGTACCATTGAATGATTACTTGGCAACACACCTAGCCACAAGCACCTGCAGCCACTCTCTTAAACTCCAAGTGTTTCTGCCAAGCCTTATCAGAGACTGGAATCACTCATCTGCATCTTTCTCATGCCCATCAGCTGATGCGATATGGATAGATTTCAGACTGCAGATGAAGGTACCAGAGGTAATGGGATGTTGGTGTGTTGGAGCGGGGGAGAGGAGGAGGAAAAATGAGTGGAATCTGGAACAGCAGATATGAATATAAGCAATTAGAAGTCAGCATATCTAAGTCAAAAGTAGCTGCCAAGCTGTAGTCCCAGGAGTAAAGGTTGTTGTATTATAAGGGTATGGAAGCTTTTGAAGGGCTGAAAAGGTCAGGCAACATTGGACCCTTCCAAGTTAAAGTTATAAATTTTAAAAAGTGAAGTTGAGTAACTTCAGTGAAAGTTAATAATGAACAGATGAGAGCTATCCTCTGATATAGCAGAGATAAATTCAGGCCATTCAAAAATGATACACCTACAGTATATTTAATTTTGTATGTGTGCCTTTAAATCATTATTGACTCCTGGCAACTGCCTGGACTAGGCCCTGAAGTTTTCTTGGCAAGGTTGTTCAGAAGTGGTTTGCCATTGCCTCCTTCCTAGGGTTGAGAGAGAGTGACTGGCCCAAGGTCACCCAGCTGGCTTTGTGCTAAGGCAGAGATGGAACTCATGGTTTCTAGCCTGGTGCCTTAACCACTATACCAAACTGGCTCCCTTTATTTAAGTATTTGCATGTGCTTTTTGTTGAAGGTATGCTGTGAGACATAAAAACCTACCAAACATTTACTTGACAGTAGCAATTAAGGAACTCATGGAAAATAACTGTTCGTATCACACAACTATTGAATTAGTTGACAGACTCAGCTATTAGCTATCCTGATTTGCACAAACACCAAGCTCAAGGTATATTTTTTCTGCTTCCATATTTGCTCTCTCCTGATATGTGAAAAGTAATTTGTCTTGCCCATTGTAAAATGAAGTTGCCAAAAGTTCAGCTAGTTCACAATTACACAGAATACAAACTATGAGTATACATAGGCCCAGCAAAAGTCCTTGTGGCATTAGGAAAAAAACCCCTCTGCTTAATCTTCAGTATATTAGTTAAAAGCTGTTTGCTTTATAAAGAAAAGAACTGAATATCCATCCTGTTAGTTGTCCAAAGCACAGGGAGGTTAGAAAACATACTATGACTGACAATATGAAAATAAATATCAGTTCCAAAACTAATGAGTTCCTGTCTATTTTCTGGGTACAATTCAAAGTGTTAGCTCTTAACCAACTTCCTTCCATCTGGTGTTCAATATTCCCAACCCAACAGTGCTGTCTTGAAGCTTTCTTGTTTTAAAAATCCTCATTAAGTTTGATGGGAAAGCAATTGCTCTGATTATTTTTATTCTCTCTAGCCCTTTCTTGAAAAGAAATTGCATGATGGGATTTCTGACACTGCTTCTCTGTCTGTCAGCAGGATAGCTCTCCAAAAACTGAACATAATAGGACCAACTTTGGTGTGGTGGGGAGAGAAGCCAGAAAGAAAGATCAGGTTTGAAAGTGGGCCAGATCTGCTTTTAGGCTGTGGGGGGAAAAATTTTGGGGTGGAAAAAAATAGCTGTGTACCTCTCAATGACAGCTGGACAGTGCTCAAAATGTTGTTGAATGTCCATTCTAAACTCTCCCTTTTTTTCTCTGTCACATGAGACTGAGTAGAGTATATGCACTCCATAAACACCCAAAGTGGACTGGAGCATTTGTGGTCCACAAAGAAACAACACAAGAGAAGAGCAGAAACACACACCAAGATCACAATGCATTATTTCATTTCAGAAAAGACCGTATAGATGCTGTATAGCCACTGCTGCTAAAGGAGTTGGAAAGAATTCCAGAAGCTATGCTCTGCATGCTTTCTCTGTCACACTTTTCATAGAAGATATTTCTGGGGAAATCCTCATAAGTTGTATTATTTTTTTCTCCCCTTATCTTAGTTACAGGGCAGCCAAAGGCTATGTGTGACTGGCCTGTCTTTCAATACATTAATGCCTCTAGTGGTCTGCCATCTCCTTAGTTTTTCATGCTTCAATTAAATCTTAAATTAAGTTAACAGGAGAGAACTGCTACACAAATGTAAGATCTGGGGCAGCCAGATAGATTGCAGATTGATGGAAAGAAAAATGGGTGGAGGACACAATAACAGCAAACCATCTGCCATCCACAAACAATAAGGAAAGCTGAAAAACATTGCTTAAAAGGATGCTAATTAAATTCTTAAACCTCCTGAAAGTAAGATCTCCTTTGCAGGGGAAGAAGAACCATTCAATCTTAAAACCCTGATTTTCTTGGCCATGGTTTACCACAATTGAATGGTCCTGGATAACACATTAGGTCATAAACTATAGTCTATATATCTCATATTGCAATAAACCAAAACCAAGCAACCATATTATGAGGTTCTTTTCTGGATGGCTTTTTAAACTGTCTGAGATGGACATTTTAATGATCATATTCTCACTTTGAGAATGCTTTTTTCCAGGGAAACTGATTTCTCCAGTGTTGATTCTGATATCTTTTAATTTTCCTAGCCCTCTATTTTGGGGGCTTCTTTTTCAGGTTAGAAATTAGAATTAAATTCACATTCTGTAAACAGATAGAAGCATCTTTTCTTTTGCTCTTCATTCATGTATCTACTCTGTGAACAATCTTGGAGATTCTGATTTTCTTTTACTAACAGCATTAGCTTTCCAATTGTATTTGTTATCTCCTTAAATCCTATGTTTAAACAATAATAAGATGCCACAGAAATGGATGGCCTTCAAGACCTGAAACTGAAATGTATTTTAAAAATAATCTATAAAAAAGAATTTTCCTTCAGTAGAGGCTTACTGAACCCAGTATATTTTGCCTTTATTTTTTTTCCCCAGGAGCTTCTGGCATGGTAGATAAATACTTCAAAAACAAAGAGAAAATGGAGTTTTCAGAGTCCAAGTGAACAGTGCAATAGTTTTCTGCCTGCCAGACAAGAAAGTCAGCAGAATTTTTTCTACCATTTCCTGTGCAGAAGTTGCCTTCCTTCTTTCCTTCCTTCCTTCCTTCCTGCCCTCTTCTTTCTCATTTTTTTTTTCAAACATGGTCCCATCTCTGAATATTTAAAAGTAAAATTTTGAATAAATGGGCTAAGGAGAGAAATCAAGGGACATGTTTTTCACCAAAGCTAAGAATCCCAAACTAAACTCTTACTAATATATAAATTAAAAAATAGATCTCTGGTTCCACTAGTCCCATGAGTTTAGGTCAAACCTAAAGATGTAAATGCCATAGCAAAGTAAACTATGGGATGCTATTAGAGTTGCCATTTGATAATTCCTAGAGTATAACCCCACTGAGCTCAATGGGTCAATGGGATGCACTTCTATGAGACAACTACACTGTAAATTAGTGATTAATAAATGCATGGTGGAATAGATTATTAGGACTACTCTTCTTCTGAGTTTCCATTGGTCCACAAATTGTTCATAAATAGTCTTTGTTCACATCATCTGAATTTTGTATGTAAGGTACTGTAACTTCTGTAGCCTCCAACAGCCTGTGTGGTGTAGTGGTTTAGGTGTGGGCCAGGAGTGGGGAGTCCATCCACAGCCATGGTGCCTGTGGGATGTTCACTGCCTCTCAACTAAATCTATCTCATAGGGTTGTTGTGGGAAAAATAGGAGTGAGTGTTATATAGGCTGCCTTCAGCTCCTGAATAAAAGGCAGGATTTGAATCCAATAAAGAAATAAATCTATACTTTCTGAAGATGCATGCATTGCTATCTCTATATAACAGGTCAACTGAATGAAGCATTCTGTGTTATGAAGTAGCAGCAGGTGTCTTCAGGGAAGACCAATATTCTTTAAGAAGGTGAATTTAACAGGAAATATTCCAGGTGCTTCATGACCATCTACATAATCTCAGTAGTCATTACAACAACGATCTAAAGTAGGCCAGGAATGTTGTATCCTCTCAAAGATAGAAAGCTGTGTCTGATACACTCTAATGAGCTGACACAGCTGCATTTGATGCAGGCATTTTGCAAAGAGACACAGACTCAAGGTGAAGTGTTTTCCCTTTCTTGAAGTATATTTCTTGTTTGGATGGCTAAGGGACTCTATCTTGCAGCAGCTTTATTAATTAGGGTTGTAGCTATAGCAACAGATGCAAAATGAAAAGCACACTCTTGGCTTAGTAAGAGGCAACAATATGGGGCTATTACAAAGAATACAGGGAATTCTTATAAAATGTGTCTGGCATTGAATTGAGCAATTTATGTCTCCACTGTCACCACATATCACCCCTAATTATTTGTGGAGAAAGCTTTCAAGCTAGGTTGGTTTATTTATTTTCCATAACTGTTAATGTATTATTTATGTTTTACTTTCTTAAACCATTATTTATCAATATTTTTTTAAACTTTCCCCAATTCATTATCCATGAACTAGTATTTCCAATACTTCTGCAAAGCTTTTTCATTAACACAGCAGTCTCCAACTTACTTCCAGTCAAGGCCCATTCTCTTGGGGGACTCATTCCGGAAGTAGGTGCAGTGAGGACAAAAACTAGATTGCACCTCGTTCCAGGGATGAGGCTTACTACAGAAACAGACCTTGCTCTTGTAATGAATCCAACTCCTTCTTTCCTTCTTCCCAGGCCATTTATCTAAACAAAGGACAGAACAGGTTAGGCTCTTTCCTAACTGTAGCACAAACAGCCAAACATCTTTTTTTATGATGGGTTCCCATGACTTTGTTTTCATTTAATCCTCACCCTTTCACGAGACAACTTAAGTCATTTTTAGCAGGACCAATGTTAATGTAGTGTTTTCCCTTGCACTTTCCAATGACAACTGCAAAGTGTGTAAAATCTGTCCCTCTGTGCCACTCAGTGCCTAATCAGAGAGGCTGAATCAGAGATGTACTTACTGGCTATTATAGACTGATTGGGCATTCCCTCCTTCCGTTGGCCTTCCATTAATATTCTCTGTTGCCTTTTTGCTATGGTTAACATGAAGACTGGACTCAATGTGATGTCTAAAATCGAGAGTCTATATGCTGACAGATGTGCAGTTTGCAAAAGTTAAAGCAGGGCTGATATCAGACATTAAAAGCCTGTCCATTTTAGAAAACTTACACAAAGGAGGCCTGACCAAGACATTAATTACATAATGAGTCCAGTTGCAAAGAGTTCCCTTTGCACAGTTTTTACACTGAATGCAAGAGGAGAAGTTGTGTCTGGGCCATGAGGAGTGGGGCAGAGTTCTCTGCTACATAGCTATTGAGATACTGAGTATCCTGGTATAGACTAAAGTCAGTTGGTTCGGCTATAAATAAATATATAAATAAGTATTTATTTGGAAAGTGGAGCAGCAACAAATTTTAATTAAACTTAAATGCTAATAAAGAAAAGTCTTGAAGTCCATTTAAATAAACTTGCTAGCAAGCATAATCTTTAGAACTTGTGCATATGCTTTGTCTCTGCAATATGAGCATAAGACTTTAAGAATAATGTATTTTTAAAATATTTGTAATATACTGTATGTTCTATTTTGAATCTCTTTGATTGCTATGTCTGAAAAGAGAAGGAAAATGAGTTTTGGAATGAGTAGTGAGCAAAGTTTGTCTCAAACTGGATGTGAATTATGGGTGTTGCCCTCCAATACATCTGGACTAGGCTGGGTTAATTGATGCATTAGGGTTAATTGATGCACTATTAAACATCTGGCTGATCTTACTTTTATGTTCAAAATTCTGTTTCATTCTCTTCATTAATCTGAGATACTTTTAAGACTCTATGAAAATTTGCATGTAGTTACAAATTTCAAGATATATTTCTAAAATATTTGGTCTCAGTATGTATCTTGTCAAATGCATTTTGGTATATTTTAAACTAAGGATGGCACCATAACATTCAGAATCAAAATGTGATAGGTAACACATCTCTAATCTGCAGTTTTCTGAGAAAATGTCATGTCAATTTCTAGCAGAATGTATTAAAAATAAAGTTCTTTATCATCTTAAAATTATTTTGCTCTTCTGAAACTAAGAAATCTTCAAATGCAGTAATTATTTTTAAAAAGCCATTCTGGAAGAATTTACCTTTGTTCTGGTTGTTTCTCGTCACAATATTTCTAAGAAAGTATGTGGTCAAAATTACCACTAATATGAAGTGCAGCCATAAAGTTTGCGATTTACTTTAGAATTACTGAGAATTAAAGTAGATTCAGTTCAACTCCATATTAGATTTGACTGACCTGAGGAAAAAACAAGGGATAAAGTATGAGTTGTGGGGACAGGAGGCATCACAGAACAATAGAAGTTGCAAATTACGAAAAGTATGAAATGGAGGGTGGAATAATCAGGTGTGGGGAAGACAGAAATGAAAAGCTCTAATATATATTCATAGGCTTTATCCTAGGATTAAAACAGGGCTAGAAAGTCTCCAAACATACAGTAATTGGAGCGACTGCAATGCTAACTTTCACCATTTGACTTGTGAGGTTGGGTCTGCTGGGAACCAAGTCAAAATAATTTAGTCAGTCATAATATCCATAAAGTTGGCTCAACAAGTTCAGATCACTAGTCTCTCAATTCAACACTCGGCATCAGACTTTTGAGGCAGGCCAAGTCAGGAAATACAGGTAGTCCTCACTTAACAACCACAATTGGGACTGGAATTTTGGCCGCTAAGCGATGCGGTCATTAAGTAAATCCAACTTGATTTTACGACCATTTTGTGGCAGTTGTTAAGTGAATCACATAGTTACTATGTGAACCATGTGATTGTTAAGTGAATCATGCAGTTCCCCATTGGTTTCGCTTGCCAGAAGCTGGCTGTGAAGGTTGAAAATGGCAATCATGTGGCTGCGGCACACTGCGATGGTCATAAATGTGAACCGGTTGCCAAGTGCCCAAATTGTGATCACGTGACCATAGGGATGCGGTGATGGTTGTAAGTGCAGGGACCAGTCATAAGTCAGGATTTAGTGCTGTTGTAAGTCTGAACCATGCTAAATGAATGGTCGTTAAGTGAAGACTACCTGTCTTCCCCCAAGGATTTCAGGAATGCTCCTTTACTGCTGTATGGTTTAATAACAGAATCTTGAAAGCCTGCCGGAGTATCCTTCAGCTCATTCAAACAGAATCAAGGTAGGGTTATTTTGTGTTTCTTTCTCATGCCATCTCCATTACTAGAACTGAGTTGCTGTTTACTTTCTCTTAATGGTTCTGACATTCCTTCATCAAAGTTATCTCCATACTTCTATATAGTCTGCTACACTACACCTACTCATATTTTAGACTTCAGTTAAAACTTAGAAGATCTCACTTAGTGGAGTTCGTGGCTGAGATAAGATTTGAAAAGAGACATTAAAAGACTTATTGTCATTTATCTGTCTCACCTGCTGCAAACAATTTTCTTCAACCTCAGAGGAAAACAAAAAACAAAAATAGAATGTCCTTTTGGAATCAAGGCAGTTTTATTTTTATAGTTCCAAAATACCATCTTAAGCACAAAAGTTACGCCAGCCACACCAAGGGAAAATCATTGCAGCAAACCCACGCTGGTCAGATTAATATTTTGCAGGAGCCAAAGATTCAATTTGTACATTGGCTCTCATATTTTGAGCACGGCCTGACAAAAGAAACATCTGTTCCTTTGTTGATCTTTACTGGGAGGTGTTCAAAGAAGATTGTCAATAACTAATTCTAAAATCAAATCAAATCTTTATTATGGTCATAGACCAGCATGAGGAGGATGGGGTGCAGTCAGTTAAAAGGCATAGAAGATACATCAGAGTCTAAAAATATCTTGAACAGCTAGAAGATATATGAATTAAAACAGAAAGTATATATAAAAACAAGAGTCTAAAAGAATCTAAATGAAGGGAAGCTGCAGCATATCAATAAGCAATCAAATAAAAAGTGAGTTTGGCCTGGGTGAGAGATTGGTGGGAGGTGGGGAAAGGAATGGTAGAGTAACAAAGATACAAAGAACCAAGAGATATTAGCAGGCAAGTTGTCAGTTTATCTCATGAAAGACAGCTCAGCCAAGTGTGGTGAAATCTGGGAAGAAGTGTCACAAAGTATTTAAAGAAAGCCCACCTGAATTAACTCACTATACCTGAGGCTAGAAATTCCTCTTACAGTTGTCAAGATTCTGCATTTACTGCAGACAAGCATTAAAGGTATCTTCCTGAAATCTGTGTAGTTTTTGCATGCTTGGGTTTACCCATCTGTAGGGGCTTGACAGATTGGTGTCTGATTTTTACTTTCAATTATCTCAGTAAAGTATAATCATATAGTGCAGGGTGGTGGATTAGGACTTGATAGACCCAAGGTGAAATCCTTACTTCAACATGGAAGCTTGTTGGTTGACTTTGGGCCAGTCACTTTCTCTTGGCCCAACCTACTTTGCAGATGGTGGGATAAAATTAGAGGAGAAAGTCCTATGGAGGGACATAGTAACAAACCTGATTGCTGGAAAAGAAGTAAACTTGGTTTTGTCCAAGTTATATAAGCACTTCCCTATTCCACCACTTGCCACCTCCTGTGACTATTAAGAACATGTGGCTATAAGGAAGTTCTAATAATGAGACTGGCTCATAGTATTCATTTTTCAGTGGTCCATCTTTCTACTTTGAGAAGAAAATTCAGTAGTGTGGGGAGAGGAATTAAAAACACTTCCATAGTGGCACTTCACAAGGGTTATGTGCTCCATTAATATCAAAGTGAAACAGTTTCAGAAATGGAATTTCTTGACTGCATACATTATAGAGAACCATGCTTGGATAGCACTTGGGTTAGTTCAATTTACTCAACCAATTTATTTCACTCTCTGAACGATGCTCTACTCACTTCCCTGGAAGGCACAGGAAGCAGATAATTCATGTGGGGGCCTGCACTGCCTTTGCAAATGGCTTTCTATCATGTTGGCATAATATATATATACACTGCTTAAAATAAACATGGAAGGAGAGGTAGTTTCTAAGTATTCCAAGATCAGTGTGTCTTCCAGATGAGCATTCCTTGATCTGAATCTGTGTCAAACTGCTTGTATGTATTTTATTTTGGGGTTTTTTTTAGGCTGATTTGTATTCATTAGTGGGTGAGTATATTAGAACAGTCCTATGATAGAGATCTAAAACAATGGCGCCTTGCATATTGTGAACCATCAGTTTCAGCAGCATCAGCCAGTATGGCTAATGGTAAGGGCTGCTAGAAGTAATGGTTCAGCAACATTAGAGGGCAAGTTTCATACTGTTTCTAAATTGCATTGTGTTTTACTCTGACTGGGTGCAGTCTCCAGTATCTTAGACAGTAGCTAGAGGGGTGAGAAGAAATAAATTAGGCATGTATTTTGATGGGAACATGTCAAAATCTATGTATGACCAAAAAAAAATGGGAAGATAAGAATCTGTTATTAGGAGAAATGCACCTAAGTCTGATATTAATATGGAAATGCAACAAACCAAAATTAACAAGGGGGGGGGGCGAGTAATAAATTGATCCTGATAGGTTCATTAATCCCCAGCAGAGCAACTGCTTTAAATAAGCCTGTGGAAAAAATTAAACCTAGATTTTTATCTGCAGAACACGTTCTCTGGCCATATTTTAAAAAATCAAGAAAAATAGCAGCAGCAGCACCAAGTCTCTTACTATCTCATAAGCAGTGAAGCATGTGGCCAACCAGACTTGCCTATGCGCTGTGGCTGAGATTACATCAGGTTGGGCTAATGTTTTTCATTGAAATGAAATTCCATTTCCTTCTGCCTGAAGAAAGGAATAGGACTGAGAGAGTTTAGTCAGATGAATGTCCAAATACAGACACAAGCCAACTTCCTGCCTCCAGATGAGGGATGGCTAATCTTCCCAACAGTCTTGGCAAAGCGGCGCTTTTTAAATTTCAAGACTGATCTCACCAAGTACAAAAACTAGTCCTTCCAGTCCCATTTTGTTTAGCATTTAGATACCATGGAACAGGAGATAACCCCAATCTTGCCAATTATATATCCGTAATTCCTGTATCAAAAGTGGATTCTTCTTGGCAAAACAAGAAATAAGACATGTTTGCTTTAAAGTGAAAAGCATGCTACTTTTGCTGTCGAGTTGACTACCAATTCACAAACATAGCCTCTCTCAAAGAAAGGTAAAAGATCAGCTCTGCTTGCTGGAATGAGGATTAAGCTGTATGGAAAGCCTAGCTATTCTGTGTGTAGAGAATGGTACGCCTTCTAAAAGCCTGCCTCTTCCTATTAGATAAGGTCAATCACATTTCCATAAAAGATATTGGAAGTGGGACACGGATACGCAAGAGACAGCCAAGCTGCTTTGGCATGGCTGAAGCTAAGCTGCTTTCCATAAAGCTGGCAAGTTGTTCTGAGGACACTGAAAGAGAAGAGCATTCTAAAGACACAATGAACTACAAGTACATTTCCCCCCAAATAATGGATTCCATGTGTTCGGTCGATGCATATATTTATTTATTTATTGGGTTTATATGGACCATAGAGTAAAAATGGGGCTATGGAGAAGCCTATATAAAAATGTCCCCTTATTAAAAATAGGGCATTGTGGAAAGGCAGTATCGGTAACTTTTCAAAAACATTCTTTTTTCTTCCCCGTTCTCTGCTACTTAAAATCAAACCTGATGAAGAGCTTTGGAGAATTTGAAGATCTGCACACTTTTGAGTTGCAATTTAGTTGGCCTTGATAAAAGGACAATTTCAGTTATGGATTTCCCTCACGGACCAACATGATTATGATTGCTTTTTAAATATTGTTGCTATATACCAATACTTCTAACAGGATGACTGTAGGGAGGTATTTCATTTGCGCTCATCAGAAGGTCTCATTCCTTGTTAAATACCATTTATTGCCTACAGCAGAAGTGGAAAAATATAATGGCTCTTCAGATATTGGTCATTGCCATTGTTTCTGCTAGTTGGTTGATGGAGCTTTAGTGAGCTATTATATCTATTATATTCTTTCTGATGGTCAGGATCACAGTATGCAGAGGATTCTTCCTCTAATTTAAAAAATACATAATTTGTTTGTTTAAAATACTGAATCAGCATATGATCTCCCCTGCACAGGATTTACTCTTCATGAAAAATCAAATATACGGCTTTGATTCCTTTTGGATGAGATACTGACCTTGATGCTCTGGTGATATAAATGGATAGGGATGCTTTCGAATAACTTAACCCTAAGCCAACTTTGACCCTACCTTGAGAAAGCAAACCTGCTTTACTTCCATTTTCAGTGGTTCTGCTGCAGCTCTGTGATGCTGAATGCACCAGAGAAATCTGCAGAACATCAGATCAAATCTGGAATAATGTATGCATTTCTACTTATTAGATTTTGATAAATTAATGTGTTCCTCTTACTTCCAGACATGTAGTAGCTTGCTAGCCCTTCAATAAATTACACTTTTAATTGTTTTTTTAATCTCTGTGAAAGAGATTTCATTTTAGTTTTTCTTATTTAAATGTATTAACAATTAACATTTAGTGCAAAAAATCAGGTAGCACCTTTTCTGACTAGGAAATGTTATTAAAAAGCATGAGCTTTTGTGAGCTGCAGCTCACTTCATTGTATGTATAGTGTCTAAACTAAGGTTTCTCAATCTTGGCAACTTTAAGATATGTGGACTTCAACACCCAGAATTCCCCAGCCAGCCATGCTGGCTGGGGAATTCTGGGTGTTGAAGTCCACACATCTTAAAATTGCCAAGGTTGAGAAACCCTAATCTAAACTGATGTAAGATTTAAATTGAGACAAGGTGGGGGAAAGGTAGAGGGGAAAAGAAGGGGAAGATAGGTTGAATATCAAGATGCAGGTTACATGTGAGATAGATTACAGATATCTTATCAATTAACAATTGTAGTGTGTTAAAAACCTATTGTGTTTGTTGAGAACTTCTGAGATTCCCTGAAACATTTGATGTATGTCAGTTCAACAGTGTCTCCCTCAGTTGTGCTCTTAAGGTCCCACTACTTCAAAACAGTCACTTTGAGGCCTGCTATAGAGTGTCCTGGGAAGTTGAAATACTCTGATATTACTTTGTTCTTATTTTGGGTCCTGATGTCAAACGTCTGTCCATTACTTCTTTTCTGCAAAGTTTGTCCCGTTTTCTTACATAGAATCCAGAGGGCAGATGATGGCACATGTCATATTGGAGGAAGGCGCCTCTAATCTTGTGTGTACACTGTTTGGGCCTGTGATAGTGCCATTGATGTAAATATGGGGGCAAAACAGACTTATGGGTTTGTTGCAGGATCTGGTTCCCATATTGGAATCATTGTCCTGTTGTTTCTTAGTGCTTGTGAGAATCTGCTTCTTTTATTTTCTTTGTTAATAAATCTATTTAAATAGCAAATAATAAGGGGGGAAATAAGCACCTCCTTGTTTAGCACAACTTGTTGTAAAAAAACTTCGGCAGTCTATATCATTAACCAATTCAGGCACTAATATTTGGATATAGATTTCTAATTATTCTAGAAAACTGATTCTCCAAGTTCATGTATTTTAAGATGGAAAACAGAAATGGCCGGCAAAGGTTGTCAAATGTCTTTGTTGCATCTAATTCTAATATTAATTGCTTGGTTATTAGCCAGATAAATTGCATTAATTTTTTTCTGTGTTGGAAGTGCAATTAATATGCCTTTAATAAATCCTGCTTGGCTTTCATGAATATATTTGGGATGAAAATTAGGCATTCTGCTTGCTCATATGCTTGTAAAATTTGTTTGTGTCTCAATTAATGCTATTGGTTTATACAAGTCCACAAATTCTAAGCTTTTATTAGGTTTACATAAGATAGTCAGAACTCCTTCCATGAATCTGGATTTGTTTACCATATAATACTATTAAATGAGTCAAGATGACATTTTCTAATTTCTTCTGAAATAATCCAATAATTTTGTCTATTCCCAGGGCTTTTCTCTAGTTTTATCTTCTCAGTAGCCATTTAAACTTCATTCTCTATTATTATTAAGAGAATGTCTATGTTCCTCTGAGAGCTTCTTTATATTTATTTTGCTTCCTTCCCCCCTTCCACCATCAGTCCGGCATTCCAAGTCCAGCATCTCCGACTGATACGACCTTGAACACGGTCCTTAGATGAAACAGTGCTCTTTCCCACTCTCAGCCAATCTCCCCCTCCCAGCTGATTCTTGACAAGCATTGACTCTGATGGCAGAGAATACGATCAAACGATCTATCAGTTCTTTGATCGTGGGTTCTGACAATCATCCATTATCATAAGGCAATATTCAAATTAGGCATATTTCAAAAATCCATACATATAAACCAAGATAGTAATTTGCATAATGTAATTCTTAGCCTCCACTTTCCCCATTTAAACTCAATACAATTGTTACTCAGGTAAACCTGTTCAGGGGCTTGTTGAGGGGTGGGAAGGTAAGACTTCTGCTGCTCCTCCTTAATTTCAAAATATAAGCACATTACAGTATATTACAATAGCAATGGAATTGTTAAAAACTAAAAAAGTTGACTTTTATTTCTTTTTTTAAAGAAGGCATTTTTTATTTACTTAGTTATTCATCATTAAAAGTTGCATATAAACCAGCATCTATGTATTTTATCCTACTTCAACATTCTTTTCTCTTAAGTTTTTATTCCTCTTATTTGGATTTCTTTTCTTCTTCTTCTACTCCTGAACTGTTTGTAGATTTTCCTCTTTGTTCTCCTTGTCTCTCTGCTTGTAAGACTTGCTATGTTCTGTTATCATGATTCATCAGTTCATTATATATTTGTGGCTTCCCTTCCAGTGTGGATATATAGATATTATTTTGTTTTCTTCCCATGTGGACTGAATACTAATCTGAAAGGGAATGTCAGCCAATAAGTTTTCCCAGACCTTTTGAGTCAAGGTTTTAAACTGACATCTTTTCTGAAGAATTTCAGCTGATATGCCTTGAGATATTTGGACTGTACCCCAATATGTTTTCCATTGTTATAGCCTTTTGTTTGGTAGATTGTTTTAACATGATAGTGTGGAAACTTAATGTCTCTCAGTTTTTTTTAAATATTACCGAAGTGATTATAGTATCCTACTTGATACACACATCCCATGTCCTGAGGGTTAATGTTAATCCTTGGGAATAAATCGTTTGGCCAATTTACTGCAAAAGATAATATATAGTGTCCATTATATAATTCTGTAATGCTGCAGTGACAATAGGCATTTTCCAGAGAAAATAATCTTTCATGAAGGTGTTGAAAGTCTCTTTTCACTAGCTTAACTATGTTTGAATTCTTTTTCAGATGTTTTATTTGTCAACAATGTTTATGATATCAGTGGACAACGTGTAAATTTATACTTGTAATGTTCTAATTACTTACTTAATAATTTAATTAATTGCTGTCAAAGAGAATAAAAAAATAAATTTACTCTTTCCTGTGAACAGTGAAATTATATATTGCGTTTTTGGTACTATTAGGTCAAATGTTTGATGAGTCAACATTCATTACCTTAATTAAAGGCCGTCATAGCCCATCCATAATCAAAGCTAAAACAAATATTCCAAATGTTGGCAAACTTTTGAAATTCACCAGTCTACTTGTAAATGGAAGATTTTAAATTTTAAGCCCTAATTTGTACATTTCTGTGTCATTTTAACCTTCAGATTCAGATACTTTAGAAAATGTACTTCAGTGCAGAGTGAGTTTAAATATAAAATATAATAAACTGGCCATTGTAACATGTTTTCTATTAAATCATCTTTCCTCAACCCAGTGACTTTCAGATATGTTGAATTTAAACTAGGAACTCAGGAAGAACCCTGCTAGATCATACCAGTATCTAGAATACTCACAGCAACTGGGTATATTCAAAAAGCTCACAAATATAGACAAGAATGTGAAAACTTTCTCCCTCTATAGCACCTAACAACTGGTATTAATGATATTTTATCTTTATGTCCACTGTAAATGTAGTAAATGACCCTCAAGACTGGTACCCATTGATAACCCAATCTTCCATAAATTTGTTAAATCCACTTTTAAAACCATATATAATTGTGCGCTTTTTTGCAGATGTACTTCCTTTCATTGGTCTTGAATGACCTACCCCCACATTTAATTTTAATGGATTACCCTGACTTCCAACATTGCAAAAATACTTACCACATGAATTCAATTTTGGCTGGTAATTATGGACATTGACAGCCAACACATGTGGAAATAATCAATTTGGAGAAAGTATAACATAACATTCTATAATAGCTATTGGTGATATGAAGTACCAGTTGAACTCAAATTATTTCACAGGCAAACTAGGGATCTGTGTTTATCATGCATAGGGCCAACTTTTTGGAACTCCATCTACAATGCCAGGATCCCTTTGTAATTCCTGACAATATAAGAAGGGAGCTTATGGTCCTTGAATTATTGCTGAAGGACAGTTCCCAGAATCGTTCACCAATGGCCATTCTTACTAGGAATGTTTGAGTCAATGATCTGCCACCTGCTACTATATAGTACTAAACTTGCAAATTTTAATATTCAAGCTTTATTCATAACAGTATTTTTATTTTATTTTTTACTCAAATGTCAAGACAATTAAGAATTAGAATTCTGGAGATTCATTAAGTATAATCTATAACACATCCTTAAAATAATGTATATTCTACAGCGGTGTGCTTGTTACCTGTGGCATGTTCCAGCCCTCCGTGCTCAAACCCAGGTCCTGGACAGCAGACTCGTGCTTGTCCTGACTTTTGGCTGCTGCTCTGTAACGCCAGGTCAATAAACAACAAGGCCCCCCTCATATGTGACTTGATCACAGAAGAGGGAGCAGACCTGGCATGTATTACTGAAACCTGGCTGGGTGTGGAAGGAAGTGTTGCTCTTTTGGAGATATGCCTGGCTGGGTTTCAAGTCTGGCATCAGCCCGTGACCTCAGGGCAGGGAAGGAGGGAATCCCTAGTAGCCATCAGGGGTCCTGATTCACAAGTCGCTGGGTGTGAGACCCTGTTCTTCAAGCTGGGTTCCCAAGAACAGTTGGGAGTGTTGCTACTATACCAGCCTCCCTGCTGTGTAGCGACCTCCCTGCCTGAGCTGCTGGAGACCATCTCAGGTTTGGCAGTAGAGTTCCCCAGGCTTATAGTGTTGGGGAACTTCAATCTGCCTTCCCTGGGGTGGGCCTCAGTAGCAGCCCAGGAGTTCATGGCTACCATGGCAGCCATGAGCCTGTTCCAGATTATTCAAGACCTGACTAGAGACAGTGGCCTCACCCCAGACCTAGTTTTCTTGTCGGAGCAGTGGCAAGATGATCTGAGGGGAGAATTACATCTTTCCCCTTTGTCATGGTCAGATCATGCCCTGGTGGCCTTGAGATTCTCTCGTGCCACCCCCCTCTGCAGGGAGGCAGGACCCATTCGATTGGTCCACCCCCAGCGACTGATGGACCTGGCTGGGTTTCAGAGGGAGCTGGGGGTTATACCCGAGTCTCTCCTGCACAGTCCAGCGGAGGCCCTGGCTGTTGCCTGGAATAGGGAGGCGGCTGGAGCCTTGGACAGGATTGTGCCTGTGTGGCTTCTCTTGCCCACCCAAACCCGGCACTCCCTGTGGTTTACAGAGAAGTTGAGGGTTTTGAAGAGGCTTAAGAGACACCTAGAGGGCTGCTGGAGGAAGACAAAAACCAAACCCGACCGAACACAAGCTAGAGCCGCAATTAACCTTGTGGCGGTAAGAGCAGCAAAGCGCCAGTATTTCTCCGCTCTTATTGCTTCTGCAGAATGCCACCCGATGGCCCTGTTTAAGATTACCTGATCCCTTTTAGGGAAAGGGGAGTCAGAAATCCATCTACAGGGCCATGTGGAGGAATTTTCGGGGCACCTGCAGGATAAAATCGCACAGATCTGGACTCAGATGGACTCCAAGCATGAGACAGAGTTTGAGGAGATACACAGGGAATGTATTTATCAGATTATCTGGGACCAGTTCGATCCTGTTGAACCCGAGGAAGTGGACAGGATCCTTCGGACTGTAAGTGCTACCATGTGCCAATTAAACCCATGCCCCTCCTGGCTGGTGAAAGCAGCACGGGAGAGGACATGTGGCTGGGTCCAGGTGATGGTAAACACATCCTTGAGAGAGGGGGTGTTCCCAGCAGCCTTTAAGGAAGTGCTGGTGTGCCCCCTCCTCAAGAAACCATCTCTGGACCCTACTATACTGGACAATTTTCACTCAGTCTCCCACCTCCCCTTTTTGGGGAAGGTGGTTAAGAAAGTGGTGGCTTTGCAGCTCCAGAGGATTCTGGATGAAACGGATTATCTAGACCCCTTTCAGTCAGGTTTCAGGCCGTTATGGGATGGAAACGGCATTGGTCACACTTATGGATGACCTCTGGCAGGAGCGAGATGGAGGCACTTCATCCATCCTTGCTCTTCTTGACCTCTCAGTGGCTTTCAATACCATCGACCATGGTATCCTTCTGGACCGACTTAGGGAGTTGGGGGTGGGCAGCGTGGTTTTGCGCTGGTTCACCTCCTTCCTCCAGGGTCGGCCCCAGTCGGTGTTGATAGGGAGTGAGAGATCCGGCCTGTGGCCCCTCCTCTGTGGGGTGCCACAGGGTTTGGTACTCTCTCTACTCCTTTTTAACATCTACATGAAACCACTGGGTGAGATCATCCATCACTAAGGGGTGAGGTATTATCAATATGCAGATGATACCCAATTATACATCTCCATCCCGGGTGAAGTAAGTGATGCTGTGGCCACCCTTTCCGAGTGCCTGGGGGCTGTGGAGGCCTGGATGGGGGACAATAGGTTGTGGCTGAACCCGGGGAAAACGGAGTGGCTGTGGATTAATGGCTCCTCACTTTCTGGGAAATTGTCACCTTTAGTTCTGGATGGGATTGTGCTGCCCCAGACCGACCTGGTGCATAACTTGTGGGTCCTCCTGGACTCACGTCTCCTGCTCAAAGAGCAGGTGGCAGCCGTGGCTAGGAGGGCCTTTGTGCAACTTCATGTTGTGCGCCAGTTACACCCCTTCCTGGAGCGAGAGGCCCTTCGAACGGTCACTCATGCCCTGGTTATCTCCCATATAGACTATTGTAATGGCTTTACATGGTGCTACCCTTGAAGAGTATCCGGAAGCTACAGCTGGTGCAAAATGCAGCGCGTGGGCAATCTTGGGTTTCCCAAGATCAGCACATGTCACCCCTTTGCTCCGCAAGCTGCGTTGGTTGCCAGTATCCTTCCGGGTCCAATTCAAGGTGTTGGTTATCTCTTTTAAAGCCCTATATGGCACGGGTCCAGGTTACCTAAGGGACCGTCTCCTCCCCATCACATCAACCCATCCCACCCGGTCATGCAGAGAGGGCATGCTATGGACCATCTCTGCAAGAGAATTCCATCTGGTGGGGTCCAGGAGGTGGGCCTTCTCTGCAACAGCTCCTGCCCTTTGGAATATCCTTCCCCTGGAAGTGAGATCGGCTCCCTCCCTCCTGGACCTTAGAAAACAGCTAAAGACCTGGTTCTGTAATTATGCCTGGGGCGGGAGAGAGAGTAGCCATTCCTGGGGATGGTTAGTTTCTTAGAAGGACCCTGCTCTGCCTGCAAATGATTAAAACCTTCCAGCCACCAAGGTTTTTATTATATTTATTTTATTATGTATTATAGTGTTTTACAGTTTTATATTTTTATTTATGTTTTATTGTAAACCACCCAGAGTCCCTTTTGGGAGATGGGCAGTGATAAATTTGATAAATAAATAAATGTGTCCTAGGAAGAAGGCATTACTGTATTCATTTGAATATGGAAAATGAGTATCAGATTATCAACTGAGTGAAAATTGAAGTTGTCATGGCAGTGCCTTTGGGAATCAGTTATGAACAGTTAAATTGTTTCAGCTTTAATGACAATTACGTGATCATCAATATTGTTCAAATATGGCCTTTAACAGATTGCACATCTAAGTCAATTTACATAATTCCTTCAGTTGTATTAAAAATACAGTGCATGTGCAATTGCACAATGCTTTGATTATGGACGGTTGATAAAGGTTTATGTGAGCTGCCCAGAGTCACAAATGTGAGATGGGCAACTATACAAATGGAAGGAAGGAAGGGAAGGAGGGAGGGAGGAAGGAAGGAAGGAAGGAAGGAAGGAAGGAAGGAAGGAAGGAAGGAAGGAAGGAAGGAAGGAAGGGAGGGAGGGAGGGAGGGAGGGAGGGAGGGTTCAGAGACTCACAAATCATCAGGAATCACATTATTGGCAAAGTTGGCTTCAGTAAACTCTAGCACAAAACTGCTTTCCCAAACATTATCACTATATACAGAACACAAAAGGATCCATGAAGAGAAGTGCAATAACATGATGTACAATGCTACATCCAACAATACTACAATCCTAAGAAATCACAGTGTTTCTCTGATCCTGCAAATATCCTTGCAGTGGACATCTATACTTTTAGTTCTGAACATGCAGACATATTAGATGAATGGAGAGAAGGATACAAGAGACTGCTGTAAAGAATGCTGGCCTTGCATTTGATAGCATCAAATTCCTGACTTTATCTCTGCCTTGATGATGCTATGTACATTGCCTTCTCTCTATTTCTGTTGTAATGACAGAACAGGTAGGGACATTTTGTGTATAAATTTAAACTAAATCAGCCTATGCATTGTGACAGGTTTTCTAAGAAAGCATGCTACTGATTTATATTGCACCAGCCAAGTAAGGCATAACACAGATTTAGACTGGATAAACCAACAGGATCCCTTCAAATTGAGAAGTATCTTCTGTCAAGGAGAACAAATGGTAACCGTACCTTGAGTGCCTGCCCATTTTGCAAAGATCACAGCCATGTGTCTCATTTCCATCTTCAGAGGTGGCTTGCTTGGTAGCCCTTCCCTGTCTGTTTACCAAACCATCCATCATTCCCCACAGAAATGTCCCCTCATCCCAAGTTCCATGCAAATCATGGGCAGCTTAAAGGAAGAGTTTCATACATGCTTCTAGGCTCTCCCAGGGCCCCTCGCCATAAGGCTCTGCTTAATCCGATGGAAGAAATTGTGGAGACTGCCATGTTACCATTCAAGGCCAAGGCACAGCTCCATGATCATGTGGTTAGATATGTCTTTCCATTCTGCTTTGACATTTTCTTTTAATGGATTCTGATGGTTGATGCAGGAAAAAGAAAAAGGTTGAGAGAGATGAGAGGAATTTACAGAAGCTCGCAGTTTATCAGAAGTGCCACTTTATTCTCAAGATACCTGCCAGCAGCTCTCTGCAGTATCTTCTACAAGAGTTGTGAAATCAAAGGGCAGAGGAAGTTTCTGTGAATATACAAGCCTTCACCTTGACAGGCATCACTGTCCTCCAGTTTGACAGCTACATACATAAAATCTTTCTTTTTCTTCTTTGATCAGAATCACTAGAAGACACTGATTTGAAAATAATCTTTTGTTTGATATTTCTTTCAATCAGACAGTCAATTAGTCATTTTGAACATCCTGTCAGTCTTCCCACAATCTCCTGCACAGTCCTTTAATATTAGTTGAATGACAAAGAAACTAGGGAGGAAGGTGTGAAAGAAGAATAGTTGTAATGAGCACCACTTTCTATGGAATTTGTAGACTTCCATAGACTTCAAACCCAACAAGAGAAATTAAGAGACAAGTACTTGATGGATAAATGGCATTGTCAGGCAATTGGGTCAAGAAAGTTAGAGACACTGAAATTAAGGGATTGACTGTTAGCAGAACATTTAAAATAAGTATGAGGCATGTTTTTTTTAATCCCTCCCCAACATAAGAGAGTCAGTGTGATGTAATGGTTAAGGTGTTGGACAAGAACTGGGGAAATCCTCAGCAGTGGCAGCTGCCTGAGTGACTTTGGACCAGTCAATCAAATTAAATCTTTATTATGGCATAGACCAGCATAATGGACCAGTCATTTTTTCTCAGCCAACCTACCTCAGAGGATTCTTGTTGTGGAGAAAAATGGGAAGAGAAAGTGCTGTGTATATCAACGTTCCTCAACCTTGCTGGCTGGGAAATTCTGGAAGTTGAAGTCCACCCAACTTAAAACTGCCAAGGTTGAGAAACCCTGCTGGGCTACTAAGAGAAAGGTGCGCTATAAATCTAATAAGTAAGTACATAAGTCATTACAAAGCCCTGTACTGAAATAGCCACCTGAAGTATTGCTTTATATTGTTTACAGAAAAGAAATATCTCTTGTCTGAGCAAAGCCAGTTATTCTTACAAAAATAATTGGCAAAACAGAAAATATAGACTTGGAACAACATCCAGAGCTCTTTATTTAGAATAATATGTTCAACTTCCCAGAAGCTACCAAGATATACAATAATAAAATATTGGTATGATGTGAACTTGTAGGAGGGTTTTTTGTTTTGTTTTTTGCTCTCATCAAAAGGTTGAGAAGTGTTGCTGTTGTTGTGTTCATTATCAGTGGGTGATTTTATCGATTTTTCACTCCCACTTTTCAGATTTTCAAAATATCAAGTTCTTTTAGTTCTGTTTATGAAGACATAAAATGCTGGTGGATTATCATAAAAAAACCAAACCTAACCAAATGAAACGAAAGTTTCATCCATCTGCACAAGTAAGATATTCACACAATACAGAATATGATGAGTCTGCCTGCTACGTGGTTGTTACAGATGAGAAGCTCATCAAAAGAAAAAGACAGCAAGACTAATTCAGCACCAGAAATGTGGATGGAGAATTCAAAACAGAGATTAAGGATTCAGGGTTTATTGCCTGGATGGACAAATCTGTGAATCTGGCTTTCCCCCATATCTATCTAAAAATATTATGAAGAAATATATGAATTTAAATACATTATTGTTTTAAATGATCCAAATGAAGTTCTCATCCACTCTTAATGTATACTTACCTCACCCCATTCTTATTTCATGTCTATAGCTTTGTGAGATGTTTTGAAAACTTATTTAAGAGGGAATAAGTATACATGTTCCATACATAACAGAAAGTGGTGCTTTACTCAAAATATTTTCAACATTTATAAAATTCCACTTGTTCTCACCCCATTCAAAACTTTATTGTGGCCAATCTGTAACCCAAAAGCAAGCTGACATCCTTATATTTTCAGTTGGTTACTGGAGGGAGCAGATGATCTAACTAAAAATGGGAAAATTCTGGGGCAAAGGTTGTGATTTTCATTAAAGGATACTTTCCTTTATCTTTGTAAACTATCCAAGACTATTTTTCTTCAAGTGCAAACCTATTCAGGATTTTTTTTTAAGTTTTGCTTAGCTGATCACATAGATATACAAGCAGAATCAAGTCTCTCTGTACATATATATTTCTGTTTTGTGAAGTCTCTTCCATCTACAAAGTCTCATTCCCAAAGGACACATTTAATCTGCACGGGCAGCAATGTAAAAAACAACCACGTGGGAACTGAACCGTAAGATAAGCTGTTTGTATGAAGTGGCTTCTCTTGCCACCCCAGCAAATTTCTGCCACACAATCAGAAGCAGGTTTAAATTGGTACAGGGAATAGTGTTGTGACTGTGAATGACTGATGTGAAGACCTGCTCCAGCTATGACAAGAAAAAAGAGTTTCTCAGTTGTTAGCAGCCACCCTGCAGAAACTGTTTTGAAGGGCAGTACAGAATTCAAAATAAAGACATTAAAAAGAAATTGTTTAACTTTCAGAATAGCTATGAATGTGGAATATGAATGGACTCACTCAGCAGGTTCTCTCTCTCTCCCTCTTTCACTTTGCTAAACTATCTAGTCTAATCTAGTTTAATCTAGTTTAATCTAGTCTAATCTAGCCTTTGAAAATCTAATGTCCAGGTGTTTCAATTCTGGAAGGATGTACTCTGGAAGGATGACATAACTGAAAGGCAGGCTGGGGAAGACTGGTTTTGTTGGAACTAGAGGTTAATTCTCTCTATTTTCCAGAAGATGGACCTTTCTGAATTTTTACTAGAAGATGTAGCATTTTTAAAACTTTACCCCAATGTTTGAGCTAACACAGAAGATGATAGGATATATAACTTTTACCTTATTAAGTTGTGTCTGTCTTTAAATGGAAATAGGCTTCATTATTTAGGTTTAAACAAGACTCAACCTAAGAACCCTTAATTGCCTCATTTGAGCATCCAGAGACTCTGAGCTAGAAAAAATGTGAATCACACTGAGGCAATACAAACCAATGTAGAAATCACAACACAAGCAACATTCCTCAGTAAGCTGAGGAATCATCAGCAAAGCATCTCCATGAAAATGACATGACTATCTGTCATGAGAAAATCTTCAAGTGTATATCCATACATGGGGAGTCCTTGGTGCTCTCTGAGCCTGGTGGTTTGCTTGAAGATGTTTCATTACCCAACTAGGTAACATCATCAGTGCTCACAGTTCAACCCTGAGCTATATATTCTCTTCTATTGAGATCCATACATCTCTGGAATCCTGATAATGCCAGATCTCAGTTTGGGATCAACTATGGAGCCAGATTTTCACTGACATAACAGTATGATTTACAAGTGGGATGAGTACCGACCTTTGCTTTTATGATGGGCTTGGCATACATATTGTCTGTGTAGTGAATGGGGGAACCTTCCATTCCTTTGGGTTCGTACATTGAAAGACTTAAAGGAAAACCAGAACTGTCAATCCAGGGACATGGGCAGAGATAGACAAAGCCTGTGAAAATCCAATCTTGAAGAAGTAGTCAGGGACTGGAATTTTCCCCTCTTCAGTGGGATTTTAAAAAGAGGCTCTATTTTCTTTTTGCTTGTTGTTCCTTTCAGAATTCCTCCCCAAGGCTGAATAATATGAAAGCCAGGGAAGAAAAGAATCCTCAACAGAGGAAACTCTGGATTAGAGACTAGGGGATTCTACATCAATCCAGGCACCAGTGGAATTAGATCAAGTGTAAATTTAATTTTTTAAAAAATGGATCTATGTGTACTTTGTAGGAGATCAGTTCTTCAGAAGCAACTGTTCTTCTCTTCTTCATTTTGTCCGTCTCCTTTGATGCCTTTTAACTTCTTTCTAGTTCTCTAACCTTGGTGTGCACAATGAAGTCTTAAATTCTTAAAGGATCAGCTATGATCATTCTATGAAAAAGAACCAGCCTTTAGCACACATCTTCCCATCCACTCAGAAGAAGGAAGTTTGCCACTTGCCTCCTTTCAAATACTGTAGTTCAGGGCAGAAGGACTCCTCTGGAGAAAAGTGGCTGGTGATACATTACCAAATTCCTGAGAGATGTGGGGAGACTCAGTATGGTTGTGGAGGGAGGATTTAGCAATCCTCTCACATGGGGTTCATATATGTAATCATGTACCCCAGAACAACTTGAATGGCTGAGGGATTGTCCATTATATAATTGAGATTCTAATAGTCAGGAGCTCAAACTCAATTTGAATTTAAATTTCCTGGCTTTTTGACAAGGTGTCCTTTAGCTAACTGTTTTGTTATTCCAATCCAATTTTTTTTTCAGTGTCACAATCATCCCACAATGAGAGCCAGATACAGAAAAAGGGGATAGCATTACAATAAGAAAAACAGGCACATAGTGCAGGAAAACATAGCACATGTTTTACTTTCTTATTTCTTACTTTTGTTTTAAAAGTAATCCTTGGTATTTTAACTTACTGGAACAGCTTGTCTCCAGTGATGAAGAAATGGGGGGCCATTGTCCTTGAGAAAATAATGTGTGCAAAGAAAGGCTTTGTCTTGTGCATCTAAATAAGATGACCTTGAGGCTTCTTTAATCTTTTCAATGAGTCAGACTGGTTATTTACATTAGCTTGATGACACACCATTCAGAATGAACCCAGCATTACAAAATGGGTGACAATTCAGAAATGAATCTACCCACTTTTGTTCTCTACTCATCATTTTATGAGACATCCCTTCTTCCTTGACTTGTGTAATGATAAAGTACATCCTGGAGTTTCATAACAGGATTTGGAATACAAATCAGGACCCAAAATGGGACACAATCCTACTCTATCCCTCGTGGAAGAGTAGAGTGAAAAAGATACTTCCTAAAGCAGGGGAAAAGAGAACCAATATGGTATTGTCATTAAGGTGTTTGACTAGGCCCTGAAAGACTCAGATTCAGATCCATGGAATCTCACACAGAAAGATGATTTCATTACAATTTCTCAGCCCAAACTACTCAAAAGATCACCTTTTTGGAGCTAAATCTGAAGGGCAATCTCTAATGAAGAAGCCTTGACCTCTTGGAGAAAAAGAGAGAGCGATTTCTAACAACAAAAACAAAAAGAAATACATTCCAAGCTATTTATTTCATTTCATTGCCAAGACTTTTATGCTGCTTCAGTTGCTCCCACAGTAATATGATAATAAATGTAATTATTATAATCATAAAAAAATCAATACTCATATAATAAAAACAACCATCATGTACCAGATCCAATAACTACTATTAATCTTAGCCCAGGAACAACCCATCACATATGCCTCAGTCCCCAAAAGTTCCTTGATGCAGCCTTGTTTCCCCACCTAGACTCTATCTGGTTTCAGAGATAAGCAAGCTGCAAGCTCAATGGGACTTTAAAGGTGGTAACCAACCTTTTGAATTACAGCCAGACTATAGGGACACATCCTAATCAGATACTGTATGATACTTCTAGAAATCCATATTATTCCAAACATGAAAGCTGTGTTTTTCCACACAGGTTTCCTGACATTCATCATTTATTTCAATAGAGAAAGTGATACCATGAGTTCAAAGAAATACACAGACAGATTTGTCCTTCTAATAAACAGATGAGGAATATATTGGAAGGAGGGAAGGCTGTTTATGCATCAAAAGTTCCAAGCCAAACTGGCATTATATGAATTTGTGGAATTATAGATTTGCAAGACTATAAAATTGGAGCCATGCTGGTATGAATTTTTTCTCCACTCCCAAAGGCCTGCCCAACCCATAATCCCAATCCTTGACAAAGGCATAGAAGACTTGGAATACTATTAAAATGCATGTTGATAAAAGCTCCTGTGATCTTGTTTCAACATCTGACAGAGAGAAGCTGACACTGTCAGAGGTTAGTGGCCATGGCAACCAACCCACTTATCCTCTCCCAACCACACAAGCATCTGTCTTCAGTATGCCTGATCTGCTCTAAATGATGAGGTTTCTGGGTTATGATGATAGCCATCCGTTCCAGCTGTCAACTGATCTTGTACTCAGAATCACTGATAAAGCTGACTCATGTTCCCCCTGCATATTCATTCCTTATTATTATTCATGTCTATAGCAGCAGACCTTTCCATGGCAATGTTGGCTTCAGTCCTCCACACAAGGTTTTGCCAAAAATACAATTCATGTTAATTATTTCTTCATTGTTTATTATTTCAATGCAAAGGAGAGGATGTGAAATCAGTTTTGTCAACAGCTTCTCTACATCAACAACACATTCATTTTTCACCCCCTTTAATTTGCAAGAGAGATCACCTTCAATCCAAAACTTCCAGCTTTCCCATGTTGATCAGACGGAAGAACGGAGGGCATTCAGGCTTCTACCAAAATTGCACAATCAAATAACAAGAGCATCATAGTACAGAATAGCCAGATTTTTCCAAGATGAGTTTGAACTCCTATTTAAGGAAGATAAAGAGCTTGCCACTGCTTCAAATGGCAGAATGAGGACTACATAATACAAGGAAAATGTGTAAGAACATTTTTAAAAAGAACCAGTTAATGGATTTATATACAATTTCCTGAATGAAAGGCACAGTATTATTTTATTTATTTATTTATATTTCAAATTTCCATCACCGCCCATCTCCCCCGAAAAGGGGACTTTTTTTTAGTAAATTATGTTATTTCATTTACCTTGTGTAAGCCTAGAAGGCAATGGCTCATTGTATATTTTCCCCCTTTATCAGTATGGTTACCTAATAGGGCTATGCAGCACTTCAGATTCTAAAGGCAAATGTGCTTTGGAACATGCAGGAATGTAATAAAATGTGGCAAAATGTAATACAATGTCTGTTATGGGAGCATGATGTTTATTAGATTCATATTTAACACAACTACGGGACTATACAACAGAGACAATAGTGTCTCCTCTGAAGCTTTAACGTTAACTATTGCTTATTTTTACATATTGCAGTAATATGACTTCACATAACTGTTTTTGTAATACCCCATTTTAGAAATGATGCAACTGAATCCCTTGTAGAACCCAACAGTTCTGCCATCTTCTTCTCCATCTGCTTAACTGAGTCGGGATCATTCCGCAGAGATGTAGAGAGAGCTCACATAAAAGTGTTTAAGTACTATCAGGCAAAGCTACAAGGTTACCTACAGTATGGCCTGAAAAAGGTGTGACATCTACCTTACGTTCTTTAACTGTAGATACCAAAGAATGGAATATTATGGATGAAAACAGCTTCTGTATGCAGAAGAAAGATGTATTCACACTGGGAAGTATTAAAGGAACACAAAATAGTTGCTAATTTAAATCTACATACGTAATCTTGTGAAGTACTACGAATCAGAGATGGAGGAGGAGAAGGAGATGATCAAAAAAGGGATCCAACTTTTTATTCAGTTTCCTTTCAATTATTATACAGCCCATTAACATAATATGCCAGTTGAAAGTAATTGGGCATTGGGCAAATGTTGATCACCTAATCTAACTATCAGCTTTAAAAAGTGGCCTTCTTTGAGTATTATTTCTTCAATTAACAACAACCTGCTGATTCAAATAGCAAGATCTTTTGCAATATGTAGGGGCCATGTACAGGAACATCTGGATATAGGAGGAAGAAACATAGACATTGAGGCTCAGTGTGAATTATAAATCATAACAGAATAAGATGTGAAACATACTTTCCTGAGAGAGAGTATTGATGTCTCAGTTCTCTGTTATTAATGGGACATTTCATCTGGTGTATTATCTACTGGGAGATAAACTGCTGAACAGCAT
This sequence comes from Candoia aspera, assembly GCF_035149785.1. Taxonomy (NCBI): domain Eukaryota; kingdom Metazoa; phylum Chordata; class Lepidosauria; order Squamata; family Candoiidae; genus Candoia; species Candoia aspera. The sequence continues at coordinate 59,689,322 of NC_086159.1, read as the reverse complement.
GGGATTTTCAACAAATTAATCACATGCAGGCTTGTAGAAGATGCAGGAAATAACAATGGGCTCTGCTATCTTTGTCCTAATCCTAAGTAACAGACAAGAGTTAGTCAATGCGTTTATAGAAGATATTTTGTGGAACTATTACTATGTCCTGATGGAGTTCTGGATCTTGCTGGAAGCTAAAGTGGATATAATCCAGCGTGTATCTTGCATTTCAGAAAAACTGATTTTAATAAACTCAGGAAAATAGTAGGCAAGATTCCATACATAGGTATATGAATGGGAAAGCAAGCTCAAATGTGTTCCTGCAAGAAGCACAAAATTCTACTGGGAAAGTAAAGTAGGATGATTAAGATAATCACCTACCTTATTTGTCTCTGACTGGACAGACTTTGTGCTGTTGAATGAAGAAAACATTTACAGAATTGCCATGTTCCCAACCCTTCAAGCAAGCAAGCAAATTAAGAGGATACATTTAAAGTTTGATTACATTTTAAATAATGATCACTGTATATACAAAAACACCTTTTTATAGCTTCTAATGTTTTCATGAACATTGTTTACAGACTCCAAAACTACTTCAGCAATGATAGATAATGGTGGTACATTAACCTCTGCAGAATGTATTCATTTTTGAGCAATTTCCAGGAAATGTTTTTACTATTACAAATTTTCCTTGATCTTTTCTGCAGAAACATTTCTTCCTATGCGCTGCATGCAAAGCACCATTTCTAAAATTCAAGGGTGAAATATTTAAAATACAGAGATGCACAGGATCACATTGCTTAAGTCTTTGGCTATGTTTTGCACATTAACAGATTTGACTGGAGGTTTTTAAACATGTTTACTCAAATGAGCCGATTATCCTGCAGAGTTCCTCTTGATCTTCATCTAAGGAGGGGACGAAGAAATGCTTTTAAACAAAGGTTTTAATTTCCCTTGATCTGTCTGTGTTGGGAGATTAACACATAGAAAGCTGCATTACACTAGGTCAGACCAATGCTCCACAATGCTGAATTCATAATCATAGTCCAACAATAAGGGCATCAAGCTGAGGTCTCTAAAACTTCAGACTGGCCATACCATGAGATGGCAGGGATTAAACCATTTTTGCCTGAAAAGCTATGTGACTTAACATCTGAATCAAGTACTAATACAGTACCACATATAGGAAGCAAAAGCTTTCTAACAGGCAAATTTCTACAGAACCCAAATCCATACATATACTCTGCGTTCATTCAGAATAGAATGTGGCTCCCTATTTTAATTTAGGGTTCAGCCATGGGATAGATGGATGGATGGATGGATGGATGGAAAAAAAAATCCCTTTTCACCCCTATGGGTGGTACGTGTCTTCCTCAGCCTTGGGTCCTCTACCAGAGGCCTGGGAGTTTGAGGTCTCTGCACAGTACCTTAGCTATTCCTAGCATTGCACTCTTCCGGACAGAGAGCTCTGATGTTGCTCCTGGGATCTCTCAGAGTCACTCTCCCAGCTTGGGAGTCACAGCCCCAAGTGCCCCTGCCACCATTGGGACCACTTTGGCCTTCATTTTCCCCATCCTCTCTAATTCCTCCTTCAGGCCCTGGTACTTCTCCAGCTTCTCATACTCCTTCTTCCTGATGTTGCTGTCACTTGGCACTGCTACATATATCACCACTGCTGTCTTCTGGTCTTTGTCTACTACCACGATGTCTGGTTAATTGGCCAGTACCTGCCTTTCTGTCTGGATCTGGAAGTCCCACAGGTTCTTAGCCTTGTTATTCTCCATGACCTTCTGTGGAATCTCCCTTCTGGACTTGGGAGGATCAAGCCCATACATTGTGCAGAGGTTCCTGTACACAATGCCAGCTACTTAGTTGTGTCATTCAGTGTATGCTGTTCCTGCCTGCATCTTACACCCTGCCACTAAGTGTTGGACTGTCTCTGAGGCCTCTCTGCACAGTCTGCACCTTGAGTTCTATCTAGTGTGGTAGACCCCTGCTTCTATGGATCTGGTGCTCAGTGCCTGTTCTTGTGCTGCTATGATCAGTGCCTCAGTGCTGTCTTAATCCAGCCCTTTCCAGCCACTGGTAGGATTTCCCACTGTCAGCCACCTCAGCTATCTGTCGATGGTACAACCCATGCAGGGTCTTGTCTTGCCATGACACTTCCTCTGCTTGATCTTCCTTCCATGTCTGTTGCTGCCTCAGGCATTTTCTCAACAGCGCAACTTTAGGTGCCATCTTACTGATGTACTCCTGGATGCTCTAGGTCTCATCCAGGACAGTGGCTTTGACACTCACCAGACCCCGCCTGCCCTCTTTCCGCCTGGTATATAGTCTCTGGATGTTGGACTTGGGGAGGAAGCCTCCATACATTGTGAGGAGCTTCCTGGTCTTCACATCAGCAGCCTCCATGTCCTCCTTTGGCCAGCTCACTATACTGGCAGGGTATCTGATGACTGGCAGGGCATACATGTTGATGGCATGGATGTTCTTCCCATTGACCTGGGTCTTCAGGACCTGTCTTATCCTTTGGTGGTACTTGGATGTTGCTGTCTTCCTTGCCTCCTCATCGTGGTTCCCATGAGTCTGTGGGATACCAAGATACTTGTAGCTGGTCTGTATGTGGCCTGCTGGTAGTTCCACCCCATCAGTCTTAACTACCTTCCCTCTCTTTACTACCATCTGGCCATACTTCTCCAGTCCGAATGACATCCCAATGTCCTCACTGTAGATCCATGTCAGGTGGATCAGTGAGTCGATGTCTCGTTTGCTCTTAGCATACAGCTTGATGTCATCCATGTAGAGGAGGTGGCTGGTGGTAGTTCCACTCTTGAACTTGTATCTGTATCCAGTTCTTGTGATAATCTGGCTGAGGGGGTTCAAGCCCATGCAGAATGCATGCACACACACACATACACAATTGACCTCAAACATAAATGTATCTACAGATCATATTGTCTTGTGAACACAGCACAGTATCTCATTCTATTTCTCAAGGAAACAAAGACGATTTCAGTCTTTTAAATGACTCCTGACTGGTTTGACAGAATATCAGGTAGCTGCTGCTTCCCCAGATGACTCCTGCTGTCTGCATTACTGAAAAACAGATGAATAAAGAATGTGTAACGAATAATTGATGGAAAGGGAAGCAGTATGTCAAGATACAGAATGGCACATGGTTCTACAATTGTGCCTCTGTGCCAGCTTGAATGATAATTCTTCAGCTTACAAAGTTCTGTTCAATGCATTGTCATACTGGGAATCAGAAATAAAGAACGTAATGATGTTGAAGATTATTAGTTGATTTTTAAAATGTAGGTTTGTGAAATTTTGTCTCTTGGAGCAGGGCTGGATCTACTGATTTTATCGATGTTAATAAACCTTTTGCAAATGCATTTTACTGACAAATGGGAATAGAAAAGGGAGGATGTGTTTCATAGTGTCTCTCCCTGCCATGTTTTCTGGCTAAATGTATCCACTTTCTCAGCTGCTAGCACTAGTAAAGGAATAAAGCAGTCACTATACATTTTCCCCCATAAAGTTTCAAAGGGACAATTAAGTTGAGGAAAGAGTACAGGGGAAAAGGCTAAATATGTTTGTTTGTTTTTTCAGTTGTGTTGAGCTAGATTGAAATAATATATCTAGTGCCAAATTCAGACACACATCTTGGATGATATATTTTTGTCATTGGTCTAAGGTACAAGAAATTAAAGTTTGAAACTAAGTTTGGCAGTCTGGCTCCTCTCTTAATCTTGAGGGACAGAGGCATGCAAAATGCTGACATGGGAAATGAGGCAATGAGTCAATAAGATATTATCAAATCAGTAGGTGTACACCACTCAAATGTTCAATTTTAACTTCCATTATCTCTCACCACTAGGATATGTGCAAGGGCTGATGAGAGATCTGACCATCTGGAAGGCCACACATATATAAATCCATTAAGGGAAAAGTAGAAAAATGTAATTTTGAAGGGGTGGAAGGTTTACTTAGATGCTTGTTCCTACATTTGCCCAAACTCTTCTTTCTCGCCTCTTTTTTTCCTTTTGCCCCTTTACACACAGAAAGCAAGAACCACACTAAGAAAAATGTGTTCAGGCAAAGGTAAATGGTAGGGAAAATTGAATTTTTCAGAAGTCTATTTCAGTGAAAAAAGGAGCAACACCAACTAATACCTGTTTTCATATCCTATGGGAGAAATGCAGTTTCTGAGGGACTTCAAATCCAGAGAAGGACATGAGTTCCTGTTACTCTCCCTTGTATTCTGAGTGTGAACTGCTGTATAAATTAGAACACATACAAAGATCCTGCAAGAACACATTTCTGGAAACTCTGATGTGAACTGATTGTACATAAATAATTACATCTCATTCCATTCCCTTTTACTGTACGATATGTTCCTGTGTGAGCCCAATGAATGCATAATATTATACCCACTTCCTTCCTGAAACTTTTTTGAAGCTTCCTTTGTTTCTGAAGCTGCCAAAGAAGATCAGAACAAGCCTGACACTAATTTAACTATGAATCCTTAGAGATTCAGTGCATTTTTAAATCTCATAATATCCATATTGAACAAGCAAGTCACCTCAAGCTGACACAATTAAGCTTAATTAGTGCAACCTTTATTCTGAACCTCTTTGCCCAAAGGGACTTGACTTGACAATTTTAGATAATAGTTGATTATAAATGTCAGATTATCCCTCATATTATTATGGCACTGAAAGAAAGTCCCACAGCAATAACAATTCATTCCTGCTACTAGCACAGCTAGTATTTTACCTCAGAAGTAGGTGAAAAGTGCCAAAAGATTCAAGGTGTAGAAGGAAGGCAGGAAGGCAGGCAGGAAGGGCCAAAGCTTAAACTTACTTGCACTGTTCATTTACTTCCGTGTAGTTTACACAGCTTTTTCTGCTTTTTTAAAAAGCTGATATTTGTCTTGCCAAAATATGCTAAGAAAAAAGAGAATAATTACACCTCCAAATGATCCAAGAAGTGGTTAAAATGGAAAGTTGTGCATTACATGGCCCTTCAGGCACAAATGGGTACATATAATATGCAGATGCACACTTCAATCATATATCCACTGGTATAAAAGTCAGCCCAACATTCACACACTGCATGAAGGCGTCAGTGGGTAGCCTTGGAAAAATTAGGTGGCGCAAATTGTTGTCCAAGGCCTTCTGGTAATGCAGTGATATTTCCACATACAGGGATACCAGTTTAGTTGTCCTAACAGTCAGAAATCATGCTGAGACAAGGAGTAGGTCTCTAGTGTTTATTACTGCTACATAAGACAGAATCCTAACAAACTGAAGAAGCGTGGGAAAAACCCAGACAGATAAACCCCGAAAGTTAAGGCGGGTCTGATCTGTGTCTCTTTGAATGGCTGCTTAATTCCTCAGTACTACGCATGCATTTTCCCCCCTGGATAGAGGCCCCCTCCTGCTCGCCATCAGTACTCATGACATTAGTTCTGCTTCCTTCTTTTTTTCCTTGAGGAACTTAATGGTGGGAATAGAAGGCCTCTGGGGGGCAAACAGTGCCCATTTCCACCGTCAACACTTCACAAATTCAGGAAAAAAGGAACCAAAATGGTATTGCTGCAGTTCTGCTGAAAAAAAATTTGGCCGTGGGATGGAGATGGGATGTTTTGAGGATAGAGGTGAAAGCAGTAAGCTTCCCAGGAGCGCCTGGCTTCTATTTCGACTTTATTTTGGGAATGGAGGAACTCCCACCACGAAAACCCCAGCCATCTACCATTAAGTTTTAGGAAGGCCATTTTGGAGTACAGTGGGGTGCCAAGGAGCATCTGATTTTCACACCCCTGCAATAGACCATAATGCAACGTGTTTGGTTTTGGCTTAGCATAATAGTTTAAACAAACACACTGGAGCTTCCAAGATATTTCTTTCCCAGAGCAGGTTTGCATATCATGATAACCCAAAAACACTACATTATGGTTTAGCAGTGTGTGTAAATAAGGTATATGCCAACGTAATGCTTGGCCAGGAATTTCCTAACTATAGACAATTGAGCTTACTACAGATGACAAGTTTGTACCTAATGCTAAATCATTGTGGGTAGGGTCATATACCTTCTTAAGCCACAGGGCACAAACCACACGAAGTCTGATTTTATTTTTCCTGAAATTATTTTTCAGGAGATTTTCTATGAAAACACTAAACCGAGAAAAAAGTCCAAACTTTGAAGAATGGCAAATTTAGCATCTTGCATTATATACTGAAGCTTCTTATGAACATAAATGAATATTAATGTCTTCTTATTGAGAAATGGATATGTAAGGATTTGTTGCCTTCCTCAGACTAATTGGGGCTAAAATCTCTCTATGTGGCTTTGAGCTTTAAGGATAAAGCTCCTTTTCACACAAATGCACTGGTAGCCACAGAGTGTGTGCGTGTGCGTGCATGCGTGTGTCTGAAAAAGCAAAATGGCAGTTGTGAAAGTGCAATTGTGGTCTCACTCTTTTTGTTCATGTGGATGCAGTGCCAAAATGGAATGGTGGGGGGGTGGATCTGTCTGTCTGCCTGCCTGTCTGTCTGTCTGTCTGTCTGTCTGTCTGTCTGTCTGTCTTTCTTTCTTTCTTTCTTTCTTTCTTTCTTTCTTTCTTTCTTTCTTCCTTTCTTTCTTTCTTTCTTTCTTTCTTTCTTTCTCTCTCTCTCTCTCTCTCTCTCTCTCTCTCTCTCTCTTTCTTTCTTTCTTTCTTTCTTTTTGGCTAAGCATCCCTTCTATCTTTTGTATGGTTGCTTATGGATGGGCTTTTATCTTAATAGTGTTGGGGAAGAAAAAGATAGGACTCCTTAGTTACCTTGCTCCCAATAATTAAAAAAAAAGCTGAATATAATTGCATTCATTTTAAATGTATAATAATTAAGTGAGGGAGGGGTGGAAGGAAGGAAGGAAGGAAGGTCAACATGTTCAACCAAGAAATAGCAAATAGAAAATAAGGCTTGTGTCCAGAAAATAGGGACAGATGGAGCAGATGTGACTCTCTTTTCCCAACTTGCTAGATTTTAATTAAAATGTAGTTTGGAACCTAGCAGAGATTATGCTGGGTCACACAGAACTATTACTGAAAGGTTAGGAGGATGTTTGCAAAGGAGGTCAGTTAGCAGCAGGGGGTTTCCAAGCTTCATGATAGGCTCCAGCTATATATAATCTTTATCAATGACCTACACAGGATGCTTCACAGTAGGAAAGAATACCTGAGGACAACCCATTTATTCTGACCTTTCAAACCTAAGGAGCATTTTTATGGATGTTCAGGCGGCATTAATAAAAATAGGAAATGTAAATAAACCATTTAAATACTTGTTCAGTGGCAGCATCAGAATCCTCTTCTCCATCCCTTCCGCTGCCAAAAAAGAAAGTTCGGTATTGAAAAATCAAGGTTAATTTCTACGTGTGGAGGAAGATTTTATGTCATATTAGATTTCTATTTTTTTTTTTAAATGGCATATTTCACATTAATGCTCTCATCTCAATCACTTTTCATCTGATGGAAGTTCTATGGATTTTTATGGATGAACTTTAAGATAAGTATGTTTATGATTTTAATTAAAATTGAATTCTTTTAATTTTCACTGCCTGATTCCTATTAATCTAGATAGGTCCACGTCCTTCCATTGTTTGAAGTTATCACAGGTTTATCTAGAAAAATCTTTTTTTTCTATTTGAATTGATTCTTGCCCTGGATTGTTTCATTCTTTTGAGATTCCTATTATACCTTGCAGAGGGCATTCGTGCATGAATATACTTGATGCTGGCAGAGGGCATCTTTCAAACTGCAGCAAGATTGTGGTTCAAACACATATGTTCCATTCCTGCCCACATAGTTGCTCTTCCTTTGCGATGAAATGGACGAACAATATGTAATTAATTTGTAAGTCAGAGTTCAAAACAAAATGAATCAATGCAAAGATAACAGGAAAAACAAATAGACTAGGAAATTATTCTTTTGACTTGGTTTAATTCCATTCCTGATACCCACAGCTCACATGCAGTTTTTATGGCTCTTAATTTGTTCCTTAGGTGATTAAAGTAATTCAGGCTGGTGGTGCTGTCTGATGAATATCTCAAGAGGATTCCTCAGTGGCTTCATCCTAGAGAATAAAACTTTCTTACTGACAAACTCCTGTAAAAGATTTTTTTCAGCTAAATGTTAACAGCAAAATTCTTATTACAGCACCTTTTTTTCTGAAAACACTGGAATTCGAAGCAAAGAGGACACTACCTTCCACTGTAAATGTGGGTTTGCTTGTCTTCTTTCTGGAATCCTTAATCTGTGTTCCTTCTAAATAATGGTTCCTTGAAATAGATTTGGAGGCAAATGATTAACGGTTAGGTTAAAGAAACATAAATATCCAGGCCAGAAATAAGTAACGCCAAATATTTTACTTCTGTAATTCAAGACTAGGTACAAATGTTTACTGATTCTGGAAGAAGGGTGGGCAGGAATATGATAAAAAGTTCACTGATGGAGAAAATTCAACATTCCTCTAGTTCAATATCTTGGTTTCCATAGTTATCATACCAGGTTCCTCTGGGAAACCAGAAGCAACACATAGAGGCAATAACTCTCTCTCCACATTTGCTTTTCTGTAGTAGGTACTTTATGAAGCCCAACTGCCTCTGCACCTGGGGTTTTAGCTGTGCTACTTTAGAATTTACAAATTTCTCAACAAATCAAACCCCAGGGAAATTTTAAACTAGTGGATGTAGGAAATAAACATCAAATATTCTTCCAAATACCATATGTAACTTACCTGAATAGCCTGTGCAAATTTAGACTGACATTGACATTGGGTTGGTGGGTCTTGTTTTGATCTTGGAACTCAGGCAAACATGAAACCATAATCTATTGAGCTCTAAAGGAAGGACATGAGGACTTCCTAATCATAAAACAAGGGCAGAATTTTATTCACCCCCCCACAAACAACTGAAGAATAATCAGAATCTTCACATTCTATTTGTGTACATACAAATGTGTACTACTGTCATGGAAGTAAACTATATAACGGTCTCACTTTTCCATTCTTGAAAAATGGTTCAACATGAACAAAACACTGGCATAAGAACAGAATGCACTGGAAATAATCTGATTATAGAACTGGTTCCTTAGTTTCCTTATCTTTAGGACTCCTGCTAGATGACATGGACAAGACCATATTTCACAATATGTTCTTGTTACTGCTTTATTAGTCACTAATAATTAACAAAGATCAACACAGAAAAGGGCAAAGCGTTTGTTGGTGGGTTAGTGGAAAATGGGCTATGAGAAGACAAGACATACATAGAGAAGATTAGGAGCTATTGTAAGAATTAGAACAGCTTTACAATTTACTGGAATGAGTGGTATTATTGGAGCAGAGTTCTGGGAATATTGACATTTTAATGCATGTTTGAGAAAGTAGAAGCTCTATCTTTCTGATGTGGAATTAACTTTATAGTAATTATACTGGACAGCAGAGTTCATTTGTTTAAAAATGTCATTGGAATCTATAGGTCCCCTTACTCCAGTGCAAATCCACTATATTTTATAGGGAAAAGCTGCTTATAGTCCCACACTTCTAACAGGTGAGGGGGCCGAAGGTAGAAGGTGCTGCTTTTCTGTGACGGCACCAGTGCTTTGAAATGTCCTTCTGAGGGAGATCAGGCCAGCCTGCTGCTGGTGTTCCTCTTGCTCATGTTCAGGGAAATGCTGAAAACAGAGTTTTTCTAGAGGGTATTCTCTTAACACGCATGTTTACTTATTTTACTTTTCATTTGTTGTTCTTGCTGTTTGGGGCATGCATATGTGTGTGTCTTGTGATATATATATTTTAAGCCACCAGAGACATCAGGTTATGGTGAGGTATAGGATGATAGATAGGAGAGAGAGAGGGAGGGAGGGAGGGAGGGAGGGAGGGAGGGAGGACCTTGATGGAGATAAGCAGAAGCAGTTGCCTAGGCATTTTTAAAGTCCAGAACGTCCAGATAACATTCAGAAGTACCTCAGACAGACACTTCCCTAATTCACTGAAGTATAAGGGGGCAAGGGAGGTACAGCACGATCAGACTTGCAACATTCAGAAGCCCTATTTCTGGGGTTCCATAGGGTTTGACACTGTCTCCCCTCTTGTTTAAGATCTACATGAAACTGTCGGATGATGTCATCCATTGGTTTAGAATTGGGTACATTCAGTATGCTGATGATATACCCAATTGTGTATCTCTACTCTGGGCTGACCAGCTGAAGCTGCTGAAGTGCTATCCAGACGCTGTGTTCCCCATTGATTTTGCTTTCCAGAAACCTGCTGGGAAGGTAAAAAATGGTGATCACATGACCCTGGGACACTGCAGTAGTCATAAATGTGAACCAGTTGCCATGCGCTTAAATTGTGATCATGTGACCACGGGGATGCTGTGATGGTTGTAAGTGTGTGGACAGGCTGTAAGTCGGTTTTTTAAACACTTTTGTAAGTCTGAACTGTCACTGTCACTAAATGGACAGTTGTTAAGCGAGGGCTACCTGTAGCAGCTGTATGCCATTGAAGGCAAATTTAGAAAGGTACTGGGGTATCTTAATAGAAAGAAGAGAGTCATAATGTAACTTTAGAGAAAGAGAGCCTTCTGCCTTCAATCCTTAGTTTTAAGCTTTTTCCAGAGCCTTTTACTATTACTAAATTAATAACTGTCTCTGTATTTATTCATTTATTCATTCATTTGATATTTGCTGTTACATTGACTCTAAGTGGCTTACAAGAAACAATGTACAAATACATAATATAGTGATAAAAATAATTCTTAATGTAGCCAACAATAAAATACAATCAGCTATTATAATATGTCCTTTTAGCAGTTATTCCATATAATGACAGCACATTGACAAATGCATTGGCATTTCCATTATTCCTATGCTTATTTTCCTTTAAAGAAAAAGAAGGAAAAATAATGAACAAAGAATATACTTCTCACAGCAAAGTGTGTTACCCATGAATGCTAATGTGGATTAAAAGGTAGCATGTTGATACCACTTCATCTAAAATATTTGAATTGGCAGGAAATTATTACAGCTCAGTGACTGTAATACTCTTTTAACTGCAGTGAACCTCAAGGATGCAATATTATTTAAGATATTTTGGGAAAGCATAGGATGTATAAAATCATAAATGTCAGAATGAGCTGTGAATCTTGAAATGGACTGTTATAGGAATTGAAATTAAAAATAAGGTGCAAACATTTAATTGGAGTTGTAATTATGATTGAACAAATGGCCTAACAGATGATGGATGGCTGACAAATGCTATTCTGTTAAGTTCAGGCATTATTTTGAAAATAACGGAAGACTGAATACTGAAAGCAGTTTAACTGGAGTGCATTATGTATAGAAAGAATCACCAAAGACCCAAACTCAGGAGCTGCAAAAGGCCAAGGTTGTTCAGTTTTCCATTAATTATAATAGTTTTGATTCTTAATCTTAATTATCATGAAACAGGCAAGCTTCAATAACTTGGTTAACCTTGTATTAAGTTAGGAGGTAGCAAACTTTTTTCTGACTAGGAACACATTCCTCCAGAGATAATCAGTTGGTGAGGTGCATAGCGATAGAAATAGTAGAAACAGAAATAGTAGCTAGAACCAGAAATCTATTCTGGTCCTTACCCCCCACCCCTGCTTAAAAAAAATCTGACATACTTTTCTCTCTTTTCTCAACAGCAAGCTGCCGGAAAGAAGAAATAGCTCTTCTGAGGTCAAAACTCATGTCTTACATAGGACTTTGGGAACTAGGTTGAAACCCTCATAATATAAGTAGCCCACTCCTGCAGGAAGTCATACTGATATTTTTTTGTTTATGCTTACCAGGATGTTTGAAACCACACATTTGTAGTAAGGAGTCTTCCTTGAACATTTGTTTGTTTCAGGTTTGAATGTAGCCTCTTCCTCATTCCAGTTTCCCGCTGATTTTTTTCAAATTCCCAAGGCCTTTGTTCACCCCCAAGCCCAAATGCCATGCTGATGTCAGGTTCTAAAACTAAAATACATGGTAAAACATTCAGTTGCATATCTGTTAAAACATTTTTATTTCCCTTTTCTATTTATTGCACTGTTAGGGGAAGATCATCATGGCGAAAGCCTATCTGTGTGATCGCTAAGTGTTGATCCCAACTTGATGGCACATAATCAATTAATCAATGAATCAATCATTGTGTTGCACTCACTTTCAGAAAGATTCCCAGATCACACACTAAACTCTGAGAAGAAGATCTGCCCTGTAGTTGCTGTTGATTTTTAGACATGACTAGGAACATGAATATACTGACCTTTGAATGATGCAAGTTACTGTGGTTTATATATGGAATATAGGATACCGTTACCTAAAGATGTCACTTTGACTCAATCCATACTGTGACCCCAGCAAGCATACGTCACCCAATAATCATCTGCATAACAAGCGACTTTTCTAGATGCTACACTACAACTAGCATCCAGCATTTGGGGGCAGGGGGTATACATTCTGATGCAAATGGGTGGTGTTAATTGCCCACCAACATTTCTCCATAAAGAACACAGAATGAAGCATGTGCAATGGAGGATAGCCTTGTCACACTCATTGGAGCTGCAGCACAGTGGCCTGTTCAGAGCTGGAAAGGATATCTCTCTGACGGGAGGTGGGTGGGTAGTTGAACTATGCTGGAGCAGTAATCAATTTACAATTATGAATTAGCTTCTAGGGATAACTGCAGTGGCTAGAGTGGAACTAAGCTGGATATATTTGTAAATCTGGGCTCAGGATGCCCTAACACCATACTTTTATCTCTCTTCCTCGGTAATTTCAAAATTCTTTTTATTATTATGATACATATTTAGAGGAGCTTAAATGACACTTTGGGAAACATTTTTTATTGCTACTGATTTATTTTAATTGTTAGTTGATTTAGATTGGTTTTTTGTTGGTGTTTATTTACTCTGGAATACAAACTTTGAAATTAATAATTTCATTATGTTGGAGAAACTGTATAATTTTCTCTACAAGTTTGGAGATGAATAGAAATAAAAAGCGCCTCCACTGATTCTAATCTGTGTGCATTAATAATACACAACTGTAATTTTCCCTTTCCTTTATTTTTCATGGTGGTTTTGGCTCTGATTTCCTTTGTTGCAATGAAACTGGGGGAAGACTCTTAGATCACATGTTCACTTGTTAACTGAATGGAGAACATTGTATATGAGCAGAGAGTCCTTTACTCCTTGCTTAAATGGGGGAGAATTTAAATTTTATTTATTTATTTATTTTTAATCAAATTTTTATCACTGCCCATCTTCTGCCCCCCTCAGAGTACCAAGCAGGGGACACTCCCCCCCAATATTTATGGATATTTTTGAAAGAGAAAATAGGTCATAGAGCATCAGAAGGGGACCATGTCATACTTTGCACTATGCTGTAGTGTTGTTTTAGTTTTGAGTATTGTGTGAACTGGGCTACCGGTTTTTATTCAACAAACCATGGTTAAAATACATGATGATTTTATGTATTTTATGTATTTTTAGAACTCTCCAGCCCTTGTATCCTACTTTACATGAGACTGTTCTCCATTTGAACAAAAACAAGATGTTTATCAACCATTACTATCTGAAAATCAGACTTGAAAAGGCATCTGGATTGGGGGGAACATCTGGATAGGGAAGGCTGATTTTAAAAGATTTCATGTTAAAATTCTATTTAATGTCAGGGAATAACTTTTAGCCTCAGCAGGTGGCAGCAGCTGGCTGATTCTGATGGGGCTCAGAAGTTAAGCAGGGTCAGATGTGATTAATGCTTTGATGGGAGGCCTCCAGGGAATTTCATGGCTGAAGACCAATGCAAAGTTGAAAACAGTCACAGAAGACAGCAAAGCACTCCCATATTTTTGCCAAGGAAAGTGCATGGATGTATTTATTCTTTGTTTCTCCTCTTCTGCCAATATGTAATTAGCCACCTGAAATAGGGGAGAAATTTCAAGGAGAATCCCTCTCCCTAATTTTAATCCTAAATAGGATTATATGCCATATTGGATATAGCAATAGCTATAGATATAGCCATAGCAAAGGAGAGATTATGGAAAGAAAATGTAAAGGAAGAATTCAACATCTACCTTCTGATCTATACCCACTTTTCCTTGTGAAATCCTTTTTCTTTCTTCCCATCTATCTAGTCTATGGATGTTTGACAAGACCTTGTATTTGGGAGCGTAAATGATCTGTGCAGCAATGTCTGGAGATGTCCTTTCAGATTATGCTTCAGATTGATTCACAGTTTCTTTGCAACCTATGTGAATTCTTCAGGCACAAGAGGACACTTGGAGTGAGCTTCAAGAATCACAACTCTACATACAGAATCCTAGCCATCTTTCTGAGACAATTGCTAAGTATACTTTTTCAATATCTCAGTTCTGGCCTGGAGATCAGAAATAATGCTTTTCTAAATCTCATGCTAAATTATAAATAAGCAAAGTCTGCTGTGATTTGTCCTGCCATGCAAATGGATGAATCTCAGGAAGTTGCACTGTAAGCAGGAATATAAAAGAACAAATAGGACATACAAGAAATATTCTAAAATGCAGAGTTCCAGTCAGTCAGCCAACCAAGCCCTCTTCAGTGATTGTATATTCCATTTCATTTTCATTCTCCCCAGTTTTTCATCCCACCCATCTGCCTTACCCCCCAGTCCAGATGCCTGTGTGAGATAAGCATGCTAAATTCTTTCAGAGCTGTCTGGGAGAGCTTTTTCTTTATGGTTTTCCCTTTTTTCAGATATGTTTCTATAAATCTTTCAATTCCTTGAAATCCTGCTGATACACTGTCATCAGCATGAATAGGTTATTTTGACTGCATGTACTGTATTTAGGCTGACCATATTTCCTTGAGACAAAAACGGGACATTGGGATGGCAAAACGGGACGGGGTTAAACTTATGTAATATTCCATATTCACGAAAAAGACGATAAAAAAGGTTATCGACAGTAAGCTGGGAAGGTGCAGGAGGGGGAGGTGGGACAATGGTTGGGTCCAGAGAGGCTGGTGCAGGGGTGGCGTTGGGCGGAGAGGTTGCAGGAGGGCTGAGGGTGGTGATGAGCTGGGACGGGAGGACAGGAACAGAGGAGTCTAGTGAATGGTTGTCCCCAACAACCTGTTCCTCTCTGGCGCACCCTTTTATTTTATTTTCTTCCTGACATTTTGGACTGAGAGCCAATCGGCTTCTTTTCTGCTGGGCGCACTTTTCCAACCGTCTTCCACTGCACTGATTGGCAGCAGCAACTCTTCCTGTTGCTCACCGCCGATCAGCTGTTCCTGCGGTTCCTGCTCTAGGTTTCCCACCGGATTGAGTACTACTGCCAAGTCAGCCTACTTTTCAATTTCACTTTCACTTTCAATTTTTTCCCACTTTTCCCAATAACAGCTCCAATGTTTTTAAAAAACAGACAAAATTGCCATTAATATTAAAACTATGGGAAGGTTGGGAAATGTTAAAAAAGCGGGACTGTCCCATTCAAAGCGGGATGTATGGTCAGCCTAACTGTATTTGATATGCATAGTTAATATAATAATTTCTGTGAAACAAGGCTATCATATAGTGTTTAAAACACAATTTAATTGAATGTAGCTTAAAAATAAATAACAAACTGATTATTTTGAAAATACTCCACACGGTCAAATCACTTCTCATCATATAGTCTCCAAGTGAACTACATAAATCAATTTCCCCTTTATCAAATGTTTGCCCTCTTGCACAACTTCCCTTCAGAATTATGGAGAATATTCCTGTATCTTTCCCAAGCAATCTTTCATGAAATAAGAAAAATTCAAATCTTATGAAACTCTATCCGCAGGATGATTATTTGGTACATCTTAATAATAATAAAGGGCAATTTAGAAAAGAGCAATTGAATAAATGAAATAAAAACAGAAATAAAATAAAAATAAATGAAAACATACCCAACATACTTCTCAGACCTGCTCTGGAGTGCTGGGCAAACCCCTGGAGCAAATTTAAAGAGGTGGGGGAGAAAACATACAGCTCAGCTTATTTCACATTACATTGTTTCCCCAATACACAAAAAACTATGTAAGAAAAAAAACAGCTATATTGATTAATTGCATTATGTTGTCAAAACTACACATAAATTGAGAAATTGGAAAATGAAAAGCAAATGCAACTTTTTATGACTAGATTGACGTCACTGACTTCAATTGTTTAACTTACATATTTCTTTTCACTTTGTTATTGTTATTTGAAATAGTAGTATTACATCCACCTTAGATGCTATCTGCAAAGGGGAAGAAGAATATAACAAATGTTTATTTTTGAAATTGTCAAGTTCAAATAGAATTCTATAATTTGTACTGAAAATGAGCTGGCTCCTCAGGTTTAGAGTTCAGTCATCCATTTGTGACTTCTTTATACTGAAATTTATACTGAAATTCGGCTTTCCCTGAAAGTGAAATCACAGTTACCAACATCCATGACTCTAATATTTTGACTGCAAACTCCAGACAGCATAAATATCTACTTTGGAGTACTTGGGTTTAAACTCTTTAATGCTTTTCCAAATGCTTCAGGATACCACCTTCCATATTACGATCAGACTTTTTGGCACCCAGACTCACCCAGGAAGTAAAAATTAGCTTCATTCTAAAAAGAAAAGCCATATATGGACATATCACCCAATTCATGTGTTGCTAATTCTTGGGATTATAGTCCAACACACCTGAAAATCACAAGGCTGGGGAAAATGCTAGTATCTCCTTTCCATCTTGCACAGTTTAATGGAGTTGGGCAGCTAATAAATTTAAATTAATAAATAATAAAACTCTCCTCTCTGAGGCCACATAAGATTTTACATTGAGCTGAGGATTGAAGTTTCTTTCTAATGTCTTTCTGAATATATGTAGTTAATCTTCTAGATCAGGAATGAATCCTAGGCTTTTTGCTTGTGTTGGAAATGAAGCTACCTGGGTTAATAATTGCCGTACAATGGAGAAACAGCATTTCTCCAATGGAAGGGTATAGTGATGGGGAAGCTCTTTCTGCCTGTTTAGTAAGAGATAAAGTCATACTGTCTCTTTAAAAACTGAGAAGGGAAAAGCAATAATTCCTTTGGGTTCTCCCAGGGAGAATGTATAGAGTGGGTAGTCTATGGTGTCCAACGTAATTGTTCTTTATGAACAGTCTCCAAAACAACCACTAAGAATAGGGTTACTGAATGTCTGGCAAGAGGAGGATATGTCCTCCTTTTTGTCCTGTGTCTGGCAGGCATAGCCTTAAAGTCAAATATTGTCTGTCTTTTTCAGTGTCCTGGTTTTTTTGGGGGGTGGGGGGGACTGTTTTCACAACAGTAGTTATTACACATTTTTGTGTATTGTGACCTTGAAAATTGCCTGCTTCTTTCTTTCCCTCATCCGTCAATAGATTTGATAGCTAGATTTATGTTATTTAATTTATTTCCTGATTCCAGTAAGTGGCTTCAATCCAGACCTTTCAAATGTGTGATCACTGTAGTCCGTAGATCCCATGACTCGCCATACATTTCTGTGATGAAATCTGAAACATGTGTAATCATCAATTCTATATTATCACTAGCATATGTTCTTGAAAATAAAGATTTGTTGGAAAAACATTGTGATTGAAAAAACAGTCTTTCTGATGCTGGGAAAAGTAATTTCATATACAAGTACGTCTAAGTACATTTTTGGGGTAGCTTTTCACTGTAATTTTTGTTGCAGATGCCAAGAAAGTTAAACAGTTAATGTGTTCCCCCATTTGTCCTCCTTTCCAATTATCCCTGTCCTTCTTTTCCTTTTCAGATATCAGGTAGCCTTAACTAAGAATGGCTCTTATCACTAATAAAAATAAATATTTTTCAAACTTGCTTCTGTCTGTGGCTGAATGCATTTCAACTTCCAGTTCTCAGCACTCTTTAACAAAAATGTTGCAATAATGAGGTGATAAAGTTGTCATGGGAACTAAATACTTTAATTAGGCTCTTCTTCTTGCAGATAATACATTTCTAACAAAAACTCAGATACTGCAGACAGGAATGAAGGAACACGGATGCCGTTTTTCCAAAAGATTTAAAAAAAAAAAACCTCCGAAACAACTAAAAACGTTCTGGGCCCAGGGAGAATAGGAAGGAGAATGTTTGGATTAGCAATAATTTTGAAATAAAGAAAATGTATTTCTGGAAACAGAATTTGAATGTTAAATTACTGCTTATACGTACTGGCTGTCTAGTACTTGTAACTCTGAATGGTTTATAATAAAGCAAATATACACACATATTAATGCACATAAAATATTTGGCAGCTTCACGCTGAAAGATAGTGCCAGAATGGATGGAAAGCCTGTCATTTGCTATCCCATTAAAAAAAAAAATTAAGGCATCAATCACTGTTCTTCAATGTGCCATTTGAATGGAGAGCATGCTGCTGCTTAAATATTATGGCTTCCAACAGGCATCAAAAACAAAGTTGTAGGTTTTGTTTTTGTTAGTACAGACCTTCACTAGGTAGCATACTGGATGTTTCATTAAAATTTGTGTGAAATCAGAGTTGCTTTAGAGACAGTGCTAATTTGTAAGCCAGGATTGTGTGCAGATGCAGCTTCCTGTCTTCAGAAACAAGATGAGTGTCAAGTAGAATTACATAGTCTCATTTGTAGCTAGAAGCCAGGCATAGTAGTCTTAATTAAAGATGCAGTGAGAACTAGAGTGTCAGGATAAAACACCAATAATGTGAAAAGTACAACTGAAGAGAGTGCAAACCTTTAATTATACTATATTCCTCTTAATGTTCAGGGCACAGATTTCCTATTACGAAACAGTTTTTACACCCAGTTCTATGAATAACATGTCTACTCTGAAGAAAGTCACACTGAATTTAATCAGGCATATTTTCATGTAAGTTTTGCATAGGATTGCAGTCATTGAAACGAGTGGGGTTTATTTATCATTTACAGGATGGGATGATAAAGTTCTCTGGTGACGACTGGGGAAGGCAATGGCAAACCACCCTGCTATAGTCTGCCAAGAAAACATCATGAAAGCAGCATCCCCCCAAGGGTCAGACATGACTCGGTGCTTGCACAGGGGACCTTTCACCACCCATCACCAGTTTACCCATGACTGGGTAAACCTGCATAAAGCCAGAGAAAGGGCTGAACATTTGACCAGAGATGGGATAGACTATATCTGAGCTGCAAAAATCATGACAGAAGCCCCAGCTGTACGAGCATAAAAGAAGGAGGCACAATAGAAGGCCCCATCCAATACAGTAGTGGTGCATGGTATGGTGGACATGGTGGCGGGAAGGGCCAGGTGGAGGAAGCAGCTGGTGGCAGCAGGTAGGCAGGCAGCCAAAAAGCTGCCCAAATTTTGTTCACGTGACCATGGGGTCACTGCAACAGCCAGAACTTCAAGGAGCAGTCGTATATCCCTTCATTCAGCATCGTCATAATTTCGAATGGTTGCTGAATGAAAGGATGTTAAGTGAGGACTACCTATAATTATAAACAGTGTAGAACCATTAAACCAATTAATCTTAACAGTATCCTCAAAGACAAGTTAACCACCAGAGCTACACTAATAAAACAGAAGACAGTACAAGCTCATAAATATCCAGGCTGGCATTTAAAGTGTCAGGATAATCAGATGTTCAAGTAATGGCTTCCAGATGTTCTAATAACAGCTTAGTTGAAGATTCTAACTTTTAAGGCCTTCAGTGGACTGTGCATACCATATGGAGGAGCCCTCACCCTGAATGCCTCCCTGTTCCTTAAAATCTGTGAGAGCCCCCACCTGCATGTCAGTTTCCAGGAAAATAACTCTGTTAGTTTGGTGCAGCAAAATCAAGTGTGTCTTGTGGCACCTTAAAAACTAATATAATTATTATACCCAAATCTTTCATGGGTATCTGATAGAGTGGACTGCAGTCTTTACAGGGCCACGAGCCTTTTGGTTGTTTCTACTCCAGGTCCTCTATTAAATTAGACCAGTAGGATAGAAGAACTTTTTTGTGGTGCCATAATCCCACTTCTCCTACCGTTGCCTATGAGTCAGTTGAAATTAAGTGAGTAGTGTGGGCGAAAAGAGGTTATTGTTCCTCTTTCTTCTGTGTGGATCAAACTGCACATAGAATATTGTAGCCAGGTCTGGGCACTATAATTTAGGAAGAACTTTGACAAAGTCCTAGGAGAGCAGTAAAGAGCATAATTAACATCTACACTGATGGCTGGGGAATTCTGGGAGTTGAAGTCCACACATCTTAAAATTACCAAGTTTGAGAGAAATTGATCTACATGAAGCCTGGAAGATTTCATGTACATGTTAAACAGGAGGAGCAAGAGGGTTGAGTCCTCTTCTCCCTTGTCAGCACCAACTGGAATGGACCAGAATTTATTTATCTCAGGCTTGCAGTGTGTATAATCTTCATGTATTTTCATGTATTTTCCATTCAGAATTACAGGAAACTATATTGTCCTTATACAGTACAGCATTCATGACTAGAGGAGGCTACCGATCCATTCTCACAACTATTGCCTTCCCAGACTTCTATCTGCACATTGAAAGCGTTCTGAAATTTCCATGCCTCAACACATTAATGAAACTTGGCAGGGCTCTATAAGGAACAGGTGCCATAGCATGGTGTTGGTGGTGACTTTTATTCCTTGTTGAAATATATCTTCTGATGTCCTGCAAGTTATCCTTCTTGCCAAAAGTAGCTTTCAAAATTCATTTTTTAGAATTCCTTTTGTGGCATATTTGAAATTAGCACATTGGTTCAAGGTTTTGTTTTTAATTAAGTAGACCTTCATCACTTTGTGGTCTTCCAGAGTACCTGAGCTTCCCAGTCAGAACATGGATCAATGGAAAAGATTCGTTGAGATTTACTGGAAGTGCGGGAAGCCATGCAAGCTGCAGACTCTGAAGGGATGATCATACAAGGAAGAATAAGACACATGTGTCATGAGTACTGATAGTGAGCAGGAGGGGTCCCCTATCCATGGGGGGAAATGCATGAAAGAAACCCAGAACAGACCCGCCTTGACTTTTGGGGTTTATCTGTCTGGGTTTTCCCACGGTTCTTCAGTTTGGTAGGATTTCCTGTCTACAATAGCAGTAATAAAACACTAGAGACTTCTTCCTCATCTCGGCGTGGTTCTTGCTTAGTCAGGACATCAATCCTACCAAATTCCTACTCCCATCGAAAGAGGGAGGAAAGAAAAGAATTATTTTTGGGGGGCAAAATTTCTTTGGAAAACCAAGAGCTACGACAAGCCATACAACAACTGTCAGCAGCCTTGCAGCCACACCAGCAGCAAGTAGATCTCCAGGTCAACATGTTACAAGCAGCTATGCTTCAACAGTTACAACAACCAGCTCCGATCATCCCATAGCCTGTGCCAGCAGCAGCACCAGCAGCTCCGCTAGTAGTCTTGAGATCCCAGGGCAGCTTACTAGAGAAGTTTGGGGAGAAGCCGGACAGTTGAGAACTTTTCTTACCCAGTGCACAGTGTTTTTCAACAGCAGACCAGCAAAGTTTCCCACAGACAGAACCAGAGTCACCTTCATTCTAAGTCTGCTAAAGGGACCAGCAGCCAAATGGGCTATTGCCATGGTAGAGAACAACGACCCAATTCTCAATGACTACCAGAATTTTCTGGCAAGGTTCCGAGCATACTTTGACGACCTGATAAGAGAGGTCACTACCAGCTGGGAAATTCGGAAGCTCAAGCAAGGCAACAAGAGAGTGGGACTTTACATTGCTGTTTTCAAGCTGTTAGCAGGGGATCTGGACTGTAATGAGAGTGCTTTAAAAGACCAATTCAAACAGGGGCTGG
Source organism: Candoia aspera (assembly GCF_035149785.1). Lineage (NCBI taxonomy): Eukaryota > Metazoa > Chordata > Lepidosauria > Squamata > Candoiidae > Candoia > Candoia aspera. The sequence goes on along the minus strand of NC_086159.1, from coordinate 59,667,469 downwards.
ATGAGGAGATAAAAAATGAATTGGTACACCAGGGGACACCAGCTACTTTAGAAGATTTATATCAGCTGTCTGTGGTCATAGACGCCAGACTAGAAGAGCTCAGGCAGCTACAGCCGGGGAGAGGCAAGGGCTTCAGAATGACGCTTCAAGGATTTCCAGCTTTCTCTGCAGCATCTCTACTCAGGACCAGAGGAGCCGATGCAGATCAGGGCAAGCAGGAGGCTTACTTCCGAGGCTGAGAGACAGAGAAGGAGACAGAGAGCTCTCTGTTTCTACTGTGGAGCCCCGGGGCATATGGTGAGAGCTTGCCCAGTGAGAAACCAAGCGAATTCTGCAAAAGCCCTAGGGCAAGCAGCAGAACCAAGATCCATCCTCGCCTCTACTTCCAACCAGGGAAACTCCGTCAGTCTCCCTCCACAGAGCTCAGCAGGGAGACCATCAATCAATTAAGAAGGGCTCATTCCGAGGATTCCAGGCAATCCTTTTACTACTTACCAGTCATAATGCATGTAAACCCAGAGCACCAAGTCAAGTTAGAGGCTCTCGTTGATTTCGGAGCTTCCACCAATTTTATTGATGTACAGTCAGTACAAGACCTGAACATACCTACTAGGGAATTGCCACATCCCATAGAAGTCAAGACCACTGATGGCCAGCCCCTCAAGGCTGGACTGATTCGAAGATCCAAAGAACCTTTACAGCTAACAATGGGAGACCACACTGAGTGGATTCAACTTTATGTTACTGCATCACTTAATGTATCTATATTCCTGGGCATGCCTTGGCTGAAGCTCCACAACCCATTGTTGGACTGGGCTACAGGAGCAGTCTCCTTCCCAGCTAAGGAATGCCAGCACCACAAGATTCAAGCCGCCCTTCTCTCTCCAGCAACCAACGCAGTCATCGAAGCGGGGGGGGTGGTACAGTTGCCAGCCAAGTATGCAGATTTCACAGACGTTTTCAGTGAACAAGAGGCCACAGCACTAACCCCCCATAGGAACTGTGATTGCGCTATTGAGTTGATACCAGGAGCTAAGATTCCAGCAAGGAAACAATATCCCATGTCGCCCAAGGAACTAGCCACCTTGAAAGATTACTTGGATACTAATCTCCAAAAGGGGTTCATCCGACCTTCTACTTCCCCAGCATCTGCTTCTACATTCTTTGTACCAAAGAAGCCTGACCCGTTGTCACCGGTAGCTCAGGAGGCACCCTTGAGAGTTGTTCATGATTTCAGCTCCCTCAATAAGGTCACGGTCAAAGAAAATTACCCACTTCCCCTAATAGCAGACCTGCTGGATCGATTACAGAAAGCACTCATTTTTACTAGGTTGGACCTCAGGAATGCGTACAATCTGATCCGGATGAAAGAGGGGCATGAATATCTGACTGCCTTTGATACCAGGTATGGAAAATTTAAGTACCTTGTGGTCCCTTTTGGATTAGCGAATGCGGCAGCCATATTTTCCTGATTTATGAATCAAATTTTCTCTGATTTACTAGATAAGTATCTGGTCATTTATCTAGATGACTTATTAATACTCTCTGAGGATGCTACAACTCATGTAACCCATTGTGATGATTGCCTTTATCCAAATAAAACTCTCAGACTCAAAATCACAATTCAGGTTCTGGGTTTATTTAGAAAAGAGTGCAAATGGGTAAAAAGCTGAGAATGAGAAAAGCGCGCCTAAACTCAAACTAAATATCATCGTTTCAAACATCAGCCCACCCCCTCCCTCGCATACAGTACAGCCCCACATTCCCAGGTGCTCCTAATGAGCTCTGCTGATCAACGGGTAAAAAGACCTTGACATTTAAGAGATAGCCCAAACACATTCCTCCTTGGCACAGTCCAGCATGTCTTGAGTACAAGGCTCTCAGCAGCACCCTCCCAGCCAGTACACGTATCAGCACCTTGGCAAGTAAACCATTATGATGCATAAACACCGCAATGGTGAACATGACATACCCCCCCCAAAAAAAATAAGCATCAAGCAGAGGGCTTGGAAGGATAGGCAACGTGAAAATCATGCAATAAATCAGGAGCCAGAACACTGTGGGCAGCAACCCATTCAGGATGAGGAAAGTGCTTCCATCGGACCAGGTACTGAAGAGATCCACGAAGCCAGCAAGAGTCAAGCACCTCTTTAACCTCAAAATGCTGCTGCCCATCAATCATGATCGGTGGAGGGGGAGGCGGGTGCAGATGCCAGCGAGATGAGTCCTGAGCAGGCTTGAGCAAGCTGCAGTGGAAAACAGGATGCAAGTGCTTCAAATTATGAGGCAAATCCAAATGAACAGTGACAGGATTGAGCACCGCAGTAATAGGGAAAGGTCCAATAAACTTAGGAGCCAGTTTCTTAGAGGGCTGAGGAGACTTTATAAATCTTGTAGAAAGATAGACCAAATCCCCCACCTTAAAAGCGGGCTGCCGCCGCTGGTGCTTATCAGCGTGCCGTTTATAGGCGGCTTGAGCCTCTTGAAGAGCGGTCTGAATGACGGGCCAGGAATCAGCCAGCTTAGAGCCCCAATCACAGGCGGTAACAGCCGCAGCGGGAGGTTGGGGAAGTTCCGGAATGGGAACAAAATCTTGACCAGAAACAATGTGAAAAGGTGTTTGCCCAGTGCTCTGGTGAACAGCATTATTGTAAGTGACCTCAGTGAAAGGGAGCAGATCAACCCAATCATCCTGATGATAGTTGATGTATGATCAGAGAAATTGTTCCAATGTGGCATTAAGGACCTCAGTAGATCCGTCTGTCTGGGGATGCCAAGAGGTTGACAATGCCTGCTCAGTGCCAATGAGCTTCAAAAAAGCCCACCAAAACCTCGAGGTAAATTGTGTGCCCCTATCGGTCACCAAACGAGAGGGGCAGCCATGGGGATGGTACACATGAACCAAGAAAAGCTTGGCCAGCTGTTGTGCCGAGGGAATGGAAGCGCAGGGAACAAAATGAGCTTGTTTTGAAAAATAGTCTTTGACCACCCAAATGACAGTCTTCTTTTGACTGGGGGGCAGGTCAACAATAAAATCCATGGAGATCACTTCCCAAGGGTGGGAAGGGTCAGCCACAGGCTGCAGTAGCCCCTGCGGTTTACCAGCAGAACGCTTAGACATAGCGCAGACAGGGCAGGAAGCCACATAGGCTTTGACATCCTTCTGGAGGGCGGGCCACCAGAATTGCCTCCGGACCAAATGGAGGGATTTGAGAAAACCAAAGTGACCAGCCTGCTTACTGTCATGAGAACGGGCCAGTATAGCAGAACGTTGAGAGTCAGGCACATACAAACGTCCCCCAACCCAGGCGAGGTCGTGCTCAATGGACACCTTGTCAGGATTAGCAAGAAGCCAGGGGTCAGACCACAGTGCAGAAACAAAAGCAGAGCGTAATCCACCCGACAATGGAGGTGGCTTGTGAACTGGAGGGCAGAGCGGTGGAATTGGAGATGAAGGAGATGACGGCTGGCCCTGAGTCCTGCTACACGTAACAGCCACTAGACCCAATTGCAGACCCGAGAGGATAGTGCCAATTACATTGGAAACCGGGCCCTCGTCTTGCGGCAATCTGGAAAGGGCATCAGCCAAAAAGTTCTTTTTCCCTGGGATAAATTTAAGTTGGAAATTAAAATGGCTGAAAAACTGAGCCCAACGAATTTGCTTCAGGCTAAGGCGTCTGGGTGTATGGAGTGCCTCGAGGTTGCGGTGATCTGTCCAAACCTTGAAAGGGGAAGAAGCCCCCTCCAAGAGGTGCCTCCAAGTCTCCAGGGCAGCTTTAACAGCAAAAGCCTCCTTTTCCCAAACATGCCAGCGCCTCTCCATTTCAGAAAACTTTCGAGAAAGATAGACACAAGGCTTCAAAAGACCAGTGGAATCCTTTTGCAACAAAATAGCGCCAATAGAAAAATCAGAAGCATTGACCTGAACAACGAACGGAAGTCCGGGTCAGGGTGGGAAAGGATGGGCTCTTCAGTAAAAAGCACCTTTAACCGATCAAAAGCAGCCTGACAGGCAGGAGTCCAATTGAGCACGGCCCCCGGGTTCTTAACCTTGCGAGTTTCCCCCACCACCTTCGTGCGCAATAAATCCGTTAGGGGTAGAGCAATCTCTGCAAACCCCCTGACAAAGGATCTATAAAAATTGGCGAACCCCAGGAAACTTTGAAGTTGGCGCCGGGTTCGAGGCCATTCCCAAGTAAGCACAGCCTGAACCTTAACAGGATCCATTTCAATGCCCTTGTCGGAAATCCTGTAACCAAGGTAATCCAAGCGAGACTTATGGAATTCACATTTAGAAAGCTTAGCATAAAGCTTGGCATTCCGAAACTTGGTGAGCACTTGTTTAAAAAGTCGCTCGTGCTCTGCTAAAGACTTAGTATAAATTAAGAAATCATCCAAATACACCAAAACCCCTTTAAACAAGTGATCATGTAAAAGCTCATTGATAAGCTGCATGAACACTCCCAGAGCCCCTGCTAGACCAAAAGGGAGAACCTTATACTGGAAAGAACCCAATGGGCAATTAAAAGCCATTTTCCATTCATCCCCCTCCCAAATGCGAATTCGATAATAAGCTTCGCGGAGGTCCAACTTTGAAAAAACTCTGCCGGTGGACAGATGTGCGAGCATGTCTTTGACGAGAGGCAGAGGGTACTTGTTGGAAAGGGAGGTGGAATTTAACCCACGGTAGTCCGTGCAAAGTCTGAGGGTGCCATCCTTCTTCTCCCGGAACAAAACAGGGGCTCCAACAGGCAAATTCGCTGGTTCAATGAAACCGCGAGCCAGGTTTTTATCAATGAACTCCCGCAAGGCGGCAAGCTCCTTTTTAGTCATAGGGTAAATCTTCAGCTTTGGTAAAGGAACATCAGGAAGGAGCTCAATAGAACTGTCCGTTTTACGATGGGGGGGGTAATTGGTCGGCCTCCTCCTCCCCAAAAACATCAGCAAAGTCTGAGTACATAGGTGGCAGACCCTCTAAGGAGGACGGAGAAGCTACAGAATCAACAATTTCTGCCCGCCCTGCCATCATAGGCATGGAACGTCCCAAAAGAGGAGCTTGATAGAAGCCATCCTCAAAGGTAATAGAGCGGGACCGCCAATTGATGTAAGGATTATGAGTGGTGAACCATGGAATCCCTAACACAACTAAAGGATTCCCCACCGGTGTTACAATGAAGTGGAGGAGTTCGAAATGGGAGCCCATATGCAAAGCGACTTCCCCAGTAAATTGTGTGGCAGCCCCCCCCCCCCCCCGCCATGGAGCCATCAAGCTGCTGAAAAAGCAGTGGCTTGGGAAGAGGGAAGCAAGGCAAATCCAATGCCTTGACTAAGTCAGGATGGATTAAACATCTGGAACAGCCCAAGTCCAGTAAAGCCCAGACCTCGACGGATTTGGATTGAAATCCCAATTCAATTTTGACCGCGAGGATAGGGCAATCAGCACTCACCAGCTCAGAATTGCACCTGGATTCTACCACCTGCCCCACGGCACCGGTTAAGGCAGGTGGAAAGCATTTTCCGCCAGCTGGTCAAGGGCAATTAAATCGTCCCCCGGAGTGTAGACATCCTCGTCGTCAGCAGCAGCCATTGCTGCCGTCAATCTGCGAGGAGGGTTGAGGGGCTTCTTGGTTGGCTTTTGCGGTACCTTGGACAGGCGATCCGGTGCCTTAGCCTTAGGGCAGTCGACGGCGCGGTGACCCGGTTTTCCACATGTGATGCATTGTCCCTAGACAAAATGCCATTGTTTCTCTGTGTCCCATTTTGAGGTCGATGGTAGAAAGGGCGCTCGGGTAGCGGCAGCAGGCTTGTATTCTTTGGTGGCCATCATAAAGGTGCGCTGGGCATGTTCAGCTTTACCAGCGAGGCAAATCCAGTCATGTAAAGAGTTCAGATCATCTCGCCCAAGCACCCAGCGCAGGACTTCACGATTGAAGCCATCCTTAAAACAATCAATCAAGGTGGCCTCAGACCACTCAGGAACTTTACCTGCCAAAACCTTGAACTCAAGAGCATAATCAGCCACAGGCTTCTGCCCTTGGACTAGTTCTTTAAGAGCGTCCTTAGCCCTTTCTTTAGCCAAGGGATCTTCAAAATAGCACTTCAGCGCAGCCAAAAAGGCATCGAAAGTGGCCAGGGCTGGCGCTTCAATCTCCGACAGCTGGACATACCAGTCAGCCACCCTGCCCTTCAATTTCATGGCCACCGCCAAGATCTTTTCTTCCTCTGAAGGAAAGAGGTGGCCATGGCATCTCATGTAACTGGCGGCATTGGTGAGAAAGAACGAGAGGTTAGTGGGGTCACCATCAAACTTCACCAGGAAATCCCGGGGAGTGCCTGCAAGCTGTGGGACCCCAGTGGATGGACGACTAGGGGCGCCCCCAACAGGAGTGGACCCTCGCGGACCTGATGGAAAGTCTCGTGGTTGGCTTCTCCTTTCAGCAGTCTGCAATGGTGAGGGCAGGAGGCTAGGCAGGCCGCTTGCTCCCAGACCTCGGACAATTTTCACCAGGTCACCAAAGGCAGCCGACATAGAGTGCAAAACATGTTCCAACAATTCGATTTTGGATTCCAGGACCCTGATTCTATCCAGTGTGGTGGAGTCCTCCAGCCCCAGCCCCTCAGGTAGCAGGCTCCCTGACACATCTGGGCGCGCCCCCCTCGGAGTGTCTGGCCAGTGGAGCTTCCAGGTGGAGCGTGATGTGCTGGGCCGGGGGTCCATCAGGGCATCCCACAAAAATTGTTCCTGTCCCATCACATCATCCGCCGGGGGTTTCTTCGATCCTGTGGTAGAGTTGGAGTCCCCCGACTGGGGTGTGGGGTGGGTTGGGATGGGGCTCGGGTCCCTGCTTGGGAACATCAACTCTGGAAGTTGTCCCGTTTCCTCCTCGAACTCCATAGGATCCTTTCCCCCTTCTGCCATCGCTAGTTCCCCTTTCGCAAGGAAATTTTCCGGTAAAGAGTGCGAGGCTAGTTTAAAGTAATGATTCTCAGTTTTATGTGATGATTGCCTTTATCCAAATAAAACTCTCAGACTCAAAATCACAATTCAGGTTCTGGGTTTATTTAGAAAAGAGTGCAAACAGGTAAAAAGCTGAGAATGAGAAAAGCGCGCCTAAACTCAAACTAAATATCATTGTTTCAAACATCAGCCCACCCCCTCCCTCGCATACAGTACAGCCCCACATTCCCAGGTGCTCCTAACGAGCTCTGCTGATCAACGGGTAAAAAGACCTTGACATTTAAGAGATAGCCCAAACACATTCCTCCCTGGCACAGTCCAGCACGTCTTGAGTACAAGGCTCTCAGCAGCACCCTCCCAGCCAGTACATGTATCAGCACCTTGGCAAGTAAACCGTTACGATGCATAAACACCTCAATGGTGAACATGACACCCATGTACGTAATGTCTTACAAAGACTGAGAGAGAACAAGCTGTTCGCCAAGCTAGAGAAGTATGCCTTTGATTTAACGGAATTACATTTCCTGGGCTATAGAATATCAACAGAAGGCATATCCAAGGTTCCTTCAAAGGTCCAGGTAATTCTCTCTTGCCCCCCCCCCCCTGCCCCCCTGGCAATGTGAAAGATGTACAAAGATTTCTAGGATTCGCCAATTTCTATATAAAATTTACTGACAAGGCCCCTCACACAGCTTTTGAAGAAAGGATCCAAATTCCTTTGAGGGGAGAGGGAGCAAGCAGCCAAGAATTTAAGCAACTCTTTGAATCCCAGCCGCTTTTAAAGCATCCTGATACCATGAAGCAATTCATAATACATTCAGATGCTTCAGATTTTGCTATTGCTGCTGTCTTATTGCAATATACTGACAAAATAGGGAAGAGATTGCTTCCTTGTGACTTTTTCTCTTGCACGGTCTCACCAGCAGAGAGAAACTATGATGTTTTTAACAAGGAGTTGCTGGTAATTAAAGCAGCATTTCAAGAGTGGAGGCATTGGCTAGAAGGTGCAACCTTTCCTGTGAAAGTTTGCACTGATCAGAAGAATTTACAGCTTCTACAAAACACCAAATCACTCACCCCATGCCAAATCAGATGAAGCCAGTTTTTCTCCTGTTTCAATCTTGTTATCTCTTATGTTCCTGGAGCTCAGAACTGTTTGGCAGATGTCTTGTCTTGATCCATTCAGGCAACCTCCGCTGCATTCCAGGAGGTCCAGGCTACTATATTACAACCTCACAACTTTGATCGGTCTACTGGTGGGAACCAGACAGAGGTTTTAGCAGCAGGCAGACAAGCAGAGGACCTCTTTGCAAGGGTCAAAGCTCAGCAGTGACAGGACCCATATGACAGGGCCAGGATAGATGACCTCCAGAGGGGCCTGCAAGACACTGCCTCCCCATTCACTGTGGAAGCAGGAATCCTCTGGCATAGCGGGCGATTATACATTCCCCCCTCATTGAGGGAAGAAGTACTGAGACTTTGCCATGACCATCAAACAGCTGGGCACAGAGGTGTTTTCAAAACTCCACAGAGCTCTAAGAGACTACTGGTGGCCTAAGATGACTGCAGACATAAAGAGTTATGTTGTTTCTTGTCATACCTGTAGATGAGCCAAGTCTTTCCCAGGGAAGCCCACAGGACTCTTGCAACCCCTACGCACCCCCAGTGGACCTTGGGATACAGTTTCCATGGACTTCATCACTGATTTACCCCCGGTCCAGGGACTGACTTCCATACTAGTGGTGGTGGACCTCTTCACTAAAATGGCACATTTTATTCCTTACAAGGGCCTCCCATCTGCACAAGCCACAGCACAGTTGTTTATAGACCATGTTTTTAGATATAGAGGCATAACAAATCACTTGGTGAGTGACAGAGGCCCTCAGTTCACTTCCAGGTTCTGGAGGACCCTTTTCCAGTCATTAGGGGTCCAGATCCACCTATCCTCGTCGCATCATCCTTCTAGTAATGGAGAAGCAGAGAAAATTAACCAATGGTTGCAACAGTATCTCAGGTGTTACACCACTTATCAGCAAGACAATTGGCCAGCCCTGCTCCCCATGCAGAATTTACTTATAACAACTCTGTGCATTCCTCTACCAAGATGTCTCCTTTTCAAGCACTCTACAGGGTTAACCCTCGGGTGTTGCCCACCTCCTCCCAGCAGGGAACTGTTCTAGCAGCAACTGATTTTCTTAAAGAGCAACAACCCACACATGAGTTGTTAAAGGAGCAGCTGAACAGGGAAAAAAGTGCTTACAAGAGAGCTGCAGATGCTCACAGACAAGAAGGGCCAGCGGTTGCTGTAGGAGACAGTTTGGCTCTCTACCAGGTTTTTAACTTCTAGCAGGCCTTCCAAGAAGTTGGACTCTAAGTTTGTGGGCCCTTTCACTGTGGTGCAGCAGATAAATCCAGTGGCTTATCGTTTACAGCTACCACCGTCCATGAAAATCCATCCTGTGTTTCACAGATCCTTGCTAGCCAAAGACTCTCCCCCAAGTGCCTTGTGATCACAGATCCCCCACCACCACCTCCAGTAATTGTGGATGGGGAGAAGGAATACAAAGTCGAAAAAATTCTGGACTCTAGGAGGAGGGGAAGAGGGATCCAATATTTAATACACTGGAAAGGGTACCCTGAGGAAGAACGCACATGGGAAAATGCCAGAGACGTGCACGCACCAGCAATGGTTCAACAATTCCATCAGCTTTTCCCTCACAAACCCAATCCCCGCACTCTCTCAGAGATTCCTCACTTGGCCAAGCAAGCAGAGGAATCCCAAGCAGAGGAGTTTGTAATTTGGCAACCTCCACCCCTGCCAGAGGCTTGGAGGCCAGAGCAAGAGGAGGAGGGGGAGCCATAGCCCTCCACCTCGGGCTTGCATTTCCCAAGGGGGAGGGGAGAGGAATCTTCTAATCATCTAGCTATTTTCCAGAAACAGCCACCTGGACCAGAAGCATTATCAGAACTGGAGAGCAGCAGTGATTCATCCTTGAAGGAGTTTTCCTTTGAAGAATTTCCATCATTGCTCAGTTCCCATGGGAGCTTGGAGGAGGAGATGGACTCTCATGAGACTTTGGAGGGAGGAGGGAACTCTGGAAAGGAGGGGGCTGAAATGGAATGTGAATCTGGAGGGGAGGGTGCTGTCATGAGTACTGATGGTGAGCAGGAGGGGGCCCCTTTTTCCAGGGGGGAAAACACATGCGTAGTTTAGAGAATTTGAGCTGTTATTCAAAGAAACCCAGAACAGACCCGCCTTGACTTTTGGGGTTTATCTGTCTGGGTTTTCCCACACTTTTTCAGTTTGGTAGGATTTTCTGTCTACAATAGCAGTAATAAAACACTAGAGACTTCTTCCTCGTCTCAGCGTGGTTCTTGCTTAGTCAGGACAACATGCACACACTGCTTAGCAACTTTGTGAATAAGGCTAGTGCCAAAGCCCAATGCTTCATTCATAAAAACTATTGGAATTTTCTTCTGTTTGAAACGAAAAGGAAAGCATTTTTTTCCATAAAATTGAACAACAATGATTTGAAAGCACAGAAGAAAATTTTAGCCCAACATCAAGTGTTCCATACTTTCTGCTTGAATGAGGAGGGTCTCTATCATTTTGAGAGGGTAGGAAAAGATGACATCATCCTCAGCCCATCTCTAGGCTGCTGGGGAAGTGACCTCCATCTGAATTTTCTTGCTCCACATGAAAAGTAATGTGCAAGCAGGATGTCAGAATCTATGATCAAATGATTGTTGAATTGTTTGACCATGTTCATCTGCCACATTGAGTCAATGCGTGTCAAGAACCAGTGGGGAGGGGAAAACATCAAGGACTGTGAAAGAATACTGTTTAGGCTAATTGGGAAAGTCAAGGTCGTACTATCAGAAGACATCTGTGCTTGGCATGCCTGGCAGTTAGAACTAGAGTAGAAAAGGGGGGAGGGGGTGATTGCTTGCTTTTAATTAAGAAGTTTAGGTGGGAATCTTCAATTGCAGCTTTTTCCCTTGATCTGTACACATTCTCAATAAACTGAAATCTGCATATTTTACCTGTGCATGAGTTGGACTATTATTGGGATTAAAAGTGTCAGATTCTTACACAGGACATGCTGGTCTACTTCCATTCTGTCTTATTCAAACAGCTCAATTCCAATTGGCTGATGAGTGCTGTGATTGGCATGACTGTGTCCCCCCTCTTTACCTTTGACTGCCATTTCATACTGGGATGGTGGGCTGCCTGCCATAAAAGACAAGGTTTTCTTTTTCCTGGTTTCAGTAGCAGAAGGATGAAATGCTGGCTGTTAATTTTTAAATCTGCAGAAGAATCCTGAAATGCTACTGGCGACTTCCTTGTCTTTGATGGCTGAAATTGATAAGCATTTGGCCGAAGTTCTCCTTCTAACCCAAGTGACAGGAAGAACTGAAAAATGGTGTCTTTTTCCACCAGTCTTCAAGAGAAAGCCCACAAAACAGGAAGCTATCTGCACTTGTTTTCCTGGCATGGATGGGAGTAGAAACTGGAAATCCTATCAGGGAAAGCCTGTTTGACTGCAATCTGAACAAAACACCTGGCCAAAGTGGAGGAAAGGATTAAAATCCAGAAAAGTACTTCCTAAATTGGTTTCTTTTCCACCAGCTGATGCACAGGAAACAAGCAGCTGAAGTTTGAGTGTGGAAGAGCCTTAGGTGGTACCAACAAAAAATGATAGTAACCGGGGGTATCAATTTTTGTCAAGTATGTGTGTGTGTGTGTGTGTGTGTGTGTGTGTATGTATATACATACATACATACACACACACACACACACACACCAATTTTTTATGCTAAGTCCAATTCCAACTCAAAGGCACCATCAGGAAGAATAAAGAAACCCTGAAGCATTCCAAGAATAAAGGGGGGGGGGGGGAACCTAGAAGCTTCCTTCACAGCAGAAGAAAAAACTATCAAGAATTGTGTAGCAGATTTCAACACAACCTTATACAATGCACAATATTGCAACTTTTTTTAGCACCCCCATTTGTTCTTTCAGTGCACGGGCAAAGAAACTAAACTCTTCTGAAAAATGCTGATAAGTGAAAATCCTTGCTACAATGCATTTACCAAGATCTGCTTGCTTGTAGATTTAAAAAATCTTGACTTCCCAGAGGGAGGGAGGGAGCAAATTTTGACAGTATCATCTAAGTCATTAACCCAAAGCTTCCCAAACGTTTTCCTTCATTACCCAAAACTGCTTATCAGAAAGTCCTTTTTACTCAATGTAGGTAAAACATTAAATGTCCCTGTTATGATTGGGTAATGGGTTTGTGTGTCATTACCCAAAGAAAAACCACTTTTACCAAAATTTGGGTTATTTAGCCAGGTTTGGGAAGCACTGCATTAAGCATTGTAAAGACAACGATTTTATTAGTCAAACAGCAAGTTCAGTGGAAATAGTATCAACTGTAGCCTTTGTCAAGGATTTGCCGATTGATGAAGTAGGGAAATGGTCCAGACCTCACCTGATGCAGCAACCCACTGCATCTCATGGACATCTGGTTCCTTGATGGTTCAGCCAAAGTATAACAAATCACTGATGGAAAAAGGAATGACCTTAGTCAGCCTGCTTCCTGGTGGGTCTATAGTTCACTTTGCTTCCTTTGGCTTGGAATTTAAAGCAAACACATTCTTTTAAATGGAGTTCTTATCTGGCATGCCCCAAAAAAGATTGCAGGGAAAACTCGCCTTTCATCTTCATTGGGAAAGGAGTGAAATGATTCATATTAGTTCTGATCTAGTTGTTTTTGGCGTTTGTGAATACATGAGAAAAGCTCTTTCACTTCAGTGCACAAAAGAAGGGTTGTTTGAATGCTGATTCTGTCACTTCAAAAGCAAATCAGCCTTCTCTGATATAAGATATTTTGTGTTCAGAAAAAATTCCCTCTGTGTTTTTTTTTTCTCCCCTTGAACTGTGCATGTCTTTCAGAGTAACTTTCTCTGATATCCTCAAAGCTCATTCAGTCTAATATGCTAGGAGGGAGGGGTGCTTTATAATGTTGGTTTTGTACATTAAATTATCAGATCCTTTCAGGTTCTTAGCCTGTTTTTTTCTCTATTATATAGTTATGCAGCTGTCATTTGACATTGTTTTTGTTGAGAATCATAATGTAACTGCAGTTTGTTTTTTCTGTAGTACCAGGACTACCAATATTGTTTAACCCTTTTACTGTAAGAAGGGGATGCAAGATATTCAGAGTCCTGTTGGATTGGCATGGCATGCAAGTTGCTTTCTTTGTTTAGTCTGGAAATGTGCATCTTTGCATGTTGTTAAATCTTCAAAACTTAGAATGTGCCCATCACATACAAACAAACACCACATGGTTTTCTTTGTTTGCTTGAAAGCAAGTTAATCTTGGAACAAAGAACCAATGAAAAGAAATGTTTATAACCTTATTTTACACCGTTTTAAGATCTATGTACTGATCTTCATCATTGCTGATAACTAGAACAATAATGAATAAAATAAATCACAATTGGAATATTGTGAGACTGTTTCTCCTCATTTTTTTTTCTTTCTCTCTCTCTTTTTAAAAATTTTAAGCTATTGAAGAATACTCCTTAAGAATATGGTTGTCAGACCCTCTGATCAAAAGGTTCACAGAACCCCTTATCGGAGCATCTTCCACCAGTCTCTTATCAGTGGTAACAGACTTCGCGTCACCAGATGGGAGGGGGTGCCAGGTTGGAGTGTGAACTGCATTGTTATGGCTAGGGATTTATGGTGTTAGTACCCCAAGGCCATGGAAGGGAGATACATGAGAAAAGCCACCTGGATTGAGAAGGGGGGCGACAGACGCTAGTGGGAAGAGGGGTAAAGGGTAATTAAGTGAATGTAGTTTTAAATAAGGATCGTTACCTTGTTGTGGTGCTGGAGCTTCAGCACCTCAATGATGCCATGAGCTAAACCATGAAGGGCCACCCAAGATGGGAAGGTCATGACAGAGAGGTCAGACTAAATGCAATCCCTGGGGAAGGTAATGGCAACCCACCCCAGTATTCTTGCCGTGAAAACTAAATGGATCAGTACAACCAGAGATATGTCCATATCCCATTGGAAGATGAGACTCCCGGGTCGGAAGATGGTCAAAATGCTACTGGGGAGGAACAGAGGATGAGTTCAACTAGCCCCAGATGTGATGATGCAGCTAGCTCAAAGCCGAAAGGACAGCTAGCAGCCGATGCTGCTGGTAGTGAACAGCGAATCCGATGTTCTAAGGATCAACACACCATTGGAACCTGGAATGTAAGATCTATGAGCCAGGGCAGATTGGATGTGGTTATTGGTGAGATGTCAAGATTAAAGATAAGCATTTTGGGCATCAGTGAACTGAAATGGACTGGAATGGGCCACTTCACATCAAATGACCACCAGATCTACTACTGTGGACAAGAGGACCACAGAAGAAAAAGAGTAGCCTTCATAATTAATAGTAAAGTGGCTAAAGCAGTGCTTGGATACAATCCAAAAAATGATAGAATGATTTCAATTCAAATTCAGGGCAAGCCATCTAACATCACAGTGATCCAAATATACGCCCCAACCACAGATGCTGAAGAAGCTGAAGTAGAGCAGTTCTATGAGGATCTGCAGCACCTACTGGACAACACACCTAAAAGAGACGTTATTTTCATCACAGGAGACTGGAATGCTAAGGTGGGCAGTCAGATGACACCTGGAATTACAGGTAAGCATGGCTTGGGAGAACAAAATGAAGCAGGACATAGGCTGATAGAATTTTGCCAAGACAACTCACTCTGCATAACAAACACTCTCTTCCAACAACCTAAGAGACGGCTTTATACATGGACTTCACCAGATGGACACCAAAATCAGATTGACTACATACTTTGCAGACAAAGGTGGCGGACATCTATACAGTCGGTAAAAACAAGACCTGGAGCTGACTGTAGTTCAGATCACGAACTTCTTATTGCAAAATTTAGGATCAAACTAAAGAGATTAGGGAAGACCCACAGATCCGCTAGATATGAGTTCACTAATATTCCTAAGGAATATGCAGTGGAGGTGAAGAATAGATTTAAGGGACTGGACTTAGTAGATAGGGTCCCGGAAGAACTATGGACAGAAGTTTGTGACATTGTTCAAGAGGTTGCAACAAAATACATCCCAAAGAAAGAGAAAACCAAGAAGGCAAAATGGCTGTCTGCTGAGACACTAGAAGTAGCCCAAGAAAGAAGGAAAGCAAAAGGCAACAGTGATAGGGGGAGATATGCCCAATTAAATGCAAAATTCCAGAGGCTAGCCAGAAGAGATAAGGAATTATTTTTAAACAAGCAATGCGCGGAAGTGGAAGAAGACAATAGAATAGGAAGGAGAAGAGACCTCTTCCAGAAAATTAGAAACATTGGAGGTAAATTCCAGGCAAACATGGGTATGATCAAAAACAAAGATGGCAAGGACCTAACAGAAGAAGAAGAGATCAAGAAAAGGTGGCAAGAATATACAGAAGACCTGTATAGGAAGGATAACAATATCAGGGATAGCTGTGACAGTGTGGTCAGTGAGCTAGAGCCAGACATCCTGAAGAGTGAGGTTGAATGGGCCTTAAGAAGCATCGCTAATAACAAGGCAGCAGGAGACAATGGTATCCCAGCTGAATTGTTCAAAATCTTGCGAGATGATGCTGTCAAGATAATGCATGCTATATGCCAGCAAATTTGGAAAACACAAGAATGGCCATCAGATTGGAAAAAATCAACTTATATCCCCATACCAAAAAAGGGAAACACTAAAGAATGTTCAAATTATCGAACAGTGGCACTCATCTCACATGCCAGTAAGGTAATGCTCAAGATCCTGCAAGGTAGACTTCAGCAATTCATGGAGCAAGAATTGCCTGATGTACAAGCTGGGTTTAGAAAAGGCAGAAGAACTAGGGACCAAATTGCCAATATCCGCTGGATAATAGAAAAAGCCAGGGAGTTTCAGAAAAACATCTATTTCTGTTTTATTGACTATTCTAAAGCCTTTGACTGTGTGGACCATAATAAATTGTGGCAAGTTGTTAGTGGTATGGGGATACCAAGTCATCTTGTCTGCCTCCTGAAGAATGTGTATAATGACCAAGCAGCAACAGTAAGAACAGACCACGGAACAACGGACTGGTTTAAGATTGGGAAAGGAGTACAGCAGGGCTGTATACTCTCACCCTACCTATTCAACTTGTACACAGAACACATCATGCGACATGCTGGGCTTGAGGAATCCAAGGTTGGAGTTAAAATCGCTGGAAGAAACATTAACAATCTCAGATATGCAGATGATACCACTTTGATGGCTGAAAGTGAAGAGGAACTGAGGAGCCTTATGATGAAGGTGAAAGAAGAAAGTGCAAAAGCTGGCTTACAGCTAAACCTCAAAAAAACCAAGATTATGGCAACCAGCTTGATTGATAATTGGCAAATAGAGGGAGAAAATGTAGAGGCAGTGACAGACTTTGTATTTCTAGGTGCAAAGATTACTGCAGATGCTGACTGCAGTCAGGAAATCAGAAGACGCTTAATCCTTGGGAGAAGAGCAATGACAAATCTCGATAAAATAGTTAAGAGCAGAGACATCACACTGACAACAAGGTCTGCATAGTTAAAACAATGGTGTTCCCCGTAGTAACATATGGCTGTGAGAGCTGGACCATAAGGAAGGCTGAGAGAAGGAAGATAGATGCTTTGTTACTGTGGTGTTGGAGGAAAATTCTGAGAGTGCCTTGGACTGCAAGAAGATCAAATCAGTCCATCCTCCAGGAAATAAAGCCAGACTGCTCACTTGAGGGAATGGTATTAAAGGCAAAACTGAAATACTTTGGCCACATAATGAGAAGACAGGACACCCTGGAGAAGATGCTGATGCTAGGGAGAGTGGAGGGCAAAAGGAAGAGGGGCCGACCAAGGGCAAGATGGATGGATGATATTCTAGAGGTGACGGACTCGTCCCTGCGGGAGCTGGGGGTGTTGACGACCAACAGGAAGCTCTGGCGTGGGCTGGTCCATGAAGTCACGAAGAGTCGGAAGCAACTGAACGAATAAACAACAACAAAGTTTTAAATGCAGGTTTTGTCCTAACTGCCAGGAAACACGCTGAGACAAGGAACTGGTCTCTAATGTTTTATTGCTTGTACATAACAGGAATCCTAACAAACTGAAGAAGCGTGGGAAAACCCCAGCCATATAAACCCCAAAGGTTAAGGCGGTTCCGATCTGTGTCTCTTTGAATGGCTACCTAATTCCTCAGTGCTACGCATGCGCTTAACAGTCTGGATGGGAGCCCCCTGTTCGCCATCCTTACTCATGACAGGTTTGAGCGGGAATTCTCCATTTGCAGCTTTCTTCTTGTACTGGTCATTTCACTTCATTAAAGCAGTAGAAAGAGCTTGGCCTCACGACTGACATTGTATGAATGCTTCAATGTGCCAGTGCTTACAATGGTCTTCGGGCATTATTAGTTTGACTTTACCAATAGTAATGGAATTCTTATATTGAATTCTATTGTAGGCGGAACAGTTTATTTTGGAAGGTTATCAGCAAATGGAAACATGCACATTTTGGTACATACACACAGTGAAATGGGAGTTTTTATAAGCAAATAATTTTATTTTAGTGTGGGATAAGAATGGAGAGAAATTCATTTAATTCATATTTTAATACAACTGTTCCTAACTCATGATTCTCCAACAACTGCAAACATAATTGCTGTTATCCGGGTTCATGCATTTTCCAAATATCATGACACATTTATCTAATTAAAAATCCACATAAATGGATTTAAAAGCTACTAAAATTGTTTTATAAATTTACTTGTTGTTCAAAGAGAAGTCAAAAAGGGTTGAGGACTGTTGAGGTTTTCCTACTAACGATTAAGACTGCTATTGTGCCTAATCATTTTGGCCGGGTTAAAAGGTTGTATTAGATTGTCTCCTCTCACGTGCTTCATGCAAAATAGCCAAGGGGGAGGAAACCTGCCCGGACTTGTTCTTACTTCCTTTTTTCTCTCTGCCGGCAATGTAGGCAAGCAAGGCTTGCTCCAAAGGGAGCTAAGTCCTTTAAATGTTTTGCTTTTGTTTTTGCTTTCTGTAAATAAATTATTTTTATAGAAATGCTTGGTGTGTGACTTTTTTGACCTCTCCTGGGCTAAAGGCTTTCCCAGCATCTGCCAACAAGGACGGCCTCACATTTTTGCACCCATGAGGGTATTTTGTCGCTTGGGCAAATGGTGAGAGAAGGGGAAGGGTCTTTGCACCTCTTCTTGAGTCTGTTTCTCACCTGGTCTAATGGTAGTTCTTCCTCTTTCACTTACTCTTTCCCTTGTGTTTCCCTCTCTTCAAGACATAGTTTAGGCAGCAGTGAGATTGCCCTATCCTAAATATTTCTTAATAAATCTCCTTTTATAATGAATGTCTGTTAGCATTCATTGATAGCTGGATTAAGCACATACTTGCATCCATGACAGCTACATTATGTGCATTTTACTTTTTCAATGGGATGCTCTGCTCCTTATTATTCAGTATTCTTTTAATGCTCTGCTGATGTTTAGGAGTACAAAATCCTCTAACAAGATTCTGCTGAATAAATGTCCAGCAAAAAGACGCAGGGAAATAAACTCTTTCACAGTATTCTTAAAGAGCAGCCTGGGAAGGAAAGACATATGCCGGGTTTTATAGCAAATAGGTCTTTTTTACAGACTGGTTTTATTGAGAGTATTTTTAAGCCATGTATCTTTCCAAATTATGGTTTTCAATCCCTGTTGCTCTCTCTGACCGTTAACAAATTCAGTCTGAACAGAAATGGTGCCTTCCTCATTATGCAGATAAAAACTTTCCCTGTCAAAATGGCAGTGGAATGAATATGAATGCATTCTCTTTCTGCCATTCATTATGGTGATTTTAGTCTTTAAACCAAAAAGCGAACATCTCAAATTCTAAGAAACATGCTACAGAAATTAATCTATCCTTCACAGAGAAAGATACATTCATTAAAGTGTTGACACCCATCATCAACAAAAGCAGCTAAACAAATTTCATCTTCTAAAAAGGATAAATTATATGGAATCAAATATGGAAACAAATCTATATACCTTACATGAAATATACAGTTTAATGTTTTGTAGCAATTACATATATGATGTATGTTGCACAAGGAAATTTGCCTTCAGTTGATCACCCTTCTTTTATCTAAATTTGTGAGGCATTCTGGTACATTTTACTTGCAAGATTTACTAAGCAATAAAGGTGATTTTATGTCCTTAAATGTTCTTATAATATTCTGTTACGTTGTGTGTAAACTCTGCTCACAGATGCTAAGTTAGTGTCAATGATTGTAGCTTTGAGTGTTTTATTTTCTTGGCTGCAATAAAGTGATACATTCATTCATACATGACTCTGCACATTGCTATGAGTAAGAGGTATCTCTAATATGATTTATCGGGCAGAAGAGGAGAGGAGAAAATGGTGAAGACGATTAAGGCTATCATACAAAACTCTTCAGATTTTAAAACCTATTTTATTCAGCAGAGGTTTGTTTATTTGTTTAAGGAGGTACCTTGGTGACAGACACCCTGGTTTTGTATTCCTGAAGGCCTGCTCCTGAAGCAAATTAAATAGGGATTGATTCAGTGCATGCACATGCAGTGATTTAATTTTGATTTAACTGTTGATTTAATTTGGGCCTCGAAATCAAATCAGCATGGACCAGCCTAGCTTTCAGTGGAGACTATTCCCATTCAGTGGAGAGAAATCCCTCTGCTATGCCTCCCCTTAACTCAGTGACAGAATGCAATCCTTCACCAATCCTTCATGACCAGGCGACTCAATGCAGGGAGAAGCACTTTCTCAAATATGAATGACATTCCTTGGCAAGTGCTTTCATATGGGTCAGCACATTTTCCCCAGTATCACTGAACTACTTGATTTGTTGTACCTTGCTTGTGAAAGTCAACATCCTTCTCTTTATTTATGTATTTATTGCATTTTGTAAAAAAGGTCACTTTTAGGGTAATGATTCTATATAATACAGTAGTTCATTTTCTAAGCACTACATTGTTATCTTCCACATTGAGTTTCTTACATCTTGCATCCAGCATCCCCCAAAAATGGCAGTTTGGTGGACTTGAGAATTAACATATCAGCACTCAGAGCAAGAGGTAAAATAATCAGTTTTGATTTTTTTTTCTTACTTGACATTGAATATATCTGGTCATGCAGGTGATATAAAAATACTGTTAATACTATTAATAGACACTCTTAATCAAATATCTCATTCATCAGTGTGGCATGCCTCAATGTTCTTTCTCATTGCTTTGAGCACTGAAGTAGATTATCTTAAAAGAAATGGAACAGTATTTTATGTTTTAATCACACTGAAGTCTTCTGATCCATTCTTCATGCTTAACAGCAACAGATCATAGAGCGAGGGGTTATGGTTCAAAGACATCAGAATTGTTTGCCACAATTTGTACAATGCCCTTGGTCTTACAGTGCCATAGGGTTTCCCTTCTGTCCAACTTCTTAACTACATACCCATTTTCATCCTTAACCTGTGTACATAATTCAGGGAAAAGCTACTTGTGTTTTAAATATAAAAGGAAAAAGTGTAAGACTAAAATTGAGCAGTAACTCTTCTCACCTGTCCTTACTGCAGGGATCTCTCAGTGGTGGGAATACACATTGCCAAAATTCTAGAACCCATCGTTCCTGTTTTATGCAATATTAAGTGTCTTAGTATTAAGATTAAGATGCTATAAGAATTTTGGTTGCTTTTATTGCAAAAGAATTACTCAGCTACTGCTCTGTAAACTAAAATTTAATTACATTGATTTCAATAGGATATGTTTATTGTGTGCATGCTTGTTTAGTAATAAGCTCCACTCTACCCAGTGAAATTTATTCCCAGGAATCTACAGTTTGCATTATAGCTAAAGCTGCTGTAGTAGCCCAGCTGAACTCATAGGGTAAAAGGTAAGAGGTCTCAAACCTCCTCTCCCAGAAACCCTATGTGTATACACACCCTAGCTTTACCTCCTGCCTTGGGTTAGTGGCCTGAACAGATCCCAAAGTGATGCTGTTATTTAGAAACAGTTTTCAATGTAAAGAGGATCCAATTTGGATAAAACACATAAGGATTGAGCATGTATGGAGGCAGTCATCACCAGAAGAAAAGGAATTGGACTTAAAAAGTCCACTTCTTAAAAGAAATTAAACTTAGGGCAACTATTGACTAATGCTTTCCTCTTCCTCTAATGAACATACGATCCCATCTGCTTGCAAATTAGAAGTTTAATCAGAGGTTCGAGGAGAATCTTAGCTCTCATTTTCTCTCCCCCACCTCATCATACAATGTCATGCTTGTCTTTTTCCTGCTGGGGAATTGTTTCCCATTTCCAAAAGAACATCTGCTTTTTCCACCTGGAGAGGAAGTGTTGCATGTCTCCTGCTCAACACATCATCTCCCCTCAGGAAGATCCTGCTTGAAACAGAAGGATATCTATTCCCTATCTTGGAAGCAGCTGTCAGTTTGGGGAATGCCAGGTGGCATCACAACAGTTGCACTTGGGTTCATTTGATTCCCACAGATCTTAGGTCCAAATCTAAACCCAAGAGAAAGACAACAATATATACTTTGAAAAGATGTCAACATCATTAAACTGAAGTGATCAGATCTTCTTTTCAAGTTCCCTGTTCCTTCTGAAGGATAGGATCCCAAAGCACCCACATTTTAACTCCCACAGTCACCATATGCCAAGACACAGTAGCCTAAGATTAGGACAGGAAATATTAAAATCTGTTTTCCCTACAACAATTTCAGTTCAGCAGGAACAATAGCATTCTTCTTGGTTCCAGTGGAAGCACCAAGGTTAAATACTAGAAAGGTGAAGAATCCCTTCAGCTAGAACTGGCAAGGATATAGGATCCAATCAAGCAACTCTGTCTGAGCTTGGTTCTCACACACCCACAGATCCAGAATCACCAATATACAGAGGCACAGATCAGAAGATGGTGGGAAACTAAGTGGGGGGGAGGGGGGGGGGAGAGGGGGACAGTAATGGAAGGGCTGCAATCAAAGAGATAATGCCAAAGAGAAAAACAAAAGCAGAGGCTGAAGAGAGAAACCTATAAGGATGTCCGTAACTACTTTCTATAACATCACCCAGTCATCATTGTGGTGTTATAAAGCCTGTCTGCATAAGTGATACATGGCCATAGTGATAGCGGCATGGAAAGAAGACCCATAGAGGGGCAAGATGAGAGGACATCACTTCTACTGTACACTAATTCATCTTTGAGGTTTCTTCTCAGAACAGGATACTCTTTGAATGTCCCAAGGGAACTGGATTTAGTCAAGGTGATGGTCAGGACAGCATGATTGAAGTTCCTCCAGTGATATAAAAACTAGGTGGAGCTTCAATTGCACTGTTGTGACCACCATTTTGACATTTTTTTACTCTACCCTGTGGACACCCCCAGATATACTGAACATTGACTCCCCCTTCCATCCCCTCCCTGATATGCATTGGAAGGTGACGCCAGGGAATGGTGAGCAATTAAGTCCCATTTTGCAAGCAATATAACATTGCATCTAACCCCTAGTACTCAAAGTTGCTAATATTAAAGTAAGATGAGCCTTTCAAAAATATGTTAAAACAGCTGTTATAAATGAAGAGGAAAATATATAGTATCAATATATATGTGTGTGTGTGTGTGTGTGTGTATGCACTAGCTAATGAAAAGCATGCCTAGTCAAAATCATTTGACTGTAAAATTAATATGGAGAAATGATGTATTTCTACAGTATTGAATGGTAAAAGAATAAGGAAAATATTGGAGGAACAAGAGGAACATGGAGAAACACATGAATATTATTAGAAAGGAATTCTGACAGATTTCAGTGACATTTACTCCAAAGTAAGCAGTCTCAAAAAACTAGAGAAGAGGGAATTGCATCTCTGCTGGCAATGTTGTGCATATATAGGAAAGAATATACAGTATATTGCACACACTTTAAAGGGCAAGGTAGCTTTTCAGTGGCCAGTGCTTAATCAGCACATGTTTCATACCAACAATACAGTCTGAAGTAGGAGAAATAACAAGACATGAAGCATTCAGATAGCTACAAATGGCCTCTGTCTGTGCTCTAATAGTTTGATTCTGTTACTTGGTGATTGTGATGGTATTACTATTTGATTCTTTATATTTTTATTCCTTTTTCACTTGTCTTATGATCTGCCTGGGAGACTTCTGCTGCTGAAAGGCAGGCTATAAATAACATAAATAAAAGGCAGTGAATTGAGTGAACCCCTATTAATAAACAGCTACAGATGTCCACATGATTTGTGCATAGCAGTCTTTGGTGATCTCTAGAGCATTGGTGTTGTTCTATCCCATGTTATCACCATTAATTATACACTTTCCAGACTGAAAATGTCTCTCCTGGGGCATGGCTCCTGCCATAGAGAAGACTTGGGATAGAGGGGAGTAATATCACTACTGTAAATAAAAGTTGCCACAGCATGGTTCAGTGATACTCACAGTGCCCAAACCTATCAAATCCAGTACAGTATCCAGAGGCTTGAGACAGAAGAGCGCAACTTTTGCCCAGAAGCAAAGCTTGCAGAAAAGCAACATTCAGCTGGTGTTTGCATTTTCATAATGATGCTATTGATTTCTTGAATGAAACCTCAAATTCACATTCTTTTATTTACAGAAGCCAAGACTGAACTTCTCAGAGGAGTATAATTCAGGCCAAGGATACATGTACTCCACAGGCTTAAAAAACAGACATTAAATATATATGAGGGTAAGAGTGAAATAGTAAGTAAACTAGAAAAGAACTGCAAATAGAACAGTTAAGTCATTGCTGTAAAACCTTGTACAGACCTCAGTCCATATTTTACTGAGATGTAAGATCAACAATGCTTTATTCAGTGATCATACCTCTAGATAAATATCTATAGGATTCAAACCTTACATATTTCAATAAGATGCATAGGATTGCAACTGTATACTTTCCTGCACAGAAACATACTTCCATTAGAATTTAAGTTGTTCTTTTTAATACATGGCCAGAACTTTCTCCCAACCATTTACTAGATGTTCTCTTCTGCTCTACTTCTCAATCCTCTCTGTTTACTACTTTCTCTTCAGCAATTCTGGTTTTTTTCCAGCTAGCCCTTTTTTTTCTCTATACCCTTGCTTTTTCTCTGCTTCTCTTAGCTATCCTTTTTTTCTTTTCTCTCTGTTCCACTATAACTCTCTATATACCCCTCAACTCTGTTTCAGGTGGCAATGAAGCATTCCAGGAGAAACATTAGAGAAGAGAACTCAAGATGAGGGATTGGAGAGGAGTTCTGAGGTGTATTAGGAAGTCTTTAAGAAATACTGAAAACAGTGGGATTTGATGGATAGCGTTTACATAAAGAACAGCCAAGGATTAAGAATGGCTTTCTAAAGGTACCCCAATGGAAAAGAATAAAGCAGAAAAAGTAAAATGCTACAAGACTGATTAGGTAAAGGTAAAGGTTCCCCTTGACATTAGGTCCAGTCGTGTCCGACTCTAGGGGGCGGTGCTCATCTCCATTTCAAAGCCGAAGAGCCGGCGGTTGCCCGTAGACACTTCCATGGTCATGTGGCCGGCATGACTACACGGAACGCCATTACCTGCCCGCCGAAGTGGTACCTATTAATCTACTCACATTTGCATGTTTTCGAACTGCTAGGTTGGCAGGAGCTGGGACTAGCAATGGGAGCTCACCCCGTCACGCAGATTTGAACAAGACTGATTAGACAGGTAATAAATGGACAGTCTAGGATAGAACCAAAGATACTGGGCATGAGAGCAGACTAATGTGACCAACCCATCCAAAGCTAGAAGAGGAAGAATTTGAATCTAGTGGTGAAGTAATAATCAAAAGTTTACGGATGGACTGTACCCCAGTGACTGAACATATGCAGTCAGAAACATTTGCTCTGCCACTGGCTTAATATTCCACATTCTATATTTCCATATCCAGTAGATTAGAGATGTTCAGGTAGCAAATGTTGGAAAAGACCAGTACCTGAGCCTCTAGGAACTGCTGCCACCCCAAGGATTACTACTGGGATAGCCAAAGAAATAACTGAACAAGGATAAGATGACTTCCTGTGTTCCTTCCTAAGAAGATTGGTTATAGGAAAGGTAGAGGGAGAGAAAGAATATGGAGTGAAGAAAAGAATATGAAGAATATGAAGATAAGTAAGATTGTGAAAGGAAGTCTCCAGAAAAAAGGAGGAGGAGGAGGAGGGACAATATAATTGCTGGATTAGCTTTTTAGAGAATGAGAGAAAAACCTCTTGTGCTTTCAAATGCAACAGGAAGGAACTTCTTCTGTCAGTAGTGCAAGCGCTCAAACTATAGTTGGGAGCTGTAAAGTAGAGCAATAGAACCAACAGGAAAAGGCTGTTTACTACTCCATTTTTTTTCTTAATGTCTTCTTGTTGTTCAGTACTTTCTTACTATGATGCTTCTGTGTTTGAAATGTTAACAGATACAAACCTAAGGACATTTTGGTGCTACATACCATGACTTGGTGATCCTGGGTTACTAGTCTACAAGAAGGCTCCAAGTGAAGATGCAGAGCAGCCTTCCTCAAGCCAGTGCCCTTCCAGAACTCCCATCCAACATCAGGTTGGTTCAACAACTATGAAAATCAAAAATCTGGGGAAAGTGTATTAGATTTTTCAGCAAAT
The DNA here is from genome assembly GCF_035149785.1 of Candoia aspera. Lineage (NCBI taxonomy): Eukaryota > Metazoa > Chordata > Lepidosauria > Squamata > Candoiidae > Candoia > Candoia aspera. The sequence continues at coordinate 59,641,750 of NC_086159.1, read as the reverse complement.
AGAAGCAAATTGAACATCCCTGGTTTGGAGATGTGGAATAGCTTGGTTGGCTGACTGCATGCTAATGCAATTAACCTAACCTCCTGCCAGGTAAAACTTGGAAGGGACAGGAACAAGTTTTTAATCAAGAAGTGAACACGTAATCAGCAAAAAGGAAGGCAGACTTAGTTGGAGGTTAAACATAGGGGAAGTGTTTTACCTATTAAAAAGAAAGCAACACAATAAACTGAGCTGCTTAAGAAATTGCTTTTCTTGAGGAGGTCTCAGGAACAGGCTGAGTAGACACCTTTAGGTCAGGTATATTCCCTTCCAGGGTAGGGGTGCATTAAATGATACAGTATCTGGAATTTTCAATCAATTCTAGGATTCCATAATTATTTTCTGTGACCCCAATCCAGTGGTTTAAGATGAAGGCTGGTGGTAGAACAAAGCATTTTGATTTTTTCAAAATAAACTTAATTTCATTTCCTGAATTGTTAATGCTGGAATGTTGTGCAAAAACCATATTTCCAGTGTGTTATTTATCAAGCTTGTTGAACTCATTGACAAAGATCAGCCTAGTGTATAGGATCATTAGGGTACTATAAAGAGAGAAAGCTTCTGGGTAACAAAATGGAAAAGTAGGTCAGTATACAGAGACTTCCTCTCCAGGATACTGTACCTTATGACATATAAACTATCTAGGCAATAACGTATTCTAGACAGTTTGTGTTTCTAATTTTAATAACAAGTTAGCAAATACAACTGTGGGCCTGACACATGAGTCCATAGCTTTGTAGGGCAGCCTATCAAATTGTTTTAAAACTCATACAGATGACAGCTGGGCAACATAATTTCACTGCATGTCATTCAAGTGTTTCAATATTTACACAGGGCCTAGTAAATCAAATTTTCTAAAAAGATGGTATACAATAGCATATGTTGCTACAGCACCCTGGGAATAACCAAAATATTACAAAGAAAAAGCATCCTCGATTGTAAACAGAGTAATTTAGATTCTTGTGAAATCACATAAAAAGCAAATGCAGGGTGGAAAAAAATAGGAAACCATTCAGTCAGAAGACATAATGGCTTGAGAGACAGAATTTCACAGGAAGCCCAGCCAGGAGTATAAAGACAAAGGAAATATCTTTACCATGTTTGACCAAAGAATGTCAGGGAAACTTGCCCAGATTTTTCAGATTGTGTGGGAGTTCAGTTCCTGCAATACACTCATCTGCACCATGACTACATCAGCACATTATGCCATATGTTGATATCTAGAAATGATTAGAATTGCTATTAGTTGCTCTTAGGGTTTGCTTGGCATCCAGCCACCTTTTCTTTCTGAAACAGAAGTCAGACGTCCTTTATAAAGTCAAGCTAAAATAAAACAGAGTAAGTTAAGTATGCAGAACTATAACAGCAGAATCAAAACAGCCTCCTGAATTCTGGTACCCTCCAGAGCTGTTGGAGTTTGACTCCTAGAATTCCCAGACACTATGCACAGCAACTCATATAGAGTCCATATCTACATGAAAACAATAACAACATGCCGATGGGAATTCGTAATGCTTGGTATGCAATGGCTGAAAGCCAGCCTAGAAGATGGCTTTCTGAGTATGGCAACCAGCAGTGTTTGTTTATGACCCAGCAGTTACATTATATAAGACTGAAATGGCAATGACCTCGTGCATGTTTATTATCTAAGGATACAGAAGATATATTGTATATGAAGGATAGTGGCAAAGGTGAGGGCAATAGGAGGGTATATCTAATTCACTTTTTGCTCTTTTTCTTCTCTAGAAATCAAGACAACATACGGTACCCGATTCTCCATCTCCCCATTTTATTCTAATGATAACTCTATAATGTAGGTTAGTTTAGCAGTGGTGATCACAAAGTGGTGATCACAAAGTCATACAGCCCAATGATCCATAGGGCTAACTAGGGACTTGATTGTGGTCCATCTCAGTCTCAATCCAAACATTTTAAATACAGTACCAGACTATCTCAAATATTGGCAGAAAAATGAAAGCAACTACCTGATAGAAGCCAATGAGAGAAGACACTCATCTACTACCTAGACTGAAATATCTGAAATTGCTTTGTGAATACAAATGTGGAGATGTCAGTTGGGGTGTCAATTGGGTAGGGTGATGCAGTTCGTTGAAGAGCCACCTCATTTCTGTAAGAGTAAAACAAAAGGGCTTTCTTTGCTTTGGCTTTCTTTGCTTATATTTAAGCACTGTAGTGGCTTCTAGGCTTGTCCTGTGCGTGGAACAGCTGAAAGAGGTTCTTCCAGCTATTAGAATGCCTAGTCAAGGCAAATCAACTCTTGCATATTGGTTTTTATGCTCAACAAAGAACATTATGGTGCCTCTGTGGCAGATCCACATCATCTCATACTGGCCTACCAAGTGGCCATCTTTAAGGCATAAGGGATCTATGTAGAGGTTTCTACTGGCAATAGAACCACTGAGAATGTAGTTTATAGGGAGTAAGTACACATTCCATGTTAGCATTTTCTTATTAAGGCTATCAATCGCTGCTGGAGTCTCTGTACCATCTTGTCATAATGCTATCAAAATACTTTTTTTTATTAAAGCAAATAAAAGGTGTGAGGAAAAATTCAGATTGAAATGCACAGAAAAAAAATGAGAAAGCAGATGAATGACAGCCCAAGCAGAGAAAGTAGTGGCAAGGGCATAAGAAAAGATGAAGCAAATTCTATATTTGGAATAACACTATAAAGGTAGACAGGAGCTGATGAAGGGACACACATGAAAGAGGACTTCTGAGTGAGTGAATGAATGGAGATGAAAGGAGGCAGACAATTACAGAACTGAAAGGGAACAAAAATTAAAAAGTAAACATCGGATTCTCTTGAAGGCAGTCATATCCCTCTGATTATTTTAATCAAATGCCTTTTTCCTTCATACTATAATGTGAGTACCATAAAGAAATATAATTGCAAAAATTCCAATCAAAGCATTATTTTAAAAACATTCCAGAATGTCTTACATTGTTTGCAGACAACCAGCTCATCCTTTATCCCAAACTCAAGGTTAAATCCACCCAGGCTGTTCTGGCTGAGTCATTTGTACAACGGTGCTGCTGTTCGTAACATCACTCTTGTGACCACATACCCTGATTGCACAGTGCTGCATGCATAGAGTAAGCTTCCTCCCTCCCCCACATTCAGGAGAAAATAGCAAGACCAGTAATGGTGGCATGACAAGGGAGGTGCAGTTAGTGAACCTGGTCCCACTTCTCCACTCACCAGATAGTAATTGTATGACCAGGAATGCCTGAATAATAATAATAATAATAATAATTATTATTATTATTATTATTATTATTATTATTATTATTATTATTATTATTATTTTATATGCCACCCAATTCCCAGGACTCTGGGTGATTTACAATGGTTAAAAACATTTTTTTTTTAAAAGAACAATGCAAAAACACAAAAACAACTCAAAACAAAGAACAAAGACGGCAGAGCAAACAAACCTAGATGGGAACAAGGAAAAGGAAGAAATGGGCATTGGTCATGTTTGCCAAAGGCCTGGGCAAAGAGCCAGGTCTTCAGGGCCCTTTGAAACACCAGTAGGGTGGGACCATTCAAATCTCAGGAGAAACCTCATTCCAGGGTGCAGGCACTGCTTCAGAGAAAGTGTGCTTCCTGGGTCCTGATAGGCGGCATTGTTTGATCAATGGAACTCAGAGTGTGCCAACCCTGCCAGATCAAACTGGCCAGGCAAATCCTATGGGAGACAGGTGGTCCTTCAAGTAACCAGACCCGATGCCTTGTAGGGCTTTATACATAGTGACCAGCACCTTGAATTGCACCTGGAAACCAGTGCAACTCATGAAGCAGAGTTGTTACATGGGCATACTGAGGCATGTCCATCACTGCCCACACCAGAATATAATGTAAGTATTCTCATCATGATCACATGGCTGAGGAATGCCCTCTTTCATTCCTTCCTTTTATATCTTTGAAAACTTGCATAATGTTTTCTAAACAGAACCTCTGCTAATCTGAAGGTCACCTTGTTTATTCATACATTAACTCAAAAAGACTGAGACCCAAAAGCCGAGGCTCCCTGCTGACTCCAAGAAAAATTGACATTAAGAAGTCACTCATTGCCTTGCTTCATTTCTGTTATTTTGAGCTGAAAGAGCAGCATAACATTTTGAGTTAAAGTAAATGTCATTTTTAAAATGCATATTTAAAAAGCTGCAGTTTGCTTTGAGGCTGCATAATTTTGAGAAGACTTGATGTCAGCTGTTTAGAGAAACAGTACATGTATGGAGTGTGGCTTTATTAGAAAAGTGATCTTTCAAATCAAAGTTGCGAAGAAATGTGGCCTATTTACCTACTATAGTTTTTCCCACATCCCTGTATTTCTAAACTACTAAAGCAAAAAAGGTGTTCTAAGAAAGCTACTCTAGAATTGCAATGAGAAGCCCCCCAAAATACCTCCCTTGACATCTGTTGAATCTCCTGCCATTTCAGCATTTCTATATTGTTCCCTTCCTTCTTCTGCTTCCTAGAATTTCTTTAGTGAGAGGTTGCAGATCTGAGACTTGGAAAAGGAAGAAAAAGGTATATCTGATAAATCTTGGAGATGTATAGTCTAGCCCAGTGTTTCTCAAGCTTAGCAACTTTAAGATATGTGGACTTCAACTCCCGCAATCCTGGGAGTAGAAGTCCACATATCTTAAAGTTACTAAGGTTGAGAAACACTGGGCTAGCCTCTGTGTGGGTGGTTCCTTTGGGAGTTCAAAATAGTTTTGTGTCTCTACTGGGTGGGGAGTCCTCTCAGCAATAGCAGTTTCTCTCCTATGGAAGGGAATCATACTGGTTTGTCATTTAGGCTTAGACCCACTATCTCCCTTTCAATTTCTTGAACAGGTCTCTCAGCCTCTTTGGTATGTCATCTCAGTTTTCATTCTCTAAATACATGAAAATTCTATTTTGTTATACAATGAGGGATCAAATACTTAGTTTTGTACTTGGGATTTAAACCTTACCTTGGACTTGAATCCATTAAGAAGTTCTTTATGAGTAAACCAGAGATGGGGAACTTCTAACCCTGAGCCTAATATGTCCTATCAGGCTGATCCAGTCATCCAGAGAGCTTCAAGCCAGGTCCTTCTCTAAAACATCACTCACTCTCCATTTTTGTAGTAAGAACTGTGATCCGAACTGTGGTTTTGAGTGCTCCTGCAAAATGGATGACATACAACTTGGGTATTTGTTAAATTTTCACTCTTTCATCTATCCTATCCCATTCCCTGCCTCTGGATTAGTCATCTAGATGTTTTGGGACCTGACCTGGCACTCAGATATGCAACATGCCCATGGGAGGACAAACAAAATTGACAATTCTCTGTCAGACACAAAATGACCATTGTGTCTGTTATGTTAGTTGCAATTAATTCTGAGCTCTGTGATATATATTATACTTTTATTGTATTGAATCGATACTTTATTTTATTGTATTGATACTTTTGTAAACCGCCCAGAGTCCCCCATTGGGGGAGATGGACGGTGATATAAATTTAAATTATATATATATATATATATATCAAACTGAATAAAAATATTTCTAAATAACATGTAAAACTTTGTTGCTGAAATTTAGTTTTCTTGTTACTGCTGACAAAATGCAACCGAATATTCAGTTTTATCCCCATCATCATATGATAGATAACGGTAACAGTGTTCCTTTGGAAGTGTGCATTGATGGATAATTAGCAAGGGCAACAAAGTAAATATTAATATAAAACTCAGCAGGAATTATGAAGCTGATCTAAATAGATCCTTGGCACCCAGATAAAGTTTAATTCTGGTTTGCTAATTTCTTCCCTAGTGCTTTTAACAGATGCAGTTACAGTGTTGAAATTCTTCTTTAGAACAGCTAGTTAATTTCTTCCCTTTGACATCCAGCAATTTAATTTTTAGCAGACTTAACACAATGCTAAAAATAGAAAACAGTATTTGTCATTTCTGAACACTCTCTATGATTTGTGTGTACGTGGTAGAATAACTAATGTTGTGGAATAGAAGAGGGAGAAAAAAAATAGCTACAGTAGCATAAGACCGGCTCCATAGGACAGATGATGAGATTAAAAAGGTTACAGTATTTATAGCTTCAAGGGTAAGCATGACCTAATGTATCTGTTTCATTGGCTCTAGATATGTTACTACCTTACATAGCAAAGTGTTACCTTGTTGCACATATACTTCCCCTAAACAGCCATTGAACAGCTGACTTGTCATTTTAAAAACGCTGAATTGTCATTTCCCTGTTTTGACGCTCCCTTGACATGTATACTGGATTTATAGTACTGAAGTTGATTCCTTCTATATGACTTGCTTGTTTGGAGATAATGGTGCAGGGCCTTTATTTGCTAAAACTTATTTGTGCACTAATAGCAAACAGAATTGATCCCATTTTAAAGGAAATAATTTTACTTTCCCCCTTAAGTTTATATATTTTGTATTATTTATATATTTTATATTATTTATATGCCATCTTTTTACTTGACTATTTAAAGTGGCTAGCAAAATTTAAAAGCCACAATAGCTTGTTGCAGCTACAGTGAGAACCATTTGGGGTAGGTATATGTCTACTCTCAGAAGCCAACCGTTTCTAACTTAACCTTTTACAATTATGTTTTTTTTTCCTAAAAAAAGAAAGGATTATTTTCAAAAGCAGATCTAGATATTGTACTTCCTGAACAATGCAACACTAAAAAGAAATGATTACATTGACTTCCACATCATTATGGAATGGGTTCTATTGCATGTATGCTTCGGAATAATATAATATAACATAGCATCAGGATTCAAAATTTTTCCAATGAACTAAAAAGAAATGTGCGTAACTCTTCTAAACTGTGTTCACTGTTCATCCAGGAATCCAAAGCGCATATCAAATAAGCATCTGGCAGGCAGGATGGTGGTGGTGTTTGTGCTGAAAGGAATGTAGCAGGATAGAGTTGTGGTTCACATGGTGTAGTTACAACTTTCTGTCTGTGTGGAGTTGTTGTTGTTGTTGTACATATCCAGAGAAACCAATTACCACATTAATTAATACATCTAGTAGAGATTTCTTGATAAACTCAGCATAGCTTCTCTATACATTGAGAACAGGATTCTTAGCAGCATGCAACCACTGTATGAATTACTGCTAGTCACACTTTCAATTATACACCAGAGCCCATATATGTCTAGAGAGACCCATTGGCATGGCTGAAACAATGTCTTCTGGGTGAGGGGAAAAAAGATCACTCCTTTGCCCATTTTCCCAGCCCCAGAAGCCAAACAAATCCCTAAAAGGAAGGAAATAGGAATGTGTGGGCTTCACTTCAGTCTGTCTGTAGCTTGTACAATAAGGATAGCTATGAGGGACTATTCAGCCAGCATATGTGTGGTGGAAAATAGATTTGGAGCTTATGCTGCACAAAAACTCTTGAGACACCATATCCAATAAGGATGTCACCACTACTTTCCCATCAATCCAAATATGCCCACTCTCCTTCTTTGTTTATCTGATTTTGATGTTTGCTTTCTCCCTCAGCTTTGCACTATGTTGAGTTTTTTGTTTGCTTGTTAGCTTCCTAGCCTGAGTTATATTTAGATTTAAAGATTTATAAACTTTATAAAGAAATTTATAAAGATTGTGAAAGGTGAAATGTCCCCAGTGCAAGCACCAAGTCATGTCTGACCCTTTGGGGGGATGCCGCTGCTTTTGCAACGTTTTCTTGGCAGACTATAGCGGGGTGGTTTGCCATTGCCTTCCCCAGTCATCACCTTCCCCAGCAAGCTGGGTGCTCATTTTACTGACCTCAGAAGGATGGAAGGCTGAGTCGACCTGAGCCGGCTACCTGAGAGAGAATCCAGCTTCATAAAGTTAAAAAAAAGCTCAAAGATGATTACATGAGGACCGCCCTTTATTTTAGCTTTACATCAACCTTGTGAAATAGGCTGGGCTAAGAGAGAGTGACTGGCCCAATTGGGGTATTGCAATTGGCACTGAGAAAGTAATACAGTGTTCTCCTTGACTGCAAGGCGATTATCAGGGGCTTGTCCCTATCAACCCTACTTCATCTAATTTGTAAGGACTTTGCTCTGAATCAGACATAAAGGAAAGATGCTTACTGTTATTAGTTGTCCTGAGACATGCATGATTCATTTTCTAAACAAGGGTTTGTTCTTTCACACACTGGAAATTTGCAGTATATCATGTTGTTCCTATCTGGTGACTGAGAAGGATCCTGGGCTTGGCTAAAACAAAAGGTATAGAAGAAAAGGTGTGGAGGACTTTTCTTGAGGGACCTGAAATAAGCAGCAGGTTGACCACATAAGACATATTAAGCTCTCTGCTTCCATCTCTGCTTGTGCATATATTTTGAAATAAATGGAAATATTATACTCTGAAAATGGTGTGGATGCCTTGAATGGATGCCTGATGATTATGTGGACACCCTAAACCATTGACTTCTCCAGGGAAAAGGAAATCCTTGTTCAGGGAAGGGAGTGATGATGAGGGTACCAATATATTCTCAAGTTTGTCTATGTGCATATCAATAGATGATCTGCCTTAAACTAAACCTATCCTCCTTTATGGTTTGAAGACCCAAAGATTGATCACATACAGTACATTTTTTTCAGCTTTCTAAATGCTAATAAAAGAATAAGAATTTGTTGTATTTGCATTGCTGGTTACTGCCTATGTCAAAAGCTTCACTTTGTTTTGATGCTATCAGTGATTGAATGTTGTTTTATACATGTGATGACTTCATCTCACTTCTTTATATCAACTCTGCTAGCAGTCTCCATGCTTTGTTTCTCTTTCTAAGGTAAATGTTCTGCTGGTCTAAGCATCTGTGAAAATATTCAAGCCAGATGCTACAACTGTTTGCTCTCAATCTGGAAACCGCTTTTCATTCAATCAGTGCATGCCATATGGCTGCTGCATTTATATTTTCACTCATCTAAAATCTTAGTATGATGTACATATATAGAAGTCCACAGGTGTCAGGAGTAACATAATAGTTGAACAACGTAAGGCTCAAAGACAAAGTAAATGCAAAAAGTTACAAGTACACCTGTGCAAACCATGGATAAATAAAAGAACCAACTAAGCTGGATGTTTGTCAATATTACTACATCCAAAAAGTCCACCAGATTAACAATCAATAAATAAAAGTACTGATCCTTGCATATCACACACACAAAAAAAGCATGCTAAGAAGAATGTTGTTATCTGAATTAGGACATTATTATGTGTAGAAAGAAGTCATGTCAATTTCAGGATCCATACTGAAAGTCATTTGTTAAATCCCAGTTCAAGTTCATTTGCTTTAAATCCTCTTGCTTTGTGTCTAGTTTGGCAGTCTGAATATGGACATGAGATGAGGCACACAATAGATTGCCCCAGATAGCATACTTCTTGCTGCTATTATTGTCCTGTGAAATCTGGCTCCATTCATGTCAAGGTGACTCATGAGATATTTGTGAAGTGTTGCTATATTACATCCTTTACTCATCTACTCACCTATCATGAATTCCCTTGTTTTGCAGATTTCTTTGGAGGGTTGAAAACATGAAAAATCAATCTCAATAACAACATACACTTACTTCCAACAGTTTCAGGCAAAAATAGCAAATAGCAAGAAGTCCTAAACACAGACCTGATTTTGATACTTACCAGATGCAAAATGCCATTCTCCTTGTACATGCAACATATACACATAAACATAAGTCAAGAGATTGCATGTTCAGAACTTCATTCTTGCAGCGAGTCACATCACATACCACAGATAGGTGGAGCTGGAGGAAGTGGTGGGCAAGACCAGACCAAAAAGTGCGGGTGCGGGGGAGGTCATCTTCTCTTTCTCTCTGGCATCTTCTTTCCCTTTCCACTACCCTTCCCTTCCCTCTCTTTTTCTACCCACATAACAGGACCTATACTTCCAGTTATGGAAAAACTGTTGAAGCTTCAGCCTCACCCCTTTGCCTAGCAAGGGAAAAATATAACTTAATGGCCATTTTTATTTTGCTTTGTTTTGTTTTGTGTTTACCAGGATGGGATGTCTTTTTGCAAAGTAGGTAAAACTTTATATGCAATGCCAAGGCTTTCGCTTTTTAAATCTGTTCATTAAATTGCCCCTAACTTATAGGAAAACGATATTGCTATTATGGAATGAAGTGTGCCAAATTTAATAGAAATCAGTGCAAGGATTTTCAAACCAAATTCCTTTAAATTCTGACTTTATATAAAAAGTGGAAGGAAAGAGAAAAAGAGGACGACCAGCAGCAAGGTGGATGGACTCAGTTACAGTAGTGATGAGTGCACCATTGGGAGACCTGAAAGAACAAGTTAGGGGCAGATTGTCATGGAGAAAATCTATCTATGTGGTTGCTAGGAGCCAAAAATTACTTGATGACACATAATCATCACACACACAAACAGGATGTTGGAATTTAAAGAAGTTTTGAACTTTGGTGTTGGAGAAGACTCCTGAGAATACCATGGACATTTAAGAAAACAAACCAATGGATTATTGAACAAATCAACCCAGAGTTCTCACTAGAGGCACAAATGACCAGACTCAAATTATCCTACTCCAGACACACAATGCAAAGACCTTAGTCTCTGAAGAAGTCTCTAATATGAGAAAGGTTGAAGGAAAGAGAAGAAGAGGATGATCAGCAACAAGGTGATGGACTCAGTTATGGTGGTGATGAATGCCCTGTTGGAAGACCTGAAAGACCAAATTAGGAGGGAAGCTTGTCCTGGAGAAAATCTATGTGGTCACTGAAAGTCAACACTGACTTGATGGAACATAATCAAAATAGGGTTTTTTGTGGGTAGCCACAGGCAAACAGATAGGTTTTTGGTTTTCTGCAAAGGAAAAGTAAAGCAGGAAGAAATAATGATGCTTTTTTGCAAATAGATCAGAGATTACTGTTATGGATGGAGGGCAGGCAAGGTTAATCAATTTATCATTTTCATGTAAGAAAGAACATTCCTTAAGCCAATCAAAAACATAAGTCAGCTGCAAAGCAGAACTTCTAGAATGGGAAATTTAAAACAGTGAGTGAATCATTAAATAAAATTTTCTTCTCAGGTTCCTTCCACCGTCCATAAGATGTTACACTGGGGCATGGAACTGTAACATGATTGAAAGTGTTTGTTTCATTTGAGGGCAGACCTGTCACTTTCTGAATCCAACACTCCTTCTCCCTAAGATATTTTAGTACATTAGCAAGCACCAAAGATAGTACTTTAAAAATGTTTTCAGCCTTTTGGACAAGTGGGGGCTGTCTATCCTATCTCAATTCCACTTCTGAGTGACATTAAAAAGTGGTCTGAATTGTACTGAATTGTATTAAGAATCTGTGCCAAATTAGAGCACAGACCCATTGATAAATATATGAACCAAGTTTTGCAAATAATTGGGCTAAGACTTTCATCTGTTCTCCAAATGACTCTGCTGCATTAGTACATTAATTTGCTCCAGAACTATCTATAAATAATACTCAGAAAGATATGCTGAGAATGATAGAACAGATCAAATTAATTCTAACAGTTGAAAGAGAATTTAGGGATTTTGTTACTTTCCTTGAAGATGGCATTGCTTTCCTTAAGGAGTTAATATTTTACATCTTCACGAATGACTTTACTTAAATGCATCCATAACCAGACTTTGGAGATGACACATCTTGTTGCAAACGCAATCCATCAACTCACAGCAGCTGCAGTAGTCGTTCTATCATCCACCCCAAGCAGAAACTGTCTCAGCTCTGCGCTAGAGCAGATAGGTGACAACCTCTTTGAGATTGTGGAATGAACATTGATATGAAGGGTTTATCTGCACTGTTGTTGTAAATTACCACAAATGGATGCTACCTAGTTAATATTGCACTTTTTGACATCGGCAGATTTTCACATTTCCAGTCTCTGCAACAGACAATTTTGCTAAACGCTTTCCCAGACACACTTCACTTATCGCTCTTTAGTTCTTGCCTAGTTTTTACCTTTCCCTTAGTATAAAGACATTCTTCCAGTTGTGAGGTACAGATGTAGTTTTCACTCACACATTAAACATATTGCACACCGTATCCATATTTTACGTTTTCTCCCTTTGTATTACTTGCACTACCTACATCTGCAGCCTTCCCATTTTTCAACATTTTTACAGCACGTATGACTTTTTTCATCAATTTCTTCTTGGATACTAACATGCATTCATTTCAGTTCCATTCTTTGACATATTTACTATCAGGCACTACTCACTGTCACTCATGCCCTTGTGACCTCCCATTTGGACTACTGCAACACGCTCTACATGGGGCTGCCCTTGAAGAGCATTCGGAAGCTTCAGCTGGTACAAAATGTGGCTGCCCAGGTTGTAAATAGTGTCGGCTACTCGGCATACGTAACATCTCTGCTTCGGGAGCTGCATTGGTTGCTGATGTGTTTCCAGGTGCAATTCAAGGTGCTGGTTGTCACCTTTAAAGCCCTTCATGGCTTGGGACCAGGTTACCTGAGGGACCGTCTTTTCCCAGTTAGTTCTGCCCGTCCAATCTGGTCCAGCAGAGTGGGCATGCTCCAGGTCCCGTCAGCCAAGGGATGTCAGCTGGCAGGGACCAGGAAGCGTGCCTTTTCTGCTGTGGTGCCTGCCCTCTGGAACATCCTCCCTCCTGATATTAGGATGGCCCTGACTCTGTTGGCTTTCCAGAAGGCCTTGAAAACCTGGCTTTGTGCCTGGACATGGGGCCCCGAGTGTGGGAAGGGCCCCGTTTCATGGCTATGTTAACACCATGGCTTTTAGATCGCTCAGCTGTATTTATATTTATTTTTAATTTATGCTATTGTTTTTATTGTTTTATATAATGACTGTTTTTATTGTTGTTAGCTGCCCAGAGTCACTAGTTTGAGATTGGCAGCAATATAAATTGAATAAATAAATAAATAAATCATTCCCATATAAATATCTAAAGTACTTCTTCCAGCATTTCCCCACTTCAGTTTCATCCTAAACCAACTCATCGCTTTCGTTTTTGAATTTCCATTCATTCTACAGGAGACTCCTTTTTTTCAGCCCTTTCCATCCATTTCCAAAATCACCCTGCATTTTCTTTTCTCTTTTAATCATAACCATTCCTTCCTCTCTTTGATTACATTCTTCAGACTTACCTTCTTCTCTATGTACACAGTATACAATATCTTTCATTCTCAATTTTTTTTAACAGTCACTCTCTTACATGCATATTTTCTAAGCCTCTTTCACTTCATCATTCCACAAAGCATTTTCTTCATATTTCCCAATAGCATAGCTCCATGGCATACTAACATAATTCTTTCCACTATATTCAAAGCACATCCTCTTTCATTACTTGTTCATATAGGACTTGTATTTGTTGTTCCCTAATGTGGGGATCTGTGGCTTACTGAAGGCCCCAGCAGGGAAGGCCTAGGGAAGGACCACAATGGTGGTGACCATCAAAGAGGTCTGGTGGCAGAGAGAAGATGCCAGCTGCTCTACAGGCTTAGATGGGCTGGGATTTCCTGGGAGAGGATGATATGAAGCAATAGGCCATGGTGGAAGGAATCCCAAATTAGAGCTCAAACCAGGTCTTGTAGGCCCAGTTGGCCAAAGCGAGCCTTAGCAGTAAAATGACTAAATCCTAATGGTTCTTAAAGGGAGCATAGGGACCAATTTAGGGGCAGTGCAGACTCATACCCTTAGAAGGCAGCTTGGAGAAGAAATCACACTACCAACTTGTTACCAGTCTCCACCCCCACTCCCCAGTTCATGAGATTTGACATCCCAGCTAGTCAAACCTATGACAGGTTGTGATTGTACAGTATTGTGGAATACACAAGAGCCTATAATCACACTCAGCCAGACACGGATATAACCTCTCTCAGACCTTCTCAGTCAATACAAGGAGGTCAGTAGTGGGTGGAAAGGCCACCCTGCATGCCTGTCCTTATCTTCTTTCCATATAGCTTCCATAGTGCCATTTTATTGTTCCTAAGAAATTCTCTTCCAGTTGTTATTTTCATAGTAAATATAAATAGCCAAAGAATTCTATTTTTATGAATCAGTGTTTGCATAAATTTACATAGATGGGATTTAAAAAGTAGTACCCATGATATTTGTTCATAATAAGAGGCAACATTACCCTGATACCTCCCCACAGATTCCCTCCCCCTCCTTTTTGCATAATTTAATAATCTGGATGATAATTTGTCCCTGTGTTTTACAATCATCTTTATAAATAGCTCTTCCCAGATTCTTCAGAACATGATCTAGACATTAATCATTAATATACCTAGCAACAGAAACTTTAATAAACTTTCTTCCTTAAGCCATTTTTAAAAGAAGCTAATAAAAATGTCTTTCTGTCTCTCTTTTTCCTGTCTTTCAATACATCCTCATTAAGTCTTCTATAAAATGCTTCAGGAAAGTTTCTTGCACGACATTTGTGACATTCTAGCCTTTTGTGGTCCGTTTTTGCAATGAAATCCTGTATCATCACCCAGGTCCTAGTGGACTGTATCTATCATTCTGATAGTGCTTCTAGATATCTTTCCGTACAATTGCTGAGTACCAGGGCCTGGACAGCCCCTAAAGCTGCATTATATATACTCATCTAAAAGTGCAAAGGTCTGTAAGTTCAATTCCCACTACAGGGTTTGAAATTCATAGGATAATATCTGGCTACCTGTATCTGAACAGTCTGGACAAGGGTGAAACCAGTCATGTGGCACCTCCTGGTGGTCAGAATAACTGAAAATATCACTCAGGATATACACTGTGTAAAAATGGAGAGAGGAGCCAGTTTGGTGTAGTGAATAAGGCACTAGGCTAGAGACCAGGAGACCCTGAGTTCTAGTCCCACCTTTGGCGCAAAGCCAGCTGGGGGACCTTGGGCCAGTCACTCTCTCTCAGCCCTAGGAAGAAGGCAATGGCAAATCACTTCTGAAATCTTGCCAAGAAAACTGCAGGGAAAATGTCCAGGCAGTTGCCACAAGTCAACATTGTCTCAAAGCCCACCCCCCCAAAACAGAGAAATTACCCCCTCCAAGACGGATGTGTGAAAGTCATATAAAACACCTGTACATGGGAGAATAACATAATGTAACACCCATATCTTTCTCCTCTGAATGCTTAAGGGAAGGTAGACTGTATATAGGTAGTACTCCTTAACAACCATTCATTTAGTGATGGTTCAGACTTATGACGGTGCTGGAAAAACTGACTCACAATCAGTCCTCACACTTATGACCATTGCAGTGTCCCTACAGTCATGTGATCATGATTTGGGTGCTTGGCAACTGGTTCACATTTATGACCGTTGCAGCATCCTGTGGTCACATGATCACCATGTTCGACCTTCCTGGCCAGCTTCTGGCAAGCAAAATCAATAGGGAGCTGCATGATTTGCTTAATGACCACATGGTTTGCTTAATGCCTGTTGTGATTCACTTAATGACCACTGCAGAAAAGGTCATAAAATCGGGTCAATTAGCTTAGCAACCAAAATTCTGGTCCCAGTTGTGCTTGTTAAGCAAGGACCACCTGTATGCCATTTTGGTTACATTTTAGAGATATTTATTTCACAGTTCCAATGCTGAGAGGTTAAGAAACAATTTGCCTTACTATCTCATTTTGCCCACCATTTTTGTTTCAATAATATTGATTGCTTGAGCCATTACACATTAGCTTTCATTAAGCAGATCATTAATGCAATTGCCCTGCTGATCAATGTAAAGGACAAGCAGGAAGATAATAGAAAATACTGCTTGATAGATATTGTGTCTCCTAATTATAAAGCTTGGCACAATGGCAGGAAGAAAATTGATGATCATATTATCTTCCCAGCCTTCTACTATTCCAAGTGATCTTATTAACATGTTTATCTGAGGTAGTTAGGCAAACCTGGTTTATAACAAGAACTGCTCTTTCCAATGTGGCATTTCTTCATGGGCTGGATCTAGACAAGCTGGATAATCTAAATTTTTTTCTACCAGAAAACCACCACCACAGAAGTGAAGTAGGGTAGAAGTGGAGAGACATATCTCCCTGACCTGTTCGGGTGGATTTTTAACAGCTGATATAAATACTCCTTGGCCTTGGGGTGATGGAAAATTGGCAGGGCTTTGAACCTTTCAGATCCACAGTCCTTCCAACCATGCTTCCTGACCACCCTCCACCATTCTGTTTCTCTCAGTAGCACTGTTTTTTATGTTGGGTGGGTGTCATGAAGTCCAAGTTTGGATTTCCCCCTCCCAGGTCAGAGTAATCTCTCCTGTCTCATAGAGAAAACCTCAAATGATCCTATGGCTGAGTTAGCCCTGCCCCAGGAATCTTAGGATTTTGTCTCAAGATGGTCTATAATCTAATTTGACAGAATGTGTTGATTATGACAAGTAGTTTTAATGCAATTTTTTAATTTGCCACAATTCCCTGGAACAATGCTGGCTTTGAAGCATTGTGGAAAATAAGAAAATGGATATTTATAGATGCCTGCAATTTATTAATTTAGTTTTGATTTTGGCACACCCAACTCCAGAGCGATTCTGGGCAGCTCACAATATAAAACAGAATGCAGATACAATAACATAAATTTAAAAATACAATAAGGGAAATACTCAATGGCAGTCCAGACAACAACATCAACACAAAAACAAAACGTATCAATCACCTCCAAGAAGGGAAAGAGGTAGATGGGCCTTCTTGAATGCTATGAGGAGATAGAGGAGCTTCCTGAATCCTATCAGAGTGGGAACTGTCTGGATCTCAGGGTCACCTCATTCCAGAGGACAGATGGCAGATGCTGTGACAGAAAATGTGCACTTCCTGCTCACCAAAAGATGACAATCTTTGATCAACTCTTACCAGCCAGGCAGTTGGCATTGTCATAAACCACCAAAATGCCAATGTGTCTTCAAATCTTTAAGCATTCCTCAGTTTAGCTACCTACCCACCAACTTACCCCAGTCCCTATCTAATATGTTGACACTTTTATAACAATATCAGCAGTGAACGGTTAGCTTTCACCCCATTATAGTTGTCTTCCTAATTTAAGCAAAATATGTTATTAGATTTAGTCATGCGTGATTGATTTCCCTAAAGAATATTTTATTTTTTGTGAAGTGATCCAAAACAAATGCCTTGGTGGCATGCCAGCATGACTTTGGGGAGTAAATTTCACTTGGTCTCCTGCCATTTCCAGTCAGTCATAAAGCTGTCATTTTCTTGCATTGTGGATACTTCAAAAGCAAATATTAGTATACTGTGAATTCCCTGCTGGAAAATGGGGAGATCTGCAGCACCAATAGTAAAGATTCACTTATACATTGCTCAGCTATTAACCAAGATTACAGATTTTGATGCAATACAGCTCTCCGGCAGTATAAAATGAATAGAAATACTTGGCTTCTTCTGCAACATTGTTGTTGTTTATTCGTTCAGTCGCTTCCGACTCTTCGTGACTTCATGGACCAGCCCACGCCAGAGCTTCCTGTCGGTCGTCAACACCCTCAGCTCCCCCAGGGACGAGTCCGTCACCTCTAGAATATCATCCATTCACCTTGCCCTTGGTCGGCCCCTCTTCCTTTTGCCCTCCACTTTCCCTAGCATCAGCATCTTCTCCAGGGTGTCCTGTCTTCTCATTATGTGGCCAAAGTATTTCAGTTTGGCCTTTAATATCATTCCCTCAAGTGAGCAGTCTGGCTTTATTTCCTGGAGGATGGACTGGTTTGATCTTCTGGCAGTCCAAGGCACTCTCAGAATTCTCCTCCAACACCACAGTTCAAAAGCATCGATCTTCCTTCTCTCAGTCTTCCTTATGGTCCAGCTCTCGCAGCCATGTTACTACAGGGAACACCATTGCTTTAACTATGCGGACCTTTGTTTTCAGTGTGATGTCTCTGCTCTTAACTATTTTATCGAGATTTGTCATTGCTCTTCTCCCAAGGATTAAGCGTCTTCTGATTTCCTGACTGCAGTCAGCATCTGCAGTAATCTTCGCACCTAGAAATACAAAGTCTTTCACTGCTTCTACATTTTCTCCCTCTATTTGTCAGTTATCAATCAAGCTGGTTGCCATAATCTTGGTTTTTTTGAGGCTTAGCTGCAAGCCAAATGTCTGAGACATTACTTGTAGTTATTCTATTTTGTTGCACTTCAGCATTAAATAATACTTTTTTAATGAGTTAATCTTGCCTTGGAATCAGATTTGGAATCTTCTAAGACTTGTCTTCGAATCAGACCATGTTGCCCCAAATTATCTAACAATGGATCCCTGGCAAAATTGGGAGGTCAGTCTAATATAAGGTTATCTGAAGGAAGAGTCATATCCTGGCTATGAGCTGAGGCTTATTTACAGGGGGAAAAAACAAGTAAGGAGAGAACTGAGAAATACAAAATGTGGAAGCTTTTCTCTTCATCTCCTGTAATACTAGAATCCAGGATTACCTATACACAGAGAAACTAAAAGTTGAGAGAGTCAGGACTCATAAGAAAAGAAGAATTTTTCAAACTATGGAATTTGTCGCCATAGGATGTAGTGACAGCTATCAAATTGATGGCTATCAAAGTCTTGTTCAGAAGACACTTCCTTGTGTAGATTTCAGGATGTGGTGACCAAAAAGCAACCACTTTTCCCTGTAAGTCCTGCTAGTGACGTCAGTGGGGATACACCTTCGTGTATACAAAAAGGCTTTCAACTTACATGAAAACTTCCACACAAAAAACTAAGTGTGTTACTGAGAATTGAACCCACTGCCTCTTCAGTAATATCTGTAGTGTATCTTAGATCTTTGCTCTGATCTAACAAGGCTGACCTTATCTTTGCAATATTCTTAGTGCGTCTTAGTTCTTTTTTCACAACAACAGAAAGATCCCCTCCCTCCAAAACCCTGTGAAATGATGCCATAGAAAGCAAACTGTGAGGATCATAGGTTCAGATACCTCAATATTAATAAGCTTCACCACAAGCCTCTTGGGATATGGGAAAGATATTTTACTGAGATATAGTCCATTCTCCTGCAAAGTCACAAGTGAGTCAGATTCCCTGGCCCCCCGCATTAAGTCCGTTGGGTTTTCCCACCTCCCTGTTGAAACTGAATGCTTGCAACATCCTTCAGTTTTACAGCTTCATTCCCAGGCTCTGCTCTTCGAGATAGTGTTACTTTAGATAAGAGAGTCACCACAACAATCTCCTCGGCCTCTGCTTGTGATCTCTCTGTTCCTAGGCAACAAATCATTCCCCCCCACCCCCATGGCATACAACCTGTGGCAGTGGAGATGTTCCAGAAGCTATTAACTATTGCTTCTGGGATGATCCTCTGACACAAATGTAGCTGCTTCAAGTCTTCCAATGTACTCTTTTTTTAACAAAATCAACCAATTTATAAAGTATTTACTCACTGCAGAAAAACAGAAGTATATACTGTACATTTATACAGATTACTAATTGTTCTTGTAACCTGAGATCTTTTGAAAGATATTAGTAATGAAACACAACAACACACAAATCCCTCCCAGACCCAGGAAAAATGGAAAGTACTGGCAAATATGATGTGATATTGTTAGATATGATGTGATCCCACTCAGTTTATTCATTGCTTTGCTGTTGCAGCCTTTGACTTCTAGAAAACACTAAGTTAAGCCCCCAGACACCAAAAGAAGTCTCACCGCTAGGGATGTACAAAACAGTCAGTACGCAAACTTTACCATCCACCATATCTGGTTTGGGTGTTTTGTACCTGAACCAAAATATGTGTTTCCATTTGGATATGGGGGAAAAGGATAAGAGCAAGAAAAAGTTAATGCTGAGAGATTTCTTTGGGTGCAGTGGTAGTGGCTGAAGGGAGGCAGGAAAGACAGGGATGGAAGAAGGGTGCATGGACCAGTGACATATGCCACTTTGGGAGCCGTTGGGACCATTAAGGAATAGGGACACAGACCACGCAGAGTGTTGGCAGAATGCTGGGAAAGCCTTTAGCCCAGGAGAGATCAGAAAAGTCACACACCAGGCATATCTATAAAAATAATTTATTTACAAAAAGCAAAACATATTTAAAGGACTTAGCTCTCCTGGCTTGCTACATATCGGCAGAGAGAAAAAGAGGAAGTAAGAAACAAGTCCGGGCAGGTTTCCTCCCCCCAGGCAATTTGCATGAAGCACGTGAGAGGAGACAATCAAATACAACCTCTTCACCGGGCCAAAATGATTAGGTACAATAGCAGTCTTAATCGTTAGTAGGAAAACCTCAACATAGAGGAGGAAAAGGTGGTATTGTGTATCCTTGTTTCTGAAGAAGGAAAGAGAGGGGATGTTGTCCATCAGCCTTGCCTACTTGCCCTGTAAAATCATCCTCTCTGTCTCTGTCTCTCTCTCTCTCTCTCTCTCTGTGTGTTTTGGTGAGAACCCAGAACTACAAAAAAATGTTCTGGGTTTTGGTTGTGCTGAACTTTGACCAGTCTAGAACAGTTACCAGAATTTCTGGGATGTGATACAGTATGTTTGTTTCAGGTTAGAAACAACCAATTCAGATCTATATGGTTCATTTTATGTTGCAATCTGTCCCAAACAAAGAGGCTGTTGAACCCTTGGTAGCTCACTCTGAGAAATCTGTGAGACACTTGGAAGATAAGGTTACTCGTGTTTGCCACAACTTGGTCTCTGCAGTTAAGGCAATTCCAGAAGTGGAAGTGTCCAGAGCACCATCCGGTCCTATTTTATTGGATGAGTTTCAGTTGTTGAGACCTGAGGAAGTGGACAAGTTACTTGAACATGTTCGGTCTACCAGTTGTGTGCTTGATCCTTGCCTTTCTTGGCTTATCAAATCTAGTAGGGAAGGGCTGTCCAGCTGGGTCCAGGACATCATAAATGAGAAGAGGGAGAGCAGTTCCAGCATCTTTAAAAGTGGTAGTGGTCAGACCACTTCTAAAGAAGCCAAATTCAGACTCCCAGCAGTTATAAACAATCAGCTTCATCCAAGAGAGCCTGGAGATAACCAGCTACCACCTACTTAAGCACCTGGCCAATATTTCCTTCCCAGGCCAAGTGCTTAAGTAGGTGGTAGCTGATTATCTCCAGGCTCTCTTGGATGAAACTGATTTCCAGATCCATTTCAATTTAGTTTCAGGCCTAGCTATGGAACAGAAACTGCCTTGGTTGCCCTATGAGATGACCTGTGCCAGGGGGAAGTGTGACCCTGTTGGTCCTCCTGGAACTCTCAGCAGTTTTCAATACCATCAAACATGGTATCCTCTTAGATTGTTGTTTATTCGTTTAGTCACTTCCGACTCTTCATGACTTCATGGACCAGCCCACGCCAGAGCTTCCTGTCGGTCGTCAACACCCCCAGCTCCCCCAGGGACAAGTCCGTCACCTCTAGAATATCATCCATCCATCTTGCCCTTGGTCGGCCCCTCTTCCTTTTGCCTTCCACTCTCCCTAGCATCAGCATCTTCTCCAGGGTGTCCTGTCTTCTCATTATGTGGCCAAAGTATTTCAGTTTTGCCTTTAATATCGTTCCCTCAAGGGAGCAGTCTGGCTTTATTTCCTGGAGGATGGACTGGTTTGATCTTCTTGCAGTCCAAGGCACTCTCAGAATTCCCCTCCAACACCACAGTTCAAAAGCATCTATCTATTGGAACTGCAAAGTGGTGGCACTGTATTATGGTGGTTCCACTCCTATTTAGATGACTGTTTCCTGAAGGTGGAACTGGGGGATTACTCTTCTGCCTCATGGTAGTTGGATTATGGATTCCCTCAGGGCTCTATTTTATCCCATGTGCTCTTTAACATTTACATGAAACCGCTGGAAGAGATCATCTGGGCTGTGGGCTGAGGAATGACATATGGATGACACCCAGCTCTATCTCTCTTTTTCATCTAATGTTTGAGGTGTTGGTGAGGCAGTTGGTGTTCTGAATTGGTGCTCAGATGAGAGCCAATAAACTAAGAGCCAATCCAGATAAGATGGAAATACTGTTTGTGGGTGATGCATCTGTCCAGCTGAATGGTGCCCTGCCTGTCCCAGAGCTGTTTTCACTCATCCTAGAGCAAGTTTAGAGGTCCAGGTATCCTGGATGGCACAGAGTGCCTTTAACTGCTTGACTGATTTACCAGCTGTGACCTTACTTGGAAAGGGACAGCCTTGCAACAGTTGTTCATACCTTCCTGGTTGGATTATATGCTTTATATGTAGGGCTGCCTTTGAAAATAGTCCAGAAACTTAAGCTCAGAAAAGAGTTTCTGGACTGCTCACTGGGACTTGCTGATACAAACTATTATGCTTTTCTTTACCATCTACACTGGTAGGTGGTCTGTTTATTGACCCAATTCAAAGTTCTGGTTTTGATCTTTAAAGCCATATGTGGCTTAGGACTAGGAACACCTTCTCCTGTACGTATCTCCCCAGACTTTAAGATCATCTAATGAGGGCCTCCTCCAGGTCCCTTTGCCAAAAGAGGTAGGGTGGGCCTCTAAAAGGGGGAGAGCTTTTCTGTGGTGACATCCCATTTATAAAAAGCCCTCCGCAGAGAGGCTGTACTGGTACCCACTTTAGCATCATTTCAAGCCAGGTAAAGCTCTTTTCATTTTCCCAGGGTTTTTTTTACTGGCTTTTCATTGCATTTTAATTAATTAAATAATTAATTAATTTCTATCCCGCTTTTATTATTATTATAAATAACTCAAGGCGGTGGACATAGCTAATATTCCTAGAACTAGACCTCATAGACTCCTGGTTTCTAGCCCAGCACCTTAACCACTAGACCAAACAGGCTGTCATGTTGTTTTAATGACTGAATGACCACCTTGCAGCTGTCTACTTTACATGCTGCTTTCGTTTTACATTTTACATTTTACTTTATAAGTTTTTATTCAAATTTTATTTTTTTAGTGTGTTTTATTGTAAACCACCCAGGGACAACCTTTTTATTTCCCCAGACTTTTAAATTGACTTTTAATTGTACTTTAATTCCTAGTTTTTGAATGACTTGCACTGTTTCTCCCTAGTGTATATATTTTAAAAATTTGATTTTATTGTATGTTTTTATTCAGATCATATTTTTAATGTGTTTGATAGTAAACTGCCCAGAGAGTTTCAGCTATTGGGTGGTTTTCCAATTTTAATAAATAAATAAATAAAATGAAAACTATTTTTGTTTTGTTTAGTTTTTATTATGTCTTTTATTGATTATGCATTTTGTAGATTGCCTTGGACTTGGCTAATGGGCATTATAATGCCATTAAAAATACCCTAACATATCATATGCAATTCCTGTAGGGAAACATTTGACTTATGGATTCCTCCAGTTGATTCATTGGTTTAGCATATTAATCAGAACATGCAAAATAAGTAAAGCCAAACTCATCAAGAATACCTGGAACCTGATGCTTAAGGTTCAAAAGAATACCTCAAATTTATTAAGGAAGTTACATGCTGTGAGAGAAAGCCTGCATATCTGAACTTTTGCTGTTGTTGTCATTCTCATAATGGAAAAAAAGGAAAAGAAGAAAGGGTGTCATCTACCTTTTTTATAAGAAGTGGGCTAAGAATATCAGTCTTCCAGTCAAGGGAAAGCAAAGCAGAGACAAATAATTGAACAAAGGCTAAGTGCCTTGCTTGCTACCTCTGTTCCTAATGATCATACTGGTGAAGCAGAGAAAAGGTGCAATGGGTTTATGTTCTGGAACTGTATCTCCAACAATTTTTTTCCAAACATTTGAATCTGCATTAGGTTTTGAAGGCCAAAACAAAAAGGCGACCGAAAACCTAAGGATGTAGAAGTACACAGATGGTGTTTGTGCTTTCAACAGGTAATGTATTTTCCTGTAAATTGTGAATGTCAAGAAATATACACCCCCAACATTCCCAAAGGAAAACCAAAGAATCTCAAATGCTTTGCCAGATTCTGGTCAATGACCATAATCAACTTTAAGTAGCTAAGTAATTTATCATCTTTACTTCATTTCCATTATTTTTGCTAAGCATCTAGAAATGGAAGGTTATTGTTAACCAATTGTGTTTCAGTTATAGAATCTTGCCTCTTCTGATCTACTATTATTTATAACCAAGAATCTTCAATATTTATCTATTTACATTGTTCCTGTTCATCTTGCAAGGGCCTTAGCTGGCTAGCCTACTCTGGGCCAGAGTTGGGCCTAATTAGTGCTTGGATTGGAGATTTCCACAGAATACCAGGACTAGACTGAGATTTTTTTAAGCATCCTGGAATAAGGCAATGACAAACTACCGATGTTTAATTGCCAATAAAACTGTGTGGATGTGTCCATGAAATCTCTAGAATTTAAGCTTGATTTGAGGGAAGCTACCTTTAATGCATCTCAACAGTCAGAGAGGATTATAATTCTTTTAAACAAAACACTAGAATGTAGGAATGATGTCCTGAATGTTTGAACCCCATAAATTAAAACCAACTCATATCACCCACTCATTATTAACATACAGCATTCTCCCCCGCTCCCTATCCTTGCCGAGGTTCAACTTTGGTGGTCCTCTGTAGGAGAAAATTCTGTAGCTATGGCAACCACCTGAAAACATCTCTCGGTGTGTAAGTACAGAGATTTTAGGCAGCATACTTGAAAGGCAAATATTTAAGATGATGGAACATAAGACATTTTAATGAAATATAGGTGCTGTTTACTGAGTTTGCACCATTCACACTATAAGGAATCAGAGAAATTGCCACCTACAGCCGTAGTCCTATGAATATTTAAGAATGAAAAGAGCCCTGTTGGATTAGACCAATGGCACATACAGCCCAGCATTCAGTATCACATAGCAACCAGCCAGTTACATCCAGAAAGTTCTCAAGTAGGACAAGAGGTAAATAACCCACAGTCAGTATACAGGCACCAAAAAGTACCATTTATAAGTCTATCCTCAATTACTTTATCTAGTCCCCTCTTAAAAATCCTGTCCCTAAGATGCCTCTGTCATAAATAGTGGGCATCATGGTTGAATCGTAGGTTGCCTGTTATCAGGTAAGCACGATATATTCCCTCACTGTTTTTTGATTCTACAGTATACAATCGCAATAGCCAGAATGGCAGTAAAGGCTCAACGAAGTCTACCTGTATTATTCTCTTCTTCAGATTGCTGTTTTAGGCTTGTGCTTTATTGATATTCTAATATTTATTTTGGCTGTTTTCAGATTTTAACAATCAAGTTATTATAAAGAGAAATCTCAATTTAACAGACTGTTCAGCGGGAGTCTCCTGGATCCACTGTTCCTGAACATCTGTTAAATAAGAATTAACATCATTTGTGAGGAACCTTAAAAATACAATGAGAGAGAGAAAGACGCTTACTGTGCTGTATTTGTGATGATCTGCATCATTTGTATAATGCTGCTATTATATGAATGATGTAATGTGTGTCATTAGCATAACACAATCATGCAAATAGAACAAATTGCTGCAAATAAGGCAGATTTAATATCTGCTGTTTGGGGGAAGATATTGAGGCAGAATTTTCATCCATTTCACCTAAAGTTCGCTGAACAGGAAACTGTTAAACTGAAGCTTCATTGTATTGATTATTGTCTATGAATTCTGCTAGAGTCAAGTTTTTAGATACATACACCTTGAATTCCTCTTACCTTAATTGGCTCTAAACTTTATAGTGTTTTCTCAAAGGGAACTGCTCTTGCCCATTTCAGCTGTTCTTTTTTTTGTGCCTTCTCCACCTCTACAAAATTCTTCTTGAGGACCACAAGGGTGATCACAGCATTGAATACAGATTTATTTCTTGGTGAGCATTCACAGATTCAAGCTGTAATATCATCCTTCAGCAGTTCCTTCTCCACCTTTCTCAACACTTTCTATGTGATGAGGATTAAGATTTATTACACCTTGTCTCATCCAATTTCTTGGAAATTTTCTTGACTGGTATTTAACTTTTAAACTAACAGAGGTCAGCAGAAACCTGACCTTAATAGCAGTTATATTTTAAGCTCATTTATATTGATTAGCAAAAAGGCAACCCAGGTTTAATCTGGTGCCCTGTTCTTCTCTCATTTTTGTTTCAGGCATGTGTAGCTTTTTGTGGGCTTTTATTTTTAACTTTTAATGCTGTTTTTGATAGTAATTGCTGCTGCAACTGTGGTTCCTTCAGCTCTTTAATGGTCCTATTTTAGATGTTTCTTTTGTCTACTCCTTATATTTACTTAGGCATTATATGTTCTTAGTTTGTTTTGCTTTATTTACAGTCTCATAATATTTCTTGGGTTTTGTTCTGCTGATAAAGGACATTTTGGCAGCTTTGTATTTTTCAGCAAAGCTTTGTTGGCTTTGATATCAGAGTCAACTGGGAAAAAAAGGCACAGGAAGGAGCACAAGGTCCTGTCTGCTAGGACATTAGCAAAATGTATCTTATAAAGGAGTAATGAAATAAGTTAGAATAACTTTAGCTCAAATTAAAAGAAAATGTTCCCATCTTCATTCTAAAACGCTCACTATATAATGTACAGTACATCCTTGTAAAGGAAAAAAATGTTCTCATTAGAGAATATGCAACCACAATTTCCACTTAAATAAACCACCTTTTTGCCATATATCACTGAATGGATGTGATGTTAGTTAAAACACAGCAGTGTTTCTTAACCTTGGCAACTTAAGATGTATGGACTTCAACTCCCAGAATTTCACAGCCAGCCATGCTGGCTAGGGAATTCTGGGAGTTGAAGTCCACACATCTTAAAGTTGTCAAGGTTGAGAAACACTGACACGGAAGAACCAATGCCCTGTGCATCACTCTGTAGCTGGAATGTTGGATTAGATAAATTACTGGTTTTAGTAATTATTTTTAGTACTTTAATTGTAATGCATTTATGGTGGTTGAAGCAATCTACAGCCTTTGTGCAATAAAGACTGTAAATTGCTTTAAAAATCATAAACGAATTATAATTAGAGTGCTAAAAATACTACAAATTTAATAAGAAATCATTCTCATAGCAACAACCCTATTGAGCAAGCCAGTGTACCACTGTGCAAATCCAACTTGCATCAAAGAAAATAGCATCTAAATAGCAAATATGGAAATAGCAATAAAGCAAATACCACTTTCAACATGTAGTTCCATTAAAATACAATTTTAAGCCAAATATTGTCAAGTGAAGATAATTTGATTTTAAGCTAGGACAGAATTAGGATTTCTTATATTGTACTGTATTTTTTTTAAGTCAATGTAGATTTTTTAAAAAATCCTCACCTCTAACTGTACAGAAAGGAAAAACCAAAATGATCCTTACAGTTTTTACCAACCAGTCTCATTTCGGATTTTAATTTCCTTGTACAAGAACAGGGAACTAATCTGAATCAGGACCACCTGCATGGGATTGGAGACCATCTCTTTGTTTGTTTGTTATTGATTTTAAAAATCCAGTATATGAGAAGAGGGTGTTTTTCCCCAAAAAAGGGCGAAAACTAGAATTATATTAATTTTCTGGATCATCTAGGTTTTTTTCCTATGAGAAAGGAGTAAGAAATAGAAGAGGAGGAGAAGGACATGAGGCAATATGATAAGGAAGTTAAATGAAGGAAGGGATTATGAGGAATAAGTGTATCAGCCTTCATCGGTCTTGTGATTAAGGCATCACTCTAGTGGTTAAGGCAACAGGCTAGAAACCAGGAGTCTGTGAGTTCTAGTCCTGCCTTGGGCATGAAAGCCGGCTGGGTGACCTTGGGCCAGTCCCTCTCTCTCAGCCCAACTCACCTCACAGGTGGTTGTTGTGGGGAAAATAGGAGAAGGAAGGAGTATTTGGTATGATTGCCACCTTGAGTTATTTATAAAAATAATAAAGGTGGGATAGAAAATAAATAAATAAATAAATGTGTCCTGTGCCCTTAAAACATAGGATAGGTTGCATTAGTAATCGTCCTTTGGAAGAATGTATTTTTGTCTATAGCCAGTTCAGACTGGTTGTGATGCGTTTGTCTGGGGGGAGTTCCTAATGAGCAGGGGAGCTTTATCCGCCTGCTTTATCAGGAAGCCCCTACTCATTCCATGGATCACTTATAGCATCTGAACATGGGGATGAGCTGTCTGCAGATGATCCTCATTATGAGTAGGAGCTAATAGACAGGAGTCTTTTGAAGCTGAGACCACCCAGCACCTTGCTTGTCAGCCCCTATCCAGGGAAGGTTCTCACCAGCAGGGCACTCAGTAGTCCTTTTGAAGCAACAGGGTGCTCATTGAGGCACCTTTAGTGCCTCTGTTACGCCACCACTATAAATCAGGCCCAGCAAATAACCCACAAGATGGGGAGAGGCTTCCTAACAAAGCAATAGCAGAAAGCCCCCACCCATTTTGCAGATCAGGTACTGACAGACAGCTAAACCTACCACTCTAGTCATCTGTCAAAACTGACCTCATCCCCCCTGCCACAGCCCCTCCCAAATTAGGAAGAGCAATTGATGGATGTTTTCCCTGCTGGCAGGAAAATGCACCAATTGCTGCCCTTTCACTTGCCCCTCCAGTGAACTGTTAGTTCAACACCATTCACTAGCTTTCTTAATGAGGCAGGGTAGACTTTGGCTATAGGAATAGAGCACATGTCTGCTGGCATGCTTTGTGCCAACTTTC
This sequence comes from Candoia aspera, assembly GCF_035149785.1. Classification (NCBI taxonomy): domain Eukaryota; kingdom Metazoa; phylum Chordata; class Lepidosauria; order Squamata; family Candoiidae; genus Candoia; species Candoia aspera. The sequence goes on along the minus strand of NC_086159.1, from coordinate 59,613,098 downwards.
CACTAGTGGAAAGCAGGATAAACTGGTTGTCTGGAAGTGTGAGGCCTAATCAATAGAGGTACTTCATACTACCAGCCATGTCAAGAGTTTGATGCAACCTCTCTTTATTATTTCAGGATTGGCAACACAACATCCATGGGTGGCAAAGTGCATCATCTCCCAGAATGGCATTCCCCTTCCCCCCAATTAAATTGTTGCTTAAATTGACACACTCTCGTGATATTGCCTAAGATGTGGGTATTCTTGTATGATCTCAGGGTAGGATTACCAAAATCTTATCAGATCTGGTCTTTTTTATAATTTCAGGCTATTCCTTTCCTATTCATTTCTGAGCCTGGAGAATCTTGCCAACATGAACCAATTAGGTGTAACTTGACTTGCCCCTTGTCCTTCCAGTGTAATGAAAATGTAAATTATCATATGATCTTAAAATAAGTTGCCTTTCTACCTTTGTTTTCCAGCATTTGGGCATGCATTTGATTTAAGTTGACAAATCTGATCATGATGAGCAAATTTAACAGTTCTCATTGCCAGTCAGGAAATGGCAAACCGCAAACAAGAATGTCCCTTTGCAGAGCTGACAGCTAAGATCTCAGGTTGTGTAGGACATTTTCATTCACAGATTGCACCCACTGTGAGCTGCCACTGAACCCAAACAACAACTTACCTCAGGCCACTGTGTATCACTGATGGTTGCTCAGTATGCAAATCTTACACATGAATTCCTGCCATCTTTTGAATTCTATTGCTGAAGCATTTAATAATCTAAATGCTGACGAATGCTTAGCCTGGAAATGTGAATCTATCTACATTCAACTAGACTGCAGGCAAGATCCTTTCAAACTTTACCTTGTCATAATCTTTCTGTAGGATATATAAAGGTCCACATGGTGTGTTAGCTGCAAAGGTCACAGTTTTGAAGCAAAACATTATGCTGTGTCTGACAAATATGATGAAAAAGTGGTGTGTTAAAATTGGGAAATGTTGTGCCTGTAAGTATAGGCTGTTCTATGTTTCATGGTACATCATTCTGACAGATTTCATAACAGAAAATTTTATAGCTTTATACTGCACACACTAAAGGTGAAAGAAAATCAGGAGAAAAGCTTCGACTACTCAAAAGAGATGGCTAACAGTTGGGGGCTTCTCTTTGCATCCATAAGCCTATTTTCATTGCCAGAGATAGATAAGGGGGAAGGGGTTCCCATGTTGTCCCTATATCTGTTTCTCAGCTGCTCTATTGTTAGTTAAATGAACCTCTAGGTTTAAGAGATAAAAGGGAACTTCCCCCCACCTTCTCTCTCCAAGACGTCTTCAAGATGTATGAACTTCTTAATAAATCTACTTTTGTTGTTATTGTTTATTCATTCAGTCGCTTCCGACTCTTCGTGACTTCATGGACCAGCCCACGCCAGAGCTTCCTGTTGGTCGTCAACACCCCCAGCTCCCCCGGGGACGAGTCCATCACCTCTAGAATATCATCCATCCACCTTGCCCTTGGTCGGCCCCTCTTCCTTTTGCCCTCCACTCTCCCTAGCATCAGCATCTTCTCCAGGGTGTCCTGTCTTCTCATTATGTGGCCAAAGTATTTCAGTTTGGCCTTTAATATCATTCCCTCAAGTGAGCAGTCTGGCTTTATTTCCTGGAGGATGGACTGGTTTGATCTTCTTGCAGTCCAAGACACTCTCAGAATTCTCCTCCAACACCACAGTTCAAAAGCATCGATCTTCCTTCTCTCAGCCTTCCTTATGGTCCAGCTCTCGCAGCCATATGTTACTACGGGGAACACCATTGCTTTAACTATGCGGACCTTTGTTGTCAGTGTGATGTCTCTGCTCTTAACTATTTTATTGAGATTTGTCATTGCTCTTCTCCCAAGGATTAAGCATCTTCTGATTTCCTGACTGCAGTCAGCATCTGCAGTAATCTTCACACCTAGAAATACAAAGTCTTTCACTGCTTCTATATTTTCTCCCTCTATTTGCCAGTTATCAATCAAGCTGGTTGCCATAATCTTGGTTTTTTTGAGGTTTAGCTGCAAGCCAGCTTTTGCACTTTCTTCTTTCACCTTCATCATAAGGCTCCTCAGTTCCTCTTCGCTTTCAGCCATCAAAGTGGTATCATCTGCATATCTGAGATTGTTAATGTTTCTTCCAGAGATTTTAACTCCAGCCTTGGATTCCTCAAGCCCAGCATGTCGCATGATGTGTTCTGCGTACAAGTTGAATAGGTAGGGTGAGAGTATACAGCCCTGCTGTACTCCTTTCCCAATCTTAAACCAGTCTGTTGTTCCGTGGTCTGTTCTTGCTGTTGCTACTTGGTCGTTATACACATTCTTCAGGAGGCAGACAAGATGACTTGGTATCCCCATACCACTAAGAACTTGCCACAATTTGTTATGGTCCACACAGTCAAAGGCTTTAGAATAGTCAATAAAACAGAAATAGATGTTTTTCTGAAACTCCCTGGCCTTTTCCATTATCCATCGGATATTGGCAATTTGGTCCCTAGTTCCTCTGCCTTTTCTAAACCCAGCTTGTACATCTGGCAATTCTCGGTCCATGAATTGCTGAAGTCTACCTTGCAGGATCTTGAGCATTACCTTACTGGCATGTGAAATAAGTGCCACCGTTTGATAGTTTGAACATTCTTTAGTGTTTCCCTTTTTTGGTATGGGGATATAAGTTGATTTTTTCCAATCTGATGGCCATTCTTGTGTTTTCCAAATTTGCTGGCATATAGCATGCATTACCTTGACAGCATCATCTCACAAGATTTTGAACAGTTCAGCTGGGATGCCATCATCTCCTGCTGCCTTGTTATTAGCAATGCTTCTTAAGGCCCATTCATCCTCACTCTTCAGGATGTCTGGCTCTAGCTCACTGACCACACCATCAAAGCTATCCCCAATATTGTTATCCTTCCTATACAGGTCTTCTGTATATTCTTGCCACCTTTTCTTGATCTCTTCTTCTTCTGTTAGGTCCTTGCCATCTTAGGTTTTTGATCATACCCATTTTTGCCTGGAATTTACCTCCCATGTTTCTAATTTTCTGGAAGAGGTCTCTTGTCCTCCCTATTCTATTGTCTTCTTCCACTTCCGCACATTGCTTGTTTAAAAATAATTCCTTATCTCTTCTGGCTAACCTCTGGAATTTTGCATTTAATTGGGCATATCTCCCCCTATCACTGTTGCCTTTTGCTTTCTTTCTTTCTTGGGCTACTTCTAGTGTCTCAGCAGACAGCCATTTTGCCTTCTTGGTTTTCTCTTTCTTTGCGATGTATTTTGTTGCCGCCTCCTGAACAATGTTGCGGACTTCTGTTCATAGTTCTTCCGGGCCCTATCTAATAAATCCAATCCCTTAAATCTATTCTTCACCTCCACTGCATATTCCTTAGGAATATTAGTGAGCTCATATCTAGCGGATCTGTGGGTCTTCCCTAATCTCTTTAGTCTGATCCTAAATTGTGCAATAAGAAGTTTGTGAACTGAACTACAGTCAGCTCCAGGTCTTGTTTTTACCGACTGTATAGCTGTCCGCCACCTTTGGCTGCAAAGGATGTAGTCAATCTGATTTCGGTGTTGTCCATCTGGTGAAGTCCATGTATAAAGCCATCTCTTAGGTTGCTGGAAGAGGGTGTTTGTTATGCAGAGTGAGTTGTCTTGGCAAAATTCTATCAGCCTATGTCCTGCTTCGTTTTGTTCTCCCAGGCCATGCTTACCTGTAATTCCAGGTGTCATTTGACTGCCCACCTTAGCATTCCAGTCTCCCGTGATGAAAATAACATCTTTTAGGTGTGTCGTCCAGTAGGTGCTGCAGATCCTCATAGAACTGATCTACTACAGCTTCTTCAGCATCTGTGGTTGGGGTATATATTTGGATCACTGTGATGTTAGATGGCTTGCCCTGAATTTGAATTGAGATCATTCTGTCGTTTTTTGGGTTGTATCCAAGCACTGCTTTAGCCACTTTACTATTAATTATGAAGGCTACTCCATTTCTTCTGTGGTCCTCTTGTCCGCAGTAGTAGATCTGGTGGTCATTTGATGTGAAGTGGCCCATTCCAGTCCATTTCAGTTCACTGATGCCCAAAATGTCTATCTTTAATCTTGACATCTCACCAATAACCACATCCAATTTGTCCTGGCTCATAGATCTTACATTCCAGGTTCCAATGGTGTGTTGATCCTTAGAACATCGGATTCGCAGTTCACCACCAGCACCATCGGCCGCTAGCCGTCCTTTCGGCTTTGAGCTAGCTGCGTCATCACGTCCGGGGCTAGTTGAACTCATCCTCTGTTCCTCCCCAGTAGCATTTTGACCATCTTCCGACCTGGGGGTCTCATCTTCCAATGGTATACCGACATATCTCTGGTTGTACTGATCCATTTAGTTTTCACGGCAAGAATACTGGGGTGGGTTGCCATTACCTTCCCAAGGGATCGCGTTTAGTCTGACCTCTCTGTCATGACGCGGTGGCGCTGCGGGTTAAACCGCTGAGCTGCCGATCGGACGGTCGGCGGTTCGAAACCGCGCGGCGGGGTGAGCTCCCGTTGCTTGTCCCAGCTCCTGCTCACCTAGCAGTTCGAAAACATGCAAATGTGAGTAGATCAATAGGTACCGCTTCGGCAGGAAGGTAACGGCGTTCCGAGTCGTCATGCTGGCCACATGACCCGGAAGTGTCTATGACAATGCCGGCTCCAAGGCTTAGAAACGGAGATGAGCACCGCCCCCTAGAGTCGGATTCGACTGGACTTTACGTCAAGGGAAACCTTTACCTTTACCTCTGTCATGACCTTCCCATCTTGGGTGTCCCTTCATGGTTTAGCTCATGGCATCATTGAGGTGCTCAAGCTCCAGCACCACAACAAGGTAACGATCCTTTGCTGAAGAAATCTACTTTTACTTCAGATATAATGAATATCTGTCTGTATTCATTGATAACTGTGCTAAGCCCATATGCAAGACATATATATGATGAGCATTTTTATAAGAATCACTTGATGAATGGGCAGCCATATAAACTGAACAAAGAAACAAATACAATTTTCTTTTTAAATGGGATATGCTGCTATTTAATTATGGGGCATAGTTTAGCACTCTCCATATACTCAGGAGCACATCATTTAACTAGGGTTCCTGCTGAATTCAAATCTCCAACACAAGCACTATGTTAGTTTATCTTTTTTTAAAAATATTATTATTCTAGATTAAGTAATGGGGACTTTATCACATTCACAATCCTGATATGGGATAAGAGGGTAGCAGTAGATCAAGATTGAGCTTTACATGTGTAATTTACTTGCAATCCCCAGGCAAAGTATAAAGTATTTTAAAGTATGAAGTAGTGTTTTAAAGTAATGTGAGGTTTGGATTTAGTACAGAAAAAGATTTTCTGATGGGCTTATGGAAAATTTAAAAACCGTGAAATGTATTCAGGGTGATTCCATGATTAGAGGATTGAATGAAGTCATGGGAAATATAAATTTAAATCCCAGAATAGATATGAAGCTCCCTGAATAGCTATAGAAATGCCACTCTTCCTTAATGTATCCCAGATCTGTTGGGAAGATAACAAAATACTGATCTGATCTTCTTAGAAGATCTAAGTGTAAATGTAGTAGTTTGACTCAGAAAGACTAATGCCCAAGGTTGTTTGTTTGTTTCGTTAAATTTATATGCTTATAAGCATTTATTTATATTTCAATTTGCTTCTGAGGGATTTTAAAAATCTTCCTTTCCTTCTCTTTCTCCTTGATAATTTTAGTGGCTGAGGAGTGAAAGAGGCTGAGGGATGCAAAAAATCTGAGTCATAAGCGTACACACAAGGGATTTCAAAAGGCTTGTAACCTAATGGTAGAATACATGGCCTGTAGGTATAAAAACCTGCATCTCCAAGCAATTCTGGACAAAGACTCTCCTTATAACTCTGGATAAGTGATGCTATCAATGGCAGACATGCTGAACAAGATGGACATCTTGATCTAGTTTAGGATTCCTAGATCAAGGCAAGATCATTAGCAGTGTTGTATCACTGTTATGCTACATTTGTAGCCAAGTTCACAGAAATTTCTTCCATTAATGTATGAGGTACCTGTGGGATGTGTGTAAGTATGGTGTGAGTGTCCTGTCTTTCAATGTTCAGTCATCTCCATAGTTTCCTATCGATTGATTGATTATGTGCCATCTAGTCAGTGTCAACTCTTACCAACCACATAGATTTTCTCCATAATGATCTGTCCCTAACCTGGTCTTTCAGGTCTTCATGGTTTCCCATGCTATAATTAAATCCCAGTGAAACTCCTCTCATGATCTCTTTTTAAATCAGGAAGTGTGGACACCCACACTTACCATTTTATAACAATAATATACATTTGATCACAACTGAAACAAAGTCTAGCACATCCTGAGGATGACGTAGAAAAACAGAAGCCTCTACATTAATGGAAGAAATTGCAACCTTTGTTGAAATCAATACATTGTGAAAGTTATAATGCTTGGTGTACATGGCGCCATTACAAACATATACTAATACATTAAGAAAAAGCAAATGTAGCACCTTTGTGGATTTTTTTAAGCATCTTTAACACTCACTGTGATTAACTTATTTCTATTCCTTAAGAAATGGCATGTTACAAGGAAGCATACTGTTGTTGCTGGTAAAGTACACACTGATCAACATGCTAATTGCAGGGAATCTTTTTTTAAAGGGCTCTTTTATTGTGCTCAAATGAATAATGCACAGCAGCTGTGACATTGAACAAGGGTGGTATAATTACAATAACCAAAGCAAGTCTATTGTTCAATAGGCTCATAAAATACACCTCCTCCTTTCAGTACAGATTTTTCTTGTCCTGCCAGTAATTTAGGAGCTTACTAGCAGTAGTTTTGTCATTCAGATTGTAGAACTGAGCAGGTGGCATAGGTAGCAGGGTAGAACTCCACCACCCTGTCTTCAGGAGGATTAATTCCTGAAATTCAAGAGCAACTTACATCCTACGTTATAATGCCCCTGAAGTGGTTCCTTCTTCTTGTTCCTGTACCTGCTGGATTTGCCAAAGAACAGCATTTGCTATGTGTTCCTTCAACCCACATTTCCCATCTGACTCACAATAAGGCTAAGCTACTTAAAAAAAAAAAAAAAAGAAGGCATAAAATGAATCACAACACTTCCAACAGAATAACATTCGAAATCTGGCAATGGTTGAGGTTCACAATAAAGTATAGATGAAATTTAAAAGGAAAATCTAGAACAAGGATTATAAAGTCAAAAGTCATTTGTGATTATGATGTTATTGTTCTTAAATGTTATTCTACTTTACTATTACATTATCATCATCATCATCAATATCATCATCAACACATACATTTAACCATCCTGCTCTTATCAGAAAGGGGTTTTAAAAAATCCAATTGGTTCAGTATGAGATGTCTTTTACTAACTGATCTCAATATCCAACTCACAAAAACTTTAAAATGTGTTATCCTTCTGCCATGCCAAGCAATGGGACAGAAAAAAGCATGAAGGTGGTTAAGAAAAACCATTAGTCAGAACGGAACCTGAAATTCTGAAAAAACAACAACATGGACACAGTCCATTTCTATTTCCCCAAGGAACATTTGCCAATGTCTATGTATTTCCATGTATATACAAGGTCTATTCATATTCCACTAATGGTATTCTGTTTACCTATCGTTTTATTGTGGCTGTAGTGATCCATGTTTCCCAGGATACATGTATTATATGTGCCACACATTAAAGGTACAATTTGTTTTATTTATTATTTCAATTTATAGACCCACCCATTTCAAATATATGTTTGTGGGTGGGTGTGCATGTGTGTATGAATCTCAGATTAGTTTCCATTGATTCTTAGGACTGAGAATAGTTTTTAAGGATTCTTCAAACCACAGGAGTTATTTTATATAATTTGTGCTAAATTAAAATAAGCACGTTTACTCGCACACCCAAACCTACCCTCAGAAACTCTGAAAAAGCTCATCAGCAAAGAAGGCTCTGTCGCTGGGACTTAAGAGATGCAATCTCTTTAATGAGTGAATTCCTTGAAGCAGTGGCATTTTTTTTTCAAGCTTGCACAGAAGCCTGAAAAAAGTTAAGCTGCTTTAATGAACAGCAGTGAGGTGCTGTGCTTGCATGAAACCCAAACCACTTTTTCTGAAGTATTTTCAACACACACACAACCCTAACATTTATACATAAATAAAATTAGAATACCCAGTACTCCACTAATTTCCTTTCAAACCAAATCAAGCTAATCTGGATAAGCTCTGAATTTTCCACACCACTCAGAGAAATGATTGGCTAGTGTGGCCTTTCTCAACTTTTTGACCCGGGAGGAACCCTTGAAATATTTTCCAGGCCTCGGGAAACCCCTGTACATTCAGGCTCAAATATAGGCCAGAAGTTACAAATTTATTATATTCATTTCATGGGTTTTGTTGTTTATTTGTTTAGTCGCTTCCGACTCTTCGTGACTTCATGGACCAGCCCACGCCAGAGCTTCCTGTCGGTCGTCAACATCCCCAGCTCCCCCAGGGACGAGTCCGTCACCTCTAGAATATCATCCATCCATCTTGCCCTTGGTCGGCCCCTCTTCCTTTTGCCTTCCACTCTCCCTAGCATCAGCATCTTCTCCAGGGTGTCCTGTCTTCTCATTATGTGGCCAAAGTATTTCAGTTTTGCCTTTAATATCATTCCCTCAAGTGAGCAGTCTGGCTTTATTTCCTGGAGGATGGACTGGTTTGATCTTCTTGCAGTCCAAGGCACTCTCAGAATTTTCCTCCAACACCACAGTTCAAAAGCATCGATCTTCCTTCGCTCAGCCTTCCTTATGGTCCTTATGGTCCAGCTCTCGCAGCCATATGTTACTACAGGGAACACCATTGCTTTAACTATGCGGGCCTTTGTTGGCAGTGTGATGTCTCTGCTCTTAACTATTTTATCGAGATTTGTCATTGCTCTTCTCCCAAGGATTAAGCGTCTTCTGATTTCCTGACTGCAGTCAGCATCTGCAGTAATCTTTGCACCTAGGAATACAAAGTCTTTCACTGCTTCTACATTTTCTCCCTCTATTTGCCAGTTATCAATCAAGCTGGTTGCCATAATCTTGGTTTTTTTGAGGTTTAGCTGCAAGCCAGCTTTTGCACTTTCTTCTTTCACCTTCATCATAAGGCTCCTCAGTTCCTCTTCACTTTCAGCCATCAAAGTGGTATCATCTGCATATCTGAGATTGTTAATGTTTCTTCCAGAGATTTTAACTCCAGCCTTGAATTCCAGCTTGTCGCATGATGTGTTCTGCATACAAGTTGAATAGGTAGGGTGAGAGTATACAGCCCTGCCGTACTCCTTTCCCAATCTTAAACCAGTCCGTTGTTCCGTGGTCTGTTCTTACTGTTGCTACTTGGTCGTTATACAGATTCTTCAGGAGGCATACAAGATGACTTGGTATCCCCATACCACTAAGAACTTGCCACAATTTGTTATGGTCCACACAGTCAAAGGCTTTAGAATAGTCAATAAAACAGAAATAGATGTTTTTCTGAAACTCCCTGGCTTTTTCCATTATCCAGCGGATATTGGCAATTTGGTCTCTAGTTCCTCTGCCTTTTCTAAACCCAGCCTGTACATCTGGCAATTCTCGCTCCATGAACTGCTGAAGTCTACCTTGCAGGATCTTGAGCATTACCTTACTGGCATGTGAAATGAGTGCCACTGTTCGATAGTTTGAACATTCTTTAGTGTTTCCCTTTTTTGGTATGGGGATATAAGTTGATTTTTTCCAATCTGATGGCCATTCTTGTGTTTTCCAAATTTGCTGGCATATAGCATGCATTACCTTGACAGCATCATCTTGCAAGATTTTGAACAGTTCAGCTGGGATGCCGTCTTCTCCTGCTGCCTTGTTATTAGCAATGCTTCTTAAGGCCCACTCAACCTCACTCTTCAGGATGTCTGGCTCTAGCTCACTGACCACACCGTCAAAGCTATCCCCGATATTGTTATCCTTCCTATACAGGTCTTGTGTATATTCTTGCCACCTTTTCTTGATCTCTTCTTCTTCTGTTAGGTCCTTGCCATCTTTGTTTTTGATCATACCCATTTTTGCCTGGAATTTACCTCCAATGTTTCTAATTTTCTGGAAGAGGTCTCTTGTCCTTCCTATTCTATTGTCTTCTTCCACTTCCGCGCATTGCTTGTTTAAAAATAATTCCTTATCTCTTCTGGCTAACCTCTGGAATTTTGCATTTAATTGGGCATATTTCCCCCTATCGCTGTTGCCTTTTGCTTTCCTTCTTTCTTGGGCTACTTCTAGTGTCTCAGCAGACAGCCATTTTGCCTTCTTGGTTTTCTCTTTCTTTGGGATGTATTTTGTTGCCGCCTCCTGAACAATGCTGTCAACTTCTGTCCAGAGTTCTTCCGGGACCCTATCTACTAAGTCCAGTCCCTTAAATCTATTCTTCACCTCCACTGCATATTCCTGAGGAATATTCGTGAGCTCATATCTAGCTGATCTGTGGGTCTTCCCTAATCTCTTTAGTCTGATCCTAAATTGTGCAAGAAGAAGTTCATGGTCTGAACTACAGTCAGCTCCAGGCCTAGTTTTTACCGACTGTACAGATGTCCGCCACCTTTGGCTGCAAAGGATGTAATCAATCTGATTTCGGTGTTGTCCATCTGGTGAAGTCCATGTATAAAGCCGTCTCTTAGGTTGTTGGAAGAGAGTCATGGGTAGTCCTGTATATATGCATTAACAGTGTTCCTGAACTAAAAATAAATAATGAAACTTACCTCTTTAATGTGAAGTTGCCCAAATTTGAAATAATTATTTAAATAAACTGTGATCTCCCAGGGAACCCATTAGTGACCTCTCATGAAACCTTGGTTGAGAATCCCTGGGCTAGTGTTGGATTAGATGGATTATTCATTTGATTCAGCAGGTCTCTTTTTATATTTTTTCCCCTCATTTTATGTCCTTATACTGGGGAAATAAACTTGGGATATTCACCATGCAAATCATGTTGCACTGAAACTAACCTAAAATCTTCCATCTCCAAAAAATCTCTTTTCCCTCCTACTAGTTGTTTTTTTTTAATCAAATGGTGCTATTGGATGAAAGGTTCTAAGTGCCATCATCCAAACACCATATACAGGTATTTTATATTGCCTCTCTCTTTTTTTTTAAGGAAAGAAAAGAATGCAAGAAGCATTGCAAAACGTAACAGAGTTCCAGTGGAGGAGAACAGCTGAACTCCTATCCGGTTGCATGAGCCTGAGGCAATGACAGAATATAAGCTTTCTTTTTGAAGCATCTAAAATGATCTCCTTAGAGCTACTCTTCTCTCCATAAATTATACCCTCTTTGATTTCCATTTTGTTCATTTGGTATGTCCTTACACCTCAGGCCCTGTACTAGATGCTTTTGGAGGTTTTTATGACACTTGATAATAAAAAAGTAATGCCACAAAAGGCCGCGCTGTGGGTTAAACCGCTGAGCTGTCGATCGGAAGGTCGGCGGTTCGAAACCGCGCGGCGGGGTGAGCTCCCGTTGCTCGTCCCAGCTTCTGCACACCAAGCAGTTCGAAAACATGCAAATGTGAGTAGATTAATTGGTACCGCTTCGGCGGGAAGGTAACGGCGTTCCGTGAGTCATGCTGGCCACATGACCCAGAAGTGTCCTATGGACAACGCCGGCTCCAAGGCTTTGAAACGGAGATGAGCACCGCCCCCTAGAGTCGGACACGACTGGACTTTACGTCAAGGGAAACCTTTACCTTTACCTGATTTCCATTTTGTTCATTTGGTATGTCCTTACACCTCAGGCCCTGTACTAGATGCTTTTGGAGGTTTTTATGACACTTGATAATAAAAAAGTAATGCCACAAAAGGCCTAGGAATCTCTTAGGAGCCAGCATAGTTAAGGAGCTTTCCCCACTGTGGAGTTCACAGAAGACTTGTATCGGCCTGAAATGGTTGCTTCGTTCAAATCCAAATCCTGTCTCTATTGCCTGTGTTTCAAGTTGCTGCACTCACCTAACGTCTCTCCAAGGTAATGGGTGACAAAGCCAAACAAATCTGACATAATTGGAGTGGGATGGGCAACATCATGGAGGCATGCTACAGCATTTGTGTCACCTCCAATAGAGTTCAGGATCCCCCCAAATATGGAATACAGTATGTGAAAATCAGGGTTGAGATCACTGAAAACTTGTGAGTTTGGCCCCTGTGTTAAATATAGATATTGATACAGATATTTGAGGAAGGAGTCACGCAGCATCTCTAGTTGTTGTTGTTGTTGTTGTTTATTCGTTTAGTCGCTTCCGATTCTTCGTGACTTCATGGACCAGCCCACGCCAGAGCTTCCTGTCAGTCGTCAACACCCCCAGCTCCCCCAGGGACGAGTCCGTCACCTCTAGTGCAGTTGCTAATTCCTGGACTAGAATATTTCAACAGTTGTATCTTAAGTAGGATACCAACCAAATGAAGAAGACTCCCTAATCCATGAACTCATCTGCCAATTTTCCCTGACCCAGTACTCTAAATATTGATTCATAACGTTAGGAATTGTAGTCCATAGCAACTGAAGGACACCTGAGATGGCAGATGGATACTTCACTGGAAGTGGACAGTAATTTGTTGGAGGTACTTTCATTTGGATTCTACCACTGAAAAGAGGGTTTAACTTAGTCATCTAAATGGCCTGTTCCAACTCCATTAATCTTCTCAGGTGGCATAGAACTCTATGTCTTTGGCTGCAACAACATGGCTATTCTCTCTGGAAGTTCTTAACTAGAACTTCCAACCCATGATAAGACAATTCTAACACTGCACCTTCCATCTATTTGGAAATAGTTTGTGAACATTCAGTGCTTTTATCTAGGAAAGCAACCTACTTTTTAATCCTTTGTCTAATTATTGTTTTCCTAATCAGGATCAATTACTTAGGAATCACCTAACTCCTCCTTGCAACATTAGCATGAAGATTGAATTGCTCCATTTATTTACCATTTATGAGCGGATCACACCTGCTTATTTGCCAGTCAATCGTGAATACTGTTGATTCAGAAGAAAAGTAGTACCTTTTCATAATTCAGGCTCATAGGAAAGCTCCTCTGATTGAATAATTCTTTCTTTCCACCCAACACTGTCAAAATAACAAGGTATCACTGTTAACGTTGTTAAGTCATTCAGATTTGCTCCCAGCTGGGCTCTAGCCATGAAGCAGATCCAATAAACGTGACTAAGACTCAATCTAGTTTCGCTGTCTGATAAGATTCTGAACCTGTTAGTCCTGGTAAAGTGGACAGGGTTCACTCAATCACCTGTATATTAGATTCATGACCCACCTGGTTCTCTAAGGCTGACCTGGAAGCGATGTGTGGTTGGATCCTAGTGGTGGTGAAGATAGAGAGGGTGCACCCCCGCTCAGGAAGCCATCTCTAGATTCAAATATGCTTAACAACTTTCATCCAGTCTCCAACTTTGTCTTTTAAGGAAAGGTGGTCTTGCAGCAGCTCCAGAGAACTCTGGAGGAAGTAGATTATCTGAACCTCTTCCAGTCAGTTTTCAGACCTGGGTATAGAATTGAAACAACATTGATCACACTTTTAAATTATCTCTGACAGAATGGGGGTGATGTAAACATCCTTGTTTTCCTTGATCTCTCAGTGGCTTTCAATACCATTGATCATGGTATACTTCCATGACCAGCTTCAGGAGCTGGGAGCGGGTGACATTGTATTGTATTGGTTCTTTTCGTTCCTCCAGGGCTGGTCTGGTTCCAGTTAGTGCTGATGGAGGAAAGAGGTCTAACCCATGGCCCCTGCTTTGTGGGATGTTTCAAGGTTCAACACCACTCCCATTTAACATCTACATGAAGCTGGTCCTGACCGATCAAACTGCACTCCCATCAGATCCAATTCCATGGGGCAGAGTCACTTTATTTATTTATTTATTTATCTATCAAATTTTATCACTGCCCATCTCCCCCAAAAGGATGGGGTGATGCCCAATGCATTTCAATTTTATTGGTGCTCTCTTGAGGGTGGCTCCTCTTGATATGCTGTGAGGCCTAGCAAGTGAAGTTCAAAGCACATAGTCAGCAGTCACAAATTGTGACTCTCATAGCAGAAAGTAAATTATTCATAACAGAGACTGTGAAACCATTTCAGACAAGGCTATTTTTAAACAACCACTCTGTTGGCTATTATGTCTCTTATGGGTGCTATCTTTAGAAACAAGCTGAAAAAAATAACTTTTAATAGGTTAAGATAATTGAAAAATTCTATCTTCATTTGAAGAGGTGATAAAGTCTGCATTTATATTTCCTTTGGCCAGAATGCATTAATGTCTTTTGGGCAGGTTAAACAAAAATCTGCTCTCCCTCCTGAAAAAATGTAGGTATTCATTTAAGAGGAAAATATATGACATTTTGAGGCTCCAAAGCTATTAACACCATAAGAATTCTTCTAGCTTCTTTCCTTTTTTCCCACAATCATGACAAAAGAGTTGACGCTCATTTCATTTCCAGCTTATAATAATGACTTGTATTTAACAATGCAAATATCTACAACTGACACCTCATCAAAAAAAGGCTTCTCCATGGGTTCCTTTTTGAAAACACACACACACATACACATATGCAAATGACTGCAAATGCAGGATTTCAAAAGAAAACCTCAAAAGGAAGGAAGGGATGTTCAGGGAAATTTGCCAATTTTTCTTTCAAAGCCAACTGAATATTACCTTTCAGAAAAGTTTGCTGAAAAAATATCAAATTGGCCTCTGAAGAAAAAATAATGCTAGTAAATAATAGCCTCTATCTTTGTTCTAGCTGTTGGGAAAAGACTATGCAGGAAGGGAGAAAGGAAAAACAGAAACATGAAAAATCTTTATGGCGTACTGAAAAGCAGGCAAATATTCCCAGCCTGAGATCTACCTAATAAAAGAGGAGAAAAGGAACGTATTTGGTCTAAGAAGGCCAAGTAAAAAACAATGCATATACAGTATGAATCCCAAGACTTATTATGGAAAATGAAATAAGCAGTGATGACAAGGATTTCATTAAGTGATTTATTGTATTGCATAAAATATTAATCTGTATTATGGAAACTACACTGGCTTTCTTTCATACCATTCTATTTACTTACCCACCTTGAATAATAACCTGGTGAAGAAGAACATTTTATCTAGATGGCATTAGAGTATGGATATTTTATTTCATTCCTATGACACTGGGAGTTCCTGAGTACTTTAATTCAAATCTGTTAATTGTTGATGGTGTAGTTTGAATGTCTGTGTTATTTGTCATTAATGCGATAAATTAAATAAGAGAACTATGATATTGGTGAAAAGACACAAAACTCAAAGAGGCAAGGCAATAAGATGATAGGCAATTGGATTGGGGTGGTAGTCATGGAAAGAATTCATTTGGCAAAGTCTCAAGTGAAGGACCTCTTCAAAGCAAAACTGCAAAGTGATGGCAACAGAGTTGTAGCCATAATGCATCCCCTCACTCAATAACAGAGGCTTTTGTGCATGAACTGGGCTCCTGACCTCAAAGTAAAGGGCCTTCCAGAGGCAGTTTAGCCCTGCAGCAATCCATGTCAAGGTGGATCAAAGTGTTCCTATAAGACCTCCCCAAGATTCATACAAACTTACTGTAGTAGTTTGAATAGTCTATGCACTGACAAAGGGGATTCTGGACCACGAAAGCTTGTGTCACTGTAAGATGTTTTGATGTTACTGATTGCTTTTACAGCAACAGATTGATATTAGTCATCAGGAATTTACTTATGGCTGTGATGGCTGCAAAGATAACAGCTGTCTTGATTTTGCCCCAAAAATGCCTCACTGGAAAATTGATTATTCTCACACCAAAGTCTGTGCAGATAGAACTCCAAGACACATAGAAAACGTGTCAATTTCTTTCATTGAAGCACATTTTTTTCAGGCAGTGAGTTCCATTGCATGATTTTGTTTGATAACCAGGGATATATCTAAATACATCACCTGGAATCTCATTGAATTATGACAAGCTCAGATCCAGGAATTTACACATGCTGACCCCAAATCTTAGTGTTCTTGCATGAGCTTAGATGATCTCAATATATTTCATATACGCACACACACACAGAGACATGCCATTTAAGGTTTGAGGGTATATGTACTGTATATATGTGTGTGTGTGTTTTCCTTCCTTCCTCCCTCCCTCCCTCCCTCCCTCCCTCCCTCCCTTCCTTCCTTCCTTCCTTCCTTCCTTCCTTCCTTCCTCCCTTCCCTCCCTCCCTCCCTCCCTCCCTCCTTCCCTCCCTCCTTTCTATTGTTATCACTGTCCACTCCAGTAGACAGTGACTACACTGTATTACTAACCCTTGACTGAATATGTTTCATGTACAGTGTTCTGCTGAAATTAATGAATCAAGTCATGCACTAGAACCTGTTCTTTATGCATCAGAACAAATGCAGGAATCTATGTTTTAACACATCATGCGACGTGCTGAGCTTGAGGAATCCAAGGCTGGAGTTAAAATCACTGGAAGAAACATTAACAATCTCAGATATGCAGATGATACCACTTTGATGGCTGAAAGCAAAGAGGAACTGAGGAGACTTATGATGAAGGTGAAAGAAGAAAGTGCAAAAGCTGGCCTGCAGCTAAACCTCAAAAAAACCAAGATTATGGCAACCAGCTTGATTGATAACTGGCAAATAGAGGGAGAAAATGTAGAAGCAGTGAAAGACTTTTTATTCCTAGGTGTAAAGATTACTGCAGATGCTGACTGCAGTCAGAAAATCAGAAGACGCTTAATCCTTGGGAGAAGAGCAATGACAAATCTCGATAAAATAGTTAAGAGCAGAGACATCACACTGACAACAAAGGTCCGCATAGTTAAAGCAATGGTGTTCCTCGTAGTAACATATGGCTGCAAGAGCTGGACCATAAGGAAGGCTGAGAGAAGGAAGATAGATGCTTTGGAACTGTGGTGTTGGAGGAAAATTCTGAGAGTGCCTTGGACTGCAAGAAGATCAAACCAGTCCATCCTCCAGGAAATAAAGCCAGACTGCTCACTTGAGGGAATGATATTAAAGGCCAAACTGAAATACTTTGGCCACATAATGAGAAGACAGGACACCCTGGAGATGATGATGATGCTAGGAAAAGCGGAAGGCAAAAGGAAGAGGGGCTGACCAAGGGCAAGATGGATGGATGATATTCTAGAGGTGATGGACTCATCCCTGGGGGAGCTGGGGGTGTTGAATACCAACAGGAAGCTCTGGCGTGGGCTGGTCCATGAAGTCACGAAGAGTCGGAAGCGACTGAACAAATAAACAACAACAATGTTTTAACTAAAGACCACATAGGAGAGTTCAAGGTATATTTAATCAGAACAATTCCTATTTATAGATGAGGCCTTTCGGTCTTTCCCTGAAGGAAATGACCTCAAAGAAAAATGAAATAAAGACACAAATCTGAGCTTTGTGATCTGAGCAAATAATGTCACTATCTTGGCATATTCTGAATCTCTTTCAGTTCAGTCAACTTCTCCCTTCTTTTTACATAGTGATTTTTGTTGCTCAGGTGAAGTGGCTATTCATGCTTAGTCACCCAAAATCTCAGCTAAGATTGCTGAAGAACAGGACTGGAATAAATTAGCAAAATCTCTTCTTTGCTGTTTCGATCCCCAATTAATTTTATGCTGCTATTTGCACAAAAGAAGTAATTAGACAGTGAATGTTCAGGTATTGTTCTGAAGATGTATAGTTCCAACATGACAATTATTAGTTAGGAAAGCACTGCAGTTTTCATGCTGCTAACTTATATGCAACATATCAGTTGACAAAGTCCCTAACTGTTTTGGACAAGTGAGCACATTTTGAACATTGGGACCATGTAATGGCTTCTCTTGTAAAATGGCCGCTGTAGGGGGACTTACCTAAGGCAAATGGGTGCCATGGTGGGATATACAGTAATCAGTAAAGCTCTGATTTAGCAGGAAGCAAATTGGGGATAGATAGAAGATAGATGATAGATAGATAGATAGATAGATAGATAGATAGATAGATAGATAGATAGATAGATAGATAGATAGATAGAAAATGTCAGATGCAGGTAGGCAGTAAAGATATCTCAGATATATTCATCCACAAGCATCATGTTCAGGATCCCTGGAATGTAGATTACAGGATACTTTCCTTTGATAGGTCTGTATCTGTTGGCTTTCATTGATTATGTACCATCAGGTCAGTGTCAACTCTTAGATAGATAGATAGATTTTTTTCCATAGCGATATGTCCCTAAACTAATCCTTCAGGTCTTCCAATAGTGCCCCATCACCACTCTAACTAAATGCCATAATACCCAAAGACTCTTTTGCCTGACAATAATGGGAAATGCATTTCAATATACTGGAGGTTACCCAGAGAGAGAAGGCTGGTATTTAATTAACAAACTGAAGAAAGTTAAATTTCTTGAGTAAGTTTTGCTCCAGTTCAGGATCATTAAATAAAATGTTTTACATTAAAACATGTAAAAAAATAAATCCCTTTAACCAAAACTGTCATGCTTGTTCCTTCGTTTACTTCAATTAAAGGATATCATATTGCCAATTTCCAACCCATAGAACCTATAGAGTATGAATGCATATTCACACATACAAATTCACTTTCTTCTCTGTTATTTAAATTAAGTTTTCCATACTATTCCTGAGTCCAGTGCTGATCTTTATCATAATCCTGAATTAGTTAACTTTACTGTACATAAACAAAGTTCTACTTTTGTGGGGTATTGGTTCTGCAAGTTGTTCAACCAAAGCTTTTTAGTTGAGGTATGTTGCCTAATTTCTTGGGTGATTTTCCAGCACAACCCTATAGGTACAGTATACTCATTCAGGCAGCCAGTTCAATGAACTGTAATAGTGTTCCTTCCACATAAGCATTAGGGTTGTAGCCTTAATGCCATAATTTTTATTTTATTTTTTTAAAATTCCATTATTATCTAAAATGACTTCATGAACAAGACCATGTTATAACACACAGCCCAATTTCTATCAAAACCATTTGAAAATCCCATTTTGCTAAAATAAATAATCTGTAACAATTTTGGATCCAGCAATAGAATAAAGATTTATCCTAATTGCTATTCTCTCTTTCCCTTTTTCTCTGGCATAGGCCACAACTTGCATTCTAGTATTGGAAGATTAATATCCTTCATTGTTGAAAGTGTTTTTTAAAATGTAAACTACTACCATAATATAATGTATATATTTTATATTGAATTCAACGATCAGAGGAAGAAGCTGTGTATCTCCTGTATTCTGGGGAAACATGATTTGACAATGCAGTGTTAAGCTTCTGCACCCAACAGTAAATCCCATTATATTCAATGGGGCTTACTCCTAGATAAGTGGATATAAGATTGGTGTCTCATTATTAGAGTACAATAGATCATTTATTCCTAACTGATGTTGGATTTTGTATATATAGAATAGCCAACCCTTTGAGTAAGCTTATACTCTTGAAAGGAAATTAATATGATTTTTTTTTCTTTCTCACCCACAGTCTAAAGGTTTTTCCTTACTAGCAAGTGTTAGTGTGGATACATGGAGGATTTTGTGAGCTTTTGTCACTAAGTACTGGTCCTAATATTCCAGCTAAAGTCCCTGGACTCAACATTTTATCCAGTTGGTTTTGGTTTTATGCAAAGCTGGTAGAAGTTGCTGCCTCTTGCTAACGTCTATCCATCTTTATCAGTGACATTCAATCTTCTGGCACACCAAAGGCCATTAATAAAGCTTGAAAGTCTATTATAATCATGTCTACTAAACAATGAAACATTGACTACTGTTGTATATATTATAGCTAGAGGAGATCCACTGTGTGCTGAACATGTCTTTTCCAGAATGCTTCAAAAGAATGTAAGCATAAGAGAAACACAAACATTTTCATGACAGTGTGCTTGCAAACTAAAATTATGAGGATGAAAGGAAAATACTATATATTCAGAAAATTCAGGGAGCTATAATAGCTTTGTAATGAGTTGTAGCCCTTGTAAGCTGAAAGATGGGGTATAGAAAGGGCACAAAAGGATATATAAGGAGCAGCTTTAATGTCATTTAAACTGCACTGAGTTTCTTTGAAGGTCCAGTTTTAGAATGTACATCTTTTTGAATCAAAAGCTGAGTGCTTCATCCAAAAAGTAGGGGGAAAAGTGGGTGGATTTAGAAGCAAGAACTTGATTTGATTTAATTAGAATTAATCAAATGCAATTAATATGGTTACTTTTCACATGTTTAATATTCTCCTGTGAGAATATGCTTCTTTGTCTAGAATAACTTTGTATCTAAAAAGTAAATGTGATGTACATTTCAGTCTTATTTGGAAACCATTTCTGCACTACAGTTCTGTACTTGGAATGGTCTCACATCCCACATTTGGGTTTCAGAGTTCATATCTTAATCTGACATATTGTTTACACATTATTTACAGTTTTTTAAAAATGTACTATTCATTATTTAAAGCTTTTATTTTTGCTCTTATTGATTTCAACTGTGTTAATCAAATATTTTTACAGTTCAACAGAGACATGTCTGGGCTAGAAGTTGGGTATTAAATGTCTTATAGTATTCTAAGTTGTTAATGGTGTATTAAATTATATTAGTCATATCATATTTTAGATCTGCTGGTTATTTGAGATTTATTGGTTATTCATCCATATTCTATTGCTTATATTGATTGTTTTCTCTTCCTAGCTATATTTGCTATAGTCTTTTGAAGGTATATTTGTATCAGTATTATTTATTTTCCTTTTGGGGGCATGCATGCATGCATGCATAAATAAATAAATAAATTCCATTAGGTGCCATTAAAATCACAACTTGGTGACAACTCTTGGGATGACTCCATAGCCTGGACCCAGATCCTTTGGTGATCACCTTTGGATTTGAAATCTCAAGCTGTGAACCTCTGGTGCAGATCCATATGTATGATCTGGATGAGTAAAGTCCCTGGAGATTATTCAAAGATTGTGGATTCTAGTATTGAATGGAAAGATTGTGATGTTGGTTGCACAAGCAATCTATAACAAGCCAGCTCTGGAGTAGTTCTTTGCAATGGGATTCTAATTCAGGGTTCTCTTGCTATCTAATGACAGGTCAGTAGTAAGAGTCATTAATGATGGTTATTCAAGCACTCTGTAGTAATGGTGGCAATTTGAACCTGGATCGTACTACCACAAGATGTGGCAAAGAGCCAAACTCCCATTCTTTGTTGGGTCAACAGAAAAAGGCTTAAGGATAAAGTGATAGTTAGGCTTTGTAAACTATTTTCAGGAAACAAGCTTAATAATCAAGAATAATGTGCTGTCATCCAAAAATTAAAGTTCAAATATCTAACTGTTTACAGATTATAGGGAGCCAAACTCTAATACATCTCAACATTCTTCCTCATTTCCCTCATTAACTGCAAATAATAGGTCCTAGGGAATTCCTAACCAATACTAACAGCAGGATGGGGAAGAGATGAAGAAGAAGGAGAAGAAGAGGAAGGAAAAATAGAAGGAGCAGGAATTGGAGGGAAAAGAATTGTAGATATTTGACACAGCTACAATAGCCAATGAAGTCCTCTCTTTTGTCCTAGGAAAAACTTCTATGAATATCACCTGGTGAATAGCACTAAGGGAAAAACTTAGGAGACAATGGTCTAATCCCTATGAGAAAAGCAACAGCAACAGCAATAATCAGTTGCTGCATGCCGCATGTGAAGAAAACAAAAATGTACCCAATTACATTTAATGGTCTGTAAAGAATAGAAGATAAATTATTTCCTTTGGGGAATTTTTTTCTCTTAAAAACATAATGTTAATGAAAGTTATGGGGTTCGCGGCAAGAAATGTCACAGTATCTTCTGCTGAAGCAATGTCTGTTTCCATATTATCCTCTTTTTCTTATCCAATGACTTTCAGAAATTGGTGCAGCTTTTCCTGGCATATTCGTACGTCGAGCAAAAAGTCATGCCACTCAGGAATTTAAGCATGTTAGGTTATTATTAAATAAAGAAAATGCAGCTCCTGAGCAAAATGAAATGGAGTCATGTATTTTTTTAAGGATGTGTTTATTTTATCCATCAAACAAATGTATTAGTCAACATAAAGAGAAGAAAAATCATTTCTAACACCTAAACACTGAAATAAAATTACAATCTCACAGTGAAAGTACTGCATCAGTAAAAGACAGATCCAAACATGGCAAGCAAAAGCAGTGCTTTAATCAATGTATTATTGACCAGGTAAGACAAAAACCAAAATAATAGAAAAGTCTTTATTGGCCTGAGGAAAATAGAAGTCTTCACTGATTTCTAACAATAAGGCAGGCTGATGGGGGGTGGGGGGTGGGCAAGATCTTCTGGAATGTCATTGCCATCTCTTGAAAAGTCCTTTTCTTCACTTAATTGCTGCGAGTAGTGTCTTTTTTTTAGGTAAAATAAAGAGAAGTTCCCTATTTTACAAAATCTAAGATCCATTCACATGAGGAAAAGTAGCAAATTGGCAGTAGTATTCTATAGTGTAATATTCACCTGTCTTAATTTATGATATAAGTACATTAAAAACAACAACAAAAGAAACCTATTTCAGCCATGAGGGAAAAAAGCAACCCAAATCTGTATTGAGGCAATTTACCTTTACTTTGGCCAATGTGGGTCAGCCTAAGATATTGCCCCAGTACGAAGAATAAAGTACGAAAAATGAAATCCACCTTTCTTTTTAAATTCTATCACTTATTTCAGCTGGCAAATACACACTTTGCAAATTGAATCCAACAGGCCTGAAAGTTAATTTTACTAGTAGAAGGGAAACAAGAATTCTTTGTGATGTACCTCCTTAGATTTTTGAAAGTGTAACTTCAGTTCCCACTGCACTTTTCTTTCCTTATTCATAAAATAAAGTTTAGGGGGGGGGGTTGTTTGTTTTTTTTAGTTTTCATCCCGCCTTTATTATTTTTATAAATAACTCAAGGCAGCAAGCATACCTAATATTCCTTCCTCTTCCTATTTTCCCCACATTGGGGTGAGAGAAAGTGACTGACCCAAGGTCACCCAGCCAGCTTTCATGCCTAGGAGAGGACTAGAACTTCCAGTCTCCTGGTTTCTAGCCTGGTGCCTTAACCACTAGACCAAACTGGCTTTGTTAATAAATTAATAAGATTGCTCTGTTTCTGGAGTTTTTCAGGTGAAAGCCACCACAGATATATGAGGCTCAGTTTTAAACCAAACAAAAACACATTATTAATAATAAGAGCATTACACCCTGCATCCTTTGTTTTTTAATATTACAAGGGAGATATCTAGGGATACAGAAACATAGGAAGCGATCTGCTTTATTAAACAAGTAGAAAAGAATTCTTACCAATTTTCATTGTGTGCTATAATCCTATTCATTAGACAGGTGAGTAGGATTGCTGTTTTCCCTTACTCTGTGATGAAATTAAAATCAAGCCATCTGCCCACCCACCCAGCACAAGAAAATTGAGAGTAGAGCAAATCACAGTAGAACTACTGTCACAGGCTAGGAGACAGAAAAGTCTGGTTACAAAATCCTCTTTCTACCTTGAGATGTATAGTACTGCAACTTTAAGAAGTGGCCTGCAGTCACTTCCTCTACCCAAGGCTTCAGCCCTGTAGTGTTTACTCAGATATAAGCAGCAAGGTTGCATGTATACTACTAATAAAAGTATTAGTATTTTATTAACCTCCAGCTGAGAGTGGTTGTCATGAGTAAGGATGGCGAGCAGGGGGCTCCCATCCAGGCTGTAAAGCGCATGCGTAGCACTGAGGAATTAGGTAGCCATTCCAAGAGACACAGATCGGACCCGCCTTAGCCTTTGGGGTTTATATGTCTGGGTTTTTCCCATGCTTCTTCAGTTTGTTAGGATTTTTCTGTTATGTAGCTGCAATAAAACACTAGAGACCTGTTCCTTGTCTCAGCGTGGTTCCTGGCTGTTAGGACAGTGGTTCTCGATTCAAGGGCCTGCAAGCCAACAGCCAATATAAGATCAGAGCAGGTAATTCCAGAGAAAAATGTGACAGACTCAAGTAATTAGTACTCCTTCCATTTTAGATAGTAGATTCTCTTTGGCCATTCTTTATTATTTCCACCAGAAGATTGATGCAAGAGAGGAAATTGCTATTATTTTCCTTCTTACTGCTGGTAAACACCTTTCCATACCTGTGTTTCCTTATGCAGGGAAGACCACCCTGGGAAGCCCATCTGGAAATAAAACTGATAGTTGGACTGTTGGAGAAAAGAAAATGGAACATGTGGAAAGAGTTTGGGATCTGTCATGGATTCAGTCTGAAGAAGGAGCACAACACTGAGGAGAACAACCATGTTTATTGCAATGTTTTAATGATTATTGGCTATATTAACATCTATGGCAATTACCTACTCAGTGACCATATATAGTGATTTTGTATTGTTTTAATTGTTTTATATTTTTTATGATTGTACGCCACCCAGAGTCACTTGCTGGGATGGGCAGCTAGAGGAATCAAATAAATAAATAAACAAACAATCTTTGGGTGCCTGCTTTATAAGAGGACCCTGAACAATGGGAAAGCAAAGATTTTTATAGAAGTTGAGGGCTACAAGGCGGAAAATCCTCAGGATCTGATTGGTAGCCTGTTTGGGGAAACTAGGCAGGTCCTGGGGTTAGTTCTATTGTTAGGCAAAATGGGCCTTTCAGGAGGGCAGCAGAGCTGGGGAAGTCCATTGTTAAAGGAGATGGAATGTTGAGGTCATCAGCTGATGAAGGATGTAAGGCTGGGGTTTCTCTAGATTGCAATTCCTTTGGCAGGGCTGCCCTTGGGCTTACTATGAGCTGGTGAAGAGGCTTCTATTCTTTGGTTTATGGTATTGGGGTGGGGGGGCTTGTCAGGGGCAGGGAGAGTCAATTTGGGTCTGATAGGATTAGGCAAAGACAGGAGCTGAGTTTGACCCTCATCACATCTAAAAGACAGGAAGGAAAAGATGCAACTTCCCTTTTGTTTGCTAGTTTTATTTTCTCTATTACAATCTTCATTTGTTCCTTCCATTTCTCGGCCATGAAATAACTGATAACCTTTTGGGAATTTCCCTTACTAGAGGAGACTGTTGAATAAAAGGGTGAATAAAATATTGATTATTTTCTGGCAGATATTACTGAGGTGCAATATCTGGTCTAGATGTCTGCAAAGTCAGTTTAGCAACTCTAGCTACTCCACCTTGTGTTCATCAAGCAGTCCCTTCACTAGAATGTAAAAACAGGTGACTGTTCCTTCCTTTTGCAGTCTAATTGGGAAATAGCTTACAAGTAATCTAAACATCTTCAAAAAGTAGAAAATGTGAAACTGAAAAGAGGCTTTTAACCCCCAGAGCAGTGGAGGACCAGCATCTTTGTTGGAAGATGAAAGTGTAATGTCTTTTACTAAGCACATGAATAAAAATATGAATGATAAGTTTAAATGAATAAAAGATTCAGTGGGCACATGTCACACATCTTTCCTTACCAATAAAGTAGAATGGATAAAACAGAATGTAGTATTTTCCAGTTAGTGAATATGGCAAGCTTAGCTTATGAAATTGCTATAATGTCTTTACGGAAGAATCACCATGTTTATGGATCTGAAATCACAGGAGCCACAAAATTTTGGCATTGCTGAAGATATGGGGAAATGCCTAATGCAAGACCTTCTGTACAATGTTTGATTTACTAATGGACACGGTGGCGCTGTGGGTTAAACCGCTGAGCTGTCGATCGGAAGGTTGGCGGTTCGAAACCGCGCGGCGGGGTGAGCTCCCGTTGTTAATCCCAGCTCCTGCTCACCTAGCAGTTCGAAAACATGCAAATGTGAGTAGATCAATAGGTACCGCTTCGGCGGGAAGGTAACGGCGTTCCGTGAGTCATGCTGGCCACATGACCCGGAAGTGTCTATGACAACACCGGCTCCAAGGCTTAGAAACGGAGATGAGCACCGCCCCCTAGAGTCGGACACGACTGGACTTTACGTCAAGGGAAACCTTTACCTTTACCTAATGGACTTTCAATGAGAGAAAGGGAGGATTGTTTGAATTCCAGTTTTGCTCCACCATGGGCATAAGAACTGATACACTTGGCCATTATTGTCAAGTAGGTTTAAAATAAAACCGAAGGTTTGAAATTTTGAGGTTTAAAATAAAGAAGAAACATTTCAACAAGAAGAGGAGTTCTTCCTCTTCTACTACTACTGCTACTACTACTACTACTATTAGAAAAATTTGAATGAATAAATAAATAAATAACTATAAGAATTTACATGGAGTCAGATAAGGATATTTGCTGCCTATATAAAGCACATTATGGAAGGAAGGCAAGTGTTTTTCTGGCTGTGTCTGAAGTATTATCTAGGATTCTTGCCTAGCACTTACAGAAAGTATTAACAAGCTTGATATACTCTGATCAGGAAGCATTCGTTTGTTGTAGACAAGGGGCTGACAATGACATTATTGATTCATTTTGTAGCATTAAGTAAAATTTGTGGGTATCCAGTAGCCAAAGTGGTCCCAGTGGTGGTAGGACCACTCAGGGCTGTGAGTCCTAAACTGGGAGAGTGGCTCCAACAGGTCTTAGGAACAACCTCAGAGCCCTCTGTCCAGAAGAGTGCAGTGCTAGGAACAGCTAAGATACTGCACAGAACCCTCAAACTCCCAGGCTTCTGGTAGAGGACCCAAGGTTGAGGAAGACACATACCACCCATAGGAGTGAAAAGGGAATTTTTTTATATATGATTGATTAATGCAATCTTATCTAACCATCATTTATTGAAGAGTAGTATATATTGGAGTTATCTTTTATCTCCTTTATTGTTTGATTTATGTTTGGAAATTTTAGCATGTGCAGATAAGTGCAATTGTTGGTTTGAAAAGAAAAGCAAGGTGGCTAAAGTGGTTCTGTCTGCAGTTGATATACTGGTATTTATAGATGAACTGTACTTTCCATACCAAATTCATTCATTTTAATGAATTAACAAAATCAATTGATGGTTTTGCAGCATTTCTTGAATATAATATTTAGTAGGTAGGTCTGAATGGATGTCTCTGGAGGCTAATGAATTATCAGAAACAGTGTCTCAGGTCACTTTTGAAGGTATTTGGAGAGAATAATTATCTTGATTGAGAATAACTCATCTCAGCTATTTAAACTGAAATGAAATATATATATATATATAAACAGAAATGACAATACATTTGGATAGATGGACTTAGTTTAAATTATTTCAGAGAGAATTAGTGCTTCAACAATGTTGGATGTTTTGTTATGGATGATTTATATCTTACATGATATTCTTCTGTATTTTCTGTATTTAAGTATATATTATCAAAAGGATTTTCTTTCTGAAGTTAATAGAAGCAAGCTTTGTATACTGAACATTAAACCATACAAGCCATCTTGAAATCAGCATATTTGGCACTCCATATTTTATTCCCTTATAATTAACTTTAAGAAGGACAAAAGGGTACATACTTAGCTTAATAGGATTAAAGGATGATGTGGGTTTTTTGGTTATCTGAGAAGTTGCAACATAAGCATAATTTGCCCAAAAGTGCAAAATGACAGTATCTTCATTTAAAACACTCTTCAATATATTAAATAGAGGTCAGCAGTATTCAGTGTCTTAGACTCTAATATGACATTTCATATGATCTTTATTAGATAACCCTATGATAATGGTGTATAAGTAGTTATTACTATGTTCTAAATTCTACATTTAAAAATATGTGGGGAATGGAGTAAGGAATTAGAGAGCCTAATACATAAATATCAGTGGATACCATTTTGTTACCTATGCACATTGCTAGAGATCCAAAATTACAATCAAGTCAACAAAATTGCTATTTCAAATCAATTGCATATCTGGGCATTCTTCAGAAAGAAAACTGTTAGTTCCTGTAATTGTTGGAGATGGGATGCTCAAAATGCAACATTATGTGATGTGTTTATGTATTACAATGACTCATTTTGGGGCAGAAGTTATTTTACATTTTTTTTCCTGGATGACTCATTGTTTTTTGTGGATGGTTATGTTCTTTTGAATTATACTTCTAATGGCTTGGAAACGAACAGAACAACAGAAAAGAATATTATAATAGCCAGTATATTACAATATAATATACTGTAAGATTGGAAGGATAATTATGTTTCCTCAAATTATACATTAGTCTCAGGAAATCTCTCATATTTAGCCAAGCATTTACTGCATTATACTATGTTTAAGTTCCAGTTTGTTTCCTACTATAAGGTAAACCAATTTAATGATGTAAACCAATGATGTAACAAAACATGAATGTATATGGAACATTAGTATAGTTCATGTTTTGTGTAGAAGGTGGGGTTTTTTCCTGTTTTTCTTAAATAAAAAAATGTTAATAAGTTAGGAATAGGTTTAGAAACATACAAATAATACCCAGAATTTTATACTAGACGTTTAAAATGTATGTTGTTCTCAAAAGGTTAGTCTGATTTTTAAAAAAATTAGGAGATAGAAAATGTTTGTAACTCTCCAAAATCATATGCAAAAACTCTGAACATACATGCACACATATATGTGTGCACATATGATTTTCATATAGCTTTCAGAAGATAGTAAGTACATGTCTGGTTCTGATATTCTCAAAAAGAATCTAACAGCAAGAGTCATACGAACATTAATATAAATCTCTCAGCTGAGTAAGAAACCTCAGCTCATGTTCATGGAATATCTGTGGTAGCTTTCCAAATTTAGAAGATTATTTCTCTTTTGCAACAAGAATTTTGAATTAAAGGATACTCAACCTTCCAAGCAACTGTTGGGCACACACAGAAATAATGGCATAGCCACCCTGTTGAGTCTAGCTCCCTGTGTGTCTGAAGAGGAAGTATAGATTGAGGTATTTGTGGCAAAAGTCTGAAGTGATTATGTGAGGGAAAGACAACTTGGGTAAGAAAGAAGAGCTGTTACCAAGGAACTCTAAGAAGAGACACAGAAAACGATAGCATCCTTTCTATTGTATTTATTATTTATATTTTGTCTCTCTCTCCAGCAGATTATTGTCCCCCAAAGCAGTTCACATCAGTTTAAAAAGAGGGTCAGCCCTGGCCTTCAGGTTCTCAGTATTAAAACTCAAGATATATAAAGGGGTTCAGGAAGAATTGACAGCTGTTCTGCATGTGTGTGTGTGTGTGTGTTCAGGCTGGCCTGATCTTCCATTCCTGGAGCTCACTGTGGCTCTTGTCACTTCACAAAACAAAGAAAAAGCTTATAGATTTGATTTACTCCTGTTATCTGCAGGAGTTCTACAGCTGTTCAATCTTATCAACTATAGAGGATGCCTATAATTATTTCCAGTAGGGTATCTAGGCTAGCCTGATTTTTCATTGTTAAAGAAAAAAATGGATCCCCCCCCCCCATTTTTCTCTCATTTCTAATTTATTCTGGCTGGGACTCTGAGATGTTTATTTCCATCGCTGACCTGCAAGTAACCATGAGCTATCATGATAAAACTATATAATAACATTGTTCTTATTAGAAATAATAACACAGAACTATACAAGTATTATATAACCTATGAGAGATTAGAAAGGATGATTTAAAAACATTGATATTAAAGTAATACCTATATACTATAATAAAAAAACAAAGGAAAATAAGATAGTATTCTGTGTTTTCTAAAGGAGTAAAGTGGTAAGCTATAACAATAGGAGTTACAGTACTGAATAACTAGACAGATAGATCAACTTATATATATAAATATTTATAATTCTATAAGGGACGCGGTGGCGCTGCGGGTTAAACCGCTGAGCTGTCGATCGGAAGGTCGGCGGTTCGAAACCGCGTGATGGGGTGAGCTCCCGTTGCTCGTCCCAGCTCCTGCTCACCTAGCAGTTCGAAAACATGCAAATGTGAGTAGATCAATAGGTACCGCTTCGGCGGGAAGGTAACGGCGTTCCGAGTCGTCATGCTGGCCACATGACCCGGAAGTGTCTATGACAACGCCGGCTCCAAGGCTTAGAAACGGAGATGAGCACCGCCCCCTAGAGTCGGATTCGACTGGACTTTACGTCAAGGGAAACCTTTACCTTTACCTTTTATAATTCTATATATATTTATTGTAGACCAGCATAAAAATAGTATATAACAAAATCTGCAGCCAGTTCAATAGGGACAATCATGACTGCAAAACATGGTTAGACAATGTAATACATTCTTCTGGCAGAGATAATTTGTGGTTGATAAAAAATCCCCAGTGCGAGGCTGTTAAATATATATATATATTGTAGATGTAAGGAAACTGGTCGGTATAAAACTGAGGACTTATCACCAAACTCTATAAAATGGATCAAGTTTCTAGAGGCAGCTGATCTTTCTGGAAGATCAAGAATAATTTGTAATTGTGATAGTCTTGGGAAATGGGACTCTATGACGTTCCTAACATTAATTTAATCTTTAGTTGGGCAATGACTGTAATAAAGAATCATCTATCTATCTTAAACATTTAAAATATTTATTTGGTGTGTGAGTAGTTCCATTCTGTTGTTTTACACTTTTGACTGATTAAGTGCAATCAAGTTGGTGTTGACTCTTGGTGACCATATAGATAGGTGATCTGTCCCCAGCCTGGTTCCCTGGATCTTCCAACAGAGCACTTATTAACACTGTAATTGATTCCATTCACCTTGTTGCTGGTCATCCACTTTTTCTCTTTCCTTCCCTGCTTTCCCAGCATGATAGACTTCTCAAGAAAGCCAGGTCTTTGAATAGTGTGTCCAAAATATGATTATCTGAGCTGGTCATTTGCGCTTTGAAAGAATTTCATTATGTATATGGTAAAGTGGAATGGATGAGAAAAATAATGAAAAGATGCTGAAATTAAAGCAAAATGAGGGGTGGGGAGGGATAAATTACAGTCCTGTACAAATTGGGTCAAGTTGCTAAGATACATTAATTGAGATAATTTAAAAAGGGTTTTCATTCTCTGCCTTTCCCTGCTATTTGCATTCCTCCAAATCCTTTTTGGAGGCTGAGGACCTTTCTGAAATGTATGAGACTGGACACTGGAGCAGGATGGATGGATGGATGGATGGATGGATGGACAGATAGACAGATAGACAGACAGACAGACAGACAGACAGATAGATAGATAGAGTCTGTCTGTCTGTCTGTCTGTCTGTCTATAGATAGAGATAGATTTACTCTCTTAGGGTTGTTGTTGTTTATTCGTTTAGTCGCTTCCGACTCTTCGTGACTTCATGGACCAGCCCACGCCAGAGCTTCCTGTCGGTCGTCAACACCCCCAGCTCCCCCAGGGACGAGTCCGTCACCTGTAGAATATCATCCATCCATCTTGCCCTTGGTCAGCCCCTCTTCCTTTTGCCTTCCACTCTCCCTAGCATCAGCATCTTCTCCAGGGTGTCCTGTCTTCTCATTATGCGGCCAAAGTATTTCAGTTTTGCCTTGAATATCATTCCCTCAAGTGAGCAGTCTGGCTTTATTTCCTGGAGGATGGACTGGTTTGATCTTCTGGCAGTCCAAGGCACTCTCAGAATTTTCCTCCAACACCACAGTTCAAAAGCATCGATCTTCCTTCGCTCAGCCTTCCTTATGGTCCAGCTCTCGCAGCCATATGTTACTACAGGGAACACCATTGCTTTAACTATGCGGGCCTTTGTTGTCAGTGTGATGTCTCTGCTCTTAACTATTTTATCGAGATTTGTCATTGCTCTTCTTCCAAGGATTAAGCGTCTTCTGATTTCCTGACTGCAGTCAGCATCTGCAGTAATCTTTGCACCTAGGAATACAAAGTCTTTCACTGCTTCTACATTTTCTCCCTCTATTTGCCAGTTATCAATCAAGCTGGTTGCCATAATCTTGGTTTTTTTGAGGTTTAGCTGCAAACCAGCTTTTGCACTTTCTTCTTTCACCTTCATCATAAGGCTCCTCAGTTCCTCTTCGCTTTCAGCCATCAAAGTGGTATCATCTGCATATCTGAGATTGTTAATGTTTCTTCCAGAGATTTTAACTCCAGCCTTGGATTCCTCAAGGCCAGCTTGTCGCATGATGTGTTCTGCATACAAGTTGAATAGGTAGGGTGAGAGTATACAGCCCTGCCATACTCCTTTCCCAATCTTAAACCAGTCTGTTGTTCCGTGGTCTGTTCTTACTGTTGCTACTTGGTCGTTATACAGATTCTTCAGGAGGCATACAAGATGACTTGGTATCCCCATACCACTAAGAACTTGCCACAATTTGTTATGGTCCACACAGTCAAAGGCTTTAGAATAGTCAATAAAACAGAAATAGATGTTTTTCTGAAACTCCCTGGCTTTTTCCATTATCCAACGGATATTGGCAATTTGGTCTCTAGTTTCTCTGCCTTTTCTAAACCCAGCTTGTACATCTGGCAATTCTCGCTCCATGAATTGCTGAAGTCTACCTTGCAGGATCTTGAGCATTACCTTACTGGCATGTGAAATGAGTGCCACTGTTCGATAGTTTGAACATTCTTTAGTGTTTCCCTTTTTTGGTATGGGGATATAAGTTGATTTTTTCCAATCTGATGGCCATTCTTGTGTTTTCCAAATTTGCTGGCATATAGCATGCATTACCTTGACAGCATCATCTTGCAAGATTTTGAACAGTTCAGCTGGGATGCCGTCGTCTCCTGTTGCCTTGTTATTAGAAATGCTTCTTAAGGCCCACTCAACCTCACTCTTCAGGATGTGTGGCTCTAGCTCACCGACCACACTGTCAAAGCTATCCCCGATATTGTTATCCTTCCTATACAGGTCTTCTGTATATTCTTGCCACCTTTTCTTGATCTCTTCTCCTTCTGTTAGGTCCTTGCCATCTTTGTTTTTTATCATACCCATTTTGGCCTGGAATTTACCTCCCATGTTTCTAATTTTCTGGAAGAGGTCTCTTGTCCTTCCTATTCTATTGTCTTCTTCCACTTCCGCGCATTGCTTGTTTAAAAATAATTCCTTATCTCTTCTGGCTAACCTCTGGAATTTTGCATTTAATTGGGCATATCTCCCCCTATCACTGTTGCCTTTTGCTTTCCTTCTTTCTTGGGCTACTTCTAGTGTCTCAGCAGACAGCCATTTTGCCTTCTTGGTTTTCTCTTTCTTTGAGAGGTATTTTGTTGCCGCCTCCTGAACAATGCTGCCAACTTCTGTCCAGAGTTCTTCCGGGACCCTATCTACTAAGTCCAGTCCCTTAAATCTATTCTTCACCTCCACTGCATATTCCTTAGGAATATTAGTGAGCTGATATCTAGCTGATCTGTGGGTCTTCCCTAATCTCTTTAGTCTGATCCTAAATTGTGCAAGAAGAAGTTCGTGATCTGAACTACAGTCAGCTCCTGGCCTTGTTTTTACCGACTGTACAGATGTCCGCCACCTTTGGCTGCAAAGGATGTAATCAATCTGATTTCTCTTAGGGTAAAGAAGGAAAATTTAAAACCAGATGGAATTTTGAGTCCAGATAGAATGAATGGCCTAATAGAGCATTCTACCCAGGCATGCCTTTTCAGCCGTAGCATCTGCCCTCTGGAATATTCTCCCCTCAGAGATCAGGATGTCCCCGACCCTGTTGGCCTTTTGTAAGGCCGTGAAGACCTGGTTATGTGCCTGGGCCTGGGGCCCTAGTGTGGTAATGGTCCAGTTTCTTGGTTGTATTAACATCTTACATTGTTTACTTGGCAGCCATGTATACTTACTTTGTATTGTAACTATTTTATGTGTAATTAATTGTTTTGTGGTTTTTATCATTGTAAGCTGCCCAGAGTCACTTGCTGAGATGGGCAGATATAGAAATTGAATAAATAAATAAATAAATACCCAACAAAGAAAGTTTTATCTTACCTGATATCAAATAGAGATACTGACTTTAATTTCTATACACATCTGCCAGCATCCAGAATGGATGCAATTTCTGTTTCTTCTTTTTTTCAAAATATGTGGATTTCTATTTATTTATAACAGATTATGTTGTAGAATCCTATTTCCCCCCTAGGTACAGAAATCTCAGAAAAAGATATACTTCTACCCATTCAGAAAATGAAATACATTTAGTCATCCAGAAGAACCAGGAATATTTTTCCTTCAACAATTTAAATGTTAAATCAGTGGTGGCCTCATGTCACTGAAAAACCCCAAGAATGTCATAACTCAATGTTGTCTGTTTGTTGCTGGATGGGTATGTTGGTTTGCTTCTAAAAAAGACTATTTTATTACTGTATTTAATGTCTGTGTGGCACCAAAACAAAGCTGTATGAGTAATATGCAATAAAATTCAATAAAATATAAGACATGATAGCAGTAATGATAGACAAGATAGCAATAAACATCAGCCCAAACACCATATCTGAAAAACAAACAAGGTAGACATCTTACAGTAATTAACAAGAGACAATTAAATGACAAAACCTCCTTCTTAAAAACTGGCTCCATCAAAAAGCCATTTACTGTAGATACAAAGAGTGTCTAAGTTGCCAACTGAAAATGTGCCAACTAAAATCTCTTGGGGAGACAAGTTGAAGAACTAGGATGCTTTAAATTAAGAGTGAGCAACATCCTTCTGCTCATGTTTACAGGCCAGATGGAGCCAGAGCAAGGAAATGTTGTTGAGACCAGCCATTCTTTCTCTTCTGGATTTCTTTCCTTCCTTCCTTCCTTCCTTCCTTCCTTCCTTCCTTCCTTCCTTCCTTCCTTCCTTTCTTTCTTTTTTCCCTGTCTCATCTCCTTACAATCTCTGCCATGCTGCAGGCTGGCAGTGAAAAGTAAAAGTGATCTTTGCCACTTTTCTTTAGAAATAAAAGGTGTGTTTAAAAATCATCAGATATTTCCTGAGTCCAAGGCAATATTTTTTTTAGGAGAAGCTAGCTGGATCATAGTCTCTTTAATGAACTGAATAGCCCTCTTCAGAAATCCAGATATTCATTATTATATGCACAAAGGTGGAAAGATTTGACTTTACTCACAATGGAGGAATGGATGGTAAGGATGAACTTACTGAGATAGCCAAATTGACAGCTTTGATTAGAGAAAAGACATTGTCTACGTTTAATGCTGACTGGAAACCCCTTATCAACTTTTTGCATGAAACAGAAAAAAAAATGAAATTATGATCTATGCTTTCAACAATTAGAAAAAAATAGATTATAGAAAAATTGTAAGTAATGCTATAACCACAGAGTAAGAGTTTAATTTACATTTATACTTATAACCACTGTAAAAAAAAAATTGGAAGTCACTATATTTTCTTTCTTTCTCTTTTTTTTCTGCACTTTTGCCTCTTTTTTTCCTTCTCTCTTTTCTTTTTTTCTCTCTCTTTATTCTAAATATTAGTTCTTGTTAGTTTTTGTCTTTCTTCTTTAAAAATGTAATAAAGTTATATATTTAAAAAAAGAATAGAAATCCAGATATTCAGAGGGTGCACCATGTCCAGATGAGCCCTATCATTCATATCACTCAAAGGACATCATTTCCTGCACACACTCATGTGTCTATTGTCTGCAGGAGAGAAGCTGTGGTGGATTCCACATAAGCAAGGATCCCAATAATGCGGTTTTGGTCATACAGACAGCACTGCTGGACAGGGTACCCTCTGGATATTTCAGTAAAGTGTAAATGACAATTTTGTGTGGAAAATCCAGGTTTTGGGGTCTGGTCCATGAGAGCTTCCAGGAATTGTTGTATGGAGTGGAGAAGGTTAAATAATGTATAAAAGCAAAGCTCTGTCATCAAATTGCATAGCAGGGTCTGCTAAATTAGATATTCTTACCTATTTATTTATTGTATGTATTTATCTCCCTTTACATAACACTTCATTATGAAAAGTTTTTATCAATGATGGTACCTTTTGACACCAAAGCCCTTTATTAAATTCTCCACATTAAAAAAAAAAACATTGTTTGTTGGATTGTATTTCATTTGGTGTTCCTGAACCTTGTGAGTTTTAAAGCTTGGAACCTCACTAACTATATTTTTATTTTCACCTTGTGTTTGCTTTGCTAGATTAACTGTCAGTCATTTGAGCTGATTTTTACTTGTTGATTTTGTGTTGAGATTTCGTGTGGGGGTGCATTTGCTGTTTTATATTTTAATCTTTATCCTCTCTGTTGGTCTGAAATATTCTTGGTGCAAAGTTATTTGTAAATATACGAATATACTAATATGGTATACCAATATACTTATAAATAGTAACATTATTCCTATTTAAATACGATTTCTCAAATCTAGCTATGTCTAGGAACCTACAAAATCACCGGTATTGACATGTCATTTCAAGGCTTTTGGAACGCATCTAAATTAGAAACTTGTTCTTCAAATTCCTTATAATACATCTCTTTGCTACCCTCTAGTGGCGGACTGTAAAATAGTTCTATATGGCCGTTCTGTTCCTCCAGCTGAGGATAACTGAGATATCTGTTTAAGTCTTAACTGTCGACAATGTTTAATTCTACGTATATGAGAATTCCCACTCTTACTCTCAGGTTTCTCCACAAATGATTTATAATGCATGCATCCCAGCTGGAAGAACAGTGACGATTTTTCTATACCAGATCTGGGCTGTGAAAATCTGCACAACCTCTACACGGCTGCGAAAGATTGTTTTCTGTACCTGTTCTTCATCTTCTTAGAGGGCTAGCCTGCACAGGTCTACTTAGAAGTAAGGACCATTGAATTTGATGTGGCTTACTTCCAGCTAAGTGGGGTATATGGGTCTTTGTAGCAACTGTCAGACAATGGAATAAAATGAAATTTATCTGTCTTTCCTGCAAGTAAAGCCAAAGGAATAGGTAGAAAATAGATCAGCGAGGACTTAGGAATTTGGCAATAAAAGCAACAGATTGGCTTTAATCTGACTGTAAATTTTGAAATGAATGAAATGAAAATTGGTGAGATGCAGGATGTTGCCAGGGAAGAGAGGAGCGCTATGAAGGATTCCTTTCCAAAACTTAAAAAAGATCACAGGAGTCGCATTTCTTTCATTTTAAGGGCATGCTTGTTGCACCAGTCTCTGGACTGTGCATCTAGGCAAGGTCCCATCCAGGTGTGGGTTATTCAGAATACTCATCACATGACCCCTTTGGAAAATCCCCATTTCTCACCAGGGTCACTCAAGCAACATTAGCTTCCCAAAGGCAAGTCTGCATGCTTTGCAACTGCCTGCAAGCGAGCCAAGTTGTTGTATACACAAACAAATGTGCATGTGCTTCCATATGAGTCAGGATGTTTAGAATGCATGACGGCTTTCCTTCTGTAAATATTCTAAGTGTGAGGGCAATGGCAGAAGGGGTTTCCCATGGTGAGTATTCTGGTTAAAGACTGTCTGGATGAGGCTAGGGTGCATTCTGAAAGCATAAAATCCACCCAGCACAGATCATAGCAGCACCTTTAGTTCAGTTATGGGCACCTGAAGTCCAAGAACCACACAAAGTCCTCAACACCCGTTTTTGTGGGCTCGGATCCCTCCTAACCATCATGGCTGAAAATCCTCAGCATCGTTTCCTTCTACTTTGAGGTGGGAAATGAAAAAGAACTATATTATTTGCTCTAAAACCAAAAAAAAACAAAAAAACAAAACCCACTCTAATTCTACCCTAAACTCACATTGCCAGCAAAAAGCCACCTACCTCTGCTTTAGTTAATCATGCTGTTTTCTTCTATGCCTTGCAAAACCCCCCATCGCTAGGCAAAGCCAAGGAAGCAAGAAGACACGGATGTCAGGCAGATCTCTTTAATGCTAGTCTGGTGTAAAAGCAGGTTCTTGAAAACTGTAAGAGTGCATTCTCAGCCAGTGTCACAGTGAGTAAATTAAGGCCAACTCTTTGAAATGCCATCTTCTCACATCTCCCACATCTGGGTTGTGTTGCCTCTTCTCACTCAAACTACAATCCTCTTCTGCTTCCTTCTTGCAGTCTCTTGTGCCTGCTTGCTCCCTCCATCACCACCAAAACAGGATAATTGTTATATGGACACCTAACCAGACTTGAACAGTAAGTCAGGACCAACTGATACATTCAAAGAACCCTGAAGAAGACAAAGACGTTTGGCAACATTCCAGCTCAAAGGAAAGTCACTAGAACCTTTCTCCTAAATTGGAAGAAAACAATACCGATATGAAATCTGGTAATGAAATCCTCATTACTAATCCTTATCCCGCCTTTATTTCTTCTGTTTCAAGTCCCTATGCCATCTTCACTGCTCTTCAAGATAATGTGTGATGATGCTTACCAAATGCTACATGTTTCGAGGCTGCATTGGGTCCATGTTGGAATAAGGAACAACACCATAAGAGAATACCAGTACAGCTAAGAATGACTTAAGCCAGTCTCACTCATAGGTTGGGGATGAAGTAAAGGCAACATCCTGGGGACATAGTAGGAAAACAGACGATATTGCCAGGTTATGTTTGTGCTGTGACTAGGTACAAGTGGGGAAAGGCCCTAACTCTTAACACTATGGCTAAAATATGCCCTAGTTTTTAATGAACTCGGTAAAAATATACAACACTACTACTATGAGGTTTAAAATGTATGTGATATATGCTATGTAATATTATGCTCTTATCTTGGTTTTGTAATATCATTTATAATGTACATAATAGCTTTTTTTTTTTGCAATTGTGCCTTGTTCATACATTAACCTGGGCCTTGTAAAACTAGCTGCTTATCTTCCATGCTTATTATGCTAATGGGCTTTATTTAGCAGCAAAAGGATTATTATTTTGTGTTTTATTCTCCTGATAAAATAGAGGTATGTCTCCAATTGTAGAACAGCACTTACTCTACATATCATTAGATCCACATGGACACTGAAACTAGCTGTCTCACTTCTCACCTTTGGGGAGGGTTGTTCAAATTTCTTACAGAAAACCTTTCATAGTTCCTGGTAAATAAATTTTAAAAATTGCTTGGTATATATGTTCAGTAGCACCATAATGCTCTTTTACTAATTGCTAACTGCCTCCTCCAGTCAACTGAGCCAAGCTTTATTATTTATAATTTCCTTACTTGTACTAATTTATTTATAATTTTCTTACTTGCACTAATCCATTTCCATCAAATAATAAAGTTAAGTCATAATAAAAAGGTATAATAATTGCCTGTCATAATTAAGCTTTAGTTAATCAATCCATTAATTAGACTGATTGTGACTCCCAGAGGTGTACAGAGGTTTCAGGCTTTAAATCAGGGATGTATATCTGCGAGGTTTAAGGCATCCATTTTGCTCTTTAAACCCAAGACTTCATTCATTAATCCATATTTTAATAATAATAATACAGTACTAGCTCCCTTTCTTGTAATGGCACTTTACTTCTGACAACATAAATGGAATTCCAAGTGTATTCAGCAGAATGTCTTAGAAGCTTCTCAGCGATGGGGACTCCTACATTAGCAGAGTTCCTGTATATGTGGAATAGTCTAAGAGTGCTCAGTTGTACATTAGCGCAAACGTGTGTACTAAGAATGGGATTGGAAAAGTCAAAGAGGCATTGGCAATAGGGATGCATCCATATCTCTATTCCCCTACTTACTTTTTACACTGTTGAACTCAGGCTAAATGCCTCATCAGGACTTAGCACTGACTTTTTTGCTCCCCTTTTGCTTGCCCCGCTTGTGAAGGTGTATGGAGATCAAGTGAAAGCGAAAAGAAAAGAAAAGAAATAGGAAGAATTCATTTTATAATCCTGAGGGAAGGTTACCTTACTTGGAGGTGGCTAATGAAGCTATCTTTCTTATTCTAATAAAGCACCATGCTCACTTAGTATGCATGCTTGCCAAACCAAGGGGACTGGCTTGTATCTTGACACTACACCCAATGAATGATGCCTGGCCACCCATAATGTTGGGTTGGTAAACATATATCTGAAGAAGCAGCTACAACATACTACCTCATTGCAGGTGAATTCCAGGGCCTTTTTGAAGCACCCCTCCCCCCAATAAAATAAACTGACTGCATTGTTAGCACTCTCCTCTTGCCCCACTGGAAGAAGAGCTTAAAGAGGGGAAGATGAGGACACTTACCAAGTATTGCAAAAGTAATGCTTACAGTAGGTGTGAGGCAAAGCTGATGATTGTGTGAAAGGTGCTTCAGTCTTCACTGCTGCTCTGTTTGACTGGAGTGACACTGGGATAAAACTAGTGAGCAGATTGTACAAAATGTATCTGCCAGTTTCTACATGTTTGCATTAGCAGGAAAGCATCAAGAAGCTACTTCACAGAAGCACATACAATCAGCATCCTGATTTCCACCAGCACAAAACAGCTTGGGGGGGAGTAGAAATGCTGCATGCATTAGTTTCAAGTTTTCTCTTGTAGAGTGACACCTCATTTTAAGGGACTGAAGGGGGTGGGGAGGATATCTGTTATTCTAGAGAATGCCCATTAAATATTAAAGTATGTAATTGTAGTGATTTACATCATTTGCAGAACAATGTAAATTATTTAGTGATACCATCATACAAGTGACATAAATCACTGCAGAAATTTGCCTGTTTCATGCCAAGTTCATTGTATCAAGGTGTATTAAACTCAGGCTTCACAATTTGAAAAATGGCTAAAAGCTTATGCATAGTATCATGGAATTCATAGGACAGCTGTTTTTAAACTTCCACTGCTCTTCTGGAGCAACAGATCCTGGAGGGAATCACTGCTTTGTCATAGTCAGAAAGAAATCTCAACAATTAAAAAGGTGAAGGAAACCAAGTTTATCATAATTACTATTCTGGATGAGATTAAACTGACAGAGTGTCCTGGTTGCCAGCCCGAAGTCCTAATTTTCCTGCAATTAACTCCCTCAAATCCTTGATAACAATGGCAAGTGAATTTCTCCTCCATTATTTGAAGGTCAGTTGAAGATGGTACCCCTCTCACAGTAACTCCTTCATCCTTTGAGGCTTTGATTTGAAAATTCTGAGGATTTAAATGAAGATAGTCCAAAGCTTTCCAGTTTCTTCGTATGCATCTTCCATTATTCTGACACAGATGTTGGCTGCACATCTCAGCAGCTTTGGTTACATTGGTGATGTAGGGACCTAGCTCAGAAGCAATGAATTCTTTCACCTTTGTGCAGTTGGCCTGCAGGCAAGAAGAAACATGCAAATCACAGGAAGGCTACCCAGTGCTATATCTATTACCATAAATATATAAAAAAGAACCTATGTAACATTACTCTCCAAAGCCCCTAATTTAACTTCATTTTTAAAAGGAAACTATAGGTCTTTGCCAAACGGTCCTTGAAGCTTCTCCTACTCATAATCTGATCTTGCATAAAGAAGAATGGATAAATGGAAAAGTGTGTCTACTACATTAAAGAATATTGTGTTAAAGTAAGGACTTTTAGGCAAGTTAAAATAAGATTTTAAAACAAGGACTTAAATTTACCTCTGATGACGTTAAATTCATGTCTCCCCAAATAACAATTCCAGCTGCTCCCAGGGCAGCACTTTCACCAATAGTGCTAACAAGATCTTGCTACATAGAAATAGAAGAAAATATCATCAGTCAATGGTTGTATATCTTCACTGATGCCATTAAAAATGGGCAGATTAACAGCATAATTATGAGGCACCCCATTCTGAGCAGCCAAGCCTTCAGAAGAATTAGTCAGTAACTGAGTGCTGCATATATTCATGTTTTAATGTGTTTCATCTTAAATCAGTTTTATATCTTTAGCAAGGATATTTTGTTACTTCAATTTCAGTGTGCCAATTCGAGGGTAATATGGAAGTTCCATAAATCCTTCTGTCGTGAATCTAGCAAAATCTTGCTGTTCAAAACATGAGATCAGATATTATTTTTTAGAATATGGAGGGGGCAATAAAAATACACACAGGCCTACACTGGTTTTTTCCAGACTGTTTCACTGGAATTGTACAATTAGGGTCATTGTTCTAAGGGCTGAATTTTAGATGTGCCCTCTAAAACTTACATCACTGGTGTTTTTTTTAAAAAAAATCTGTCTTTATATCATTTGTAGTTATTTCTATCCTATTTCTGTCGTCGAAAATCCATTTCCTGTAATGCAGCTGCTGGAAACTGTTATTATGGGGAAAAAGAGAGCTCAAAACAAAATACAACAATCCACTAACCAACTGGACAGGGTATGCACAAGATGCTAATACACACACACACACACACAGGTTGAAATTAGCCAGACTTTATGCATTGTGCTGATGAAGCCCTAAGGTCTTTAACAGATGTAATTAAGTATGTTTTGTGCATATAGTATATTCATTTCATGCTGGGTTGATCTCAAATATAGCAAACTAAACCCTGAGATTTACAAATGCTTAAATAAATACCAAAATGAAAGCATAAACCATATAAACAAACAAACAAACCCTGTGTCATTAGTTAGGACAGTGGAGTGAGAAAGCTCCATTAAGAGGGAAAAGGTATATAATTCTTCAAACATAGAATGTCTGCACATAAAGTCAAGATATGATATTGAAATGTGTTAAAATAAATAATTTCTTATACAAACCACCTTTCCTCAAATGTCGAAGGTTGCAGTCCTGTACATCAAGGGAGAGGAACTTTTTTCACTGTGAAGAACTACTGGCTTGGAGGAGAAATGAAGTGGAGGCCAGTTGCCTCCAGTTGATTACAGTATAGTAGCTGCAGTGTTCCAGATACTTTGAAGTTCTGCCTCTCTTACCCAACATTCAGAGAGATTCAATGCTTCGCATAACCATGTATTTATTTAACTTGCACCCCCACCACAATCCAATGACTCTTAGCAGCTTGATTCATAGTTTTTCCACTCCAACTATAGACAAATCTGGGTGTTGTGTTAGGAAAGGGAAGGGCACCACTGAGACCAGGGATGTCCTGGTACAGGAGCATACTTCAACTCACTTGTTATATGGAAGTGAGAATTGGGTATTTAAGGAAAAACACGTAAGTAAACTGAATACTAATGCCTGAGTACCTGAGTACTGAATACCTAATGGCTGAGGGAGTTGGGAAGAGTAAGGAATGACAGGAATGTGGTGGTGGGGATGTGGTTAGTTCAGGGCTGGGAAATGGAAGAAGATGAAGGAGAGAGAACATTTGCCATGTGGTTTTAAGAACCAAAAAATGAACTTGCTGGATCAGAGCAAGGTCTTATTTAACCTAGCATTATTTTCCCATTATGGCCAACCAAATGCCCTTGGGTGTTCTTGGTTGAAGTAAAATGTGAATTAGCTCTTCCTGATTAAGAGTTCCACTGGTCCACCACTGTGGTACATCTGTTCTACAGAAGCAACAGAGTTTATAATCCCTAGAGAACTTACCGTAGAAAGAAATAACAATGGCTGATCTCTATAGTCTAGTCGAGTATATACAAATACTGGAAGAGAATAATCATGCGAGGTCATAAAGGAAATCCTCATGGATTCTTTCACCCTAAACTGTGAAAAGCGTAATGTGTTTTCACTGCTTCCAAGGGATTTCTTAATGCCGATGGAGGGATATAATGCTGCGCTGCTATTCCACAGCCACAACAGTTCATTATTCCTCATGAGTTCATTTTCTGGACATGAGCCAGTATAGTTCTGCTCATGGAAATTGTAATTGTGGCAGTCAGGATATAAGTA
Organism: Candoia aspera; assembly: GCF_035149785.1. NCBI lineage: Eukaryota > Metazoa > Chordata > Lepidosauria > Squamata > Candoiidae > Candoia > Candoia aspera. The sequence goes on along the minus strand of NC_086159.1, from coordinate 59,569,442 downwards.
ATATCCCCAGAGGCCCTTGGGCCTGCTTTTAATCCCCAGCTCAATTGTCTCCTTCATGAAAGCCTTAGCACATTTTTCGAAAGAAAATTTAGCTAAACGTTCAATGGCATTTGCAGGAACATTCTCTTGCAGTTTGGAAATTAGTTTCCTTGACTGCCTCCTGTAAATATTTTTGGTATTCCAGTTGCGCTCCCACTGGGGCCTCCAGTGTTCCCAGTCTATGACTGCCAATCCAGTGAAATCCTTGTCAGGAATGTAGTAGTTAATATCTTGGCTAGCTTTCTCCAGATGTGTTTGCAAGCTGAAATTCTGAGGGAGGCCACCGTTGATTGGGATTTCTTGTGAAGTGTACCATGGGTAATATCCAAGCCTGTTGACATAAAATATGGTCACATTCTGTCCTCTTGCTTTGGCAAATGGACTTCCAATCACATGGAACATTTTTAAGCTGATTGTTATGTTATATCGGATGGAGCAATGGTCTGTCGGTGCGTTCCAGGCTGCTATGAAAGGCGTCCTTCGGAACACGGGCAGCTGAGCAGACTTCAGGGCCAAAGCAGAAGTCCACATAAATGACATCTGTAACCAGAGTGTAGAGTGGACCTGCTGGGTAATAGATAACAACTTTGAATTGTCAAGAAAAAATCCCCAGGATATAAATAAATGCATGCCCATATATTTTTTTTTAAGGGGGCAAGCAACATTATGCAAAAGCACAGCAAAGAAGCAAGAAAAAGTAATGCAAAGAAATTAAGTCATGAGAGAAGAAAAGGAAATGAAATAGAGTCAAATCAGGTGTACACAACACCATTCAATATCTTTCTTTGCATCTTTCTTTCCTTATAAACCATCTTTGCTTCCACCCGCATCCATACATTGCTTTATATATTGTTTTTTGTGCTTTCAACTTCTCTTTTTGGGGGGATCTAACAAAACCTCCTGAGTCCTTCACTTCTTCTCAACCCATTCATTCTTCCCATTCATGTTTCCTTCATATACTTGTTTTGCAGTTCAATGCTCATTCATTCTCTATACATTTTTTATATTTGCCACTCACTTTTATATTCATTCCACATTCATTCCTTCTTGAGCTTATCACTTCTTGTTTTACTAGACACACTTCTTAAATAACACATTTCCATGATATTCAGTTTAGTCACATGTTTTTCCTAACAATTCTCACTACCATATAACAAAGTGAGTAGAAGTATGCTCTTATACCAGGACTTACTGCTTTTTAAACAAACATTATATTACCTATCCACCAATATAAAGATATTTTGGGAAAAAAATCCCTTTTTCATCTTTAACAAAAATTCTATCAAGCTGCATAATATACATACTCCAGTTTTTAACCTTTATGTTTATTTCCTTGCATGAATTCATCAACTCGACTCAACAAAATCAGACCACCTTCATTTGCACCTATTACATCTTCTTTGTTTTTCTTATCTTCACAAGTCATGCACTTCACTATTTACTCCTCCTATATTCCAGATGAAATTTTCCTTAGCCATGGTTGTCACCAGATCGGTCCATAGATATTGACTTCTGCTGCCAATCATGGTTTGATCAATTCAAACTTTTATATACTGCTTTTAGTAGTAGAGAGATAGTATCAATTAGTTTATTATCCTTAGTTGTATGTGTGCCACATGGAGCAGTTTGATCTATTGCTTAGGGCACCAGGCTAGAAACCAGGAGACTGAGAGTTCTAGTCCCACCTTAGGCATGAAAGCTGGCTGGGTGACCTTGGGCCAGTCCCTCTCTCTCAGTCCAACTCACCTCACAGGGTTGTTGTTGTGGGGAAAATAGGAGGAGGAAGGAGTATTTAGGTATGTTCCCCGCCTTGAGTTATTTATAAAAATAATAAAGGCAGGATAAAAAAAATAGTAAGAACAGTAGTGTTTTTTGGGCAGCATGCCAGAAGCAAAAACAAATTGGGCTTTGTTTAAGCCGAATTCCCTCCCCCGCCCCCAGCATACTATGTAAACTAGGATCTCTAATCCAGAGGGCACCTGGATACTGTTCCCCATATCCCACCAACTAGGCAGTATACACACTGTATTAACACACATGAGATGTAATGGCAATGGAGATGGAGATGGAGATGATGGTAATGGTGTGTCTTTGTAAAGTACTAGAAGAGAGCATACTTATTATCTAGTGCAATAGGCAAAGGTAGGGAATCTCTTGGCTCAGGTCTAGCCAGTTCGGGCAAAGACAAAGTTGTAGATCAGCAACATGGGATGGGCCTCAGGATCCTAACGTTCTGATGATTTGTCTCCGTGTGTTCATTGTCTTTAACTTTTCAAAAAACGTATACCTCCAGCCCTCCTGGTTGCAGAAACCAACCTATTACTGAAACTCAAATGCTCAACCCAGAAAGCAGTAGAATGCCAAGTACAGGGCCACAACTGGGGGGGGGGGGGGGGGAGGAGGCAAGCAGGGTATGTGCCCGGAGACTGTGCTGGGGGGTGCCAAAATGAGCACTGGGGAGGCACCAAAATGGGTGTGGAATCCATGTTTGCCCCGGGTGACACAGACCCTAGTTGTGGCCCTGGCCAAGTATATTTGCTCATAAATATTCCTTAGGGCAATTTGAAAGATGCTTCCTAGGGAGCAGGCCCATGGAATACAAGGGGACTTATCATAGAGAGCTACTTTTAGCCTTTGAAACCCCCCTCTCCATCATAATAAAAATCACACCTGTAAACAAAAGAATGTACTGGCAAAGAGAAAAATTGAATATTTTTAAGTTAAAAAATTTAGAAGTATCTAAATCTGAGGACCCATATAAATTTCATGCCCAGAACAGAAGGCTTTGTCTCCCCCTGCCACACCCTCCCACCCAACCCAAAGTATCGCACACAATTAGTTTTAGGTCTTAAGCAGTGGTTTAGAATAAGTGGTCCATAAGTTTCTAGACTATAACAGTAGATGACCCAGAGTTAGTAGTTTCTGTATCTCTTTGCTGTCATCTCATGGAGTTTGTAGTCCAGATCTGGGAGCCCTGTTCTACACATAGGAAGCTTGTGTTTCTTACACTGAGCCTAAGTAAAACCACATTGCATAGCAAATCAATGGATATTACAGGATCATTGGCTATCATTCTCAAATGCATAACCATAATTTTGGGGTTGTGATAAAAAACGTCTCATTCCAAAGAAATACTATGCTTCCTATGTTTTAAACCTACTTAACTCAGCAGAGTTGTAGATGTTCTCTTTTGCCATTGTCAGTCACTGGGTGTCTATTTCAAGCACCTTTAAAATAAAACAAAGCTATTTAAAGAAAAGTTCAGAGTGTGGTTTTGTGTTAATTTAGGTGTATACCAAACACCGGCATGGAATGCCTTTGTTTAAAAACTTAGTTTAAAAATATATGGCTTTTCAACAGTAGGTTTTAAAACAGAAAACAACCATTTTCAGAATGGCCACTTGTCCCTGTCAAGTACCTGTACTATTATGTCAGGAGGGCATGGACTGCCACTAAGCCTAACATCAAGAGGAGTAATTCACACACACACACACAGTCAAACAAAACTGGCAGAAATAAGTACAAAAATCTAATAATTCACAATGCATCTGCAATAAATCTACTTAGTCTAATTCTCCATTGCATGCATTAAATGTTTTTTGATACTAAGGTTTTCTTTGCAGATAAATAATCACAAGAAGGTTATCAAGGGTATGTGTGTAGCTGTAAGATCCTGTAATGGTATGTGGAAATGACCTTGGGAGACAGGAGGAAGAACCGCAGACTAGACAACTTTCAGACAAGTGGCAGCTGAGCCGCTGAAGGAGTGGGGGCATGGCAAACATCTCACAAGGGACCATTCCTAGTTTCTTGGACTGTAAAAGTGAAGGGGGAGAGATGTACTTTCAGACTTGCAAGATTCTGTTAATGTACCCTTACGATAAAGGTAGAGTTAATATTCATGGTTGGTGCTTCTTGTCTGGACTCCTCACAAGGCTGACAGATCCCCTAAGTCAAGCATGGTAGGTGGCAAATAGACTCTCAGGCTAGATTCATTCCCCAGACACCCTAAATGGAAGGTATAATGGCATTGTGGTTAGGCCAAAATTCAAAACTGTCTCGCAAAGACATAATCTAGCTCCAGAGAGGAACCATGTAAATGCAATAGGAGCTGCACCCAATCTCAGCTGCCTCAGATCTTCCCAGAAAACATGGGTTGACAAAGCCAGAACTGTAATTGCAGGAGCTGCAGCCTGCAAACGTGACAGTTGTTGATGGCTAATAGTTTATTTAAGGAACTATGGGTAGATAGGCTGGCCTAGAGGACAAAATTAAGCCCATATCTCAGAGATTACTCATCCATGCAATTGGGTGCCTGGAAGGTAAGGAAAGAAGGAAGTTCTAAACAGTTTTACAAAATAACGTGCACTGCAATTTAAAGAGAAAATCCAGGCAATCTCAGGATGTGATAACTATGAATGCCTCTTGACTATAGCATGCAGTGATGAGAAAAGATGAGGGGGTTACAAACTGAGGATATCATCATCTGAAATCCTTATTCTCTGTAATAAAAGTCTCATCTGGAAGAACACTGTGTGAATAAAGTGCAAGAAACAGGTCACTTCTGCAGCAGAAGTTTGTCATTTATTTATTTATGGAATTTATAACTACCCAAGGAACCAGAATAAGGGGTTTAAATGTACCATCAACATCAATCTTAATTTGTTAAGGGTTGCTTCTTCTGTTTTTCTCTTAGTTAAGTTTTCTGTTCTAGGTTTTTCTTGCAACTAACAAGTAGTTAGATTATTTGAAGTAGTCCGGTACAGGTGGTCTGGTTCTCTTATATGCAGCTATACAAACATCATGTTGCTGCAAAATAGTTTTCTTTTTCTTTCTCTTTTTTCCCTCTTTCTTTGACTTTTACTGTTTTTTTATTTTTTATTTTATCCTTTCATACCTTTTTCTCTTTTTTAATTTTCTCTTTACATTTCTATAGATTTTAATTCTGTATAAAATTCTTTTTCATACACACACACACGCATACACAGACAGCTCTACCACATCTTCTTCCTCATGGAAGGTGTATGGTAAGTAAATAATGACTGTGACTCCATAAAAAACATGGTTGGCATGTACAAGGGCTCATGTTCAATCCCAGACATTTCTAGGCAGAAGTGAAAACAACTTCAGTCTGAAAGACTGAAGAGCTGTGGCCCGTAGGAAGCAGCTTCCTATATCTATGAAAAGAAAAAAAGAAGTTTCACTGCTACTATATATCAGAGATGCATAACCAAAATCTTCAGGTCCCTCTGTGGCCTCTGAAACCCTTGACGTGATCCTCAAAACCCCTGCAAATATTTCAAAATGTAATGGTGAGTTTGCTAATAAAGATTCAGGAAATGGTATGTGAACAACCAGCTGCAAGCTTTTCCATTATCGGTAGAAAGTTCCACCTCTTGTTACAAAGAAAATAAAAAGTCTCCACCCTAGTAGTTGTTGTTCAGTCATTAAGTCGTGTCCAACTCTTTGTGTCCCCATGGACCATTAGGAAATAAATTGATTATGAATGGCAAATAATTCAGTTGCTGAAATTCTTATAAACTTATCTTTGTCACATCAATAAATCTTGCTAAAGAAGACTTTGTAAGACTCCTGCTTGGTTACAATTACTTTCGGTTTGAGGCTACTACCAAAGAGCCAGACAGCATCAAATTGTCATCTTTAAATGTGACAAAAGAGAAAATAATTAAATATGTGGAGAATAATCATATTAAATGCATTAAATTAAATTACAATTTAATAAGATGCATTTTTTTTATTTGATCCCAGGCATTTCATTTTCATTGTCCTGCCTATTTTCGCAAGTGTGGGACCTGACATAATACTCAAAGGCCAGATGCAACTCTCAGCCTCTCCCCTCTCTAGATTTCACACCAATGCTGTTTATGAACTGCTATAAACAGAAAATGTGGACAACTTAAATTTGTAAGTATTATGTAAATTACTTTGAACAATTGACATCTTCAGGGTTCAGATTTGAAAAAGAAGCAATTACTGAAATCTAGGAGCACATAAAGGAACTGCATAAACAAGCATGGGCTTTTCTAATTTCCTTCTAAATATGTCACTTAGTCTATTACAATGCAGCTTCTTATTTTTAGTTAGCAGGAGCTTCCAAAATGACCTGGAAGTTGGTAACATCTTTCCATTATTCTCAAATTCAATTAGTGTAAGGTTTTTAAGAGACACGGACTGGGAATGTTCTTCACATCAGTTCTGTCATAGTGGTGTTTGATGATTAGCACATTAACTTCTTTGCAGCTATAAACCTCAAGGCATCTTTGTGCATTATTCACTGCTGAAAAGTGCTCAGGAGCTGTCAAACTGGGATAGCCACATTTATCTTAGCCAGAACAAGTGAAGCTGATATAGCCCACAGGGAAAGGGGATGGGGGAAGTTATTTTTTTAAAAGAAAAACCCCTGGGCAAATCTGTTGGGTTTGGAGAAAAGATCTAATCATTCCAATATGTGCATGGGCCATATGTCTAAAAACATTGAAGATTAAAGGACTGCTCATATTAAACTGGATAAAATCATGAATGATATCCCTAGAATTGATTAAAGGAAAGAAATGTCATATAATATAGCTTGTGAATTATTTCATTTCTGTTACTAGTTGTGGATATGGAAAGTTGCAATGAATTCTGTTCTTTTCATTGTCATTGTTTTTCTGTATATACCCCCCTCCCAAAGAAAATGAAATAATAACTAGGGAATAGAAGTCATTTTCTGAAGTAAAAAAAAAAATCCATGAATCATTCAAAGAGTAGCAAGAAAGAGAACCAGGAAAACTGTTGTGATTACCACTGAGACCAATAAAGAAATCAGGAGAGCAATAATCCACCTGAAGAACATACAGCCGTTTTACGATCAGGTTTCTGATGTAGACGTCTACCGATGTAACAGAACAGTTACCACCTTGCAACCAGGCCTGAAGCTGGAATGAAGTAAATGTAGATAACACGCATCATCCAGATATGGAGCTAATATTTTACACTATCTATTCCAGCACCTTGCCTAAATATAAAATAACGGAAATTGATATAAAGCATATGGGAAGTTTGGGAAGGACAATTATAAAAGATTTGTCACTATACTTTTAAGGACTAATGTTAGCAAATCTTAGGATTGGTAAGGGGAAATTTTCCATTGTTCTCCAGTCTTAAGTGGGTAAGTAAATTTCATTTAAAAATAAGGTCATACTGCAAATACTGGGAATCATGTGTTACCCTTCTTCTTGTACCTGCACAGTTCTACTTCCCTTCAGCATCATCTAAAAGTGTTATAAATGAATCAGAAATATATCCTGGAAATATTGCTCCTAACGCTGCCCATTAAATTAAGAGGGGGATTATTACAAAATGAGAAATGTTTATCCTAGTCCATGTAAACAAAAACGGTATGTAACTTCTGGAAACTTTACTACTACTACTAATAATAATAATAATAATGACATATTCTGCAGTATCAATGGAACTCAAGTTTTACTTCTCAGTGGTAAATTTGACTATTTTTAAGAAGCTTGTAACTGATAAAATTTAAGCAGAGTGTTTTGCAACTTGCTCATAGGTATGATTGCCTCAAGTCGCAAACATTAGTAGACCAAGCTCCTCTTAGAAACTTTCCACACTGTTGAATTGAAACAAACTAGACCAGCCTCAAATCTGCTGTCTCTGTTGCAAATCCATATTCTACCTTTTATTGCACAGTTTATTCCCAGTCACTGCAGTGACATGATTTTCCTCCATGATAACAGGTGACCAAACAATTTTATACACTTAGAAGCTGCATGATGAGAGATGGAATAAGGGGGCAAAGAAAGATGTAGTGATACATCTAAAGATACCTTTGTTGTTGTTTATTCGTTCAGTCGCTTCCGGCTCTTCGTGACTTCATGGACCAGCCCACGCCAGAGCTTCCTGTCAGTCAACACCCCCAGCTCCCCCAGGGACGAGTCCGTCACCTCTAGAATATCATCCATCCACCTTGCCCTTGGTCGGCCCCTCTTCCTTTTGCCCTCCACTCTCCCTAGCATCAGCATCTTCTCCAGGATGTCCTGTCTTCTCATTATGTGGCCAAAGTATTTCAGTTTTGCCTTTAATATCATTCCCTCAAATGAGCAGTCTGGCTTTATTTCCTGGAGCATGGACTGGTTTGATCTTCTTGCAGTCCCAGGCACTCTCAGAATTTTCCTCCAACACCACAGTTCCAAAGCATCGATCTTCTTTCTCTCAGCCTTCCTTATGGTCCAGCTCTCACAGCCATATGCTACTACGGGGAACACCATTGCTTTAACTATGCAGACCTTTGTTGCCAGTGTGATGTCTCTGCTCTTAACTATTTTATCGAGATTTGTCATTGCTCTTCTCCCAAGGATTAAGCGTCTTCTGATTTCCTGACTGCAGTCAGCATCTGCAGTAATCTTCGCACCTAGAAATACAAAGTCTTTCACTGCCTCTACGTTTTCTCCCTCTAGCCTGTCTTATCTATGAGTTGGAGATGAGATGAAGACAATATAATGGAGGATATGGCATGGCCTGTGGGGAAAGGCACTTAAAGGCACAAAGCAAAGGCTGAAATAAAAGTTGGGAACTCCAGTCAACAAGGGTACGTGAGGATTCTCTCATAGTACATACTGGTGACTATGGCCAAAAGGGAGTGATGGGAACAGTAGAAACTGTTTACAAATATTTTAAACTAAATTGTTCACCACCAAATGCTAATCTCAGCTGATCCCAGATACAAAGGAGATTCAGATCTTGCTAGTGTTTGGGGAAAACAACTGGAAACAAAAAACAGGTTGTTGGTTAAACTTGGAAGTCAACATGTTCATGGAAAAAAGCACAAGAAGACTTCATGAATGCAGCTACTAGGAATTGAAGTGATCTGAAAGCATCTGTTATTATTGCTGCTGTTCATGCACCAGGAAAAAATAACACATTTTATTTTTTATTTTATTTTATTTTTTATTTGCGAGAGGAGTGGAAGAGGGTTTTTTTAATTAATTCACAATCTGGAAAGTCAGATGGGGACGATACAAAGATAGCAAAGGAGGGCAACATTTAATTGCCATTCACTGCAAGCTATAGATTCATACGCAATTATTGTGCTGTAAGAACTGGAAAAGTAAAGACACCTCAGAAATATTCTGATTGCATTTAAATGTGTGTTCCACAGGCTTTAATGATCTGGAAATCTTCTCTGAATCTATAATAACCAGGGACTTTCCTGATGCAGATGTAATCCAGAACGTCTCTGAATGGGGGGTTGCACTAGAATGGGGAGCTAGACAACAGGTCATCCTAGAAGACATCCAGTTAAAAACAATGCCACTTGCCAATGAGCATCCAGATTTCAATTTATGGTTCCTAATCCAATAAGTAAAGTAGAAGTGGGAGTCTGCTTCCACACATGGATCTTTTAACCTGAGCTAGAACAATGGTGTCATGTTGAAGATTTCTTTTTTTTTTTAAGTACTAAGTTGTTTCCAGGAGTTCATTCTCTGTGTACAAAACTATAATTTCCAGTTTATTTTTAGCAAACCTGTGTTTGCAAAGACTCCCACTCTCTGAAACTGGCACAGATTGATAGGAAATTGCTTTTTCTTTAACCTAAAAGGATATGTGATCTCTCTGGGGAGAAGATGAATCCCATTATCCCATTAAACAAAGTTTTAGGACACTACTCTTAATACAAGTAACATTTAGAAGAAAATGAGAATTCAAACACAATGTTGTAATGACTTGGTGCTCTGAAATAATATGATTTCATGAAATCCATCCTCCACCCCCCTTTTTTACATCAATTGTTTTGCAGCTTCATTTGGGAACAAGTTAAAAATATAGTTTGCACATGTGCTATGCCATTGTAACCAAGATTTGTTAAAGAAGCTATAATGACTTGGTTTATCTATAACATGAAGCAATAAACCATGGTTTACAAGTTATAATGGCTTAGCTCACATATGATGCTAACAAGCCACATTCTGGTTCACTAGAGTTGTATGAAATTTGCGAGTAATTTCAGAGGAGATTTGACCAACAGATCTGTTCAGACCAAATCTTCGTTTAGGTGGTCAGATCAAATAAGCTGTCTTCTGAAATTGCTTCAGAAAGATTAGAAGGTGATCTGGAAATTCAGTGGATTTTCTGGTGGTTCCTTCCATACTTGGACAAAGCAGGAAAGGCAGAATTCAGGGGTGTGATGGAAACTTTGACAATAACTAGAGTATCCAGTTAATGAGCTATGTGAAATTATAGGGAAAGGGGTCTGGGCTCTCTGGCACACCTTTATAACTTAGTGCCTTTACTTCAAACTTTTATTTATTTATTTTGAACCTTCAAGGAGGTCTTAATCCCTGGAGACTGCCGAGACTAATCCCAGCAATTTTCTTGGCAAGGTTTTTTGGAAGTGGTTTGCCACTGTCTCCTTTCTAGGGCTGAGGGAGAGTGACTGGCCCAAGGTCACCCAACTGGCTTCATGCCTAAGGCAGGACTAGAATTCACAGTCTCCCGGTTTCTAGCCTGATGTCTTAACCACTACACCAAACTGGCTAATTCAGATCAAAATAATTAAACTTTGATTTTGATTATTATTATTCTAAGTTGAATGCAGCATTACATCACAGAATTTTATAAGACAAATAGATAATTTATGTATTTCTGCTTAAATTAACCTGCACCTCAAAAGAAAGAAAGAACAGTCACAACTGATTTATTTTTTTATTTTTAACAGTTTGATACACAACCTAGAAATTATAATTTGGTTGGATTTGAAATATTCTTATAAAGTTCCACCTTGTGTCTTATTACCAAATCTATTATTTCCATAGTTCCATGATGAAATGTGTTACACATTTGACCAAATTATTAATGAAGGTATCGAATTAGTGATACTTACAATAATGAATAAATTATATTTAACATTTTGTAGTGCTTAAGACTAGGGCAACCAGATATGAGCTGCAAAGATGTTAGCAAAAAGATACAGAAGCAGCACAGCACTAATAGCCCTATTTAAGATTATAATCTTAAAAATACTTCCTAACCAATAGAATTTGTTGAATTTAAATTAGATCACACTGTTGTTGGGCCCTGACCCCATAACAAACTTAACTGGGTCAGTAGGGGATAGATACAGTAGTATGTTATGGGAACACCAAAATTGAGCAAGTTGGCTAATAATTAGGAGGTTATGCAAAACAGGTAAAGCTACATACAACATCTGATTGATTCCATGCAGTGTTTGCAACATTCACACCTAGTCAATTGACCTGTTTTTGCATCCTGGAGCTGGAGATAAGGATCTGGAGAAAAAGAGAAAGTGAGCTTCTCCATTGCCAAAATCATTGCCAAAGCATGGCATCACAGAGAAGACAGCACCCAAGTATAGGCCACAGTGCTCAAGCCACCCTTAATGTGGCCTGTCTGGTCAATGGGAAGGGGCTATGATGGCATGAAACATTGTCAGTACTCTTCCTGATGTAAAGATCAGAAGATGATAGATACTTCTTGCAAAAAACCAGCAGGGACTCTGCTTATTAGTGTGTTTGCTGATGGAACTACTTGTGAAGTGGCTTGACTGGGACAATGGCTGACTAAATTCACTGTGTTCTGAGAAGAGAGCCATGAAGTATCTGAAGCACTTAATGTTATTTCTGTCACCTTTGAAATAGCCCAGATTTATTAACTCAATATAAAAAGGAAAGAACTGAATCTGGAAAAACATTGAGTTGAATAAAGAATATTAGAACTGTTCATTCCTAAATTTAACTCCTAGCAGTAAAAATTAAGTAACCCCAATTGAACTCAGGGATTAACTTCTGAGTAGAGTTGTACTCAGTAGTACTCAGTACTGAGTAGAGAGATTGCACTGTCAATACTGGTGAGATCCAAAGGGAAGGGCCAAAAAGTCAAGGATGGTAGTCACAGGAGTATGATCAAAGCCCCATCCCTTTTGTGTGTGCTTTGATTGCCCAGTTGTGACTACCATCTTGGCTTTTATGACCCCCTTCTGCAGAAACATTTATCTTTCTACAAGGGCACCAGTACGGTATCTATTTCAACAAAAGAGCATTGTAATAGGGGAATCTGCCCCCAGATTAGTTTGTACAGTTATTAAATACTAAAAAGCAATGAACTGTCTCACTGCAGGAGAAAAGGTAAGCATCATCCATCTGGTTTATAATTTAAGTGGTATCATTGCTGGGCTGTCAGGCTCAGAAAGAGAGACGTAGCCTGAAATAACTTCCCAATTGTCATCAAATACATCAATGTATTGTTCATCCTTGGCAAATTTATCTCAGCATAGTATTCCTTAAAAGGTTGTGAGGATAAGGTAGGATAGAAAAACTGCTCCAGTGGAAGGTAGCATGATAAAGTAATTACTGAAATATCAAAGAAACCTAAGTCTCTAAATAATTTTTGGTGGTCATTCATGCATCTATGGGATGAGTACGGTGCTATTTATATTTACTTATAGCAAAATCAGAAAAATCAGGAATGCAGGAATATACAGTATATTGAGTAAGGAATTTCCCTTGTAATTTGTTAAGAGGAAACACAGACAAAATATCAGTCATGATTTGAATATGTGCTGGTGTTGAATTTAATTTGTATTATTCAATTACATGCTGTATAATGGTAAGATAATATTTTTCTCCACCCCTAAACAGTTGAAACATTTATACAGAAGAATTAATCATTTCCTCTAATACTGATTTCAAGTTATGAGGACCATCAAGCCCGGAGCCAAAACAAGGCAACGGAGAAATGAGGGAAGGACTGCAAAATGTGTAGAAACACAAATAGAAAAATCTAATGAGGCAATGCAGAATAAGGACTAATGAGGATTTAGCATGGTTGGTAGCCACAGAATGTTAAGAGAAAAAAATGGAAAACGCAGAGACAGAAAAGTAGAATTCCCATTGAGAAGAAACAGTTGGCTGAAAGCCCAAGTTGGAAACTATTCCTATTAGGCAGATGCATGAACTGCAACATTTTAATGTCGTTTCCATTTGTAACGTTCTCACAAAAAAAAAAAAATCACAAAAATCAAGTGTGTGGGAAAAATGTACCTCCTGGGCTTATAATTTGCAGATTTTGGAATTACCTATTCTTTCTAAAGCAGAATTTACAGAATATTTTTCAAAGATTACTTACTGGTAAGAATATTAGTCCCCAGTAGTGTATCTAATTGAATATCTAATTCATTGGGTAGGAGGTATACACCTTACAAGATGCATTAGCATGGAAAAGACTTTTGCAGTGGTGTTGGAGTGCTCCTAGGATGTAAGAATAAAATCCCTCATATAGAATAAATCTCATTTCTGTTGCAATTCAAAAGAATAATTTGGATTAATTATGCATTACCAAGAAATGGCACTGTTATTGATTATCTTCAAGTAGCCAAAATTACCTAATTCATCTAGCAGTTTATATATCAGCAGTTGCCACTGAAGTTTATATTAGGCAAACAAAATAAATACCATAAATGTCAAGACATTTCACTTCATTCTGAAAAGAATGAACATAACATTTTAGAGGAGAAAATATAATTATGATTACCTTCCAGTATGCCATCAGTATGCAAGTTATCCCATGCAGAGAGAAGCAGAATGTCAAAACGTTTTTGGTCTGCTTTCCAGAAAACATGTCATTACAGGGTGACTCAGGGCAACGAGTAAAACTGGAAGGTTTTGCTAAATCTCTATTTAACTGAAGTCAGTCCCACGTAAGTGCTTTGGTTTAAACTAGCCATTACAACTTTAAAATATTCATTGCAATTCTGTTATGAGCTAGACTCATATAGACAAGTTCTAAGTACTTCTCCTTAAAAATGATTCCAATTGAGTTCTTGGACTTATACCCAAGTAGAGCTGAGAGATTATGCCAGTTTTGATTTCTCTCCATTTTTCATTTTCGTGACTCTGCCAGATAAAGTGCATCAACGATACTGGTCAACTCCCAGCTTTTGAACCAACAGACAGGCAAGGCTGGACAATGTGATTTTTTATGCTCTAGGTTCAATTCATTGTCTAAAAATTGAACCACAGCTGAAAAAAATTGAAGCAAGCTAAATGTAATCTTAGTCTGATACCTATGTATCCATTAATTTATCTAGGTATGTATCTATCTTTAAATTGGCTTTTCTATACATATGTACATATTTCAAAAAAAAGATGTTAGACATTTACTTATTTATATTATATGACTCTGGCAGCTGTAAGCTCTGCAAGGTGGTCCAGATAGGAAACCAAAACCATGAGTACTAATACTACCTTTATTGTAAGGTTACTGTAACAGAATCTTACAAGTCTGAAAGTACTTCCCTCCCCTGCCTTTCTTTTCCAGAGAACAAGGGAGGGCCCCTTCTTTCTCCACCCCATCCCTTCTTTGGACTAAGATTTCATTTATCACATCATTGTCTAGGCTGCCACTCTTCCTCCTATCTCCCAAAGTTATTCTCACAACCCATTACATTGGCTCACAACACATTACAAACAATTTAAAAGAATACAAAAAACATAAAAATTTACAAGGAATGCCAGGAATAAGACCAAAGCAGGATAACAACATGCATGGGCCATCTAACTTTGTGTAATGGTACGTGGGAATGACCTTGGGAGACAGGAGGAAAAGCAGCAGAGTAAACATAAAGGAGGGGAGAGGTACTTTCAGACTTGCAAACTTGAGGTCAGCCCTTCATGGTAGTCCAGACAAGAAGCACCAACCATGAATATTAACACTACCTTTATTGTAAGGTTACGGTAACAGAACCTTGCAAGTCTGAAAGTACCTGTCCCCTCCCTTACTTTTACTCTACTGAAAACTAGGGAAGGTTCCTTCTGAGATGCTTTCTTCACCCCCATGCCACTTTTGGACTCAAAATCGAAAAAAGATTTCATTTTTCAGACTGTTGTCTAAGCTACAGCTCTTCCTCTTGTGTTCCAAGGTCATTCCCACATACCATTACACCTTGTGACCATGCCCTTGCCCAGGAACACATCCAAGTCTTCAGTGCTTTGTGAAAAGCTGGTACGGTAGTGACCAATCTAATCTAGGGGGGCATGGTGTTCCAGAGGTCAGTTGCTGAGAATTGAGGTGTTTTGCTTCATTACCTTTTTTTTTTTTTATTTAATTTAGTTAGAATTTTTCAATTCTAACTGTACTTCTCTTCTTTAAAACACAAGCTGAATGATCACTTTCCATGGTATCAGTATAGTATTAGTGCTCCTATGCAAGAAACAAGAAGCAAACATACATGGTAACATGCCATCATATTCAATAAGTTATTTTGATCAACATCACACAAAGTAAATCCCTTGATCAGATGAATATTTCCAGAAGCAACCTGCAATGTTATTACCCAGTAGCTATGAATAATGATTGACACAGACTGCTTGCTATGTGGTAGCACCAACACTGGCCTGATAGAAGTGAAATATGCTGCCAATTATGTTGAGTAGAAACTGATAATGGAATGGATGTTGGAATATGTGTATATGTATATGTATATGTATGTAAAAAATTAAAAAATGGCCACTTTGAAGGCCAAAGTGGTCCCAGTGGTGGTAGGAGCACTCGGGGCTGTGACTCCTAAGCTGGGAGAGTGGCTCCAACAGATCCCAGGAACAACATCAGAGCGCTCTGTCCAGAAGAGTGCAATGCTAGGAACAGCTGAGATCCTGCGCAGAACCCTCAAACTCCCAGGCCTCTGGTAGAGGACCCAAGGTTGAGGAAGACACATACCACCCATAGGCCTGAGAAAGGTGTGTGTATGTGTGTGTGTGTACAAGAATAGCATTCTTATATACATACAATAAACATCAAAATAGAACATGTGTGTGTGTGTGTGTGTGTGTATACACACACATATATACACACACATATATATGTTCTATTTTGATGTTTACTGTATGTATATAAGAATGCCATTGTCATGTCCCAGGCTCTGGACTCAGATTCTGAGTCTGAAGCTGAAGAAGCTGCCCCAGCTGAGCCTGTGGAATGTCAGCCTCAGGAAGGACAAAGGCAGACATCACATGAGGCTGATCAATCACAGGCACCACCTGAGTAGCTAGAGGATGATTTAAGGCCTCCCAGTCCCCACACCAGACAAGTAGAAAGGAGAGCAGAATGGCAAAGGTCTATCAGGTTACTTGCCAAACAAAGCAGTCTGATTCCTGACAGCTGGCTGCAGCCTTATTTAAGAATTAGCTCTGAGGCAAGATTCTTGCTGGAAACAATGTCTGACATCCAGCTTGTGTATGACATTTGTGTGTGGATTCTGCTTCTTGGATCTGTGACCTTTGGACCAGCTGACAACCTCGACCCGGCTCTGAAACCTTGGACTGACTCTGGACGATTCTTTGGCAGGCTTCTGTTCTCAAAGCAAACCTTGCAAGAAAGCCTCATGTTCATTTACATTCCTGTGCTTTGTTTACAGTCCTTTGTTTCACTGTAAATCTTTTGGCCTAGTAGAAAACTGATAATCACCTGAGAAACTGTATGTGCATGTGTGACTGAAGCCTGAAGCAGGACAACCATTTTATGTTTTTTGAAAGGGTAAACATAATACAGGCACATACGTCACATTCACATATGTAACAAATTCTGATGCACATTCACAAAGGCAAATCCCTTGTCCTGAAAGCACAAATAGAGCAATTTGAAAGAAGCGTTTATCTACCTGAGTAAAAGTTTCCAATCCGTTGCTTACAGCAGGTGGGCTATGACTAATCCTGCATGGCTCTGCATGATAGTTTTGTGTACAGAAGAACATTTCAGATCTTTGAAAGATTTCAATACACCAAAGACTGAGAAGTAGCTACCAGCTAAGTCAACGTCTTCACATCTCAGGGAATTAGCTTCCAGGACCCAATACAAGATGTACTTAAAACTATTCCATGCTTTTGAGAATTGCCATGTGACAAAAAGAAGGGAGGTGATATTTTATTCAAACTTGGGGTACATCTTGCTATAAAAACTTTTAAGAGCTGCTTGTGGGCTCCACTATTCCCAAGTGATCTCCAAGAAGAACTGGAGGTCCTATCAGGCTAGTTGCTTGAACCAGAGATAAGACAATGATTCTTGAAAAGCTTCAATAAAATAAAGCTGGGATACATGTGAGCTGCACCACCGCCATGCACCACTGAGACACTAAAAAGCTATAATAAAGTGCAAAATGGACAACAGGAAGAAGTGATATCATTCCACCCCACACCCAGACTTTATTTTTAAGAAAATACTCTATTTCTCCAGCATAGGTATATAATGAGTCTTTAAAATCCTCCATTTGGGGGGGGGGGGGAAATAAAGTCAGAAGCAGGCAAGATTATTTCTTTCTTCATTTCTTCTAGTTCTTCTATCTAACTAATTAACCCTGTCACAGGGTTAATGATTTACTGTGATCCCTAAACCTATTTTCTTCAAAATAATTGTGAAAATGAAATATATTAATTGTGCTTGGGATAACTATAATTGAGTCAAATGCAGGGAAATAGTATATATAATTTTAAATAATTTAATAGCATTTAAATAATTTTTAAAATACATTAGATTTACTTTGATGCAATTTATCCTTTTGATTAATCTGTTTTGGAGAACATTTCTGCCAATATCTTTTGTTTCTTTTTGGTTAATTTTGATTCTGCTGGAGGATCCCACAACTCAGAAGTAAGTAAGAAAAACTTCTAAGATATCTATAAAACTTAAATATGTCCTCTGTTGATTAATTAAACCTCCTTTAAACACCATCAAAAGTAATGGACTTCACTGCATCTTGTGGGAATGAATTCCACAAGTTAATCGTATGCTCTATGAAAAAGTGCCTTTTTTAGTCCGTTCTAAATTGCCTTTGAATCAGCTTCATTTTATTACCTCCAGCCCCACTGTTTTGAGAGAGGAAAAAAACTCCTTGTGTCCACTTTCTCTAGCCCATGTGTGATTTTATACAGGTAGTCCTTGACTTACGATCATTCATTTCGCGATCATTCAAAGTTACATGAAAAAGTGACTTACAACTAGTCCCTGCACTTACAGCCGTCACAGTGTCAAAATTTGGGTGCTTGGCAACTGGCTTGTATTTATGATGGTTGCAGTGCCCCTGGATCACATGATCACCATTTGCAACCTTCCCAACCATCTTCCGATAAGCAAAATCAATTGGGAATCATGTGATTCACTTAACAAATGCCACAAAAAATGTAAAATTGGGTGTGGTCATGTGATCCCTCATTTAATGACTGCACTGCTTAATGACAAATTTTACAGTTCCTATTGTGGTCATAAGCCAAGGACTACCTGTATATCTTAATCATATCCCCTTCTTGGTCACCTTTTTTTCAAGCTAAAAAGTCCCCCAAAATGCAGACTTTTCTCATAAGGAATGTATTTGAGATCACTAATCAATGTGGTTGCCTTCTTCTGAACTTAACTCAGTTGTACCCTTTTTCAATTTTGATGTCTAAACATACACATAGGATTCTAGTACCATGGATTTTTATTTTTATAGTGTTGGCAGTTATATATTCAGAACTTTTTCTAATGATCCCTAGCATAGAGACAACATTTTCATTGAGCTATCCATTGATGCCCTAACATCTTTTTATTGGTTAACTGCAAACAGCTCAGATCCCATCCATGTTAATGTAAAATTAGGGGTTTGCCCCAATGTGTATCCATTTGCATTGACTTGAATTAGACTGCGTGTGCCATTTGGATGGTCATTCATTTGGTTTCAAAAGATCCTTCTGGAGCTCTTTTGTGTTTGCCTCCCTGAATTGTTTGATAAAATAATGTGATAAAACTTGGCTAGTTCATCACTTACCCCCAAGTCAGGCTCATTTATGAATAAGCTGAAAATCACTGATCTCATTCCTGAGGGTTTCTACTTACTTCCCACCCTTGATAAAATTGCCCATTTATGTCTACTTGTTGTTTCCTGTTTTTCAACCAGCTAGTAGTTCATAAAAAGACAGGTTCTCTTATCCTATGGTTGCCAAGCTTATTAAAACCCTTTGATTTAGATGTTTGTCAAGGCTTTTGTAAAATCCTAGTATATGGTATCAACATAGTCACCTCCACCTCCCAGCCTGTTCACATCTCAAAAGTTGGTGGGTGTAATGGTCTGTGAGAATAGCTTTGGGAGATAGGAAGAAGAGCTGCAGCCTAGAAAAACATCATGCAGAACGTATCTCAGCCCACAGAAGGAAAAGGGCATGAGAAGCTTCTCAGAAGGGACCCTCCCTAGTTTTCTGGAAAGTAAAAGTAGGAGAGCAATGCTTTCAGGCTTGCATGATTCTGTTACTGTAACCTTACATTAAGGGTAGTGTTAGTACTCATGGTTTGTGCTTCTTGTCTGGACTACCTTGAAGGGCCGACAGTGAGGTAGGATTTACTTTTGTGGAATCCATTGTGATTTTCCGTCAGTGAGGCTTATACCTCTGTATGCTTAGTTATTTCATATTTGATTGCCATTTCTACCATGTGTCCAAACCATTTATTAAGCCCACTGGCTTATAATTTCCTAGATCTGCCTTGAATCCATTTTTAAAAATGGTTTCACCCTAACTAGTTTGCAGTCCTCTAGTACCAAGCATGACTTGAGGGACAAATATTTTTGATGAGAATAATTTCAGCACGTGGGACACAAGGTAAGTTCCATCCATCCATCCATCTCTTTACCTTTGACTGATTTTCTATTGAATCTGGTATTTGCTTTCAAATAATCATGAACTTAATGCAATGAGAAACTGTAAGCATCATTTGTACTATAATTAGTCATGTCTTGGTGGGTGGGTGTTTTACAGTTGTACAGATTTCATCTTCAAAGTGATTCTGGCCTTATTATAAATTTCATGCAGAACATGAATAAGGCACGTAGGCCTGATCTCGATTCCCTGCAACCTGTGAGACTGTAATTGTGGGAGGCTGTTCTTGCTTTCTTTTCCTAAATTTCAGTTAATATTATTTGGAGAGCTACATATGTTGCATCCCTGATTTAAAACAAAGTTGGTATGTATCTCTTAGGGCATTTGGTAAGAAATTACAAGAAAAACTTGAGCACATTGTTAAGAATGAAATACGTATATAGTAAGCATATAAAACTTTTCTCACTGAAGACAGAACAGCAAGTATGGATGCTTATGAAAATATATTCTAAAGAAAAGATGCTTGAATGCAGTAAGACCACAGGAGATTTGTTAGCAAACTTGTTATACCAAAGCTTATTCAGTGCATACAAAAACAAAGAGGAATCATAATAGGATTTGTAATAAGTTTTATAGGGTTATTTTTAGATAACTCTCCAAATCATGGAAGTCCTCAATTGCTCATAGATAAGATTATGTGAATGATTTTAATGTTTTTTTTAAATTACTTTAGCACATAGAGATATCAAGAGACCCTGACTGTATTCTTGGATGTACAAAAAAAACCAAGGGAACTAATGGATAAAATCCCTGGACTAATAGGTAAATGTAGTAAACTTATAAAGAATTACTGATAGTTAGGCTCACAAAAATATTTAATGAAATAATAATGATGAATGGTATTTTGAGATGGAGAAGCATGTACGTAAATAACAAAATGAGAAAATTCCAGATACTAGAGTCATATCATCAAATAATCATCTGTTGGTTGAACATGTATTTTGAATCAATGGCTGTTAGAAATGGATAGATTTTTGTTGAATTATTCTATTTAGTGTGAAGGCAAAAAGTACTCAGCAGAAATTATTCAACAGTTATCATGTGGACTAGGTTAAAATATTATATTTAGTTATTATATTTCAAGGTGAATAGAATTAATTTGATTTTGTACACATATCTGTAAGGAATTATAGAACAAGAAGGCTGATCCTGCATATAAAACTGAGTGTGACTCTTTCAATCAAAAATTTGGATTATAATTCTATGAACCTGGAAACTTTTATAAAACTATGAGATAAATTCAGTGTACTATTAGATCCAGTTATTCTTGTTATGCTGTCAGAAGCAGTGGACATGGATTTCAACAAGTAACAAAGGGAGAAGATTTCAGGACATGAATAACTGTTATTCATTAGTATTACTGCATATATTTATAGTGCAAAAAAGTATATCCCCTATATGTTAAGAATATATTTTATTATATTTAAAATATTAATATTATTTCAGGTAAGTAATGAGATGTTCAGAGAATTACAGGACATTACGAACATCAATCAAAGTAGAATAGTGAAACAAAACAAGATTTGAATATTAACATTTGAGTAGTAATACATACATGCATATCCAAATCAGTTTAACTAATACTGCTCAGTTAAAATATTGATTTTTATATAAATGGGATCTCCCCTAGCAAAAATTGCAAGAACGTATCCATTAAAAGTGTCGGCTATGAATTAATATGTGTGTTCATACTTGCTTAGAACGTCCTCAAGTTAAAAAAAAAATGTCAGCTTTTTAAAAAGTTAGCAAAATGTGTGCTGTTTGTAGGAATCTTCCAGCATTATTATTATTATTTGAATTAGCAAAAAGTGAGTTTTGGTAAAACTTATTCTATTGACTAGATGTATGCTGAGCGTAAGATGCATATGGTGAGCAAAACTTTGAAGTTTGCCTCTTTTTCCAATAATTGGTCATTTTAAAAGGCTAATATGGAATGTCATAACATTAAAGGGATTCACCAATACTCTGGAAATTATTCATTTCAAAAAGTGGGATTTATATTTTGGCTTTTGTTTTGTTTTTATTATTATTTTTTATTATTACTATTTTATTATTCAAATTTAATTACCGCCCATCTCCCCCAAAAGAGAGATTTTATTTTTTTTATCATTTCCTTGTTTTGAATCCTCCTATGAAAGCTATTTAGAGTTATTTTGGTGACTGAGGCAGCATGCAAGTTGATACCTAAATAAATGCTTCAAATAAATAAATGGAAAATAAGAAATTATTTAACATTGTAAGAAGACGAGGTCTTTTTACGTAGAACTGAGATCACTGTAGACCAGGTTTTGTAGAAACTTCAGGAATTTTGTTTGTTTGTTTGTTTGTTTGTTTATTATTCCAATTTATATCACCGCCCATCTCCCCCTAAAAGGAGAAAGTTGGGCATTTGCCTAAACTAAAAGTAATTTCTTTTCAATGCACAATTCTCATGTGGTCTCTTTAGCAAGATTGACTGAGAAGGAATGGAGTTGCAAGAAGTCCAGCAGCTGGACTATTCCCCATCTACAACAAATATATCCCAAAGTAAATTAGGCCAGAGTGTTCTTCATATATTTTTTTTACTGCTTTTCTGTGAAGTGACAAATTGGCAGGTCTCTCCATTGATAACAAAGTTGTTTGTCAGTGGCTGTTTATTGGATTTGTATGATTATGTATCAATGTATTTTATAGCTGTAATTGTTGCATTGGCTGCAGTTATTTCTTGTGTACATCACTTGGAGTCAATTGACTGAAGCAGTTTATGAATGAATGAATGAAGCCATCTCCTTTAGTACTCCATCAAAAATTAACCATTACAGCAAATATCTTTACATCATGACAAAATCAGAAAGGGAATGTATGTATTGTGTTCAAGATAGAGTACAAAATATTAAATGTCTGTAAAAGACCTTGACAAGCAGCCTGACTATGTGTATATATTTAAATCATTCTTACATTATTCATTTATTACAAGTGAGTTGTTGTTGTTGTTGTTTATTCGTTTAGTTGCTTCCGACTCTTCGTGACTTCATGGACCAGCCCACGCCAGAGCTTCCTGTCGGTCGTCAACACCCCCAGCTCCCCCAGGGACGGGTCCGTCACCTCTAGAATATCATCCATCCATCTTGCCCTTGGTCGGCCCCTCTTCCTTTTGCCTTCCACTCTCCCTAGCATCAGCATCTTCTCCAGGCTGTCCTGTCTTCTCATTATGTGGCCAAAGTATTTCAGTTTTGCCTTTAATACCATTCCCTCAAGTGAGCAGTCTGGCTTTATTTCCTGGAGCATGGACTGGTTTGATCTTCCTGCAGTCCAAGGCACTCTCAGAATTTTCCTCCAACACCACAGTTCAAAAGCATCAATCTTCCTTCTCTCAGCCTTCCTTATGGTCCAGCTCTCACAGCCATATGTTATTATGGGGAACACCATTGCTTTAACTATGCGGACCTTTGTTGTCAGTGTGATGTCTCTGCTCTTAACTATTTTATCGAGATTTGTCATTGCTCTTCTTCCAAGGATTAAGCGTCTTCTGATTTCCTGACTGCAGTCAGCATTTGCAGTAATCTTCGCACCTAGAAATACAAAGTCTTTCACTGCTTCTACATTTTCTCCCTCTATTTGCCAGTTATCAATCAAGCTGGTTGCCATAATCTTGGTTTTTTTCAGGTTTAGCTGCAAGCCAGCTTTTGCACTTTCTTCTTTCACCTTCATCATAAGTCTCCTCAGTTCCTCTTCGCTTTCAGCCATCAAAGTGGTATCATCTGCATATCTGAGACTGTTAAAGTTTCTTCCAGCGATTTTAACTCCAGCCTTGGATTCCTCAAGGCCAGCATGTTGCATGATGTGTTCTGGGTACAGGTTGAATAGGTAGGGTGAGAGGATACAGCCCTGCCGTACTCCTTTCCCAATCTTAAACCAGTCCATTGTTCCGTGGTCTGTTCTTACTGTTGCTACTTGGTCGTTATACAGATTCTTCAGGAGGCAGACAAGATGACTTGGTATCCCCATACCGCTAAGGACTTGCCACAGTTTACAAGTGAGTACAATTAATTAATTAATTAACTATTCTGCAGTTCTGAGACATATGTGAGACAGTCAACTACCTAATTTTTGAACAAGAAACTTCGTTTGCTTTGAATTCAGGAATTAATCTATCAGTAAACTGCAAGTGTTCCCTTGATCTCCAAAGACTGAAAGGAGCATGGTTGGTGACGTCACTCCATCACCAAAGTGGACAAAGCTAGTTTCTGGCCTTTGGGAAAGACTGATTTGGGGATTGGTCAAGGGGAGAAAGTGGTGCTTTAAGTCTTGCATGATCATAAAGTACTGATTTTTTTTAATCCCTACCCTAATGGGAAAAAAATCACCCCATAGAAGAATTGAAGATTTAAGGAATGAAATTGATCCTTATTTTCTGGCCTAAGACAATCATTTTGCTTCTCTCCCCTCTCCCCCCTCCCTCACCTTCACTCCTCCTCCTCTTCTCCTCAAAGTAGGCCCAATCTTTTTGTTTTTACCCCCTGCCCACTCTGAAGGAAGGGGCTATGGAAGTTAAAATGTGGGTGCTAGTAGACAAATTAGCTCGAAGTCTCTGAATAAGAGATTCAAAATCAATACTGAAGTAATAGAGCACAATTTTCATCCAGCGCAATTTAAAATTTAGAAAGAAAAAACAAAAAAGGGGGGGTTAGAAGGAAAAAATGTGGCTGCAACTATAACAAGATTATAGTCCTAAATTCAGTTTTGGAGACTATGAAGAAGAGGTATTAGATGAGAGCAAAGATCACTCCAAGATTTCTGCAGGGAAAAAACAAGCAAAGGTTTTAATTAGGTAGACCCAAGATTTGAAAGCTAGCCATATCTATCCTTCCTCCCCAGGCACATTACACAACTGCATGCATCCTTTTTTTCCTGGATTTTTAATTACAGCATCTTACTATTCTTAGAAACTTAAAAGTAGTACCTTCTTGTAAGTTTTCAGTTGATCTAAAAAACTTGCTCCCAAATAAGTTGGATTTCTTTGTCTTGTGATCTGCATGGCAATTTTGTTTTGTTTGAGAATAAAAGAAAGAGTCTTCAATGCATTTATTTTCCTTATATTTGGTATCTTTTTTTTACAGAACGCTCTTCACAAAATTGTCCCATCCAGCCTTCGTAACACTGACACATAAATTTAGCTCTTAAAATCTTCAAATTCTCCAATTCCAGTTTTCCTTTCACAATCACTATCTTATCTGTTTTATTAGCATACACCATGATCCTAAAATTATCAGGAAACAAGTGCAAAAAGGCATGTGAGTCAGTATGTTTACGAATACATCTTCCATTTTTCTTGCAAAGGAAGTTGCTGCAAATCTTGGCTGCATAAGTCACATTAATGAGGTAACGTCCCAATGGACCATTCATGTAGTCCTTCACTTTTTGACAGCTGTCCTAAAATAAAACAAAGAATGATAATATAATATATTAATTAATTAATTAATTAATTATAATAATTAATTAAATATATTAATAATATAATATAGTGATAATGATAAAGGAGAGTCTTCAAGCAACTTCATGTTGTGCACCAGTTACGCCCCTTCCTGAATCAGGAAGCCCTTCAAACAGTCACTCATGCCCTAGTCATCTCCCATATAGACTATAGACCTTGTTAATTTCCATACAAACTATTGCAATGCGCTCTACATCGGGCTACCCTTGAAGAGTATCCAGAAGCTACAGCTGGTCCAGAATGCAGCTGCGCAGGCTATTTTTGGCATCCCTAGAAGGGCGCATATAACACCTTTGCTGCTTCCTGGTCCAATTGAAGGTGTTGGTCATCACCTTTAAAGCCCTACAAGGCATGGGGCCAGTTTCCCTAAGGGACCACCTCTCCTCCATTACATCAACCCATCCCACCCAATCATGCAGAGAGGGCATATTGCGGACCCCGTCTGTAAGAGAATTCTATCTGGCGGGGTCCAGGAAGCAGGCCTTCTCAGCAGTAGCTCCTGCCCTCTGGAACATCCTGCCCCCAGAGGTGAGGCTAGTCCCATCACTCCTGGCCTTCCAGAAGAATTTGAAGACCTAGCTCTGCCACCTGGCTTGAGGCGGGGAGAGGAGTTGTCATGTTTGGGGATGGCTAGTGCCCTAGAGCGCTCATCACATACAAGGACTGACTTGGATCATTTGCCATTTGGATTCTATTTTTATTTATAATTATTGTTGACTTGTAATTGTACTTTTATATATTGTATTTTTATATGTTGTATTTTTATTGTCTATTTTTTGTTTTATTGATTATTTTGCTGTAGACCGCCCAGAATCCCTCTGGTGGGAGGAGATGGGTGGTGACAAATTTGATAAATAAATAAATAAATGCCTTATGATGCATTCCTTTAGAATCTGTATCTACTCAGAAATTAATCCAATCGAATTCAGTGGAGCTTATGTCCAGAGAATTGGGCATAGTTTGTAGCTTAAGAATTACCTCAATAGATAATGGTTCAGGAGATCCAGAAAAGCATTCTATTTTCAGGATAACAATCCTCAAAAGTTAATTTTATTTTATCATTATTATCATCATCATCATCATTATTATTAATTTCTAAAGCTCTTGGAACTAAGTATTGGAAAATGGCTGTGCAAGCAAAGCTTCGGAAAACAAAAAGGAGTTATAGCTGGATTCTGGTAGTCCCAGTCAAGATTCACTTCTACCCAACCCACTTCTCTCTAAGGGAATCAGCCCCTTTCTCCTCTTCATGCCATTTAAAGTCTGACAAAAGGAGGTAATGGCGAAGTTTGATAATTGGTGGGATACAAATTTACAACAGAAATACATATATAGAAAATGACTGCATGTAGTAGAAATATAAACATTTTTCAGCCTGGGATTTATATTTGTTACTGCAATCACTAGGCTACAGGAGGCCACCTATGACATAATGACTTCCCTACAGTGATAGCTGGTTTTGAGCTTCCTGGGGAACTTGGGAGTTTTATTGGTGGGATTGGACATGTTTGGTATTGCATAAGTTTGGTGGACTGATTTCAATTAGTTGCCCCACATTAGCCCTTTTGCTGCCAAATTTCAGTGGCATGATCTCAGAGTACATAGATATTGCAACATGGATGCATGGGGCCCATGGACTGCATGTTTCCCATCCATTTCTGTGTACTGCAAAAAATCTCTTGGATGTTAATACTTCCCTCTCATGCTGTAATTCCCAAATAACCATACAGAGGTTCTTGGAAGTTCTTAGCAGCAAACTTAGTACAACATAAGCATGTATGTTTTACATTTGGTTTGGAGATATATACAAGTAAGCTATTTAGGAGTTACTACCAAAAGACAAATCCCAGTATGCAAATGGATCCCTTATGGAGTAACATTGCAAGTTTTTAGCCAGATTAGCCATGTGATTAGATTAAAAGAAACCGTTAATAACATGTTGCAGTTTGGAAGATTCCTCTTTGTTTAGTGTTATAGCAAGCCATGGTTTCTTTCAGGATATTCCTGTTTTTAATATCGTCCTCCTTTCCAGTCACAGAACATGATCATTCATACATGTCTTACATGCCATATTCCATTAGAAGGTTGCCTTATTGTTGTTGTTGTTGTTTATTCGTTTAGTCACTTCCGACTCTTCATGACTTCATGGACCAGCCCACGCCAGAGCTTCCTGTTGGTCGTCAACACCCCCAGCTCCCCCAGGGATGAGTCCGTCACCTCTAGAATATCATCCATCCACCTTGCCCTTGGTCGGCCCCTCTTCCTTTTGCCTTCCACTCTCCCTAGCATCAGCATCTTCTCCAGGGTGTCCTGTCTTCTCATTATGTGGCCAAAGTATTTCAGTTTTGCCTTTAATATCATTCCCTCAAGTGAGCAGTCTGGCTTTATTTCCTGGAGGATGGACTGGTTTGATCTTCTTACAGTCCAAGGCACTCTCAGAATTTTCCTCCAACACCACAGTTCAAAAGCATCGATCTTCCTTCGCTCAGCCTTCCTTATGGTCCAGTTCTCGCAGCCATATGTTACTACAGGGAACACCATTGCTTTAACTATGCGGGCCTTTGTTGTCAGTGTGATGTCTCTGCTCTTAACTATTTTATCGAGATTTGTCATTGCTCTTCTCCCAAGGATTAAGTGTCTTCTGATTTCCTGACTGCAGTCAGCATCTGCAGTAATCTTTGCACCTAGGAATACAAAGTCTTTCACTGCTTCTACATTTTCTCCCTCTATTTGCCAGTTATCAATCAAGCTGGTTGCCATAATCTTGCTTTTTTTGAGGTTTAGCTGCAAACCAGCTTTTGCACTTTCTTCTTTCACCTTCATCATAAGGCTCCTCAGTTCCTCTTCGCTTTCAGCCATCAAAGTGGTATCATCTGCATATCTGAGACTGTTAATGTTTCTTCCAGAGATTTTAACTCCAGCCTTGGATTCCTCAAGGCCAGCTTGTCGCATGATGTGTTCTGCATACAAATTGAATAGGTAGGGTGAGAGTATACAACCCTGCCGTACTCCTTTCCCAATCTTAAACCAGTCTGTTTTTCCGTGGTCTGTTCTTACTGTTGCTACTTGGTCGTTATACAGATTCTTCAGGAGGCATACAAGATGACTTGGTATCCCCATACCACTAAGAACTTCCCACAATTTGTTATGGTCCACACAGTCAAAGGCTTTAGAATAGTCAATAAAACAGAAATAGATGTTTTTCTGAAACTCCCTGGCTTTTCCATTATCCAGCGGATATTGGCAATTTGGTCCCTAGTTCCTCTGCCTTTTCTAAACCCAGCTTGTACATCTGGCAATTCTCGCTCCATGAACTGCTGAAGTCTACCTTGCAGGATCTTGAGCATTACCTTACTGGCATGTGAAATGAGTGCCACTGTTCGATAGTTTGAACATTCTTTAGTGTTTCCCTTTTTTGGTATGGGGATATAAGTTGATTTTTTTCCACTCTGATGGCCATTCTTGTGTTTTCCAAATTTGCTGACATATAGCATGCATTACCTTGACAGCATCATCTTGCAAGATTTTGAACAGTTCAGCTGGGATGCCGTCGTCTCCTGCTGCCTTGTTATTAGCAATGCTTCTTAAGGCCCACTCAACCTCACTCTTCAGGATGTCTGGCTCTAGCTCACCGACCACACCGTCAAAGCTATCCCCAATATTGTTATCCTTCCTATACAGGTCTTCTGTATATTCTTGCCACCTTTTCTTGATCTCTTCTTCTTCTGTTAGGTCCTTGCCAACTTTGTTTTTGATCATATCCATTTTTGCCTGGAGTTGCTGTCATGCGCTGCCTACCTCCGAGTAATACTCAGACGCTGATTCTGTGAAACAGGCTCTGGTTTATTCGTAGTGTAGATACAGTATAGGAAAAAAGCTGAGAGTGACAGGAGCACGCCGGTGCGGGGTTTAAATACCCCGCGCCGGTCAGCGCCCCCTCACTCGCGGGTGGGTTGCCGGTGGGGTTCAGTCTCTCTCGGCCGTTGGTCCGCTTCCTCCGCCGTCTGCTGGGTTGCTTCATCGTCCTCCCCCGTGCTTACCGCCGTTGGGCTGTCGCTCCACGCCCGTTGCTGGGGTGCGATGTGGGGCGCGGGGTTCTCCGCTGGTCTCGGGAGGTATGTTGCTCCCTCCCGTGGTCGGGTTGCCTCCGTCGCCATCTCCCCTTGGGGTTGGAGCTGAGGCTCGGGTTGGGTCGGGTGGGCGTCCATGGCTCCGGGAGTCCGCGGTGCCTCTGGCCTCGATCGGTCCTCCTCTGCTTCTTGCCGTGCGGCTCGCCCCCCTTGTCCGCATCACGCCAGCCTCATCTTCCTGGTCTTCTCGCCGTCTACTCCTCCCGCGGCTCGTTGTCGTCCGGTGGGGCTCGGCGAGGCTGAGTTTATGACTCTCAGCTTTATGTCATGCGCTGCCTACCTCCGAGTAATACTCAGACGCTGATTCTGTGAAACAGGCTCTGGTTTATTCGTAGTGTAGATACAGTATAGGAAAAAAGCTGAGAGTGACAGGAGCGCGCCGGTGCGGGGTTTAAATACCCCGCGCCGGTCAGCGCCCCCTCACTCGCGGTTACGTCACCCCCCTTTGTCCAACACGCTGTCCTGCCGGTAGGTGAGGGGTTGCGAGGCCCCGCTGGCGTTCCGGGATCGCCCATCATCGGTTTCCCTATTCCTCCGGTGATTGCTGTCAGCTGGGCGATCTCCGTTGCGTTAGCGCTAACAGCTTGGGTGTGCCTCGCGATCCGTTTAGCCATTGTCTCTTGCCCTTCAGTCTTTGTAAGTTGATGGCTACTTATCTTGAGCCCCTTCCCCTGTTTCCTTGTTATTGTCACGTGTGCCATTGCGCTGATGTCTTCAGCTCAACGGCACTCATGACAGTTGCCTTATTAAAACCAGACTTTTAGGTTATCCCACTCAATACGTTCTATGCTGACAGTCAGATTCCCCAGGATTTTAGCTGGAGGCTCTTCCCTGCCATAACTTAACTCTAAATCTAGAGAAGTTACATGTCTTCTACTTCTTTGCCCCATTTCTCCTTCTCTTTACTGAGAAAAACAGGCAAAGAAGATGGAGGCAATGGTAGATACTGTAGATTTTTTTTTTTTTAAAAAGGTAGCATGCTATGTTCTTGCAAACAACTTTCTCCCCAGAGGATGATGGAAAACCCAAGAGAATTATCTAATCTTGACCTCATACTAATTAAAAAAGAAAAACATAGTCAATGGTAGTACTAGAACTATAGGGAAAAGTATACATGTAGGGCTGGAATTCTTGATTTTAAGGAAAATTAAAGCTGAGTGTACTTGAATGTAGATTTTAATAAATTCAGAGCAATCACATGTAGGACTCTATCACAACAGAAACTCATTGGAAAAGGCTTCATGATAAGCTGGAGTTCCTAGAAGTAATTACTAAAACCACAATCACAAACAATTTCAAAGAGGAAAAAATAGAGGGCAGAGGAAGATGCAAATGTGGCTGCATAAAAATGTTAGTGAAAATCTGAAAGTGAAAAGGGACATGTAGAAGAGGAGGAAAGAAGGACTTATGGTTAGCAGGAGTACATACAAGCAGCTCAGATCTATGTAGATTGTCTCAGGAATGCTATAGGTCAGAATGATCTGAGATTGGTGAAGGATACCAACAACAATAACAAAAAAGGTTATGTAGAGATTTAAAGTACCCTTCCACCTATGTACCTTTTAATCTCCCTAAATGAAAAGATTAGCCCAATTTGTGAGGCTTGGCCATTTTTCAAGGGTTTAGTGAGTGTTTTTAGTCTCAGCAAGTCTTTGCTTCTTATTCCAACTTCAAAAAAAACCCCTATACGTTTTAGCCATGTCTACTCACATAGGGCTGTAGAGGACACAAAAGGATGCTAGAAACCATGTACCCACTCCTGCTTTATGGCTTCAGTCTCTTACCTGGTTCATACATGCACAATCATATTACAGTCTTCAGTACTGACATGAATAAGGAAATTGGGTCAACAACAAAGAGAATGATTACACTGGTAACGTCATACACACTCCTCTTCACATGATATGGTATAGCTACCAAGAGTTTGATGTACATTTAATTATATCTAGAGCATAGTTATTTTAAATTGGATTTGTTACTCACAGCTTACTTCTCTCATTGATTCCATTTAAATAATATTTTTACCCAGAAAGGCACATCTATTGCTAGGCTAATGGGTAGGAAGTCCAATCATGTTACAGATGTCTTCTACAAACACCCTATTCACATAAACATGTCATCAAATCCACATATATATGCCCATATTATTACAAATGCACATATCTTCACACTGCAGCCTTACCTTTACATATGCTCAGTGCATAAGTACCCACAAGCACATTCTCATCACAAAATAATTGTGCAGGCAGTAACTTTGATCCCTTTTCTGCTGCAGCTCATTGGTCTCCAACTGCTAATGGCACAGGGAAACCAGTGGACTTGAATAGGGTTAAAAGAGTGATCTTAACCACTGTTTAATTTTTGCCCTTCCTCCAAATGCTACAAACTGCTCATGTTTATTGCTTTTATCACTGAAAATATTTGGGGCGGAGGGTGGCTCAGAAACTTGATCCATTTTATCAGCTGGTTGATGGAGAGAAATGGCCAGGGCTTTGGACTGGCTCCACTGTTGTCCAGCCATCCATCTATGCTTTATACTGTCAAGGGGCAGAAAAATAATGTGACTTCTTATGTAAACTAGATTTAGGTAGATTTCACATTTATTTTTCTGATGCATATGAAGAAGTTAGGGCAATAATGCTACAAACCTCTTATAATTGCTTTCTGAATATTATTTCAGAAATGGGGGGTAGTTATTGTATTTAAGATGTTTTCCCCATGTGATGAGATGTGGCTAACAATCCCCCCAAGAAATCCTAACTTGACATCACCCACCAAAGCACTTCTAACAAGCTATAATTGTTTACATAAAAGGAAATAGGAAGGGAGCAATCTCAAGGATTCTAATGAAATTTGGCTCATGGGCATTTGGTTAACCCATACTAACTTACAACAGTACTGGCATATTGCATGCCTCCCCAGAAGATAATTCCTGCTGCCCCCATTGCTGCAGTTTCACCAACTGTAGTCACCAGATCCTCCTGAAAAGTAAGGCAATGAACAGGCATATTTTAATGGAGCAGTACACACTGATAACAAAGAGTTAAAATGTTGGCAGCCATTCCCCCCCCCCCTTACTTTTTTCCTTTGGGCTATTTATGATAAAAGCGGTTTAAGCACTAACCTGCAAAACCTGTTTGGCACGGCGGTAAGTAGATTTTACACCATGGGAAAGAATGCTCTTTCATAGCTCTGTCAAATGCCTTGCCGAAAGTCAACAACGCTAATGCATATTCCCAGTAAAAGTGATTATGATGGTTTCTCAGCTATGAGACCTGTTCAGATTATCACGTTAGAGTACGCTAAATATGTAGACTTTGTAGGATGGTGAACACTCAAATGCTGTGTTCAGAAAATTGCCTATAATTCCTCGCTGACAGTGTATATCCAAGAAATCTGGTTTTGGGCTAGTGAGCACATTAAGAATCTTGAAATGTGGTATTGGGACTCTCACAAAATGATTTGCTATGGAGGCTGTTGCTAATGAAAAAAATGCTATACACTAGAAGGAAAAAAGGAAGAGAGAGACCCACATTTTAAAAATGCCACTAAAGTCTACACAGGGCTCAGAAACCTTGTGAGATACGATGTACACATTACACTTGAAGTGGTTGTGTTGCTTAAGACCATAGCTGCTTCCCACTAATGTCTTTAAAAGAGCCTTAAAAATAAATTATGTAGGGCAGGGATCTTGGCAGGCACCAAAACATTGTTAGAAGACATATTGGTGTTCTCAAGCACCATGCTGGAGATTCAAGGTATTTCAATGGTTTCATTCCTGAATTATAGCTTAGATGAGGAATTGTGTTTTGGGGATTAATTGCTAAAAATAAGGCAATAACACATCCACAGAAATACAGGTGACATGTATGAATGACATATATGTACTGGGTACAGGAATACTGGATGCAATCATTCATTCCCGTTATATAGAACTGTAAGCCATATTATTTTGCTTCTGTGTGTTCCCTATGTTGATTGTTTTATCTATCCTTGACACTTCATTCTAGTTTTTGTATTCAGCATATGAGCAGGGAGAAGAGAGAATCAATATATAATGCACAGCTTTTATTTGGATCTCACTTTCACTGAAGTGGTAAAATTATATATTCTTCCTTCATACAAACACACACACACACATTTGTTTATCCACAAGTGAAAATAACTGGATTATATTTTATTTTTTCCTACCTGTCAAACTGCAACTGCAGGAGAGGAAATTTGATTGACTAAATAGCGAGGATGGGACATTACATTCCCTGTCCCACCATCCCATCCCTGCAATACTCATAGGAGCAAATCTACAGCCGCGCTTATGGCACTCTTCAATTTAGTAAAACAGTGCTGCTGTTAGGCATTTTATCCCAATTTTAAATACTTGATGTTTTGTTGTTGTATTTTACTGTACTTCGTGAAATTTTCACATGCCAAAATAACTTGATTGTCTTACAATACTGTGCATTGTGCCTTGGGAGGCAAGGGCATTTTCTGCTGTGTCACAGACATAAACTATTTAAGGTCAACCTTGCCAATATGTAATTCAACCCTAGGATAGCAGGTTGAACTATAAAAATAGTGTTGTACATTATTCCATGCATATTCAGATTTGTATCATACAGTAACATTCCACTTGTCAACATACACATACATACATGCAGCTCAGGAAACACCTGAGAGATGTGGGATTGCACCTGCTCACTATTCCTTTCCCATGGCCGTGTGATTGATATTGATGTAAAATAGTCCTTCCCTGTTTATACTTGATGTTTATTCAACATCAAGGATCCTAACCAGTCAGGATTCCTAATTACATGAAGAATCTGACATGCAACAGATTTACCCATGTTGAACCTCTCATATGCTAGTGTTCAAGGGGTGAAAAGTTAAAGCATGCCAATTGGTGTACTGTTATAGGAGAGCATGACCAGCTGAAATGAGATCTTCCAGGAGTTCTCTCACCTAACATTAGAGTTCTAATAAACATGTAGTATAGCTGCCAATAGACCTTGATTCTGAGATTCATGCACTCCAAAACCTTACCTCTGTTAAAGGTTCAAAGGTATAAGCATAGAATGGCCTGGCATATACAAAAACAGGCAAGGCATAATCTTCTCTGGCCATGGAAGCAATGCGCATTGATTCCTTAAGGCGATGGTGCACAAATTTCAGAGCATTGACACTTGACTTCAACATTATTTCAAGATATATTGAAGGAAAAAGAGCAGTACTTTCTTTCCACATCCAGAGTAGTTGATTATTCCGTAAAATTTCAATTGTTGGACATTTGCCTGTGTATTGATCTGGTTTTTGCTTATAATCATAATTATAGCAATCTGGATACAGATAGTAACCCCAATATCCACTTGGTCTCATATTTTCAGCTAGTAAAAGTGTATCCTTCATGAAGCTCCTCCCAGCTTTTTCATATTCTTGCTTAGCAATTTTCCTGAGTTTGTCTTCAGACAGCTGTGGGTTCAATTCTCTAGCAAATTCAATAGATTTGGCTCTGTAAATATTTTTACTGCCCCAGTTTCTATCCCACTGGGGTCTCCAGTTTTCCCAGTCAATGACTCCAAGTCCGTGGAATGTCTTCAGTGGGATCCTATGGTCAATATCCGATTTTGCTTTAGTGAGATGTCTGGTGAGGCTCTCATTTTGTGGTATAACCCCATGGACAAGATGCCCATGGTCATCAATATGGGGATAGACCCCCAACTGGGTAGGATAAAATATTGTCACAACAGACCCACTTAAAGTCTCATTGGGATTTGGTACAATGTGAAAAGTGCTGAGATCTAAATTCACTTTATAGCGCAGCTGGCATTGTTCAGTAGGTGCATTCCAGAACACAATGAAAGGTTGGTTGGGATACATTGGTGCTTTGGTCTGCATAATATCATCCCCATGAACTCCCTTCAATAATATCCAAGCTGCCAGGCATTTAATCCACAGATGACACATAACATGCAGTTTTTCTGATACTGTTAGTTCCTTGAGGGAGGGAGACAAGAACAGGAAAAAAAGTACAGTGATGATAAGACAAGACAGAAATTCAGAGTTGCAGTAGATGTGGTAGAAAGCTATAATTCTATATTATTTACACACACAAAAAAGTAACCAGTGTTGAACTAAGCAATTATTTCTGACTATATATAAAGGGGGTTTAATGTAATGCTGATATAATTATTTAATGAGATGGATTAAATCATATATTAATTCAAATAAAATAATTGCAGTAGAATTTCCATATGAACACAAATAGCCCTCCCCCACCCTATACTCCTCTTTTAGCCATTACTGTAAGAAGCAAGAGGCAACATTTTCAGGAAAAAGATGTCACTTATGTCAAGATCCAAGACCAGGAAATACAGTGTGAAAACTCCTTTGAAACATAGGAAAGGCAAGAAGAAAACAATGGGTTTAAGCTGCCATAAATAAAAGATGGAACTAGGCCTTTATATTGACATGGGGCAATTTAATGTGGTTTCAGTCTCATTTCCCCTATTGCACCTCTACTTTTTTCAAGAGGGAGAATCAGTATAGATTAACGCAATTAAAATTATTGAGAAATTGTAACTTTTACAGAATAGATTGTTATACCAGGCAACATAGTAAGGACAAAATTGAGCACCAGATCAACCCAGTACCTGATAAAGAAGACGTTAGGAATTTCACAACTTGTCCATACATTATCTTTGAGAATTTAGTATCAAATTATTTGGCACAACCAAAAGGAATCATGTCAAAGATCTATATGCTATTTTTGCAACTGAAATAAGGAATCCCTCTTATGGCTTAAAGGATGCTTGGGATACTGATTTGGGCAATGTAATGGTTGAACCAACAAGGTAATCATTATGGAAATCAAGAGGTTTTCTTTCTGCCTCTATCCAAGAGTTGCAATTGAAGGTGGCAATTAACTCCTGCTAAATTAGCACAAATCCCACGCAATCACTCTTCAAAACGTTGGAGGGCTGTACACAAAAGGGATCAGGTGGTAGTCTTCTGGCACAACATTATAAGTAATATTAGTATTACTAAAAATTAAGAGTCAGATGTTCACCAGAGTTAGGGTTGCTGAATCAATGTATATGATCCAATGCCTCATTTAAAAATAAGGAGCTGATTGTCTATTTACTTTTGGTGGCCAAACTAATTAATGCTCAATGTTAGAAATGTCTTGAAAACTTAGCCATTGATTTGGGGGATTTAAAAAGTGCTCTCAATTGCTTAATTACAAAAAAAAATTACTGATAAATTGATGAATGATCTTCCAGAGGTAAGAATCACATTTTATCAAGTTTGGCAGATTATATTTGTTATGTTGTTATCTAGCTATGCCATGTTGAGTTTCTAGTAAAGTCAGAGTGTAGTGGCCCAGCTGAGCCCAGGGGATAAAAGGCTGGAGGTTTCATACCTCTTTCCCCAAAAGCCCACTGAGTCTAAACAGCCTGCCCCATCTCTGCTCTGCTGTTGCTGGTCTGTAGTTACTTCTGCTACCACCTATCTTCCAGGGGGCGCTTCACTTGACATCATCCCCAACCCTAGTTTTTGAGAAAGATGGGGCTCCCATTTAAAAGGGAACTACTGTTGAATGTGGTCTCACTCTAACTGCAATAAGGATTTTTATCTAAGTACGCCATGTTGAGTGTCTGAAAGATGTCTGCCAGCTTTGAGCTAAGCAGTCAAATTAAGCCATGTAAAGTCAAGTGTTGGAGATCTACTACTCTAAGAAGCATGAGACTAGCTGCTGAACAGGGTTCATAAAGACATGTAGTGGGGAGGATTGCTATCATCCCTGTTCTCATACCACTTTCCCAGATGAGTATACAGTACTTCCCAGTTAATATATTTCACAGATTAGGATATTCTGATCAGACAAGTACTGCAGGGTACTTTACAGTTGTATTTTGATCCCTAGCTGTGCGAATTTTCTAATGTTGAATACAATTCCTATAAAAATAGAGAATTATTATTAAACACCACAGAACTAAATGAAATAAATTATTAATTATCAAATCCTTATTAATGGTTTGATTATGGCAACTTTCAAAAGAGCCTATAGCTTTTCCCCACCCCATCCAAATTCTTAACAGTGTATTCTATATTCAGTATATTGAAACACTGATAAACGTGAACTTCAGCATCTTATTCTATATCTTTAAGTAAAATAAATTACTCTGATATAACAAGCGTTATCACGCAAAACACTCCCACTAAAGTAGATGAACAGACCCAAACCACTACTCCATTTTACTTACAAAGATATGCTGGAACATCAGATTAGATTTAATTCTGCAATTTATCATTATATGTTACTTATACACTTATATATAACAGTATATAAGTCACACTGAGGGAAGAAGACACATCTTATTTCTTAAACTTGTAGTATGAAGTTACTTCAGCTTAACCTCATCTCTGAGAACTTTGGCAGAACATAGATAGAATCTTAGTGATGAAAACAATGGGGAAAGAACATTTGCAGAGAAGGGGAGCATGCAATACAAGCACCTTAGAAAAATAGCAACACAAATAGCAAACTGCAACCATTTATCTTCTCAGAGCCCTTAATTTAGATCATCAATCTGATGTTCTTTCAGACCCTGACACTCAGGTTTCAGACCGGAGCATAGCACAAAGACAGCATTGATCATGGGACGGGAATGGTAGTACTGTCCAGGTTCTCCTTGATTTCTCAGCATCGTTTGATACCATTTATCAGGGTATCCTTCCGGACTGCCCCCGAGGATGGGGGGAACCACTTGGTAGTTGTTCTCCTTTCTCTGTGGGTGGTTCCAGTTGGTTTGAGGGTTGAGTCCAAGGCCACTCACCTGTGGGATGCCTGAGGTCTAAATGTTCTCGCTCCTCCTGTTTAATATCTGCTTAAGGCAACTGCATCAACTGCAGATAATACCTAATTGTACATTGTGATCCCAGGCTGCCCAAGCAATGCTGTCAATGTCCTAGTGTCTGGGGGTGTCAACCCCACTAGGTAGCCCAGACCAAGAAATCATGCTTCAGCCCCTTTTGCCTTGGTAATAGTCCTTGCATATGTCCATAAATGCTATATTTCTTACTCTCTACAGGAGGCTACAAGGGTTTGTATGGGGAGGAACAGCCTCAGGAACAGCCTCAGGTTTAATCCTAGCTGGCTGTGGATATTCAGATAATTCTCAATTCAGGGCTGGTATCCAATCTGGGGGTTTTCTTAGACTCACAGTTCCTGCTCAGGGTAGGTGGCAGCTGTGGGCAGGAAAATCCTTGCACAAATCCATCTCAGGGTAGGTGGCAGTTGCACTTGTCCCTGGACCAGGAGGACCTTCAGATGTTCATTCATGCCCCAGTCACCTCGTTCATGGACTATTGCAATGAGGCTGCCCTTGAGGCCACCCAGAAGCTACAGCTGGTCTGGAATGCAGTGGTTCAGATAGTAATGGGCATGCCTCGGTATGCCCATGTAACACTGCTGCTCTGGGAGCTGCAGTGATGGCCAGTTGGTTTCTGGGAGCAATTCAAGCTGGTTACCATCTATAAAGACTTTAGAGGTATAGCATAGGGCCTGGTTATCTGAGGACCATCTATTTCCAACCAGACTTTGTATGATGAGAAAAAGTAAGCCTCCTCCAGGTCCTATCAATCAAGTAATGTGATTTGTTGGAATCCAGGAAGTGTGCCTTCTCGGTCACAGTGTCTGCCCTCTGGAACAGCATCCTCCAGAGATCCACATGGCCCACTGTGACTTTATTTAAAAAGTCTCTGAAAACCTGGATATTTTCCCAGGCCTTAGATTAGGATGGATAACAAGCTGTAAGAACTGACATCATTAATCCCAATAATGACATGACTCATGCACAATTGGAATATGCAGAATTCAGATTTATTGAG
Organism: Candoia aspera; assembly: GCF_035149785.1. Lineage (NCBI taxonomy): Eukaryota > Metazoa > Chordata > Lepidosauria > Squamata > Candoiidae > Candoia > Candoia aspera. The sequence goes on along the minus strand of NC_086159.1, from coordinate 59,530,200 downwards.
AACAAGTGTACAGAACAGAAGAAAGCTGAGATTGGAAAAAGTGCTCCAAAGGAAGTTCATTAAAACATTCCAGTACCCAGAACCCCACTCATGTGTCTTTCTCACCCTCCTTCTAACAGCCAGCCATACCAGCCGCAGATGTCTCTGCTAGTATGACCTTGACTTTTCCCTTCCTAGCCCAAACAGTAGTGATTCACACTCCTTGCAATTCCCCCCTCCCATCTTTCTGCTTGACACGCGTTGACTCAATCATGGCAGATGGACATGATCAAACGATTCAGCAATCCTTTGATTGTGGAGTCTGACACAAGCCCTTTATAGGATTGTATCAGTCTGAATATTTATCTTCCTGATATACATGATTATTTTCTTGTTTTACTGCTGTTATGGCTTTTAATAATGTATGCTGCCCACAGTCTTTATGGAGTTGGGCAGCCTTCTAACTTTAATAAACAAACAAACAAACTCTAATTAAGAATTAATTGTAGATTCAAGGGATAAACAATGGGGAATACCTAGGAGAAAGTGGGGGGTCTGCCTCAAAAGTTCTTGAACATTCCATCTGTATCCTCCCTGGATGTAGGAACAGGATTGCTCAGGAACAGAGATTGGAATGCTAAGCATCCAAATATTTATTTATTTATTTATTTATTTATTTATTTATTTATATTTCAAATTTCTGTCACCACCCATCTCCCCCCAAAGGGGGACTCTGGGGGGTTTACAACAAAAAATAACATAACTACAGACTAGTTCCTGCTATCTTTAGCTTATATTAAATTAGGCAGTGGCCTACCTCCTCTCCAGTGAATATAAAAGATCACTTTACTGTTCAAAGAGTACATAAAGATAAATATACTGAGAGCAGAAGTGATGTAAAACGGAGTAGATCAGGCACAGTAAACTGAGGGGAAGTCTTATTGCTTATCTCTAGAAGAATTCCGGATGCCCCAATCCCTTGATTGTTACACAGTGATAACTCATAATGTAAAATCTAGTTATCACTCACTGTGCACTGAGAAAGCAAATGGATAGCACACCTCTCAAGACAGACAACTAACAGATCTAGAACATCTGTAAGATCAACTTATTTCAATTATTTTTCTTGCAGGAACACTGGGAGATTAGGGCTGGTCTCTGTATACACTCTACCCAATGTGTATGCTGTCTATACTTAGTGGCATATATGGAGATAATATTCAGATGAACATACCTTATGATATTGGTCCAGGGGACTGTTATAAGAGCCCAAAGACCAATGCAACTGATGTGATGTTGTATAAATAGGTGTGGGGGCTCAGATGGGATTAGATCCAGTGACAGAGCATTATGTATGTACTTGAACTGACAAAAATAAAAAATGGGAGAAAAATATAAACAAATAAATACTCAGTATAGTAAGCATAATTCTAGAGGTGACGGACTCGTCCCTGGGGGAGCTGGGGGTGTTGACGACCGACAGGAAGCTCTGGCGTGGGCTGGTCCATGAAGTCACGAAGAGTCGGAAGCGACTGAATGAATAAACAACAAAATAGTAAGCATAAGTCCAAAACAACATAAACTGCACATAATGAATAGAAAATATAAGTAATTCAACTCCAGTTTCCAAAGTTGGCAATGGAGAATCCTCCAAATACAGGTAGTCCTCATTTAGCGACCACAGTTGGGACCAGCAACTCAGTTGTTAAGCAAAGCATCACTATAAACCATGACTGTGCTTATGATCTTACTTCAGCTTTCCTTTGTTGTACGGACCTGCGAAGGTCGTAGATGCAAAGTTTGGTCATAAAGTTACTTTTTCATCACTGATGTAACTGCAAATGGTCGCTAAACAAGGCAGTCACTAAATGAGGACTATCTGTAATCTACTCCTACAGAAGGGATCACACACGCATCCAATTCATAACTTCCTTCTCCCAGTGTGTACAACATAGTGGTGTTATATAAGAGTGATGCACAATATGCCCCTCTATGATAGTCTTGGAGACAACTGAAATTGAACCTGCAGTTGAAATCCACACATCTTCAAGCTGCCAACATTGAGAAACACTGGCCTAGAGGAACAGAGTTAAGGCCCATTATGATTTTAGGCATAACCTATCTACCAACTGAGAAAATATCCCATTTATCCTAGAGTACTGCAGCTTGCTCAGCTGTAATCTTCACTGCCCTATACATAGGAAGGACAAGCACTACCAGAATGATCCTAAATCAGGCTGCTTTTGGAAAACCTTTGAGCCAGTGCTTCTCAACCTCAGGGACTTTAAGATGTCTGGACTTCAGCTCCCAGAATTCCCCCACCCAGCATATTGGCTGGGGGAATTCTGGGAATTGAAGTCCACACGTCTTAATATTGCTGAGGTTGAGACATATTGCCTTAAGCCAACCCTAAGCAATGACATATTTGGAAAACCTTTGCTCTGCATGATTAAATATTCTTTATCTCTTTTAGAAACTCTTCCTGGCTCCCCATACTGACAGATTCTAGTTCGCCTATCATCATCATCACCACCACAGATCATCAGTTTTCCTGAGTTTTGTTCTCTTATTCTTGTTTTATTCTGTTCGTTTCTTAGATGCCACACTTGTTCTGAATCTGAAATGTACAGGAGAATTCTATCAGCATTCCTACTTATAGGGACAGGCAAATCTGTGAGTTTCAGTTTGGCTTAGTTTTTCTTTGCGGTAACCATGATTTCAAACCATTTCCACATCAGTTTGTAAATTTGATGGTGGGGGAGGAGGTCTTCATTAAAACTCGTACTTTTTTTAATGAGTATTTCCCCATGTATGCTCACTTTGTACACAATTTCCTTAGAATGCATGCTTTAAAAAAGCATTATTCTTAATGGGTTCCTGTGCAAATATTGCCATAATATGCACATTTTATGTATTTTGAATACTCTTGCTGTTCACCTCTATCTTAATTGTATAGCAGTTGAACTTTATGACCTGTGCATTCTTTCTGGTGTCAAATTTCAGGAGCCACTATGAGATGCACACAGTGGGAATTATGGATGCCTTCCAGATTATGATATTGCTGCTGTAGTCAAGCAATGCATGATTTATTGCCTCATTAGGAATCCCGAAGCATCCTTATGTTATGATTTATCAGCAAGGCAAAACGTTAACTTGCTCACTAATTTTGTTCAGAGAACCCTCACCTATTTGTTTATTTAAGAAACGGTTTTCTGCCACTCAAAGATTCAGCTCAAATTCAGTCAACAAATACGGAACCTTAAAAAGTCATTTGTTAAAATCCCAAGTTAATCACATTTTTTAAAAAAAAATTGAAAGCATTCTCACCTGCTTTTTAAAATTGATTTTTAATTTTATGCAAATAATCTGTGCAAACATTTGCCAGATTGAGCCATTAAAGGGGCTGGATTTTATTCCCTGTATGAAGTGACAAGGAGTCATCTTCCATTTTCCTTCTCTTTTTCTTTCTTTCTTTTTCACTCTTAAAATGCTCTGTCTGTACACAACACTGCTGGAATTTTTGCACTTTTGCTGACTTTCTTATGCTGACTTATGCTGTCCTTCTTGGAATGACCGCTCACTTGTGTTAGGCACTGATGCCTCCAAGTAAGGATTATGCCGTTTAGTGTGATGGCATGGAGGTCTGTTACTATGTAGAGTTTAGTCTTCTCTCCAAGAGATAAACTATGGATATCATTGCTAGCGGCAAACCAATGTAAATAGCCATACTACTGTTGGATGATAAAATCAGGATGACAGGATGCAACAAATATATATTGAACTATGTATTTGCAATCCTTTTATTTATTTTAATGCATCAGGCACACTTGTACAGGAACTTGCAGCAGGACAAATTGTAGATGTGTACTCTAAGAGTGAGCTTAGCTGTGATTTTTTTTTAAAAAAAATCTATTGAAACTAAGTTTTAAAGAATGTGATACTATTTAGAGTTAGGGTTAAGATTAGGTGAGCAGTGTAAATTCTTATTGTGCATAACAAGCACATTTTTTTCTTGCTGTTCTCTTTTTTAACGAAGTTTGCAAATCTATTGCACTACTTCAGCCCCAGACTCTATAGTGATTCCATTATACACACTACCATTAGATTGGTACAAAGTGTCTTCTACTGCTCAGTCAATATCACATTGTCATGCTTAGTTAAACTTTCAAAGATGGCACATCATTTTCCCACTCACATGAGTGACCTAAAAAGAAATCATGCAGAAATATTTCTGCTCCGTAGTTTAAGCACAAAAAGAGGGCTTTAGAAATTAATAAGCTGAAGCTTGTGCCCAAGCCTACTAAAACAAGTAGAAGTATTTTCAAGGAATTTTCAGTTTATAAAATTGATTTGTATAACCCACAATTCAGTATGACCAATCAGATTATCAATCTGTTTATTTTATTATGTTGAAGGAAGGAAGGAAGATTGAGGAATAATTCATGTAATTTCTTATGCATGGAAGCTTATGCCATAAGAATTTCTTTAAAGTGCTTTTTTTTAAATTGGTTTGGATCCAGTTTTTGTAATACTTAGAATAAGCCTGTTAAATAAGGTGCTTTTGTTAAGAACATACAAAGAACTTTGCTGGATCTGCCCATCTAAATCAGCATATGGTAGCATAAAGTGACCAAACTGAGGCATTCAGGAAGCTTGCAAGCATGGGCAATAAGCTGGTATCCCTCTTCAGTTCTAAATAGTATTTAAGGTGCATTGCCTATGACTGGAAAGTAGTAAACAGCTATCAAGACTATTAGCCACTGATAACATGATCCTCCATGAATTCATTTAGTCCCCTTCTAAAACCACCTAAATAAGTAGCCATCATATCTGATGTCAGTGAATTCCACATCTATGTGTTGTGCAAAGAAGTCATTGTTTTGATGAGTCATGAATTTCCCTAAATTTAGCTTTAATAAATGATCCCAGTTCATTAAAAGAGGGGAATACTGTAAATTTCTTCTATTCACATTTTCCAATTCTGTAATATCGTATTAGAAGTCTGGCTACTATAAATAATTGCAGGATACACACACACACACACACACACACACATACATACACACTTGTTTGTTTGTTTGTTTATTGTAGGCTAGTTCCTAACCGCTTATCTAAAACACCACAGTATTTGCTGTTAATATTGATCCACGAGAATGCCTATGGTTCTACCAATTAAACCTTCTAGTTTAGATGGTATCCCAGCCAAGACAGCAATAAAAACCTAGCAGCTATGTGTGAGTTTCTGGAGAAAGGGGTAGGAATAGGAAAAATAATATATCCTTGTTGTAGTACAGATAGTGTGTCATGTAATTGGAGTGATCTCTTCATCTTCTCTTTTTTAATTCTCAATGTGGAGTGGAGCCAAATTTCCTTTCTGTGCAATGTCTTTGCTATTCAGATCAATGCCAAACCAGAGGTTTCTGTGAGTTTCAGCATTTACCTAGAACCCAGTACCAGTAATGAGCTAATACCCCATCAGTGCATTAGTCTTACTTTGTATAGTGAGACACAGACAGAAATAGCGTAACAATTGTTTCTATTTGTATGCCCCAGCTATTTCAGTTTACAGAGTGCAACTGAAAATGCTTTAATTCAATGTCCCCAAAACGTTAGAACTAGCATGGGGATGTGGTGGTGAAGCCTTGCTCACAATTGCCAAATTTTAAGAGCATTATAAGCACTCAGGCTGAGAAGCAAAGAAACCCTGAACCTGGAAAGAAGCCAATGAGGTCAAAAGTAAACGTGTATTTGATATGCATAGATGCAGATGTATGTTGTCCCAAGGCGGAGGAAAATGAAAGAACCAGAAGCATATTTCCAGAAATATTCATGATTTACTAGGTTTTCCCCTTGAGCTTATGAGAAGAGAAATCTGGGTCAGTGAGTTCAAACCATTCATTCACTGATTCACAAAACAAAACAAGGGCTTTGATATGACAGTTTAATTTGTTACAACATAACAAATGTAAGAGCAACTTTCTGAAAGCAAGATATCTATTAGCAACAAGTATATAGTAAAGCTTTAAAGTAAGAAATTACAAGAATGATTACAAGTAGTACAAAATTCGTATAGCAATAGCCAAAAGGAATTCTTTTATAACGCTTACGACATATTATTGAGCAACCTACTTGCCTCTCATCTCAATGATGTCACAGCTATGGGTTCAAGGGAATGGAGCTGCAGTTGATGACCTTGGAAGAGACATATCTCCTCATCACTGACATTTCGGCCCATTCATTTCCTTATTCTCCCAGGCCTAATCCATATAATGATGAGTGTGTAATGGTATGTGGGAATGACCTTGGGAGACAGGAGGAAGACCCCCAGACTGGACAATCAGCATGTAAAAGATGTCTCAGCCTGCAGAAGGAGGGAGGGCGTGGGAAGCATTTCAGAAAGGACCTTCCCTAGTTTTCCAGGGAGTAAAAGGAGACAAGGGGAGAAATACTTTCAGTCTTGCAAGATTCTGTTAATATAACCTTACAATAAAGATAAAGCTAGCACTCCTGGTTGTGCTTCTTGTCTTCTACCTTGATGCACTTACAGAATGTGAGTGCAAAGGAGATGGGAAATGCTACCATATTCTCACTTTTATTATTGCTGCCTTACATAACTTTCTTAATAGCAAAGTGGACACTAGCATGAGGACTGTCAAAAATTGCCAAGGCCAACTATATCTCAAGTTGTCATAAGGGGGTGCTGGGAAAATGTTTCAGTTAGCAATAATCATGTCTCGGATTAATCTCATTAGCTACAATACTGCCACTGCACAAAGTATTGGGAGCAATTCTACATGGCGCCAGGTTATGTATTTATAAGGATGTTTCTAAGTTAGAAGCTACCCAATCAAAATTTTAAAGGCTATAACCCATGTTCCTTATCCCACCCTTAACTGCCTAGTCCAGCTGGTATCAGACTGCATCTCTTTAGTGGCCCATTTGAGACACTGTTGCCTTAAAGACTGACTGAAGCAAATCTTGGGGGGAACATCTGTGGTCCACCTCAGCTTATTAGATTGATTTGAATTTTCCCTAAGAAGACAATTCAATCTTCATCTAGCTTACCGAAGCTTTTCTCTCCCAGCATTAGCTAGTCTCACCCTTGAAGCCATACTTACTGTATGAGTACTGATGGTGAGCAGGAGGGGGCCCCTATCCAGAGGGAAAAACGCATGCATACTATAGAGCCTTTGGACTTTCCTTCAAAGAAACTCAGAGTAGACTGGCCTTGAGTTTTGGGTTTATCTTTGTGGGTTTCCCATGGTCTTTCAGTTTGGCAGGATTTTCTGTCTACTAGAGTAGTTCAATAAACACTAGAGACCAAGATACCATCTCAGCGTGGTTCTTCGCTCTAAGATAGGACCCTTGCCCTTCAGTGGAGGATCTGGGATCTAGATCCCCAAGCAAGATAAAACCAACATTTCCCACCTCCATTACAGCTCAGTGATCAGCTCCCTGCTCCATTCCCAGACACTTTTATAACATTTCACATAGGAAACTCTTCACTTTTGGCCAAATCAGCAAATTATCTATAACGGCAACAACTGGTAGATACATCAATATCCCTGTGAATATTACACTATATGTTCCCATATAGAAGTCGAATCTCTTTTACATGTACTGCTACAGTGCTGTCTATACAATAAATGGAAGACAGGACTCATAACACCAGTTGTCAGAAATCTTAATTGCTCCTCTGAGCAGGAGGTTATCATTTTTCTCATAGGTGATCATAATTTTTAATGTAACGGCTTCCAGAAATCATCTGGGGCTTCCCTTACGCCATTAATTGCTTCCAGCTTTTTAATACAAGTTCTATTCTATTCTTTGCATTGTTTTATATTTGATGTAATATTATCTTCTTATTTAAATACTGGTCTTCGACTGCAACTAAATAAATAAATATACCAAGAAGAAATGTAGCTACCAATCGTACTTGAATAGTAATTAAGTGCTGAGTACCCTTCATCTGCAATGTCATTTCTGAATTTTTCCCAACTGAATTTCTTCTAAGGGTTTATGTTCTTGATTGCCTATCCTTGTTTCCAAGCATAGTAAGACACTGGAATTCTTTATTGTTCCATATTATTATATATTCTTGAACTGAGTGTGCAAAGATTGTTCATGAGCAATTTGCCAGAATTTTTACTTTTCCCAATACCATGTTATCAATAAACATATTTCCACTGGAAAAATAAGTGATTATGATATGACCATTAATATTATTTATTTTAGACATCCATACTTGGGTCGCAAAAATTTACTGCATACAGGGATACAGAAAACTCTGGCTCTTTGCTGCCATCTAGAGCTCATCTAGATCATTGCAGCCCATATATGATAATGCCCATGTACTTTGTATCAACTTGTCACCAATGTGTGTGTTGCATGCAGTTCTCTGCACTGATTTTTGTTTAAAGAAAACTAGTGTGAAGGTACAAAGTTTCAGAAATATCTAGATTGTTTTGTGTTTTAGTGATTAGAGAAACTCGTATGCACAGATGTAAAATACTGTAGAAAAGTGTTAATACAAGATTGGGGGTGGGGGATGGGTGGGACTGCCCAAACTGAGGCAAAGTAGAAATGCTGAAGCCTCCTTTTAACCTAGGCTGTTTTCTTTTGTTTCCACCTGGTTTGTTATCTTCCCATCTCTACCTTTCTTTTTGTTTCTTCTCTTTTTTTTAATGCCTTGTTTTTCATGTTTTAAATCATTGGTAAACCACCCAGAGTCACTGGGAGTTGGGTGTCATATAAATTTAATAAATAATAATAGTGCTACAGCTGAATCTCCTAGAACCCAGCCTTCTGCCAGGTTGGAGAAATCAACTTTTATCTCAAGATCTTGCATCAGGCTTTTCTTGCACCACTGGAGCTGCCATTACCAAGCAGTAGTAGAAGCAGTAGTAGGCTGCTATTGTGTACTTTGATATTTGCTTTTCTCCTCTGCAAAATCATCATCATCATCATCATCCTTTTCACAGTATGGGTGGACTGGAACCACTAATGTCAAAGACTGGATATTCATTATTCAAATGGGGAACTAAGTGCACTACGCTCTAGTGTATATTCATTTTGACTCAAAAAAAAATCCCATTTAGTTTAATGGTTTCTACATGTTTAGGGCTGATGCTTTAGGAGCTTGTTTTGTCCAGACCACTCTGAAATGAATGGAATGTATGTAACAACACAGAGATGCTGTTGCAGAACTTCCCATTCATTTCTATGGGACATGCAGAGGATTTGGCCCATTTATTAAATTGTAAGGATTATCCCTGACCCCATGCAATCTGTTCATGAATACTAAGACAAAGAAAGTTTAGAGAACCTTTTGAAATTAATGCATGTTATAGCACTTGGCAGACTCAGATGTTAATCTTTGTTGTGGAATAACTCTTTAAAAACTGGGGAAAATACTCCTGCTCAAATCCCAGGGATTTTACTAAAATAGATCAGTCTGATGCTAGATCTTTTGTTCAGGGCACCGTGATATGTGTTTTAATCGGGTCTTACATTTAAATTATCAGCCACATGCATTTTTTTCACTGTGAAGTCTAAATCCAGTTCTCTGCCACAGCTTTTATGACCTATATTAAGAGATTTATTAAGATACAGATCAATAGCATCATGTAACAGCAAAGGTGGCATCGTAGTACAATTGTAAGTCTGTAAGTAAATGATGTTCTATTACAAAACAACATCTGAAAGAACTTTTAAACTATAAGCCTCTAAGCACACACAAGCTTGAGACTATTTTACTTACCTATTGATTGGTAGTAAGGAGAAGAAAATTTGGCAGAACAACTTGGAGGAGCTGCTGCATTTATATTAAACTGTGTCTCCTTTTGTGTATAGTTCATAAATAAAATCCTGACCTGATCACAGGGGATGTGGATTTCATCTCTCAAAATTACATAAAATTTTAAATCAGCCAAGGTTGCTGTGTTCCAATTAGTGTGGTCCTTGTTGTCATTGTGCCTAAGTCTTAAATTATGCAGTGAAGCATAGGAGGTAAACTGCTAGCCAATGGCTAAATGGTGAAATCAGGCTATCCTTCTAAGTGCCTCTATAACTTGAAATAAGTACTGTTTTACAGTGTTTCTACATTTTCATGATATTCCAGAAGGTGGTGCTGAAAGACTAGTACTTTTCCCTGTGGTAGTAATTGTGCAAGTTTATATCGTTGTCATCTATGCTCATTTGAATCATGATATATCCAGTTTGCTGATCACACACACCACACGTGCAGAGAGAAACACTCCTTCCACTTCCTCTTCCTCTTCCTCTTCCTCTCCTCCTCCTCCTCCATGAATATGTTTCCAGACAAGTGATTCTGATAGCATACCTGCCAGTATATCAAGATGAGACATAAGGACATAGATTATTCAGCATTTGTTTATTTCCACTCTTCCTCCCTAGCACACATTCAGTCTCTCAAGTCCCAAGGGATAGATCCAACAAAGTATGACATTAGTAATTACATGTTATTAAAACATCATTTGCTACTAAGGAAGCAGTCTTCTCATGACCCCAAACCACGAAGTAGGTTGAAATAAACAAATAACAGCTGTCTATTAATTTATTTCTTCAGCAAAGGATCGTTACCTTGTCGTGGTGCTGGAGCTTGAACACCTCAATGATGCCATGAGCTAAACCATGAAGGGCCACCCAAGACGGGAAGGTCATGACAGAGAGGTCAGACTAAATGCGATCCCTGGGGAAGGTAATGGCAACCCACCCCAGTATTCTTGCTGTGAAAACTAAATGGATCAGTACAACCAGAGATACGTCGGTATACCATCGGAAGATGAGACCCCCAGGTCGGAAGATGGTCAAAATGCTACTGGGGAGGAACAGAGGATGAGTTCAGCTAGCCCCAGACGTGATGACGCAGCTAGCTCAAAGCCGAAAGGACGGCTAGTGGCCGACGGTGCTGGTGGTGAACGGCGAATCCGATGTTCTAAGGATCAACACACCATTGGAACCTGGAATGTAAGATCTATGAGCCAGGGCAAATTGGATGTGGTTATTGGTGAGATGTCAAGATTAAAGATAGACATTCTGGGTGTCAGTGAACTGAAATGGACTGGAATGGGCCACTTCACATCAAATGACCACCAGATCTACTACTGTGGACAAGAGGACCACAGAAGAAATGGAGTAGCCTTCATAATTAATAGTAAAGTGGCTAAAGCAGTGCTTGGATACAACCCAAAAAACGACAGAATGATCTCAATTCGAATTCAGGGCAAGCCATCTAACATCACAGTGATCCAAATATACGCCCCAACCACAAATGCTGAAGAAGCTGAAGTAGAGCAATTCTATGAGGATCTGCAGCACCTACTGGACAACATGCCTAAAAGAGATGTTATTTTCACCACAGGAGACTGGAATGCTAAGGTGGGCAGTCAAATGACACCTCGAATTACAGGTAAGTATGGCCTGGGAGAACAAAATGAAGCAGGCTGATAGAATTTTGCCAAGACAATTCACTCTGCATAACAAACACTCTCTTCCAACAACCTAAGAGATGGCTTTATACATGGACTTCACCAGATGGACAACACCGAAATCAGATTGATTACATCCTTTGCAGCCAAAGGTGGCGGACATCTGTACAGTCGGTAAAAACAAGGCCTGGAGCTGACTGTAGTTCAGATCACGAACTTCTTCTTGCACAATTTAGGATCAGACTAAAGAGATTAGGGAAGACCCACAGATCAGCTAGATATGAGCTCACTAATGTTCCTAAGGAATATGCAGTGGAGGTGAAGAATAGATTTAAGGGACTGGACTTAGTAGATAGGGTCCCGGAAGAACTCTGGACAGAAGTTGGCAGCATTGTTCAGGAGGCGGCAACAAAATACATCGCAAAGAAAGAGAAAACCAAGAAGGCAAAATGGCTGTCTGCTGAGACACTAGAAGTAGCCCAAGAAAGAAGGAAAGCAAAAGGCAACAGTGATAGGGGGAGATATGCCCAATTAAATGCAAAATTCCAGAGGTTAGCCAGAAGAAATAAGGAATTATTTTTAAACAAGCAATGCACGGAAGTGGAAGAAGACAATAGAATAGGAAGGACAAGAGACCTCTGCCAGAAAATTAGAAACATTGGAGGTAAATTCCAGGGAAAAATGGGTATGATCAAAAACAAAGATGGCAAGGACCTAACAGAAGAAGAAGAGATCAAGAAAAGGTGGCAAGAATATACAGAAGACCTGTATAGGAAGGACAACAATATCAGGGATAGCTTTGACGGTGTGGTCAGTGAGCTAGAGCCAGACATCCTGAAGAGTGAGGTTGTAGGCCTTAAGAAGCATTGCTAATAACAAGGCAGCAGGAGACGACGGCATCCCAGCTGAACTGTTCAAAATCTTGCAAGATGATGCTGTCAAGGTAATGCATGCTATATGCCAGCAAATTTGGAAAACACAAGAATGGCCATCAGATTGGAAAAAATCAACTTATATCCCCATACCAAAAAAGGGAAGCACTAAAGAATGTTCAAACTATCGAACAGTGGCACTCATTTCACATGCCAGTAAGGTAATGCTCAAGATCCTGCAAGGCAGACTTCAGCAATTCATGGAGCGAGAATTGCCAGATGTACAAGCTGGGTTTAGAAAAGGCAGAGGAACTAGGGACCAAATTGCCAATATCCGATGGATAATGGAAAAAGCCAGGGAGTTTCAGAAAAACATCTATTTCTGTTCTACGGACTATTCTAAAGCCTTTGACTATGTGGACCATAACAAATTGTGGGAAGTTCTTAGTGGTATGGGGATACCAAGTCATCTTGTATGCCTCCTGAAGAATCTGTATAACGACCAAGTAGCAACAGTAAGAACAGGCCATGGAACAACGGACTGGTTTAAGATTGGGAAAGGAGTACGGCAGGGCTGTATACTCTCACCCTACCTATTCAACTTGTACGCAGAACACATCATGCGACAAGCTGGCCTTGAGGAATCCAAGGCTGGAGTTAAAATCTCTGGAAGAAACATTAACAATCTCAGATATGCAGATGATACCACTTTGATGGCTGAAAGTGAAGAGGAACTGAGGAGCCTTATGATGAAGGTGAAAGAAGAACGTGCAAAAGCTGGTTTGCAGCTAAACCTCAAAAAAACCAAGATTATGGCAACCAGCTTGATTGATAACTGGCAAATAGAGGGAGAAAATGTAGAAGCAGTGAAAGACTTTGTATTCCTAGATGCAAAGATTACTGCAGATGCTGACTGCAGTCAGGAAATCAGAAGACGCTTAATCCTTGGGAGAAGAGCAATGACCAATCTCGATAAAATAGTTAAGAGCAGAGACATCACACTGACAACAAAGGCCCGCATAGTTAAAGCAATGGTGTTCCCTGTAGTAACATATGGCTGCGAGAGCTGGACCATAAGGAAGGCTGAGCGAAGGAAGATTGATGCTTTTGAACTGTGGTGTTGGAGGAAAATTCTGAGAGTGCCTTGGACTGCAAGAAGATCAAACCAGTCCATCCTCCAGGAAATAAAGCCAGACTGCTCACTTGAGGGAATGGTATTAAAGGCAAAACTGAAATACTTTGGCCACATAATGAGAAGACAGGACACCCTGGAGAAGATGCTGATGCTAGGGAGAGTGGAAGGCAAGAGGAAGAGGGGCCGACCAAGGGCAAGATGGATGGATGATATTCTAGAGGTGACGGACTCGTCCCTGGGGGAGCTGGGGGTGTTGACGACTGTCATGAAGCTCTGGCGTGGGCTGGTCCATGAAGTCACGAAGAGTCGGAAGCGACTAAACGAATAAACAACAAAATTAATTTATTTAACAGTAAATGGCAAATTATATAGCAGTAAAACATTCTGAAAAATGAGTCTGTGTTCATTGCTCTGTTGCTACCTTGTTGGATTAGACCAACTGCTTATAAGTGCTGGGCGAACTGGATATTAAACTCTTTGAACTTTCCACATTTATCCAATTCTTGACACGACCTACTGTATTTGCCTTTTTACATTATAAATCCATGTTCTGTATTTTTTTAAAAAAGCAAGCTCTGAATAAGAACAAGAAGTAATGTTTTATTTATTTCTTTATTTCTTTATTTCTTTTAAAAGGTCTTACAGGTAGTCCTTGCTTAACAATCATTCGTTTAGCGATGGTTCAGAATACGATGGTGCTAAAACCCAACTTGTGACTGGTCTTCACCCTTACGACCATTGCAGCGCACCCATGGTCATGTGATTGCAATTCAGGCACTTGGCAACCACTTCGCATTTACAACTGTCATGGTGTTCTGTGGTCCTGTGATCACCATTTTCAACCTTCCTAGCCAGCTTCTGGCAAGCAAAATCAATGGGGACTCGCATGATTTGCTTAACAACAACATGGTTCGCTTAATGACCATAGTGATTCACTTAACGGTCATTGCAAAAATGGTTGTAAAATCAGGTTTGATTCACTTAATGACCACATCACTTAGCAACTGAAATTCTAGTTCCAATTGTGGTTGTTAAGTGAGGACTACCCATATATGGAGCAATAAACACTGTTGGAAAGTTTTACAAAAGGTTCTTTAACAAGAAAGGCCAATCTAGACCATCAAGTAGTGAAATACTATTTCATTCTTTCAATGAAGATTAATAAATAAATTAAGATCTATTTACATATAAATGTAGCAGAAATAAAAATAAGACTTAATTCATCTTCCTGAGATCTAGGAATTAAAAAATAATAATCACATCTACTTTTTTATAAGAAGGAAACTTTCAGACATAAAACTTTATTTTTATTTATTTAGTTTAGGGTTTGATTTATTAATTTATTTTAGAGTTTGATTTATTTATTTAGGTTTGATCAAAATCTAAACTTGGACAGGTCCCTCCAGTTTCATCATAGGAATTATAGTAGAAGATTTATATCCTCTCTGAAGTTCATTCTGCTCTATAGAAGTCTAGGTCATCCAGATAGAATTTTGCCGAGGAAATGGCACCTGAAATTCCATTCAGTTGTGATACCACCTTTTCCTGTATGTGTTTCATTATGAAAAGCACATATAATATAAATTCTATTATCAAAAACCTTATATTTAAGATGAGAGAATAAGCATGTTCAAATTTCCACTCATGCTTTCAACATCATAAAATTGGAAAATAAGATTTTATTTTGCATGCTCTGTCAAAAAACAGCTGTAAGGGCCTTGTTCAGACATGTATGACAAAATGTTGTCTGTCTGTTTTTTCACTGCTATTTAAGATCACCTTTGGGCTGGGAAAGGATTTCTCTCAGTAGTGGTTAAAGGCACCAGGCTAGAAACCAGGAAACTGAGAGTTCTAGTCCCACTTTAGGCATGAAGCCAACTGGATGACCTTGGGCCAATCACTCTCTCTCAGCCCTTGGAAGGAGGCAATGGCAACCCACTTCTGAAATCTTGCCAAAAAAACTGCCAAGGCTAGTCCAGGCAGTCACCAGGAGTCAAGACAGATGGACGGACAGATGGAAGGAAGGAAATTATTTTATACGATGTTCCAGTGAAGTTATTTCAATAAAAGCATTTCTACCTCCCAATGAGCCTTGATGGATACATTGAATTAATAGTGCACTACTGAATGATAGATACATTCAATTAATATTTTTGAATAGCTAACAGAAAGCCTTTCTCTTTTGCAGAACTGCCAGATTGCTGATTTTACTGTCTCACTGCTTTCTTTAATTATATTATTATATATCACGAGGGGTTCTTATTTGTTTTATTTATCTGGCTGTAAGCCACTTCGAGGACCTTATGCATGAAAATGAGGATCCATAGAAAACAAGATGGTTTTTTTTTAAGGATCAACCGTAAAACTGGTAGCAGCAAAAAAGATGGTTTGGGGCAATTTTTACCTTCTCTCATTCTAACTTTCAAGTGGAAAGTTCTATGTCTTAGAAAAAATTGACACCCCCTCCTCAAAGCAGGGAAGCAAGTTTGTGGCCCCTAACCACTCAGATGTTGCCATCGCTGTTTCTAAGCACCAAAATAAGACCAGGAGATAAGGCTAGATATTGTAGTGTTTGGCTCATATGCTATTACATTAAAGAAAACAACAGCTAAATTATCTTAAATTGATTCATTTACATTCTAAATACACAAAATTAGTTACTTGTAGAGTTAAACCATTAGTGATGGTGCAGTGTGCAATCACTAATTTACATGTTTTAAAATTAGTTTACTTTCTATGGTGCTTTTTGGTCTGACATTCAGATGAGCATCATGTGTTTTCAGGCACAAACGAGACAGTTGTAACTGTTTACATTGTTTTCTGTTTGTACTTAGGACTGAAGCTATGTTAAATGAAGCCTACAGTCAGCTGTTATATTATTATGACTCATTTTAAGCTATGAAAGCAGGTGCAATTACATTTTCCAGAGCAGACAGAAATGTTTTCCTTTCCACGTAGACTGGAATGCTGCTTGGTAAGATTCCTGTTGGATTTTGTTGACTCTTTAATTATATAAATGTTAAGGTGTCAACAGCACTATCTGGATTTCTAAGAACCAGAAGAACTCAAGTGAGTAAATAAAAAAGGTTGTCTCAAGGAGGAAGCAGCCTCATCCATTTCCATGACTCATAAATTGCAGGACAGAATGGAACCCCAGTAGTATCTCTTCCTCTCTTTTCAACCAGTGTGAAATAATTGAATACATGTAATTAATGATTATTACAGAGCCAGTTGGGTATAGTGGTTAAGGCACCCAGTTAAGAAACTGGGAGATTGTGAGTTCTAGTTCTGGCTTAAGCATGAAGCCAGCTGGGTGACCTTGGGCCAGTCCCATTCTCGCAGCCCTAGGAAAAAAGAAGGCAATGGCAAACAACTTCTAAAATCTTGCCAAGAAAATTGCAGGGACATGTCCAGGCAGTTGCCAGGAGTTAACACTGACTCAAAAGACCAGAACAAAAAACAAAACAAAACATACGGAAGATCCAGTGCTTTAATTTATGCTCAATGCACACACTGAGTTCCCATTGTTACTACATAGAAAGAACTGTAGTTCCCTTTGGTCAATACCATGAAATGTCCCCACGTTTAAACAGGTTTCATTATCATTTATTTAATGATAATGTCCAAAATAGAAGGAACATAGCAGAAGTGAGAATAGCAAAACTGAAACTTCATAGGGATTTCTTTAAGGTTTTAAGCCTCACTTAACACTCAGATAAAGCTAAGAAACAATAACATAAAAACGTGGGTATGACCCGAGTTCAATCCCAGCAGAAGCTGGATTCTCTCTGGGTAGCCGGCTCAAGTCGACTCAGCCTTCCATCCTTCTGAGGTCGGTAAAATGAGCACCCGGCTTGCTGGGGAAGGTGACAACCGGGGAAGGCAATGGCAAACTACCCCACTATAGTTTGCCAAGAAAACATCGCAAAAGCGGCATCCCCCCAAAGGGTCAGACATGACTCGGTGCTTGCACAGGGGACCTTTCACCTTTCACATGAAGATGTGTGCAGACTTCAGTTTAAGCATACCCCTATAGTCATTTTGGTTTTGCACCTGTATCACTGCATCAGCCAGTCAAATCTATCACGCTTTATCTTGGAACTTTTTCAAGTTGTCAGATTTATATAAACTTCTAATTTTACTCATTTGGAAGTAACTCAACAGAATATTTAATGCTGAAGCTCCATTTACCAATGCTAAGCATTAGTATATATTTGGTGGAATTTACTCCTCTTGGGAAAATAAAGAAAAAAGTATAATGTATTAAGATTCACAACAATATAATAAAAATGAGAAAAAAATCAGCAAATATGAGATGTGATGTATGTTACTATATTCTTCTTGTAGAAGTAAACACCATTTATGCCCATTTGTTACTGTCTCTAGAGACTTAAGTGGGATGATAATAGTTTATACTCCTTGGAATAGACTTTTCCAGAGAAGCCAAATTACAAAAATATCTTTTTACGTATTTTTCCAACAAACCACTGTATTTTAAATTGAGAAAGTAGTACCATCTGGTGGATGATGAAAATAAAAATATCACCTCTCTTTTTGAAAGAAGTTATTCACAGTACATTTCTTTGCTCATCACTGTGCTTCACGGTTGTTGTCCATTATACCAAATAGGAAAAGTATAGTGTTCTTCCTGATGTTTAAACAAATGTACTAATATTTTAGAAGAGCCCAGTCCTATTTCAGCTTAAATCATTTGTACCTCCCTACATTACAAATCTTTTGTAATGCTATGGCTTTACAAGTCCACCATGGCTCTCTATGTCCATCAGTGATACGCAGTCCATGAACCATTGATCTTTGACTCCCAGACTGCACTGTCAAAATGGCCACATTTTCAAGGTATAATTTTGGGCTATAGGGGGAGGCCTTGGGAGATGAAAGAATGTTTTGTCTCATTGATGATTTTGGCTCCCATTCTTACTCTAAAAAGAAGCGGTCTGAAAAAAGTTGAGAAGTGCGTAACCCAGCACAGGGTTAATGGGTTTAAATATATTTTTATATTAAACCCACTTCATTCTACCTCCAGCCTTTAGTAAATATACTTTTGACCTGACTGTAAATATATTAATCTGCAATATAGCAATAGGTCTCATTAACTTGCAAAGGAAAAAAATGATTCAGGGCTATTCACAGCTGCTCTGCAGAGAATACATGGAACGACATTCTAAACATGTTCACTCAGTCGATATCAAGGTACAGTAGACACAACACATTGACTGGGAAATCAGCCCTGATCTGATAATAGCACTATACCCATTGCTTTACAGGTTTTGTATAGAATTGTGATTTGTCATTATTGTATTATAAATAGGGAGTTAATAATTTATCTAAAATATTTACATTTAGGATACAAATGTATCCTCTTACATTTGGTTCAAGTTTTCTTGAATCTGCTTTAAAGATTTAATTCACATATTGGAAACAAAACCCATTTAATGTAATGCATTATTTCTGAACAGACCTATAGGTGGCAAATGAAGAATTTCTGACAAGCATTCCTGGGCTGTTGAATACATAATACTGTTTCTTGTGATAGGGCAGGATTTTACTCCTCATGTATGCTTAATTCTGCAATATTACAGAAAAAGCAAATATTTTTAATTGGGTACAGAAATGAACATGTTTAAAATATCTCCAGTAGTCATAGCTTCTTAGCCTTTCCAAGACCTAACATAAACTACAAAAAATTAAGCAAAATATGCCATATATGCAAGGGTGATTAGTTTCCATAATTTGTGCAGAGTATACAGTCCAAATCCTCTGGCCCAGAATTTGGATGAGGCCAGTAGTTAAGGTACAGGGCACAGGTTCTTGTAGGTTCATTTTCAAGTATCTCCACAAAGTTCTGGAGATGTTCACTGCCTGAAATTCAGGACTGCAAGCATCACTCAATGGATGATTGCTCTATACCCCTCCTTTCTACTCAGAGATCATGGATGAATATGAATAGAACATAGAGTTGTAGGCCACGATAAAACAGGGCCCCAAACTGCAGGATTTCTGAGTTTGTACTAGGCCATTCCACGTATCTCCAGAAGTTGCAGCATCTGGCTGACCTTGGCTGTATTCAGAAAGGTCAGAGTCAGGGCTGGTCCTTCGGAGTCCTCTTTTCCTTCAGAAAATATAAGGGCTTTATCCAATATCAGATAAACCCATAAAAGTAGCTCCCTAGAACTATGCTCATTAAATACTGATTCTTCGTTCTCTCAAATATATATATACAAAGCAGTCTTTGTAGTACTGCTTCCATTACCTAATTGTTTCACCCTAACTACTTCACTCAACACAAGATTTGCTGTTACATCAAATCAAAATATGCTGCTGCAACCAATTCCTAATTTCACTGTATCTGATATTTGTATACTGTAATTTGCAGTATATAGAGGGGTTGCATCCCCACTCCTTTTAGGTTAAGCTCGGCTGCCTCCAGTACCATAATAAACAATCTGTGCTTCAGTGGAATTGTGTGCCGGTCTCTGGTTTAAACAAGCTCTTGGGGAAAATTTGTGAGAGGGATTTCTACTACGGAAAGATAAGAGAGCAGCCACTATGCATCCTCTAATCTGCTGCATTTTACTAAAGATATAAATTCTATAGATATTTAAGAATAATTGCCGGAATGTTGGAATCCTCTAAAAGGCCATAATTATATTCTTCTATCCTATAGCATGGAATACATACTCTAAAGTTAATTACCAAATCAAGTATAATAAAGAAATACAAATCAATTTTCTATTGATTTGTATTTCTTTCCTCCATAGAACCAGAATAACAATATAGATATCTCCTTGATGTCACCAGGTGTCAAGGTTGACTTGACTTTACATCTTTCCACTCACTATGCTTCCTCTTATCCTTTTTCCTTTTTCCTTTTTCCTTTTTCCTTTTTCCTTTTTCCTTTTCCTTCCTTCCTTCCTTCCTTCCTTCCTTCCTTCCTTCCTTCCTCTTTCCTTCTTTCCTTTTTTTCCTTCCTTCCTTCCTTCCTTCCTTCCTTCCTTCCTTTCCTTCCTTCCTTCCTTCCTTCCTTCCTTTGCAGTTTGCAGCATAGCCTGAATTAACTCAGGTAACATGCAAATGCTGCAGCTAAGTTTTACACATTTTTGGATCAAGTTCCATTCTGATGATTTTAAATCATGTTGATTTATACTTTCTCACCTCATCCAAGCTTATAAGCAGGTAAACAATTTCTAGTGCCAAAGAAGACTTCAAAACAGAAGATTACTGTTGAAGCACTTTGGCGCAACCACAAATATGAAGCAAGAGAAAACTCTCCACAAATTTTTTTCTCATCTCATCTCATTTCCTGCCTGCACTTGCCTTAGAAAAAAGAAAGAAAGAAAGAAAGAAAGAAAGAAAGAAAGAAAGAAAGAAAGAAAGAAAGAAAGAGAGGGAGAGTTACTGTACCTTCTACTATAGAGTTTCTGTCCTGGTTAAAAATGAAATGTTGGGAATTGCAGTTGGCTACTAATTAAGATTAGAACTTTTCCTGTTGTGAAGCAGAAATAGTACTAACCACAATTTATTACTTATTTCCCTTTCTCCTCAGTGGCAGATGGAAAATCAGATCATGTAATTTAATGAAACAACTGTATTAATATTTCTTCCTTTATTGGGAGAATGGTGATGGTATAATCTTCACTGACATGTTTATTCTGGATACTCTGAAAAGCTGAAGGTAGAAACCTAAATTATCCACATGCCTGCTGATGGGCCATAAGTAGAAGCTGAAACACTGCCCTTTGTTCCACTGCAGGAGAAATTGCTTTCAAATCTTCTGTTATAAAACTTTGGCAGGAGAATATTGTCAAGTGCAGCTTCCACTATCAAAGATCTCAGTATGATAGCATAGGCTTGGTTGGCCCTGAAATTCTAACTGTATGTTACATTAAGGAAGCAATGAGTAATCATATCGCTGATTTTCAAAAATTATGAACCAGGGTGCAAAAGAGAAAATGTAAGCCCACAGGAAGGGGAAAGGTCAAAATAGAGAAAATAGTGGTCACAGCAGTACAATCAAATCCCCACCCCTTTGAATTTGTGAATGACACTGATGGATGTACAAACTTGGATAATGCTGTTATGACTGCCAGCTTCCCTATTTTGACCCCACCTCCCATAGATGCTACTGCCTTTGTCAGTTGTGATATTGACAAAAATCACCACACCCTGAAGGTACAGTAATTTATTATTTTTTTCTAATGCTAATTGACATACAGTAAAAGGTGTGGTATGTTCCTTGGCAACTGGAGGAGTTCAGCTAACATTCCCTGAAGGGATAATCACCTTCTTCTATGCCTAGTATTTAATTACATTTTTTTATTCACAGGATGTTTATTTATTTGTTATACTTATATCCTGTATTTCCTTCAAGAGATCAAGGCAGCATGCAGCATCCATCACAACAGTAACAAACCTGTGAGATAGATTGGGAGGAGAATGAATGGGCAAAAGTCATCTAAACCTGGATTTTCCCAGTCAGTAACCACTATGCCCCACTGGGTCATGAAGTTAGGTCTTGAGTTTCTTTCTGTTTTGATCCTTCAAGACTCACCTCCATCATTTAAAGATTATGTCTAAATCGCACAACCTTCCCTAGCAACTGATTGAATTTTCTGACTACGTCATAAACCATTTCCTCTTCACCAGTCTCAATAAAGCCCAACTTCCACCATTCAGATTGTCTTATCATGGTTGTAAGTAATGGTAGTAATAATGTTTATTCGGTCAATGAGCAGCAACATGAAATTAATAAAAATAGCACATAAAATCAAAATAAGTCAAATGAGTACAATTATATATAGGCAGCTGTAAATTAAAACAATTATAATATAATCTATAGATCCCTTTTACAGTAATGACATATTTATTTACCTAACTGTTAATAGGTCCAATATGTTAATACTATATCGTAACACTATATTGTAAAATATCTCCTCAAAAATGTATTAAAGGATCGCTAAACAAAATATTGATAAAATAGAAAACTAAGCAAAAATCCCTACTTCTTTAACTGGTGATTGTCTTTCATAGTCAAAGCCCTTTGTCAAGCTAAATGTCTGGTTTCTTCTTCTATATTTCTACTTCCAACTTCTGAGTCTCTAGTTTCCCATCTATTGATGCTTTCCAGCCTTCAACCCTAACAGGCACTGGCAGTTCTTTTGGACTGGCAACCCCTGAACCCCAGGATTGGACTGTTTGATTATTAGTTTCTGCTGGATCGTGATATAGGTGTACAAAAGAGGAAAGAAAAGCTTAGACAACACACTAAATTAAAAGAATTCAGATCTAGGAAGCACTGCTGAATGAACAAGATGTAGACAGAACACTTTGCATAATTTCTTATAGGACATTCCTCTTATAGAATTAGAGATAATAACTTAATACTCTTGGTTGGCTACTACCAAGGAATAGAAGGAAGTGTTCAGAAAAGGGCAGAGAACATCCATTTCTTACAAGTCATTCCCCAATCTGTTTTCAAGCTGGTCTGTCCCACTATGTGGGGACAACAAGTACCAGGTTAAAACACTCCGTATATCTCGACTGAGGAAGATGAAAATTCACAAAATTCACAGTAGCTGACATTTGTCATGAGAAGCAAGCAGGCGTGTGATAGAGGAACTACTCATCCACTCACATAGATGAAATTATATAGATCATGCAGCAGTATTTCCTACATAATATTGTGTTGAAATAACATTACACATAGGATTGGTATAGGGCTGGCTCTATCATTAGTCAGATTGAGGACACCACCTGAGACAGCAGATCTAATATGTCAAGAAATCAGCAATCACTTGTTGTTATATTGCTGTATTTTTAATCTCAGGGACCAAAAGTTGTGGAATGTTCTGCCTCAGGTACCAAAGATAACTTTACCACCTTCAGTTATTAAGCATCCTGATGCTTTGTGAGGATGTATTTGCTTTTCTATCTCAGGGAAACAAGTTTTCTACTGGCTATAGCAGATGTGCTACATCCCTAGTGGACCTAATCAATGATCTACCTCTACCCTTAGCTCTCTCCAGATGTGGCTATCCCTGGGAATTCTGGGAGATGTCCTCCACACATCTGGAGGAAGCCCAAGCTCTCCAAAACATGGCTCACAAAAAGCAAGATTTTGTATGTGGACACTTCCCTACCACAGCCCAAAGGAGAGAAAATACTAAGTTTCTGTACAGTTTTATTACTCTTATCCAATATGATTAATAAAACTTAAACAAAGATCTTTATTAAAGTGATAATTCTGTCACTTACAGAATACTGTAATAATAACATATTGAGTAACAAAGACCTTTATTAAAGTGATAATTCTGTCACTTACAATGAGAATATGGATTTCTCTCCAAGTATTAAGCCAACTGTTAGTTTCCTTGGGATTCCTTCCATATGGTGAAGGTCTGCTGTTTTATGATTTTATCTACCAGAAAATCCTTGAAGGAAAACAGTCATGATATGCCCCTTAAAAACAACCCAAACATCACATTGCAAAATTAGACAAGCCACATTTTACAATGACCTCACATTTCATTAAAATAGCAACGTTGTCATGTAGTGGCTGAAATACATTAACTGTCAAAACAGAATGCCTGAGCAATATAATCAAGCAGACAGTAAATTATCAACCAGTCTGTAAGCTGTAAAGGGAGCGCATGTTCTTTTTGCATATGTAAGGTATGTTCGCAATTGTCTGAAACTCGCTGCCTCACTTTCTAGTGCAGTGTTTCTCAACCTTGGTAACTTTAAGATGTGTGGACTTCAACTCCCAGAATTCGTCAGCCATCATGGCTGGCTGGGGAATTCTGGGAGTTGAAGTCCACACATCTTAAACTTGCCAAGGTTGTGAAACACTGTTCTAGTGTCTCCACAGCCAGAACCAAAAAAGTCAGATGGCATTCCCAACTTGATAAACTTCCTTTGGCATTTTGCTCTCCCTCTCTATCTCAACCGTAAACTAATTCCAAATCAGTGAAATACTTGAATTATCTTGAAACAGTTGAACATGACTGTTAGGTTGATGAAATAAAGGACATATTTATGGCAGAATGCAAGCCTATTCTTTAACATCTTGCCCTGCAGGAAGTGGGTTGACCAAGACATAATCTGGACCCAACCCTGTTTTGATCTCCAATACATGAGTCAGCTGCTAATTATCTACTAGGTAAAAAGGCAATGATTAAATGAATCGGAAGTATAGCTGGTTCTCAGAATATTTTTATTTCTGTAAAAAAAATTCTGAGATATTTATTTATTTCCCTTCCTCCCACATCTGCAGATGGTAGTCATTTTTTTCTCACATACAGAAACACATTCACAGAGAAACATATTCCCATCTCTCACTCTAGCAGAAAAGAAAAAAAAAAAAAAAGGCTTGGTTGAGATCAGTTAAAGGGACTGGGTAGCCCCACTGGGAAAGGAAGAAAAAAGGGGGAACTAGTTGGAAAAGAAACAGATGTGTGATATAAGTGGAATCAGAAAGCAAATACAAATTATTTTTTATTTACTTTTATTTACTTAAAGAATTTATAAGGTTGCTTCATTTAGAATTTGTAACTCTGGGCAGCATACATTAATTAAATAAATATTTCATTCAGAAAATTCTGTTTAGAGTGTGTTAGACTCCCCAGATAATGTACAGAACTTGAAAGGATGGACTTCAAATTTTCTCTGTTGGAGATGCAAAAAATTTGAAGGGTCATTGACCCATATGATGTGGTCGTCGGAACTTTTAATGTACATAAGTCAATTTATGGAGAAATCCCTCAATGTTAAAGATGTTTATTATTTTTATCCAATCTTTATTATTTTTTTAATAAGTAACTCAAGGCAGTGAACATACCAAATACTCCTTCCTCCTCCTATTTTCCCCACAACAACAACCCTGTGAGGTGGGTTGGGCTGAAGGAGTGTAACTGGCCAAGGTCACCCAGCCAGCTTTCATGCCTAAGGAGGGACTAGAACTCACAGACTCCTGGTTTCTAGCCAAGCACCTTAACTATTATACTGTATGCCAAAACTCTGGAATCTGACTGTCTATGGATTACAGGCATGGAGATGGCCCGAAGATTTATACTGAGAAATTGGAAAAGTGATATTGTTTGAGACATAAAGGATTGGCTCCTGTAACTATGTAACTTATCCATTCAAGAACAGGCAACATTTTCTACTACTCAAAGGAGGAATCAGTGTGTATTTCTTTGATATAGATTTTATGATATTTTACAATAATACAGTAGTATTATTGTAAAATATCATAAAACCTATATCATATACATTGGATTTTTTTTCTTTTTATCTGATTGTAATATAGTATTATATGGTATTTTCTGTAAACCAGTAACTATCTATAAGATGTTAGATCTTTAGTTTTAACCCTAACCCATTAGTATTGTAAATTGTTAAATTTGGTTAAGGTCTTTAAGGACTTGGGAGGGGGGGTGTCCTTTTTTGTTTTGTTTGAATTTTTTTTCTGTTATTATTCTGTATTTTGGTGCTGTGTTTATACTTTGCAATCCTCTACAAGTAAAGAATAACGTTTGGGGGAAGAAAAAAAAAATACAAATGGACCAATATAACAAATCACCATGAGTACATTACTGAGGCTGGGTATAACAAAGACTAAATTTAACAGCTGAACAGGGTCATCTAACAACTTCGTCCAATTCATAGGAGAAGGTCCTCACAGCTCTATGAAGTTGTCACCATCTCTAGACAGTAAAGAAGATGACTGTGATGGAGATTTTAGGGGAGGAAGAAATGGCTCAGACAGAACCTCCTTAATTCCCAGGTGTATGGGGTGTTAGTAGTGGGGCAAAATTAGACTTGCAAGATTGATGTCAGCCCTGCTATGTATACCAGGCCAAGAAAGTAACTCCAAAGGAAAGATTAAACTACTTTATTATACTGTCTATAGTAACAGAATCTTGCAATTGTGCTCTTTTTATTTATTTAACACCTAGTGGATAGATATGTCTTGACAATAGTTCCTCCTCCTGCTTATATTCTTAGCTTTTGAATCTTTTGCTTTAAGGATTAAGGCTAAACTTTTTAGGACACCACCCAGAAGCATCAGAACACTCCAAGTTCACTAAAGCACTTCCATTACAAAATCGGTCTACTGCTCACTGACTAGCAGTGCACATCTGAAGAGTAGCCATCACTAATGCTGATGGGGAGAGAAGCCTGATGGTAAAATACAATCACAACTTCTACTGATACCATTATCTGCTTAGCTTACTTGAATCCAGATATGCTATGTTTTTTTGTGAAGATACAGTCATTCTTACTTTTTAAAGAACACATTAAACCTCTAGACCAGCTTAAGAGGCAGAAAAACAAAGTAGTTCCTAATAATGACTATATCTCCTTCAACTTGCTGTAAATTAAGTTGTCTGCATCAGCTGGATGTGAATCACCTGCATAAGTGATGCATATGTCTTTAATCAGTCATTTTCTACCAAGTGTTTACAACAACAGAAGTGGCAAGTTACTTAAAACTAATAAAAGGAAACCATAAAACATCATTTAGGAAGGCTTGGCTCCTGGCCAATATTCTTGCAGACGTTTTCTAATTAATACGTTAAAGTTTGCATGCAATTTGGGGCTATTTTAATTCTACACAGAATGACTACCGTGGCTGTAAAACACACAAAAACTGAGTTCTCCTAATTTCTTGGACTGTAGCTTGTAATATGCTAAATGCAGTAATAACATAAAAGGCTACCCTGATTTTCTAGAAACATCTTCTTTAACAGCCACTTCCTTCTGAAGCCAGCATATGGTTTGAGAGTTTTCCTAGAACTATCTGAAAAGGCCTTTTAACACTGTGTCTACAGGGACTGCTGCTGGATCCATCTGGTCTTTGAACTCATGGGCTGGTTCTTGTAGGGAAAAAGGGCCTTTGCTCTGAAATGCTGTAGCTGTTCTAGTTTTATAAACAGATCCATGCTTATCCATCTCCTGCATGCTCACCATCAGCAACTATTAGGGCAATCGATTTGAATGATGACTGAAACCTTGCATTTAGCAATCCAAGGACACTGTGCCAGCTTTAACATTTGGGTTGTTATGGACTTAGCCTTTAGACAGTTCAAGCAAAATTTTCAACTTTAAAAATGTAACTGCTCTAAAACAATTCTACTGGATATGTGGGTTCAAATAAACTAAGGACACACTTATCTCTCTAGTATTGTATGGGGTATCAAAAGTAGCTAAGGCTGCAGAATAGGTGAGGCTACCAAAGACTTAAAATTTCAGTAATGGTCAGTGCAACATCTCTTTCTAGCATCAGCTACCTGCTTGGCCAGACAGTCACTTATTTATCAGATTTCTGCCCCAAAAGGAAGGCCTTCTGTTATTGCATCACCTGTGGATAAGCAGACTCCTCAACCTGAAGGAAAATGTAGTTGATGCAACCACTTTGCTTTTTCTCTTAATTCAGGCCATTAAACACCTACTGAAGCATATAGAACCACAAGCTCAGACAAGCCAGAGTTGGAAGCTTGCCCTTGCATTTCAGTGTCAAGTTTCAGCCCAGGACATTTTAATCTAGTTTTTGGCTGCAGCTCTGTGATTATTTGACACCCCAAAATTACCAGCATCTGACACCTGCTTATTTGAGGTCTATATAAAATGAACAATTCACTTCACAGTTGCTTTTCATGGACAGAGGTGAGTGCATGTGACACAAACTTCTAAAGTACATTAGCTTACCTGGCAACAGAATGGGCTTCTCTGCAGCAAAGATACTCTTAGCCCAAAGGAATAGAATAAAAACATTAGGCAAGAGGTAAAAACCCAAACAGGTTGCAAGCATCAGTGGGTATCTCTACCATTAATCTCAGAACATTTAACGAAAAAGTGCAAAGTGTGTTTTATGCTGGCTGTTTTCAAATCTCATGTTTAAAGTACCAAAATATTCAAGGCCTCATTGTTTGCATTTGGCCAGAACCAATATCCTGTTATTTCATCAGAGTAACTACCTCATTTGAATAGAACAACCACCCTATGATTTGAATGAAGTATCAGCCCTCTCTTGTTAAGAAACGTCCTGCTAAAATCCATATTCTGTCTGATGCTTCAGTAGCATACCTGTCAGCACCTGATCATTCGAGCATTCACACAATCGCAGTCAGGAGGCTGGGATTCCTTTAACTGTTTTAATGAAGCATAATGAATGGTACAGAAGGCAAGCTGCGAATAAAGATTTCCTGCTCAAACCTAACTTAAAACTACATTCCCTTAGTTAGTCCCCTTTCCCATGAAACCATGTCACTCCCCCTCCCATCCAGATGGTATTCCTGGCATATCTCAACCCCGTGTCCTTGATGTGCTCCATAGCCATAATAAACCACTTCACACTCCAACTTCACACCCCCTCCCATCTGGCAACATGGGAGAAGGAAATGATGGGAGATGCTCCGATAAGGGTTTCTGTGAAACCTTTGATCGGGGAATCTGACAATACCTAACTAGGTAACATCCTGATTTGATATTAAGGAATACCTGAATAACTTACGCTGGGGGAAGAAGATCTCATCACTGATCTGAAACATCTTCCATTATTGTCTCCATTGGGCCTGGGGAAAAGATTTCTCAGCCTGAGGTGAAAGACAGACTACAGTAGCTGGAAGAACTGGCTGTATTATGCCACTGATATTCTATTTAATCAGAGAGAGAATTTGCCATGCTGACATCTCAGCTACTTTCTTATTAGGCTGTTACTGAGTTCTCTAACCATTGGATGTTCCCGGGTAGAATAGAAAACTGGTGCTAGTAATCTCTGTTTAAAGTATATTGTTGCTAACAGCTTATAGGGGATTCTCTGAAACCTTGATTTTACCAGAGAAATTGAAGACATTCTATTATTAAGAGTTGTATTAGACTGAAGGAGTCTATGAAAGAATGCCTTCCAATAAATCTCAGTTGTTCTCAACAATGCGAAGCACATTAAATACTAATGTCCAGTGTTCTTGCTGCTGGTTTTATAGAATTAATATTAATGGTGATGGGGAGTGTTGCATGAGGAACTCAGTGCACCAGGAGAAGTTTGATTCTTTTCCCCTCTGCTACGATCCTTATGAAAACCTTCCATTTCCCAATACGGCAGTTAGTGTTGGGAAAAGTCTAATATGGTACTGTAAGTTGGCTAGGGCATCACACACTGTAGCTCCTATCCCATTATTTGTTCCCATTTTGGATTAGGGATGCTAGTGCTTCATAGCATACCTCTTTTCTTCCAAGTTTGAAATCTGGTAAAAAAAATAAAATAAAATTTGGTAACTTGTATAATCTTTCAGGCACCGATTATCTAACAGGCCCATTTAAACAAAAGAATATATGCTGGTAGAATATTGAATTTTGAAATCATTTCTGAAAAGCATGCAACAGTCTTTTCCTTGCTTGTGAGTGCCAGTGCTTTTAATGGGACTTATTCCCTGGTAGGTATGACAGCCAATATACTATAGTGGTTAAGGTGTGGACTAGGAGCAGGGAAACCAAATCCTCATCTTCCATAGGCAAGCAAGTCAACTGAGTGACCTTGGGCCAGTCACTCCCTCTTTGTCATAATCAGAGTTTGGCTCTGTGGCAACCAGGTGAAAAATACAAGGCCTTGTCACATCATGCATTGATATTTGCTTAAAGAACTCAGTCCAAAAATAAATGGGCCCTGCAACCAAGTGGGACAAACACTAAGACAAACCTCCTGGTGGGTACATTTAAGACTGCAACTTAAGCCCTGACATAACTTTTCACAAAAGAATTAGAATTCATTGTTTTTACATAAATATGCATTGAAACTGGTCATCTGTTCAAACAGAATTTAGAACTGATTTCATAGCAACAACTTTTTGCCAGTTACATTGTAGTAATGTTCCTGAAATTGGGGGGGGGGGGTTGGTGGACTGGGGGGTGTGTGTCTCATAATCTGTTTTTTCCCAAAGTCTTCTTCCAGGTCATATAACATATGATTCAGCACTATCTCCAGGTACACAAATCTACTTAACATAGATTTCAGTTCCAGGAGTTCTCTTCCTTTGCATTACACTACATTGAATTCACTCCAAAGTATAACTATTATTCTATTAGTCTATTAATCGATCTGTATTTTGTAAATGACAGAGAAAGAACTGAAAACCTATTAGTATAGTAGCAGTATTCAAAGCATCCTTCTGAATCCTATAATCATGTTAGCAAGAGTTTGGCCCATAGCCCACTTCATAAGAAGAACTGTCCTGGAGTTAAGAAGGTATCTTTTGTCGAGCAATTCAGTTGTTTTGGGGAACAAAGAGAAAACAGTTAGAACAAGAGGGAAGTTAACCTGGTCTTCTTCATCAATTGCTAAGATTACATTACAGTACTATCTCAGATGTCATTCCCTTGGTAAAGATTTTGCCCTGCGTTGTAGGGGCTATGATGCAGAATTATGTCACTAGAAAAGTTTCCCCTTAATCTGATAAAACCATATTCAGGACAAAAGATTGTATTGTTCTGGAAAGGTACCACTCTGCCAGGATCACAGCCTTTTTTAATTTTCCTTTTTTAAAAACCTGATGCCTGGAGTAAGTTGCTATATGGGGCAAAACAGGATTAGAAAGAATCCCAGCAAGATGTAGATACTATTTCTTCTGAAGCATTTGGGTTGCAGAATCTCTCCATCTTTAGTTCTGGAAGGGGTGACACTGCTCCTGAAAGAGCAGGTATACAATCCTTCCAGATTCGTGGTTCCTGCTAGAATAGCAGATGAAGGCTGTGGCAAGGTGGGCTTTTGTCCAGCTTAGCTGATGTGCGAGTTGAAGCCTAACAATGGCTTGGGTTGGGTCCTTTCTAACTTTAGGACCATTTGTACAGTCTGCCCACCTACTCCAAGGTGGCCAAAAGAGTAAGCTGAAGATCCTTCTCCTGTGAGAAAGCAAGGGAGAAGGAGACTTCTCAATGACAACCCAGGTTAGGATGGTCACTTCCCTATTTTCCTTTTGAAGACCATGCTTTCTCAACAGTTTATCAGGGTGGAAGAAACAACTTAATTGGAAGCAGCCAAATGTGGGAGAAAGCACTTATGGACCATATGATGGGTTTTATTGATTGATTTTCATCTGTGTGTTTTATGACTATTTATGTTTTTGGTTTATGGATTCCATATTATTTGAACTGCCTTTAATCCTAAATAAAGTATATGTGATTCTAGATCCAATTATTCAATTCTTTTCCATTTAAGAATAGAACTCATTTTGCAACCCCAAGACAAAGTTGTGCATTTTTTTTTAATTTGGGACCCATACTTGGCTTTTGAATAGCATACTGAGGCCAGCTTCCAAAATGTGGTCCAAAGTAGGAAACAATTCAGTCAAATCATTTAAATGCCCTCAGCATGATGGCCCAAATTGATTCATTCATACCATATACACATTGGTTACTCCATCCATCTATGAACTCAGATTACCCTGCCGATCTACCTTTAAACTGAATTTCTTTTCAGCTAGTTTTGCAGCCAAGGAGAAGTGTCACCTTCATTGCACATGCCTACTGCACACTCAAGGAAAGAGGTTTTGTTAGACCATATGAGAGATGTTAGAAGGATCTTTGGGGAGATGCTATAATTTTAAGGCAAGGTTCCTATAGTGTAAGACAGAATGGAATACTTAGTGAAGGTGCAATGGGAAGGGCCTCTGAAACTGCCCTGTAGGTTGGATGACTTATGTGATGTGATAGAGAATGTGATGGAGAACTATTCTGCTACTGGCTTCCTCTCCTATGGAGTAGCTACCATTGCACAACCTTCCAGTGGCATTTGATGGTACACTTGAAGTAGCTCATGGGGCAGGCGCAGGGGGGGTGAGCATTCTAGCTTTTGAGAGGTTGCATCCAATCTACCAGCTGAAATGTGTGCACCTCTGGATCAATCTTTTGAAAATCTACATAGGGTACTATGGGTTATCAGATACTATAAATTATGTTGCAGTGGGCACATCAGGAAAAGACTTAGGTTTGTACTTGTATCTATTTTAGTATGGTTGCTCATAATTCCAGTTTGAAAGCAAGGGGAAAAGGTAGAAATCCTCAGACAGATATTCCCTGATGGCCTACCTTTCTGATCCTTAAAATACCTGATGGTGGGTGAACTTGCAGTTAGATTGTTAACTGGGATGTGAGTTTACAGATATGTAGATACTGATACTTGCTATGCCCTTTCTGGCACTTTACATAATAGTATGAACATGATGACACCACAGGTTAATAACCACTCCATTATGACATTTCATTCCTCAATCTCACACAGTTTGAAACCAATTGTCTTCACTTCTATGGACCTTAAAATGCTCATGCTATTAATATATTGGCAAGTAAAAGCTAGGATTGCTTAAAATGACATAGGTGATATGCTCAGATGATTGGCAGGAAGTCATCTGTAGCAGATAGCTGCTAGAAATTCTAGTGAAATGTGGGATCCCCTGCATATCTGATAGGGAAGAAAAATTAATTGGAGTATAAGTGCTGTGAATGTGCAACCTATTCAGCTTGATAAATGTATAAATAAATTTTAAATCATAAAATGCCATCAGTTTCCAGTAACCTCCCTCTAAGGGAAAGTAAATTCTGAGGAACAGAAAGCCTTAAAACTATTCACTACTCAGAAAGGGAGTGCTTATGGGCAGCAATTTATTGGTGTGTGTGTGTGTGTGTGTGTGCGCATGTGTGTGTATAAAATGCATGTTCCATTATGGAGAATTTAGTGGCTGGCAAAGCAAGCTGGGAGACTAAAATATGGTCTTAGCTTTGTAACTAAAAATGTAAGGAAAACATGTATGTATATATAGGATTAAGACTTACATGACATACTAGGTACCCCCAAAGTGGCAGTAAGGACCCTAATATATCTGCAATCATCCCTTTTCATGTTTGCCATGACCACTGCTTCCCTCTATTTTTTAAATTTTAATAATTTTAATTATAATTCTTACAATTGTTAGTTTTTATTTTAGTATTTACTAAGCATTAGTGTTCAATAAAGAGCCAGTTTG
Organism: Candoia aspera; assembly: GCF_035149785.1. Classification (NCBI taxonomy): domain Eukaryota; kingdom Metazoa; phylum Chordata; class Lepidosauria; order Squamata; family Candoiidae; genus Candoia; species Candoia aspera. Next base: position 59,496,728 of record NC_086159.1, on the reverse strand, counting down.
GTGTAGTGGTTAAGGCACCGGGCTAGAAACCTGGAGACTGTGAGTTCTAGTCCCGCTTTAGGCACAAAGCCAGCTGGGTGACCTCGGGCCAGTCCCTCTCTCTCAGCCCTAGGAAGGAGGCAATGGCAAATACCTCCCAAAAAACCTTGCCAAGAAAACTGCAGGGACTTGTCCAGGCAGTCTCTGAGAATCGGACAGGATTGAATGGGGAAAAAAAAGTATTCAATAAATAGTATTTACTTTGTAAGGACTATAGTAATTATAACCCTTTCAAAATGTTAGTATTCCAATGTGGGAGGAAGAGAAACACAGAAATATAAAAATGGCGACGATCCAGTTTTTCCCACAACTATCCAGTGGAGTAGGTTGAGCTGAGAGGCAGACTTGAGGATAAAGTAGAACTTGGGGCTCCTTAATTTAATCCAGCAATCTCATCACTATATGACACTGGCTTTCATTAATAATGATCATGATAGTGAAGATAATGAAGCTGGTATGCTTTAAAGCAGCGTTTTTCAAATTTGGCAACTTTAAGGTGTGCGGACTTCAACTCCCAGAATTTCCCAGCCAGTTTTAAAGCAAAACAGCAACTACTAGAAACTCCATTATTAAGAATGCCCTTAGATTCTACCTAGACCCCATAGGAATGTTTTTAGAAAATAACACATTGGGTGGCTTAAAAATTGTGGATAGCTTTGGGGGCTACTAGTGAGCATTCTGGAAGACTAGATTCAGTGGCACAGAGAACCTTGCTATTTTTCCTTTTGGCCAAACTCACCCAACATGCTATCAGAATATTGGATGTGCCCATGAATACCCCCCATCCAAAATGGAGACTTCTGCTTCACACTACAATGAGTTCTACAGTTTCTCACAGAGCTAGACAACATTTAACATATATCACACTCAAATATACAAAGAATGTAATTTCAACTAACAATGTTGGTTTCAAAACATGTAATTGAAACTGGAATGTTTACATGCCATTAGAGATTGATGGTTGCACTTATCTGCCATTCTTTTGCTTTATATTCAACCTATCCTTTCGAAGGTTTATTTTGCAGGTATGACAGAGAAGTAGGCAAGGCCCGAAAGAATAATTTATACTTATTTGTCATTTCCCCTTTCTATTGTGATGCCAAAACCAAACCTTCTAGGTTGATCCAAGTATATTCTTCCTTCATCATTCTAGAATACAATGCAAAAGTTGATTTCCTTTTATTTTGAATGATTGTATTATTTTGATTCATACAATAAAGTTGTATGGATGGTCTTTTTGCATACTATAATAAGCATTAAATGTCCTAGCTTTAAACTTTCATTCTGTACTAAAGATTAAAGATGTCATTGCTGGCTACCATACTTTGATATTGCCTGACTAAAAAAAATTCTTAAGCCTTATAATCTGTAATGCCTTAAGGAAAATACAAATTCCTGTTTTCTTTAGCTGATCTAACTCATTTCCCTTTCATTACCTGCTCTCCTCACCTCTCCTTCCTGAGAGATTTATTGGCCTCATTTGAAAGTTCTCAGAAGTTTCAGAGAGGAAAAATAAACAAACAAAAACTTGCTTTCAGTACTTCCATTGAGCCTATTACCAGAAAAATTACAACTGTAATATTGGAAAAGACACTTTTAATATTACAAAAATAATCTGCTTACATTTTTCTTATTATGAGCAATTTGGTTTGCACAAAGAAATTACCTCTCAGCCAAAGGAATGGATCCTGATTTTGCCATAATTTTTGTTTGTTTGTTTGTTTGTTTGTTTATTCGTTTAGTCGCTTCTGACTCTTCGTGACTTCATGGACCAGCCCACGCCAGAGCTTCATGACAGTCGTCAACACACCCAGCTCCCGCAGGGACAAGTCCATCACCTCTAGAATGTCATCCATCCATCTTGCCCTTGGTCAGCCCCTCTTCCTTTTGCCCTCCACTCTCCCTAGCATCAGCATCTTCTCCAGGGTGTCCTGTCTTCTCATTATATGGCCAAAGTATTTCAGTTTTGCCTTTAATATAATTCCCTCAGGTGAGCAGTCTGGCTTTATTTCCTGGAGGATGGACTGGTTTGATCTTCTTGCAGTCCAAGGCACTCTCAGAATTTTCCTCCAACACCACAGTTCCAAAGCATCGATCTTCCTTCTCTCAGCCTTCCTTATGGTCCAGCTCTCGCAGCCATATGTTACTATGGGGAACACCATTGCTTTAACTATGTGGACCTTTGTTGTCAGTGTGATGTCTCTGCTCTTAACTATTTTATCAAGATTTGTCATTGCTCTTCTCCCAAGGATTAAGCGTCTTCTGATTTCCTGACTGCAGTCAGCACCTGCAGTAATCTTTGCACCTAGGAATACAAAGTCTTTCACTGCTTCTACATTTTCTCCCTCTATTTGCCAGTTATCAATCAAGCTGGTTGCCATAATCTTGCTTTTTTTGAGGTTTAGCTGCAAGCCAGCTTTTGCACTTTCTTCTTTCACCTTCATCATAAGGCTCCTCAGTTCCTCTTCGCTTTCAGCCATCAAAGTGGTATCATCTGCATATCTGAGATTGTTAATGTTTCTTCCAGCGATTTTAACCCCAGCCTTGGATTCCTCAAGCCCAGCATGTTGCATGATGTGTTCTGCATACAAGTTGAATAGGTAGGGTGAGAGTATACAGCCCTGCCGTACTCCTTTCCCAATCTTAAACCAGTCCGTTGTTCCGTGGTCTGTTCTTACTGTTGCTAAAGGTAAAGGTAAAGGTTTCCCTTGACGTAAAGTCCAGTCGTGTCCGACTCTAGGGGGCGGTGCTCATCTCCGTTTCTAAGCCTTAGAGCTGGCGTTGTCCGGAGACACTTCCGGGTCATGTGGCCAGCATGACGACACGGAATGCCGTTACCTTCCCGCCGAAGTGGTACCTATTGATCTACTCACATTTGCATGTTTTCAAACTGCTAGGTGAGCAGGAGCTGGGACTAGCAACGGGAGCTCACCCCGCCGCGCGGTTTCGAACCATCGACCTTCCGATCGGCAGCTCAGCGGTTTAACCCACAGCGCCACTGTTGCTACTTGGTCGTTATACAGATTCTTCAGGAGGCAGACAAGATGACTTGGTATCCCCATACCACTAAGAACTTGCCACAATTTGTTATGGTCCACACAGTCAAAGGCTTTAGAATAGTCATTAAAACAGAAATAGATGTTTTTCTGAAACTCCCTGGCTTTTTCCATTATCCAGTGGATATTGGCAATTTGGTCCCGAGTTCCTCTGCCTTTTCTAAACCCAGCTTGTACATCTGGCAATTCTCGCTCCATGAATTGCTGAAGTCTACCTTGCAGGATCTTGAGCATTACCTTACTAGCATGTGGAATGAGTGCCACTGTTCGATAGTTTGAACATTCGTTAGTGTTTCCCTTTTTTGGTATGGGGATATAAGTTGATTTTTTCCAGTCTGATGGCCATTCTTGCATTTTCCAAATTTGCTGGCATATAGCATGCATTACCTTGACAGCATCATCTTGCAAGATTTTGAACAGTTCAGCTGGGATGCCATCGTCTCCTGCTGCCTTGTTATTAGTAATGATTCTTAAGGCCCATTCAACCTCACTCTTCAGGATGTCTGGCTCTAGCTCACTGACCACACCGTCAAAGCTATCTCCGACATTGTTGTCCTTCCTATACAGGTCTTCTGTATATTCTTGCCACCTTTTCTTGATCTCTTCTTCTTCTGTTAGGTCCTTGCCATCTTTGTTTTTGATCATACCCATGTTTGCCTGGAATTTACCTCCGATGTTTCTAATTTTCTGGAAGAGGTCTCTTGTCCTTCCTATTCTATTGTCTTCTTCCACTTCCACGCATTGCTTGTTTAAAAATAATTCCTTATCTCTTCTGGCTAACCTCTGGAATTTTGCATTTAATTGGGCATATCTCCCCCTATCACTGTTGCCTTTTGCTTTCCTTCTTTCTTGGGCTACTTCTAGTGTCTCAGCAGACAGCCATTTTGCCTTCTTGGTTTTCTCTTTCTTTGAGACGTATTTTGTTGCCGCCTCCTAAACAATCTTGCGAACTTCTGTCCATAGTTCTTCCAGGACCCTATCTACTAAGTCCAGTCCCTTAAATCTATTCTTCACCTCCACTGCATATTCCTTAGGAATATTAGTGAGCTCATATCTAGCGGATCTGTGGGTCTTCCCTAATCTCTTTAGTCTGATCCTAAATTGTGCAAGAAGAAGTTCGTGATCTGAACTACAGTCAGCTCCAGGTCTTGTTTTTACCGACTGTATAGCTGTCTGCCACCTTTGGCTGCAAAGGATGTAGTCAATCTGATTTCGGTGTTGTCCATCTGGTGAAGTCCATGTATAAAGCCGTCTCTTAGGTTGTTGGAATGGAGTGTTTGTTATGCAGAGTGAGTTGTCTTGGCAAAATTCTATCAGCCTATGTCCTGCTTCGTTTTGTTCTCCCAGGCCATGCTTACCTGTAATTCCAGGTGTCATTTGACTGCCCACCTTAGCATTCCAGTCTCCTGTGGTGAAAATAACGTCTCTCTTAGGTGTGTTGTCCAGTAGGTGCTGCAGATCCTCATAGAACTGATCTACTTCGGCTTCTTCAGCATCTGTGGTTGGGGTGTATATTTGGATCACTGTGATGTTAGATGGCTTGCCCTGAATTCGAATTGAGATCATTCTATCGTTTTTTGGATTGTATCCAAGCACTGCTTTAGCCACTTTACTATTAATTATGAAAGCTACTCCATTTCTTCTGTGGTCCTCTTGTCCACAGTAGTAAATCTGGTGGTCATTTGATGTGAAGTGGCCCATTCCAGTCCATTTCAGTTCACTGATGCCAAAAATTTCTATCTTTAATCTTGACATCTCACCAATAACCACATCCAATTTGCCCTGGCTCATAGATCTTACATTCCAGGTTCCAATGGTGTGTTGATCCTTAGAACATCGGATTTGCCGTTCACCACGAGCACCGTCGGCCGCTAGCCGTCTTTTCGGCTTTGAGCTAGCTGCGTCATCACGTCTGGGGCTAGTTGAACTCATCCTCTGTTTCTCCCCAGTAGCATTTTGACCATCTTCCAACCTGGGGGTCTCATCTTCTGATGGTATACCAACATATCTCTGGTTGTACTGATCCATTTAGTTTTCACGTCAAGAATACTGGGGTGGGTTGCCCTTACCTTCCCCAGGGATTGCATTTAGTCTGACCTCTCTGTCATGACCTTCCCGTCTTGGGTGGCCCTTCACGGTTTAGCTCATGGCATCATTGAGGTGCTCAAGCTCCAGCACCACGACAAGGTAACGATCCTTTGCTGAAGTATTATGATTAGAGTACACCAATTAAAATCAATAGAACTTACGGTATCTTAGGTAGGTTCACTTTGTCCCACTGATTCCAATTACCGGACTCAAATATTGCACTAAGCTATAAGGTTGCATGTTTGTTTCTGGCTTAAGCAATGTGTGAAGGCAGCCATTGTTTGTAAAACATACTTTATGGCCTAGCATTAGATGTGCATAATTAAATGTTGAATCCCTATTTTTCAGTCTGAGTGAGACTGGATTCAGACATTGGGCTAAGCCATTGTGTGGGTTGTTTGGTTTGAGGCTTAGCCTAATGTGTGAACATAGCCATTTGATTTGTAAACTATGATTTATGGCTTAGCCCAGTGCACGAACTCCGCCAATTGTGGCTTAGTCAACAAATTCTTAACAAAATCATTATTTAGCACAGTATGTGAAACTAGTTGTAAACAGACACACATTTTAGTTACTATGACACACTGGAATTTGTGAAGTGTGTGTGTGTGTGTGTGTGTAAATATATATGAAGTATGAAATTGAAAAGTACAATTTATTCAATCATTTTAAGCGTACCAATTAAACTTACTTTAAAATGTTCTGTATTTTTGTTGCAAATGGAACTTCAAGCTGCTGAACTATAAGGAATTAGCTTTTTTTGTTTGTTTGTTTCTCTGTTTAAAATTATATGGACAAAACGCTAATGTTTAAAACAGAAGGATCTGACATGGTAGTGAAACAAAACAAAAATATATTCTAGGCTTTATCCTAGAATCACAAATGCAGAAAGTAATGATTTTCAGAAAACAGTTATGGTTTCAGATCAATTTTATTCACCTCTTGATCATTTACACATTTTTAAATGAAAATATTTATAATCCATTTTTCCATTTTTTAAAAAACAAAAAGGGTAGGGGAACAGGGTGGTTGACTTTCCTTCTTTGAAGTTTCACACCTCTAATCAAAATTAATGGTCTGAATGTTTCAACTGTTGGCAACATATTACAGCGTTTGTATATCAAAAGATATTTCAGGGCTGACTAATTTTAATCCTCAACTGCATACCACCTAGCAAAGGTCACAACAGATGTTTTCTGTAATTTGTATATATTCACTCCACACTGCGGTGCATTTACCTGTATAGTAGTATCATGTACTTCCCCTGACAGAATTCTACCCTCTATACCCTTTATGGGTTCACTCTCTCTATTTCAGAACTGTCTCCCATTTTTCAATAAAAATGTGAATACATTGGTTATGGGACAATACATGGCATATTATCATAATTTTAAATATTTTTCCAAAACATTTTGGAATGAAACCATAAAAATCATAAACAGGTACTAAGAATCTACATTTATGTTATTCTGAATATAATTACCTGGATCAGCCTTTCTCAACCTTTCAATCATCAAGGAACCCTTGAAATATTTTTCAGGCCTCAGGGAACCCCTGCACATTCAGGCTCAAGTATAGGCCAGAAGTTACAAAATTATTATATTCGTTTCATCTGTAGGACTGTATATATATATGCACTAACAGTGTTCTTAAACTAAAAGAACGAAACTTACCTCTTTTATGTGAAGTTGCCTGAATTTGAAATAATTTTTTTAAATACATCATGATCTCCCAGGGAACCCCTAATGACTTCTAGTGGAACCCTAGGGTTCCACCAAACCCTGGTTGAGAAGCCCTGACCTGGATAGTTAAAGTGTACTGTGGTCTAAGTTCATCCTTTCTTCTCATTCTCCTACTCTCCATTTTCTTTTGTTGTAAGAATCCCTGGTAGGTCTTCACTTTTGGTAAGGCTGAGCTCATAAAATTAGTTTTTCAATGTCAGGGCTAAGGGAAATATATATATGGGTACTGGCCAATCAACCAGACATCGTGGTAGTAGACAAGGACCAGAAGACAGTGTTGGTGATAGATGTAGCAGTGCCAAGTGACAGCAACATCAGGAAGAAGGAATATGAGAAGCTGGAGAAGTCCCAGGGCCTGTAGGAAGAATTAGAGGGGATGTGGAAAGTGAAAACCAAAGCGGTCCCAGCGGTGGTAGGGGCACTTGGGGCTGTGACTCCTAAGCTGGGAGAGTGACTCTGAGAGATCCCAGGAGCAACATCAGAGCTCTTTCCAGAAGAGTGCAATGCTAGGAACAGCTGAGATCCTGAGCAGAACCCTCAAACTCCCAGGCCTCTGGTAGAGGACCTGAGGTTGAGGAAGACACGTACCACCCATAGGGGAGAGAAGGGATTTTTTTTTCCATCCATCCCTCCATCCATCCCATGGCTGAACCCTAAATTAAAATAGGGAGCCACATTCTATTCTGAATGAACTCAGAGTATATGTTTGGATTTGGGTTCTGTAGAAAATTGCCTGTTAGAAAGCTTTTGCTTCTATACAGTATGTGGTACTGTATTGGTACTTGATTCAGATGCTAAGTCACATAGCTTTTCAGGCAAAAATGGTTTAGAACAGAACCCTCAAACTCCCAGGCCTCTGGTAGAGGACCCGAGGTTGAGGAAGACACATACCACCCATGGGGGTGAGAAGGGAATTTTTTTTTTAATTAAAGAAATGCACCCAAACATATCCTGCTTTCCCTTTAATTTTACCAGACTGGCTGGAATCCAATGTTGTACTAAGCCATAATGCTTCAGACAAACCATAGTGGTTGGGTTTTAAAATGCTTAATGTCTTATGTGCACCCAGGCATTATGATGTAAACAGCACATTATGGAAGAGCTATTTAGACTGGATTCCACAGAATCCAAGGTGCCATGAGAATTTAATGAGGTTCCATGAGAAAGTTCATTCCAATGCAGCCAATTTTCCATTACTAGAACTTTGCCTCTTGATCACAGGTTCTATGATGTTTTTAACTCAGGGAACCACAGTTAAATAGTATAATGGATCATGTGTGAACCCAGTCACAGTTTCTGTACGGATTGATGTGATGGTGCATGCTGTTAAATAAGCAAATGTAGCTTAGAATACCCTGAATGTCTAGGGTACAAGATACACTTTCCAAACAGGATTTAACTTCCTCCCTTTGGAAGTGAACCATTGAACAAGTTATTATCATCATCATCATCATCACAGCATTATTATTTTGTCCCACCTTTTTTTTACATTTGGTCAACTCAAGGCAGTGAACATGCCTAATATGAGCAGCAGCATCACCTCAAATTCACTGTTACAGTACACATATGAAACTTGGATTGGACTAGGAAAACCAGATATCTCAATTTCAGTGCACAAGTCTAGATCAGAGGTATGTATTGACCTTCACTGAATTCTCATGACTTTTACATGAAGATACTCAAAACCTTCCTTCAGATCACCCCTCACATATAATTTAACAAGTTTTTGAGTGTTTGTGTTTAATTCTATCATCATGGAGATGCATTATAATTGATGGACCCTTGTATATAAAGAAGAATCACTGCTTTTAGGTTTGTGTGCCATGGAAAACTTTGTACAAGGATGCAAGCTGTGATAGCTGCATGATCCTTTTTTAAAAAACAGCACACCTGTCACAAAACATTTACTAGTAAATAAGACTCTGTATGGATCTGTTCCTTGAATCTTTCATTCTGCGCCCTAAGATGCGGGCTAATTTTTACAGTGCAGTCTGTGCATACTGACAGCTTTTATATGATGGTGGACTGCACCAATAACCATCCTATAATAATCCTGACCATTTCATGAGCAATGAAAAACACTAGATCTGGTTTGTTTTTATTTATCATTTATTGTCAGTAATGCAGATTCAACACAATTGCAGTCTGAGAGTATCCTTCCAATGTTTTCTTGCAAAAATGGGTATCTGGGGTTCAAAGAGAGAAGTTTTCTTTTTCCATGTAGAACATTTTGCTTCTGTGATTTATATGATTAAAACCATTACTACAACTGCAAGCAATGCTCTGGAGTGCATGAAGATGCATCCAGATAAAAATCCAGCAATTCCATAAAGCCAAGGATGAGACCTATAACACAATGACCTCGGTTCAGTTAAAAATAAAAACCACGAGCTCCTTCTTTTGTTCCCAACTTTGGAACCTTTATGTGGACACACACAATCTGGGTTCCCACACTTCTAAGGCCTTTTAATCTCTTAACCATGGTTTAGGACCTTAAGCCATCAACCAGACCCTACCAACCACAGAGGTGAGCCCAACCCCACGTCCATTATTGAAAGCAATACATACTTTATGCAAACCTTTTTGTCCAAATGACTAAAGAAAGAGGTTTAAATTTATAATAGCTACGCTTTCAACTCTGGAGGAGCAAATAGGTCTGCAGGACTGACAGAGGCTTTAAGCCAGGGACACGCGGGGGGTGACACGCGCGCGCACCCTCGCTGCGTTCCACCAGCCCCGCGGTTCTGCCTCGAAGAATTGCAGAAATCGCGGGGCGCGTCCCTCCTGCGAGTCCGCAGCACCTCCACTCGCTTCCTCCGCCTCCCGCCAACATCCAGACTTCCTGCATGACAAGGCCGGGAAAGCAGCCCGGCCTGGCCCGCCCGCCCGGTATTTAACGGGGGAGGCCACGGAAGACGCGACTCCTGAGTTCGCCGCTGGGACTTGCGCCGCCGCTTAGCCGCGGGCCACCCCGCCGCCGCTCTCCGGGCCGACGCAGAAGAGAGCCCAGCGAGGGGGGCGCCGCGCCGAGAAGCGGCAGCGCGGGCCGGGCAGCCTGGGGCGGCTTGACCCCGCGTCCTCCCCTCTCCCTCCGCGACGTTTGGTCTCGCCCGCGCCTCTGCTCCCTGCCATGTTGGATTGCGCGGCCGGCGCCGGGGAGAAGTTGGAAGTTTAGTGCCTGTCGGGAGAGCGGCGGAAGGCGCGGAGAGGGCGAGGAGCGGGACTTCCCGGCCGCCCCGCTCGCAGGAGCCCCTCGGGAGCGGCCTAGTCCCCGGCCCGCCGCGGCGCCCCCTCCGGTCGCCGCCCCGATGTTGCTGCAATAGCGCAGGGAGGCAGGCTGCTGCGCCGCCACCCTCCGAGGGACGCGGGGCCTGACCCCCGGACGAGCCAGAGCCAGCTGCGGGGCCGGCAGAGGGGTTGGCAGTCCCGGCCGGGCGCCGGCCGCCATGAACAACAGCCAGCAGCAGCCCCCGCCGCCGCGGCGGGTCTCCAACGTGGGCTCCCTGCTGCTCACCCCGCAGGAGAACGAGAGCCTCTTCGGCTTCCTCGGCAAGAAATGCGTGGTGAGTGGCGGACGGGAAGGAGGCTTCGCCCTGCCGGCTGGGCCTGCCTTGCGGGGAGGCCCGGCCAATCCTGCGGGGGCGCCTGGGGGAGCGCGGGGAGGGTTGCCATGCGCGCGTCCCGGGCAGCCCGTTGACCTCTCAGGAAGGGGGTTCCGGGCAGAACGGGGGTGACTTCCATCTGCTGGAGGAAAAGCAGGCTACTCCAAGTGGGAGGCGTGATGATGCGAGAGGACTGCCAGCTTTTCTGCCCCCCCCCCTTTTTTTTCCTTTCCGGCGCTGGGGTCGTTGCTGGCTTACTTCGGATTTCGAGAGAGCAGAAGGTCCCAGGCTGGGGCCGTTCCCACGGAACAGCTGCTTGCTTCCTTTTCCCCCTTTATTCCTCCCCATGGCTCTCTATTGTTGGGGCGGGGGTGGAAAATCAACCCCGACAGCTTTGCCTAAATCTGTGCTGAAAGGGGCTAGCGGGAGGGGGTGCACGAGAAAGGGATGCACGCCTTCGCTCTCCAAGGGGAAGACTTCAGCGGTCCTTTTTTTGAGCTCGTGGGAGTGGGATAAATGCTGGGCACAGGTGAAGGCTCTGGATCCAGGCAAGAGAGGCAGAGTCACCCCTCCGAGTTTGTTGATCCGTTGGATCCGCTGCGGGTTTGCTGAAGGAAATAAACCTGGCTAGGGAGGTTCAAACAAATATTTCGCCCTTGTGCCTTGTTTCAGAGAGGTGCTGTTTAGAATTGCGGGGGAGTTCTTCAGCTTTTGCTGTGCTAAGAGATTATTTTCTCTTCCCTTCCTCTTTCCAACAGGTATAATTATTTCAGAGTATCCCGGAAGTGCTCTGTCGTTTCCAATAGGTGTGTGTCAGCAAAGGAGATGTTGCAACTTTTTTTGTGGAAAAGTTCAGCTAGTTATAGAAAGCTTGAATAACTGTGTACCCATGTGGTTTCTGAACTTTCAGGAGATGAACTATGAAATGAGCTAGGCAAAAGAGTGCTCTGAATTCTGTTCCCATTTGAACGGTAGACTTGAAGAGCAGATGCAAAATTCCTCTGAAAATATATTTTATTGGGAAAAAAAGAACAGATTGTAATAATCCTGGAAATCTTGGTACTCCTCATTTGCTTATTAATATGCGGCTTTATGCTGCTATGTCTTGGCTTAGCAGGTTTTAGTATAAAATTTGTATCATGCTATTTTATATTGAAATATCCTGCATTTAAATTTAGCCTTTTCTGATTTCTGAGTGGCATACATTTAAACACATCGCTAAATTATTTACCTGTATTCCAGATGGGTTGGCACCAAAACCTTTCCCCTCCTTGATCTTTTTTTTTTTAAATAAAGACAGTCATAAGTCAAGCACCACAGACATGTTCTGATTCCATTAAGGTTTTTTGTTGTTGTTTGCAGAAATCAATATTGCTACAGTTTTTTCCTATAATGAGAGGAAGGACAAACTTGAACTATATTGGAACCAAGAAATTGGTTACAGATTTTCAAATGTCCTTGCCCACTGTGAGCTGCATAAGGATTACAGTTGTATAGTGGTATCTGTGGAAAACACACTTTTTTGTTTCTGATGGGTTTAAATGGATAAAGAAGATTCACAGATCATAGTCTGTCATTCATGTTCCATTAAGGTCAGGTTTGCAGTCTAGATATATTGTCTTTTTCAGATGTTAATGGGAATTTGCAAAGATAAAGTATGTTTCTAGAAACTGTCTAAAGAACATGAGCTACTTTTTTCTGGGAATGCAGGCTTGCCTGGGAGACTGTAAATTTATGTTGGTTACCATACTGAATTTATTTTAAATACTATAGGGCAAGAGGCTGAATATAAACTTGCTTGCTAGGTGATGCAGTGCAGGAAAGTACATCTCCCACCCTTTATGTTAATACTGTACTGTAATATTACTGGCAATCCACTTTTTGCAGGGTCCCTATCTTAACTAATGACTAAGAGAAAAGATTTTTTTTTTAAAAAAACTTCAGGACTAAAGAAAATTTGGCACTTTTGCTAAAAATGTCTTTGCCAAAGTTTAATATACTTCACAGGTTTTTAAAATCTATTTTATAATGTTACATTCTCTCCTCTTTGGAGAAGGCTGTTCCTGGGTGGAAGAGTTCAGGCTTTGCCCGCACAGAGTACCAGTTTTATTTCCAGCAAAGTCCAAGTTTATTGAAAAGAGCTCCTTTCTCTGGAGACCCATTTCTAGTAATTTCTAGTATTGAGCTGCATGGATTTGCACTAATTTAGTGCATGGTGAATTCCTATGCAAACAGTAAGATGACCCATCTATGAGTGTGCTTGCATTATATAAGGAACAAATACGCTTTTGTATAGTTATTTTATATGCAGATGTAATCAATAAAATCCAGGTGACAACTGGAAATCAAAATTGTGTGGTCAGCTGCAGAGAATTATATTATTTAAAGAGCAGAAATTTGGGTACAGTAATATACTACAGTAGGGAAAATTAGGTACTATTCACTAATAAAACTAGAAGATAGAGTCTAGACTTGGAGAAAATATTTCAATTTCTAGGTGTTGGCACTTCAAAGATTTGAAAATACATTGCATATTGGGTTATATGATTTTTTCAGTGCTTCCTCATATACAAAAAGATTGTTAAAAACCTCTTTAAAACTATTATTTTAAAATAATTGTGTATTTCAATGGAAAACTTAAAATCTCATTAAAAACAAATTGCATATGTGTTAGTTGCTTAATGCTTGATGCATAATCACGTCCAAATATATATCTAGTGATTTATTAAAAAGTATTCGTGCCACTGACAGTTTACAGAGTTATAAAAACCATAAAACGTAACCTACAGAACTTTTCCACATGTGCTAAAACCCTGTGTCCCTTCATGTTGCCTTCTGTTCAGCCATTAAAAGCTGTGTGGAAGAGTTCTGACTTTAGGGCCCTCAGGAAGTTTATCAGGGAGGACACCATTCAGATCTCAGGAAGCAGATTGTTACACTGCAGCAGCATATTCTTGCTCTCCTCTTTTGATCGCACTTGGAGGTGGCACTCTTAGCCACCCCTTTCTGGCTGGACCTACTGGACAACTTGGTTCTACCTGGAATAGGTGGCCGTTCAGATACGTATACATATCAAGTGTTTTGTGGTGTAATATTGTCTAGCTGCAAAAGGTAGCATGAAATAACCAATCACTCTCACTCCTGGAATTGTGACTGCTAGGCTGAGAATTATGATGCAAATGAATATCAGTGTGATATAGAAGATATGAACCATAACTGGTAGATAATACCTTCAGCATGCGAAGAGGTTAGGTTTGATCTCTGGCATCAGTTAAAAAGATCAGAGAATACGTAATGCAAAAGGCTTTACTCAGAGAACCTGAAGAATCAGTGTTCAAGAGAAGGCAATTCTGGAGAGACAAATAGTCTGACCTTTTCTAAATCAACAATGCTCCTTAGTCTTGTTGAATCATAACAAATTCTGTGTAGATAAAATAAAGGCATTACCCTCTTATTCTATAAAAGCAGATCCATTCTTGAGCTCAATAAGGTGGTCCTCGTTTAACAACCACTCATTCAGCAACTGTTTGAACTTGCAATAGTGCTGAACAAGTGGTAGTTATGTCCAGTCCTCAAAGTTCTGGCCATTGCAGTGCCCCCACAGTCACATGACTGTGATCCAGGTGCTTGGCAACCAGCCCAGATTTCCAACCATTGCAGCATCCCAGGGGCATGTGATCACAATTTGCAACCTTCCCTGCTAACTTCCCACAAGCAAAGTCAACAAAGCTGGAAGGAAGTTGGAAGTCACAATCACATGAGATCCTCATTTAACGACAGTAACTGTAGACTTCTGGTACTGTCGTCACTAAGCAGTGCAGTCGCGGATGTCACGCTTTGTGACTGCATTGCTTAGCGGTGGAAATTCCAGTCACAATTACTCTTGTTAAGTGAGGACTACCTGCATATGGATTTACTCCAATGGATATTTTTATATTTATCTTTTTATTTAATAATTATATTCCACAGCATTAATTGCTGCTCAGTACCCTGAAAATGTATTCTTATTTCAGTAGGATTTAAGTCGTCTTCAGATGACCTCAGGGACAAATCCATATCCACTACCTCCAACATGCTGAGACTTAATATGATTACTTCACCTGTTGAAAGGTGTCATAATTGTTTTTCAGTATGAGAGAAAATGTTATCTTTTGTTGCAGTTGACTGCAAAGCTATCTGCAGAAAATGTGTGTGAGGTACTATTATGCTATAGGTAAAGGTAAAGGTTTCCCTTGAGATTAAGTCCAGTCGTGTCCAACTCTAGGGGGCGGTGCTCATCTCCGTTTCAAAGCCGAAGAGCCGGCGTTTGTCCGTAGACACTTCCGTGGTCATGTGGCCGGCATGACTAAATGGAACGCCATTACCTGCCTGCCGAAGCGGTACCTATTAATCTACTATACCATGTCTAATATTGGTAGTTTTTAATTGTGGCCTACTAGACATCTCTAGTAGACGTCTGATATCTAGGCATAGCATGGATTCATGGGACTGGCAGCATTATATTTTGACAGTTTTACATTTTCCATTATAAATTTACATTACATTTTCCAGATACTTAAGTCCACAGGTATTCTCTTTGTTGTACTCTCTGTCAGCCTTCTCATCTCACTATGCAATGTAACTGTCAAATAATAGGTCTGAATTCTGTGAAGGAACATCTATTGCCTAGAAGTGGTGATAGAAGGTGGTATTTAAGGTAGTAAATAGTATTTAATATTTAATAGTATTTAATCTACCACCTTTCCTTGGGATCCCTTTTATTCCTAGCTTTAAAAACTTGTCAAGTTATAGTTTAATATGTAAAATGCTAACTAAGTGTCTGAGGGAGGACATAATCCTTATTGACCTTAAAACAGTAGTTGTGGATCTGGGAGGACTTAGTCTTTTTAGGCTTTTTAGGCATGTTCGGAATTTTGAGAAACTTATTGCCACAGACACAAAATTGCTATTTTGAGTCATGCTCATTCACAAAATGCTGTCATGGTGGGGATGGTAAGTCATCTAATGGTGATGAAAGGTGAAAGGTCCTCTGTGCAAGCACCGAGTCATGTCTGACCCTTTGGGGGGATGCCACTTTCGCAACGTTTTCTTGGGAGACTATAGCGGGGTGGTTTGCCATTGCCTTCCCAAGTCGTCACCTTCCCCAGCAAGCTGCGTACTCATTTTACCAACCTCGGAAGGATGGAAGGCTGAGTCGATCTGAGCTGGCTACCCGAGAATCCAGCTTCCGCTGGGATCGAACTTGGGTCGCGGGGAGAGTTTTTGGCTGCAATGCTGCCGCCTACCACTCTGCACCACACAAGGCTGCTAAGTCATCTAATACTTTTATTTAAATCAAGCTGGCAAGGTGAATGAAAAGATGCCCAATATTACATGCATCACTCAATATACTGGAAAAGTTAGTGGTCCTCAATTCCAGTTGATCTAAAAGTTGTGTTTCTGTGCTATTACTTCCTGGCCACACCCTCAGCAACTGCAGCACAATCCGAGGTATGGTTTCCATCTGCTGCTTAAGCAGGAACTGTGAGTCTGAAAGGACCCTGAGATCATGGACCAGCTTCTTCCTTCTCTCTCTCTCTTTCTCTTTCTCTCTGTACACACACACAGGTAGCCCTCATTTGGGACTGGCAACTTGGTTGTTAAGTGAAGCAGTGGCTAAGTGAAACCATGACTGTGCTTATGATCTTACTTCAGCTTTCCTTTGCAGACCTGCAAAGGTCATAAATGTGAGGGTGGTGTGTGTCTGTGTGTATACATTTAAAAATGGCTTCTTATTTCAAATTGTAGATTCTGATGCTTAACATATGGTGGAATGTAAAGAAAGGGGAGTTCAATTTAAAGATTTTTGAAAAATAACATGAACAGTAATTTGAGCAAGTGCTTTTTTTCCAGGAAATATTTTTAATCCTGCTTTTCACTCCACATATTTAGCAAAATCATCTTGAAATTATTTCCTGTATTACAGTTCTAAAGTCAGAGAGACATCACTGTACAGACTGCAACACTATGTAGCATTTGACCTCTGTGGTTAAGACTGAAAGTTTAAAACATCCTGTAATATTGTGGCTTTGAGTGAAGCACCACAAATGAGCTTCCTTTTTTCTGGGTAGTAGTTTATATTGAAAGTGCATGACTTCTTCCCTTCAAATATTAAACAGATTTTCTTTGTGGGGGAAAAAAGATCTGCTAGAACAGTGATGGCGAACCTATGACATACGTGTTAAAGGTGACATGCCACAATGTTTTGGGTGACACGCCAGTTTTGGGTGAAACGCCAGACAACAACTGCCACAACCCAGGAAGCCTCAGCTACCCCAGTCTGGTCACCCTCGCCAGGTCCAAGCCCCCTGCTGCCCTGCCCTCTGCCACCTCAGCTCACCTTGCCATCTTCTGGCTCCTTCTCGGGCGAAGCTGGTTCCTACAGAAGCCAGCTTTCGCAAAGGGGTAATAATAATAATAGTTGTTGATGTTGTTGTTGCCCCTTTGTGCAAAGCCAGTTCCTGGAGAAACTGCTTGAAATTTGCGCGAAGGGGTGCCTTTGAGTGAAGGGGCCTGCTTTTGCTGGCTTTGCACAAAGCTTTTTTGTTGTTGGCGGGGGGGCTGACATGCCAGCAGAGTCAAGTTAGACATTTTCTAACTTTTCAAAATTTTTGACACGCACAGCCCAAAAGGTTCGCCATCGTTATGCTAGAAGAATATCTTCAGAAGGAAACATTCTGTGGTGTGCAAGAATTTGCCTGTTAATTTTGGTAACCTCTGTGATAACTTCTGCCCAAGAGGTGATGATGATGCTCTCCATTCAGTCGTGTCCAATTCTTGCTGATTCTGTGGACCAGCTCTCTCCACTTTTTCTGATCTTGTGCGGCTTCTTTTAGTTGTTTAATGCTCTGCCTGGTGTCAACTTTGATAGTGTCTAGCCACGGTGTCTTTTGGCGGCCTTGTTTCCTTTTACCGCTGATCGTTCCGAGCACAACTGCCTTTTCCAGCGAGTTTGATTGCATGACATGGCCAAAATAAACAAGGTGGAGTTTTGTGATTTTGCCCACCAGAGATATGTCTGGTTTTATATGCTCCAGTACTTGTTTATTTGTCACCTTTGCTGACCAAGGAATGTGCAGGAGCCTTCTCTGGCACCACAGCTCGAACGAGTCGATTTTCCTCCTGTCTAGTTTTTTCATGGTCCAACTTTAGCAATCATAGGTAGCTATGGGGAACGCAATAATGTGGATTAATCTGCATCTAGTTGCCAGGCTGATGTCCTTGCTTTTCCATACTCAATTCATGCTCCTTATTGCTGTGTGACCCAGTGCGATTCGACGCTCTATTTCTGGACTGCATTCACTGCTGTGATCAGCGAACCTTGGAAAGTAAATACTTGCACACATTCGATCTCTTCACTGTCAATTGTTATTTTGACATTTCCATTCCTCGCAGCGCTCTCGAGCTTGGTCTTTTTGATGTTTAGGAAAAGGCCAAAGTCCTCAGTTTCTTCTTCAATCCTTTTGATCGGATGTTTTAGGCCTTCTTTGGTTTCTGAGAGGAGACTTATGTCATCAGCATATCCAAGATAGTTGATGCCCAAGAGGTGCAGGAGGCTAAACTAAAAGATCTTCTGTTTATTCCCTCTTGGACACCAAGACTCCCATTTGGACACTTTAGATTTTTAACAGGGAAAACGTCATTACAGGATGCCTTTTAAGGATTAAAAATGGACCGGTCAACTTTTTCATTGTAGGATGTCCCCATCTTTCTCTCTCTCCTGAATTGCCTGGTGTGGATAAAGTGCATAAAAACAACTGATGCAGAAATAAATAGGATGATGTGCACTGTATACAGATTAAGTTGGGAGGTGTTGATGTATCTTCCTGTTAGTGTTTTTCGAATACATTCTTTTACTATTTTGAGGCCTGTGGGATTTTGTAGTACTTTCAAAGAAAGGTCATTGAGAGCCCTATTATCTGTCCAGAAATACTCAGTTTTCATCAGATGGATTCTGCAAGATTTTTTTTTTTTTACTAATGAAGAAGACTATGCCTGACAATAGCAAGATGATACCTAAAACTTAACTAAGAATGTTTTAAAATTTATTTTAGACAATGTGCTCTGCAGTTGTTCAGATTTACGCGGCGGAACGCAATGCTATGTGGTCAAAGAAATGCTGTGGTGTAGCTTGCCTTGTAAAAGACAATCCACAAAGGTCTTATTTTATCAGAATATATGATATCAAGGTAAGGAACTGTTCCTTTGCCATATTTAGTGTATATTTCTATCAGTTATATCTTACAAAAATGTTGGGTAATAGTTGCATATAATTACAAATAATTTGTTTAGGGCTGGTGCCCTAAAATGGCCCTTATATACACTAGAACTGAATTAGAACTTTCATTGCCATCTGGATTTTATTTTATTTTGTATTTATATCTTGTATTTATATTTATATATAAGAGAGAGCTATGTGGAAAGTAAGAACTTTGTTTTTGTGTTCTGTTGCAAATATTTTCATTACTGAAAGTACAAGAAGCTTAGTTTTTTTGCATTTAGGATTTCTGGGGGGCGGGGGGAAATAATAAGTCCGGCCCGTTTTCACTTATACGTGTCCTATCTGTGAATTTTGTCCATATTTGTTTTAATAGGCTCTGAGACAGTACAAGTTACACGAGAATTGTAACACATTTTCAGATTCATGCTGCAAAAGTGCAGGTTACCAAGAATGTAAGCTAGTTCCCATGTCTTTAGAATAGAGCTTTAATCTGAAGTCATCAGAAAGGTTGTAAAAAAATCAATGTCCATGAACAAAAAGGTGAGATATAAATCAATATATACTTGCTTTTATACTAATTTAATGTCTCAATGTCTGTATATTCTTCCCTCCCCCTCCCATCACTCTTGCAGGACGGAAAACAATTGTGGGAACAAGAATTATATAATAACTTTGTATATAATAGTCCTAGAACATATTTTCATACCTTGGCTGGAGATGTAAGTATTTTAAAGAGTTAATTTTTAAAAGTTACTACTCTAAAAATGTATATTGTCTTAAAGTAGCCTATAAAATATTAAGTAATTTTTTTGGATTGTCTGCATTTGTATAGATTATCTCTATTTTAATGTTCAAATAGAAGATCTGTTTGACTGATTTTTACTTGAAAACGTAGTTGATTTTTAGTCTTCTTTTTAATTAGCTTATAACTGCAAAGTAAAGTGTAAGAGTAAAAGTATTCCTAATTCCAGTTGAGATCAATAATGGTAGAAAATCCGAAGACTGCTTTGTTTCAATGGAACTTCTTTCATTTCTTTATCTAGTTTCATAAGTGCACATCTTTACTCTATTTCTTAGTTGACAGGAACATTATTGTTTTTCAGGCATGTCAGGTGGGTCTTAATTTTGCTAATGAAGAAGAAGCTAAAAAATTCCAAAAGACAATAACAGACCTACTTGGACGACGGCAGAGAAAATCTGGTACTTATATAGTGCTTGTTTGTCTTATTTGCAGTTCTAGCTTATAATAGGAAATCTTTAGCCTGTGGACATCCCCAATTCTGCACACACACACACACCGTGCTTTATACCAGTTAGGCTTGAACAAGTTTTTAATTAATGGAGTCCTTGTCTGACACTAATGCAGCATGGGGTTGAGTTGGTGGATTGTAGTGCTGATGCTTCCTGGACTTCCCCTATTGCCCCTGTGCTAAAATTAGGCTTGAAAAAAATGGCATATTTTTATTTTTTGAAATTACTTTCATAAGAACATTATTGCCTCAAAATTCTTCTGGGTATTAATTAGCAAATAATTACTTTTCACAATTTGAATTGAAATAAATTAAGAGAAATTGTGCAAATATGTGCAAAATGGATAATTCTATACAGTGCATGACAATTTCAGAAGGATTTATTACCAACTAGCATTACAGGCTGTGTAGTCTATTACAGAATTAATTTATTCAATATTATTCCTTCCTAGAAGAGTTAATATAAATAATAAAAGCCAACTGAAATTGAGCAAAAACGGGTCCACTGAGAATTAACAGGGGGGTTCTGGAAAGCCAAGTAGAGTGAATACAAGATATGTTAAAAAAACTTTAAAACAAAAAAGAAAAGAAAAATTGGATTTACCCTGTCTTGGTTTAGCACAAGACTCAACATGCTCAGTAGCAACATGTTGAGTGTCAGCTGAAACAAAAATGGAAGAATGGGGATGGCAGGAAAAGAAATGGTCTGCTGGAGGAGCATTTCAGTTAGGAAGTAAGAATACCCTAACCTTTTGATGTCCAGTCGTACATTTTATGTAGCTAACAAAGTAGTTTCAGCTCACTGAATATATCGTGTTTTAGTGCCATAAACGCAATACATGTTCGCTGTTTTCCAAATAAGTAAGAGAGACTGTGTGTGTGTGTGTGTTCATGTACACAAGTGCAAGAAGAGAAATATGTATACTATTTAAGCAAGCCTAGATATGTTAATTCTCCATGAATTTTTAGTTTACATTTATCTTTTTCTGTATTGTAATATACTTAAGTAGTTGCTGAAGCTTGAAATTACCTAGCTGCTTGTATTCATTTGTCTAGCTCCTAGTGTTCAGCTGCATTATGAATTAAGCACTGTTTCTCATCCCCCCAAACTCAAGTGTTTCCACCTGCCACCTGAGTGAACATAGTTCAGGCCAGTAAACATATTCATATGTATATGTGTAAATATATATACTGTGTGTGTGCGCGTGTGTACATACATACACATACACATATACATCTAGCAATTCTTTAATTAACCTCTCATTCTCTATGGAACTATTTCTGTGAATTATGTTATCACTCAGATGGTAATTTTTTTTCTGTGTTTTCCATAGAATGTAGAACTTGGAATTTGTTTCAAAAAGTCAATGTAAGATACGTATTGAAAACAATTGAAATTTATTCTGGCAAAGACATTATTGGAGTTCTTAGTCGTGCCTTTGTTTTCCTTTATTTAATGGACAGAAGTTGTTTAACCACTAGATGGACTCCTTAGTCTGTATTACACTACTGGATGTAGTTCTGATTACAGAATGTTTTCCATGAGTCTTCTAGCATGGATATTTCAATATGAATTCCTGCATGGAGCAGGGGACTGGACTATGTATCCTAAATGACATTTTCCAACACTATCATTCCTGTAATACAGATTTACTGACAGATAAAGATTTTATGATTATAAGATAAGAGTTGGAACAGCGCATCCTTTTTTTCTTAAAAGGTGCTTTATTCTATCAAGATGTACCTTTTACAAATAAATGCTGAGATAAACCATGTCAGAGCTGCAACTACTACAGAATGCAGGTGGGAGATAAGCTGCTTTTTTCCCACTGGAAAAAAATGTTCTAAGTTAAAGTACATTTAATTTTCCTTTAAAAAATGGCTTTGATCCATTTTATTGAAACTGAATGGCCTTTCAGTGGAATAGAAAAAGAGTTTAAAATCCATTTTAAATTTTAGTTTATTCAAATTAAGAACTCAAATGTAGTATCTCACCTGTTAAAAAGGGTGCATTGTCATGCTCCATTTGTGTATCACTTACGTAAGTGAAATAAATAGAAAAATATATTTAAAATGGAAGTTAACTACATAAGTTAAGTAGATGTCCTTTTTAAAATGCAATTAAGGTTTCTGAAGTTCTAGATAAAACACTTGCACATTTATTCCTTCATACATAACATTATTAAGTCTAAAATTTTAATTGTTAAAAATCTTACTGTAGAATATAACACATTGCTTCTATTTCTTTAATATGGAGAAAATACATAATATGTAAAAATGTGTGAACTGTAATAATTCTAGAAATTCATGTCTTTTAAGTGAGGTAATTATAGGAATTATTTTCCCAAATATCAGAATGTTTCACTGTCAGTTACCCTTTTTATTTACTTGCCTAGAATTGCATACAATCAGTTTTATTGTTAAAATAATTTTGTAAGATAGAAACAATGGATCAGCAAACTATCCTGGATTACTACAATACCAAGAGAAATTTGAAAAAATCTCACACTTTTTTCAATGATTTTTTTAAATTAAAGATTATACTATACAAATAAAACTAATCTAGTTACATAGTACAGAAATACATTTTTAAAAATTAAAGTGCAGAAAAAGAAGAAAAAGCGGGTGGGGAAATAATAGAAAAAGAAACCACCCCCTTCATCCCCAGCAAATATAATCAACTTTAACGACTTATCACTCTCTCTCAAAATACAACCAAACACCTTTTCATTCCATACTTCAACTTATTCTCTATAAGCCTGTCTCCAAAACCTCATCTCTCCATATTGACCAGCAAAAGTCTAGTAAGGATTATCAGAAATAACATAAGTATTACAAACGTTATCTATTACACCCAATTTGAATCCTTCCTTTTATATTTATATATCCATTTCTATTTAAACAGATCCCCCCCCCTATTTCCTCTCTTCAAATAGTCATAGTCCCAGTCAAAAAACTATTAAACATTAGCAGAAATAACCATCATCATCCAGTTCCAATCAGAAAACTATTAAACATCACCGGAAATAGCAAACCCATTATTTTCATCAGTTCCTGCTATATGCTCACCTGTACAGAGTACATGTGGATAAGTTTGTGATCTCTCCTTACTCCAGAGAAATTTTGGTAGCCTGAATCCCCCATTCGGGCACCCTTTTCGGCCACAGTGGTTCACTGGAAGTCAAAAAATGTCACACTTCTTAACAGCAAGTTGTATGTGCATGTTTCTCTCACTTTTAAACTGCATTTTAAAATGTCATTTACATTGGAAAGCTGACTTTTTAAGCTAGTTAATAGTAGTCCTCCAGAGTGACTATCTGGAGGATCTGGGATCATCCACAGGCCATTAGAGATTACTTAAACCCGTTACTAAAATGAATGAAATACTGATTTTTTTTCTTAACTTCATGTATGATTGGAATGATACTCTTTTGTGTGTTTTCCCTCCTTAACAGAGAAAAGGAGAGATCTACCAAATGGTAAGCTTTTTATTAATAACCATAACATGTTCATCATTGTTATATAACTGCCAACTTCTGTGTGCATTTCTGAGAATGATGATTGGAAGGAAGGACCATATTTTAAATTTGTAATATGAATGCAACAGTGGAAAATCAGAAATTACAATGACTTTAATTTTATTCTTACAGTATAGAATACTCCCCTTGCTGTTTATTACTTGTATTAGAATGTCCTAATTCAGCTTTAACCTGATCTCACATACTAACATTAGGTTGTCATATTCAAAATTCACTGAGAAATTTCAGTTGCTAAGTAGGAAAAAATAAATATCTGTCTTTTGGTGAGAATTAATTACGTTCTCCATTTACATCTGTTCACTTCTCAACAGTCTAATATTTGACATAAAATTGCAATTTATATTTTTAACCACATCAAAACAAAAGCAATTAAAGAGATTGAGTAACATAGCATAATAACAATTGTAGGATTAAATTGGCATTGAATGCATTGACCTGTAAATTCTTTGGATTTGTGCTTCCAGTGGTGTTGGCAATAGAAAAATCTCTTAAATTTTGGATTATCACTCATAATTGCTGGAATGAAATTGAGGATTTAACAGAATTAGTTTTTTAAATGTATATATATTCTGGAGTCATGTGGCCCATTTTCATTTTAATGTATGTGATAGAATCTGATTTATTCTGTAGAAGGCTACCCTTTATGAAGAGCAGCTGAGGAAAACACAGGATCTCAGAAATGGGATATTTTATACTGTGTTTTGGGGAAAACCTGAAAATGGGGAAGATACCAACCCAGTGGATAGTTGAGGCTGTCATGTTCTTCAAAGGATGAACTCATAGATCTCTTTCATCTTCACTAACTTTTGCTCATGGGAGTGGTGCTTATGTTATGATGGCATATTTTTTTTGTTGGATACTAACATGACAATGTTAGAAGAAGTGGAAATTCTTTATATTCATGTGTTCCCCATGGACAACCAAACTCTGATTAGAGTGGTTAGTTTGCTTCTAATAGGCTAAAATTTTCTATATATAGGTTATTAATAGGTATATTGCTAGTAAGCAACTTGCCTTAGTATTCGTTCTTAACAATACATGGATGTAAGTCAGCTGAACAGAGTAAGTCTAATTTCTAAGTAAAAATGCTTAGGATTGCACTTCAAAATAAGTTAGCTATCATGTGTACTCAAAAATCTGTTTATAATTTCTGCATTTTAATCAGTCATAAGATTCATACGTGTTTTCTGCATTCAGGAAGGATATGGATGTCTATTGTTGGAAGAATTACTAGAAATTCACAAACTTTATGAAATATAATACTGTTATGAAACTCTTTTATATATAATGCTTCCTTTGTTTTGAAGCTTTCTACAATGCTTTTGAATACTGAAACCAACAGAATATGAAGAGAAAGATAAATCAATTCAAATTGAGCATACAGTCTAGTTGTATTCTTACAGGTCCAAGTCTGCCAATGGCAACTGTTGACATCAAAAATCCAGAAATCACCACTAACAGATTTTATGGTTCACAAGTCAACAATATCTCCTATACCAAAGAGAAGAAAAAAGGAAAAGCAAAAAAGAAAAGATTGACAAAGGCAGATATTGGAACTCCAAGCAACTTCCAGTAAGAGTTCCTGTTTAATTTATTAACATTTTAACTTTACAAAAAACCCACAGATGTGTTTATTTACATCTCAGTAGGAAAGTCAGTTACATAATTCTACATGAACAACAAGAGTTCCTTTGTATTAAGTGCCCTACAATAATTACCCTTTAGTGTTTCATTTAAAAAAAGACCCTCAATGGTTTATGCGCTTAAATGATAAAGTGTTAGTATAAGAAAACACAATAGTGAATCCACAGAAAGAAAGAGAAGCAAAGTAGGGTGGGGAATTCTAATAGAATACAAAACCAGGCATCTGATAAATTTATAGTTTGATTATTCCTGTGACAGAAGGTTCTAACCCATTTTGGGATCTGTAGAATTATTAAGTGTAGAATTCATTTCATTTTTATCTTAACCTTTTCCATATTATTTTCTCACATCAGTTGAATAAATGTAACAACTATTTATCAGCTTGCTGGTTACTTATTATAGTGCAGTTGCCTTTACCCCGTGTATCTAAAGCTTTTTTTTTGTCTTGTTTTCAGACACATTGGCCATGTTGGCTGGGACCCAAACACAGGTTTTGATGTAAGTAAGCATGGTGAAGGCTTACATTAGCATTTTATCATGTGAGACTTCATTTCTTTGATCACTGATTCATTACATGTATATGTGATCCTGTTCTGGAACAAAAATAGAAGGGCAACTGCGATCTCTGTATTTGGATTGCAGTCTTCCTCACCAACTTAACCCATTTTTTTTCAGGATTTAAAAAGATTTTTGGAAGTACACATGTCTCAGAGATTTCAGCATTTTTCACTTACTTTTACATACAGTTCAGTAGTTTGTAGAGACTTTTTTCTACAAAATATTTGCATCACATTTATTAACAAGAATGAATTTGCAGATAGCTCTAATGTTTCCTGTAGGTTAACAATCTGGATCCAGAACTGAAAAACCTATTCGATATGTGTGGAATTTCAGAGGCTCAGCTCAAAGACAAAGAAACCTCCAAGGTTATATATGATTTTATTGAAAAAACAGGAGGAGTAGAAGCAGTTAAAAATGAATTGCGTAGACAAGGTGAGTCTTCTTATACTCATGCAGTCTATAGATTATGCTTTTTAATGCCTACAAAAGATTTAGGATATTTAAATAGGGTAATTTGAGAAGTGCTCTCTTGATTTAAAAATGCATTTGCACATTTGTTAAAATACAATTATATTCCTAAGTCACACTTGTAAATATATCACATTATACTACAGAGTATGTTTTCTATTAACTATTTGAGCGGCAAACTCCGTAGCCAATAACATTGCTGCTATTGGCTTCAAGAAACAGCTTGACTGTTCCTCAATGGAACAACAAAGCCAAAAGTAAGAATTTGAATTTTAAAATATACCCAAGTAATGTATAACTTCTGTATATTTTGATTCAATTATCATCATCTCTAATGGTTGAGTATAATTTAATTGGATAGCAACAAATAATTATTACAATATTACAGTGCTTAACATTGTATGAGCACTGAATACATCATAGAATTGGCTTTATCATGGTAGATTGATGGGCAGGCAGTATTACAACAGTTTCATATGGTTAAATGTAGGATATGAGGGACTCTGATAGACTTCAGAGAAAGTTAATATATGCTACATTTATAATCTAGGCCCACCACGCTGGAGTGGTATGTATGAATTCTAGTCTTTTTTAGTTTTTATGTACCTTTTTACTTAATAGGAAGACAATTCCCCCCCCCAAATAACTACCTATGAATTGTGTATGTGTGTGTGAATTGTCTCATATTTTCTGAGAAGTATTGTACACCCAAGTTGAGGTACAAGTGGTTGCAGTCATCACTGCTATGAAGGGTGAATGTCTTTGAAGATTAACTGTGGATTGGAAGGGGACGTTTGCTTTCCCTGTCCAGTTACCTTTCCCCTTTCTTCATCTCAATCCAGTCGCCCTCACCCAATAGCCACACTAGTTGTTGTTGTTTTCCCCCGTTTTGCTGGAAGGAAGGAAAGGTGGTGTGCATATTTATTTATTTTTATTTTATTAATCAAATTTAGCCACCGCCCATCTCCCCCAAAAGATATATCTTCTTGCATGCTCCTGTGTGTGAGAGAATGATAGATACAGGCAGTTGGGATTCAGCTTGTTTTATAAATGGAATACCTTTTTCAGGGGCAATCAGTCTGGATTAATTGGGTTGGTTTTGGGTCCATTCCGTCATTCCCCCTCCCAGCTTTGCCTTTTTTTGAAGTGTGGCTTCTGGTAACACGTTTGTCAATACATGTGTGTGTGTGGGTGTGTATACACATACACACTCGTTGGCGGCAGGAAAGCTCCATGATACTTTCAACTGGAATTGGCAATCCTCATTTGGAAAGGCAAGGAAGCATGGCACACAATCTTTTGTCTGGGTTCATTGGATTCCCCCCTCCCCCACCCACCCTTCCTTCAGAGCTGTCTTCCTTTTGGGTAAACATGGTATTAGCATTTAAGTTTCAGCTGTGTTTTGTATGAATAACTATGCTTTGTTGGCACAGAGACATTAATCTTTCTAAGGATACTAACTTACTTATCTCAATGCTTCTCCAATTCAGTATTCGCAGACTATGTAGTAGGCCTTGTATAATAAGAAATGATCACTGCTTGAAGAGTGCTTGTATCTTGAGGTCTTGATTAAATTACCTTGTATAACTGATTTTTCTTATTTGTATTCTAATAGCAAGACCCTTTACTTAAAAATGGCAATCAATATTAGTCTTAGCTGAATGAAATACATTTACCAATAATGGCTTTATGACTGAACTGTTCAGTACTTTTTCTGGACCCCTAGTGGTGGGGATTGTGCATAGAAAATTGGGCGTGAAATATTGGGATTTGCTTGGGCCTTTCATTAGTCTGACTCTCCCCGAAATGATGACTACAAGTACCAAAGCAAAATGATAAAGAAGCTTCACATTATAGCTTTCATCTTGACTATGCACCTTCTTGCTTTTCCACTTGGAGTTTTCTGAATTGCACATCTTGCCCAAATGTATCTCTATCTCTGTAGCTTCCAGGTTAAGGTAATTTACTGGATCTGTCTTGGAACTACAGTTGAACATAATTCCAGTGCTTCAACTGATCATTTTATGGGACTGGAGATTGAGTGACCTGCCTTTTGTATTAAATTTTGTTATGCTTTACATTTTTTCAGAATGACAAATGGGTAATACTAGATAGTATTTTTTCAAAGCAAATTCAGTCACATTTATGATATAAGTTAACAAATAACAAACCTCTCCATAGATAAAAACTTCGGCAGTAGAATGTAACTTTTAAATAAAAACATTGCCCAGTGAAGATATTTACTAGATATTGCAAATAAATATTCATCTTGTTACCATTTGTGGAGATAGTATTATAATCTGCTCTTTTTAACGGATAGCGTCAATAAATGTGAGTGGCAGAAAAGTTAAAAACGATTTAAGACTCTTCTGGGAGAGTGTGAAGTATGAATGAATGCTTTCCAAGGTAATTGGTGTACTTTTAATTCTGTCAGTTTTGGCTTCAGAGAGCACTGTCTCGTAGTGAATAAACACTTCTGTGTCTTTGGTTTGTTTTTGGTTTCAGCTCCACCACCACCTCCACCGTCTAGGGGCGGTCCACCTCCTCCTCCTCCACCACCACCACATAGCTCAGGCCCCCCTCCTCCTCCTGCTAGGGGAAGAGGAGCCCCTCCCCCACCTCCTTCAAGAGCTCCAATAGCAGCACCCCCTCCCCCACCTCCTTCTAGATCTGGGACTGTAGTGCCACCACCTCCACCAAATAGGATATATCCTCCTCCTCCACCAGTTCATTCTTCCGCACCCTCTGCCCCACCTCCTCCCCCTCCACCACCATCAGGTGGTTCTTGTGGCCCTCCACCACCACCCCCTCCCCCTCCCCCTCCTGGTCCTCCTCCTCCACCTGGTCTTCCAGTAGAGGTTGACCATCAGCTTCCAGCTCCTTCAGCAAATAAAGCAGCGCTTTTAGATCAAATCAGAGAAGGTGCCCAATTAAAAAAAGTAGAACAAAACAGTCGTCCAGTCTCCTGTACCGGAAGAGATGCACTACTTGATCAGATACGACAGGGTATACAGCTGAAGTCTGTGAGTATCATTCTTTTTAAGATCTGGCTTCAAGTTTCTAGATTATTTTTTAAAGCCATTTTCCTCTACAGGTATTTGGTCATAAGCACTGATGGTGAGCAGGAGGGGGGCCCTATCCAGGGGGGAAAATGCATGCGTAGTAGAGAGAATTTGAGTTGTCATTCAAAAAGACACAGAACAGACCCGCCTTGACTTTTGGGGTTTATCTGTATGGGTTTTCTCACGCTTCTTCAGTTTGGTAGGATTTTCTGTCTAATGTAGCAGTAATAAAACACTAGAGACTTATTCCTCATCTCGGTGTGGTTCCTGCTTGTCAGGACAGTATTCCTCAACTTACTACGGCAATTGGGACAGGAATTTCCGTTGCTAAGTGATGCAGTTGTAAAGCACGACTGCATTGCTTAGCAAAGCAGTCCCTGTAGTCCCAGTTGCTGTTGTTAACCGAAACCTATGGTCATTAAGCAAGGCAACTTCCTGCCAGCTTCCTACAACCAAAGTCAGTGGAGAAGCTGACAGGAAGTTGCAAGTCCCAGGCCAGCAGGCAGGTAAGTGGCTGCTGCTGGGTGGGGGAGGAAGGGTCAGGGAGGCTGCGCAAGAGTCACAGGTCGGGGAAGGTGCATGCGGGTGCAAGGGGGTGCACAAGAGGCACGGGTTGGGGAGGGTTCGAGGGGGTTGCAAGATTTGAAGTTTGCTTATTGGTTATTAGTTCCAAATTGTTGGACAGAAGTCAAATGCCTCTAAATTAAACTAATAATGAAAGAAACTGTTAAGATTAGCAGGGTGGATTTCCACAGACAGAACAAAAGTCATCTTTATGTGCTTCTGCAAATACATGTTGATAATACTGAATTGAGTTTGCCAAAGTAGTGTTTCTTCAATTGCCTGTCCATTCTGAGCACCAGATGAGCTGAACCAGGAAGCAAGGCAATTCGGATCTTAATTGTGGAGGTTCATTGTTCATTTTCTCTTGCTCAGTTGATCCTCTCTCTAATTGTCCTTTTTAAGACAACTTAAAGCAAATATTTGCAGCTCAGGGTTGAACTGTGGAGTCCTTGGTGCTCTCTGAGCCTTGTTGTTTTCTTGCAGATGTTTCATTGCCAGACTAGGCAACATCTTCAGTGCAAAGAGGGAGTGGGCCTTGCTATCAGTTTATATACTGTGGCTTGCCCTGCTTGTGTTGGTAGGGGTGTTGTTCTCTCCTTGGGAGTTCTTTGATTGGGCCATCATTTGTTGCTTGGTTGATTGCCTGAGTTAATAGTTCCTTGATTAGGGTGTATTGTGCTGTTTGATGGTTCATCTGGTGTTAATCCTAGTCTTGATTTTTGCATATCTGGGTGTTGATTGCTGGCAAGGGGGTATACTGGTCTTTTGGCTTTTCTATTGTTTCTTTTGAATGGTATATAAATGTTGTTTACCTCTACGTGTCTGTTGATGGCTGCTCATCTCAGAAACCACCAACAGACTGTTACAACCACTTGGCATCACCGTAGCACATAAACCAACTAAAACTCTTCAAAACATATTAAGCAACCCAAAAGACCCAATAGCCCAAGAAGAAAAAATGAGTTATTTACAACATACAATGCAAAGACTGTAACAGCCACTGTGTAGGACAGACAGGCAGAAGACTAGCAGAGCGCATCCACGAACACCAGCTAGCAGTCAGAAGACATGATGAGAACTCCTTAATCTCACAACACATGGACAGATTCAACCATAGTTTCAACTGGGAAACTCTGAGCATCATAAACCAAGCCAAATCCAAAAACGCCAGAGAATTCCTGGAAGCCTGTCACTCAGATAAAGCAGCCATCAACAGACACATAGAGGTAAACAACATTTACATACTATTCAAAAGAGACAATAGAAAAGCCAAAAGACCAGTACACTCCCTTGCCAGCAATCAACACCCAGATATGCAAAAATCAACACCAGATGAACCATCAAACAGCACAATACACCCTAATCAAGGAACTATTAACTCAGGCAATCAACCAAGCAGCAAACGACAGCCCAATCAAAGAACTCCCAAGGAGAGAACAACACCCCTACCAACAGAAGCAGGGCAAGCCACGGTATATAAACTGAGAGCAAGGCCCACTCCCTCTTTGCACTGAAGATGTTGCCTAGTCTGGCAATGAAATGTCTGCAAGAAAACAACAAGGCTCAGAGAGCACCAGGGACTCCATAAGACAACTTAATTTTTCTAAGAAGGTTAATTTTGGAAACCGGTTTGTTTGTTTGATTTCTATAGCTGCCCATCTCATCAAATGACTCTGGGCAGCTTACAGTCATAAAAACCATAAAACAGTCAAAACAATAAAAAACAATTAAACAGTACAAAATAAATATATAAGCTTGCCAAGTAAACAATGCATAGATGTTAGTATAGCATTGAGGGTTGCTGGTATTTAATTTTTGTTTTATCTTGATGTGCAAAAATCTGCCCCCAAATTATCAAAAATAATGTTGCTATTTCAACAAATATTACAATGGAACTCTTAAGTGCTGTTGATTTTAAACATCTAATGCTTTTAACAGTCTGGTTTATTTAGATCTGCTCATATTTCAGGCTTTTGAAAAATGTGAAATGCTTACTAAGTTTTGTTGCATTCATTCTTTTGTGTTCAATTTTGCCTCAGGTATCTGATGGCCAAGAGACTGTACCACCTACACCTGCACCTACCTCAGGTATTGTGGGTGCACTAATGGAAGTTATGCAGAAAAGGAGCAAAGCCATTCATTCTTCAGGTAAGTCAGGAAATCAGCATTTGCCATCAAGTAGGAAAGAACTGTTTAGCTTATATCCATGGACATTGTGTTCTGTATACTGTTATAATATCTGACATGAAAGAGCCAGTTTATCAAGAATAGAAAATTAGGATATTTTTGCTGGAAATACCCACATATAGATCTTAATAACTCTTGCATGGAAAGTAGGCTTGTTATAACAATTAGAATTCTTTTTAGCATAAATTTACTGATACAGACAGATCTATTACTCTTCTCAGAACAACTTGCATAAGGGATATTGCTTTACAGAAGGAAGCTTATATGTCCTTAGGTGTCTTTTATTTAGAAATGAAGTAAAATACATTTGATGGTGCAAATCCAGGTAACTTTTGTTGAGAAATACAAAAAGAGTAATCGCACAAATTAAACATTTTTTTAACGTAAAGGAGCAACATACAAGGAGCAAAAGTGTTTTACAATGAAGTCTAGCTGGACTTGAGAGCATCTTGAATGGAGTTGGGATAGCTTAGTTGTAAAATTCTCAAGCTCTTTAATGCAGGGCCATCAGCAGTGGAATAAGGATTGTTAGGAATGGTTCTAAGAAAATTAGGAGTTAAAGTGTTCAGTAACTGGACAGATAAAGAGATGCACTCTGATGCTCAGACTCTCAGAACAGGGTTAGTATTGAAAGCGTGAAGCAGTTTCCATCTTGGAAAGTGAAATCTGCCCTACAATAGAGACGAAAGAGCCAAGGGTTACTTTCGTCTTACACTCCTTGATTCTTTATTAAGGAAGCTAGAAAATGGAGAAGATTCTAGATTGGATGGTTAGGATTCATTGGGGAACAAGTGAAGATGTTTTAGAGACCTCTTTGCCTTGCTGAGGCAGAAGGTTTTAGTACAGCAATGCTAGGTGCTCAGTATCTTCCAAGGCAAATTCTAATCTGTCTATTCTCTTTGGGAAGTTTCATAAAAGAGATAACTTTTTAGCTTTGGGTAATTCAGATCTGTGTGGCTGAATGTTTAAAGAGACAGTTTAAGAGTGAATGACAGAATCCTGGCTTTTGGAGACCTGGATAATAATAGGTCTCCAGGCTAAACAATCAAATAAAGGCATAACTGCTTTGATTAGCTTTGCTCTGCCACCTCGTCAAAAACAAAACAAAACAAAGGACTTTCTGTTTCTGAAATGAGAACAACATGTCTCATAAGTGGAAATGAAAAGAAAAATGATGATTAGGAAATCGGTTTCCTTTTCTTGAGTAACCTGTTGGCTGGGAAACATATTGTTGATTGGATTGACAAATGATTAGGAGATACTCATAAATCTAGTAAACTCAGTTCTCTGGCTTTGGGATATGTTTGTCAATGCACAAGTACTTAGCCAAACATAAAGATTTAATTAAGATTAGCTCCTTTTTGCAGAATGAATAATTTAACATTTTAGCAATCAGATTAACTGGGTGAGCCTTTTTAACAACAAACAAACTTTTTACTTGTCATCAGTTTTTACCTGTGGTTGCCCTTTTTCAGAATCAAAACAGAGAAAACACTTCTAAAACCTGAATCTCATACTTTGATCAATTACATTTAAATTCAACCAAACCTTAGTTTTGTCTTTCCCCAACAATTTGATGGAGTGTCACTGAAAGAGTAGGGCAATCTTCAGTCCAAAAGAACTTGTACATTAAGGCCTTCATTTACAAGTTTGAGTTTATTCCTTTAGTGTATAATTGTTTGATTTAAAGCCTAGATCCCAGTTATCTTCTTGTTGTTGCATACAAGTTTACATTTTATTGTACAAATGCTGGTTAATTGATACCTGCCATAATAATTTTACCAATATTTCTCTCTACTAAGGCTTGTCTTCATTAGTTTTCTTGCAAAATAACTATTTTTTCTATCATCAGATGAAGATGAGGATGAAGATGATGAAGAAGACTTTGAAGATGATGATGAGTGGGATGACTGATCAATATATTATATCTTATATATATTTTTACGGTGAAATACTAAACTACTTTCTGTCTATGGATTCTGTAAAATTATCATGTAAATGTTTTACCAATTTACTGTATATTTTTGTTGCCTTTTGCTTTTTTATTAATCTGTGCAATACCTCATTTAATCTGTAAAGGTTTGTCATCCTATACAAGGCTACTCCCTTCTTAATATGTAAAAGTTTACACCAGATTGCCCAGTGTACATGTGAATACTTTCCATTCCATCAATAAGGGAGTTTTAATGTAATCTGTGAGACTGACAAACACACCTTAAATGTATTTAGTTATAATTGCAAGAAGGAAAACACTATTTTCATACCCTACTTTTTCTGTATCTAGATTTTCTTATTAAAACCTAATATAGCACTACATACTTTACGCAATGCAGCTCCTAGTTTTAGCCTCTTCATCTTGGAAACTACGCTTCATGGATGAGGCTGATAAAACGATGAGCATTTCAGTTCATAACACTACCATTCAGATTAGTCTTCAAGCTATAAAGCAATCACTAGAAAAATTAAGTGATCATGAAAATTTTCCCTGATCTGGAGCGTTGTTGCCTATAATCAGAGCTTTGATACCTGAATACTGAATTTAAGAATAGTCTATTTAGTCAAATAGAACTGATAGAAACCACCTTCATGACTTTTCCCAACTGTCATTCATGACAAAGAGGAGTCTACATTTTTGGCAACTGCTGCAGTCGTTATTTATTTTTATATAAGGTTTTTTACTGAAGGGCTGTAGTTGATGTTTGCTTTGAATAATAATGGTTGTAAATTAATTTTTTAAAATGTAGGGCATTGGTATGCTAATAAATGAACTTAAGTAGTGTAACTCTGCAGTTTTCATGGATTATGGGGCATGTCAACACAATTAGACACTGGACCCTATACCTAAAAATTGGATTAAATAGAGATGGAGCCTTAAATCCATATTTTATTGATTGTGACAACATTAGATGATAGAAACTGTTGCTAGAAGACCAGTGAGCTTCTTGCTGATGTTTCCATCTTTCTTAACTTAGTCTCTGTATCTGTGTTGTCCAGATCATTGAGACTGGGTGGGCACTCTTCCCATCAAATGCAGTATTTCTCACAGGCTCCTATGGCTATTCAAACATTATGGGTCAGTGTTGCCTTGTTTCCTTTTGACTCTACATTTCTGGACTTCGAAGCAAGAGTGAACAGAGCTAATTGAACTGTTTATCTTTTGCTTTGGGGGAGAAGTTCACTACTACAAGGTTTATAAGCCACTGTTTTTTATATATACCAAATTTGCACATTGCAGTATTTCACTAGAAATAAGGGATGTGATCTTAAAAGTTAGGTGGTCCTGTGCTTGGAATTACATTCCAATATATGATGGGAAAATTTGAGTTTTCATTTTAATTTTTCTTATTTACTAGGAGACCTAATGTTTGGACTATCTGCTTATTTTTCATGCAATATTGCATTAAAGATAAGCTTTATCAATGCTAATACTGTACTAGCAGTAAGAATACACTTAGTAAATGCAGAAGGTTTCAAGTGAGACATACTTGGAGTACAATTAATCCCTGCTTGCTTCCTTCTTCATTTTTCTTCTGTTCATGACATATTGGATGGAATTATCTTTATTGAAATCCAGTGTTGGCCTGATTTTGGCAGGCTGGACCTGCATGATGTGGCCTGGATGTTTAATGCAATTATAATGTATGTCTAGCATTTGGGTTTTTAATTCTGT
The DNA here is from genome assembly GCF_035149785.1 of Candoia aspera. NCBI lineage: Eukaryota > Metazoa > Chordata > Lepidosauria > Squamata > Candoiidae > Candoia > Candoia aspera. The sequence continues at coordinate 59,460,996 of NC_086159.1, read as the reverse complement.
AAGAAGAATGGGATTTAAAGAGTATGTTGATGAAAGAAGATGTGGTAAGCAGAAGCTAAATTATTCCAAAGGGAATAATTGTAATTTGATGCAAACAACATGGAAAAGGAACGTTTTCAAAGTATCTCCATTTCAGGTGTATCTCTGGCACTGCTTTGTGCTAGAAAGACTTTTCAGGTAGCATTGCTGCTAGTAGGGCTCGAGGATTGTGAGCAGTGTAATAATGCTGTGGAGGTGGGTTAAAAGTGTATGCACATGAGAGATGATGTTAATGGCCCGCAGTACAGCCTGTAGTGTTCCCTCGCTAGTTTCATAAAGGGCATTTTAAAAGTTGATATTGCTCAATTGGTCTCCAGCGATGTTACTTATAAATTAAGCACATGCTTCTAAAGTTGAGAGAGTTTGAAAAAAGATAATATTTTGAGGATACTTGTGTAATCCATTAATCACTTACCCAACAGGCTTTTTTTCCATATAGAAAGTATATCTACATTATTGCACACACATTCAAATGTTTTGCTTTCGATAGCATATTGTATGGTTTTAATTTAAGGCATGACCGCAGTTACAGTTAGATTTAAAGTCAGAGCTGCATGTTTCTACTTTACTGCTCTCAGTGTGGGCAGGAGGCGATGTTTTTTGTCATTGAATCACTACTGCTAACTGTTGTAACCAGGGCAGCCTTTTGCATCAATTAAATTGTCTGTCCACATAGCCTTGGCAAGTAGCGAATGAGCCTGTCTCTGAACACTGCGCTTAACCAATAGCATCTAGCGACTTGTACTCTGAAAAGATCTCAGTCATTCAGTTTTCCATTTCATCAGATTGAAATTCTTGGTATGTGAATTTCCTTTTTGGCTCTTCTTTGGAAATGTACAGTGAATAGGATGTTGCACTGGTGGCAATTCATCATGAAGCATAATAAAATTAATTTGTCTCAGTATAATAGTATGGTGTGGCTTGTATGTCTTCACTTGAGGGCAGGTTGAAATTAGTTAGTTGTTCAAAAATTGTTCCAGATTTTTTTAAAAAATGGCTTCAGCAAATAACTTACATGTCTCTACAGCATTGGAATGGGCTAATTAAAACGAATAGCAAGATATAAACGCTCTGACACTTTTTCCTAAAGTTTCCCAGGGGAAAACATGGAAGACAAGCGGCAAGCCACCCCCACATTTGCTCAGCGGGAGTTTTCTGCTCCCCACTCTCCCCATAGGACCTACCAGTGGATGCCCTATGGAAAGGATCCTGATTATTTTGTTTCATAGTAAACATCCAACAAATACTTTAAAATATTTAATATCTTTATAATATTTATTATATTCATTTTGTTTATAGCATGTTTCTCTTGAAAGGTGTGATAGGAATAATTACAATACTAATGCTCTGAATAATACTGATGATAATGCCAGATCATCAATGAAATTAGCCATACTGGTTTAGAATTCTGGAGGTTGTAAGCCAGTGCATACAAAAGGCAGCTGTCATGAGTGAGGATGGCGAGCAGGGGGCTCCCATCCAGGCTGTCAAGCGCATGCGTAGCACTGAGGAATTAGGTGGCCATTCAAAGAGACACAGATCGGGCCCGCCTTAGCCTTTGAGGTTTATCTGTCTGGGTTTTTCCCATGCTTCTTCAGTTTGTTAGGATTTCCCTGTTATGTAGCAGCAATAAAACACTAGAGACCTGTTCCTTGTCTCAGCGTGGTTCCTGGCTGTTAGGACAGCAGCAGATTGAAGAAGTCTGTAGCCTTTAGGCCAGTGGTTCTTAAACTGAGGATAACTAGACCCCAGGGTGTAATTGGGGTGTATCTTTGGAGTAATGAAGCAATTTGTAATTACTTGTTTGTGACTTGATCCAGCCTGGAACTGCCACTGGTGAAATGCACATGTAAAACAACAGTTTGGGATTTTGGGGGTGGCGTAATGACATTATTTGAGAAAAGGGGTAATTGGATGAAACAGTGTAAGAACCACTGCCTCAAGCAAACTGAATACTAATCTGCAATTTCCAGAAATCCCTGTTGTTTCACTTCCAACAGTTCAGCTAGTGGAAGATCAAGCAGTGGATTCAACATTGCAAATGATTACGTAGTGAAAGCGTTAACTCCTCATGAAACATACTTTATATCAACAAAAAAAACCCAGGAGTGGAATGTTTCTGATGCCATTCAATCCTAGAGGAGTTGCTGGTGATTCCTGTAAGATGCAAATAAGTGTACATGGTAACAGCTCATTGAATTGAACATATCACAATATATCAGAACTTTATTTTTGTGCCACCATACTCTCAATGGACTCCTTGTGGTTTACAACAGAAAAAAGTATTACATAAAGTATAATAAAACCCCAACTTTTGATCTGCTATGCAATGGTGAGTTTTCCAGCGCCGCAGAAAACTGAAAATATAAACTCTTAAAATAGTCTTAAGGAGAAAAATCTATGACAAAAAAAAACTGAATCAAAATGATATTAAGGAGAAGTACATTTTAAACCTGTGTTCTATATTTCTTATCAAAATAACGGTAATTACTGCCCAGAGTCCCTCTTTTGGGGGAGATGAATAATTAATAAATAAAAATCTTATCAAAAATATTGTCAATGTAAATAATAACCAGTACATTTATCCTGCATTATAAAGTAGATCAACGCTCTTTGTTTTATTAATTTTTACAGCCACAGCAGTTTCCCACACTTGATCCTATGAAAAGTGTATTTTAATTTTCCATTGTTTTTAAATAACAAACTTGGCAGATAACAGGAATTGATTAATTTTCTTACACTGCGTCAATGAATATGTCTTAAGAAATATGTAGAGATAAGCTTTGTGATCAAAAATGTGGTTTTTCCCAGATTCTTCAAAAATTCAAACTTTTATGCTGCCTGACTCCCAATGACTCTGAGCAGCTCACAACAGTCAAAGAACTTACAATAAAATCAATAAAAGATAAAAGTTGGCAAGCACAACAGACCAAATGGAATGAAGCAAGGGGTCCCACTCTCCCTTGCCAAAGGCCTGGGTGAAGAGCTGGGTCTTCACTGCTCTTCTGAACAATAGCAGTGGGGGGCAGCTGGATCTTGGGGGGAACCTCATTCCAAATGGTAAAGTTTGGAAGCTAACTGAACATTTCTTCCAGCTATAGTATGTGCCAATTTGCTCATGAGCCTGCCAGTGCAATCTAGAATTACTATTTATAATGGGCAGTTGTTGTTTTTTTTCTGAGAGTAGAACGACTAGTTGAACTATAAAGAATATCATGCTGCAAAGAATTCCATTAAATTCAAATCCAAAATATTCCAAAGGGTTTTTTAAAGAATTTTTAAAGAGTTTTGAAACCTGTTGTCCTTAATATAGTTCAATATACAGGACTGAAATGATTTCTTTGCAAGAACTTTGAGTGGTGACCGATTTCTTCCCCTTGGTCCTCTTCACTGAGATAACACAAACCGTACCTATTACAGATGTTTTTGAGGAGTCAAATGAGGATTTGCAATCTTAACTCCATGAAGAATGCATGGTCATGTGTTTATGTGGTATACTTTCATGCCTCAACATACAATTTGGGGAATAATGACCTGATAATGCAAATATCTTGCTTGATATCAACCTTTAGAAGTACAGTAATTACTTTAAAAGATCGTTGGAAGGGGGGGAGAGGAAAGCAAGGAAAAAAAAGCACATGGCATCTCGCATTTTAGACTTGAGGAACCAAAGGGTTCTATTCCTTTTGTTTCCCATAAATGAAAATAGTAATTGTGTCTGTTACATCACTGCAGGTTACATGAACAGAAAACTTACAGAATGCTTCATAGAGTTGCTTATTTTTTATTCCATATCCCCTTTTGAGTGTGCTTGTAGGGACGATCTTAATTTTGTATTGATTATTAAACTATTCTGGGAGTCAGAGAGGCACAGAAAAAAGCTGTGAAGCTAATACATTAGAAGCCAAAATGAACTGGTGTCCTGGCCACTCTGTTAATGTTGAAATGAATAGACAAGTAATTATTTGGTGTGGAAAGTTACTCTACTGCTGATCTGCAGGTTACTGTTCGTCTGCAAGCTTTGGGTGCAATTCATTTTCCAGCGTTAGTGCCATGCATGAAAAGTCTCTCTAACCTGGATTAAAGTAAACTCAGCGTAATTATTTCAAGAATAAGAATGTATAAATATATAGGGTTATTTGCAACATGTAAACATCCAGGTCGTTCTGCAAAAGGGAAGGAGCATTTAATATTTTGGAGTGCATCAACTCAAAACAAGTTGCTAGAAGGGTTTTTTTAAAAAAATGTTTTTAATCAAAGCTTTTCTATTACAGATTCTGGGCTTTGACAAGATGCCTTATCTTCCTCAGTCTGTGCTGTAGCCCAGGTCTGCTGTTCTCACTGCCTGCTGCAACAGGTTATCTGTCTGGGCAGGAAAGCCATGGTGGTAATGCTGGCTACTATCAGGAGGAGCTCAGATGGGGAGAATTCAATGACACTGACTTCCTAGAGGAATGGATGTGTGACCGTTATGTAGGTTTCTCCAAAGATTGCTACCAACTTTTAATCCTGGGCAGCTGGTGGCAACCCAACCTTACATGCTGCTGGGCTCTGCTATAGTTCACTCTGTATCTTGCAATCCATCAACTGCTCAAGTGATTTCCCAGAACTTTGGCAGACCAGACAGAATGGTGATGCATTTATGCAGAAAAACGCTTGGCAGTCCTTATTTGTGAGTTTGTCTGAGGTGGTTTTGCAAATTTGCCCAGGGCTGACCTTGTCTGGGCTTGGAAGCTAAGCAGAGTTGTGCCTGGTTAGAACAGATGGAAATCCTAGGTGGGTCAGCTAAACTAAGAAGTAGAAAACACACACACACACACAACACCGCAAACCATTTTTGTAGTGTTGCCACCAAGAAAATTGCATAGTCATGTCCATGAAATCATCAGGAGTAAAGCTGGTTGTGGGTGTATGAAAACAGCAAGATGGCAGCTAGGGCATTTTTATCTGCATAGGCTGTTGACCCATGTACAAAAAGTTAGGCTTTGGATCACAGTGCCACAACCACAATCCTGTCTCTCTTGGTCCTGCTCAGAGACACCAATGAAGGAGATTAACCCTCAGTGCAGGACTCATTTCAGAGTAAACATTAGTTTGTGCTGTAGTACTCCATTTTTATAGTTAGGGAAATGGGGTTATTCTGTCTGAAGCCCAAGAGCCAGTCTGAAGCCATGCTCTCTTGGGCTTGGTTTTATCCAGCGATGCTTTTAATTTTATGCAGCCAAATTTTAAATTACTCAACCAAGTTATGCCCTTCCAAGGAAGTCTGCAGTCAAAAAATGCTGATTGTTTCCAAGCAATGTCTAAACCTCAGCCCCGACTATGTGGGGTGCCACAGGGTTTGGTACTTTCTCCTCTCCTCTTTAACATCTACATGAGGCTGCTGGGTGAGCTCATCTCTCACCATGGGGTTAGGTATCATCAGTACGCTTATGATACCCAACTATATATCTCTACCCCTGGCAAATTAAGCACTGCTTTGAATGTCTTATTCTGGTGCCTGGAGGCTGTGGGGGTCTGGATGCAAACAACAGGCTTCAGCTGAACCCTGGCAAGACCGAGTAGCTCTGGGTTTGGGAGCCCACTGGTTCCAGAACTATGCCATCTTTGGTGCTGGATGGGGTTGTACTGCCCCAGACAGACCTAGTGCACAATCTGGAGGTCTTCCTAGACTCCTGCTCAATGAGCAGGTGGCAGTCGTGGCTGGGAGGGCCTTTGCACAGCTTCACCTTCTGCGTCATTTGTGCCCATTCCTGGATCAGCAGACCCTGCTTACAGTCACTCATGCCCTAGTCACCTACTGTAATGGTTGCCTAACCTAACAAAACCAGGCTCACAAGTGGACTCTATGAAATCTGGTTTATTGAAGGATTAGTATGCAAGTACAGAGAAAGCTGAGAATGAGCAAAAGCATGCCAAATACAAATTAAGAACCCTCGGCTCAAAACATAAGACCTCCCCCCACCCAGCCGTTCTAACCACCACCACCACCCAGGTGCCAGTAACTGTCTTCACCATCCCTGGGAAAGCAACCTTGAGCATTTGAGAAAACCCAAACACATTCCATTCCCTCAGCCCAGAGATAACAGTCTGGGGAATGGAAGCCTCCCTTCCCTGCAAATCAAACACGCAATTAACAGCTGACACGTGAAGTGTTACAAATCAAATACGGGAGTAGCAAATGACATGTGAAGTGTTACGATGTACCAGGCACATTGAAACAGTGAACATGACACCTACAGATTGGACTACTGTAATGCGCTCTACATGGGGCTGTCTTTGAAGAGTATCCAGAAGATTCAGCTGGTACAGAATGCAGAGGAATGGGCAATTATGTGCGCTTCTAGAACAGCGCATGTTACACCTCTGTTCCTGCGAGCTGCACTGGTTGCCACTTTGCTTCTGGTTTTTAATCATTAAAGTCCTTCATGGCATGAGACAAGGTTATCTGAGGGACCCGCTCTCCCTGATTACATCAGCCTGCCCCTACTAGATCTAGCAGAGAAGGCAGGCTGTGGGTACCATCAGCTAGGGACATACATTTGGTGGGTCCCAGGTGACAGGCCTTCTCTGTTGTGGTGCTTGCCTTATGGAACATTCTTCCCCCAGAAATTAGATTAGCTCCATCTCTTTTGATGTTTCGGAAGTCCCTCAAGACCTGCTTATGTCACCAGGCCTGGGACTCCCAAGGAACCAGAGACATGCTTAGATGGCTCCGTTGCTGAGGTGGCTATTCTTATTCTGTTTGCCTAGAGTTTGTATGTTTTGTTTTTTATATTATTTATCTTTTAATATTGATTCTTCTATTTTTATACTCCTTGTTTTCTATATGTACTGTTTTTATCGGATTGTTGTACGCCGCTGCCCAGAGTCACTTTTGGTGAGATGGCCATGCAAATTAGATATAGATAGATAGACAGACAGACAGACAGACAGACAAAAAACTTCAGCATAAATCTAACCACACATCAATGGACCCAGTTCCTTCATGTAATTGTAACACTGTCAAAATGCAATTTCAATGATGGAGGAGGAGAAGGAGGAATTGACCAACAATTAAAATTTACCAACTTCTTCAGTCAGTTCTTTGACTTAGCCAGAAAGCTATAGCTCGTCGATTCCCAGCTTTTTCAGTTGCCTTTGTTTAATCCTATGATTTATAAAACACAGCTACTATCCCATACATACACAAGAACATCCCCACAAAGAAATACAAAGATAACTTTATCTTAATTCTTCCATTCTGTTCTACAGATATACAGTTTTGTCAAGAATTATTTTGAAGGAGAAATAGCTGAGTAAGCACTATAGTTCTGAATGAAATTCCCATCTGAATCAGATTTGAGGGTAATCTAATTCAAAATTCCATTTCCAAAGAGAGCCACATAGGTGGCTCTGGGCTGTATACAAACCACTGTTTTAAATCAATAAGTGCTTTGCAGATACTGCCGATATTTTACTTTGTCTTTTTTAATGAGGCTTGCTGGCTGCAGATCAAGGACACATAAAACTTTCAAAGAACCCCAAATCATACAGCTGTGAAAGAACTGCAGTATCAAAAAGTCTCAGTATTTTGGACCTTGAAACAATAAGCAAACGATTTAAAACAAGATTTCCTCTCTTGAATCCCCCTATAGGCTCTTGTTCCTTTTTTGCCCACTATGAGTTTTTGGCCATTTAGTTTGGCTATTTGGAATGCATTCTACATAATATATCTGTGCAATATTTATGTAACTGGCTTGTTGATCAATAAAAGTTTGCAGAACTTGCTTGTTGGAATTTATCTGCCATTGGACAAAAACTTTTGCGCATGAGATTTTATCAGTAGTGGTGGGCAAAAAAGCAACCAGAGGCCCCCAATATAACCTTTATTACACAGGCAAACCAATTGGAATCTCTGCCAGGGTGTTCTTGAACTGTAGCCAGCTTGTCCTGGCAGCTGTAATTTGATCATTGCTACAAGTATGGCAACTAGCAGCACTGCATAGCTCAAGAACTAGATACAGAATTTAGTCATCTTTTTGCATAATTTTCTATGAACAGCTGTGCTGTCATTTTAGAGGCCAGGAGGTCTTCCAAGAAACACAAGGACAGCTCTTTAGATACGACCTTTTGCTTCTATTCTTCTCTTGTTGAGGTTCTAATTTTGCGGTATCTATTTTACACCATTGGAAAGAGAAGAGGAAAATAAATTCTACTTCATTGCAGCCTTAAAGGTATAAGGCCTTTATCAGGTTTCTCAACCAGGGTTCCATGGAATCCTAGTGTTCCCAAGAGGTCACTAGGGGTTCCCTGGGAGATCACAATTGATTTAAAAAAATATTTCAAATTGAGCAACTTCACATTAAAAAGGTAACTTTCATTCTTTAGTTTAAGAACACTGTTAGTACAGGCCTACACGTGAAACGAATATAATAATTTGGTAACTTCTGGCCTATATTTGAGCCTGAGTGTGCAGGGGTTCCCTGAGGCCTGAAAAATATTTCAAGGGTTCCTCCAGGGTCAAAAGGTTGAGAAAGGCTGACCTTTATCGACCTGGAAACTTACCCTGTGTGTTTGAATGACAAAGTGGACAGCAGCATAAACTTCAAAAGGACTTGAACTGTCAAGGAAGCTGTCACAAAGCATTCAAGGAGGGAATTGCTTGCTATCTTCTGCAATTTGGACACATAGTTTTGGCATAAAACAGCAAAGTTTTCAGTAGCAAGCAAGTTTAATATCATCATCATCACCACCTGTGGCAGCCTTTCAGAGTGGTTAAAAGAATTTGGCATTCAATAAACATGTTATACTTGTTGGGTGATACGGTATTTCTTCTTCAAGGTCTTAATAATGCAAAACTGTATAGCCATACTTATATCTGTTTGTTTGTTTGTTTATATACTTGCTTACATACCAAGGCTTATATGCCTCTCCAACCAAAAACTACTCTGAGCAGATCAAACTCCTCATTATAGTATTAACCTGCTTAAAATACAATATGAGGCTGACGTTACCTCCAGAGGTATGCTGTTTCAGAGAAGGGGCACCACAGAAGAGGCTCACCCTTGGGGTCCCTGATGGCAGCATTCCTATAAGGATTGAAACTTGCAGCAAGCTAGCCCTACTGGATCTCATTGGATGGATAGATTCCATCTGGAAAAAGCAGTCCTGCAGATACCCAGGTCCTGTGCTATAAAGGACTTTAAAGGTGACAAGCAGCATCTTGAATTGCACCTAGAAACCAACTGTCAACAAATGCAGTTCCCAAAGTAATGGCAATACCTGGGAAAAACATGACATACCTGTTACTGCTTGAGCCATTGCATCCACAATCAGCTGTCTCTTCCAAATGGTATTTAAATACAATGCCAGGTAAAGTGAATTGCAATAGTCTAAGTGTGAGAGGACAAAGTCATGAGTGATCATCAGCAAAGCCTCCTGTCCCAAGAAAGGCAGCAGCTGGAGCACAAGATGAGGCTGGGCAAAGATCTTTCTGGCCATGATCTTCCGGCAGGAACTGTGAGTACAAAATAACCTTACTCTGCATAGGGGCCTGTCCATCAAAGATGGAATTCTACTGTGATCCAATGGCTTCTGTAATCAAGGCTACTTTGTCTTGCTGGGATTGAGTGCAAGCCTGTTTCCCCCATCCAGGGTCCTACAGTCTCCCCTGAGTGTATCTCTTGTTCATGTCTCCTGGAGTAGACATGCACAGTATAACCTGGTACTATCAGCATACTGAGGATACCTCACCTTGTCTTCATGGATGATCTTTGTCAGGGTCTTCATGTAAATATTAAACTGGAGAGGTGAAGCTGCCAAGCCCTGTCAAACATGTCATAATGGACAGACCAAAGAGAACCACTGCAAACTGTGCATCCCATAAGCAATCCTTGTAGGCAGTCCAGAAGGATCGATGATATGAAAGGCCAAGAATTTTACAATTCTCTAGGTCAAACAGCAGTAGAAAACCGGTATGCTTGAGCTGGTCAGAGAATCTCACAATTCTGTTTATATAGGTCAAAAAGAAACTAGGAAACTCTTCTGCACTTGTAATGACTCCAGGAAACTGAGTAGAAAATAAAACTAAACTGGCAAGCAGTCTCTAGGGAACACTAACATTACAAATTTCTTCTGAGATTTTGAGAGAGATGTTAACATAAAACGGCTATTCCTCACCTGGCTCAAAGTGAGATAGCTTCTTAACAAATTGCATCTGAGCAAAGATTCCTATTAGATTTTTCCTAATGGGAAATCAGGATAAAGAATGAGTTCTTGAAGGAAATGTTTATTTTCATATTAATAAGGAATCCTATTGACAAAATTGAAAGAGACTACAGGTAGTCCTCACTTAATGACTGCATTGTTTAGTGACCATTCAAAGTTACAACTGTGTAAAAAAACCAGCTTTGCAACCAATCCTCGCATTTATGACTGTCACAACATCCCAGGGACATGTGATCACCGTTTGTGTGTTTCCCAGCTGGCTTCCGACAAGCAGAGTTAATGGAGAACACAGAAGTAAAATCACAAGTTGTGGTCATGTGATGTCTTGCTTAACAACCACAGCAATTCACTTAACTACTGAATGGGAAGTGATGTTGTAAATCCATTGCAGTGATTATCTGCTTAGCACTCATAGCACTTAGTGACAGAGTTGCCAGTCCTAATTGTGGTCACTAAGCGAGGACTGCCTGTATACTTCCTGTTGTTGTTGTTGTTAGTTGCTGTCGAGTCGTTTACGATTCATGGTGACCCTAATACTTCCTGTAGGCCATACTAAATATTTGTTCTGAGATGTTTGTGTGTGTGCGTAAAAGAAAATGTAAACGAAAATGAACACCCACCCATCATTTTAGGAATCTTTCTAGCCAGGAAGAGAAACTAACATGGTACAAACCCCCCATATTGAACGTAAGCATCACAGGAAATATCACCAGAGTCGGTAGCCTTATACTGTCTTCAGAAAAGGAAGAATTTGAAGCTTAACTTGCTATTATTGCTGAGGAAGGGCATACAGGTTACTTATCCGACACAGGCTTTGTTACGGCAGGGAATGAACATGAGCCACCTTGATATAGATGGGTGGGATTTTGTTTCCTTTGAAATCTCATTCCAACCAGCATAATGCACACATGAAAAAGTGAAGCCTGGTATCCTGTGAGCCATCTGAATTGGTGCGATGCATGTCCACAGTCAGAATGGGAGATACAGTTAATAGCATATTGCAGTCATCCCTCACGTTTCAATTTGTATCAGTTAAAAAAGCAGGAGCTAGAATGATCTGCACTACCGTTCCCATTTCTTTACAGCCATGTAATTGTACTTCACTGAAAGAAACAAGTATTCTCTGCTCAGACTGTATAAACTCCATAATATACACTGAGATACCCCAGGCATCTGGGGCCGGTTGAGTGAGAGTCCCCTTTTGGGTGTTCTGTTATGTTGCTTGGTCGCCATTTTATATTTTGTATAATATTTATATTTATATATTGTATATGTCTAATGCAGTGTTTCTCAACCTTGGCAACTTTGCAATGTGTGGACTTCAACTCCCAGAATTCCCCAGCCAGCAAATGCTGGCTGGGGAATTCTGGGAGTTGAAGTCCACACATCATAAAGGTGGCAAGGTTAAGAAACACTGGTCTAATGTTATATGGTGGGAGGGGTTTTTCGGGGGGGGGGTTATTGTTTGTTTTTCCTCCAGTACACTGCCCAGAGTCACTCTGTTTGAGTTGGGCAGCCTTATAAACCTTGTTCATAAAATAAATAAATGAATGAAATTGAGCTGGAATTGGCTTTGCTTGTGTGCCACGGGCTAGGAACTACCGTACAGTATTGGCTTTTTAGGTCCCTGGCTGTGCTCATGATGTGGCAGCAAAAGCAAGATATAATAAACATGTAAGAGCAAAGCTTCAAGAGTTTTGTTCCTGCTGAGTAGAAATATACAGACCTTTAAGTTATCCGGAGAAGCATTTTATATAAAATTGACTCGCTAGCGCAGTTTCTTCTAGTGCAGGCTACATGAAAACCACTGGGGTGTCATCCATGTGTCACCAGCCACTAGACATCCATGATGTTCAGTCATCGATCTTGTTAATCCCTCTGGTGAAACGAAATTCTTCCGTGCCAATATGACACACCCCCTAACAACAAGGCTCCACTTGACGGGGGAAACCAGCTCTAGAATTTTATAGCTACTGTTTACAGTCGCTTCCACGCACCCAGAAAAGCATTTCTAACATTTTTCATGTAATGATCTTAACACCACACAAATCCACACTAAATCTCCAGCATAAAAAGATTCTTCTCAGGCCATCACTACTCCTTAAACCCATAATTCTTTGTCAACAGATTTGCAACAAACCAAGACAAATATTGTTTGTTTGTTTTTTTCCACTTGGAAACTCAAACCACATTTATTGTAAATGTATGATGCAGGCAAAGAAAGACAGGGAACTGAACAGCTGCTTTTCTGTAGAAAGGACTTGTTCTACGAAGTGCTAATTGATATCAACGTAAATAACTAAATGAATTATGTCTTCTTAGAAATCTTATTAAATTAAAAAAAAATACTCTCCGTATTTACAAATGAAACAAAACACTGTTGCATTCTTAAAAGTATTGCTTGAAGTTTCATAGACATTTTCTATTTATATCTCAAATCTAAGAATGCACTTTTGAAGCCATTTACATTAGTCCATTGTATCACTGCAGGATAATTGAATACCTCTCTTTCAGTGTGTGTATAGATCTTCATTTCATTGTGTTGGCTTTCTTTTATCGCAGAGCTTCTGGGATTTCCACCTAAAAAGAAGGGTGTTTTACCTAAATTAGGAATATGAACTGAAGTAAAAGAATGAAATCATCTAAGTAGAGAAAACCCCATAAGTTTCAATGTCCTATTGTACTGTGTATTGTAATAGTAAAGCCTAGAATACAGATGTTTTAGATGCATATTTGGGCTTGATGGCAAGGATGCAAAAAAGTGTGGTCTCAGAGCAGATGAGGACAAAAATTAAGACCCCTACTGGGAGATGAAGAGAAATAACAATGTGTGTCTTAAGTTTTGTAGGCTCACCCCTTAAGACGCTTGAAGCCCGCTCTTACATTGAGTACTTTTCCATCTACTACTGGAACAGTATGGCCCTCAAGATCCTCAAAAATCATGGTAGTTTTGCAACTCTGATAAACAGAATTCTATTTCTCTTTATCCTTCCCAAAAGCAGGCCCTAAATTATGGGCCACAGCTTCCACAGTGATAGAGCCAAAAGGCTTGGCTAATCTGGGGAAGGCACTGAAGCATTTAACAGATGAAACAGGCACTTTTTACACCTTAACTCCCCTCTTCAGATTGGGGCTTATTTTTCCCATGGAAAGTTAGAATTGAAATCAGTGCCCAAAGTTGACAAGATACATATTTTGTACTTAAAATCCCTCCTGAATGATTTTAAGTACAAAATAAATAAATATCAGCCCACACACCAGATTACCACACACCAGCTATGCCCTTGCAGCCCTTAACAGCCAAGATAATTTTTTAAAGAAATGATTTAAAGTGTTAAGTTGATATAAGGTATTCTAATGTGTAAAATCGAATCATTGTATAGTTTTTAAAAATCTAATCATCTCACAATGTTTGTAGCTTTTTCTTATACCTCTTTTTCCTTTCCTTTTTTTCCCCCTCTAATTGTTTTTGGAAAATAAGTAAATAAATAATATTAATTTCTGTTGTGCTGGAAAAAAGTGTGACTCCAGGCCACAAAAGAATTTGCTCACTCTTTTCCCTAAATTAAGCTGTTCTTGGAGCAAGTATACTTAGTTCCATTGAATATTTTTATATTATGATGACTTCCTTACTGTTACAGGTAAACATTTTTGCTTATCCATACAAATATAAGCAGCAAAGCTAAGTAATTGTTGGACAACTGGTAGAGTATCAACATCTAGATCAACCAAATTTTAAAACAGATCTGACCTTTATGAGATCTGGGCCAATCCTTTTAATGACATTAATCAATAATAGCCTGTTGTGTCCCCATACCTGTAGAACTCTCAGTTACATATAAGAGTCATCTTTATAACACTGATTACTGGTAGGAAGGGGTTATTTTGCTTTCAGATCCTGTTGCCCTGATACTACCTCTCTAATTAGAGAAGCTGGCATCCATGATACTCAAGGCAGTTTCCCAATTCAATTGCAAGAGTGCTCTTACAAATGCCAAATTCTATCATCCCTAATGTGGGATGATCTGCTCATACAAGAGAAATATGGCTGAACAGAATGTTTTCCATTGTAGAATTCCAAAAATGAAAATAACTATGGAACCGCACTAGAGAGTACAGGCTGACCTGTCACATCTGCAGGTCCTTCAGTATGATTGATTGATTGATTATGTGCCATCAAGTTGTTCTTGACTCGTAGCAACCACATATCAGACTGGTCACAGAAGTGTTAGCAAATCAGCATGCCTCAATTAGCATGTAAATTGAGTTTGTTCCCAGGATGCAACTCTCCATGCTAGTTAGAGAAAGCTGTTTGTTGCCACTCCCACTTCTTCTCTCTCTCTCTTCCTCCTTCACCATTGGAGTAGAAGCATGTTTTGCTTCTGTCTCCATCTTGGGCCTAAAGCCAAGTGCCTAGCCCTTTCTTCCATGCAGCTCTTAGCAGCTGTAGGGCTGAGAGATCACTAAGTATAGGGAAAGAATAGAAGAAACAAGGAACATAATTTTTCCACTGAAGATGGATGTAACTGAACCAAGAATAAAAATCAGTAAGACTCTTTTTACTTTAATTTTGAACCTACTCTAAGCATGTGATTCTTCATGCTTGGGAGGGCTAAGTGTGTAAGATCAATAACATGTGTGTCTCTAATGTGCTCATTAAAGCTATCTAAGATAATATTATTTTTCTGTGCACGGCTCCTCCGCTGTGTTAAACTCTGCTCCATTCTGTGGTCCTAGCTGTCCACTAATGGCTTCAACTGTACTGTGTATTAACTTTATTAGAACTGCATGAAATAGGTGGAATGATCAACTCCATAGCAGTTTAAGATACTGAATTACAGGTGTCAAGTTGCGAGACTCCTCCCATTGTGCAATTCAGGGGAAAAAAAGACTGCTATCCACTGACCAGATCTCAGAAAAATCACTTTTCCTTTACCACTGAGGGAGGAGAAATGGTTTACTTCCAATCCATTTTGAACGTTGAAGTCCCATCCTATCTTTATAGTCAGTGAGGGTGCCTCCCACTTAATATGACAAGATTACATGAGACCTGAATGTCTGGCTATGATTAAGATTTATCTCTTGTGAACCAAATTAGCTCTCCTGTCTTTCAATGCTAGTTTCTTTAAGACACAAAATTGGATCAAATAATAAAGTAGTATGGAAGTGGGAATCAGGAATGAATCTAAAAATAAGCAGACCTCTTGTTTTGCAGAAAAGTTATTTTTCAGCCAAAAAGAAAAACATGAAAGAACACAAATGGGAAATCATTGATTTGTAGGAGCACTGTAATTTTGTTTCATACCAAAGAATGCCAGCTGAGAGGGTTTGGGCATATGGCTGTTTGGTAAGAAGCTCTTTCTATGGAGTGCCTTCTTGAGGGTTCTCATCTCCCAAGGAGCTGCTTGCTTGACATCTTCATTAATGCTCAATTCCCACCACTGCCCAGGGGCAAGTTAAGGAAATAGTTTCCCTTGTTAACAAAATGATAAGAAGTTTATCACCCTATAGATATCCTTTAAAAAATCATGATTATCTGTCTGTAAGCCTAACTTGTTTCCCATTCCAAATCAACTCTTGAGATTACGATTACTTACCCGCTTTAGCTGCTTCATGCTACTTCCACGAATTGCCTCCATAAGATCACTGTGGAGTGATCTTACTGGGGTAGAAGGTCGGGTAGAAGGACGTGACCCTCCTTCTGACACATTGTCTGGGACAGATTTTAACGAATTTTTAATTTCTTTTAATATTGCATTCTCACATTGTTTATTTTTCTTGCTTTTTTTCTTCTTCTGATTATTTTGTAGACCCTTTTTGGCATTTTCCTGCTGTTTTATAACTTCAGCAATATTCCTGGTGGGTGCTTTTTTCTCTAAAACTATTTGAGGAGGAGGAGGAGGAGGTGGTGGTAGAAGAAGAGTGGGAGGAGGAGGAGGTGGTGGTGGTGGTGGAGGTGGTACTGTTGGTGGTGGTGGTGGAGGTGGTGATTGTGGTGGGGACAGAGCTGGGTTTTTAACAGGAGTAGCTTTCTTTGAAATCTTTGGAGAAGGTATAGGTGAAATTTTGGGAGGTGAAAGTTGGTTTTGAGAAGCTGAAACTTTCTTAGAAATCTTTGGAGAGGACCAAGGTGAACTTCTAGGAGATGAATATGGTGAAGAACCAGGAGTTCCCCTCTGCAATGCTTTGGTCTTTGGATTGACTGCTCCATCCAAACTGGCCTCTTGCTGTCTCTGTTCCTGCATCCGTTTCTGCCTTTGTTTATCCATATTTCTTGTCAGAATGCTTGTCATACTCATTCTTGGTCCAGCAAGCTCAAAGTGATAGCCTAGTTTCACAATAGTAGTATTGTCCCTTAGAAGTTTAACCATGTCCATTTCAGCCTGACTGCCCATTATGTGCCTTTGGTTGTGGAAACGTAATTCTGTTAAAATTTTGTTGTTCTGCAAAGCCCTCATGATAGCTATAATTCCTTTGCCTGTGATAAAATTGGAATCTAGATTCAGACTCACAATATGTTGATTCACTTTTAGCATACCTGCAATAGCCATTGCAACGTTGTCATCTGCATGAGTGTTAGCCAGATTAAAAGTCTTGACTATGGTGTTATTCCTGAGGGCCTGAGAAAAATGTATAAGCATCTGTGGTGTGATATTTTCAATATTGTTTAAGTTGACCTCGGTAGTGTCGGGATCATTGCTACTAACTTTTTCTAATGCATCTTCAATCACAGTTGGATTTCCACATGGATGCATGGCTCCCATTCTGTAGCTCAAATCTGCTTCTTTTTCACTGTGACCATTGCTAACAATTTCATTTTCATTTTTATTATGGTTTTTTAGTTTAATGGTGAGCGAATTTTGCTTTTCAGTATCTGTAAAATTTTCACACTCTTCAACAGATTCCTCTTCATCATCTGTGCTACTTACTTCTCCTCTGTCATCCTCTTCCTCCTCTTCCTCCTCTTCCTCCCCTTCATCATCTTCATTGATTTTCTCATCCTCTTTGTTTTCATCCTCTCTGTCCTCCTCTTCATCTTCTTCATCGTGCACCTCTTCAGAAATTCCACTGTTACTTCCTGTGAAATATTCTTCTTTAATTTCTTCTGACCCGTCACCATCTTCCTCTTCTTCTACTTCTTCTTCTTCTCCTTCTCCTCTTCCTTCTTCTTCTTCTCCTTCTTCTTCTTCTTCTTCTTGCTTATAATCCTAAAAGGGAATGGTGGTTCAGTCATGATCAAAAGTAAAGGATAAAAAAAAATACTTTATCTCTAAAGCTTCTCAAATTGCACAGTCACTCATGCCCTGGTCATCTCCCATATAGACTACTGTAATCTGCTCTACATGGGGCTACCCTTAGAGAGTATCCAGAAGCTACAGCTGGTCCAAAATGTGGCCACACAAGCAATTATTGGTGCCCCTAGATCGGCACATATTACACCACTGCTTCCCGAGCTGCATTGGGTGCAGGTCTGCTTCCAGGTTCAATTTAAGGTGTTGGTTATCACCTTTAAAGCCCTACATGGCATGGGACCAGGGTACCTGAGGGACTGCCTCATCCCTTTACGTCCATCTGTCCCACCCGATCATGCAGAGAGGGCATGTTATGGACCCCGTCTGTAAGAAAATTCCATCTGGCGGGGTCCAGGAAGTGCACCCTCTCTGCAGTGGCACCTGCCCTCTGGAACACTCTTCCCCCAGAGATAAGGCAGATTCCATCTCTTGTGGCTTTTCATAAACAACTTGCTTGGGGCGGGAGGAGGAGTAATCACTCCTAGAGATGGTTAGTGCTCTAAATGGCCTTCTGAGCGATTTTCCAACTAGCATTGTCATCTGGATTTCATATTGAATTTATTTGAATATTATATTTGTATTTATATTTTTATGGTATTTTAATGTTTTATCCTGGTTGTAAACCACCCAGAGTCCCCGCTTTGGGGGGAGATGGGTGTTGGCAAAATTTGATAGATAAATAAATAAATTTCATTCCAGTGAGCTTTCCTGAAGATTTTTCCAGACAATTATGTACCAAAAAATTATGGACAACTGTTTTTTCATTTGTTTTTGAGAAGCAGATACTGCATCCTCAAAGAACAGTTTTGCACAAAAAATACCCCATGTACCTAAGCATCAGATCACAATTTACTGAAGATCTTTAAAATTTAGAATGTTGTGGTTGTGTGTCATAATACCTATTGGAAAGTATTTACAATATTACTGAGGACTAACAGCAGAATTATAACTACTGTAACCACCATTTGCCTCCAAGTGACTATTGTATGTTTTCAGAGAACAGCACCCTGGGAAGTAGCAGCTGCTGGTGGTGATTTTAGTTTTAAAAATCACCTCAAAGAGAGAAAGGGTTAGCTTCCATCCCATCCAACATGTTTCTGATCTAGAGTGAGGTAAAAGAAGAAAATGACTGGTGTTTCAGTAAGTTTTAAAATGTGTACTTAGAATGATGTGTAATTCATTTACTCTTCTAATCCAGAAGGGTGAAACCTGAAACTTCATCTGCACAAGGTCTTTATAAGCACTGCAGAAAACCCCTGGAGAGCTCAATGTTTATTTATTTAATTTGTTGCCTTCATGTCAGTCTTGACTCATGGTGGCTACATGGACAAGCCTTTGTAGTTTTCTTGGCAACTTTTTCAGAAGTAGTTTGCCCTTGCCTTCTTCCTAGGGCAGAGAGAGAGTGACTGGCCCAAGGTCATCCAGCTGACTTTGTGCCTAAGGCAGGACTAGAATTCACAGTCTCCCACTTTCTATCCCAGTACCTTTAACCATTACACTGGCTCTGGTCAATTTTGTTACCAAACTGTAATTTTTAACAGGAGTGAATTTATAGGACACATTTGATTGTAAGTAAATATGAATATAAATAAATTTGTTGTTGTCTGTGTATATGTCCCATTTCTGGATCCTTAGCATACCACTCTAAGTCCAAGATCTTTGGACCAGAAAGAGTTGCCCATCCCATTCTAAGCTGTCTAGCCAAATACAATCTCGATAGTATCAAGATAGTATTCTCAACTATCAGATCAGGAAAAAATATATTATCTGGTCAATATGCAGAGTTTTAATGTTGACATCTCATATAGTGATATGTCAATGTACAAAAATAAAACTGGTTGATGCTGTCAGTTTTGTATTTTCAGTGAGTGCTTCCAAGTTACCTTGTTTGGACCCCTTTTTGCTAAGCTTGCATTACCACAGCATACACTTAGGTAACTTTTTTTGCTTGAATCTCACTGAAATGTTAAACATCCTCTCCCCCCAAAAAAGATTTGGGATTCTAGTCCAGCCCTCTTAACTGTATAAACAGTATTATGCACTTTTTTTCTCTAATTGCCAGCAATAGTCTCACTTTATCAGTTCTAGGACTGAAATAAGGAGAAAATCCTGGAATAATACAAATATATCTTTTAATAAACAAGGCCATGAAAAAAACCTTGGAACGTCCTGGCATTCAAACTCTGGATGCAGCAATTAAGCATAGAAAACTTTGATCTCCCACCATTGCACATTTCTGTTTCAAGCTGGTACAATTAGTTTTCCTCCAACCATGTGAAGTTCCAAAATGAAAAAATGGAATATCAGCAGTATACCCAAGACCATTAATTATGCCCAACATGTTATTGTTCTCCTTTACTGTTACACAGGCAGACACCCACAAGTGTGTGTGTGTTAGGATAGAGAACTAGAACTCTGTTGAACTGTAATGGAATATTATCCATGCAGACTCCATGCCTGTAGCGTAAGGGCTTTGTCCTTAAAGTTTGAAGCTTGAATTACAATCACTGGGCTTGAAAGACAGAGCAATTTCAGAGAAGTGCCAAGCAGTGTCAAGTGTAGGTTGAAATTAAGTCTAGAATTAACTGTGCTTGTACCTTCCCAGTTCAGACATAATGACTGTTGTTGCTATTTAGGTCTACTGTTGAATTACATAACTCTGAATCCTGCTTTTTTCTTCATTACTTTTTTCTTATTTGCATTATAACACTGCTTGTTATTGTTATTTACTTTTGCCCTTGGAAAGTCAGGATGACCAATAGATATTAATACTTGGACTGCATACCAACACCCTGGCTGAAGCGCTAAGATACATTCCTTGAGTCTGGTTCTGATAAGAATGGTGCTGTTTTTCATGGGGAGAAACATGACTTTATCAGTTCAGAGTTAAATAAAGCCCTGTAATCTGGATACTGCTGGGAATGTTATTCTCTCTTTACTGGTTGTGATATTTTACTCCAGTTTTCTGCTCTACAAAAACAATGTTATAATACAAAAGAAACAAAGATGTATATGGGATAAAAGGATAACTCTGATATATTTGGTAGCTGGAGAGACCATCTTACCCGTAGTTACATGGAAACCTTTTTCTTGTAGTTTAATATTCAATTCATTATTGTCCAGCCAAGTATTTCTAATCTTCCTCTGACTTGGACTTATCCCAACCTTTTGATAGACATGGGACACTCTCTTTCTTGTTTATTCTTGCTGTTATGATCGGCACAGCGCTGGCATGGTGATATTACTAAAAGAGATCAGGCTGAAATTTGAAATGTCTGGCTTTTTTTTAGGAGGTTGAAATAGGAGGGGGGGGGGGCTTCATATTCATATTTCTTCCTAAAACCACATTTTTAAAAATGTGTTGAAAGATCCATTTTCTAGTTTCTAGAGACGCCCAAGATCTATTACCTATCTATTCTATCTATCATCTAACATCTATCATCATCTGTCATAAATGTGAAGTGGTCATTAATATGATGTTTTGATTGCAATATTTTTTAGTGTGTTATAAACTGCAGTGCTCCTTCCTATCTCATTCTAACAAATTGCTTTGGAAACTTCCCTGAGTTTATAAAGCTGTTACGATGAAGTTTCTTCAAAGGCCTTTGGAATTGGGGAGTTGGAGACAGAAAGGGAGGGACAGGGGAAGGGGAAGGGAAGGGGAAGGGTTGGACAGAAAGTTGGTGAAGACTTGTTGGCACATCATGGAATGATTTTCAGCAGGTCAGCAAAGATGTTCAACTCATTACCACCATTTGTAATTCCTGTGACTAGATTTATACTTGGCCTTATTCAGACAGTCAATTTATTCTGATGATAAGAGAGGAGAAAAGCATACTTGTATTGTCCTCCCTTTGCTGTACATACAGTGTGTCAGAAACAAACATCTGAAGTGCAAACTTATGCATGCCAGTTTCTTACTTCTAGGGGTTTTCTGTACAATTTGAGATCCTGAAAAATATGATGTACAACATAATGGAAAGAAGTAGATTGAAGTTAGTGTGCATATCTCCATATTCCTTCATCACATGAATTATTTGAGAATCTGAATAAGACTCTTAAATATTCAGATTCTGTCTGTGTATATAATAGCTCATTAAATGCAACCAATAATTAGCATCCTCTGTTGAGTCACCATTTTGTACTAGCTTCTGTTGCTGGATTTCAAGGTTTTTCTAAAAGCAGATTAAATGCCGCAAGTCTGGAATGTGGTAGGCCACATCTGTTGTAGCGCAATGCTAAACAGAATTTGATATTAGATGTGTTACTGAAGCTGAGATATGAGTTATACATTTAGCAAAAACGCATAATCAATCCGACTGTGACCACGTCAGTACTGCTCAGCTTGTACTTTGATCACATTTTTGGATGTTCCTTCATGTAAAAAGAATATTTTTATATAAAAAAGATCTTCACACTGTTAACTACCACACTTTAATAAATATTCTACTCTTGATCAATTGGCTTTTCAGTATGATGGAAAATACAGAGAAGGGAAAGCATTCTCTGGAATAAGAGTACAAAGTGAAAGGGAATATTTCTAGGGCCGACTTAATGCAATTGCTCTCGTACCTGCTCACATGCCCCCATCCTCTCTTTTTCAAGAAGCTTCTTGGTCTCCCTTTCCCAGTAGGCCATCAGTGCCTCCCGGCTAAAAGTTCCTGTGGGAGTTTTCTCCGTTAGACTCTTTTGCCTGTGCCCCACAGGAAGGTTCCGGTCAGGCTCGATATCCTCCAACTCTTTCTCCAGCTCCTTCAGCTCCTCATCAGTAAGAGAAGCAAGGAGCTCATCTTCATCGAGGTCTTCATATTTACTAAGCTCTCGCCTGTAGCCAAAGTTAGACATGGTCCCTTCTGTTGTCAGGCTGAGGTAAAGTTGAAACTACAACGCAGCATTCACGGACACTGAAACCAAGGGGTCTGCATCTGCTTTGGTCGGCAAATGTTTCCCCCAGTAACTGCAGCACCTTTTAAAAATATTCCTAGGGGGTTGCGACAATGCACGGAAGGATGAAAGCATGCTCTGTTTTAAGCATCAGACGTCAGCAGGAGTTGAGCAGAAAGAATGTCCCAACGCACCAGTGTCTTATGTCTCTTAAACACAGGGATTACTGACATACTGACCAGAACCATATTTAGAGTGGCTTGATAAAAGGAAAATGAATACTCATCTGTGGATTTAGAGGCCCAGGAAGATGGTTGTTCATAAAACAACAAGCACACTTACAAAGACTTTGTGTCTACCCAAGCAACAAAGACCAGGTAATGAAAGGAGTGCTTTGTTCAGCATGATTAGTGTCATTCCAAAGTGGGACAACATATTTTCTTAGCTGTGACACCCCTTGTTTTCACTGTTGTCAGGAGAGGAACAGGGTGAGAAAGGATCATTACTGTCCAAACTGAGATCTGCTAATTTTGAGAATATAAGATGGAAATACGAAAATCCTCATTCCCAAAATTATGGAATATGCCACTAAAATTAGGCAAAGAACAGTTTACTTTTTAAAAAATAGTCCTTTAACTCAGCTATATGGGGTTTTTTTCTTTAAAAAAATGTCAAGATATAGAAGTGGATCTGAACTTGACAATTACTACTTCATTAAAAAAAAAAAACTGTTAAAGCTGCATACTGGGAGAGCAACAGCATTGTTATTATAGAATTCATTTTGTGGGGATGGACTTGTAAACTCTTATATGAAAGGATCTGATCTTCATTCTTCCTACACTAATCTGAAGGTTAAAAATTAGGGGGTTTTTTTGGAAATGTTTGCATTTCTGTGAAAATTGTGTCATTGTTCTTAGATGTAGAAGCATTATCAATGGAATAATTAAATACATATTTTGAGAAAAAATACCTATGGTTCAATTATTTCAATTTGTTTAAAGCATGCTTAACTCTCAGGTGGGCTGTGGCCTGTCTGTCTGTCTGTCTGTCTGTCTGTCTATCTATCTATCTATCTAGTAGTAGTCTAAATGATCTTCCTGTAATTGCAGATTCTCTAA
This sequence comes from Candoia aspera, assembly GCF_035149785.1. Taxonomy (NCBI): domain Eukaryota; kingdom Metazoa; phylum Chordata; class Lepidosauria; order Squamata; family Candoiidae; genus Candoia; species Candoia aspera. The sequence goes on along the minus strand of NC_086159.1, from coordinate 59,437,454 downwards.
ATAACACTGAATGGGGTTATATACATTTAATTAGATGAAACAAAAATCTGTAACAGCAGTATTAAATGGTAGTTCAGACTATACTTGATTTATATATAAACTGTTTCATTATCCCTCTTTAGAACTTACATACAGCAATTGGGATTATCTTTAGACAGGAGGTGACCTAGGGCTCATATACATTCCCGAATCATTTTACTGACAGCTGACTCATAAAACCTCTCTATATTTGTATCAATACAATCCTTTTCTGTGAAGCTTTCATTAAAGCTTGATTTTAAATAGGTATACTTGTTTTGGCCCATATTGTTCACAGACAGGTTTAATTTTTATGCATCTATTATTTTTCCTAGGTATCTGGATGGCTACAATTGCAGAACCAAAAAGTAGAGAAACAAGTGTATAAAAGAAAAGGACTAGGAGGTGTAATTGGGTAATAAAACCATGATTAAAGCAATGCACACACTTTCAAATGATTATACATATATTACGGTGCTCCAGCTAGAAAATTGCTTTATCAGAATAAATAGTAAAGGCTACTCCGTTGATGGGTTAGTTATTTGAAATATACAGGCTTGTTAACTTCATTCAAACTGGAGTTGTTAGGCATAACAGTGAGCTAAGATGGCAATTTTTTTAAAGTACTGAATGTAAGCCTAGGCCAAAATTGTGGAAAAAAAAGTGCTATTTCTTTGTTGACAGATGGTGTTCTGGAGATAGCTATTTTTGTATTGGAACAATGAGTGTGGCTCCTCCATGCCTTCCTGGAACAGGCTTCCCTTAAGTTGGCAGTCTGATCTGGCTGCAAAAAGATGAATGCAATTTTAAGCTGCATTCAAACTACCATAGCATACAAGTCAAAGGAAGCATTAAACATATAGCCATATTTTCTTCTACTTCACACAGACCTCATCTGGAGTTTTAAGCACAGCTTTGTGCAACACAACTTTCACAAAAATAAACACAAACAGGCACATCCTTGGAGAAAGACCGACACCAGAGAGAACAGGTCATACTGTATGGGGAAAAGTTGGAGGAAGAGGTTATGTTTAGCCTGGAGAAGAGAAAGCTGAGTGAAGCTCTGATAAAATGGACAAAACACTGATCTTGTTCAGTGCTGGGCACAGAGTCAAAAGTAGATCTAATGGACTTATATTCTTTGGGGTAATTTTCAGTTAAACACTGGAAGAGATAAAACAGGTAAAAGTAAGACTGGTTCAGTAATCTAAAAAAGTGACAGGGTCTTTTTTAAAATTAAAAAATTAAATTTTAAAATTAAAATGAGCGACCAGGCAAAAATGAGCAACCAGACCCTTAACCTGTTTTGAGTAACCCACTGCACACCCAACCTAGAATTTGGTGGGGTTACTGAAAATCAGCGGTTATGATGGAATAAGAAACATACTAGAACTAATGTTGTCATAATAGGCTTGCTTATTTATTTATTTATTTATTTATTTATTCATTCATTCATTCATTCATTCATTCAGATTTTGCCACCGCCCATCTCCCCCCAGAAGAGGGACTCTGGGGGGTTTACAATAAGCTGACAAGTTAAAAACAATAACCATAAATAGTATATAAAAGATAAATACAAATATAAAAGAGAAAGAGAAAAGATTTAAAAAATCCAGATGGCGGTAAAAGATCTAATTCAGTTCGTATGTATGTGGGGAATACTCTAAGGCGCCAGCCCTCCCCAAGAGCAACTACTCCCCTTCCCGCCCCAAGCGAGATGGCAGAAGTCTTCAGGGCCTTCTAGAAGGTCAGGAGTGAAGGGGCCTGCCTCACCTCCAGGGGCAGGATGTTCCAGAGGGCGGGAGCCACTGCAGAGAAGGGCCGTTTCCTGGACCCCCCCAAACAGACAGATGGGGTCCATAACATGCCCTCTCTGCATGATCGGGTGGGACGGGTTGATGTAACAGGGATGAGGCGGTCGCTCAGGTAGCCTGGCCCAGTGCCATGTAGGGCTTTATTGGACCCAGAAGCAAACAGGTACCCAGTGCAGCTTGCGCAGCAAAGGTGTTATGTGTGCCGATCTTGGGGCACTTCCAGATACTCTTCCAGTGTAGCCCCTACATTGCAGTAGTCTATATGGGAGATGACCAGGGCATGAGTGACTGTTTGGAGGGCCTCCTGATCCAGGAAAGGGCATAACTGGCACACAACACAAAGTTGCGCAAAGGCCCTCCTGGCCACGACTGCCACCTGCTCTTTGAGCAGGAGCCGTGAGTTCAGAAGGACCCCCAGATTCCAAACTGGGTTTGTCTGGGGCAGTGCAACCCCATCCAGAACCAAAGATGACAATGTCCTGGATACGGAAGAACCCTTAACCCACAGCCACTCCATCTTACCAGAGTTCAGCTGAAGCCTGTTTTTCCCCATCCAGACCCCCACAGCCCCCAGGCACCAAGAGAGGGCAGTCACAGCACCACTTACCTCACCCAGGAGGTAACATGATTTAACATGATTTAAAAGAGAAAGAAAATCTACCCTCCAAGTGGGAGGGGATTAAATGTAGGAGGTTATTGGACTGCTGATGTATAATATCAAAATGTGAGAGATCAGTTTTTCAACAGATTCCAAGAGAAAATCTAACCAGATATGACAAGGATCTTGTTCAGGAAAAATCACCAATGAGAGTGAATGTTTTTGTGACTGTTCAGAGGGGCAGTGTAGATCTGGGAAATGAACATAATCAGTCAAGAAAGCCACAAATTTACAAGGATAATAGCCTTAGCAAATTCAAGGGTAAGACTGCCTAAGTGTTTTTATACAAATATCAGAAGCCTCCAAGCCAAATTGGGAGAAATAGAGTGCTTGATGTTAGAAGAAAACTTAATTGTAATGTGTTTTACAGAGATCTGGTGGAATGGAAGATGTTATCTCTTAAAATAAGATCTACAGAAAAGATAGGGAAGAATATATTGGTGGTAGAGCTCCTGGAATCCCGCAAAAGAGAACTCACAAGTGGAGCAAACTCACACTAGTCATTGTGGTGGTTCAGATCAGTTCCTCAAATCAAGTAGGAACATGTTGGTGCCCCCTTGATCAAGAAATTAAAGTCGATCTACAGATGGAAAATGGAATTAGACAGGCATCTGAAAAAGAAATAACAACAACAACAACAATGGAGGAGTTCAGTTATCCTCATATAGACTAGGAAAATGCATGTTCTTGACTTGAAACCTAATTTCTAGATATCCTTAATGATGATGCTCGGAAACATCTAGTCTGGAGCCAACACCAGACTGATCATAAATCATGCCCAGAATCGTTCCAGGACTGACAAAATATTTAGCCAAATGGGAACAGTGATCATAATTCTATGATCTTCCACATGCACATAACGGGGTGCTTCTAAAGAAAGTTCAGAGCAATCAGGTTTGACATAAACAAAGCCCAAGCTTTGCAAAAAATGAAGGAACTGGTAAAAGGGAGAGTTAAGAAGGCCAATTCTTTCCACAATTCATGGAGATTATTTAAACCACAACAATAGAACCACAGCTAGAACATATACCTCAGATCAGGAAAAGGCATCATGAAATCCAAAAGAACACCACAATGGCTAATAAGCAGTTGAGAAATGCTATTAAAGGTAAGAACTCTTGCTGAAAGAAGGAGAACAAAAAGTAAAATTTCTTCTGACAAAAGAAATGCAAGCTATTGATCAGATGTACAGTATTCAGAATAGGAAAACTGCCAGGGAATAGCTTGAAGGAGAAAGAGAGAGATAGCAAGGACATGTCTGTATGTATTTATGTATGGTGAAATCCTTCTCTGTAGGCCCTTGAATAAATTCAGCTACCAGGTAATGAGATGGAAAGCTGTTGTCATGGATTAGTAACTGGATTTTAAAAAACAGGAAACAGAGTTGGAATAAATGGGCATTCTGGCAGGATGTCAAATTGAAGTCCACCAAAGATCAGTGTTGGGACCCCTGCTTTTTATCTGCTAGGGTTGAGTAGTGAAAGGCCCCTGTTTGGTGATGGTGCCAAATTGTTCAAAGTAGTAAAATCAAAAAGGGATTGTGAAGCGCTCCAAAACTATATCTCCAAACTGCTAAATCAACTTCATTATGGCAAATCCAGTTTATTGCAAACCAGTGTAAGTACGTATGTGTGTATAAATAAAATCCATCCAAAGAACCTAACCAGGATGGTGATCTTGGAGTCACCGTTAGCACTTCCATAAAAATATTAATACAGTGTGCAGTCACTGTTAACAAGCAATTTCTATGCTTGCAATTCTTTAGGAAGGGAATTGAAAACAGAGCTGTTGGTATAATAACGCACAATCCTCTTTAGAATGATCTTTATACAAGCCTAGGGTGAGACCACCCTTGGAGGACTGGGTTCAGTTCTGGCCATGGCAACTTTAAAAGGATATTATCATAACGGAAAAAGGCACAGCAGGAGATTTGGGGACTGGAGCACATCTCCTATCAAGAAAGATGGCAGCAGTGAGGGCACTCTAGCCTGAACTAGGAGAGTAAGAGGAAACATGAGAAAAGTAAATAAAATCGTTTATGGCATAAGTATGACAGTTTCTCTGTGTCTCAATACTTTTTCACACATCACATAGTTAAACTAAGGAATTTGCTGCTAGCAGTTGTAACTGATCTTAAAAGGGGACTAGAGAGGTTTACAGGAGGATCAGGCTGCCCATGGCTACAATCTCTTAAGCACAGTCAGTGTCCTAACTGCCAGGAAACACGCTGAGACAAGGAACTGGTCTCTAATGTTTTATTGCTTGTACATAACAGGAATCCTAACAAACTGAAGAAGCGTGGGAAAACCCCAGCCATATAAACCCCAAAGGTTAAGGCGGTTCCAATCTGTGTCTCTTTGAATGGCTACCTAATTCCTCAGTGCTACGCATGCGCTTAACAGTCTGGATGGGAGCCCCCTGCTCACCATCCTTGCTCATGACAGTCAGCATGCCTCAAATGCTGGTTACTAGGATCCAGCAGTGGAAAGGAACTATCACCCTTCAGTTCAGGCTTGTGAGCTTCCCAAGGGTATCAGGTGGCCACTGTGTAATACCTAGTCTTGGACTAGATGGGCCCATGGCCCAATCCAGCAGGGCTGTTCTTACATTCTTAACTCCCAGAGCAGGCTAATGTTGTGTTGGATTGCTGACCTACATGTTACACAGTTTTTGTATGTACTTTCTCAGTCTCCACAAGTCTCAAAACGCAGACATCTCCTCCAGTGCTAGCAGGTCAATTATCTCAGTTAGAAGCTGCCTCTGAATCTGCAGAACCAGAAATGGAGGTGATGCATAGGTTTCACACATTACACAATTGTCTTTTTTTTTTTTGTCTTCAAGACTCACCTCGCCTTTCCCTGTAACTGTGCCCCTCCCAATCTCTCATGATCGCTGGACCTCACCTCACTTCCCACAGAGCATGAACTTCTTTGGATGTTAACAGCTGTACTTTGCCATCTGACACCCAGATAATTCACTGACAGATAGTGTGATAATACATGCAGAAATGTTTTAAAGGTTTCCCTGTGCTTCTTTCATTGGAGCTGATCATTTAGACCAATGTAGCCATATCCTTCTTCAGTTTATGGACTAATGCTTACATAGAGATGTGGAAGTCTTTGTTTCAGAGCACTTTGACAACTCTCAAGAGTTAGACAAGCATTTGTGGGATCATGGTTAAAGTGTTAGACTGGGACTGGGAGACACATATTCAGGTCCACTCTCAGCCTTGGTAAATCACTGGGTTACTTTTGGCTAGTTGCACTCTCTCAGCCCAATCTACCTTACAAAGTAGTGTAAGAATAAAATGAAGAGAAATCCCACGTAACCCATCCTGAGCTCCTGGCGACAATAATTTTCTGACATCTAAGTATGGTTGCTATCTTTAGGCAAATGGAACAAATTATATGGATTTTTCTTGCCCGAGTCAATATAAACACCCAAAATTGTGCATACTGGATTCTCTTTGAAACCAATGTGTCATTATCTATATTTAACACTTATATCAGTAAAGCAAACTGGATAAAAACACATGTTGAAAGTACGTTGTAGAATAACTTTTCAGTCAGGTTTCTTTGGCAAATCATTCCATTGTTCGGGTCATCTGCAGCAGTGACTTTTTAAACTCTAAGTCAGGTGGGAATATTGGCCTTTCCTCTTCTGAGATAAAAACAAATGGAAATTAGCTGGTAATTCTATACTTGCTTACTTTGGAGAAAATGGCATCCAGCGCAGTTGGTTTATTTATGGATAGAAGCAGCTGTTAGATACAAAGTACTTCTTGTATGGTGTCTAATTTTTTTCCCCAAAAATTCTGGAATTTTAGACGCAAAATTAAAAGTATGGCCAAATGAATTATAAATAGGACAACTGGACTCAACTCACATAGCAGTTCTGGAATATCATGGAAGGACAGCAAAGTATTAATCACTATATTAACTCTTAAGTGTTAGCCAGAGGCATCTGCGGGAAGGGAGGCTTTTCAAAGTCAAGATGGCAGCCATGACTGAGCGGTGCATAGCTTCAATCACATGGTTGTGGTCCCCAACTTGACTTTTTTGACCTCCCTGTGTTACCTTCTATTCAAAGAAAGATGTCTATTGCATTTTCTGCTTCTAATATTAAAATATCAAGAGTCATAAGACAAAAAGAGTCTTCTGAAAATGGGCTTTCCTATTATTATTCCTATGAGTAAATAACATATTCAATCTCCAAACCAAATCAGCACCCAGAACATTTTATATAGAAAGGTGATCTTTTTTCACACACTTTATGAAGGCAATTAATCAATTAACTGTTCTTCATTTTCCTTCTACCTTTTTCCAACTTTTTTCAGGATACAAAAAATGGGACTTTTTGGAAAATAACAAAATAGCACCGCTGTTTCCACACATACAAATTATTTTATTTCCAATCTTCTGCTTTTACAGAAATCTGATTTTGCTGTGGTCAATGCTTTCAGCCGTAAAATATTTTTAATCAACTCTTTAGTTGTCATTGTAACATTTTCCAACTTCTGAAACAAGATTTAATGTAAACCTAACGTAAATAATATTATGTCACTGACTAAACGAAGAGAAGAGAAGAAGACACTTTATTTCAGTTAAAGACCAGTACTCATGAAAAATAATTCATTAAAATATTTTTCTGGCCACCAATATTTTATAGATGAGTTGTAAAATCTAAAACATTGTATAATTTCTGTAAATCCTGAAAGTAATCTTAAATATCAGTGCAGCTGAATTTGTCCCTATTAAATAATTGTGTGTTAGTTTGAGTAGAACATAGCAGGTTAGAATGTAGTGGTCCCAAAATACCAGGACCTCCAAATAAAATTTAGTAAAGCTCTGTAACACTTCAGAAATAATTTGGAAAAGGTGCTTCAGAAGGTGTAGAGCATGAATACCACATCTGGTCTGCAACTCATTCCTTCACATGATTAATCAGTCTGTGTACAGGTACATTGAGTTTCAAAATGAGTACATCTTTCTAATTGAGTTTTTATACCAAGTGTCATATCCTTTGAGTGCAGTAACAGCACAGATACACAAAGCTAGTATAAAAAGCACAGAGTTTTTAAAATCATTATTGCAAGACTCTCCAAAATGCATTATTTGTAACTAGCAGTTAACTTTACATATTTACATTTTGTATGAATACATTAGCTTGAGCTCAACAAGTTCTGAATGGCTGCAAAGTCATACATTAAATAATTGCCTATGATTTTTTGTTAATGGGTGTTTGTTACTGGGAATGATATGAAGAACAAATTGGATGGGCCAGTTTTATCCTTCACAATTCACATTTCCCAATCAGGTGGCAGCAAGACAAATATATCAGACTTTGTTACTGTGAAACCTCAATTCATACCTCAAGGAACTTGCAGGATTATCTCCAGGTAAAACCATCTAATGCATAAAACAAAATACCTTATGCTGCTGGAATTTCATAACACCATTAAGTAAATAACCAGCGATGACTTTACAGTGGAATTATTTCACTGGGTTCGATTAAACATAAAGAAGATAAAAATATCAAATGCACTTCTTTCATGTTAAAATCTACCCATACAGCCATATTTTGGTGGAAAGTCAGCTTTGTGGGGTATGGAAATAAGGGTATTGTGATAAATCACATTTTTTGTCATCCTAGAAACATTACATGGGCTCTTTCTCTTGCCGATAGAAACACAGGACTGTACAGAGAGGCTGATACTTGGGGGGAATTGCTGACTCTGCAATGTTATGTTTGGAGTTGAAGGTTTCGATAGCAACCTGGCTAATGCTTCACTACAAAGCGTCTTTCTGATATGATGTTTCTGATTCTTGGCTGACGTACATCATATCAAAAATCCCATCCCTGTCCTTCCTCTCTCTGTATTACTGGGCAGAGAATCAAGTGCCAATTTCAACTAGTTTTAGGTTTATCCCTTCTCCCTTTGAATAATTTCTTGTTTGCCCCAAACAACCTTGGAGCTGGGTATTTTGGCTTTCTTTACCAGCCAGTCACTCCAAAACAGGCAACAAGTCAACAAGAGATTATAACCACATGCCTCCTCTGTGGATCATCCAGCTAGATTGCTTCTGGGGCTGTCAGTACAGATAATTTAAGAACATGCCAACGGGAAGGGGCTAACATAACACCTATAAGATATACTGTGTATTCTAATTTTTTTACTTAGGATGCTCCAGAGATACCTTACTGATAGGTGTAAAATACAAACTGCTCTCCTTACCCTCCAGGCATATTTATAGAACAACAGTGTTACTAACATTAGTTGAATATCTGGTCTCTTTTAGTGTACAATATATAAAATCAGTATGAGTTCTTTTTTCCTTTGAAATGCACTTCAGTCATTTGTATTTCTTTGACTGAACTGGGATGTCTGCAGGGTATGGTCAAAAAGTCAAGATGGCTGCTACAATGTGCAATCATAACTCTGCCTATTTTTTTAGGTTGCTGCACATAACAAACAAGTGGAGCTTTGATTGCACTATTTGACATTTTGGGTCACTCCCTGTGCACCCCCCTGCAGGAAACATTTTGCAGGAAGGTGACAACAAATTGGAAGACTTCCAAGAAAAAAAATAGTAACCTCAAGCCTGAACAGATTCTGTGAGGTTAAATAGGTAACATGGGCACAAGAAAATCTTTAGAAACAATCTCATACTTGACAGTTTAGGTACTCTGAGCTAAAGCTTAGTTAAGTTTAATAGCCAAGAGAATATGTCGATTCTGATAATCATTCCAACTGTAATTCTCTTCCATAAAGATTGTATTCTTTGAAGAGGATAAATGCTGTTAAAGTTGGGGGAAGAGGCAGATTCTTCATGGACAGAGTCTTCTCTGTTCTCACTAATCCTATATATTTACGTATTTTCAGGCGGCACAAATGTTTTAGAGGACGGGGATTCTCTAAAAGACAAAAGAAAAGAAATGGAATGGAAAATATGTCTGATTAACTTAGCATTGAAGAATCATACAGTGGGAAGGAACCTTAGAGATAATTTGGTCCTTAGAGATAATTTGATGTAAGGACTTCAACTGCCAGAATTCCCCAGCCAGCAAGACTAGCTGGGGAATTCTGGGAGTTGAAGTCCATCCATCTGAAAGTTGCCAAGGTTGAGAAACACTGCATTAGAGCATGGCCAACCAGCCTGCTTGAAGACCTCTAGTGAAGCACTGAAGATGTCTGGCAATGAAACGTCTGCAAGAAAACAACAAGGCTCAGAGAGCACCAAGGACTCTATAATCCTATATATCCCAAGATCAATCTCTCCCCCTGCATTGCTATCCTAACCCTTTATTCTCCTAATCCCTACATATTCACATGACTATAAATCTCATTCATTCATTCTAAGACAGGTTAAAAAGTAGGACATATTATCATAACATACTCAATAGAATCAATACACTTGATATCTTCTAATAAAAATATTTTTTCTTTTGTTTTCATAGATTGAGCAGCTGGCATAATTCCAAGCCAATACTATTCGTTTACCTAATATTTGCTGGATCTCTGGCCATTCTTTCTGAGTCTCCAAGACAAATTTAAGTTTTGTGCAGAGAGGAACATAATCCATGTAATCTATCAAAATGCGGACAATGGGTCCAACTAAGTGTTTCATCCAAGGGAGTGTAATAAAGTCACAGAACTGAAAGGAAATATGACTAGTGTTATACTGAATTCTTTTCTGAAATGTAGTATTATAATATTGTGCAGAATTCACAAGCAGATCACATGATAAAACAAGATGCATTAATCCAAATATTGCTTTAAAAGGCAGGAGAAGCTTGCTCAAATTCTTAAAATATTACAGTGTCATCTCATAGTTTCTTCACTTCTCTAGGTCCTTTTTGGAAGAAAAATTGGGAAGCTATATTCTGAGCTGAAATATTTGGTATCTACTGGCATATCTAATGATTTATAAAACATATTGAACTTTAAACTTGTTAACAAAAAGATAATACAACTCTTCTTCATCTGTATAACATAGATGAAGTTCCTGTGATATCTTGCATTCTAAAAGATAGCCTAAAATTACCTAAATATGAAATGAATATATTTGTTCTTGATAGTCAAGATGTAGACTTGCAGAAGATCTGCAGGGAATCTAAGAGTTCTCTGATGCCACATAATGTAAATTTTTATTTGGATTATCTTGGCCTTCCAGCCCACATAGCACTAGGCATATTTCTGGCACTGTTCCATCAACAGTTCTTCCCTTGACTCCATCCTTTGGAAGAAGGGTACATCTAATGAAGCAATGTTATGCCTGCATCTCTAAGCATGCTTATCATCAGCAGAGACAAAGACACAAACATGTGTCAGTGTTTTCTTTTTACCACAGCGTCTATCCTCACTCTACATTTGGCCTTTGTCATTATGGCTAAAAATAGAGGAAGGGATGAGCATTATTCATACGGAACTTAGTCATGATTTTCTTTGGATGAAGAGAGTGCAATCACAGTGATACATTTGGGATCTTAACCCCAACAATAGCCAACCCAACACATGCTCCTTACAAATGTTAACAATAATATTGAATAGGAAAAAAATCAGGAATATGCTTACAGGATTATCTTTAATTACACAAGATGTCCAGCCTGGTAATATTTCTTCCTCTGTTGTTGGCCACAAAAAAGCATTTCCAAAGATACTGCCATGCATGCAGTCAAAACAGAGGTCCACATTGTACCCATGGTTAAGCAGCAACCTTAGCATGACTTCATCATTCAAGGCATATTGAATGGCACTGGGAAAATGGGTGTCATTCACAAGGTTAAAATAACAGTTGACGTTTGCTCCATAAGAAAGAAGCAACCGTACAATTTCATGGTTGTTTGCTCTCACTGCCACAAGAAGACAATTGAGAGGATCTTTATTGGGGTCTGCGCCAGCCTGCAGAAGTATTTCAGTTGAGAGAATGTCATTATTGGAAACTGCAAAATAAAGTGCTGTTTTCCTTTCATCATCATAACTTTGTGAAATGTGTTCTGCCAGAAGAACATTGACATCAAATCCATTTTCAATTAGAAGTTCCAGACACTGCGGATTTTGGCCATCTGCTGCTGAATGAATGGGACTCAGTCCACTTTTCCGGATTGCAGTTCTGGATGTAACTGGAATAAGGAATTTCAAGGCCCTACAAAAATAGGGAAGATGTATTTAAAGTGATGGCTAAAATACAGACAACAGACAAGTTACAAAGATAAAGCTTAGCTCTTGACTGTATAATTCAGAAGATAGCGTTCAGAAGTTTTTGTGTTCAGAAGACTCAGGTTCAGTTGCTGATGCCTGTAGATTAAAACGATGCCTCAGGACTAGGACAAATTTTGTGCAAATAGCTAAATACCCAATCAGAGCAGACAGTACTAAATGGCAGTGTTTAGCTTACATTCATCTTTTTACCTTGGCTCAAATTGGTGCACTACCTATTATGGACACTATAGGCAAATCTACTTGTCTCCCATAAAACAATTGTGTTTCTGCTCATATAAAGAGGTAGAGTCAGTAACCCACATATTGCTGCTTTGCCCACTGTACCAACCATGGCATCTGGCACTCAAAAACCTGATTATCAGAAAGTTTAGTTCTCTTTCTGATCAAGAAATTACAATCTTCCTTAAGCAAGATCTAACTTGGACAACCACTACAAAGTTTGCCAAGTTTCTTGCAATAGCTATGACTTGAAGAATCTAGATGATAGCCTCTTCTCATTATTAACTGTTTTAGGTTTGATTTTTTTTGTTCTGTATTTTAAATTATATATATGTGTGTTTTATTTTTAATTCTGTATTTCTGTTTTATAGATCTGGGATCATAAATAAATCTACCTCCTTCCTTCCCCTTGGGTTGATGTCATGTTTTGGTGATGAAAAATTGTTCTATTCTGTAAAGAACCAGTTTCCCCATAACCACCTACTGCACTTGAAAGATTTTGATGACAGTACCAATTTAGTGACAGTCATCTATGGGTCAAAACAATTTCACTCTTATCCTGTAACTTGAAAGGAAGCACCCGCACTCTACTCAACACAGTGGTCATGGGCCATGCAACTTAGCTATCTCATAGTTTTCAAGATGTATAGTATTATCACTACTGCTTAGCAATAAGGATTTACTCATAGCACTCATACAGTACATCCAAGATAATGAAGTCACTTGTAAGGAAGAGATTAGGAACAAATATTGTTGTCCCCCAAATCTTTTTTTTTTCAAACATTCACTGACATGAAAAAGCCCAAAGTAGGAACTAAATTGTCTCAGCCAACTTTTGAAAATAATTCTGTTTTCCTTGCAAACAGATCTGGGCAAATGTTTGATAAACATTTTAGTAAGGACATCCGGACATGTTATCCATCCTTGAATGATGATGAAACCCAGCCTTAGAGGTCTCTGATGTCAAAACCAGAGAGACATCCAATGCCCTGTTAGGTTCATCCCAGGAGACAGAAAAGCTGTCCTTGTTTTGAGGAAGGAATCAATTCAAGCCAATATTTGTAGATTGAAAACTTAGTGTAGAGGAGAAAGAAGTATGGATCTTGTGGAACATAGCTGTTCCTAACATGTCTTTCTTCCTGGCTGTTTTTTAGTCTTCCCGTCTTCACTGTTCTTAATGTCAGAAAGAACCAACTGAATAACAACAACTGATAAGGAGAGCAGGCAGTTTTTCCAGCATAAAATTTTCTTCTCCATTAGATTATTTGTCATGAACAATAAAGACCATAAGCTACCATGCCTGGGGTATATAGTTCTCTCTGATAATTAAACTAACACTGACCTAAACCTAAAATTGAGGGGGGAGGAGGACAGGAAACAAAATATATCCATGTATCTTTAAGATAGAAGCATGTTATCTTTTCAGAATCTAACATTAGAAGAACCACTGCAGATGGCCTTAAGTATTGTAGAAAACAACTCAGCATCATTTAGATGTGAGATCATCTAAGATACAGCTTGAGGGAAGCAGAATTGGTGAAATTTATCCTGATTCAATTTTTCTGGTATATAAAAATATGCATATTTAGATTTACCCAAATTCATGGGAGTCCTGTGGGGTGAGCAAGGGGGGAAATGATGAAGCATACATACTTACTTAAGGAGCAGAGCTTGTACTGCAACATCACAATGCAAGTTTCATCATTCTGAAGAGGCCTCTAGACCCAGCAGATGCTGAGATCCCTACAGATTTCTCCCCCATTCTTACTGTATATGTTGAGGTTTGTTTTTAATTTGAAAAATAGCTTTCAAAGAGGAAGAAGGGGAAAAAATCTGCTTAATTTTTTTCCGTTTCAGCATTTGTCCATTCAAAATTGCCCTCCATCCTATTTCACACCCTTTAGGGGGGAAAAAATAAATACAGGGATCTATACTTTTCCTTCTGGGGCTAGTTATCAGTAGCAAGGTACTTAGGGAGATATTAAAAACCTCATTCCTTCAGCCCAAGTATTGCTTTGCTATGCTCACAGCATCCTGAAGTCACTTATAATTAAAAACAAAAGACTGTTTGTAGCATGTAGTTTAGCCATACATTAATATGCACAGAGATCCCAACAATTAACATCCTTAAATTAGAATATTTGCATCAGTTATATTTAATCTGGCAGTATAACCAACTGTAGAGTTACAAGTGGGTAGTCTCAGCAATAAAACTTGGACAAGTGAGTTACTTTCTCAAGGTTGCAATAATATAATGCAATGTGAATATATTGCTGTATATCACCTGCATAGAACAATCTAGTAAATAAATATCAAATAAAACAAATTAATAAGACTGCAGTTGTAGGAGCTGTTAGGTTCATCAGATTTCCACCTCCAAAAAAAGAAGGCTCTAACTTTAGAATGGTAATCCCTTTATTAGAGCCCTCCTCTACCACTAAGCCAGATTTTGATCATAAACTCAAGTGTTGAGGCACACTGAGAAAAAAGCTGGAGGTGTGGGGTGGAGTAGGTTGGGCAAAGGACATGCCTGGAAAGGGTATGGATCCAGTGGATTCCAAGGCTTAGGAATCCTTTGCCCCAACATACCATACCAGCCACAAATCCAGGGAAGCTTTAGCATAATGCAGTGTTTCTCAACCTTGGCAACTTCGAGCTGTGTGGACTTCAACTCCCAAGGCTGGCTGGGGAATTCTGGGAGTTGAAGTCCACACAGCTCGAAGTTGCCAAGGTTGAGAAACACTAGTGTAATGGGAGGGAAATTTAAGAAGAACCACCACTGGAAGATACAGAAAGATGCAAGAGTGTATGATATTCCTGACCATCTGAAGTCAGTGTGCTCGACAGTTCAGCTCTGAAAAGTGCAAATCTATTTATTTCTTTAAAAACTATGGCAGGATTCAGTGGGATGCATTCTTAGGAAAGTGTGTATAGAAATGCAGCCTCCGTTTGAAGGCACCTCCAGGAAAGCCCACTCTTCTTCTTTTGCTTATGTTGCCTTATAAGCCTTATGTGCATTTATAGTGTAAATAAATACAGTAACAAAATCATCATCATTCATAATATAAAGCTGTTTGACTTGGAGATATAAAAGAAACACACTCACAGATAGTGTCCTTCATAAGCTGCTCTGTGTATTGGGAGATGTCCTGCCTTATTAGGCAAGTTGCCACTTCCCCCATATTCCAACAGCAAAGCTATGCAATCTGGATTGCCACCACCAGCTGCTTCAAAGAGTATTGATGAGCCATCATCAGCTGTAGTGTTAACATCTCCACCTAGTGGTGCAAGAGAAGGTAGACCTGTTACAAGCCCATATTTATTTATTCACCACAGCTTTTGAAATCTGTGTACCATCATGCTGTAATCAATTGCTTATTCTCCAAGTCACAGACTGTCCAAGAATTTTTTCCTTGGTCTCCCTACTCTGACATATTTTATGACTCGCTACAGCCATACTGAGAAAGGGAAGTGTCTACTCACTGAATCTGCTCACATTAACAAAGCAATGCATACAGACAGTAGTAGCAAATCTATGCCACAATCCTATGTACTAAATTCAGTGGCTTCATGATAATTAATGTAGAGGTGAGAAATATACAGCTCTCCAAATGTTACTGAATTATAATCCCCACCTAATCAATGGGGAAGAAAGATGGGAATTACAGTTCAGGAAATAATCCCCTTCCCTGTTCTTTCCAGTCTATCCACGATTTGATGTTTGTAATTACACTGCTCTCATGGTGACCTTGATAGATATGAAAAGCAAACTTTAGTAGGCCTGTGCGAACATAAAAGACACATAATCTGTTACTGATTCCTTCAATAGCCATTGCAGCTTTCCAATAAATAGAAAAGAAGAAAATTTAAGTAAATCCTAGGCAGCCAACATGTATTTGAATTATAGATTTTAAGGAAGATGTTCATAAAGGCAGCAAGGTTTGAAGGCAGCGAGGAATTATTCAACCCTCGTTACAGCCAAAGATCATACCTCTTGCAGTAGAAATACTGTTGTTAACCCACCTTTATGAATTAGATGCTCCAGTACATCACAGTGGCCATATTCAGCAGCCACACCTAAAGGTGTTACTCCATATCCATCTTTCAGGTGTACATTTCCACCATTCTTCAGAAGAAGGGCAACAATATCATTGAGGCCCTGTTTTGCAGCTTCATGCATTGCTGACCATCGTTTTACACATGGCTGGTTGATGACACAATTGTATTCAATCAGAGTGGAAACTATTTCATGTGAGCTCTGTCTTACGGCTTAAGAATTATGACAAAGAAAAGAGAGGGGAAATGTTTAGATGTCATATACTTCAAAATAACCCAGTGCAATCTCTATAGTAAAATCTTGTTTTGTTTTCGCTGAATAAAAATACATGATAACTTGCTTAGTTTGTGATGCAAATCAAATTCAACATGATTTTCAGATTTCCATAGAATTTTATTTTGGTAATAATTAAAAAATATTTTAGAATTGAGGGTATTTCCTCTGCTTTATTTGTTAAAGAATGTACAGTGAACTCTCAGCTTAATGGACCATTGGGGGCAGGGGTTCTGCTATTCTCTACCGGCTATTCAACTGAAAAGGATGGCATCTATGCTGATGTCATGACACATGAAGGTCTGCTAAATCAAAGTTTCACTGTAGTGACAAATAAGAAATGAGAATTAAAAGACCCTTCAGGAATTGGTGTCATACAAATAAAGGAAATATATTATTTCATATTATCATTCTTGTATCACAGAATCTGAAGGAACCCCAAGTGATGTATACCGAGTGATGATACACATATTTGTTTTAAATTCCTGCATGGGTTTTAGTGCAGGAATTCTGTAATCAATGTGGGGACAAAGAAGAAGAATCAGAAAGTAAAAGAAAATGAAACACAATTGAGCAACTAACAAGGAATTCTGCTATATTTCTACCTATCCACTGTAGAAATTATCTCAAGTATACTTTCCCCTTCTTTGACTTCTCTTAGCATATTTTCCACATGTGTTTAGGACTTCTCCTGGAACTATGCTATAAACACAAAGGGGAAATGAGTGCGTTCCTCAAAAGAATACATTACAAGCACAAGAATGACATGAAATCATATGTACCCCTTCTGGCTATCAATGGAGGGAGGGGGGAAAAGCTCATTTACAAAGAGACCCAAGGAAGCACCACATTAAAGAACTTACCACATGTCATGCGATCAATTGTGTATGTGTAAGCAAAGTTATAGAGGCAGGCTACGTGTGGTAGAGCTTAATGAACTGAACAGTAAAGACTCCAGTGATTAAAGGTTTGCATAATCCATTTCCAGGCTCTACAATGTTCAACCTCTGATTCTAGAAGCTCTGGCAACAAGCTAAAATCCCCAAAGCCATTAATAAAATAATTACCAATCAGAAGAGGTGTTTCTCCTTTTCTGTTCATGGTATTTGGCCAAACTCCCTTTGCCAGTAAGGTCCTGACATTTTCCACGTGGCCAGATTTGGCTGCCAAAGTTAATGGTGTCTCTCCATCACATGTCTTATATTCCCACATACTTTTATAAGATGCTAGGTTTAATTAAACATAAATTAAGTTTATCAGTGCTGCATTTGTTAAATACTTATAATTGCTTTAGAAATGTTTAACTAGGTCATTCTTAGTCAAAATCTCATGAGAACACACTTACACTGAATATATGCTTTTGCCACAATCTAAACTGGTTTAATATAATTAGATCGTAATACCTAACCAACCCCCTTGCCAATGAAAGTACATAGATGTATCCATGAACTCACCAGAAGTGCAGCTCAAGTTAATTAGGCTTCTTTGTGCACCTTCTGGAAACAACCTTGAATTCATTCAGTAGTCTAGATGAATGCTGACTACACACAACTCTCTACACATGATCATATAGATGATCAGCACTGTGTTCTTCTTCAAAAGTATTGATTCCACCTTCAAAGACTGGGTCGACTTACCATCCAAAATTACTTCAAGTATTTGCTGAATTGGCTGAACGGCAGCTTCATGTAAAGGAAACCAGCCTCTCTCATCAGCCTCATCCATAGCATATTTGTATTTCACATAGTTTTGAAGATCAAAGACTTGTCCTAGAGGAAAAAAAAGTCTAAGATGACATGAAGCAAACAATCAGGATGAGCCACTGTTACCTTTAAAAACACAAGAAAGGCTTGTAGTAAAGATTAACACGTTTGGTAATAGCACAAGCTTTCACTGATCAAATGCACGTGGTGTTTTGTTTTTGTTTGTTTGTTTTGTGTCTAGCAGATATAGACACCCATGAGTATATGGGCAAAGTATTGTTCCAGTGGGCTAAATAGCAAAGAAATGAAAAAGTATAATCTGTGAGAACTCACAATGAAAACAAATGTAAACAAAGTAAGTGTCATGCCCATTCAACAATAATACAATTAGCTTTAGCTCAATGCCATGTCTTTTGGCACATATACCTTCTCTTATGGCAGCTACAAGTTTCTTGTTCTGATCACTGACAGGTACAAACCTATAGGAAAAAAAACAAAGCATCTGTAGCATCTCAAATTTTGGGAGCTATTGCTATAATTTCATCAAACTTACCCATCTCCTGCTTCTGTAATAGTTGTTTCTTCAAATCAACCTCAAATCCTGGTGACTTCATGGGCATATCCATACAATTGCTTCAGCAACAATGTGTCATTTGTTTTCTTCAAGTCTATTTTACAACCCTGGAATATTTAGGTGGTCTCCCAACCAAGCTCTAATCAGGTCCAACCCTGCTTAGCTTTTCAAAATCAGCAATGGTTGGCTAGATGCTGCTACCTAGTTGTGTGGTGGTGTTTTCATAAGTGAATTTGAAAAAAATGCATCAGCACTTTTGGTTAGAGGTGAATTTAATCCACATAAAAGGCAGAAGCATGGAAGAACTGCTATATTTCTTGACAGTCAGATTCAACATTTCTCCAGGTCTTCTCATATGTCCCATGTAATCCTCCACAAATCAACTAACATTGTCCATGTAATGTAAGCTATTTGTCCAACTTGAAGGCAACAGTGTGCAAACCTAAGTTCTTTGTGAATGCTTCACTGCTTTCAGAAACCTGTATGGCCAGTATTTGAGCTGGTTTTTTGAAAATCAGTATTGAATCAGGAAAAAAAAATGGCTCGCTATGAATGTTAATGAACACTACTCTCCTTCATTATTTCTTAAAACATGTATTTTAAATAGATTAGTATCCACTGTAAGCAATCAAAGGGGTATAAGTAATAAACACATCTACGGGTCACCACAGCCTAAACTGCTGAAAACTAGGGAACACCCTAGATATGTTCCCAACATTGGCCTTTAAAGCAGTAAGAGAAGCACCACATAGGAGTGGGATGAGATACTCAGGGATTAAATCACAGAAGTTCAGAATAGTGTTTGGGCTACCACATTGCTTAATTACCTTGTCTCATGACTGGGAAAAGTCCTTTGCTGACTCTGTTCCGTACTGAGGGACTCCTGAATGCTAAACTGAACTGCATATTCAGTGAGATCTTCATCAGAGCCCTCCTCTCCTTCCATCTGTTTTTTTAGGTGTTTTTAAGGAGCTGTTTTCAAGCCATAAAAAGATGATGCTAAATAAAAAACATATGGTCATATGCCAAAACATCTGAGATCAGCACACATTCAGTAATTATGAGAAAGTTTAATTTCATTCTTCAGTTTCAGAATGAGAACCGAAGTACAAAAAAAGCAAAATGCATTATACTTTAGCAGTCGTTACATGCACTCCATTTTGCCAAGCGGTCAGAAAGTCACAAAGCACAGAGTTTAACCAGAATTGGTTTCCTTTGAAAGGAAGTGATTGAAGGTTTATTATTCACTAATATAAAGACTGAGCATCAGTGGAAGCAACATTTAAATTTGTTGAAGTCCACTCTTGCTATGCCAAAGGTTTAAGGCAATGTTTCTCAAACTTTCTTCAATCAATAAATAGCTGTTTGGAAAATGTGGGGACTACCCTGTTAAATGAACAACTCTTTTGTACACTTTTGTCTTTAATAACATGGGTGCTAATGTATTTCAGCAAATAAGATAATAATTATAGTTTCATCTGTACAGGTAATCATCATTTAACAACCCTAACTGGGACCGGAATTTCCATCACTAAGTAAAGCAGTCATTGGGCGAAACTTCACGTGACATCCCTGCTTAGCAACGGCAGTCCTGGTAGTCCTATTGCAGTTGTTCGGCAAGGACCTCATGCTTCTCCTGCCCTGCATGAGCTGCCTGCTCCATCCTGCTGCCTCCTCCCCAGCTGGGCCCGGCGAGCTCCCTTTGGCAGATGAGGCTGCACTGCCCTGCTGTGCTTGCCTCCACTTCAACTCCCCTCACCCACCTATCTTTCCCCAAACCCTGCCCTTTTAGATACCCTGCACTCCACTGCTGCCTACCCCTGCCAGCCCCGCCACCCCCAGCTGACCTCTGTCATCTTCTTCCTCCTGCTGCTGATGAGGGGCGCCTGACTGAGGCAACTGCTGACTGTTTGTGAGGCCTCTGCATGGCGAAGGGCCAGCAGCTGCCTTGGCCAGGTGCACCTCGTCAGCAGCAGGAGGAAGAAGACGGTGAAGGTCAGCTGGGGTGGTGGGGAGGCAGCAGGGGTGGTGGAGTGCAGGGCAGCCAAAAGGGCAGAAATGGGAGGAGATAGGCAGGTGGGGGGAGTTGAAGCACCCACTGCGGTAATTTTGAATGGTCACTGAATGAATGGTCATTAAGTGAGGACTACTTGTACGCCTTCTCATGCCTTCCATTTTTAAAGGCCTTTTTAAGCTAAATCTGGTCCTAACATTTTGAATCCAAACTTAAGTATTTATTTACCATTTGAATTAGATTTTTTTTTTTTTTAAATCTTGTGTCATAGTAACAACTGTTAGCAGAAACTTGACAGAAATCTCTTAGGGTAAGGGGCTGGGAATGAGTGGATCTCCTATCCAATTACATCTCTTTTTTTAAAATTGTCGTATTTCCTATTTATACTTTTCTTTTTGGATTGTTTGTGCAAAGTCACAGTTCAACACAGTATAGCACATACGGACTCACAGTCAGCAACCGTACTTGGTCTGCTCATAATTGTCAGTTTTCGGAATTTTGGTAATCCCATTGCTACTTATCTTATCATCAGAATGCTTCAGTGAACCAGTTGTCACCCACCATTTGTCCGCATGGTCCACGTATGAACTTGCTGACCTGCACTAAGTGCAGGGAGGCAGGGACTGGGGCAGAAAACCGGTTCTGAATTGGCCAGCTGACTAGTGATGAACATGGGGGGGCTGCAGTGGACCATGTGGGGGACCTCCATAGACCACCAATGATCTGCGAACTACAGTTTGAAAATCACTAGCCTAGGGAGACAGCATGGTCATAAAACCCAAACTCTGATTTCTGTCATTGTTCCTCTGTCTCGCTTGAACCACAGTCTGCTCTTTCCTGGTTAAAACTGGCAGGGGGAGAGAGAGATTTGGAGAGTCATCTCTTTTGACTGTCACCTAGCCTTCTCTGCTTCTATGGATACATATCACCAGAAAACCACAACCTATCAACACTTATGTGTTAACATCTCAGAGCAATCCACATTTATAACCCTGTTCACAAAAATTTGACAGCAAATTCATTACATTATTATTTAATATCTATTTTCACATGATTTTTTTCACTGTCACTGACTTACATTCCTGAGCTATAGAACTAAAAATAAGCATTTCAAAGTACACAGATTTTACTGACGTGGATATACTGAGCATTTTTTTCACATCCAGGAATGTTGATTGCCCAGTGTTTAAAAATAAATTAAGAAAAAGACTATACTTTTACCAAAGTTTGCTTAAAACCAAACTGCATAGGTCTTAATTAGATATGGATTAAATATATTATTTGTTGATGATTTAACACAATAACAATGTATGCACAAATTCTCCCTAATAACAAAGGAAGGTAGTAACTACACAGACATAAATTATTCACAGCAAAACCATCTGTCTTTATTTGCAATCTCTATCTGAATTTACTCAAAGCATAATAGTTCTAGTCTTAAGTTAATTGTATTAGATTAAGTGACAATCTATAAATAAAGGGAAAAAAATCTTACCTTTTCTAAAGTTTACCATTGTTTCATTGGGTCCTGAATTTCAAACATGCAGACACAGGCCTTGGGAGCGGCTGGATCATGTGGTATTTCTAAAATTAAATACATACTTGATAGTTAAATTAAGGTTTGACCTTAGTCAACTGAAATACAAGCAGCCTACAGGAAAGTATGACACACAATTACTCCAAAGTCTCATCAAAGGTTATCTTAAGTTTAACAGATATAATAAAATTATGTGCCCCATGATGGGCTCATCCTATTCCTGTTAAAAAGACAAATTTGTTTCTTTATTTGTTTCTTTATTTAATTTAATATACTGCTGACTATTCAATTCTCTCGTGGTTTGCAATTTAAAAATGACTTACTGTATGATGTTAAAATTATGAGATGTAAATTAAACTGATCACAACATTCCCATTAATTGTAATAAAGAGTAGACTGAATTCAGCCAGATTCTAAATGCTGTTTGGACCACTTCAGTGAGGAGCTTCACTATGCAAAATATTTTGGAGAGCTGCACCCTAAAACCATCTGCAAATTTGTAGGTAGATACAACAGGAGGAAAGACTGTACCCACAAACACTATTAAATTACTGAATCCAGCATTCATCAACAAGAGTTCTCTAGACTTCAAAGCCTAATATTCCTCCCCAGTGTCTGGGATTTTGGCACACATTTGGAGCATTCCTCATTATTGTCTATGCTATGGCTTACTACACTGTACCTGGGGAAACCAGAGATTTTCCAAGTCTCAAATTCCAGAGAACTCTCCAAGTTTCTATTTTCACGCTAGAAACCAGGAGACTGTGAGTTCTTAGGCACAAAGCCAGATGGGTTACCTTGGGCCAGTCACTCTCTCTCAGCCCTAGGAAGGAGGCAATGGTAAACCACTTCTGAAATCTTGCAAAGAAAACTGCAGGGACTTGTCCAGGTAGTCGCTAGGAATCAAGACTGATTCAAAGGCACCCCCACCACCCCAAAAATAAAAAAATCCAGAACTGGGCTGCAAAAATCCTTTGCTCCCCCTCTAGATTCCCAGTGAAGAGAGTGAAGTGAAGAGAGTCGCTTTGAGCAAGATGGGCAGTGAAAAAATTTGAAATATAATAAATAAAACTTCGCTGCTTTCTCATGGTCATCCAAATTGTTGCAGCCCAGACTGAGAGCCCTAATCTTCTACTAAAATCAACAAGGAGTTACTTTGTGACTCGCAAAAGCTTATAATAAAATTGTCAATCCATTATCATGAACGTTTATTGCAAACTTGGCATGTGTTGTTGCAGAATAGTTGAAAAAGACAATCCATGCAGATAAAATTAACCTTTTGTTTGAACTCCCGATACAGCATCAATTGTCCAATCTTTTTAAATGACTACTACTCAATATTATTGATGATGATGACGATAATGCGCTTCCTAATGGAATGGAGCTGAACTTCTCAACTCCAATCTCCAAGTAAGAAAGACTGGTTTTCTCAACCTCCTCTACTTTAAGATGTGTGGACTTCAACTCCCAGAATTCCTTAGCCAGCAGAATTCTGGGAGTTGAAGTCCATCCAATTTTAAAGTTGAGGAGGCTGAGAAACACTGAAATAGTCCCGCCGCTGGAATCAATATCACTTCCTACTCACCGCCCACTCTGAAACCGCGGACCAATCAGCAGCTTCCCCAACAAAAGCAAACACAATCCCTCCCGTCAGCCCCACCTCAACACATTCTCCAGCGCACGCCCGATGGGCGGTGCTTCCCCCCCCCCCCGCCAGCCCTGCGGCGCACGGTTTCGCGCATGCTTAAATCGGGAAGCAATCCACTTCCACGATAAGTTTTGTTCGTTTCCTGGTTTTGGCGCATGCGCTTTGCGCTGTCCTCGGACTTGCCCTCTGCCTACGCGAGGCAGGAGAGCGTCTTTCAGCGCCCGTTCCTCGGCGCTGGCGGTTGTGTGAAATTGGTTTTGTACTCCTTTTTGCCTCCATGCAGTAATATAGTGGCAATGGCGGGAGTCCTGAAGAAGGTGAGAGTCGAGAGGGCAGGGGGAAGGACCCGCAGATACGTTAACCAACATGAGTAGTTCCCAGCCTTCCTGGGATGTGCATCTTCATGCGCCAGGTGCCCTAGAACAAGAGTCGAGGAATCGCTGGTCTCCGCAGGAACATCCTAGCGCAGATTTTTCCCTTCCATCTCGAGGCATTGGAGTGCTCTCCTAAATTTGACTTTGCTAACTTGATGCCCTCCTAATTCCCAGCCAAGCATGGTCCTGCTGAGCAGCACGGAAGGGGCATCCTCTCTTAAGAGCCCCGTAAGAGAGCTGGAGTGATGGTGACCAAGTTTGAGTCCCCTCTTAACCATGGACGATCCCTGGGGGACTGTGGGCCGGTTGCTTTCTCAGCCCAACCTACTTCACTGGGTTGTGCTTCTGGGAATGTATGCCACCTTAAAGGGAAAATGGATGCCAATCTCATAAGCACGTGCTCTGACAGTCTCCTGTCAAAGCAGGCATCCTCCCCATCCCTTATTCCAGCTCGTAGCCTTTACTCCCAGGGAACTATGTACAGGTAGTCCTCATTTAGCAGCCACAGTTGGGACTCACAACTTGGCCATTAAGTGAAGTAGCAGCTAAGTGAAACTGTGCCTGTGCTTATGGTCTTACTTCAGCTTTCCTTTGCTTTAAAGACCTGCGAAGGTTGTAAGTGGAAGGCTTGTTGTAAAGTTACTTTTTCATCACCGTTGTAACTACAAATGGTTGCTAAACGAGGCAGCCACTAAACAAGGACTGCCTTACAGGAGCGCAGTTGGCTCACAAAGGCACATTTTTCAGTCAGTCGCCTTGCCTTTATGGAATGCAGAACGTCCTACCTTATGTCTACTACCGGATCTTAATTTGATTGGCCACCCCTGTAACTGGTGTAGTTTTCACAATAATTGTGCTGAGCTGTGGTCTTCTAATTGCATTTTCTGTGTTATTAATGCTATATAAACCTGAAGTGAAATTTTCTTTGTGTGCACACATGGGTGCAAGCACAAAGGGATTATTTGTTTTTCACTCATCCAGATATGTTTACAATCTGTTGTTTGCAGCCTGTGTCATTTTTCTATTCTTTTGTCACTTGTCTTGTTGGTTCACAGGCACGTCCTCTACCTCTTGCTCAAAGAAAGGGAAAGGTCTTGTCAGAAATGTGTGGGCCGTAAAGACACCCAGTAGCTACATCACCTACCATCCATTTCTTTAGGCACAGAGTAGTCCTCAAAAAAAAGACCCAGTCTCATCTAGTGGTTAAGGCACCAGGAGAGCATGAGTTCTAGTCCCGCCTTAGGCACAAAGCCATCTGGGTGACCTTGGATCAGTTACTCTCTCTCAGCTCTAGGAAGGAGGCAATGGCAAACCGCTTCTGAAAAACCTTGCCAAGAAAACAGCAGGGACTTGTCCAGGCAGTCTCCAAGAATTGGACACGACTGAACGGATTAAAAAAAAATCCTTAGGATGGGGGATCGTGGCTCAGTTGGAATCCAGATCTTTATGCTGAGTGTCTCGCGGTAGTCACTGTCTGTAATCACATTAATACCTCCAGATACCTATTTTTTGTGCACATAAAAGGTAGTTGCCTTTGTTTCTTGCTGAATTTTTTTAGAACGGGAAAAAGATAATTTGCTTTTTAGTTTGTTAAAAGAAGTGTGTTTAGTTTGTTTAGATATACAGTTGGTTAAATTAATCTGATGTGATCATTATTTAAAATCCATTTTGGACTAATGTGGTTATTAGGATGGACCAACATGACACAAAATTGTACAGGAATTTTCACACTTTGATTTACAATGGCTCTTTTGCATAGTATAAAATTAATTTTAGCTTTTCTCTATAACTGTACATTTTGAGGCTCAAACAGCTGACATAATTTTTGGATTTTTGTTGGTATGTTTTGTTTTTCATTGTTTGTTTTCTGTTGTCTTGCTTCTCAGCCTTTTAATGTGTCCTTAACTTCATTAGTTCTAGAGAACTTAAAAAGTGCGTATATAAGTAATATCCAAGTGTGTATATAAGTAATATCCATAAATAAGATGTTTTAGGAATGCTGATTCTATCCACATGCAAATTTAATTGATCATTCAGATAAATGAATATGATTTCTTGATTTAGACTACTGCTCAACTTAATTTATGTTTCTTCATCTCTACAGACTACTGGGCTTGTGGGGTTAGCTGTATGTAACAATCCACATGAAGTAAGTATAAGATACTTTATCATGTTTCAGTAATGTGACAAAGCTGTATTTTGTTAGGCCATTAACTGGGACTGTGCCTACATTGGAATTCTCTTCCCTGTAAAGGTCAATTGATTTTATTCCTAGTGATCTTCTCTCATCTAGTCACATTAGAGGTTTGGGATGCTTAGAATTGTAAGTTAAGTTAAACATAAATTGTATCTGAAGGGTGAGGGATGAATTTCCTTGATTTAGTTGAATGCATGAAATGCAGGACTGCACAATGGAATATATGGTATAAACATACTAGAATGTTCCTACCTGTCAATGGGTAAGAAAGGTAGACAAAATTGATTTGAAAAGAAAAGTTCTTACAATCAAATTTTAGAAAAGCAAATATGCGACTGGATTAATACACCTAGATTTATGAAAATAAAACTTTGGTGTATAGAAATTCCTTTAATTCTAAATATGCCTTGAATTTAGGATTGTCAGAACTTCACTGGAAAGTTTTGTAGTAAAAATCTTTCCGTTATAAGCATGGCCATTGAATTGTTTCTCTTGTTTTAATTTGCAGTACATTAATTTGCCAGATTTCATTAGGTTTTAAAATCTTTGCAGTGGATTAATATTGATTATATTCGCTTTAGTGATGCCTGACTTAAAATTACTAGTTACTCAGTGCCATATGATCTTTTCAGCGCCTCAAGATACTCTACACAAAAATTCTTGGTGCTTTAGAGAATATGCCTAAAGATGCAGCATACAGGAAATACACAGAGAAACTTATAAATGAACGGTTTGACATGGTGAAAACAGTAAGTATAAGTTTGAATTAGTTGACACTTTATGAGTCAAATAGCATATAATCCCTTTATCAAATGAGAATTTTTTTGATGTTGCTAAATAGAAATGCTTCTTAATTATGATTTATATTAACATTATTTCAGTTAACTAGGTTTCTTATTGATCAGGTAGAATTTAAGTTTTCAATTTCTATAAGGAAACAAGTTTTTTTTTCCTCCAGATAATCACATGTGAATTGAGAGGGAGCCTGTTACATTCCCTGATAAGAATAGAATAAATTATTGAAAACAAAGGGATGGGCAAGAGGCCCAGATAGTAGTCTGAAAAATATGGATAACTTTGAAGATGAGCCTGACGATTAGCTGTTGCTAATCCCTTATCCTTTCTCCATCCTGTTTTTTTCCTCCTTTTCTGATGTTTCTGCTTTATAAAAATTGAGGAACATATATCCACATATTTGCATGCTTTTGTGTCAAGAGTGGATTGTGTGTGAGATAATGCCTAATTTATGCAGGGGAGAATAATTGCACCTTATTTATCTAAGTTGCTGTATTTTTTTCCCCTTTTAATATAGCTTCTGGTATACATGGACATGTGGCACATGCCCACGTTTTTGATGAGGGGGGGAATTTCCAGGACTGATTTCAGCTGGAGCAGGCAAACTTAGGTTGGCATGGTGGGAAAATTTGATATTATTCAGAGTTGTTATTTGGATTTATATATTTTTTTCTTTTTTTCCTTTTGATGGGGAACATAGTCTTCAAGTAAAGCTTGAGTCTTAGTGACTTGGTGCGTGTGCCCATGTAGTTTCTAGGCAACAGTACAGAAATGCTTTTTGATTGCCTCCTTCAAGGATGTTTTTGACTTCCCAGCATAGCCTATAATTTTAATTTTGGCTGATAGCTTCCCCTTCAAATGCTAGCCTAACCCTACTTAGCTTCTGAGCTCAAAGTATGACCTTAAATTCAGGGTCAACTTCATTTCAGTAAATACAGGTTTTTTGCAAAGGGATGTGCACTTGATGAATACTGTAATTCTCTTCATCATATACAATCAATCCTATACATTAACTGTTTCATTACTGTTAATGAATCTTATGCCAGCAAGTATAGGATAGCAACATTAATTCTATCTACCTTGCATTGTTTCAAGTACATTTATTTGTATAACTTGGGTTGTCTAGAGATAGCTGTGTATTCCCACAAAAATATATCAAATACCAGAACATGGAACTATGATAAAATATTATAATGACATTAATTTTTAAAAAAACTATCAGAAACCCTATCAGAGCCCTATAAAAACCCTTTATTTCTGTTGAATGACCATATTATCAGATTTTTTTTTCCCAATTGAATAAGTTAAATAGTAACAGTATTTTAATTTTTTAAAAATGACATATCCAAGAAGACAACCCTTTTGCTAATTGAAAAGATGTACATACTGAATACAGCTGGCACCTATAGCCTTTATTTTTCTTGTTATTTATTTATTTTATTTATTTATCAAATTTTTATCACCGCCCATCTCCCCCAGATGGGGGAGAAGGCAGAAGTACAGCATTAGCCAGTACTTGGAATATTTTTCATTTGGTATCAGATAGAACAGTGTTTCTCAACCTCAGCAACTTTAAGATATATGGACTTCAACTCCCAGAATTCCTCAGTCAGTCGAAGTCCACACATCTTAAAGCTGCTGAGGTTGAGAAACACTGAGTTAGAAAAATATACTATATCAGAGTTTCTCATTTATTCTTGAACTTACCTGCAGGAACCTAATGTGCAAAACCTGGAAAAGAAACTGAACTCTGGACAGATAGAAGAAGTGATTCTGCAGGTATTTAGTGTTTTATTATGTCAGGTATAAGTGCTTTGGGAAAGTATCTACCCACTATATTGATTATGTAAACATAGCAATGTGGCCTGGTAATTTTTTTTCCTGCACAAACTGTTTAGTTAGAATCAGTGTCAATCAAAATCAGTATTTTAAATGAGTAATTCTTAAAGGTTTGGTTTTTTAATTTCTCTTTTGAAATGATTTGTGAAGGTAACTCTTACCAACATGTGTGCTAATTCATTCTGGAGTGCCATCTTTCAGACAATTTTAAAATAAATTGTATTTTGTCAACAGGCTGAAAGTGAACTCTCCTTAGCCAGGAAAATGTTGAAATACCGTCCTTGGGAACCTTTAGTTGAAGAACCTCCGGAAAACCAGTGGAAATGGCCAATATAATTAGCACTGTTTCAACCATCGGCATAAACAGAGTTATTTTATTAAACGAATGTATGCTGGACATGAATGAAAATTGTCTTTAATGCTATTTATGCAAACTTTATCTGTCTCAGTATAAAATGGAAGATCACTGTACACCACTCATCACACAGTAGGAAATGGGGTACATCATGTTTTTCAGTGTAATGTTAGATTCTTTGAATATCTACATGTATAGATATCTCTGTAGGCATTTCAGAACTTCCTGAACTCTTCTGCTAAAGTATCTGTGAAAATATATACATTTGTCCATTCAGAATAAAGGACAGTATAAAGAGTATATTTTTGGTACAGTACTTTAATGTAAACTATCTGCACTATGGCCCTAACTGTACATTCAAAGGGGAAAACAAATAAGATATATGTTACACTTTATTATGCTCTATTTGAATTTGTTCATGCAGCATTCTTGAGAGAAATGCTACATAGGTTCTTCAATGAACTGTATACTTTATATGTATCATCCATACATATACTCACATGCAGTGACTTCATCACAACTTCCCCAGCCTACCGTATACACATTCCTGAAAGAGGGAAATTAAAATTTCAACGTTTTCACTGAGGGTAGCAATGACAGATTGCTAGATCTGTTTTAATTTGCTTCTCTGAAAAGACCAGAAGACCCCATGGCTCCTTTATCCATATGTAATGAGGGAGGGACATTTCTTGAGTATCTTTGAATGTGTGCTTATGTGCCTGCTGAAACATTTAATATATTTCTAAAGGGAACAGAACTTTTTATTTATTTTCTGTAAACTGGTACTACCCTCTATCTTTTCCATCTTGAACAGTATGGGGAAATGATGTTTCAGAATCAACCCCATTACCTCGAATTATGGTTTCAACAATCTATAACTCTCAAACCTGAGCTAACCGTGATTGTAGACAAGAGGAAATAGAGAGCAATTACAGACTGAAGGAGTAGGAACAGCAAAATAGACAAGGAAACTAGTAATATAATGTACTGATGTTTTGATGCAATTGGAACTGTTATAGTTTTAGACCTATAATCTTGAAAATCTATGTGGTCACTAAGAGTCAACAACTTTATGGCACATAATAATCTTTATAAATAATATATTCTGCAAACTAGTGACATTTAAATAACTATAATTTGAGTGTGCTGCAATTGATCGCTAAATCAAGTCCACTTAATTGTGTGTTTTTAAAGTGCATATTTTAGAAAGAGCCACAAGAGGGCCCTGTATATATGGTGAATATTCAGTTCAGGATTGGGTTGGTTAAAGGTGAGAATTCAATGCTGAGGAGCAATTAAAATCACTAACCAAAACAAGTGTTAACTGTATTTGCCAGCTGTAAGTTTATAACTGCATAGAATTTTACTGTTAAATTGGACTGGTTTTCATTATTTGTTTAGGGATAGCTGACATGTTTGTTTCTACTGCTTCACTTGAAAATAGTTATGTATTTTGTATCACTATATTAAACTTTTGGAGTAGTTCTTAGTGCATTTTTTGAAATTCCAATAAGCTGCAAAGAATATGAGACAATACGTTACTAAAGTGGACCTGTGGTATTTGTATGTTTTTTTTTAAACATGTATTGACACATATAAGAGATGCACATTTAAACATACTTACATTAAAAGATGCCCTCAAGTTTGGCTAAATTCGTGATTACATAGCTATACCCATTCAGGGTCTTTGGAAATGATTTGCCAGTTCCTCCCAGGATACTTTAACTTTCCCACTATAGTACAGGTATTAACTGGTGGTCTCCCGTCCATCCCAGTACTAACCCAGGCCTTACCCTGGTCTGTTTTTGAGCCCTATTGGCCGAGTCGTGCCACTAGCTGGCATTTTAACATTTCCTTGCTCAAATGCAGCCTCAACAAGGCATGTTTTAAATAGAAAATGAATTCGATTTGATGTCTGCTGTTGTGCAGCCCTTCGTTCAAGCAGGGAGGAATCCAGATTCGAGAACGAACCTTCGCTCTCTTTTATCAATTGAACGTAGATGTACGTCAGCCTGGGAGAATGCACGTGACCTCATCAGGCTTCAAAAGCATGTTTTTACCAAAGTTTTCAGGAAGCCGAGTTCTCGCGAGAGTTCAGAGTGTGGTGGTTGCTATAGTTACAGAGGGAGTTCTTTTCTCAAGGGTTAAGCCGCGGCTCGCTCCGGGGAAACTTGCGTTGAGGTAAAAATGGGCTCGACTTTATTTTTATTGTATTTGATCAACAGAGACTTTGAGAGAGGAGTCGGCATTGAGATGGGGTTATAGTGAAAAGAAACAGCGACAAAATGATAGCCGTATGATCCACTAAGCCCGGTACTATAACTCCCAACATTCTTTTCTTAGGGACTTGGTTTAAAGCGCTCGACAATAGCGGCGGCACAAAGGTTTTTGGGATGGGGATCAGCCGATGTGAAGGTGCCGGCTTCCCCTTCCCCTCCCTCGAAAACAGTGACATGCGTTAGTGTGGCATCCTGGGAATTGTAGTCTAAGTATGGGAGCGGTTTCGGGAAGGGCGAGAGGAAACGATACTTTAATTCTTGCAACGCCTTGCACGAATGTAGTATTACTGCTTTGAGAACATTTTAACTGTATTGTTTTTAGTGTATAATTTCCTGTTTTATTTTTCATTTCTTTTGTAGTCAGTCTGTTCTTTTTTTCCTTATTAATTTATAGCCCCGCGCTTAGTTTCTTAGTTTTGGTCTTTTAATATATAGTTCTTTCAATAAGAGTTGAAATTGGTTCGCTGTTCTTGTTCTTACTGGGATGCATTGGTTTAAAACTTCAATAAAAATAATGTTAAAAGAGAGAGAAATGCGATACTCTTTCTCCTCTCCCTTTTCTGCGTGAGAAAGTTGCCTTTATCTGGGTAGGACTACCAGAGCTGGGGGTGCAAAAATGTGGAAGATCAGAGAGGTGGACTATTCTGTATGGCTCCCTTTTTTGCCTGTCCAAAGTGTTAAAATCTCACAACCAAAAAGATTTTGCCCACTGCAGGTGTAATTGATTGGTGTGATATCTTGTTGTGATTACAGCGTGGTTTGTTGTTGTTAGTTGCCGTGGAGTCATTTATGACTCATGGCAACCCTATGTATAACAGAACGAAATGCTATTCGGTCTTGCGCCATATGCCTGACTGTTCCAATGTTTGCATCCATTGTTGCGGTAATTGTATCAATCCATCGCACTGAAGGTCTTCCTCTTTTCCGCTGGCCCTTGACTTTACCAAACATGATGTCCTTTTCAAGCAATCAGTCTTACTTGAGGATGTGCCCAAAGTATGAGTGTCTAAGCCTAGTTATCTTCGCCTCTAGGGAACATTCTGGTTGTATTTCTTCTAAAACTGATTTGTTTGTTCTTTTGGGCAGTCCATGGTATTTTCATTAATCTTTGCCGACACCACAATTCGAATGCATCAATTCTCCTATCTTCCTTTTTTAATGTCCAACTTTCACAGGCATATGTGGCAATTGAGAAGACCGTGGCATGAGTCAGATGCACCTTTGTTTTTAAACTGACATCTTTACTTCTGAAAACTTTAGATAGGTCTTTGATGGCAGATTTTCCCAGCGCGATACGTTGGTTGATTTCTTGATTACTACTTCCCTTGGCATTGATTGTTTATCCAAGTAGACTGAAATTGTTGACAACTTCAATTTCTTCTCCATTTATTGTGACATTGTTTATTGGTCCATTTGTGAGTATCTTCATCTTCTTCACATTCAGGTGTAGTCCATATTGCTGACTACAATCTTTGATCTTCATCAGCAAGTACTTCAAGTCTTCTTCACTTCCAGCAAGCAAAGTTGTAGCGTCTGCATATCGCAGGTTGTTAATGAGTCTTCCACCAATTCTGATACCCCGTTCTTATTTGTACATTCCTGCTTCTCAAATTATTTGTTCAGCATACACATTGAATAAGTAGGGTGAAAGTATACAACCTCGCCACACACCTTTTCCAATTTTGAACGACTCAGTATCACCATTTTCTGTTCTAACGACTGCCTCTTGATCCATGTACAGGTTCTGCATGAGTACAATTAGGTAAAGGTAAAGGTTTCCCTTGACGTAAAGTCCAGTCGTGTCCGACTCTAGGGGGCGGTGCTCATCTCCGTTTCAAAGCCTTGGAGCCGGCGTTGTCCATAGGACACTTCCGGGTCATGTGGCCAGCATGACTCACGGAACGCCGTTACCTTCCCGCCGAAGCGGTACCAATTAATCTACTCACATTTGCATGTTTTCGAACTGCTTGGTGTGCAGAAGCTGGGACGAGCAACGGGAGCTCACCCCGCCGCGTGGTTTCGAACCGCCGACCTTCCGATCGACAGCTCAGCGGTTTAACCCGCAGCGCCACCGCGTTAAGTGCTCTGAAATTCCCATTCTTCGTAATATTAACCATAACTTGTTATGGTCCACAGTCAAACACCTTTGCATAATCAATGAAACAGAGGTAAACATCTTTCCGGTATTCTTTACATTCAGCCAAGATCCATCTGATATCAGCAACGATATCTCTTGTACCACGTCCTCTTCTAAATCCAGCTTGGACTTCTGGTAGTTCTCTGTCAACGTAAGGCTGCAAACATTGTTGAATTATTTTCAGCAAAATTTTGCTAGCATGTGAAATTAATGAAATTGTTCAATAATTTCCACATTCTGTTTGATCTCCTTTCTTTGGAATGGGTATGAATACAGATCTCTTCCAGTCAGTTGGTCAGGTCGTTGTCTTCCAAACTTCTTGACGTAGAAGAGTAAGTGCTTCCACTGCTGCATCTGATTGTTGAAATATCTCAATTGGTAATCCATCAGTTCCTGGAGCCTTGTTTTTCGCCAATGCCTTCAGTGCAGCTTGAACTTCTTCCTTCAGTACCAATGGTTCTTGATCATATTCTACCTCCTTAAATAGCTGACCATCGACTAACTCTTTTTTATACAGCGATTCTGTATATTCCATCTTCTCTTAATAAATACTACCCGCATCATTTAATGTATTGCCCATAGAATCTTTAAGGATAGCAACTCAGGGCTTGAATTTTCTCTTCATCTCTTTCAGCTTGAGAAATGCTGATCATGTTCTTCCTCTTTGATTTTCTAACTTTAGATCTTTGTATAGTTCATCATCATATTTTCCTTATCTTTTTGAGCTGCCATTTGAAATTTTCTATTTAGCTCTCTTACTTCATTCTTTTTTCCATTAGCTTTAGCTACTTGGCATTTAAAAGCAAGTTCCAGAGTCTCAACTAACATCCATTTGGATCTTTTCTTTATTTCCTGCCTGTCATGTTCCCCGTTGCAAGGCATAAGTGCATCACAACGGGGAACATGCACATCAGGAAAGAGGAAGGGATAACCATTATCCTTTAAACACACACATCATCCCTTAAGCACCCAAACCCATAAATAAATCAACAGGACAATAGAACCGCACCTCGGACAGGATCTGGAAACCATTAACAGATCGGGGAAACTCCCACCCATTACCCCGGGGGACGCACCTGCACCGGACGAAGGCAAGGAGACAAAGGGGAACGTCAGAGATTGCCCGAATCTCCCAGCGTCGGACCCATACCAACGCTAATCACCCATCCGGACCTGGCTTGGGGGACAATAGGGGGTGGAGGAGAACAAGGTCCACCACTGAGGTATAAGCGGGAGACCCTGATACCACACCCGCATTCCCGTATTTTTCTCCGTGTGCATTCTGCTTCAATAAACCTGGAAATCCTTAAATCTTTTAAATGAGTCCGTGTCTTATTCAGAGCAAGGCTGCCCTGACACTGCCTTTTTAATGATCTTTCATTTTCTTCACATATTATGTTCTTAATGTCTTCCCACAACTCTTCTGGTCTTCGGTCATCAGAGTTTAGTGTATCAAATCTATTTTTGAAGTGATCTCTAAATTCAGGTGGGATGTTTTCTAAATCATACTTTGGCACTCTTGGGCTTGCTTTAATTTTCTTCAGCTTCAGCTTGAACTTGCACATGAGCAATGGATGATCTGTCCCAAAGTCAGCTCCTGACTTTGTCTTAACTGATAGTATTGAGCTTCTCCATCATCTCCTTCCACAAACATAATCAATTTGATTTATGTGTAATCCATCTGGAGAGGTCCATGTATATAGTTGACTGTGTTGTTGGAAAAAAGTGTTTCAAATAAATAAATCATTGGTCTTACAGAATTCTGTCATGCAATTTCCAGCGTTGTTTCTGTCACCAAGGCCAGATTTTCCAACTACTGATCCTTCTTCTTTATTTCCAACTTTTGCATTCCAATCGCCAGTAATTAACAGAGCATCTTGATTGCATGTTTGATCAATTTCAGATTGCAGCATTTTGTAAAAGTTTTCACTTTCTTCCTCTTCAGCATTTGTGGTTGGTGCATAAATTTGAATAATAGTAGTATTAACTGGTCTTCCTTGTAGGCATATAGATATTAGTCTATCACTGGTGGTGTTGTACTTTAGAATTGATCTTTAAATATTCTTCTTAATGATGCATGCCACGCTGTTCCTCTTCAATTTTTCATTCCCAGCGTAGTATACCATATGACTGTCAGAATCAAAGTGATCAATGCCAGTCCACATCAGCTCACTAGTGCCTAAGATGTCGATCTTTAGGCATTCCAATTTATTCTTGACAAACTCCAATTTTCCTTGATTCATACTTCATACATTCCATGTCCCAATTATTAATGGATGTTTGTAGCTGTTACTTCTCATTTTGACTTGTGCCACATCAGCAAATGAAGGTCCTGGAGGCTTTACTCTATCCGCGTCATTAAAGTCGGCTCTAATTCCGAGTCGTCATGCTGGCCACATGACCCGGAAGTGTCCTATGGACAATGCCGGCTCCAAGGCTTTGAAACGGAGATGAGCACCGCCCCCTAGAGTCGGACTCGACTGGACTTTACGTCAAGGGAAACCTTTATCTTTTACTTTGAGAAGGCAGCTCTTCCCCAGTAGTATATTGAGTGCCTTCCAACCTGAGGGGCTCGTCTTCCAGCACTATATCGCAAAGCGTTCTGTTGTAATCCGTAGGGTTTTCACTGGCACATTTTCGGGGGTAGATTGCCGGGCCTTGCTCCCTAGTCTGTTCTTTGTCTGGAAGCTCTGCTGAAACCTGTGCACCATGGGTGACCCTTTTGGTAGTAGAACTACTTGTGGCATAGCTTCCAGCATCATAGCTACACGCAAGCCACCACAGTACGACAAAGTGACAGACGGGTGGTGGTACAGCATGGGTGGGTACATAAATTAGCAGAAGTAACCATCAACCATGGATTGATAACCCTCATCCTAAACCATTTGGGGGAAACAAGCACAAGACAGCGGAAACAAATGGACGTAATCGATGTGCTCACTGACAGACAAACACTTTTTGATGGGCCAAAAAGGAACAAGAGCCTTCTGTATCTGCCATCTGTTAGCAATCCAGTTCTGATAGCATTTGTGAGCATGTGTGGTAGTCAGGAGCAGAAGGGTGTCTTTTGGAGTCCATGCTTTTAGTAGCTGCTCAAAACAGAACATCCAAAGATGCTACTTTACTAAGGTGAGAAGCATAGTTGGGCAGTATATCCTTTCAGTTATATGTGTTGCTGTTGCTTAAATGAGCACAGAGTTTTAAGGATTAAAATAAGCTTACCTGTGAGTTAATAAAGGAGCATGCAGAATACATTTTGAGAGTAATGGGGCATGTCATTATTTTCACATGACAAGGTTGAACAAATTGATTTGTGTACTGAACTGATGCTATAGGAGAGACCCCAAGCAGGATCATCACCATAAGAAATAGTTGAATGAGTACCAGTAGCCCTCGCTTAACGACGACAATTGAGACTGGAATTTTGGCTGCTAAGTGAAGTGGTCATTAAGCAAATACGACCTGATTTTATGACCTTTTTTGCGGTGGTCATTAAGCAAATCACTGTGGTCAGTAAGCGAACCACGTGGTCATTAAGCAAATCATACAGTTCATGCAAAATTGATTTTACTTGCCAGAAGCTGGCTGGGAAGGTGGAAAATGGCGATCATGTGACCACAGGATGCTGCAATGGTCATAAATGCGAATCAGTTGCCAAGCGTCCAAATCATGATCACATGATTGCAGGGACACTGCAATGGTCATAAGTGTGATCACCGGTTGTAAGTTGGTTTTTTCAGCACCATCGTAAGTCTGAACCATCATTAAATGAACGGTCATTAAGTGAGGACTACCTGTATGAGCTTCTAAAAAGCATCTTTGAAAGAAAAAAAGAACCTTCTTAATTAATTTTGGGACCATTTTCTGAAATGCACACAGCGTGGAACAAGGTATGATCTTGGCAGTGTAGCATCCTGTGTCCACCACCTTAAAAAAGGATAAAAATGAAACCTCTTCTATTTGTTTTTGGTCTAACCCAAGGTGATGCAGCAGGGTGGAACCAGATTCATTCCATGTTGCAGGAAGGGCAAGGTGCTTAGACACGGTTTTGTGGTGTTGTCCACTGTTAAAAGTGGGATTGAGGATGAAATTCTTTCAAAAGTTTGTTCTTTGCTCTGTAATAGAATGCTGCGAAAAATGCATGACAAATGGAAGGTAACAATGTCTGAAACATACACCTATGTACATACTTCCTTAAAATTCCATGAATAACAAGGCAATTTCACTATTGGCTCATCTGGAAGCATTCTTAGCTAATGATTTGAAACAGCTGTTACTGTAACACTGTTATATTGAGGAAGAGGGGAAATCTGAAAGACAGAATTATACGCTGACCTTGAAGCATAGCCCTACAGTTTTGTGTTTTTTGGAAATACTTTTGGAAAGCAGGTTCTATACTTGAACACAGCTATGGTTTACAGATGATACACAGATTAGCTGTGCAAAAGTTTCTCAAGTGTTTTTGTTTTCAGAAATGCCAATATGGAAATAGTTTCTTACTCTCTAAATTCAGGACTGGTAAATAGTGTTTAAAGCTTCATTGATGTTATTTCCGTCATTATCACTTCCTTGTAACTAGCAATTTACTCTTGAAGCTTGTTTAAGATTTTCAGACAAATATATCATACACGTTTTCAAGTTATAGCAAAGGTCATAAGATTTAGCCCTGTTTAAAAAAAAGGAACCTGCTCTTTGCACTATCATCCCCTTCCAATTGGCTCTGACCCTATTGGCCTTTTGGAAGGCCCTAAAGACATAGCTTTGCCATTGGGCCTGGAGATCTGGTGGAGATCTGGATCCTGTCAAATGGTTATTTGTCAGGTATGGATTACTGTCTCCTGCAGACAGTGTTTTATGATTTTCATTGTTTTTCATTGTTTCATTGATTTTTAATGGATTTCTTGTTTTGCTTACTTATTTCTGTTTGTTCCTTATTTCTTGTTTTTTTTTAACTGTGTGAGCAGCCCAGTCATGTATGTGAGATGGGCAGCTATATAAATTGAACAAACAAAAGAATAAATAAAACAAGGTATAGCTTTTAGTAAAGAGGTTATCCAGGTCTGTGGGAGAATGTATTACTTCAACCCATTTAAGCCAGTTCCGTATGACACTAGAATTAAAAGGGGAAATTACTGGAAAACTTGAATTAATAAAAATATTTTGGTACCGTAGTGTCTACTGTTAGCATTTTGCAAAATTTGGCTGGGTTTTTATTATTTTTTTATCATTAGAAATCTTTAGTGCTCTGTTATCTCCTAAGAAATAAGATGTGTCAAATTATGCTAAACTGGCATTATGTTCATGAGCAGATATTCTTCTATGGTATTTGCATAATACCATAATGCTTTCAGAGGTTTTTAAAATATTTCCCTTTCTTTACTTATTCACCCTTAATTAAAAATTAAGTGACAAAAATGATACTGTCATTCCATGCTGTTCAAAAGCTCTGCTACTGCCTTTCTAAAATGAACTAATGTTAATATAAGGATGATTAATTCTGAGATACTGATTAAGAAAAATGGCTTTAAAAAAAACTTAGTCTTTATAATCTTTATAATGCTTTTTTTTTACTTTTTGTTTCTAACATGCAGAACACAAAAGAATATTGGAGCTGCAACTAAGAAATGGGCAAAGAAGAAAACCTTGCACAGGGATAAAATTATAAATCAGTATTTTCAAACCTGATAGTCTCCAGAGGAGTTGAGCTATTGGGAATGTTAGCTGGGTATTTGCAGGCCATGATCTTTGGAAGTTGCAAGCATTATCAGATTTATTTCAAGTGGTTAAAATATGACTTAAATTGCTTAAATATGCTGAACTGTAAATGTACAAGTCACTTGTTAAGATTACAAAGTACAGATGGGTTTGGTCAGAAGGATTTTGCTTTTGTACTACTGATTTTGTAGTCTGTCTGAGAATACAAGGGCTATCAGTCAGTTAAGACTGCATACTAACAATATGTTTAAATTTAAAATCACATTTCTTGTACATTTTGCTGTTTGTGTTACTTGACAGTTAAAAATGTATACTCCTTTCAGGCAAATGGCTGATCCAGAAGAAGAGGCAAATGATCTGGCTGAAGCAGATAATGAAGATCAAGCTGTAGAGGACACTTCTATCGTAAAACAAACAGAAGAAATTACAGATGTTGAAGATTCTACCAAGGAGCAGACGGATACAATACACTTGAATGACGCAGGTCTACCGTCAAGGCAGGAAGACACCCCTGAATCAACAACACAAGAA
Organism: Candoia aspera; assembly: GCF_035149785.1. Taxonomy (NCBI): domain Eukaryota; kingdom Metazoa; phylum Chordata; class Lepidosauria; order Squamata; family Candoiidae; genus Candoia; species Candoia aspera. Next base: position 59,397,494 of record NC_086159.1, on the reverse strand, counting down.
CTGGGTGTTTCTGAGGAACCAATGCAACAGCAGGATGCTGCTACAGAACAAGTACAAGGGCTAGATGAATTTGAGGACCAGAACATTAGTCAGGAACCAGCACAGAATGTAGGTGTTGCTGAGGAGCAGTTGCAGAGGATAGATGCTGCAGAAGATCAAACCACAGCCAAGGAACCAGCCAGAGAGGAAGAGCTAGTTGGTGGTCTGGCTGCAGCTGAAGGATTGACATTGGGGTTGGACAGAGTACTCCCAGATTTTCAGAAAGATGTTTCACTGTTCCAAGATTTTGTCCAGGAAATTCAACCAACTGGAGTTGAGGGTGCTTTGGCATTTGAAAGTAAAGGTGTCTTTGAAGGTGTTTCTGAACATCTTCCTGGTTTAGCAGCTGTTGTTGCAGAAGCCTGTTGTTCTGAAATTTCAGAAAGTGTAGAAAATGCTATCATCACAGGTATACATTATGTCAGATATGGCAGTCAGCCTTCCCCAACTCATCTCAAATTTTTGGCTGGAAATTCAGGGAATTACAGGCCCAACAAATTGGAGAATGCCATGTTGGGAAAAGTGTTTATAAATAATTACTTCTTCCTTTAAATACTACAGAAATATTTTCCCACTTCTCACTTTTTCATAGTGTCTGATTAATTCTCACTATTTTAACAAAATTTTCTAAAAAGGTGGACTGTTGTAGAATGTCATGTTAGTGAAATACAATATCAAAATGCATTGATACCATTTTAGTCTAAGAAACTCTTCTTTCATTGTCATTTTGTCCAAATAATAGCTTTTGAGATACTTGAAGTTGAGAGTATATTACTGGGCCCATATCACCTAGTAATTCTAATGGCAGATGGGATTTAATTCCATATCTTCCTGCTCCTGTTCTGATATGTAACTAATCACTGTGTATCCTTGTTGCCAAATTTAATTATTAATATGAATACAGTAGACTCTCAGTTAACTGGCACCCATGGGGGTTGGTAGATGCCGGATAAATGTAGTTTCTGGTTGCTTGAGAGTTACTATTAAATTTTATTTAAAGTATTATTTATTTGATTTTTGCTGGTTGCTTGAGAGTGAGTTCCGGTTAACTGAGAGTCTACTGTATTATTTATTCGATTTTTTTGCTGGTTGCTTGAGAGTGAGTCTACTGTAGTTTAGAAATACAGAAACTCCTATTTAGCTATTGCAGTTGTTAACAGAAAAGGCTAATTTCTATTTAGCTGTCAAAGAAGTTTGGGTAGGTGGTTTTTTATTTTATTTTATCTTATCTTATCTTATTTTATTTTATTATTTGCTTCTATTGCTACTATGGAGCTTCAGTCATTACACCTCTGAGGGATTCTGATGTTGCTGTATGACAGCTTAAGAAATGCTCCTTTTCCTGGGCGTTTATGGAGTAGCGATTCCTCCAGGAGCAAGTTGCTTTCAATGTGCTCAAGGATGCTTGAGGGATTGTCTGTTTCAGATGGTTTCTGTCCATCCAAACTAATCCAGCAGAATAGGCATGTTCCAGGCCCCTTCTGTGAAACCCTGTCATCTTAACAGTGTCATCTTATGGGACCTAGGAAGAAAATCACATTCTCTGTTACAGCCCCTGCCATACTGAACAGCCTCCCCCTGAAGTTAGGACTGCCCTGATCCTGTTGGTCTTTGAGAAAGCTTTGAAGACTTGGCTCTCTCCTCAAACCTTAGGGCCAGAATGTTAATGGAGCTTGGCCTGTGTTTGATCTGCTTGATCATTTTTACTTCACTATTTTGTCATTCTTCTGTTGTTTTTCTGTTTGGTTTTATGTTTGCCATCCAGAGCTGATTGCAAGGTGGGTGGCCGGATAACTGCATAATAAATAAATATTACTTAATTTTTTGCCTTAACAAAATTGATTGATTTTAATTGCTGTGAAGAGACAAAAAAAGAAAAATTGCACCCTCAACATTTAATTCTTCTTAATTGACTAGAGACTAAGAATGAAATTAATGAAGAACTATAATAATGGATTGATGTATTTGTTTTTCAGTTAAATTCATGCTACATCCCGATATCCAGATTTTCACAAAGTCTTTTAACATTAACCAAAATGTGGAGCAAATCAAGCAGTACTTTGCAAAGCGATTAAAAATACCGCTGGATGTTTTACAATTTATGTTGCTAGGTTTGTATCAATAAGAGGTTTTTTGTGTTTTTTTTAATATATATGAACATAGAAAGGATCTCAAATATGGCAATATTGTTCAGTAGAAACATTTATTTGTTTGTTAAGTAATAACAGAAGTCCATGTGTACATGAAGGAAGAATATCGTTCAATAAGTTTACAGAAATTCAAGCAGTGATTGGGCATAGTTGAAACTCCAAAGGTGACTGAATATAGTGTACTGAAAAACTCCCAAATTGCTATACACTCTCCCTCGTTTAGTGATTACAATCCATTCCTTAAATTGGAAGCAAAATGGTTGCTAAGCAAGCACGTGACACAGAGAGACTGTGAAGATCTCTGGTTGCTGCTGTCTCATTTAGATAAAGTTCTCTCCTAGAGTATCCTGTGCCTGACCCATTCCCCCCCCCCCACAGATTTTTTTCCCCCTTGCAGGGCAGAGAAATTGCTTAAACAAGCTATCTGTTCCTGAGCTGCTTTTGTCCACTGACTTCCCTAACTGCTAACTGCAAGTTAACAAGCTCAGCTCTGTGACCTTAATTAATTGATTAAAGCTCTCTGGCCTGCTGGCACTGTGGTATGAAACTGACCAGACCTTAATCAGTTTCACATTGAAGGCTTTTGTTGTCAGGCACAGATTTTTTTTTTTTGTCCTCTTTCCAAACAGTCCCTAAAGGAGGTAGCTGTTAAAGGAGGAGTTGCTCTACTGATTTTGGCCTTCAAGTGCTATTCTCAAATTGAAATCTGCCGCCACTATGTAATTATCCTGTCATTCAGTGCCCATTCCTATTAAGGAGGCATAATTGTTTGAGAACCCCCAGGGACTTGTGGAGAAGGTGGAAAAGGAAATCTTTGTAATTTTTAAAGAAATTACAAGTTGTGGTATAGAATGGCATTCCCTTAGTCAAATGATCAAAGAAACAAAAATAAGGGATCTCTTAATTCATTGTGAAACCTAACAATCATCATTTTCCTTTTTCTTTTTAGGGAGAACAATTGAAAATTATGAAACCCTCTGGAATCTTGGTGCGCAACCTAATGGGACAATACAATTGGATATGTTCTCAGTGGATGAAGAAAACTTTCCAATCAAAGCATACAAACTCCTGCATGAATTCTACATGCCTGATGTTATAACTGTTCGAGTTCAAACAGGTAAAGAACAAACTTCAAGTATGCAGTCTGGTTAAATGTTGCATAGTGTTGGGTATAATTTAACAACGTTATTTTATTTGAACAGAGCCAGACACATTTCAGGAAGTTTCTATAGAAATTAAAAGACCAATGTTTGAAAAACCATTCTTGGGTGGATTTAGACATAAGCAAACAGGAACAGAATACCATAATGCAGGATCACAGACAGATCCCAAAAAACATCCAGACAAAGAATATGAAGAGTTCTGTAGGTCAACACAGGTATGTTCATGAAAGAATGAAGACCCTGAGATATATGCAGGAAAAACTGATTTGGAAGTTTAATGTGTTCCAGTATGTTAGAAGCTGATAATTAAATAATTTCATTCCATAATTCTATATATTTGTTAATTTAATGAATTTGTAAATTAGCTTTTGATTCAGTTTAATTAATTTATACAAAGAATGCTCAACCTTCTTAAAATTAATACTTTTATTTAATTCTAGACAGTGGTAGAAAGAAGAAAATTACAACAGACCAGAAATACAACTTCCACACAAATGACGAAAATTGGTGTTTATGTGTCAAATATCACTGATAAGCTTATAGAACCAAAAGAATATGTGACAGCTGATGAATATCATGCACAACGACTTAATGCAGTAAGTATACAGTCAACTGAAAGATTATCATTGAACAAAAAGACTGTAATTTTGCACACTTCTCTGTGATTAAAGCCCTTAATCTAAATTGGGCTCATGTATGTATACACCCAATTTATTAATCACATTTATATATCACTGACTCCACAAGGACTCCATTTCTACTGTTCTGAAATATTATTGCAAGTTAGCTTAGCTCCAAATAAGCCCAGGATTGTTGGAAGCTAAATCTAATCAGTTAAGCAAGTTATTTGGGTTGGTTAAAGGAACAGCATGCCTCCTATCCTCTCCTGGTCTGGTGTATCGTACCTTCTTCTGAGTGTTTGTATGTATGTGTGTGTTTGAGATTGCAGTGTGTTTCAGACATGTGAAATTTGAATCTTTCATTTCAAAGCAAATTCCAAATTCTTTTTAATATACATTTTTTTCTTTTAAATATTCTAACAAATGAGAAGGTAGAGAGCTACATTTGAAATGTAGCTATATTTGTATTATATATAGTACTGAAGTTATGGCCAACTTTGTTTATTCTTTTATTTGTCAAAGAACTTGGAAGATCCATTTAAAACAACTTACAGTTTTGCTTGCTTGTTTGTTTTTGCCAGCAGAGCATTTTATCCTTTCACTGATTCTTAAACTGTGGTCTATGAATCACTGGTGCTTTAGGATTTATTTTCAAGTGCTCCATGAGATGAAAGCAATTTTGGAAAATGTCCAAAATCTTTTCTAGGAAAAGTTATGATAGATTTAAATTCATTTTACATTTTCCTGCCCTCTGAAATATTTAATATTTGCATTTCCTTTGTGTTACTGAGGTATTCATCAGTTAAGATGCTGCCATTCAGGATCTCTTACATTTGAGATATCACACTTTGGCACATGAGGCAGTCACAAATCTAACAATGAAAAAAATATATTTTTTTAATCCGTTCAATCATGTCCAATTCTCAGAGACTGCCTGGACAAGTCCCTGCAGTTTTCGTGGCAAGGTTTTTCAGAAGTGGTTTGCCATTGCCTGCTTCCTAGTGCTGAGAAAGAGTGACTGGCCCCAGGTCACCCAACTGGCTTTGTGTTTCAGGTGGGACTAGAACTTAGTCTCTCGGTTTCAAGCCTGATGCCTTAACCACTACACCAAACTCACTCACTAATGAAAATATACTGCTTAGCAAAATGTTGCTTTTATTTCACCTTGCAGTGGGGGACTGAGAACAAAACATAACTTCATCAGGGTACATAAGCAAGCTAGTTTAAATATGCAAGCATTCCCAATGCCCCCCTCCTTAAACCTACAATCCTTCATAAATTAAGCATCACTGAACATAGTCGTGGTTGTACTAAAGATCATATTGTAACATACTTTTTCACAGAGTTTAGAATTTATTTTAATGAATGACAGACTTTTCTTCCCTTCCATTTCACAAATATAGTGAAATCATACTCTGACTCAGGATGACACCCAAATCAAGGCAGGTTGGGATAGATTTTAACATATCCAAAGTGGGACTGGACCCATATCTTCCTGTTTTGATTCAAAAGCCTTCAGGTTCTGGCCCCCAAATTGATAATTGCAAGGCTCACTCTGATTTGAGAATGGATGTATTAAAGAACTAAGAGCCAAAAAACCATTTTTCCCCTCCTTTTCTGACACAGCTGCTGCAGTGCTGTACAGCTGTGTCAGAAAAGGAGGGGAAAAATGCTTTTTTGGCTCTTAGTTCTTTAATACATCCATTCTCAAATCAGAGTGAGCCTGGCAGATTGTAAAGGAATATAGTCTGAAAACTCAAGCCCTAATTTTTATGTTATTTAGAAAGCATTATCCCTCATAGTAATCCAGCTTTATTGTAAATATGTTGTCTTTTGGTTGAAAGCAAGAAAGTTATGACCCGTTAAGGATGACATTACAGACAATATTACATAATTTGGCACCAAAACTTTGCAAGAAAACCAAGCTTAGTGATCACCAAGATTCCAACAATTTGGAATGTCCTGAACAGATTTTTATGAACTTTGGCATGCTCCATTCCCTCTTATTATTCTAACTTTTATGCAAATTCTGTCCCTTTCTCATAAAAATGAAGAAACTTTTAATAATCTTTAGACATTTGTTTTTCCAGTGCTAGATAATGGGAGGACAGTTTTGGTTTTCTTGAATCATGGTTTGGAACTAAGAATGAGTTGAAGATTTTCTGAAGTAATGAATCTGACTCTTGAAGCATATTGGATGACCACCCAACACCTTACATGGTGGCCATTCAGGTATTACTGGTGGTTAAGTCCTTTTCTAGTGAAAAATCACTTAAAATTGGCTAGTGTGACATGAACTGCTCGATTGACAGAACTTTGCAGAAACACTGCTCTTGTAGAAACCTGAAATATTGTACAACTTTACACTTTCTTCAAATACTAAATATTGCACTTTGTTCCCTCTCCCTATGTATAGACAATTGTGTTACAAACCTATTATCGACGATGGCTAGCTATTCAATGGGTAAACAAACTAAAAGAACAATTAAGGTTGAGAATGGAATGGGAAAGGGAAGAAGAACTAAGAAAACAGAGAGAGAAGGAATTAAATATGCTAAGGGAGTATAATCGAAGAATGCATCCTAAAACAAAGGATGATTTTGAATTACTTTATCATGCTTTAGAATGTAAGTATCCAATTCCTTTATTACCAATAAGTAAACATAAGCTGTCCCATTTTTCTGATAATTTATAGTAGATTAGATGCAAAACTGTAGCCACTGTTGAGAAATCCCAGTTAAACCTGGATATCTCATGTATATCAGCAAAATTTCAGAGCTTTTCAGAATTGTAGCCATTATCCAAGTCTTACTGAATGAGTCTCTTTTTTATTTGTAGGAAGTGTCTATTGTTGCTAATAAACTTTTTGTTTTAAAAGACATATTCTTAATTAAAATAACTTAAAGAAAAAGAAGAAAGGCTAACTGCTATTAGCTATAATCCTAGAATTGTTTCATATTAGGACTACCAGATCTGGGCTGCAAAAATCCAGACAACCATGACTTGACACTAAAGGCAACCAGTAAACTCTAAATCTTTGTTATTACCTATTGGTCTTCCAGATTTTTGGAGCCCATATCTGTTTGCCCTTCCTTTAGAAGATGTATTCCAGTTTCTGTAAACTCCTGTCTATTTTCAGCTATTATATTCAGAGATGGTCTAGATGCAAAGTAGGGTGGCAGATATAAGCGAGAGAGTTTTGAATGGAAATATTTATAATTGAAGGAGAACCATATTTTAGTGCTTCCAATATAAAACCAGTACACTATAAAACTAACTTTAGCAGGAACCTCTACTTCATGTGTTGGGTTACTATATAAAGAGAGATAAGTAAGCTGTTTTTTTAAAAAAAAAATAACAACAGGAGTTTCTCTGTTTCCTTAAGGAATGTGATTCTTCTAAGTTAGATTACCATTGGCTTAAATGTTTGCAACATTTTTAGTGATGTTGACTCTTCTATATTGAGGTTCTGTTACTTTTTTATTGCATATTATATTGAAGCATAATTTATCTGTTCTATTTCAAAGGACCCATCTCATAGGGAATTAAAAGGGCACTTAATTTTTTTTAATGTACTCATCATCTGTCACAACTTTGCTAGTTTTTCAGAAGCAAATTTAAAAATAATATAAGAAAAATGGAAAACATCCACCTCTATGCATTGCCTGGAATTAAAAGAACATTCTCTTGAAGCGATAATTTAATCACCAGTTATCTACTGCAGATCTTCTCAAATTAGAAAAATATTGATCTAGTTATGAACAAGAGCTGCTCTGTTTTTTGGGTAATATCCAAAGGTGTATTGAAGTAGCCTTATGAGATTCTAGTCTGAAAAAAATGTCATTGTGAATTTCTATCAGTCTTTCTTAGCACTATTTGTAGATATCAGAGTGGATATCAGTAAACTATTGGCTGCTTTGATTGATTGATTGATTGATTGATTGATTGCCATAAAGTCATATAGTGTCCATATAGATAGACACTCTCCAGGGTGATATGTCCCCAACCTGATCCTTTAGGTCTTCCAACAGTGCACCATCACTGCTTTAATTAAGTCTATTTGCCTTGCTGTTGATTGTCCTCTTTTTCTCTTTCCCTCCATCTTTCCCAGCATTATGGACTTCTTAAGGGAGCTGGATCTTTGCATCATGTGTCCAAAATATGATAATTTGAACCTGGTAATTTGTGTTTCAAGTGAGAATTCTGGATTAATTTGTTCTATGGTCTATTTGTTTGTTTTATTGGTTGTGCATGGTATTCTCAAGAGTCTTCTCTAACCCCAAAGTTCAAAAATATCAATATTCTTGTTTCTTCAAAGTGCCAAATTTTACTCCTGTAGAGTTTCACCAGTCTGCTTCCCAGAAAAGCTGGCTGGGTGACCTTGGGCAGTCACTCTCTTTCAGCCCAACTCACCTCACAGGGTTGCTTTTGTGGGGAAAATAGGAGGAGGAAGGAGTATTAGGTATGTTCGCCACCTTGAGTTATTTACAAAAGTAGTAAAGGTGGGATAGAAAATAAATAAATTTAAAAAATAAACATTTATTTGCTGCCCAGGTGAGATGTGGGTACATGAATCCAATTGCTATGTGTAAACTGTTGATTACATGGTAGTAGCTGCTGAGAGTCCTTTGAAACAGTACATAAGTCTTGAAATAAGCTGTTTTTGAATTGTGCTGTATCAGATTGCTCCAGCATTTCTGTTTGCTACTGTTTTTGTTCGTTGTTGACTGGTTGCTTCTTCTATAAGTGACTTAATTGTTTTATCTCCAAATGAGGATTTAATTAAAGGAAGCACTTGTTAATCTAATAGAAATACTTCCAAGTTTTTATAGTGCCATCAAGCTAAATAGCTGGGACAGTGATCTATGAGTGCATCATTCCCCAGAGGCTTGTGAAAGGATGCCTACTGAACATTTTGGTAATTTTTTACTTGAGTTATAAAGAGCAGATAACACTCCACAGGGAAGGGGCAGTCATTAGATAAAAAAATAGGAGAGACATTACATTATATCAAATGAAAATGCCATGGCTGAATGTTGGAAATTCACAATTGGAGCATGCTAAATTGAGGAAGGTTAGCTTAGAGGTAGAAATAGCTGTGATTTGTTGTTAGGATTTTACAGCTCATTCAGCTTTTTGGCTAGAGTAACTCATTAAAATACAGAGATGTAAATAGCTTGCAGGTGAATCCAATTCCATTTATTTGAAGGTCTGTTTTGAAACTAATCTCCCCATAAACAGTGAATGATTATTTGTCTTTGCAACTACTGCCCTCACATGGATCCTGATAAATTATACCAGTGGTGTTTAAAGCATGGAGCCATTCATTGATCTTTAAAGAAGAGAAACAGATCTGTTTGTCACTTGGTTGATGGAAAATAATGGTTCAATCATTAGATGAAAATGGAACATTAATAAGCAGATTTTTGAAATTATTATTTTTTTTTTAAAGTTTCTCAAGATGATGTCAGGATTATGGTCTTGAAGCTTTTGATAGTAAGGTCCAGAGATGTAGAGGCATATGGAGATGGCCTTGAAGGAAACTTGTCATAACTGTGGGAAAAGCATGAACTTTGCTTGGAAAGGCATGAGAAATTCAAGATTACCCCATGTTGACTCTCTTTGGTATAAGAGTAAGTGAAGGACAAAAGCTGTCAGGCTTTCAAGATTCTGTTACTATAGCCAATATTAGTAAAGATGAGTTCTTGTATTTCTTGTGGTCTCTCTTTCCTGACTTGGCCTACTCTGTAGGGCTGACAAGAAGATGGTGTATTCAGTCCAGTTTTTACAGTCCAGCTCTGGCATGCTGCTTGGATTCCCTTGAAGAACTTGCAATAATGTGTTTCAGCTCTTCATTTATTAAATGGGAATAGTAATCCACATGGTTCTGGGAAGAGGAATATGAAAGTGACTTGTGAGAAACTTTGCACAGTTTAGATACTGCTTTGTTACATAATTTGCCTGACTTGGTTCATATATCACCATTATTGTATGCTAATAACAGAAAAATAAATCCATCATAGATTAATGGCTGTCAGACACCTTCAGCTGCATACCAGCTTGGTTATTAAAATCTAGTACTATATATTATGATGTCTGCCTATAATGCTAAGCATAACTTAGTGTAAACTATGAGTTATTTATTTATTTATTCATCTATTTATTTATTTATTTAACAGATTTATAAGGCTGCCCGACTCACACAGAGTATGGAAATCCCTATCCTTTATAGTCAGTACTTTAGCTGTCATGGCAGTGGATGACTGGCTGGTTGTAACTTCTATTTCTTTTTTGTTATTTGTTTCAAGCAAAAAGATGCATAATTATATGCATGGTCAATTGAAGCCACATATGTGACGGCTGTGTATATATAAAAACTTGTCTAGAACATCAGAAACATTGATTTTAAAAAATGTAGAAATGCAACACATCAGTAAACACATTAAAAGGATAATGCATATTGTAACATCATTAACATCTGAGTTACTTGATGATAGGTGAATAAACCATGGTCAATGAAGAATCTGCTCAGACTAAAAATCAATGGAACGTTGATCCTGTACTTACCCTATTTAAATACTATAAGTCTTCCTTTAGGAATGCAAACCAAAGGGGCTGTAATTAAAAGTGCAAACTTGTTATCATTGGATTATCGTATATTCATATTTCTGGTCTTTGGTGCAGTTTGGAAAAGTAAATTGAGAAGTAGAATACTGAACTTTTTGACAATTTAATGTATCCTAAAAGGCTGATAGAAAATAATAGGGAATAGAAAATAAAATTCTGGTTTGTTACTCCCCTCCCCACCAATAAGAAAGAATAAATTATATAACACATTTATAATCATTTTTACATTCACATTGCTAATATATAAACATCTTAAAATTGGCCAGAAAAGTTACAGAAATCACTATGCTTTTGTCCTTTGGCATGTGAATGTCTTTGGTGCAGGCTTTCTATATGCAAATTCCCCAAATGTGAGCTTCATTTTTAACAATGTGCTTTCTATTTTAACACAAGTTGTGGTTCTTTTAAGATTATTTTTTAGAAATAGATTTTTTATTTAAATGAACAATTCATCGGGAGCACGGTGTTTTTTTTTAAAAAAAAATTGTTATAAAGTATAAAATAATCCTAAAAAGAGGGGAAGTATTTAATGTCAGAAATTGTGTCGACCTTTTCCTGGTTTGTAATGGGACAGATTAGATAAATGAAATAAAATAAAAATACTTATGAGCTTATCACAGTTACAGACAACAACAGTGCCCATTTCATGAGCAATGTTTCTATTCATCATCGCAAGCTTGTTTTTGTCACTATCCGTTTTGACTGTGTTTCTAAATGTCATTAGAGACTATGCCATTGGACTCGGAGGGAAAATTACTGTATTCCATAATGAAGACGCAGACACAGAAAAAAAAGGTTCCTAGCCAATCCCCCGCAAGCCCCCCCACCAATAATCTCACATAGGAGAATCATCAGTATCACTGCTCTGAAAGCAAACGGGTTGGTCCTACTTGAAGCATAATCTGGCTATTTCGATAGAATTTACTTATCCATAGATAGAAACCTATATGTCTCCTTTCTTTTTAGCTGTATTATTACATGTTGCTAAGCTCAGGAATGACCTGAGAGGATGTATATATATTACAGAAGAACTTTCTCATATTATGAAATTAACTTGACTTGAATAACTTGTACTGGTATATATCTTAGAACATCTAAATCGTAAATAATAGTTTAGAACAACCGAATAGCAACTCACATAGCTTCTGTTTATTAAGACCTAACTAATTTAAAAAATTCATTTCATATTGATGATTGGTGACAGCTAATCAAAAAATGAGAGCTGAAAAAAAAACCAACTTGTTTTTTTTTGTTATTGATACAGTATGGAGACAAGAGGAAGTTGAGCACATCAACAGCACTTTCACTGGAGCTGTACGGAAAGCGGCTCTCTGTGGACTTTTAGAAAAAGAGACGCAGCTGATTGCTTCCATTGGGAGACATAAAATAAGTGTAGCAGAAGAGAACCAGGAAAAAGCAATCCTGTCCTTTCTGGAAAAGGTCAGTGAGATAATTTCTGTCTGAGTGTACCAAGAGTTCAAAAACCCAAATTAACATTTACAAACTAACAGCATACTGAAGAAAAGCACAGTAATTAACTTAGCAGTTGGAGATATGATTTGTGAGCTTTATGCATGTCTGGCAGTAAAATCAGCTCATTAGGTACAGTTATTAAAAGCCTTTATGTATACTCATAAATTTGATGAGTATTTCTTTTCACCTATGTACAGAGAAGCCACCACTTACATCTTAATTTACCTAATTACTTCTTCTTATTGAAAATGATGTGTACCATGCCCTCTGTAACCTTTAATTAATACTGCATTAGAGGCATGTGGGGTAAATTTATTATAGTAATTTCATTCACATTTCCAGAAGTTATATTCTTAGATATCTCATTTCTATCACTGTTAGAACATCGGGCCCCTTTGGCTCCATTGCAGGAAAATGTATTTGAAATTTTGTGCAAGGCCTTTCATGAAGAATAGTTATTTCACATGTAAAATAAGTTTTCCATCTGTGTATTTAGGGGAGAACTCCAGCATCAATAATGAAATTAACTATATGCACCATCCTGTTTTCTCTTCAGATGAAGAAACTGATAGAGTTGCAACTCCAGGAGAAAATCTTTTTTGTCTGCTTCTCCTGAGTAGATCATATTGCTGCTGGTTAGTTTGACATTGTAACGTATCAGACAATTAATGACAATCCCTTTTATCTCATTTTTAAGCTTCCAGTGGCCTACTCCTTTTCAAATCTCTAGCACAGCCCTGCCCATCTGATGCTGTCCAGATGTGTAGGTCTACAGCCATGTCTTGTATAGTCAATACAGAATGTTGCTGTAGTTTAACAGATCTGGATGATACTACATTGGAGAAGATTGCCAAGTCCATTGGTTATTTCAAGGAATAATGCAGGAAAGCTTGTTTTCTATTTATGAAAAAAAAAAGGAAATAATAGTCTCTTTTCTCTCCATCAATACTGCTAGCATTTTGCTGTATGGTCTGTACAGAAACTGTTATTAGAATCCATCTGATTTTGTAGTTGTCTTAGCCAACATCACAAGTCACTATACCCCAGCATGGTCAGTAGTAAAATGAGCTATGATTCTAGTAAATTGAAAATTGTTAAATGGCTCCCTCATTCTGTATATATCACTGAATTCACATCCTATTAACAGTGGTATAAAATTGTGGGTGAAAAACTGTGACCAATTATCAGGTATACTTTAAGCCAAACAAGTGAACTATAAATTGTTATTCTGCATTATACCCTATTTGTGTGTGATTTTTCTTTCAGAGGACAATTGAGTCTGCTCACATGTATGATTTGGGCTAAATACCCAAGTATTTCATTTGTCTTTTAGTGTTCTCTTATAATGATGATCTTACGAAGTCAAAGGTCTGACATTAAGATGAATTCTTCATTAGAAGAAACTTCAGACTGAAATTAAAAGTAGGAACGCAGAGATAGGAAATAACAGATTCATCACTGTTTTGGAACAGTATCAACTAATTCTAAGAATAGGGCAGTGGATAAGAAAATTACATAAGAATTAGAAGTTATTATTACTATTTTAATTAGGATAAATATCTTAAGTTGGTTATCTACCTCTAGATGTCACTAGCAGCCAACACTATGCTTGAAATAAACTTAGAAGCTTTGAAACTTCCAAACGCACAGTAATGTATGGGATCCATAAATACTGTTTTCAATAATTTTAAAATTGCTTCAGTCCTTTCAGTTTTCCCCATAAGTATTCTCCCCTGCTAACGCACTGTTTGCATTGGGAGGAAATGTATAGGAATCCTTACCATGTTTGTGCTCTAAGTCCAATTCCCTGCTGAAACAGAGAATTTGTCAGGGTTTGAGGCAAAGAAACAACACTGAGCCAGGAATTAAGCTCTAGTTCTTTATTGTTTCTACCATATACAGAATCTTGCCAAACTAGGCAAGGCCAAAAGGTGCTAGGGAGGAATACTCCAGGGAATCTAAGGCGGATCCTGTCTCAGCTTCTTGGCCGGCTGCCCAAGGTCCTCCAAACTGTAAGATTGTTTCTCCCCCTAGAATGCACCCCTTCATTCCTCTCCTGCAACCTCCATAGCGTCACCTCCCTGCTCAGAGACACATTCCATCACTGAATTAGATGGAAGAAGCAGTTAGTAGTTAACTCCAGTTTAATAAGCAAAAATCCCACTTTAGTTTAATAAACAGAAATCTCTCTCCCATCTCCGTCCCATCCACAAAAGACAGCTATCTAACTATAATTTTCTGACAATTTATGACTCTCACAGGATTGTTTTGAATAACAGCAGAAGCTAAGAAATGAGATATTTTGGGAGAACAACAACTGCTGAAATGTGGGTAAGAAGAGATGAAGGTTCAGTGGAATTACCATTGACTAATGGAATAGAGAGAGAGAACATTCATTGGTGGTTCTTTTCAACCAGGAGGGAGAAAAGTGTTGAGTAGTGTGTCACAGAGTTCCCTCCTGGGTCCAGTCTAGTATTGTTTACAGTAGTTATAAATTATTAAAACAAAAGAGTGAAAGGGTTGCTCATGAAATATGCAGATGACACAAAATTGGATATAAAAAACTAGTGTTCTGAGAAATCTGGCATTGTTCTAAATTGTTACAAAGGTTGTACAAGATCTAAATAGACTTAAGTATCTTGGTAGCTCATTCTGGTTTTACTGACTCTGCTTGTAAAACTGTGGTTCAATCACAAACAGTGCATTTGGAGAATCCTCTGAAATAGTTTAATTTTCTTTTTCACTTTGGTTCAAGGTTTCAGGTGCCTAGGGTGATGACAATTATTTTCACTTCCCTGGTCTTTGTCCAGCTGTGTCCTGTGTTTTACACGTGCACCACCACATATTAACACACACACACACACAATTATGCCATAAGCATAAATTAGACTATCTCCAGGATGATTTGTTCACAACCTGGTCCTTCAGGTCTTCCAAAGGTGCACCCATCACCAAGGTAACTGAGTCCATCCACCTTGCTATTGATCTCCCTCTTTTTCTCTTTCCTTCCATGGGCTTTCCTTCCACAGACTAACTTAAAGAATGCATCCAAAATCTGGGACCCATGACTCCCATGGAATAGAAATTTGGTAAATTTTATAAAACATTTTATGACATTAAAATTATCATAAAACATTTTATGATGTAATAGAAAATGTCATAAAACATTTCCTGTGCTCAACTCTTGATGTTTGACTGGGCTATACAGTTCAACATTGGCTACTTTCAAGGCAGATACATCTCTCTCTAAATTTTTAAGAACTTTTCCAGCACATTAGAAGTTCTGCCATTGTTGAAGGCATTGAGGAATCTGGTAAGAAAATATCTCTGAAACAATGAGCCAACAGGTCACTGGTTGTCTAGTGTATTGCTAACACCTTGCTTGGATTTAGACAAATGTATATCAAGCTCACACCTGCATCCTGAAAATGGGGTCTCTGCCCAAAAGCTAGTGTGAAAGAGCAATCAGTAAGACCTTTTATGTAATAAAAGATGGGTAAGTAATTACTGCATAAGTAGCGTAATTTCATCATTTTCGGGTGTTCAAGCAATTTCTTCCTATTTCAGCCTCTTCTGCATATTGAAAAGTTGGACTAGGAAACATTTCAGAATGCTTTATTGTATGACCCACAGAGTTGAGGCTGGGAGATTCTGGAACATAGTAGATTGCACTTTTATAAGCCCACTATAGATTTCTTCATATGCAAACCATTATGTTTCAACTTGGTTTAATAAATCCAATTAAAATGCTTCAAGATGTAACTGTCTCAACTTCAGCAGTTTAGTAAGCCTAGTTAGAATGATACCAAGTGACCACAGACCCTTGATTTTAATAGGGTTAAAGGGGATAGGAGATTCTGCGACAAGGCAAGAATTCCCACCCATGGAAAACTACCCATCCCTCAGCTCTAACATTAATCCTGCAAAGCTGACTTCATAGTGTTAATGATGGTGCTGAACCAAAAACCTGGGTGCAGGAGAGTTTCTGCAGTCAAATGACATTTGGGAATGCAGGACAGGCACTGATCCCAGGGTGGAGCAAACCAGGTTGGTGAACAAAGTCTAAGTTAAAACTTTTCGTACATGCAGAGAAAATTAATCTGTGATCAGTTATTTTAAATCACTTCAGCTACTCTGGCTGGCTTACAGTGTCTCATAATACAATATGAAGGATTTGTTTTATCATGCATGCATGAGGAAACAAATTAATACAACTTTAATTATGTTGGAGCAACAATCTTCTGTTTCTGATTCTGTCAAGTATTTGCTAGCTCTAATTGAAAGATGTAGAACTTTATTACTTAGGCAAAAATCTATTGCATCAATTTTCAAAATCGGTTTTGGCTTCAATCCATCAGCTCCAATTATCTGTACTTCATTTAATTATAGAACTAAACCCACTAAGAATCTGTCAAATTCACATTTATGAAATTCTATTTTTATTTTTTTAATGCTTATATAATTTGAAAAATAGGAGTTTCTTAATAGTGTACAGATTTCTGTTTCCAGTAGCAAACCGTTGCTGTGCATTCAAGCTTGTTAGAGCTGTGGAAATAGGATTGCTAAAGTTCAAGAAAGAACACAGCACAGTCAGCTTTGTTCCTTTTTTCCCCAAACACATAGTTTAGAGCAGGAAGGGACCAAGAGTTGAGAAGACAGTTAGAAGAATGCTCTGTGGTGCTAATTTGCCCTGGCTGATGCTTATTAAGCAGGCCAAGACAGGTTAGAGCAGTATTTCTCAACCTTGGCAGCTTTAAGATGTATGGACCAACTCAGCAAGCTGGCTGGGGAATTCTGGGAGTTGAAGTCCACACAGCTTAAAGCTGCCAAGTTTGAGAAACATTGGGCTAGAGGGAATATTGCCATAAGCCAGGACCAGAAATCTCCTAATATCCACCCACCTGTGTTCATTCCAGCTTTTGCATTTACATAGGAAGTAAAGAATAACCCTAGGCTGAGGATTTAGTCACTTCGAAAAGGAGCTTTTGAAAGATAGGTTTATTGCTATGGTTGCTTTTCTAAAAACAATTAAATCAGATGTGGGTTGCTTTTTTCACAGTTTATCATGGCTTTTCTATCACCAGTTCCCTCAGACAATTGTGTAATATGCATGTCTCTCTCCTCTACTATGTAGAATCCATAGTGTAGGTGGGCCACAGATCTGGAGTCTAGGAACTTACAACCCAAATGCAGGGGTCAAATGATTGTTAAGGCTCTCCAACTTACCAGCTAGGCAGGGGCATTCATGGCAGGAGATCCAAACAGTCAATATGGTAGCCACAATTACACAGTCAAAGCCCTGGCCCTGTTTTATGTGCATTGCATCAAGGGAATGACATGGGAGGGCAACCACAAACTAGTCCTTTGTCAGTTCCTGGTTTGAAACAGGTTTACTGCGACCCAGTTACTCAATGCAGTATCTTCCCCCATATGTTATTTTCCTTCTGGTTATTTGGCTAAATGTTTCATATTGATCAATGTTATTTTTTATTTTTGTTTTACATACAAATTACAAATAATTTATTATTCTTGTCTATAATGAAGTAGCGCTTATTCCCAAGCAATATCTATAGCAGTCTTGAAAAAAACTTAACTTTGATGACTAAATCCATAGCGAACATCAGATTTAGCTCAACTGCATGAGATTAATTGCCTTTCCCTATTTTATTTTTCCAGTCCTCCCCACCTCCCCCACATCTGACTGCAAACCTAAAGCTCTGTTCATTTACATTATTTTGATAATTTGTTGCCCATCCTTTTTTTTTTATAACAGCATGATTGCCAGAAATTCAGTAAAAATTTCATTGGTATGATGTGGAGTCTATATTTGCAGAAGATTGATTATTTCAGAAAAGTTTTAATGGCTTCCATATTTTGAGAATTTAGGCAAACTTGATACATTTTAGAAAATGTTTTATTCAGCTCTATCAACAGATTAGCTTTATTAAACTGTTATTATATGATGATAATGATTCTAGTTGCATTCTGTTGAATCCATTAATGTATGAATAAGTCTTTTTCCTATTTTCTGTATTGTCCTTTGAATTTTTTGTGTTCATTAGGAAACTACAATTTTACAATAAACCACTGAACTTCACAGTTATATATAAGAATTTATCAAAAAAGCTGCTTTTAGAAATTGCTGATGTTTTAGAATAATGATTATTCTTCAGTTAGCTAAAATAAAGTGTTAAAACTGTAGAAGCAACCACTGAGCTTCCATTAAACTTTAATCACTCTCCTTTATTCATTTGTTGCTTGTTGTTCTGTAACCATTGGTTCAAAATGTTTTCCCAGTGTGCAGAACCAAAAAGGTGGAAAGCATTTGATGGCAGAACCACAGAAATGGATACACAATTCACACTGCGGGCCAGGGAATTACTTGAAATCTATCGCAGCATTAGTATGAAAGATCTTCCCCAAGATGAGCGGCTAGATGTGCTGTTAACCCTGAAACATACAGTGAAGGTATGTTCTTCCAAGGCTTTAAAAAAAACACACACACACTGGTGTCACACATCAACAGTGTGTAGCGGTTCAGGTGTCAGACTAGGACCCGGGAGACCCTCTCATTGGCTATGGAAACTTGTTGTGTACTTTGAGGTAGTCATTCTCCCTTGGTCAAAGCTACCTCATAGGGCTGTTGTTGTGGAGAAATTTGGAGAAGGGGTACAGTGTAATGCTGCTTTGAGCCCTTAGAAGTAAATGTTTGATGTTCGTCATTTGTATTTATGTCTGAGGGCTTTATTCCTTATTTTTGTGGGAGTAACACCTCTATTGCCCTGGCTCATAGTAGGCTTCCAGATACAATTCAGTGTGCTGGTTATCACCTTCATGGCCCAGGACTACGATATTTGCAGGATCACCTGTCTCTGGTTGTTTCTGCCCATCCCACACACTTACCTAGAGTGGGCACATTCCTGGTCGCTTCCGTGAAACGATGCCATCTGACACAACCCAGGAAGCGTGCCTTTTTGATTGTGGTCCCTGTCTCCTGGAATGATCTCCTCCCTGAGATTTGCCTGGACCCAATTCTGTTGGTCTTTAGGAAGGCTTTGAAGACTGGATGTTCCCTCAGGCACTGAAGCCAGAATATTAGGTGGACTCATCCTGGGGGACTGAGTATATTGTGATTATGCTGTGACTGTGTGATTTTTTTTCCTTATTGGGGTTTTTGTTCTTGTCATTGAGATATTGTGATTTGTTTTATGGTTCTATGCCCCCCAGGAGTCACATTGTTGCAATTGGGCAGCCATATTAATCTTTAAACAAAATAAATGTGTGTTTTTTTAATTGGTAGCCTCCTAGTGTCTCTGGGAATGAATGAATGAATGAATGAATGAATGAAGCCAGATCAAAATCTAATAAATAACTCAATTAGCCAGTACTGAAAAACTGAAAGGGCCCAAAGGAACGCATGTGTTCTGTGCCATCAACAGTGTGCACTATTCAGTGATTTTGAACACTGATGAAAAAGGTCTGAGGTCTATGATCCTAAGCATACTGACCTATTAGGAAGGTATTTAAATATAAGAGCCTGTTTGATCTAGTGGTTAAGGCAACAGGCTAGAAACCAGGAGACTGAGAGTTCTAGTCCCGCCTTAGGCATGAAAGCCGGCTGGGTGACCTTGGGCCAGTCACTCTCTCTCAGCCCAACTCACCTCACAGGGTTGTTGTTGTGGGGAAAAGAGGAGAAGGAAGGAGTATTAGGTATGTTCGCCGCCTTGAGTTGTTTATTAAAAAAAAAGAAAGGTGGGATAGAAAATAAATAAATAAATAAAATAAGACTTTATTTGCATAAGATATATGCTATATAACAATAAGTTTAAACAGCAGGGAAACAAGTGCCTGATTTCAAGTCTGTCTTAAAGCCAGACTAGAAGATGTGCCTTTCCTTCAGTGAAGAATTGCTTGAGTGGGTTGTTTTTGCAGATAAGCAATTCTGATAGGGGAAGGGACCCTTCAGTGTGTGTCTAATCTGGATTGGGCTCCCTCCACTGCTATTTGCACTGAAGAAAAAAGCTCCATACCAAAAGTTCTTTATTCATTTGAAAAAAGAATTACATGTAACTTGTTATAAAATTTATCTTTTTGGACAATCAGGTGCTTAAAGAACACAACTAATGGTTGGGGGAAGTATTCACATTTCCAAAAGCAAAGGATTTCTGAAATGTTATGCAGTATCCAACTGTCATTTTGACTATTTGTTGACCCTTTCTCGGAAGATGGTTTCAAAGCCATTCTCCAAATGTTTTAGATGCCCTGCAGCTTATAAACTATTATAACTGGCAACCTGTATTAAAAATTACAGGACCAGCCAGTATAAGGAAATGTGTGCCTATGGTTTGCTGAACATTTTGCTTACTTTTGCAGGAACATGAATGTAACCTCACACATGAAATAGTGGAATTAATTGATAGAGAAGCAGACCTCATGATGAGGGCAGTGAAGGAATGTAATTTACAAGGACTTCGACAAAGAATCTGTACATTATTTCTTCAGTATATTAAAACACCACTTTTTAATCCAGAGGTTGCAAGACTTCTCAAGGTATTTTCCTCCTCTGTTAAATTTACATGATTATGATAATGCAATATGGAGCTAAATGAAATTTCTTTTCTGTTTAAGCAGTCCAGTGGCTGTCCAGTCAATGTATAACTCTCACTTAGATCCCTTTAATTTGTTCTATGTAGAGCTACCCTTGAAGACCATCCTAAAACTTCAGCTGGTCCACAGGGTTCCTGGCCAGTCTTGATAATTCCATGTTAAACAGCTGCTGCAGGAACTGCATTGGTTACCAGTGTGTTTCTGAGTGCAATTCAAGGTGCTGGTAACTATCTTTAAAGCCCTATGTGGCTTGGGGCTTGGGTATCTAAGAGATCACCTTTCCCAGATACATTATGCCCACCTGGCCTGGATAGTCAGAAGTCACATATTCATGGTCCCCCTCCTACCAGGGTCATGAGTGTTCTCTGTAGGGGCTCCCCGCTTATTAAACAGCTTACCTCCCCAAGGCAAGGATGGCCCCCTCTTATGGTCTGCCAGAAAGTTGCAAAGATCTCACATTTCTGAAGGCCTTTGGGAAATTATTGTGGAGCCAGTGATGCCAGATGCAATTTTATTGCACTGTTATATTGTAGATTTTTAAATATAGTATTATTGTATGTTATTATATATTATAAATTGCTTAGAATCTGAAGTGTTACATTATTATTGTCGTGGAGTATGCTTGATTATCTAAGAAATACATATACAAAACACAGGGGAATAGATGAGACTATTCTGTATGAAGAAATGATACAAAAGTCAGATATCATTTTGACAGCCAGGTGGAGGATGCTGTCTGCCACCTAGCAGATAGGAAAGAAGAATATTTCAATACAGTAAAATGAATTGCTAATATGACATCGCATTTGCCTCGTATAAGTGTGATTGAAGAAAATGGACTTGCCAATAGGTATGCATAGCAAAATTAAGGAATTGCAGTGCTCCAAATTTTGCTGAATTACAGCTTCCAGTCTCCAACCAGCACAGACAATAACAAGAGAGCTATAAATCAGTAACATCTGCTGGGCCACAACTTTCCCATCTCAACATGTAGAATTGTGAACTGTGAAATCAAGGTCAGATTTCATCATTCTTTTTGTTAGCCTACACACTATTTCCTTAGGTTTTCTCCCTGGTCTGATGTTGGGATGATAATATTGCGATGCCTTATAAGAAGGCTAAGGGAAGTAAAGATTCACCTTAACCCCAAGCATAGTTATAAAACATGCTTAACACTTCATCAGAGTAAAAAACAATAAATTGAACAATAAGTAAATAACATGCAAAAATAACACATATATTATTTTACAGCATAATAAGCAATTATAGGACAGCTAATAAAAAGACAGAGAAATTTTAAAAAATACTTGGGCAAACAAGAAGTTTGCATTTCATAGTAGAAGCCCATCTAATCCTTGGATTGAGTTTGATCTTGATGATGATTATACAGAATGTCAGCCCTTCAAGGTAGATCAGACTAGAAAACCAATGCCATGTAGGTCAATACTACTTTTATTGTAAAGCTATACTAACAGAATTTTGCAAGGCTGAATGTGCTTCCCTCCTCCCTTCCTTTATCTTTGTGTGAACTAAGGAGGGGCTTGTCTAAGATGTTTCCTCATGTTACATTCTTGGTTCAGGCTTAGGCCCCTTTTATCTGAGCATTGCCTTGGTAATGGCTGTCCTTCAAGGCCATTCCCTCTTCCCTCTACACGGAATCACTCCATCCATCCTGTAACTAAGTGAATATTGAAATAATTTCATTGGTGTTCATTTTTATACAGGAGTTTTATTTGCAGTTATGTCAGAGCATAGATTGTAGCAAATGTGAAAGGTTATTGCATCCAAAGTGAAGTTATAATAACTAGTAAATTTTAATTCTAAACTATGGTAAACAGGTAGATTCTTCAGGAAACATCGTGAATCTGAAACCCTGAGCCCTTGCACACATTTGTGCTGATCTGGCATCAGCAGTGCATCACTTTGTCCCCACAGTGCTGTCCTGAATTATTGAAGTCTATTTCCTTCCTGCTCAGCAGCAGCATAGTTCACACTGCAAAACTTCCAATTTGAAGTAAGCCTGGAGCCGTTTTTCATTCACAGGGATTCTAGACTTACCTCATATCTTGCTGCCTGAACTTGCTAATAGATTTCAGTCACAGCCTTGATCAGCAAACTCAGTCTTAATTTCTTCAGTCTGTTTCTTGTCAGTATCGCAATACCTGTAGAAACAGCTGGCCTGATTTTCCTGTTTATGCAAGCAGCATACACTGAACTCTTACCTCATTTCGTTTGGGTTCAAGTAGGACATGTGATGATTGCCTTAATCCAAATAAAACTCTCAGACTCAAAATCACAATTCAGGTTCTGGGTTTATTTAGAAAAGAGTGCAAACAGGTAAAAAGCTGAGAATGGGGTAAATCTTCGGCTTCAGCAAGGGGACGTCAGGAAGAAGTTCAGTGGAACAGTCCGTCTTGCGATGGGGGGGGTAATTGGTCGGCCTCCTCCTCCCCCAAAACATCAGCAAAGTCTGAGTACGTAGTCGGTAGACCCTCTAAGGGGGATGGGGAAGCTAGAGAATCAACAATCTCTGCTCGCCCCGCTGTCATAGGTATGGAACGACCCAGGAGAGGAGCTTGATAGAAGCCATCCTCAAAGGTAATGGAGCGGGACCTCCAGTTGATGTAGGGATTATGAGAGGTGAACCATGGAATCCCTAACACCACTAAAGGATTTCCCACTGGGGTGACGATGAAGTGAAGGAGTTCGAAGTGGGACCCCATACGCAAAGCGACTTCCCCAGTAAACTGTGTGGCAGCCCCCCCCCCCCCGCCGTGGAGCCATCAAGCTGCTGAAAAAGCGGCTTTGGAAGAGGGAAGCAGGGCAAATCCAATGCCTTGACTAAGTCAGGATGGATTAAACATCTGGAACAGCCCGAGTCTAGTAAAGCCCAGACCTCGACGGACTTGGATTGAAATCCCAATTCAATTTTGACAGCGAGGATAGGGCAATCAGCACTCACCATGTTGGAATTGCGCCCGGATTCAACCACCTACCCCGCGGCGCCGGTTAAGGCAGGTGGAAAGCGTTTTCCGCTGGCTGGTCGAGAGCAGTTAAATCGTCTCCCGGAGTGTAGACATCATCGTTGTCTGCAGTCGCCAGTGCTGCTGTCAATCTGCAAGGAGGGTTGAGTGGTTTCTTGGTTGTCTTTTGTGGCACTTTGGACGGACGATCTGGTGCCTTAGCCTTGGGGCAGTTGACGGCGCGGTGACCCGGTTTTCCACATGTGATGCATTGTCCCCGGACAAAGCGGCGTTGTTTCTCTGTATCCCATCTAGAGGTTGATGGTAGAAATGGTGCTTGGGTAGTGGTGGCAGGCTTGTCTTCTTTGGTGGCCATCATAAAGGTGTGCTGGGCATGTTCAGCTTTACCAGCGAGGCAAATCCAGTCATGTAAAGAGTTCGGATCGTCTCGCCCAAGCGCCCAGCGCAAGACTTCGCGATTGAGGCCATCCTTAAATCGATCAATCAAGGTGGCCTCGGACCATTCAGGAACTTTACCTGCCAAAACCTTGAATTCAAGAGCATAATCAGCAACAGGCTTTTGCCCTTGTACTAGTTCTTTAAGAGTGTCCTTAGCCCTCTCTTTAGCCAAGGGATCCTCAAAATAGCACTTCAGCGCAGCCAAAAAGGCATTGAAAGTTGCCAGGGCTGGCGCTTCAATCTCCGACAGCTGGACATACCAGTCAGCCACCCTGCCCTTCAGTTTCGTGGCCACCGCCGAGATCTTCTCTTCTTCCGAAGAAAAGAGGTGGCCATGCCGTCTCATGTAACTGGCGGCATTGGTGAGAAAGAAAGATAGGTTAGCGGGGTCACCATCAAACTTTACCAGGAATTCCCGGGGAGTTCCTCCAAGCTGTGGGACCCCACCTGAAGGACGACTAGGGCCCCCCCCTACGAGAGTGGATCCCCACGGACCTGATGGAAAGTCTTGTGGTTGGCTTCTCCTTTCAGCAGTCTGTGACGGTGAAGGCGGGAGGCTAGGCGGCCCCATTGTTCCGGGACCTCGGACAATTTTCATGAGGTCCCCAAAGGCAGCCGACATAGAGCGCAAGACGTGTTCCATCGATTCGATCTTGGATTCCAGGACCCTGATTCTGTCCGGTGTGGCGGAGTCCTCTAGCCCCGGCCCCTCAGGTAGCGGGCTCCCCGACACGTCTGGGCGCACCCCCCTCGGAGTGTCGGGCCAGCGGAGCTTCCAGGTGGAGCGGGATGTGCCGGGCCGGGGGTCCATCAGGGCATCCCACAGAAATTGTTCCTGTCCCGTCACGTCATCCGTCGGGGGTTTCTTCGATCCAGTGGTAGAGTTGGAGTCCCCCGACTGGGGGGTGGGGTGGGATGGGGCTCGGGTCCCTGCTCGGGAACGTCGACTCTGGAAGTTGTCCCGTTTCCTCCTCGAACTCCATAGGATCCTTTCCCCCCTCTGCCATCGCTAGTTCCCCTTTCGCAAGAAAATTTTCCGGTAAAGAGTAGCGAGGTTGGTTTAAAGTATGATTCTCAGCTTTATGTGATGATTGCCTTAATCCAAATAAAACTCTCAGACTCAAAATCACAATTCAGGTTCTGGGTTTATTTAGAAAAGAGTGCAAACAGGTAAAAAGCTGAGAATGAGAAAAGCACGCCTAAACTCAAACTAAATATCATCGTACAAACATCAGCCCACCCCCTCCTTCGCATACAGTACAGCCCCACTGTCATGTTCCCGTTGTGACTCTCCTGACACCTCCGCGTCCCCAACCCCCCCTTCCCCTGTAGACAAACAGGGAAAGCAACGGAAATATTGGGGGGGAGGGCCCCCGCCGAGCAGGCCTCCAAAGAAAGCCTCCTTACCTTCCCCAAGTAGGGAGCAGAAGGAGAGAGGACGGAGCCGGGAGGGGGGGAGACGTGTGAAACTTCGACTGGCAGAGGCTCAAGAAATAGAGACAGAGGAACGGAGAGACAGATCGGGGGGGAAATCACCAGTGGCACCGAGGAAGCTGAAAGCGACAGTAGCAGAGCTGGTGGAGGATGCAGACTTGTTTTATGGTGGGCAAGACGAAAAAGAAGCCTCCCAACCGGCGGAAAACTCCAGCCACCTGCTCTAAAAAGCGCCAAAGAGCAGGTGGAAGAAGAGGGGCGCGATCATGTCTCGGTGAGTGGAAATTTCCCAACGTTAACTGTGAGACTTAAGCTCGGTTCCCCTACAAAAACTGTGGAACTATGGGCTATGATTGATTCTGGATGCTCACGTTCCTTAATGCATCCTGATGTAGTAGCTGCTTTGGAGTTACCCACCTTCCCGTTGAAACGTCCCATGATTTTCACCCAATTGGATGGATCTATATCGGGGGGAAAACCAGTCACCCAGTCTACAGCGTTAGTGGCTTTGCAACTGGGTAGCCACTGGGAAAAGTTGCCCTTTGTAGTTGCACCGGTGGGTGGTCCCTTGGTCATTCTGGGGATGCCTTGGTTTGTTCAACAGAACCCTAGTATAAACTGGGTACACCGAACTGTTACTTTTGCAGATGGGTTCTATAAAGCCCCTCCTGGGGATGATGAGGAGGAGGATACCAATGTGGGGAGGGCAGCACTGTCAATGCTGCATACCCTCGCTGTACCATTGGAAGGGCTCCCGGACCAATACCAGGACTTTGCCGATGTGTTCGGGGAGAAGGAGGCAGATCGGCTGCCGCCTCATCGGAAAACTGACTGTGCCATTGAAATTCTTCCCAATGCCAAGTTGCCCAAACCAAGGGTATATGCAATGACCCCAAAGGAATTGGCTACTCTTCGTGAATTCATAGACAAAAACTTACAGCGGGGCTTCATAGAACCAGCCAATTCACCAGTGGGTGCTCCAGTACTCTTTAGATCAAAGAAAGACGGAACTTTAAGACTATGCACGGATTTCCGTGGGTTAAATGCAGTCTCCCTATTAAACAAATCTCCCCTCCCGGTCATCAAGGAAATGTTAGCCCACTTGGCGGGGGGGAAAATCTTCTCTAAATTGGACTTAAGGGAGGCGTATTATCGCATTCGCATTCGGGAGGGGGATGAATGGAAAACAGCTTTTAATTGTGCATTTGGGGCTTTTCAGTATAAAGTGTTACCGTTTGGATTGGCTGGGGCACCTGGGGTTTTTATGCAGTTGATAAATGAGGTCTTGCACGACCACTTGTTCAATGGGGTTTTGGTTTATTTAGATGATGTGTTAATATATTCAAAAACCATGAGGGAACATGTGCAATTGGTTAGGCAAGTGTTAACCAAATTGAGAAAGGCTGACTTGTATGCCAAGCTATCCAAATGTGCATTTCATCAAACACAAATTGATTATTTGGGGTATAGGATTTCAGATAAAGGCATTGAAATGGATCCTGCCAAAATTGAGGCTATTTTAGTATGGGAGCCCCCACGCACACGCAAACAGCTGCAATCGTTTCTCGGATTTGCGAATTTTTATCGTCCATTTTTGGAAAAATTTGCTGAGATTGCCTTACCCCTAACCGAATTACTCAAAACAAAGGGTGTGGGAGACACCCGCAAATCAAAGAATCCAGGGGCACTCCTAAAATGGACGCCTGCTTGTCAACAGGCGTTTGACCAACTCAAGCGACTGTTTACCTCTGAACCAATCTTGCAACACCCCGATCCTGACAAACCATTTGTGGTGCAAGTCGATGCCTCAGACTTTTCTATTGGTGCCCTCTTATTGCAAGGCAATGAGCAAGGACAATTAAAGCCTTGTGCTTATCTGTCACGTAAATTCTCTGAGACAGAGAGACACTGGCATGTTTGGGAGAAGGAGGCTTTTGCGGTGAAAGCCGCTTTGGAGAATTGGAGGCATCTATTGGAGGGGGCGGCACACCCTTTTGAAGTGTGGACTGATCATAAAAACTTGGAGTCCCTTACTGCCTCTCGTAAGCTCAGCCCTAAGCAAGTGCGATGGGCTCAGTACTTCAGCCGCTTTGATTTTAAACTCAGATTCATTCCGGGAAAGAAAAACTTTTTAGCTGATGCACTGTCGCGCCAACCCCAGGATTCAGGAACAGCCCCAGATGTGGTGGGAACCCTCTGGACAGATTCCCAAATGGCACTAGCAGCAGTCACTCGCAGTCAGACGCGAGCGCAGCAACCTGACACCCCTGCCGGTCCTAGAGCGATACATGTATCCGTTCCTGCAGATTTGCAACAAAGGTTTCTGGCAGAGTTGAAATCGGATACTTGGTTGCAAAACAATCAGAGCGCGGTTACTTTGAAGCAAGGTTTGGCATGGAAAGATGATCGCCTCTATGTGCCTGTAACCTTGCGCAAAACCGTGCTATTCAGGTCTCATGACGATAAAACAGCTGGGCATTTTGGCTTTACAAAAACTATTCATCTAGTGCGTCGACAGTTCTGGTGGCCAACCCTCCGGCGAGATGTAAAAGCCTATGTCAAGTCTTGCCCTGTCTGTGCTACTGCAAAACGAAAAGGGGGGAAACCCCAGGGCTTTGTGCAGCCAGTGGCCAATCCCTCCCACCCCTGGGAGGAAATCTCTATGGATTTTATTGTGGATCTACCTCCTAGCCAGAGAAAGACTGTCATTTGGGTTGTTAAGGATTTTTTCTCGAAGCAAGCTCATTTCGTCCCTTGTGCGTCTCTACCATCTGCACAACAGCTGGCACGCCTCTTTCTAGTTCACGTGTACAGATTACACGGTAGCCCCGCCCGCTTGGTGACCGACAGAGGAACACAATTTACTTCACGCTTTTGGCGGGAATTTATGAAACTATTGGGCACTAAACAGGCGCTATCCACGGCTTTTCATCCCCAAACAGATGGGAATACTGAGGCGGTTAATGCCACGTTGGAGCAATATTTACGTGCTTTTGTTAATTATCAACAAGACAACTGGGTAGACCTCCTGCCATTTGCTGAAGTTGCTTACAATAATGCTGTGCATCAAAGTACTGGGGCGGTGCCCTTTCGTACTGTATTTGGCCATGACTTTGTCCCTATTCCTGAATTGCCTCCACCGTCTACTTCGCCCACCTCCCCGACCGATTGGGCCTCACAACTGGCAGATTCCTGGCCAAAACTACAGCAAGCTTTAGCCGATGCTCAAGCCACTTATCAACGACATGCCAACGAAAAAAGGGCACCACAACCTCTTTTTCAAATAGGGGATAGAGTATACCTTTCCACCAAATACATCAAATCCCCTCAACCATCCAAAAAACTGGCGCCCAAGTTCATAGGTCCATTTCCTATTGTTGCTCAGATTAATCCTGTTACCTTTAAGTTGGACTTACCTCACAATCTCAAGCGCTTACACCCTGTTTTTCATTGCAGTTTGCTTAAACCATTCGTGGAGTCTACCCATTGGCATCCTGAGCCGCCTGCACCTCCCCCCATAATGATTGATGGTCAACAACATTTCGAAGTCAAGGAAATACTAGACTCTAGACGTTTCCATTCCACTCTGCAATATCTGATTCGCTGGAAGCATTTCTCTCATCCAGAGTGGGTCCCTGCACAACATGTGCGCTCTCCCCACTTGGTTGCTCAGTTTCATGCTGCTTACCCTGATAAACCTGCGCCTTAACAATTAAGTTTTTTTTCTTTGTGGGGGGGCGGTATGTCATGTTCCCGTTCCGATGTTTATGGTTCCTCGTAACGTTTCACATGTCATATCTGCAGTTGCGTGCCTGCCTGGCCACGCTGGTAAATTTCCTTTGTGCTGACTTGTGATCTTCTGGAATGTATGTTTGGGTTATCTCTGCTGTTCAAGGTTACTTTCTCAGGCCGATTCTAACGGTTGCTAGCATCTGGGGTGGGTGGTTGCTATGCTAGCCTGAGGGGAGGGTTCGCAACGGGAGCAAGGCTTTTTAAGTTTGTAATTGGCGCGCTTTTGCTCATTCTCAGCTTTCTTCGTACTTTGCATACTATTCATTCAATAAATTAGTTTTCTCTAGTAATTACTGATGAGACTCCTTTTATTGGAATAGGCAATCATTACACCCACATTCCCAGGTGCTCCTAACAAGCTCTGCTGATCAACGGGTAAAAAGACCTTGACATTTAAGAGATAGCCCAAACACATTCCTCCCTGGCACAGTCCAGCACGTCTTGAGTACAAGGCTCTCAGCAGCACCCTCCCAGCCAGCACACGTATCAGCACCTTGGCAAGTAAACCGTTACGATGCAGAAACACCGCAACGGTGAACATGACAGGACACTCCTTTCCACCTTAGCCTCCTAAGGGCAGAACACTGAAACGTGCAAACATGGTCTGGAAAACCACCACTGAATGACTATGTTGTCATCCAATCATCACAGTTTTAGTGGAATTTACATATAGGAAGAATAACAACTTATACCTTATTCAGATTTTTTATAGAAATAGCCAGATACAGCATGTACACACCCCAAACCATGGGGTGGTGGCTAATAATTTATATTTCCTTTTTCTGTGAGAGTGAGAGGACTTTTGTTACTCTCAGAGTTTCCTTCAGGAAGCAGGGCAGAGACTCAGTTGTGATTTTTGCATTCCTGTTTGCTGACTAAAGGGAACACTGATTGAGTTAAGGCATTCTTGTCCATTCCAAAGTCAACAGCAGTGAAGACAATTGTACTACGATTGATTGTATCTTCAAAATGCCTTGGAGGGCTGAGTAGTGGACATAGTGCCATGCGAAAGTGCATTTGATAAAAATTGAATAGGGCATTTTAACTACACAGGTATCTCCCTCCTTTATGGTTTTCAGGACAGTTGCATATTTATTGATTTTTTCTCAGTATTCTATACTAGCACAGACACATATCTCTAGGCAGTTTCCAAATCACATGAAGGGCAAGAATGGAGGAATAGCTCCATTTTGAATTTTTTCATGAGCTGGCTATGAATGCTATCACAGAAGTAAAACCTGAAGTAACAAGTTGGTGGAGCATCAGAATGGCAACCAAACAAACCAGACTATTTGATATGCAAAGAGATGGAATATTTAAATACTGTACTTGCAATGCCTGTATAATAAAACTATTCTGGCCTATATTACATTCCTCTCAAAGTATTTTATATAATTTAAAAGAATATTCATCCCTTTTAAACTTAGCTACATATACCAAAGTTTAAAAATACATTCTTAATCCCTAGGTTTACTATATTGTGCTATATGACAGTAATTTGTTCAGAGAGAGATATTTCATAACTCATGAAAGGTAGGTAAATGAATGCATACAGCAACTAATTTATAAGGTTGACAATGGGACAGCAGTTAATGTAGACCATTACAGCTTGGTTGATAAGTTAACTGTTAATATATATACAATTCAGTTTTGTTATTTCTAATTCAAATTGCAGTTATGGTTAATAAAATTGCAGTCCAGAAGCCTGTTGTGTGCTCAAATGCAACCACAGATCTCTTGCATAAGTGTAGTTTTTACAGATTTTAGCAGTGCAGATCAATGTTATCTTCATAGATTTCACCTTTACAGATGAATCCAGATCAGTTTCTTTACTGAAAACCCTTCAGCTGCTCTTCTATTTTAGTTCAGTTCCATCCACTGAAAGAATGATAATGGAAAGCTCTGGACCAGGCTCATGATTTATAATGAAAAAAAGAATCTTACTATAGCACATCTGCTTTCTTGCAGGTACCAGCTGATCCAATGAAGCTTTATCACAACATCCACTTTTGCCTTGGTTGCAAAAAATATCTGCCTTCTACTAGTTTTGCCATATCTGCTAGTTCTCACGCCGTCGGCCGGTGTCGTCTGTGCTGCAAGCTGGACAATGAGGCTCGTAAGAGGGAAGCCTTTTTGAAGTACAAACGGATGCTTCGAAATCTCAGAGAGTCTGAAATGAAATATAACGATGGTGCTAAGATTGCCTTTCTACTTCAGGTATGCAGAGTATGGAAGATAATGATATGAAAGAAAATGTAGAAGACATAAAACTGGTAGGATTTTTATTATGTCAGTATAAAAGAAATAGGCTTTTTTAAAAATACAGTAATTCATCTCTTGCCTCATATTTTTACTTGACATAAGGAAATTCAAGGTGAAGGAGCATTTGGAATTCCTTGTAATAACCAAGTAATTCTTGTACGTGGTTTGCATCAGAGCTGCTGTCACTACTTCATGTATAGATTCTTCTTAACTTCCTCAAAAAGGAGTTTTTACCTAATTTAAACCTCAGCGCAATCTGAATTTTATAGTAGATAAGTATTTGTGAACATTTTGAGCCATAGTGAATTTGAAGCAATTTGATTTTGTTTATTTCTAGGGTGAAAAAGTCAATAATAAGCTATGCTCACCACATTTAAATTAGCTATACAACTTTAAGAATTTGAAACATATTAGGTAGAATTTAAGAACATATCAAATTGGATTAGATGATGAAGTTCCTGAATTAAATTATATTACTAAACAGTAATTACACATTTAGCCAGCGATATAAGCAGAGTTGCAAGTTGCTGCATCTTGGTTAGTGAAATTCATCCTGTACTGAAAATACACAGTGATAATTATGTAGAATACAAAAAGAAGATTGTATTATATGGGAAATCATTTTCATAAAAAAGAGTTCTATATCTGAGCGCAAAAATATACAATAAATATAAATATTATTAAGAAATAGCAATATGTTTACATGTTTACTGAGTTGTGTATTGTTTTAGAAAGCATTATAATATGTGTGAATGAGCCCCATTTATTTTGCTTTAAAAGCGGAAATGAATTGGTCCCAAGTGAATTTTCCATTTAAAACTCAACTAGCAAAAAGCATTCCATATTTGCACAGTGTTATAATATATAATTAGATGCCCCTCCATCAAAGCATTATGTTTGGAGAGCCTTGCTAAAATCACATCTTTTCTTCCTTTCCAATTTTCTGCACACCTGTTTTTGTCTGTTTTCATTTGAAAACTGAATCACTATGAAAGCTTCAGGAAAATTCAGATTCAGATTTGCATTGATATGAGCCTTGTTTCATTTTACTGAGATGTCTCTAAAATCTGTCTATATCAGTCAGATTCAGTTCAAAATATATCTGAATCTAATACACATCCTTAATAATGATTTTCTTTTATAATGGAAATCTGCTCCCAGTCTCTGCATAATTAAATCTGCTAGTAATGATTCTTGTCATTATAAGTACATTGTGGATCATGATCATGTCTCGTTTCTGATTGGTGTCCCTGGACTGAACCTGTTTTATCCAGATCAGTTTAGCAAGAAGTGCTGGAGGCATTTGCTCAGATCATGTGGCTATATTTATTCTCTAGGTACCTTACTGTAACATTCATCAATGTGATTGAAGATCAAGGCAACCTTATACGTTATGGTACTTCATAGTTGCTAAATTATATAACTGTGATATAGTTATCTCATTTGCAATACATTTTCCGATGATGATGATGATGATTAATAAAATCAGTCCTATAATTAAAATATACATCATGAATCATCATAAACATTTATTAATTTGTTTATAGTTTTAAAGCCAATGTGACTTACCGGCTATTTATAGCAGAATATCCATTATACTATAATCCCGCATTATTTGAGCAATACTGATGTTGCTAATACAAGATTATGCAATTTTAGGTATAAAACTGATGAATTCCAACCTGGAAATTCAGGCTTTTAACTGCTTCTCAATATGTTGGCAGAAAAGAGAGTAATTCACCGATGGGGGAATATTATAATTTTGAATTTAATTATGTACAATCTCTATTTGTGGATTCGGGCGCATGGAACATTTCTTTCTAAACAGCATGGATCTGGGAAGTGGCTAGCTGCAAGAAAATGTTCTAACAGCAAGAAGCAAGTTGCCAAGAGAGGAAGCAGAATAGCCATCTGTGTAAAAACCTTACAATAAACTTCTAAAAACCTGTATTTGAGGCATGCATCTTTTGGAATAAATAAACTGATTGTGTCTTATCACAATCACCACAGAAAGAAAGAGAAGGGAGGAACAGTTTCCTTGATAGCATTTCAACCTCTAATTAAAAATGTAATGACTATGTATGGCATATAATAATAGTCAGAGCAGCAACTATATGTTTTATAATTGTGGTAAGTTTTTAAAATTTTATTTTTATTTTTGTCCTCTTGCTTTTATATTGCAGCAGCAAGACTTACACTACATGGTTGAAAATTTCTGGGGTTCTCAGTCAGCTCTTAGTGCTTGGGATGATCTCTATGATTTGGTCATGGTTAGGTGGAATAAGTGGTACGAATGGTCTCCCTGGAACACTATTCTCATCACAAAGGATGAAGCTGAAGCTCATCTTCAGCTGAACGATCTTGAAAAGGTATTGATCTAAATGTTTCCCCCACATACAGATTAAATCTATTTTTAATAAATAAATTCAGTCCAGTAAAGAGAAAAAATCCCATAAGGGATGGTACTATTTAAATGCTTCAGATTCAATTTTTAAAAGGTACTTCAGAGCACCCAGGAAGACAGATGTAGCATCTGTTTGCAGTTCTTTAAAACAACTGTATTTTTTTTTCCCTTGGCTGTATGGCAGGTACAGAGTCCAGATGCTGGGAAAAGAAACAACTGCTTTAAAAAATTATAGACAGGTGCTACACTCAACATCCCCAACCATTCCAAAACAGCCTTTCCTTCTTATTTTCATAGGCCCTTTTAGTATTGTCTTTTACTCTTTCTCATGCCAATTGGGCAGATTTTACTGCCAGCCTTAAAGAAATTTCACATCAAGCTGGGGTCAGGAGGGGGAGGCAAATACATAGAGTTTGTATTTTGTTACGCAAATTGTATGACAACTATTCCAGTTTGGAATGTATGTAGGCCTGGTGGCCTGTTCTGCATTGGGACCAATTTAATCCTTCTCTGATCCCCTTAAGGTAAAAAGTTTTACTCTCTCTTGCAAACGTGATACTTGTTTCTGATATTAGTGCTAGTGAGGTGTTTTCAAAACAAAACAAAACCTCTCCCCATGCCTTTTCAGTTTAGTAAATAAAATCATAAATTAGAACTGGGCACATAATTTGCATACTGCCTAATTTAACCTCATTCCTTTCGATCCTATCAGTTCTTGCTCTAGTAATTTCAGATGTACTTTTCTCAAGCAGTCTTCCAGAACTTATTTTTCTAAAAACTTGATTTAAAAAAAATTGTTCTGCCCAAAGTAGTTATACATTTACATCATATCGTTTAGGGGTGCTTTTGAGCATTTTGCATACTTGCTGCTTTGCGTTAAGGAGCAAAAATGGAAAAATAAATAAATAAATTGTTTGGTTTGTTTATTTATACAATTCAAAGGCTGCCCTGCTTGCAACAACTCTGGGTGGCTTGCAATTAAAAAAATAATGGAAAAAAAATCAGAGAAGAAACTATGAGTGGCCTAAAGACAGACATATAAACAAAGGAAAAAAACCTATCCAACAGGGGCTCAACTATCACCCCTGCCCCCCCACCCCCGCAAAGCCTGGGAATAAGCTATTAAAAAGCTATGAAAGCCAGGTCTTTAATAGCTTCCTGAACATCTTCAGGATGGGAGCCATCTGAATTTCTGGGAATATTATTCCAGAGGGCAGGCTCCGTGACAAAGAAGGCATGCCTCCTGGGTCCTACTAGGTGACATGCTTAATTGATGGGACCCTGAGGGCACCCACTCTGCCTGGTCTCACTGGACAGAAACAACCAGACAGGCAGACCCTCAAATAACCGGGCTCTATGTGTGGGTAAAATGTAGATGTATAGATGTATAGGTGAAAAACAGCATCTTGAATTGCACCCTGAAGCAAACTAGTAACAAGTGCAGTTCCTGGAGCAGTGGGGTCATCTGGACATAAAAAGATATGCCCATCACTGCCTGCCTGCTGCATTCTGGACTAGCGGTATGTTCTGAGTTGTCTGCAAGGCAGTCCCATGTAA
The DNA here is from genome assembly GCF_035149785.1 of Candoia aspera. Lineage (NCBI taxonomy): Eukaryota > Metazoa > Chordata > Lepidosauria > Squamata > Candoiidae > Candoia > Candoia aspera. The sequence continues at coordinate 59,361,944 of NC_086159.1, read as the reverse complement.
AGCACTTTATAGTAATCCATTCATGAGATGACTATGGAGTAACTCTGAAGGGCTTCCTGGTCCAAGAAACAGTGCAAATGCAACACTAGATGTACTTGGCAAAGGGCCCCATGACCAGACCTGTCCCCTGCCCTTCAAGCAGGAGCTGTGGGTCCAAGTCAACCCCCAGATTGCATACCGATCTTGAATGGGGAAGTACAACTCCATCCAAAACCAAAAATGGAAAATCCCCAGATCCAGGGAGCCCAAATATCCTCAGCCACTTGCTCTTGTCAAGATTGAGCCTGAGTCTTTTCCTCCCAATCTAGGCCCACACAGTCTCCAGACACTGGGACAGGACCTTGACAGCATGATTTGGTTGGCCCAAAATTGAGAGGCAGAGTTGGTTATCATCAGATATAACTTATATAACTTATAAATTAGGTTAGCAAGAGTGATTTGCATTTTCATTTAAGAATTAAAATGAAAAGTAATCTCAAGTATGGGAGAAAAGGTAGAATACAACTGCTCCTTGGACCCCACGAGGTGCTAGGTGTGATAGCCTGAACCAGTGGAGAACAGGAGAACATCCTAAAGGCTTTACCAGAGTGGGCAAGCTGGAACTCCTGAAAAAGTATATATGGATAGAGGAACTGCCCAGCTGCGAGCCAGGGTACCTTGACCAATCAGGAGTGGCAGCATACCTTAAGCATCTTGGCCAGCTTAAGTAGGTAGGCAGGAACCACTGAAATCCTGAAAAATGTATCAAAGATCCATCCCAACAAGGCTTGAGTCTTTGTTGCTGGACCCACGTTCTGTTCTTCTCACTGCTTATCTGCCTCAGTGATACTCAGATCTTTGGTCATCTAGCTGCAGCCTACATCAACTGTGCAAAGATTCTTATGTCAGAAATACAACAATTTCTTTGTAAGTGAATTACTTAAGTGCTTTGCCTGGGTTTTCTTGTGGCACTTCCTTCCTGCTTGATTGATGGTAAAAAAAGCATTTGGATTTTGTGGTATCTCTTTCCTGTAGGTCTCTAAAAAGTGAAAGAACAATATGTGCTGACTGAGAACACTTCCAAAACAAGCGGCTGCTGATTCTAATTGGGGAAATTTAGCTGGAATGTTTTTCAAAGATAAAATAGTCACTGGTTTACATATTGTTAAGCCCAAGAAAGGAGTCAAAATCTCAAATCTCCTTGCAATGGGTTCTGTGAATACTCTCAGGACATCTTCTGCTTTGGGGGAAAGGTATAATTCCTACATACTCTCCCAGTACTTTTTATACAGATCATTTCTGTGTTTGTGTTGGCACAGCTGTCTGAACTATCAGGGTGGAAAGTATCTAAAGAGGAGGTCAGCTGAAAGTGATACGCATGAACAAACTATTTCCAATTTGTTAGGACTCTCAAGTAGAGCCCTGCATTAAAAAGTAGATACAAGAGAACTTATTTTCAGTGCCTAACACTATTGCTTATTTAAAGCCTGCCCTGTATATATATATATACATTCAGAAGTACATTCAGTTGATTTTAATGGGGTATCCTGTACTTCCAGATAAATCATTTTTAAGAACTGAGCCAAAATTAATCACATCCTAGTATCTTGTATCTATCTATTATTCACAGTAGTTCACTATAAATGGCAGTGCAACTCTGAGCTAATTAACCTATAGGTTATCTTTTTTAAAAGACAAGATGATTATTCCTTACTTTTAAAAAAATTTAAAAATTAATAACATTCATGGTTTAAGAACCTGCTCTATCAATATACAGCCAACCAAAATGTTTTGTAATTTTTCTCTTTCAGGCTTATGAGAAGGTGTTCATTCACAGGATAAAGCACAAGCAAATGCTTGCAAGGAACTATTTCTCTCAGTTTCCAGAGCTGGCAGCTGCTCTTCATAAAAGTGACAAGCAAACTAACACAGATCTTTTAGTTACAAAGTCTGTAATGACTGTTCCACCAAAGTAACACTTTAAACACCTAAGAGAATGTTGCTGAAAGCGGGCTGATTGTGAGCTTAAAGAACATTTGTTTGCATGCCCTAGATTTTTCTTAAAACTGTAGTGGCAAAACTGCAACTTAAAACTTGATTTCTGATTCATTATTATTACTCTGCACTTGCTCTTTCACATACATCTCTTTGGTATACAATATACTTTTGGTAGAATATGTTGTGTGCTGCCCTTTAATCATTCTTCCTTTTTGGAAAAAAGAATATATTGGTACCCTAGCCAAGTCTTTAAAAGGCCATTTTAAAATAGAGAGCAGCTGTTTTGTTTATGAAAACTCTTGCATATTGACAGCTGGCATACACTAAAGACCTTGACTTGCCTTAAAGAGATGCTTCTTTGATACAGAGTAAAGTGACATAGGGTAAAGTAAGATAAAGTTTTTCTTATGGCCAGCACTATTGTTTTTTATTGTACCACAACAGATTAGGGATGGTACATTTTATTAAGGAAATGATGAAAAAAAGAATGTCGAAGGTTAAATTACTCATTTTTTATGACCTTTACTATATTTATGCTTATCATCAACATCTCAGAGAGTAAAACTAAATAGAAGTCAAACAGCTATGGTTAAAGGGATCGTAAAGATTTTTAACTGTTTTATGTGGCTTTCATCATATTATACTAATATATCTCAGTTCTTCAATAAACCCAATTTGTTCATACTACGTGGTAGGTCGTTTTTTAATTGCTGGAAGCGTAAGAGTAGAATGTGGACAATTGCAGGGAATGTTAAATATATGCAGTTGCATAAGCATCATAAATATCACTAGCAATTTCATAAAACAACATAAAATTGCATCCCTTATGTTCAGATCAGATATCAAACTCTATGGTTTATTTAGAAAATATTTTTCAAACTCATTGCAAGAAAAAGTCACTGCTATTTTAGAAGTGTGCATAGGCATTGTCTATATCTAGCAAAACAGTTGATTGTGTTTTCCCTTGAAAGCTAAGTTTTATGCCAGGTACAAACTGCCCTTAAAGTTTCCCTCAGTTTCAAAAAAATTTTAAGACATCATGGGGGTTGAAACAGTCCAAAATTATTTTGCTGATTAATCAAGCAGATCTTTGGAGACAAGATGTAGTACGTTATTCTTCTTAGAATTAAGTACCCCAGATTAGTTCCCTGTTTAGTCATTTTTTACAGTATTTTTTAAATACAGTTAGTTTGCTGACAAGGCTTACAGTTGAGTAACTTTTGTAATAACTTGAATACAATACACCATACTTTAGACCGCTGACCAACTATTTATTTCCAAAATGATGCGCATGCAGCGACCATCAGGCTATTAAGAAATAAAGCTATAAATAAGTGAAATCAGTCTCTTTGCAAAGGGGAAACCAAGCTATTCATATCTGCATTTCAACTGCCTGCTTCAGATCTGTCAAATAATATTTTTGGATTTGACTAAGCCTATTGCATTTAGAACAATGTGAGAACAATTTAAGGGTTTGTTTGAGCCGTTTTTATTTACAATACCAATATGGATTTCATTCGTCAGCATTGACAGTTTAGGCAGGGATAGGGCATCATTTGGAATGATGAGAGCATGTTAATGGATGCTCTCACAAATGATTCTCCTGAGGGACAGTGTCAACAGTAAAACACCCCATCATCAGAAGGCATTCCTTTCCATCCTTCTCCCTCAAAATGATTTTACCTTCTCCCTTCTCTCTTTTTTTTTTTTCTGCATAGGGAGGTACATTTGCAAACAAAGCATTGGTCTCAAATCATCCAAAGTCTCAGGTCTATGTGAATCCTGAGCCATTCTTGTAAGTCATATTATGCTAGGGAAAATTACTTTGTTTTGCAGTGCGCCAGCTTCTTATTTAATTAAAAGAACCTTTAAACAATTCAAATCAGAGGAGGTAAGCACCCTGGAGGCTGCTAAGTGATGCGTCCAAGCACATTGGTGTCATAAGCATTACATTGCCTGCCTCTCCTTTAGGTTCATTCCGGAAATACATTTGAACAAGTTACAACCTTGTCCAAACATCAGGGCAACTTAATTGTCTTTTACTTTTTCTATGATATCTGCTTAGAATGTATCAAAACTTTCAGTTGTAGAACAAGAACTTTAACAAATGTTGGTTGGCTGCCTTTGCACACTATATTTCACTGTTACTTGGGAACAATTCTTGTCTGATATATTCAGAGGAATGAAATCCCTGGCTTGCAATATACGCAATGAAAGAGTCTTTCTGTGTATATAATTAGTCTTTTGCTGGTGTTCGTGTTACACACAAGAGACAGTATTACTTTAAAATGACATCTTCATCCAATAGACCTAAATGTTTGCCATTATTGTAAAGTAAACTACATTAACCATTTTATAACAGACATTTCTTGTATAAGAAAACAAAACAAAAATTGTTTCCATATAAAACTAATAGAAAAGATACCACAAATTATTCATGACATTTATTGGACCAATTACTTTACTACAGTTGCATGTTGCATTAGAAACCAGCCATTATCTTTTTCTAACAAATCTTGGCTTAACTTTAAAGATTTTCCTAGGAAATGGAGTTACTGTGTTTAGTCTGCAGTATTTAAGTTTTCCTTCCTGTAAGTTAACAGAACGCCACTGTAAAGTGCACTGTAAGTGAAGTATTTGCATGTCAACAATTTAGGTTTTGAAATAACATAAATACGAACCAGAGTGGAGGGGAAAGTATATTTTGGCAATATATTACACATTGCCAAAATATACTTTAGAAGATTTACTGAATTCTGTTGGGGATGTTACCATTTTTGTCTGTCATCACTTTTTTCCTTTCATCTCTTTCAATGTAAGTTCAATGGATTTTATAATCCATTTATAGTTAAATGAACAGTCCCACACAACAGGAACTTCTCACTGCCTCATTCAGAATGAGAAAGGACTTGGAGAAACTGCTGGGTATTTGTGATGTCAAACAAGCAGTGTTTTCAGTAGAAATGTGAATGATAGTTGTTTGCATAATACATACCTTTCTCAAAAGCCAATCACTGCTTTTATAGGACTCCTATTGAGCTTACCAGGTGTACTTCTATATGAATGGAGATCTGCCCCTGTTTATGATATCACTGTTATGCATCATGGATGTGGATGCATCACTTTATCAAATGAACTGGACTCAGCATGGTGTTTCTGACTCCGTGCCTGAAAAATTGCAGTTAGCTGAAGAACATAGTCCAATGTTTGGCAGCATTTTAACTGTTGAATGTTCAGTACAGAACTGGATTCTTAAGCACACAAGCCTCAAAACAAGTGCTATCTCTGTTTTTGCAATCACTTTTTAGCATGAAATACAGTTTAGTGTCTGCTTAATTTGGACTCTCGTTTATCAAATATGCTGTGAAAGAAAATTTGTTAAGTACAAATGTTTTGCCTGATTTAGACTTTTATTTTAGAAACATGAAAGTTGAAATCTAAAAGCACATTTAATAACTTAAAAGTGTATTTCAAAATCTGTTTACTGTTGCCATAAAAGCTGTTTTTCTTAACATGCCAGCTATATTTTATATTACACATCTTCTTTAAAAAAAAAGAAAAATCCATAAATCATCCATTTTTCAGCAACACCTCTGTTACCCAAATTTAGATCAGTTTTGTCATTGTATCACATGAATATGGTGTCAACAAGCTTTTGCAGACAAAATAATTTACATTAGGAATGTAAACACAGCTGGAGGATATATTTCAGTACCCAAAAAGAGTATCTGCAAAAGAACTTCATCTACTGCACTTCAACTTTGAAAGTTGTGATTAAGGTTGCAAACTCTGGAAAGACAAAATTCCAGCGACTAATTCTGGGACTCCACCACAGCAGGCTGTCCCACCTAACCAACACCTCAAAAAGCTAAACAGGGTCAGATCTCATTAATACTTGCCTAGGAGAATATCAGTAAGTTGCAGATTGAGGAGCTGGGGTAGGGGAAAGTGTGAAAAGAATGACAAACCAATCCTGCATTGCTGGCAAGAAAACACTATGAACGTATTCATGTCGACACCAGGAGCTGAGCTGAGCTGAACTCGAAAGAGTCTTTACCTTTTACTGTCGTTCCCAAGTGAAAGCCCAGGTGAAAGTGGGCTTCTTCCTCATTTGTGGCACTGTGGATGCAGTTATCAGATTTTTTAAGGAGTAGCCTAATCTGGCAGCATGACCTGATGCTACCACCACCATCTTGCTTCTCTAACAATAACATACCTAACACTCTGCCTCTTCTGTTGTTATGACATGGTGTAATGATGTGCAAATTGGATTGCATATAAACACGGTAGATACCAGGCTCGGTTTCTCCAAGAACAGCAATTGCACTGGAATACATACTGATATAGCTGCGCCAGGAACAAAAACAAGGACATCTTGTGGCTAATGGGGTCAGATAATTCTCCTGCTAGGTTAAATCCATTTTTCTGGACCAAAACTAGAACTGCTAATAGAGAGCATTATCTTCAAAGTTATGCCAAAAGTTCACACACTGTTTGGATATGAATTCTTTTTCTTGTTGTCATAAAACACTGCCCAGCTGTCATAAATAAAATCTGGCCAAAGCTGGAAGCTTCAAAACAGAGACCAGATAAGCAGCCCCTATCATTTCTTTTCCTTCTGGATTAATTTTGGTTTCCTTTCTGCATGAACACTGAAGAGATCATGGCAAGATGCAGTGCTGTTTCATGGGGACAGCTATTCTATGTATTTGTTGTCCTGTGCAAAGAGACCCTATCCTTGGATCATGTTCCTATGCTGCTCTGGTCAACACGTAGGTAAGAAATTCTCCACTTTCATAAGATACATATTTCCAGGGATATGTTTTGTGCAGTACTAAACCAGTCAGCATTCCAAGTTCATTTCTAGTTCTTATCTGTTATCTGGAAGACAAACCTAGGCAGTTTAGAGCTGGTATACCTGCAAGACTATCTTTGGTATGTCCACCTGCAGACAGCCTCTGATGAGTTTCTGCTTTATAGCCCACTAGTTCCAGAAGTCTGAGTGATGAGTATGCATCTCAAGTCTCAACAGATTCAAATTTCTTGGTCTAAGGGATCCATTTGTTCTCATTTAGCATCCAGCTGAGACAATTTTATTTTGGTAGCTTCTGCAGGATTTCATTCCGAATATCCTTGTTCACTGTTTTACCTACTGGCAGCAGTGGTGGTGGTGGGGAGGGATGTCATCTGGGACTGGGAGACATAGAAATTAAGTATTCTCTTAAATTTGTTGTTCTTGATGCTCAGAACATAATGGAAATCATAGCACTCTTAGGATAGTGGACCTTCTATTGAACTAGACCTCCCAGCAAATGCCTAGATCTGCTGTTCTATAGACTCTATCCTGAAATTATTTTTTATTGCAAAGTAAGAGTTGGAAATAAATATATGTTTCATTTATAATGCTTTCCCCCCATTATAAATAAAAATTCCAATCATTAATAAATATTTTAAAGTGAGAGCTATTTCAAGTCTCTTCTGTCCTCTGTTCTTATCTGACAACTGCTAACATAAACAGATGGAACAATACCTGTGTTGTTTGGCCATACAAGGTGACCTTGAGTAGAAAATACAAATTGTATAGTTCATTTAAGTTCTAAAGCAGAACTCTTCACCAAAGAGCAGCCAGAAATTTGCTCTGTGCCGTTTTCCCTCAACTAATCAGGTACTTTCCATCTTCAAACCAGTTTATGTTTAGAATATCAGATATTTGTCCATAACCTATGAGTTTGAATTTTGAAAACCCAACAGCTGGCACTAATAGGCTTTTGAAAACAAATGAAATGGAGAGATAGAACAGAAGGAAGGAAATAGGTACCCATAAAGTATCTTCTGCATCAAAGATGACAGGCCAAAAAGCTTTGCTGAGAATAAGACTACTGAATGAAATATGACAGGATTCATGCTATTTTCTTCCCCAATGCAGTTGTGTCATGCAAGATTACCAGCTGCCCATAACACAAGTTTCATATAGCAGATGATCTTTAAAGCCAAATGAAACTCATCAACTGTTGGGCCCAACAAACCAGAGAATGGCTTCCACTTGGGACTACTGGGCCATCAAGTGCTAGGCAGATTTAATGGGATGGAAGCCATTTCTTTAAAAAAATCTTTTACCTTATATAAAGCTGCTTGAGGATTTTATTCAATCCAAACTTTGTGGTGAGTTAACTGTATCTGCTTCTGTCTATTGAAAACTCATAAAAGCAATTAAAGGCATGTTGATCTATCAATTCTCTTCAGGGTTTCAGACTTCACATTTTACAATGCAGTTTTCAGCTGGAAAAAAAAATCTACCAAAATATGTTGTGATGTATATTTTAGGATAGAATGGTAGATAGCTAGAAGCATGTAGCATGATCATAAAGAATATTGAGGAATGCATGTTGTGAGAAATTCCATTCAAACATATATGTCTAAACTAAGTATTTAAACTGTTGTATGAATTTGTAAAATTATTGCAAATCAGGACTTAGAAACAAACCCAGGGAAAATGAGATGAGCCAAGAAGTTAAGTTTTAAGTTAAGTTAATGTATTAGATTTGTTACAGCTTTGAGTGGCTTTAAAAAACAGTAAAAAGAATTAAAATAGTGAAAACTACTTTTAGCCTGGACTAAAACAACTAGAACAACAACTAGAAATACAAAAATAGAAAAAGGGCTCCACCAATAGATCACACCCACATTAACTGCAGGCCTGGAACCAGATTCAGGTCTTAGCAGCTTTCTTGAACTCAAGGACATTCATATCTCTGGGGTAATGTTGACCCAGAGGGTGGGGACCACAGAGAAGGCACACTTCCTCGGTCCCACAAGATGGCAGCATTTAATTGAAGGGATCTGAAGTGCACCCACTTTGCCTGAATGTACCAAGTAAGCAGAAACAATTGGAGATGGGTGGTCCCTCAGATAACCAGGCCCTATGCCATGAAGGGCTATATAGGTGGCAACCAGCATCTTGAAAAGGATCAAGCTTCCCACCATACCCTGAATCAACTGCTTGCTTAATGTAGGCTTTTTACATGTCCACCACATGTGATAGAATGTTCCTTCTGTTTCATGGTATCTCCAACATTTATTATGTATGATTTGTCTATCTTAGATATTATTGATGGAGTTGTATACCATCTGTTGTGAATATTGTTTTTTAACCATTCTGTAGCTTTAGACTAATACAGGGGTAGCTGTAAACAAGCTGCTAGCAACTGGTATCCTAGGTGAACCATACAATTGGTACCACCAACCCCATTAACAAAAAATTGGCATTCCAATAGAAAAATTGTCTACAACAGGCAAGAAGCCAAAGAAAAGTACTAAATGTTTTATGAGGGGTACAGCAAGGGGTCAAAGTGCTGATCACAAACCGGGAGAAAACAGGATGAAGAGCTTCAGCCATTCCTTCTGCCTGTTATAAAATGCGGCTAGTATTTACAGTGTAAAGACTGGAGGGGCATTGTTTAGTCAGCTGACCAGTTAATCATTGCAGAATGTTCTGCTCAATTAAAAGTGGAGCAGGAAACGAGTTGTTCTCTAGCACTGTCTATTTTGAAGGTCAATTTCTCCCCCAGGCCTGTTAAGCATAATGGATGATCAAAGGTGATGGGAGGTCACAGATTCATTTCTGGTTGGTACAAACACAAGCAGGAAAGAAAGCATGATTGGGTTTTACCCACACTTTTATTGCGGAACAACTATTATTTATCAAATGTATATGACTGCCCATCTCATGTGAAAGTGATTCTGAGTGGCATATAACAAGACTGTAAAAACAGTTAATATATAAAGAACAACTGCTATTAAAATTTTAAAAAAATAACTTAAAAATTACAGAGGCTGAGAGAGAACAGCAGATGTTAATAATCATGAACCACTTCAGTACCTCACCTGTCCCCAGGGGCCCCCAGGTCTGATGGCACAACCAAGTTTTGAGGGGCTTCTGGAAAAGCAGCAGGGATGGAGCCAGACTCACTTCAGGGAGGAGGATGTTCCATAAAGCAGGCACCATGGCAGAGAAGGCCTGCCTCCCGGGAGCTGCCAAGTGTAGCTCTCTAGCAGATGGGACCCGCAGCCTGCCTCTTCTGCCAGATCTGATGGGACAGACAGATGTAATCAGGGAGAGGCAGTCCCTCAAATAACCTGGACCCATGCCATGTAGGGCTTTAAAGGTCAAAGCCAGCCCCTTGAATTGGAAGGTGGTAGCAGACTGGTAACCAGTGCAGCTCACAGAACAGAGGTATGACATGCACTGTTCTAGGAATGCACATAACTGCCTGCACCGCTGCATTTTGCACCAGCTGAAGCTTCCGGATACTTTTCAAGGCAGCCCCATGTAGAGTGCATTACAGTAGTCCAACTGGGAGGTGACTAGGGCATGAGTGACCATGAGCAGAGACCCCCGATCTAGGAATGGGTGCAACCAGCATACTATACGAAGCTGTACAAATGCCCTCCTAGCCATGACTGCCACCTGCTCTTTGAGTCCAGGAGGACCCCCAGATTGTGCCCCTGGTCTGTTTAGGATGGTGCAACCTCATCCCGCACCAAAGATGGCATAGTCCTGGAACCAGCAGGCCCCAAAACCCAAAGCCACTCTGTCTTGGCAGGGTTCAGCTGAAGCCTGTTCTTCCCCATCCAGACCCTCACAGCCTGCAGGCATCTGGTTATTATTACAATATTACTATTATTGTAAATAATAGTAATAATAATAATAATAATAATAATAATAATAATAATAATAATAATGTACTATTATTACAATAGTAAAGTTTTGGTCTTAGGAAAATAAGTCTTTCTCTTAACTCTATCCTACAGGTACCTCTACTTCCTAATCCCCTGGTTATTTCTAATATCCTATTCACATTTGCAGTGTGCTGCTTAATTACATTTGTTTCAGGTTTGCACAATGTCTCTTACTTCCCTTTCACCCAGCTTTCAGACTGAGAACACAAAAAAAGGCCTATTGAGGAGGCAATTTAAAGCAAAATTGATGATGGACTGTTTAAATGCTGCTGGATCCACAGCAGCTACTCTTACAGTCAGACTCCTCTTTCCTCCAACAGCCTCTTTTCCTATCAGGGTGTGCAATCTATCCATTTCCATCCTATAGATTTCTTTTGTGGCTGTGGCTGTGGCTGTTGAATGACTTACCTGGTGACAAACGTCAGCTCTGTCAAGAAACTGCTCATTTGTTCTTTACTCCTGCATTTTCTCTTAACCATGCTGCGCAAAGCCACATCTTTCTTCCTTCTTGATCTCATGATGACCCAACTGCTCCTTGCTTTTAAAAATCTTCCTTCTTCATTCCTTCTGATGACAATCCAAGTCTCAGCACCTGTCCACACGTGCCACACACCTCTCTTGCTATCATATAGTATCACTTAGCTGTCCGTCTGGGAAGCACAGAAAGAACAGGGATTTGTGATGCTTCCAGAAAGTTTGTGTAGCTTACTGAGAAGGGAGAAAGGAGAAGGGTTGCTCTTTCACTTACAATCCTACAAAAATAAATAAGAAGGAACAATTTGCTTCTTCCAGAACTTTCCATGAGGAAGTTCATGGGGAATTATAGTCCAATAATATTTGGAGTACCACATGCTATGCAACTCTGCACTAAGAAATCTTCATCTCAGGTAACAATTCAGCAGATCTAACATTCTCTCTCTCTCTGTGTATGTGTAATAAGAAATTATAATGCATGCTATGACATACAATGTAAGGCTGCCACTGTTGATGCAGAACCAGCAGTTCCCAGACTAGAAAGAACATATTTAGTTGCCTCCCAAGACTATTAAGAGAACAATTAACTGAAAGGATAGGATGCAAAAACTTAAAATCTGGAGCATAGTCACAGTACATATAGAGATTCTGACTCCTTTGCACTGCAGTAGGCAATCAACAGTCATATTTAAGGCTTCATTCCTGTTTGCGGTAAAAACTAACTAGGTAAGCTCTGCCTGGGAGACTTCCACCTAGTCCAGCCAAGAGCAGAATTAAGGAGACCTGTGATTTACTGCCAGGTCCACATCTGATGTCTAACACATGGATATGCCCTCTAAAAATAGATATGTCACACTTTTCATATACAAATGGATACAAATTTAATCCATTAATCATCTGTTCAACTGAGAATCACTTGATTAAGATTTGTAAGATTAAGTGATTAAGATTTTACTAACTGAAAAACTGTTTAAGCAAGTATCCAATGAGGCCCCTACCTACGCCTACAGTTCAGACTGTTAATAAAAAACTGCTGACACCAAAAAAGAGCCAGTTTGGTGTAGTGTTCAAGGCCCTGGGCTAGAAATCGGGAGACCGTGAGTTCTGGTCCTGCCTGAGGCACAAAGTCAGCTGGGTGACCTTGGGCCAGTCACTCTCTCTCAGCCCTAGGATGGAGGCAATGGCAAACCACTTCCAGAAAACCTTGCCAAGAAAACTGCAGGGACTTGTTGAGGCAATCACCAGGGGTCAACACTGACTCAATGGCAAATAACAACAACAACAATAACAATAATAACAATAACAACAACAACAACAACAACAATAATAATTATAATAATAATAAGCCTCCGCATGATATGGGAACAATTTTAAGAAAAAAAAGCATGGTTAGAAATATCCAGTGCTGCCCATCTGTCAGTTTATAGTGTCAAATACTTTTGGGTCAAGACTGGAAGTGAAAGAACAAATTATTTTTCAGAAATGATTATTCTCCAATTTGACAATGTTCTTCTATCCAGTATGTACCTATTGCTTATGAGATATTTAAGGAGAAAGCTAGGTTGTTTTATTTGGTGTATTGAAGCAATCCAATGAATACAAACTAGGTGAGCAATTGCTTCATTTGTAGAATTGGTTTTTCTTTGAGGAATCAAAAGAGTGAAATCATAAGATGACATTTCAGATCAGGCTTGGCTTGCCATTCCCACAAAAATGCCATCAGCTAGTGGTAAATTGGGCTGTCACACTGAACAAGGTGCTTCAGCATCCTCTTGAGATTTTATCAAGGCAGTCATTGATTTTAATTATGTAGCTCTGTTGCTGCCATTGGTAACAGGAACATGGGATTTCCAAATTAGGCAATTGCATATATCTCTGAGATTGATTTTAATGGGGAAGTTTATTTAAATGGTTTTCTTGTCAATCATCCACCTCCTGGTTATTCAACTACTAAATATTTACTAAATTATATCCCAATTCCCAACTTCATTTGTTATTTTTGCCACTGTTTGGGCTTACTCATACAATCAGCTACAACCTTCTAACTGTGTCCTTGTAAATTATTGCTGATGTTGAAGTACATGTTCCATAGTTTGTTGGGTTCCTTGTTTACTGGATTTCATGTATTTGAGGGCTGATCTCCAAATTTGGTAGCAGAAATACAAACAACAAAGTGGGGATCTGCCCAATCTTTAGACTTAGGGAAAATACACAACTGAGGTAAGAGGAGGCAAAACAAAATCTAATTTCTGAGAATCCCGATGGAACATTTGAAATTTTCATTGTGTTATAATTCATCTGTAGCTGGGGTTGCTCAGTTGACAATAGAGTGTCAAATTGCAGAGGGCAATTTCTATTGGCTCTGGTAGCCCCCAAGGCTATTGCAAGATCTGGGATAATTAATATCAGGAAATAAGACTCCTCTCATTTTCTGTTTCCATTTCCTTGTCTTTCAAATGGCTGTCTAGATCAGGGGTCCCCCAAATCTTCAGCTCATTGACCCCTTCATGAAGTTGCAGATTGTTCATTGACTCCCAAACATTTCTTATATGAAAATAATTTAATAAATACTTCTTTAACTAATAGCGCTATGAATAACAACAACAACAACAACAACAATGGGTAGTCCCATAGACCCTTGGGGGTTGATATTGACCACTTTGGGGAACCCTGGTCTAGATAATAGGATGGAATGCCATCTCTCAATTCACTGAAAGCAAACTTAGATTTTGCAAATGGCAACGCTAAAAAGAGAAAAGGCAAAGCAGGAAGTGATAGTGAATGCTTGTACCAGTTGCTCTTGGAAACAAGTTTTAAATCAAGTTCTGAACCTATCAAAAGTGTGGTACATAAAAAAATAAAAAGGGATATATTTTCAAATATTATCTCCCCAGCTTCCCAAACGTTTGGTATCATTGAAACCTTTAAGTATAGTGTTGTATTTTCTTTTCCGTGTGCCTAATTAATTCTGATTCGTGTTTCACATACAGTATTATTTTAAATTAATAGCAGAATATTTTAAAAATTCTTAAGGATGCATCTGGAAGTGTTTATTTCACAAAAACATCTGCTATTTTCACACAACATTTTTTAGAGTTATTTTAGATGGATATTTATTTTGCTGCAGAGCCATTTTAGACTATTATGCATTTATTTATTACCCTGTTCTGTTATATACCATTTATTTCTTTAAACGAAGCCAAAAGAAGTCAATATAAACTCTTCCTCTTTTTAATAATCTAATCCTGCCAATTACATGCATATTGAAATACAATAATTACATGTAGCACAATTAAAGTGCAATCTTCAACTTAATTACTCCAAAGTAAGTTGTCATGGAAGGACTGGACAACCATGGGCCACACAAGACTTTTCAGTGGGGCTTATCCCAGGTAACAAAGGAGCCCCATTTCATTTATTACCATTTAAACAGAAATGATTTCTCTGCATATGTCTTACACCTCATCCTTACATCCCTTTTTATTCCACAGTATATTTGTCTGTGGGAGTTTCAGAAAAATATCTATTTCTGTTTTATTGACTATTCTAAAGCCTTTGACTGCGTGGACCATAACAAATTGTGGCAAGTTCTTAGCGGTATGGGGATACCAAGTCATCTTGTCCGCCTCCTGAGGAATCTGTATAATGACCAAGTAGCAACAGTAAGAACAGACCATGGAACAACGGACTGGTTTAAGATTGGGAAACGAGTATGGCAGGGCTGTATACTCTCACCCTACCTATTCAACTTGTACACAGAACACATCATGCAACGTGCTGGGCTTGAGGAATCCAAGGCTGGAGTTTAATTGGCTGGAAGAAACATTAACAATCTCAGATATGCAGATGATACCACTTTGATGGCTGAAAGCGAAGAGGAGCTGAGGAGCCTTATGATGAAGGTGAAAGAAGAAAGTGCAAAAGCTGGCTTGCAGCTAAACCTCAAAAAAACCAAGATTATGGCAACCAGCTTGATTGATAACTGGCAAATAGAGGGAGAAAACATAGAAGCAGTGAACGACTTTGTATTTCTAAGTGCAAAGATTACTGGTGCAAAGTCAGCAGATGCTGACTGCAGCCAGGAAATCAGAAGATGCTTAATCCTTGGGAGTGTAATGATTGCCCTAGCCCAAATACTCAGGCTCACAAGAGGCTGCTATATGAAATCTGATTTATTAAGGAACTAAAGGCAAATACAGAGAAAGCTGAGAATGAGCAAAAGCGCGCCAAATACAAACTTAAACCCTTGGTGCAAACGTATCCTGCCTCCCTCGTAACAGCCCCGCCCGGCACAGGTGCTAGCAATCGTCAGAGTTGCTAGCCTGGGAAAGTAACCTTGAGCGCAGTAGATAATGCGAATACATTCCAAAGCAAAGCCAAAAGATAACTACTCCCATCCTCCCGAGAAAGATGAAACACGCAACCAGTTAATGACATGCGAAACGTTACGATGTATCAAAGACATTGAAACGGCGAACATGACATACCGCCCCCCTAAAAATACTCCTAGGGACCGGCTTAGTGGGATAAGCAGAGTGGAAACGGGCAACTAGGACAGGGGAAGCCACATCTGGTGCAGCGACCCACTCCGGATGAGGGAAATGTTTCCAACGAACTAAATATTGCAAAGTATTGCGAAGGCGTCTAGAGTCCAAAATTTCTTTAACTTCAAAGTGTTGCTGACCGTCAATCATGATGGGGGTTGGAGGTGGAGGTTGGCGATGCCAGCGGTCAGAAGGAATAGTCGGTTTGAGCAAACTGCAATGAAAAACAGGGTGTAAGCGTTTGAGGTTATGAGGCAAGTCAAGTTTAAAAGTCACAGGGTTAATTTGAGCGGTAATTGGGAAAGGACCCACAAATTTAGGAGCCAATTTCTTGGAAGGTTGTGAGGACTTGATGAACTTGGTGGAAAGGTAAACCGAGTCCCCTACTTGAAATGCCGGCTGAGGGGCCCGCCTCCGATCAGCGTACTGTTTATAATCCAATTGTGCATCAGCTAGTGCCTTTTGAATCATTGGCCAGGAGTCTGCCAGTTGCATTGCCCAATCATCCGGAGTGGCCGATCCGCCCGTAGGTTGTCCCTATCAGGGATAGGGACAAAGTCTTTGCCTTGGGCCACACGAAATGGGGTTTGGCCAGTGCTTTGATGCACTGCATTGTTGTAAGCTACTTCAGCAAAAGGGAGGAGGTCTACCCAGTTGTCTTGCTGGTAATTCACAAAAGCTCGAAGGTACTGCTCCAGAGTAGAATTTAAAGCCTCTGTGGCCCCGTCCGTCTGGGGATGCCAAGCCGTGGACAGGGCTTGCTTTGTTCCCAACAATTTAAGGAACGCCCGCCAAAATTGTGAGGTAAATTGTGTGCCCCTGTCCGAAATCAAGCGTGAGGGACATCCGTGTAGCCTGTACACGTGTACGAGAAATAGGCGGGCCAACTGACGTGCCGACGGAATGGACACGCAAGGGATGAAGTGAGCTTGCTTTGAGAAATAGTCTTTGACCACCCAAATGACCGTTTTGCGTTGACTGGGTGGTAGCTCAACAATAAAGTCCATGGAGATTTCATCCCAGGGGCAAGAAGGGGCCGCCACCGGCTGCAGCAGTCCCTGGGGCTTGCCCATCTTGGGTTTAGACATGGCACAAACAGTGCAGGAGGCAATGTAGTCTTTGACATCTTTACGTAATGTGGGCCACCAAAACTGTCTCTGAACCAGGTGCAAGGTTTTTACAAACCCGAAGTGACCTGCCAGTTTGTCATCGTGTGAACGTAGTAACACGTCTTTTCTGAGGCTTTCAGGGACATAGAGGCGGTTGGATTTCCAAGCGAAGCCTCGGTCAAAAGTAACATTGTTTTTATTCGCAAGCAACCAAGTATCCGTTTTCAGTTCTTTTAGAAACTTTTGTTGCAACTGGGAGGGAATTGACAAAGCGCTCGGCTGGGCGGCGTCCGCAGTGGGTGGCTGCTGCGCGCGTGTTTGGCTACGCGTCACAGCCTGCATACCCAATTGGGGCGCTGTCCACAAGGTGCTGACCACTTCTGGCGCTGCCCCGGAGTCCTGAGGTTGCCTGGACAACGCATCAGCCAAGAAATTCTTTTTCCCCGGAATAAATTTCAATTGAAAATTGAATCGATTGAAAAATTGAGCCCACCGGACCTGTTTGGGGCTCAGTTTTCGAGGGGTACTAAGAGCCTCCAAGTTTTTATGATCAGTCCATACTTCAAAGGGATGATTCGCCCCCTCTAACAGATGCCGCCAGGCTTCTAATGCGGCTTTTACTGCAAATGCCTCCTTTTCCCATACATGCCAACGTCTCTCAGTCTCGGAGAACTTGCGGGACAAGTAGGCACATGGCTTGAGGCACCCTGTCCCGTCTTGTTGCATCAACAATGCCCCAATGGAATAATCGGAGGCATCCGCCTGCACCACAAAAGGTTTTGAGGGATCAGGATGTTGTAAAATGGGCTCTTTCACAAAAGCTGCTTTTAGCCGCTCAAACGCCGTTTGACAAGCAGGCGTCCAGCGCAACAGCACCCCTGGATTCTTTACTCTCCGAGTATCTCCCACACCCTTGGTTCGAAGCAGTTCGGTTAGTGGCAAGGCAATTTCAGCGAACCCCCTTATGAATAATCTGTAGTAGTTGCTGAACCCCAGGAAACTTTGAAGTTGTCTGCGGGTGCGGGGACTTTCCCAGTCCATGATAGCCTGCACCTTGGCAGGGTCCATTTCTATGCCTTTATCTGAAATTCTATACCCCAAGTAGTCAATTTGGGTCTGGTGAAATGCACATTTAGACAGTTTGGCATACAATTCTGCTGATCTGAGTTTACTCAGTACTCTTTTTACCAGAGCCACATGCTCTTCCATGGTTTCAGTATAAATCAATACATCATCCAAATACACCAATACCCCTTTAAACAGATGTTCATGCAGTACTTCATTGATCAATTGCATAAATACCCCAGGGGCCCCAGCCAAACCAAAAGGTAACACCTTATACTGGAAGGCTCCCAACGGGCAATTGAATGCAGTTTTCCACTCATCTCCCTCCTTGATTCGTACACGATAGTATGCTTCTCTTAAATCAAGTTTAGAGAAGATCTTTCCCTTAGCCAGATGTGACAACATGTCCTTGATCAATGGCAAGGGATATTTGTTGGAAATTGAGACGGCATTTAATCCGCGGAAATCGGTACAAAGTCTCAATGTCCCATCCTTTTTTGGGCGAAAGAGAACCGGCGCCCCCACCGGTGAATTTGCCGGCTCGATGAATCCGCGCGCCAAATTTTTGTCCACAAAGTCTCTCAACAGAGTCAACTCCTTTTGTGTCATGGAATAAATCTTTGGCTTGGGCAATTGGGTGTTGGGAAGCAGTTCGATGGCACAGTCCGTCTTTCTATGGGGGGGCAACTGGTCGGCTTCCTTTTCGCCGAACACATCAGCAAACATCCTGTAATCTGCCGGCAAGCCTTCCAGAGGAGGGGCCGGGCAATGCGGAGTCGCAGCTGCCGCAACCCCCACCATCTCCTCTGGGGCACCCTTCCCCTCAGTCGCGTGGTAGAACCCATCCCTAAACGTGATAGTCCGGTAAACCCAGTTTATTTGGGGGTTTTGCTGCACCAACCAGGGCACCCCCAACACCACCAAGGGACCCCCTACTGGAGCCACGACAAAAGACAAACCTTCCCGATGGCTGCCCAGCTGCAAGGCTACCCGCCCTGTGAAATGGGTGACCGGTTTGCCCCCTGCCATGGACCCATCCAGCTGTGTAAAGGCGATGGGTCGCTGTAAAGGGAAAGTAGGTAGCTCCAAAGCCGTTACCACGTCGGGGTGCATTAGACACCAGGAACACCCCGAATCAATCATGGCCCATACTTCTACAGTCTTGGATTGGGAGCCCAACTTCAATTTCACCGTGAGAATGCGGTAACTACCACTCACCGATGAAGGCTCGCACCCTTCTTCCACCACCTGCCCTGCGGCGCCCTTTAAAGCAGGTGGCTGGCGTTTCCCACCGGCTGCAGGATTTCGGGCTCACCCTCCTCCTCGTAGAACATCACATCGTCTCCCACGGTTTCAGCCACCGCAGCTTTCTGCTTCCTCGGCAGGGCAGGGGACTTCGCCGGCGGTTTTCCGAGCCGTTCCTCTCCCTTTGCCTTCGGGCACGCCACCACTCGATGCCTCTCTTTACCACATCTTAGGCACAGGCCTTTTGCATACCGCGTCTCTCGCTCCTCGTCCCAGGGTCGTTGTCCTGGTTTCCCCCCGGTGCTCGATGGGCGGCTGGGCTTCACCTCCCGCCCCGATTTGGCGGTCTTTCGATGGGCGAAGATCTCATGGGCATGTTCAGCCCTCCCCGCCAGCAGGATCCATTCGTACAGCGTATATGGGTCGTCCCTCCCCAAGGACCAGCGCAGCACCTCTGTATTCAGGCCATCCTTGAATAGCTCAATAATGGTGGCTTGGGACCAGTCATCCACCTTCCCAGCCAGCGCTTTAAACTCCAAAGCATAATCCGCCACGGATCTGAACCCCTGCTTAAGTTCCTTCAGGGCTCGCTTTGCCCTCTCTTTCGCCAAAGGATCCTCGAAGTGTTGTTTCAATGCCCAGAGGAACTCATCGAATTTTTCCAGTTCAGGCGCTTCCGACTGGCACATCTGGACATACCAGTCTGCCGCCTTCCCCTTCAGTTTGGTGGCAATGGTGATGATCTTTGCCTTTTCCGACTGGAAAAGCGACCCCCATTCCTCCATGTAGGCTTTAGCATTCGTCAGGAAAAATGAGAGTTTGGTCGGGTCCCCATCAAACTTGACCGGGAAGTCTCTCATCCCGCCTCCCGCCGGGCTGCGCCCCGCCACCGGTGCTGCAGGGGTTTGTGCTTCCCTGGCTCGCGGCGGTGCGGGGCCCCGGGGCGGTCGCCCTGGCGATGCCGCGATTTCCATCTGGACCAACTGGTCCCCTTCGCGCCTCTGCACCGGCCGTCGCTGCTCCAGGGACTGCCCATGGGACGAAGGGGTTGAATGCCGCTGGCTTGATTCTTCCCGGACTTCCCGCAACGAGGTCACATCTAAGCTCAGCTGTTTCAGTATAGCTTCTAACGAGTCCATTTTTGACTCCAGCACTCGGATCCGATCCGGGGTGGGGGAGCCCTCCGTTGGCTGCACCTGCACCACGTTGGGGGATAATGGGTATCTCTGCCTCCAGGATGGGCCCCCCGCCACCGTGGCATCCCCTTGGGTCTCATCCCAGGTGACCAGCTTGCCCGGAGAATTTACGGTAGTCTCCGGGGCAGTTTTCAGACCCTCGGCTTCACCCTCCGACTCGGAGCTCGCCTCTTCTAGGATGGCTGACAGCTCCCCCCCCTGGGACGGTCGGTCGGGCCACCTCACGGTCGAGTCCGGTTCCCCTTCTTCCATCATCACGATGTCGGGTTCGGTCATCGCTGGCGCTCTCCCTCACAGGGTTAGACAACTTGTCTTTTCCTGGACAGGGGCCAGCGGAGTTAGGATCTTAGATTCTCAGCTTTATGTAATGATTGCCCTAGCCCAAATACTCAGGCTCACAAGAGGCTGCTATATGAAATCTGATTTATTAAGGAACTAAAGGCAAATACAGAGAAAGCTGAGAATGAGCAAAAGTGCGCCAAATACAAACTTAAACCCTTGGTGCAAACGTATCCCGCCTCCGTCGTAACAGCCCCGCCCGGCACAGGTGCTAGCAATCGTCAGAGTTGCTAGCCTGGGAAAGTAACCTTGAGCGCAGTAGATAATGCGAATACATTCCAAAGCAAAGCCAAAAGATAACTACTCCCATCCTCCCGAGAAAGATGAAACACGCAACCAGTTAATGACATGCGAAACGTTACGATGTATCAAAGACATTGAAACGGCGAACATGACAGGGAGGAGAGCAATGACAAATCTCAATAAAATAGTTAAGAGCAGAGACATCACACTGACAACAAAGGTCCGCATAGTTAAAGCAATGGTATTCCCCGTAGTAACGTATGGCTGTGAGAGCTGGACCATAAGGAAGGCTGAGAGAAGGAAGATCGATGCTTTTGAACTGTGGTGTTGGAGGAAAATTCTGAGAGTGCCTTGGACTGCAAGAAGATCAAACCAGTCCATCCTCCAGGAAATAAAGCCAGACTGCTCACTTGAGGGAATGATATTAAAGGCAAAACTGACATGCTCTGGCCACATAATGAGAAGACAGGACATCCTGGAGATGATGATGATGCTAGGGAGAGTGGAGGGCAAAAGGAAGAGGGGTCGACCAAGGGCAAGATGGATAAATGATATTCTAGAGGTGACAGACTCATTAGGGGAGCTGGGGGTGTTGATGACCAACAGGAAGCTCTGGCATGGGCTGATCTGTGAAGTCATGAAGAGTCGGAAGTGACTGAATGAATAAACAACAACAATATTTGTCTGTGCAGCTGTGTCATGTTAAAATCATGGGCTAACAAAGAATCATAGATATCTTAACTCTCCTGGAGACAATGAATGGATTAATTCCAGAAGAGAGTTGGAGATTGAGGGATACTTCAAGTCATTACCCGCTCCATTTCTTAAGTACATCTGACAGCTTAAACCAGCATTTCTCAACCATGGCAACTTGAAGAGGTGTGGACTCCAACTCCCAGAATTCCCCAGCCAGCTTTTGCTGGGAGAATTCTGGGAGTTGGAGTCCACACCTCTTCAAGTTGCCATGGTTGAGAAACACTAGCTTCAACACTCAAAGGGCAACCTACAATATAACTAAGGGTGAGTATCATATTTCTGGTTCTGAGTGAAGTACTGGACTCATTCCTCCTGCTGTTGCTCAATTAGTGCTGGATACTCATTTTAGCTCTATATTGTATCCTGACAGTTTTTGTAACCTATTAAAACACAAATGTAGTATATTAGTAAGCACAGCTGTAAAAGCTGAATGAGTGAGGAGTCCAAGGGTTCTTTAGAACTAACATGTTAATAATTACTCTAGAAAGGCATTTGGGATTCCACTAGCTTGGCACACAGAAGGGACAGGACCAAATTAGACATGATGTTAACTGGATGGATGCAATCAATATTTGTTTTTTTATATATATAAAATAGGAGATCTGGATGTCCCTGGGACAACAGCATTTGGAGAGGGAGAGATGAGTCCTTCCCCATCTGCCAAATAGTCCAACAAAAATTTAAGCCCATTCCCAAACTGCTGTCTTCATTGGTAGTAATGCCTCCATTGAAACTAAGTTGAAATTTAGCCTCTATTATATAACTAAATGTTTCCTCATCTATACTGTAAATCCATCAGCTTGTTTCAGTCTCAGATTTCTTGAAGAGTTTGTGAGAATCACTTGAACTTTGAATGAAGCAAGGAATAATATCTTTCAAGGGAGACTGGAAGCCAGGAGCACATTTCACAGATGGACATCTTCCTGGAGTATAAGTTGTCTCGCCTTGAACCACATGAGCAAAGGGTACTGTTGAAGACAAGCCCCACAACAAAATCTTCCCCTTCTGCCAACCTGCCGCTGAGGCAAGCTAAAGCTAGATCAAAATGATCTGGCTGGAAAGTGGTATTTTTTTCAATCAGAAAACACAACACAATCTCCCATGCAAACATTCTGATATGCATAGAAGTGGCAGAAGGAAGTCAACCACCTGCATGGTTCCAGTTGAGTCAGTGCAGGACTGTCCCCTCCCATTCAGCCATGGGGTTTTGTATCTCTGTGACCATTTCTGCTTTGGCTGCCAGAGAGATCAGAAGCTCCTTGGCAACCAAAGTTTGCTTTGTTACCTTGAGGTTTAGGTAGGAATCACAATCTTCAGGAAAATATTCCAAAAGTTTGCTGTTCCTACAGTAACCTCCTCTTAGGGTTAGAGTCCTCTCTTTTTAGTGTCCAGAAAACTAGGAAGGGTCCCTTCTGAAATGTTTCCCATGTTTTTCCCCCACCCGCAGACTGAGCTGCCTCTTATCAGATTGTTGCCTAGGCTGTGGGTCTTCCTCCTGTCCTTAATGGCATGTGGGAGACTGGGCAAAGAGATGCTGCCAAGGGAATGATTGGATAAGAGACAGCATGGGCCTCAGCTGGATAGTGGGCTGGGTAAGAAGCTCAGAAGACACTCTCCCTAGTTTCTCGGGCTGTAAAGGAGATGGGGGGAGAATTGTACTTCCAGACTGTCTCTTATCTGATTGTTCCCTTGGAAGTGCCTCTTCACCCTTTCTCCCAAGGACTTTCCCACATGCCATTACATATCTTCCAAGGTCATTCCCACCTTCATGCCTGGATTTTCTCTATTCCAGCAGATGCTGAGCCTTCCTGAAGAGAAGAAACACTTGGGAGACAGGGATCCTTCACCCTCTCTGTTCCTCTCTGCATCTGTCCTTACCTCCATGCTTTTCCCCATAGTAGCCTCCAACAGCTGCAGCCCCACCCTCATCTGAGGGCAGCAACTTTGTTGGATCTTGTTTTGGAGGCAGCAAAAAGAATGCTGTGGGAGACCAGCTTTTCAAAACAGTGTGATTTCCTTAAGCCTTCAGGACAGGAGGAAACACATTCCTGGGGATGCAGAGAAAAGCCAAGGAAGTGATGGCATCCATGGAAGTTCAAACTGGCAGGGACAATAAGCATATGTGGTGTAGAACTGATTGTCTAGCAAACAGGTCATTTTATACTTCCATTCTTGCTGTTTCCTCAGCTATCTGAAGTTCTTAATCATGTTTCCTTCATTCTGGAAGGGTAAAATGGCAACATTCTAGATCATGGGGACATATCAAGATAAGGCACTAAATCCAATATATTGGCATGAATTTCTTTTCTTATTTTTGTGAGTGGGATTGTCTAGTTGCTGGATGGCAGTATACAGCCAATATCTCACACATGATCGTCTCTAAAGATCAGGCAATGTGTCTCTCTTCTGGAAGTTGTTAGGACAACAATAGGTGCTGAAGCGTGCATTAAGCTGAGGGAGGCAGGAAAGTATTAAGTGAGACTCATACTGGTTCCCCTCCAACTCCCTGGAGTATAAGAGGGAGAGAAGGAGAAAAACATAGGCAGACCTGTAAGATTCTGTTACTGTAGCCTATCTCAATGAAGGATAGTTCTGATCCTCCTGTGGAGTCTCTTTCCCGATCTAGTGTGCCACATAGGGCTGACACCCTTGGAGTTGAGGTGGTCCTGAAGACTAAGAGATCCATAGAGGAAATTACTCATTGTTATGCTCCTCTCCTCTTATAGCAGCAAAAGTGGACAAACTAGGTTTATGTATGAAAGCCAACCATGGAACAAAACTGCACTTTGATTTCCAACAAGGGATCCTTCCAAGTCAGGTTTTAACTGTATATCTTATATACAGTTTTAGTGTCTTATTTATTAATTTTAATTTTATAGAGTCACTTTGTGTGAGATGGGCAGTGACAACATTTGAAATATAAATTAAATAAATAAAAATACAAATAGCGATCATTCGCCAATCTTCTCCCAGTTTTCCTGGGGGAAAAATGGCTAAAAAAGAAAAATTAGACATGTTGCACATGTTTTTATGTTGGTTGTGCTAAGAGTCTCCCACCTGAAGCATACAGAGAAACCACTTTTAAAATTAAGAACAGGTAGCAGGCCATTCTGAATTGTTACGGTTCTCCATGGTGAGTTTGTATCGATATCTTGATTATTCAAATCTATTGAAGCCACCCAAAACTATATCAGAGTAGAAGTTTCCTTTTTTCATCCTCAAACTAAATAACAGCTACACTCTGGGCTTTGTGTGTGCCTTCTAAGGTAGCAGGCAAAACGCCTGTGAATTTGCTACCAATAAATGAAGACATTGGAAATACTTCTGAAAGTGATGAGTGCAAAAATAACTTCAGCATGCATTAGAAAACTATGTGCAGCCTAATGGAAAAGCTTGGATGCTGCTTCAGCAATGGAAAAAGAGATTATGCATTAAACCCTGTATGTTCTACTTCACTTCTCTTCTCGTTAAAAGTGGCTTAAACCCTGCATCAGAATCATAGAACTTTAGAATTGGAAATTACTGGAAACTGGAAAAGAGAGCTAGTTTGGTGTAGCGGTTAAAGCATCAGGCTAGAAATGGAGACATCATGAGTTCTAGTCCCACCTTAGGCACAAAGCCAGCTGGGTGACCTTGGGCCAGTCACTCTCTCTCAGCTCTAGGAAGGAGGCAATGGCAAACCACTTCTGAAACCTTGCCAAGAAAGCTGCAGGGACTTGTTCAAGCAGTCACCAGGAGTCAAAAACAGAATCAGAATCACAGAATTTTAGAAATGGAAATGATCTTAGAAAATTGTATCTGTCCCTGCTCAATACATGTTTCTGTTTTTAATGGCTTTTTAATAGAGATATGCCAAAATTTTCATCATGGACAATTCCAATCTTATCATGACTTGTTCTAAGTGTTCTGAAAGTGGTCTAACTTAAGAATAGCTCATACTGAGGTAGGAGCATTTCTGGATCCCTTAGGCCAGAATGCCCCATAATCCTTTTAAGTCCTAAGGGGCAGAGATCCACACGCTTAATTAGGAACCAAACTAATAAGGTAACCATGATGTGGCTTGCAAAAGTGAACCTATCCAAGGTAGAATTTAGTATCATGACTACAAGAATTGTTCCCAAACTTTTGCATTTGTTATTCATTCTCTGTGTATATTGTAGTTGCTCTAATTTGCTTGAGTGCCATACTACTTTTTAAAAACAAAATTAAAATTAACATGCCAATCACTCAATTATATTGCAATCAACAATCAGCAAATTACATACAAATACAGTTAAAGAGGAAAAAGAACAGTATTCAGACATAGCCATCCATGGTGGGGGTTGGGGTGGGCAAGAGGCCAAATGTTGACATGGATGTTTCAACATCTTCCTGCTAATGACACAAATTGGGTATACCTATTCTGACATCATGATGTCACTGAAGCAAACTGACTACTGTATTATTTGCAGGAATGGCATCATGATTCCTAGGTTGTCGTTTTGAATTCATCACAGTTTGTAGCAGATTCCTGTGGAAGCAACTTATTCAGCCCAGCTTATTTCACGGTGACATTGCTGTGAGGATAAAAATGAATGGGGACTTCATATATGCCACTTTGCAATAAAGGCAGGATAATATAAGAATTAGCTAATTAACTAATTACTAGCTCAGCCCTAAAATAGGAAAGGCAAAAATTGAGATGGATTTCAAAATAACATCTCAAGGTGGCTTAAACTGTAGATGGCTTCCTTTTCCCGAGAAACTACTGCCATGCAAACATTTTGATCCTGTCATTTTTTTTTTCATAACTTAATTTCTTTTTTTCAGCTCTCTCCAAGGCTTGGCAGTGACTTTACATGAAGGACATACTATTTCGAGAGATGAGTTACATGTGTTGCTGAATCATACAGTTCTGTGTCCACAGTCCAGAAACATTGTCTTGTTTCTTCAAGATGCAGTAAGTATCAATGGCTCCCCTTATGCATATTAGATGACCTTATATGGAATACGTCAACATGGGCCTCCCTCTAACAATCCCTACTACCTCTCTATTTTTCAGCTTAGTATGGAAGACTTCACACGATACACCGACTTCTCTGGGAATGACTCACTACTTCACAATGTTCAGGCAAGCATAACTATTCCATCTGGCATCTCTCAACAGTTTTAAGAAATAAAACCAAAAAGATATGCTTAAAAGAAATAGTAGAAGGATATTATAATTCCAGAAACAGTTTGAAGGCTCTTTCAAACTTGATAAGGATAAATTTCTGCAATTTTCCTTGTAGTATATGGAAGAACATTTGAAGTTATTCACAATTTACAATTCATTCTGTCTGTCAGTCCCAGGAATGGAAATTAGGGGTCAACCAATTCTCAGTTTTCTAGCTGTTTTCTCAAAGTCTACTTATGAATACAACTCAAAATGTACACTCTACAATGCTCTCAGAAGCTGTTTTCCAAAGATGATTTGTTCAAATGCAAGAATTTATTTTCCTGGTAAATTTATTCCTCCAAGTTCTTCTCATATGTATATATTAAAACCTCAGAAAACATTTTGCATTTTGATTTTTTAAAAAGGAAGTCTACATTTGTGTACTTTTTATCAATATGAATTACTGATGAATCTTAATCTTTCCTATTAAAATACTGAGGTTCAGATGAAGCTCTTAAGAATTCATAATTTTGAATTTATCTTTTAAAAATCCTTGTTTTATTTGCTGTTCCTGCAAAATGTGTGAGTGCAGTCTCAAGCTGATACTGGTACCGCAAGCATGTAGTTACATGTGATATGGATACTCATGGTAGTTAGGAATGCCTTGTCTGATTAAGTTAGTGTGTATTAAGCCCTCTGATACACAATTTCCACCCTATTAATTTACTCACCAACATTAGATGTATTTAGTGATATCTCATTTTAATGGACTGATTGGGGGAAGAAGGTATGCATTATTTATTAACATCCATTGAGTTGGAGAGTACCCGCCCAGAATGATATGTGTTGCTTACATAGTTACATTCTTATGCCAATGAGGTAAACAGAATGATTCACATAATGACACCATTGTGCAAATGAAGTTAATCAAAACAGAAAATTGATCCATTCTATGCTAATTTCATTGCATTGAAATCCTGTAAATCTCTTTATGCTTAAACCAGGAAACAATAATGTTTATAAGGAGTCAATTTTGCTAGTTGTTCTCTTGCCCATGTCCAGTTGCATGGTGACTACTGCTCACGACTACTCACCCACTTGGTGGGTTATAGATGGCCAATTAATGGATGAAATAACTCATTAAAAAATAAGTAACAAGAGGTAAGCCACTGAGGCATGTATCTGTCTGTAGAGACCAGTCCTTGCATTTTGTTAATGGAAAAGATTTAATGTCCTGTCTCTGCGCCTTATAATTGATTCTATTAAGAAGAAAATATTACATTTGGGTAACATTTTTTTAATCCACTCAGTTATATAGTTTTCCCTGAAGTTGAATAAAGGGATTTACATAAAAATATGTTACAATTTAAGAATCAGGTAGTAAATAAATGAGATTAAAAAAACATAAACCAAATATTTGAGAACAGTAGCAATGCTAATTATCAACTGGTTTATCATGAGGATGCTCCAACAGCTATTACCTAAGTGGGAACAGATGGTTTTTGATTTACTTTTAACAAATGATGCTAATGACTCTGTGATCTAGAAAATGTAGCTCAAATGCTTTATTTCGCTTCCCTTTGGGTAAATGCGAGAGTCACTAATGTGGCACTGGTTGTATATGTTGGCCCAAGAATGGATAAATGTTCTTATTAGCATCAAAACATTTGTTTGCTAAATTTGACGAAACCCGTATGATCATTATGATGTAGATATGCATTCCAATCACCATCTGGCAAGTTGATTCATATTTTCTTTGTTGAATTTCAACAAGAGATATAACACACACATTGTCTTCCAAATGATGGGGGGGGGGGGGAACTGGAGTGGCTTGTCATCAAAGAGTATCAAATTCCTCCATCCCTCTTTAACTCAGAGGTGCCCAATCCCTATTTGCCACCAAATTATAATTTTTCATGTAACAGAAGGGGGACATCGTTTAAAAACTGAGAGTAATCTTACTAATTGCTTTAATTATCAAATTAAAGCTTATTAAACTTACATTTCAATGAGATTAAATCAAATCTTGTTTCTAGGCTGGTTTCATCTATTACTTTTTCTTGGATCTATCACTTTAAAGTGCAAATATGACCTTTGATCTCTGCAAAGTTATATGTCCTTGCTGTAAACTAACATTGTGTATACTTGTGACACCTTATTTCAAGTAGAGACTTTCCTGCTTGCGGTAGGATGTTCATCATCTCACTCCTTTTCCCCACTTCTGTGCTGGAGATCACATGTGGAGTACCTGAAAATGGCTTTCAGTGACTTTGGACACGCCTTGGTTTTCCGAAAGATGGGATATCCACAGTAGAGTCATACTTGTGGCTACTTCTAGCTGAACCATCTGCAGACATAGCTTTTGTTCCTGGTGGCAGAAGGAAGGGCCTTTCAGGAAGAGGAAAGGCCTCACCCAAGGCTGCATGGATGGTTCTTCTTTGATAGAAGAGTGTATGTGATAAAGAAAGGAACATATATCGGACATCTGCCCAGCTTAGCACAGGGAGATGATAGCCAAAGCATTAGGGAGTGGTTGGTTGGGAACAAAGCTATGAGTTGGAACTGTTCTGAGCCAAGAATATGGACAGGATGTTTGGCAGCAGTAAACTGTTGCTTTAGAATAGCAACTAACAACCATACATCAGAAAAAAATAAATAGTTTCAGCACTGGACTAATGCAAGTGAGAAGGTTTTATGCTTTTGCCAAGAAAGGCAGTCTGAAAAGCTTCTTCACACTCATTACCACCACCATACATACATAGTACAGATAGTCCTCACTTAATGACCATTTGTTTAGTGACAGTTCAGACTTACAAGGGTGCTGAAAAAACTGACTTACAACCAGTGCTCATACTTACAACTGTCGCAGCATCCCCATGGTCATGTGATTGTGATTTGGGCGCTTGGCAACCAGTTCGCATTTATGACCGTTGCAGCATCCCATGGTCATGTGATTGTCATTTTCAATCTTCCCATCCAACTTCTGGCAAGCAAAATCAATGGGGAACTATGTGATTCAAGTAACTACTACGTGGTTCACTTAACAACTGTGGTGATCTGCTTAATGACTGCTGCAAAAAAGGTTGTAAAATTGGGCCAGATTCACTGAATAACCGCTTCACTTAGCAACTGAAATTCTGGTCTCAATTGTGGTCATTAAGCGAGGATTACCTGTTTTTAAACAGATCCCAGGGGCAAAATTATTGGCTTTTCCAGGGACTTGACAGATAGTAACTCTGAGGAGAAAAAGACATCAGGGCCCTTCTTCTGTTTAAGCTAGTTCACATTTCATTTCTTAGACCCTAGGAGCAGCTGTTACTTCCCAGGGTTCAGAAGAGAGGGAGTTGGTCTAAGAGAGCCCTAAGGAAGAAAGGGACCGAAAGTGAGTCTGTCTCCTTCTTGGATCTCTTGCTCTTCGTAGAATTCCCTTTCAAAAGATTCTCAATCCAATTTAGCAGTCATTTTGCTGTGCTGGCAATGCAGTGAATCCACTGTCAATCTTGCCTGGGGAATCTGTAAAAGTGGATCCCACTGGCTTTCTAAAGAGACTTATGTGATGAAAACATTTGACCCATTAAAAAAAAAGATACAAAAAATTCAGAGATGTAGACAGGCAGAGAAAAGGAAGTTTAGAACTAGAGAAGAAATGAAAGGTCTATGACAAGCTGTTAATATTAGATTATTAGACAAACTATAAATTAGTTTTACATTTCTGAAAATAGTGTATATTATGCAATAAACTGAGGCAGAATGCATTTATTAACATTTCCACGCATCATTAATCTGATTGTTACCCTCTTTTGTGTGTGTGTGAGGGGGGGACATTTAGTGGGCCCAGGAAGATTTTTCTATAATCAGCATCTCTGCTAATTTAAATAAAATAATATCTCCTTTTTCCATAATGAAATTAATCCATTTTTGACCTGCACAGAACTGATTTCATATTGGAAAGAAGCAGTTCAAGAAAGATGCTCCTTTGAGGCCAACAGTCTGGCAAAATCATAAGTAAAAGTGAACAACCTCTTCCAACGCCGCTTTGCATTCCAGCAAAAGTTCCTATGCTCTATCTGTTCCCGCTGGAGTGTTTTACATGCTGTATATTAGTTCGCCTGAAGCAGTTATATATATGAGACATGACATGGGTTAATAACTGACTGTTCATAACTATGCACTTTCATAGAGATTTGGCTAATGCAGGGTGAGCTCTTCTGCAAAAAGTTCTGCAAAGGGACAGGCAGGGATATCCATAGAGTGTGGTGAAAAAACTCAAGATGGCAACCACAATGGTGTGACTGAAGCTCTGCCTGTCTTTGATGTGCATTGCCGTCTTGACTTTTTTCACCACATCCTGTGGACAGCCCTGGAAACAGAAAGTATAACATTCTTGACTAATTGGCCACAGTTTCCTTCCTGCCCTCTCAAGAAGAGTAGAGCATTAAGGCTCAGGACAGGCAGCCTGTACTTTGTGTTCTACCTGCTCTGAGGCTCTTCCAGTAGCACAGAAGGTAGAATACCTGGGTTGGGCCATCAGGTTTGTTTGTTCAAGCCTTCTGGGGTGGGTTCACTCACACATGCTATAGTTCAAGCCATTTTCCAGTGAATGGGTACAGTATGCCAGATTAAGAAATGAATTGGTGAAACTGACCCCAATGAACATTTCATTTAGGGGAGATGTGAAAAATATTACCATTGACACATGCAAGCCCTTCACTCAATCTTACAGTTTGGTCATCAAGAATGAGGCTGCCATAAAGTTGCTGGCTGGGCACTAGCAGCTCTCAAAACAGTCTAAAAAGATCCCAACTGTTACCATATTACATGTCACTGCTTTTTACTCCTCTGTAGGTTGGTTGCAAAACAGCCAATCTCATCCCTAGCTATTTCCAAAACATCTAGGACTTTATCAATACTGAACTTTTTCCTTGTTGTTTTCAGCAAGGTGATTTTCATTAACTGAGTTGTTTGTGTAATGAAATTGCTTGTCAAATTCTTATTGAAGATAATAGAATTTATTTTGCATAATGGAAACTATAAAAGACTGTAATCAAAGCTGATCAGAGTATAAAAAGCAATCACCCCCTTAAGGTCTTTAATTATCTACTTCATAATTAACTGTTATTTGTATTTACTGCAGGAACTTCTTAAGACTTCATCGTCTTCATTGGTTTTGCCAGCAGTTGACTGTCATGCTGTCAGTCACTTTTCAGGCCACCTTCGGAAGACTCTGAACTGGAACTTGGTAAACGTAGACAGCCTTGACATATCACAGCTAAGAGTGAATGTCTCCAAACCCAACTTATTTGAGATAAACCTACCACCGATCAGAAGGTATGAACTATCATAAGGACTGGACATCTTGCATGCTTCCATAAAGCAACTGAGGGGTTTCTTAAATAGTGGGTCTTGTGTCAGAATAATGTAAATTAAAAAGGAGTTATGAATTATAATCAGTATTGTACTTTCCCTAGATATAGGAAGATCCAAAAACCCATGATTGTCCTTTATTATTCTGGGATGCACAAGTCCTTCCATGTTTTAAAAGAATACATATATGGGCCATGGGAGCAAGTTTATCAAGTACCAGAACAGAGTATCCCTCTTCCCAATAGTAAGGGACATGTTGTTGTTTATTCGTTTAGTCACTTCCGACTCTTCGTGACTTCATGGACCAGCCCACGCCAGAGTTTCCTGTCAGTTGTCAACACCCCCAGCTCCCCCAGGGATGAGTCCATCACCTCTAGAATATCATCCATCCACCTTGCCCTTGGTCAACCCATCTTCCTTTTGCCCTCCACTCTCCCTAGCATCAGCATCTTCTCCAGGGTGTCCTGTCTTCTCATGATGTGGCCAAAGTATTTCAGTTTTGCCTTTAATATCATTCCCTCAAGTGAGCAGTCTGGCTTTATTTCCTGGAGGATGGACTGGTTGGATCTTCTTGCAGTCCAAGGCACTCTCAGAATTTTCCTCCAACACCACAGTTCAAAAGCATCGATCTTCCTTCTCTCAGCCTTCCTTATGGTCCAGCTCTCGCAGCCATATGTTACTACGGGGAACACCATTGCTTTAACTATGCGGACCTTTGTTGTCAGTGTGATGTCTCTGCTCTTAACTATTTTATCGAGATTTGTCATTGCTCTTCTCCCAAGGATTAAGTGTCTTCTGATTTCCTGACTGCAGTCAGCATCTGCAGTAATCTTCGCACCTAGAAATACAAAGTCTTTCACTGCTTCTACATTTTCTCCCTCTATTTGCCAGTTATCAATCAAGCTGGTTGCCATAATCTTGGTTTTTTTGAGGTTTAGCTGCAAGCCAGCTTTTGCACTTTCTTCTTTCACCTTCATCATAAGGCTCCTCAGCTCCTCTTCGCTTTCAGCCATCAAAGTGGTATCATCTGCATATCTGAGATTGTTAATGTTTCCTCCAACGATTTTAACTCCAGACTTGGATTCCTCAAGCCCAGCATGTCGCATGATGTGTTCTGCATACAAGTCGAATAGGTAGGGTGAGAGTATACAGCCCTGCCGTACTCCTTTCCCAATCTTAAACCAGTCCGTTGTTCCGTGGTCTGTTCTTACTGTTGCCACTTGGTCATTATACAGATTCTTCAGGAGGCATACAAGATGACTTGGTATCCCCATACCACTAAGAACTTGCCACAATTTGTTATGGTCCACACAGTCAAAGGCTTTAGAATAATCAATAAAACAGAAATAGATGTTTTTTCTGAAACTCCCTGGCTTTTTCCATTATCCAGCGGATATTGGCAATTTGGTCCCTAGTTCCTCTGCCTTTTCTAAACCCAGCTTGTACATCTGGCAATTCTCACTCCATGAATTGCTGAAGTCTACCTTGCAGGATCTTGAGCATTGCCTTACTGGCATGTGAAATGAGTGCCACTGTTCGATAGTTTGAACATTCTTTAGTGTTTCCCTTTTTTGGTATGGGGATATAAGTTGATTTTTTCCAGTCTGATGGACATTCTTGTGTTTTCCAAATTTGCTGGCATATAGCATGCATTACCTTGACAGCATCATCTTGCAAGATTTTGAACAGTTCAGCTGGGATGCTGTCGTCTCCTGCTGCCTTGTTATTAGCAATGCTTCTTAAGGCCCATTCAACCTCACTCTTCAGGATGTCTGGCTCTAGCTCACTGACCACACCATCAGAGCTATCCCCGATATTGTTATCCTCCCTATACAGGTCTTCCGTATATTCTTGCCACCTTTTCTTGATCTCTTCTTCTTCTGTTAGGTCCTTGACATCTTTGTTTTTGATCATACCCATTTTTGCCTGGAATTTACCTCCGATGTTTCTAATTTTCGGGAAGAGGTCTCTTGTTCTTCCTATTCTATTGTCTTCTTCCACTTCCACGTGTTGTTTGTTTAAAAATAATTCCTTATCTCTTCTGGCTAACCTCTGGAATTTTGCATTTAATTGGGCATATCTCCCCCTATCGCTGTTGCCTTTTGCTTTCCTTCTTTCTTGGGCTACTTCTAGTGTCTCAGCAGACAGCCATTTTGCCTTCTTGGTTTTCTCTTTCTTTGGGAGGTATTTTGTTGCCGCCTTCTGAACAATCTTGCGAACTTCTGTCCATAGTTCTTCCGGGACCCTATCTACTAAGTCCAGTCCCTTAAATCTGTTCTTCACCCCCACTGCATATTCCTTAGGAATATTAGTGAGCTCATATCTAGCTGATCTGTGGGTCTTCCCTAATCTCTTTAGTCTGATCCTAAATTGTGCAAGAAGAAGTTCGTGATCGGAACTACAGTCAGCTCCAGGTCTTGTTTTTACCGACTGTATAGATGTCCGCCACCTTTGGCTGCAAAGGATGTAGTCAATCTGATTTCGGTCTTGTCCATCTGGTGGAGTCCATGTATAAAGCCATCTCTTAGGTTGTTGGAAGAGAGTGTTTGTTATGCAGAGTGAGTTTTCTTGGCAAAATTCTATCAGCCTATGTCCTGCTTCGTTTTGTTCTCCCAGGCCATGCTTACCTGTAATTCCAGGTGACATTTGACTGCCCACCTTAGCATTCCAGTCTCCTGTGATGAAAATAACATATCTTTTAGGCGTGTTGTCCAGTAGGTGCTGCAGATCCTCATAGAACTGCTCTACTTCATCTTCGTCAGCATCTGTGGTTGGGGCGTATATTTGGATCACTGTGATGTTAGATGGCTTGCCCTGAATTCAAATTGAGATCATTCTATCATTTTTTGGATTGTATCCAAGCACTGCTTTAGCCACTTTACTATTAATTATGAAGGCTACTCCATTTCTTCTGTGGTCCTCTTGTCCACAGTAGTAGATCTGGTGGTCATTTGATGTGAAGTGGCCCATTCCAGTCCATTTCAGTTCACTGACGCCCAAAATGCCTATCTTTAATCTTGACATCTCACCAATAACCACATCCAATTTGCCCTGGCTCATAGATCTTACATTCCAGGTTCCAATGGTGTGTTGATTCTTAGAACATCGGATTCACCGTTCACCACCAGCACCGTCGGCCGCTAGCCGTCCTTTCGGCTTTGAGCTGGCTGCGTCATCACATCTGGGGCTAGTTGAACTCATCCTGTTCCCCCCCAGTAGCATTTTGACCATCTTTCGACCTGGGGGTCTCACCTTCTGATGGTATACCGACATATCTCTGGTTGTACTGATCCATTTAGTTTTCACGGCAAGAATACTGGGGTGGGTTGCCGTTACCTTCCTCAGGGATCGCATTTAGTCTGACCTCTCTGTCATGACCTTCCCGTCTTGGGTGGCCCTTCACGGTTTAGCTCATGGCATCATTGAGATGCTCAAGCTCCAGCACCATGACAAGGTAACGATCCTTTGCTGAAGAGTAAGGGACATAATCATAGTGAAAATAAGTTTCCTTGGTATATGAAATCCTAACGTATCTGGAAAGAAGCACTTTGAGAAAAGCAGCTCTAGATTTTGCACTTAATCTGTAGTCATCAGGGATTCTGGAAAATCCTGAAATGGTTTGTGTAGGATATATTGGGCACATTGAACGGACCTATTGATTTCATATAGAAATGTCTCCCTTCTTCGGTTTCTTTTTCACCATGGTCTCTCATTATAGGCAGTCCTATAGGTGTTGTCAGCAATCTTATTAGGTAAAAATCATTCAACTGAAACCTAAGTTATTAAGACTGGCAAGGACCTGATTATCTGTCTTACTCAATGAAAACTGTTCTGCTGTCAGTTTGTTTCTAACCAGTTTTTCTTTTCTTTCTGAAAGAGCAAATTACTGTCCAACATTTGATCTCTTAGGGAGGAAATAATTGTAAATAAAAATCTCAAACTAGGCATGGCATATTTACATGGATGCATCTCTACCATATTGTTGCTGTTGCTGCTGCTATCATCATCATCATCTTGAAATACTAGCTGTCAGATGGGTTAACATACCCTTAACCTTATACCATTATGCTATTCTGATTATTCTCCATTTTGCAGAATCAATGCAAGGCACTGGAATACATAAACCACTACCTGACATTTTAAATGACTACTAAAGTTGTTTTAATATTGCAGATAGCAGGCCCAGCTTCTGAGACATATTAGAAATTGTGCCTGTTTTCATATTCATAACTGTCAGCACTTTTTATCCAAAATAATGTTCCTTTAATGGATCCCCTATTTTTTTCAGGAGTATATAATCTGTCAAAACATCCTTAATACCACCACTAATAATAACTACAACTCAGTATCTTTTCTACAATATTAAAATATGAAACCATATGTTTTATGTTTCCCTCTCCTCTAAAAAGTATCTGAAATAATTTTGTTTTTAAGTGAAGTGTTTTTTTTAAATGCAAAAAGTTTACTGTTTCAGTAGTTACTTTTGCACTATTTTACTTTTCCTTTCAAAATTTTTCATGCAGAATAGACGAATTTCCCATTCAAAACCAGCTCATGGAAAATGGTAGGTGATTAAATAAACTTACCTGCAAAGAATAAATAGTGAATAACTTTGGCAAGGGATGTGAGATGATCAGTAAATCTAGAAGGAAAAGTGGTTTTTGTTGTGCTGGATAAGGATATTTTTTGTTTATTTATTTTAAATTACATATTTGAGTTACACCCTGCCTAGCTGCTCTGTGGAAGACTCAAGATAACTAATAAAATGTAAAAACAACAACAGAATATAAAAGTTAAAACCACAAATCAAAATCAACAACCCATATTCCAGAAGTAACCATTGTGGCTCTTCAGCATGCATATAAATTAACATCCCTTTTGGCACAGGCTACACCACTTGATTTGAAAGTTTTGCCCAATCCTATGCAAATTTGCCAAAGTTGGTGACCCTTCTTTCCAAGAACAGCTGCCCAGAATACTAGCCTTACTGGAGTGGGGAACCTCATGGTGGCTAATAGATACAGTTGACATTTAGGAAGATCCTGAAGACTCTAACTAACAGGCAGGCTAATGATGCAAAAGAGTAGGGTGAGGTTTTTGTTTCTGTTTTCCTGGATTTGAGAAATGTCCTTTGTCTTTTGGAAGTTATTTTAAGTCTATCTGGGGCATATCCCACAATATTCGTGTGTTTTCTGACTCAAAATGGCAGAAAACAACAGTGCTCATTTTCAGCCATTTTGGTCACTGTAAACTCTGGAACTAGAAAGATGTAACTGTAGATTGCTCAGCCTTGTTTGCAATATGTTTTTATGTGTATGTGTGTCTGTTTTATATAATTCTCAACAGTTTTCTTTGAAGTCTGATAGCCCTATTAGAATGATCTTGAATCATTTCCATAATCCCTAAATCCCTGAATCTTTTGAATTATTACTTCCATCTGATGATATGCAGAATTATTTAGGGTAGGCCGAAGTTCTTACCCTGTATTGCTGAATTTCCATTTAACTATGTAACAATGGACATTTAAAGATTAATAAACATGGGCACATACTTAGTTATCTTCCAAAGTATTTTAACCCCTTTTCATGAATTTAATAGCATTAGTAAACTATTATAACAATATTCTGTTCACAGATGAAATAATTGGAAGGTTTATCAGATCTCTGCAGCAACAAGGAATTCCATTTTTAGCTATTTATACAGCAAGGCAACCATCACAGGTCAGTATTTCCCAAAAACTAGAAGTATAAAATGTTTGCCATGCTATAATTTAATTTCTTTGCCCCCCAGTGACTCGCAGAATTATCTGGCAACATCCAACCATTATTGTGCCAAAATAGCTCTAATAAATTTCAGGGGCACCTGTGGAAGGCGAATTTAAAAAATCAAGATGGTGGTCATGATCATGTGATCAAACCCCCACCCTTTTTATATATTGTCAAACATGTGACAAATGTGAAAAAGGGACAGGGCTTTGATTATGAAGACGTCCCTGATTACTTCATTTTAGGGCTGGGTGACACTATGAAGTCACTTTATATCGCTAATGGGGACACGGTTTCGTGAATTGCTTTTCAATAGGGTGTCTTTGTTTTTCACATTCCACAAGATAACTGTGATTAAAGTGGTATTGATTTAAAACAAGGGTTTAAAGCTTCAGCATTTTATTGCTTATAAACATTACCCCTATTGTTAACAACTTGAAATGTGATGAACTCTATAAATGTGCCAGATTTCAAATCAATCTGATTAAAATGGCAACAGGTACAGCAAGTTCAAATTAAAATAGATACATATGTTTCCTCTTTTGGCTTGTCCCCCCAACCCGGGAGCATATAATACACTTCTTTCCAATAAAAACTATTAAAGTGTTTTATTCAGGGTTATTGTTGATGAAATCCTGAATTGTGGTTCTGAAGTTATTATTTCTCCCTGATTAAAGCCTTCAGCAGTTTCAGTCTGAGGCTAAAATATTGTTCTCTGAAGGTGCTATCTAGAGGGTTTTGGGTGTAATATCCTCCTTTAATTAGGAATATGCCCTAATGAATATTATGTTAATTAGAGCACAAATGAAAGATATATTCATGATAAAATGTGCAGTTGTGCCTCTTCCTTTTAGTTAGCCACCAGTTATACCAAAGAGCTGAATACTATTGGCAGTGATGCAAATGCAGTCAAGGCAGGGGCAGTGCACAGAGGGGGTGAGGGACAGGCAAGTGATAAAATATCCATTGTGACATTGCGATACAAACTTATGTCCCTTATATGTTTACATGCAAGTTATGCAAGTAGAAAAAGAGATTCCATTGTGATGTAATCATGCATACTTTTGTATCAGCTTAGGTAGGAAGAGATGCCTAAGGGAATGGTGGATGCTTTATGGACCATAGAACCCCAAGCGAGTGCTATTAACTGATGATGATGATA
Source organism: Candoia aspera (assembly GCF_035149785.1). NCBI lineage: Eukaryota > Metazoa > Chordata > Lepidosauria > Squamata > Candoiidae > Candoia > Candoia aspera. Next base: position 59,322,829 of record NC_086159.1, on the reverse strand, counting down.
TTCCTGCCTAAAAGCAACTTATGTGGGAATGCTTTGGGTTCCAGAATAGGCCTGCTCTTTCAAACGTAGCCACTGTCTCTTTAACTGATGATTAATATTGAGATGCAGGGAGAGGGCTTGGGCTAAATGTATAGTCTTGTGGCTGAGAGAGCCGTACATATTGGGATTCCCATGCTTGAAGAAAGCCAGTTTGTTGCAGTGGTTAAGGCATCAGGCTAGAAACTGGGAGACCGTGAGTTCTAGTCCTGTCTTAGACACAAAGCCAGCTGGGTGACCTTGGGCCAGTCACTCTCCCTCAGCCCTGGGAAGCAGGCAATGGCAAGCCACTTCTGAAAAACCTTGCCAAGAAAACTGCAGGGACTTGTCCAGGCCATTGCCAGAAGTAAAAAAAAATGACTTGAAGGCACCAAAATAAATAAATAAATAATGAAGAAATGTCTACATCTTTCCTTTCTATCAGTTTGTTTCCTGCTAGTTATTCCCCCAATTGTGGGGATTAAAAGATAAAAGCCTTCTACTGATTCCAACAGAATTACTCCCTCCATCTCCAATAGATGCATTGGGTTCTACCTTCTGTGGGTAGTTCTACCACCTTCCAAAGGTGTTCCATCTTCCTCATCTGCATTATAGTTGGAAAGATCAAGGAAAAATAGATATGGATGGAAGTAAAGTTGTCAGCCAACACAGTGAGTGACAACAGATGGGGTCTACCTATTGAAGCATTAGTCTGAGCTTTCAATCTTCTGCCTTTGTGAAACTTGAGCCAACATAACATTGACTTATTAAACTAGTAGATCCTTTACTGTTGGTTTTTTAAAATTATTACTGAATATTATTAGTCCAACACTGAGATAGCAACATGGCTTACGATAGAAGAAAAAAGGGAATTAAGGTTTTTATTGGGAGAGGCTGTTTAATCAAGTAGTAATGCTTTCCCCTAAGAGCTATGTGATTATGGCATTTTGAAAAATGGGGTAGCTTTCACATCTTGCTTTAACAAGATATGGGAACTGACAGGAGGAAAGTAATAAGATGAGCTAAGGTTTTTTCTACTGACAAGGTTACCTGGGTGCTCTCAAATAGAGATGGATAGCTTTTAATGTCCTCCAATACCTGTACAAAAGATGGACTGCTTCTAATTCATTTAAATACTGGGAAGGGGATTGTTCATTTATCTCAAAGTATAATGTGGCCCTTTCCAAATGATGATGGTAATCAACTAGGCCAACCTTCCCCATCTAGTGCTTTCATAAGATGCACTCACAATGCATCTGGAGGGCAGGAAGTTAGAGAAAACCACTATGAATCCTGAAATCTTCAAAGTCACTGCGCCATATCTTTTGCATTGGTGCATGATACTTGTGTACATTTCAAAGGGAATTAAGTTCAGTTAGTGCCTGCATTCAGTGGTATAGAACCAAAATACCTGTGATTTATTTGCCCTGTAAATTAATTGTCACAATTGATTCAGGTGATTAAAAAGATTGGCCTGATGCAGACAGCCCGACTGTTGTACAGAGGAAAGGTTTTAAACACAGATATATTAAAGAAAAGGCTGGGAAGATTATTTTCCTCCATGGATTCTACTGAGTGATTCAGGCTGATGTGAACAGCTTGATCACCAATAGCCCCTTGGTGGGGTTATTAAAATTTGAGCAATAACATGTCACAATTAGTGTTGACCTTTAAAGGTTAGCTGGTAGTTCCCTTAGTCCAGTGTTTCTCAGCCTTGGCAACTTTAAGGTGGCTGGATTTCAACTCCCAGAATTCCCCAGCCAGCAAAGTTGATTAGGGAGTTCTGGGAGTTGAAGTCCACCCACCTTAAAGTTGCTAAAGTAGAAAAACACTGCTTAGTTCTTCTTTCTGTTTGGCAGATCTTAAGTCTTTCTGTAAGTACAGCATTGCTTATATAGTTTGGAATATGATAAATATTTGCAATTGTTTGAGGGTTGTTTTGTACAATTATGTTGGTACACTTGAGGAAAAGCTTCATTTCCCTGAAATTATTGTATGTCTTACACTAAATGGCTGGAGGCATAGGCATCTGTAACATTCCTGATGATATAAAATGATGACATATGCATCATGATGTCATCACTTAAATGACATGAGTAATTGCATTCTGCTGTCTGATGCAAGAATGTAAGTTGCATCATTTGTTTCACTGTGTCAAGACATAAGTGCAGTCATCTGGCCCTCCTGCCCCATACGGACACCAGTGGTTAGAGAACGTGTTTAGATGGTGGAAGTTAATTTCAAAATATAAACCTTTCTGTCTCACTAGATTATTTTTTAAATTCTTTGAATAAAACAAATTAAATAGGATGCAGCCTTCTGCGAAGTGCCAACCTGTAGCAGTATCTCCAAGAGAACCACTGGATCTCACAAGGAACCAAGGGAGGAAATGTTTTACTGAACTCTGAAACAACACCCTAATTAGTTGGAAAATGTATATTTTCATAGATTGTAAGAATCAGGGTCATCTACTGGATCCACCACTTTTGTCAAAATGATGCAAGCAAGCTCAACTCCTTTTGTATGTGCATGCAGTGTCACAGGGCACATCCTAAAAGGGTAGAGCTTTCGTCACAATGGCATGATCCTGCTTTTGTCATCTGCCCTCCCTGTGGACCCTGCTGATAAGAACATATTAAGTCATTCTCTAAACGAAGAGTTAGGAAGTTCTGAGAAAACAGAACACAATGCAGGGACTAAGATGTTTCCATTCTTTTGCAAGGGAGGGAGTCAGGATCTTAGGTGGAGCAACACCAACTGCTGAACACTACAAAAGCCAGCTGTGGTTGTCTATATGGCTGCCCTCAGTCACATTTTGTCAGCCCTACAAGGTGGACCAGATTAAGAAACCAAAGATATATAGGTCAGGACTACTTTTATTGTAACAGCTATGGCAACAGAATCTTGCAAGTCCAAATGTGCTTCCCTGTCCCTCCCTCCCATCATCTTCATGTGAGCTAGGGAGGGGCTTGTCTGAGGCACTTTCTCAAGTTACTTCCTTGGCCTGGGCTCAGGTCCCTTTTATCTGACCTTTGCCTTGGTAGAGGCTCTTCCTCCTGCTCTTCAAGGCCATTCCTTATTCCCTCTACATATTTTAGCATACTTTTAAGATGCAGGCAAAATTCCTCTTGTGAATCATTAGGACTGTGCAACCTCACAGCTTCAAAGGCAAAAAGGGGATTTAGAGCACCCAAAAGTGTTCATGTAAGAACTGTCCGCAATTCCTTAATTCTTCCACCCCTTTCCTTTTTTGTTTCTTTCTCTGAGCACTGCTTTGCATTAAAAAAAAAACTAAATGGAACATATAGCTGTAAAACTATACTTAATAATTTGGTAGCTAGATCAGCCAGATACCTCCATGTAACGCAAAGACCATTTTAGAATCATTACAGCCGAACTATTTCAAACTGGTTGAAGCTAAATATATGTCACTCTTGAGAAGGTTAACAGTGTCCTGGCCAGACAGAAGGTGGAAAGGAAGAGAGGAAGTTACTAGTACCTTATTATTAACTCCAGAGTAGAGTATGATATATAAATAATATGGCACATTCTTTCTGCCTCAAAACTTTTTTTTCCAACACAGAAGTTGCCATTTCTTTAACTTTAGCATTAAATTCATTTTTTTTTCAATGATGTTTGCCCTATACCTTTATAAATGAGCCTAAACAGATAGTTCATGGAAAACATTTGTCCAAAGCTACTGGAGCTAGGTTGAAAAACTCCAGATGAGTTCTAGATGGAAGCAAGGAGATATAGAAAACTCTGTTGTTATCTAGTGATCATCCAAGAGTCAGTTTGGTGTAGTAGCTAGAGGCATTGGGTCAGAAAGCAGGAAACTGAGTTCTAGTCCTGGCTTAGGCATGAAGCTACCTCCATGACTGGGCCAATCACTCTCTCTCACCCCTAGGAAGTGACAGATCACTTTCAAAATGTTGCCAGGAAAATTGCATAGAGTTGTCCAGACAGTTGCCAAGAATCGAGACTGACTCAAAGGAGATCTATGTAATTTGAATTTCTGCAGTTCCGCCAGCTTTGGGAGCCCTAGTTTATTCTCATTTCCTGAAATGTCTCACTCCTCTCACCAAATTTCCAGAACTGATGCAACTTCACATTGTGACGATTCTTCCAGATTTTTTTGTTTGCACGTTTGGCAATAATGACTAAATTATTATTTAACTCAGCCACACAGAAAGAAAGGTGAGCACAAACTTTGCTTTAGCAAAAATGTACAAACTAATGCAGGAATGGGATGAATGAAATTCAAGATGAAGAAAAATAGGGACCTGAGAGACTTTGAAATGGGCCATTCCTCTGGAATTCCAGCTCAGAGCTTCCTACAGTTGTGCGGTTTCATCATGCCATTGAAAAACAGGGAGTCAAATGCGCCCCTTCTTCAGGATCCGCAACTAATGCAACTTTTAATAACACAAGGTGCAGTTTATTCATCGTGATGGAGAGCCAACACATTCCTGTGATCATCTGACAAAACTAATTTGCATTCATGTCTTGCAGCAGCTGCTATTTTTTGCAGTTTTACATAGTGCAGTTTTATATAGTGTATGTGTAAGTCGCAGTTCCAGCCAGAGAGTCCTTTTAATGATTTATAGCCTGCTGTGCTCAAAGTCACACATGAATGTGAGCGAGTGCATTTTCAAGAAGTGCTACATTTCTTAAAAGTTTCATTTCATCTCCGTGAAAAGCCAGAGTGTCCATTCCAATTTCAACAAGTTGAGCTAAACCCTGTTTTGAAAATACAGCACCTGCTGCGTGCCTGCAAATGCAGCTTCTGCTGCCTCCATTTACTCTACTTTTCTCCTTGTGAACAGATCTAATCTGATGCTCTGCAGCATCTACCTGGCTCGCTGATCTGCATATACTGCTGAGATTTCATTTCCTTGGACTCAAGTTCCTCTCCTTTATGGAGGCATGCTCCTGCCTAAATGCCAGGCCCTACACGTCTCAATATGATTCATCTTCCTTTTTCGGAAGGCTTTTGAAGCTAGATAATGATCTTTACTTATTTCTTTTTTATATGTTGACTTAATATATAAAAGTTTGATGTATTGATTTTAAGAGGACAAAAGACTACTTTGCCGGAAGAATAGGTAAACCATAACATTCTGTACCTTGGCCAAGTCATACATAACTATCTGAAGGACATATTTCATTTTTCATTCATTCAGTGTTATTCTATGCTTAACCTGGCTAAGTCCTTCAGAATTCAGTTGGACTTTCTCCTAGTCAGAATATATATGAATGCAGATGAAGAATGCAGTTGATTTTATTGATTTTATTGATTTCCAAGCAACTGGAATTTGAAGTGTTCTGTGTGTGCTGTGAGCATTCTTGAGGGTGAGACCAGGATAAAAATCCAAGAGTATGTGCTCTGTGCCTGTATGCCTGGGAAGAAAGGCAGAAGGACTTGACCTCAGATTACCAGTCTCTTACACAAAGAGGAAGCAGAATGATAAATGAAGAAGGGACATAGATTAAATCCTTCATTTTCTGTCTATTCACTACTGCTCCCTTGTGGTCAATAGGTAATGAGGTATTGAAGAATCAATGGCATTAGATTTGCTCCCCTCAACCCAGACATCCTAATTTCCACATTGATATTTGAAAGTTGTTCCCCCTCAATTTTTACGCAATAAATATGAAGAACTAACATTTAACTCCTTTTGAATGACTTGTTTGATGGAAGTATCCTTCCAACAGACCTGAAAGAAATACTTCATTATCAATGTAAAAACATTTAATAATATTTTTTAGCCCAGAAAGATAAAGCACTTGTTTGGAAATGCAAAACAATTCCACATTTTCTTTGTATGTTGTAGTACAACATACAACATACATTCCTGTACTTGTCTTTATTTTCCTGTGAAATTTTAAGCTATACCCAGAAATTGTATGCAGGATATATTGGGATTATTTTTATGGATCCAACTAAGAGAAACTTTTCTTCATATGCTGAGGCTGGGTCTGTTTAGTGCTCCTGAGCCAAATAGTTTCTGGACCTGAAAAGATACATCCTTTGATGAATTAAAGAAGTTGTAACTTTGGCCATTATTCCATTTGATTCTTGCCATTTCTGATGTATTGATAACTATCTGCATTTTGAGCATCTCATATATTTTACATCAGCCTTCCTGAAGCAAGTGTACTCCAGATGTGCCGTATTACAACTCCCATCATCCTCAGCATAGTAATTGCCCCATAATTCTAGTTCTAGAGTGTGCTAGGTTGGGGAAAGCATCAGGAATGAATAATTGAATGTGAAAGTGTTTGCATGCATTTGAAAAGCTAAAAGAATTTCCTTTGTGCTGTTCATAATCAACATTATCTAAGTGGGAAAAGTACTCACTTTATTGCAACTACATTTTTTAAATTAGAAACAAAACAAATCATAAATTTTCCATCCTTTCAGAAGACTGCATGATATAATATCTTTTTCTTGCCCTTGCAGAAGAAGAATAATTCTCAATAATTATTGAATATGTGACTATATTGGTTTTATATAGACTCACAAAGACAGAAGGAATATTTTGCTGCAGAGAGAGAAAGCATTGGCTAGATCTGCAAGTAAATCTTGGTTATTTAAAGGTGCTTTCATGCCCTCCCTCCCTAACACCCTATGAACAACAGCCTTGGCCCTGGTTTGTTCCACAGCCAAGTATTGTGGCGTGTGGCTTAATAGCTCCCACGTCCGAATGGTCGATGTTCAACTTCGCCAGACAATGTGCATAATTTCTGGCACACTGCAATCTACCCCTGTGTACTGGTTACCAATACTCAGCAATATTATACCACCCCACATCAGAAGACAACAAGCCCTCATCAGGTTATGGTCAAGGATGCTGAACAACAAGGCCCTCTCTATTCATCAGGATGTTGCACAGGCCACGACAAGATTGAAATCTCATAGGCCAGCTTGGAAAACAGCCATACATCTAACATTTATCCAGTGAGGGGAGAGAGGAAAGGTCCAAGTTGCCTCTTTGTGGCTTGGTCATTAGTGATCCCTCTTCCAAACCTCCTGGCTTTAACCTGCCTTGCTCTGTCTGGACAAAATTGAACAGGATCAGAGGTGATACTGGAAAGAATGCCTCTGCTCTGTATCAGTGGGGCTGGAAAGATTCTCCTTCTTGCAACTGTGGTGCCGATATGCAAACTATTAAACATATTGTGCAAGACTGCCCATGACATGCGTTCCCTGGCTCCTTAGAAGATCTGCATGAAGCAACACCAGAAGCGATCACCTGGATAGCTGAGCTGCACATCCAGTTATGAGGCTACTGCTGTATCCCTGCAGAAGTGTTGTATATAATTGTGTGGACTGTGTGTATATATTTGCCTTTTCTCTTGTCATGTACTCATCATACTATACACACACACGCACACATGCACACATACACACCCTCCCTCAAGATTTCCATGGTTTATCCATATCAGGACCATAGCCATGTGGATTAACCCACAAATGATTAAAATCATTCCCCAAAGTTGCTATGCCCCACTTCCCACAATATTTGCTCCTGCATTTGCTCACAGTCCTATCTGATTCCATACGTTCAACATATTTATAATGGCTCCCAAATAAAACTTTTTGATAATCCTGCTGTCATAAAAAGCCAGCGTAAAGATGACCTAATTTATGCAAATCTGGCTTCTCTTTCCCTTGGAGAAAACATGAAAGTTGTAGACCCAAGACCATTATGCTGCTTACATTCAGTTAACTTCAATAGGGTTTGAGCCTTTTCTGTTCAGTATTTATATCAACATTTCTCATTAATCAAAGGGTTGCTTGAGAGGCTGTGTTTATCCTTGAGAAATCAAATAGCACAAATAGCACAGAATGAAGGTCTGATTACTCTACATCATGCTTTGAAAATAACCTTAGTCTTCACTGTTTGCTTCATTTTTGTAAACTCAAAATTGCTGTTCATATACACAGAAGTAAGGAAGATGAGAGATAATCAATACCACTTATGTGTTGATTTAGGAACATCTTACCTTGTGAAATAATGATCTCCATAAAGGAAACCTACAGGCTTCAAGAACCAACATCACTGTGGTCAAAGCATCTTGATGGGAACCTAATCTCATATGGACTGGCAAAGATCTGACAATGATGTTGTGCTACCACTCTAGGAGAAACATAACAGACTTTGTTTCCCAAAATTCTAGTACTTTTGAATTAGGTCCCTATTGGAGACAATTGCTGGATGTTGTAGCATTGTAACCTAATATTGAATAATACTTGGAACAGAGAGCCAACTCTAATAGAGAGAAATTCAGTTCCTGGTTATGACATACAAGTGCCTCAACTAGTTTTCTTGGCAACAACACGGAAGTGGTATGCCACTGCCATATTCCTGGATGGTTTTTCAGTTCCTCAATCTAGCCTACTGCCTAGGATTTCCTCATGCTCTCCCATTTATAGATAAATCCAGTCCAACTTTCTTTTCTTTTCGAGATCAGCTAAGGTAGCCATTGCCACTGGAGGTAGAAGAGTTGCAATTTCTGAAGATCTTCAAGCAAAGGAGCAAAAGCAATGCTGCGTTGGGCAGAGCATGACAGCATGCCTTTGCTCTCCTCATGCAATTTTGATCAGGCAATGAAAAAGACTCCCAAATAAGGCTTTACCCAAGAAGGAGGGAGAGGACCTCTGCTTCAGAACTACCTGCCATGATATAGCTTGACTGCTTCAGGAAGCACCTTATATATTCAGTAGTACATAGGCTGTGTTCACATATAATGGTGTGTCCAAAGGTTTTAAATGAGCCATGGAGGCCAGGTTCATTATTTATTTATTTATTTATTTTCTATCCTACCTTTATTATTTTTATAAATAACTCAAAGCGGCGAACATACCTAATGCTCCTTCCTCTTCCCATTTTCCCCACAACAACTCTGTGAGGTGAGAGAGAGGGACTGGCCCAAGGTTCTGAAGCAGAACTCAGAATGCAAGATATTTTAACTTTGTAAACCTTATATAAAATATAGCAAGATATTTTAACCTTAAGCTGCAAAGATTGAGCTAGATTTCCATAGCTAGCACTCTTTTGCTGGGATGTCGCTTTGAAAAATTGTATGAAGCCCTGTGATGTCCATGCCATATTATCTATATTTTTTGTTTCGTTGGTTGGATTGTGTCTGGAAAGAATTAATGACATTTTGTTTAATTATATGGATGGACAGAAGGATGAAGAGAAGTTCTGTGTTAAGGGAACTGAGCAATTGTCTTTTAGTTCATCCATCCAAGAGCTAATTTTCTAAGGGAAACAAAGGTCAATGATGTTACTGAAGATGCTGCACTCAGATGCCTTTAGTGGTGAATATTCTGCTCTCTCTTCAGGTCTCTCTGCAGTTTTCACTTCCCATTCAGAGATTCTGAACAATTTTACAGTTAATTTCTCTCTCATGCTGTTGCCCTTTCCTTGTGAAGTTTTGCAACATTCTGACCGTTCAGTAATGGTGGTGAAATAGGAAAACTAATCTGGCTTAATGCAGTATTGATGCAGATTCACCCAAACAACTTTCTTCTTTTTCTAGCTCAGGTAGAGGAAGGTATGTCAGTTGTGATGATTTTCCCCAACACTACTTTACAAGTCTGACAGCAAGTTAACTCAAACTTCTGTTTTCTGTAAAAGCCAAAGCTAAAAGTCTTCTGTGGAAGCCAAAGTTCAAAATCAAAATACAGGTATATTTTGCTGTACATGATTTGAGGAGAAGACTTCTCAGAGGTGCCCCTAGCTTGGTATGCCCTGTGCAGGGAGACACTTCTGGCATATGGGCATTCAGGAGGCAGAGGAATAAGTGACTTCATATGCATCATAATTCATCACACAGATTACATAATTTGTGTCATTTCCATGATGATGTCATAACTGATTCCCATTAATTAGGAGCCTCAGCAAGCAACATTCACTAACATGCTTGTCCATTCTCAGAATTTCTGGATTACTGTTGCAGATAATGAGGCTAAGGATGGCATTTTATCTCCAGGTTTTGTTTTCTGTTGAAATAAATCTGCACATTTTTCGTATGCTTTCTCTTCCAGGTACCTGTGAGACATGATGTAATGTGGCATAGTAGGCGACAACTAATGTCTGTTGAAAGACAAGAAATTGATTCATATCCTCCCCTGAATGTAACCAATGGGACCGACATCACGTGCATCCTTTTTTATGCCACTAATTTCAGTCTTACAGTCAACTCCTCTGTTGACATCAATCTAACAAATTTGACATTTCTGTTTCATGATGTGAACACTACTTCATCTGTTTGTTCAGACACCAATGCAACGTGAGCAGTATTAAAATATGATTTCAGCATTAATCCTCTTTAATAGTAAATTAAGCAAGCAACTTATTTTTCTCTTAATCACAGATAACATAGCTAAAATACAGAACTCCATAACAATTCAGATTAAGATTGACTGTATTACAAGATAATTATGAAACTGTGCAGTTCTTTTTTGTGCTTTTTGCATTTTAAAAACGTAAACTTCCTTACAATCCCACACTTTATACATTTTTACATTCACCTTATTTTGTAAACTAATATGGATATAATCCTACAGACATTTACTTGAAAGCATTTTCTACAGCAGTGTCTATAGTTGTAGTCAAGAGGAAGCAGATTGACAAAAGTTGTGTGACACAAGCTATAAACCTCTTACCTGTGCATCATGATGATGCATGCATGCCTGAAAGGGGTGGGGCTATTGTGCAATATTGCTTTCAACATCTTGGCAAAAGTAGGAAGCTTCTGCCTATATGCATGTTTTCCGCCGTATATGGAAAACAATTTTGAGTAGACACAAACAGACTTATGGTCTAACATTCCTTTTCTATAGTTGGGGAATTGGACTGAGGCCCCCAAAATGGCAACTTCTCTGTATTGAGCCAGGGGAAGGAAACCCACTAAATAGTGTAGCACTCAAGGGATAAAAGGTGTTAATTGTATAGAGTGTGCCTAAATCACTCTCTTGCTCTGTGGTGCGCACTTCAAGAGAAGAGTGTCTAGAAGGCACTGGGCTGCACAAGAGTTTTCCTACCCAGTTTAGGAAGTTCCATGAACACTTCTCACTTAAGTGAGAAGCAAAAAGTAGTTTTACTGATACCTTACCCATCAATTTGTGAGGGAAAACCACCAAATCCTTGCAGTGGGGTTGGTTGGGCCAGGCTCAAGAATGGAGTTCTTAGATTAATTCCAACAGCCCACACATTTTAGGTAGAATTTTATAGGTTGGTCATATTAAGTGTACATGACTGAAAAGCATGATTCTTGCTTACCATCTCTATGCACCCATCTAATGTGTGCAGATTTTGTGATGGCCACTGTTTGTGCAACAGCTTGCTCCCAAACCCCTCAGGAGCAGCCATTTCAGGTGACCTTTCAATCCCAAATGACACAACCAAGATAATTAGTTGATTTTTGTGGGATCATATCTTCTGAAGAATTCTGGTTCACTACATTCCCCAAAGTCAAAATGGGCAAACTTTTCCAGGTGTGATTTAAACTGGAACCAGCAATTATGAGGAAAAGTAAAGAATGTTTGCATAATCATGAGACAGTTATATTCACTGCATCGCGTTATTGCACTGCACCGTGTTATTACACGGGCATCCTGTACCTAGCTGTGTACAAACTGCATCTCCCAGAATTCCTAACCAGACTGTTAGGAAGGAATTCTGGGAGATACAGTTCCAACACATCTGGGGTGTGGCAAACTGGGGAAAGCTGCCATAGACAATGGATCCAGAATATATACGCCTTTCCAATTCCACTCCCCATAAACATGGAGTTATCCTAAAGAAATTATGAGCATCTTATTAGAGAAGGAACAAAGAAGAACATCCACACTATAGCACATCAGCCTTTCTAGTGCCATTATGTTCAAGTCATTTTGAGGGTGTTAGGGAGGGGAGGGGAATTTAAAGAATTATTCATCTGGAAAACCGCTTTTCAGAACAAATTCTCTCAAACGTATGGCCCATTTCCAAGCTCTCACCTTAACTCAGAACTGCCTTCTAGTTTTTGAATCCCATGACTGAAGAATGTAGCTACTATTTTAATTTATATCAACCTTCCCCAGCCTGCCACTGTCCAGATGTATAGAACTATAAACTCAGCTGATTTGCTGGTAGCAAAGGGCTGATGGCTGGAGGTCATGGGAAATACAGCTCAGTACGTGTGGAAAATGCCCAACTGGGAAGGGCTGTTTTTTAGCTATATACAAGTTAAGGTACAAATAGGAAACAGTACGGCCAGGTTACACTCCTTTCTTTCATCTCCAAGATAATTATGCATCACACTTCTCTGTGTACCTGCCGCTCTGCCATGCTCTAATTTTTATTCTTTATTCTTAATCTAGGAGAGAATTCTTTCATTGTAAGATCTCCTTCCAGGAAATCTTTGGCAGGACTTATATTTAAGTGAATTCTTAAGTGTCATTACAGAGTCCAGTTCAGTTGAAAGCTTTTCCCCTTTTGTTTGCCAAGCAAAGGAGAAATTATCCTCTTTGGCAGCTTGTATGTACCATCTCCCTATATTTACAAACAATTCAAATTGGCTCATTTTCCAGCTTTCATCACACTGTAACATTTCTTCATTTTTCTCTTCTCTTCTATTAGGCTGTCATTAAAATACACCAACCTGGGGAATGGGAAAATCAAGACCCTGGAAATAAGGTAGTTTGGAAGGAATGTCTGTAAAACAAGAGAATCGCGTTTCAAATAAAGTTTATTAAGTTTTCTAACTTTTTCATTTCTTACCACATATATAGGAGGTAGGATAGAAGCTAACTGCTTGCATGGAGAACTGTGAAATGTGTTCCTTAAGCCCTCAGGTGTTTTTTTGTTTTTTAATGTGGGATTTTTTCCCCTGTGCTTCGCAGCAGAGTACTTTTGAAAGTGAAATGATTTTCTGAAGGTGTTCAGGGGACATGGGGTGATAGGTCACCAGTTCAAAGGAAAAAATTCCTGAAGTTTTGCTAGGTCAGCACAGGCCTCTTTCACATGCCAGAGGAGCAATTTTGTTTCTCAGTGCAGGAGTTAGCTTCTATCCGCTTTCTTTGAATCATGTATTATGCATCACTGAGAGGATTTCACATCTCGATAGATGCATTATGAATGAATGTATATTATTAGAACAGTAAAGCAACAAACTCCAGATGGGTATCTGCATTGCCTTACTGTATTCTCTGTCTGTCTGTCTCATTCATTTTGGAAGCAATTAGGAAGTAAACTGATCCTCCTTCAAAAGAGAAACCAATTAAATATCAGCCAGGGATAATTTAGAGTAGTGTTTTTCAACCCTAGAAACTTTAAGATGTCTGGACTTCAACTCCCAGAATTCCCCAGCTGACATGTTTTGCTAGGTTTTAATTTCTTCTTTCCATCTCTTTGGGCTGTCTAAAGCTAATGTTGCTCTATTTTCTCTTGAAATACAGGGAAGATTATGGAGATGTTTCCAGTCTGTCCAAGATTTTTAGATTTTGCCATTTAAATCTTCTATAGACTCTCTTCTCTATCCTGCAGCTCTCCATGCCTCATTTACCCTTTTCACCTACATTATTTCCCAGTATGTGGTGATGGATTATTAGATGGGTCTTTACTGACACATCTGTATTGCTGTATGGCTGGATTATTTCATCTTAGATTGTTCCTGCCTATTGTGTTGGTTTTCATTTATTTACCTGTTGATCGATGGCAGCCAAGTCAGATAGGACAATCAGAAAGAACCACAGCAATCTGATCAAGACATGGAGAACAAGCTACCATGCATAAAAACCCAGCAAATTCTGCTCCCTTGTATCAAAGTACTGGCAATGTTACCTAGTTTGGTAATGAAATGGTTGCAGGAAGAAAACCAAGTTCAGTGAACACCAAAATCTCAACAGTTTAGGGTAAAGGTGGCATGAGCACACAACAGGAGCACTTTAACCACTGAGTGTGAATATGCCAATAGTAGTGTACCTAAGACCATATTGTATTTATTCATTTTTTGGATGATCATTCTGAGGAATGAATTCGTTCACCTGAAGTTGGCAATGCATGTTCTGGATCTTCAACCCGGCCTAAACTAATGGCTTAACAAATCAATTATACAGCACTATAGGGAAAATATAATTTGCTATTGAGCTCAAACTGGAATGGCTGGAAAGCCATTTGTAACAAATAATAAAGAGTTATCTTGGGAATGAGTAAATAGAATAACACTGGCAATGAATTCAAATTAAAAAACTTAAATCTTTTGCCACATGGTTCAGACTACTATTATTAACAGGGCAGTCAATAGACCACAACACTAAGCAATGTTAAAATGCAGTAGTGATATTTTCCACTAGAACAGCCTCTGGCAAACTAGCTAATGAAAGACTTGCAAACAACATAGAATTCAGAAAGTTTGATTTTTTAAAAAATAAACTTTTACTAATAGATAGAAAAAACTTGTTAAACCACAATAAAAATTGTGAGCTGCAAGCAGGCCACACTAAAACATTAATATTGATGGGAACCCCATGTTTATCTTGCAACTACTGCAGAATTTCTCCTCATTAGCCACACTTACCCAAGGTAATTTTTTTCCATGTTTAAATTATTTCTTAAATGATTACATGGGCTTCCAACTCCAATAGACAAATATTCCTAAAGCTAAGAAGTGGGTAAATGTGATAACACTTGAGCTATAAAATGAAATTCATACTTCTAGGAGCGTAAGACACTGCCCTAAAGCAGCACATACTACTTTAGACATTCAGTCCAATGCTATTTCTCTAAATAGCAGTAACTTTCAGGATTTCAGGTTAGGAAATTGGTTTACTATATCTGAGCTGGAAAAATTAATGCTCTGAATAGCTGCCATCTAGTTCTGCAGCTCAGATTTGGTAGCCTTAGACTCGGCTGGAGACTTCTTCCAATGGTCTTCTTCTTGATCCTTTGTACTGGAGATGCTAGGGAGTGGACTCTTGAATCTTGACTGCTTCTGTTATCCCAGACATTGAGAAGACAAAGGGAGATGCTGAGACTGGGGTTGAACTGGCCATTGTATGGAACATGAGCTAGGAAGACAAAAACAAAAAAATGAGAACAGTGAAACCAGTGTCAACATCTTGGTATTCCTGGACAGAGTCCAAAAGCCTGGCAGAGCCCATTACTAATTAATCTCCAAGGTCCCCTTAAGTCTATGGAAGAATATAATTTCCCACACTGCTTTAGTAATCTAATTCTTGATGTACAGGAACACATTCAAAGATATAATCCTGCCACACTCACATGTAAATTTTGTCTTTCAGTGAATTTAGCAATGCTCACCTAGACCTTTTTCTAAGTAATAAAAGCCTGTTCTCCCTCCCCCCAAGAAAATAAGCATCTCTCTTTTTTGGTGTTATTCTCCTCATTCATAAAATGGGCCAAATCCAAATGTCTACAACCTTTCTGTGAGTGTGTATTTAAAGGAGCAAGAAAGAAATCCTTGGAATCTGCTTGTCACTGTCAAACACAATCAGTGGCACTGCTCCAGTGTTTCTCAACCTTGGCAGCTTTAAGATGTGTGGACTTCAACTTCCAGAATTCCCCAGCCAGCATAGTACTAGGCCGTTTGAGACCCTGTACTTCTCCCTTTTGACATCCACATGGTTTACTAGGAAGTAAGCACTTTTTCTCAGAAAAACATTAAAAAACAAAACAAAACAAAACAATGAAACAATACATCAGCTGGCTGTTGGACACGCAGTTTAAAAAATAAGAATGAAAGGTGATCCGGTTGTCATTTCTCTCATCACATGCCACTATCTGGGGGGGTCGTTTGATCCCTTCTTTGAATATATGGCCCTACAGTACCTTTCAGCCCCGAGGTCTATCTGTTGTTGCCCACTTGGGCAGAATGATGTGTTTGTAGCTCCAAATGTCTTGTATGTACCCATATCTAACCCTCCCTTGCAGATGCTTTTGATTCTTCCTCTACAATGATATCAGAATGACTCCTTGTCATGTTTTGCTCCTCTCTAGATTCTTGATGACCAACAAGTTCTATACTGGCTCTGCACAAAACTGGTTCACTTTAGATTTTGTTCATATTCTGCAAGATGACAAGGATCCTGCTATATTTAATGTCTCTACTATTGCTGGTCCTGCAGAGTATTCATTTCATTGCCCCATGGTGGGCACAAACAGCCGGTACCATGTAATGCTAATTCCAGCCAATGATACAGCTAAAAACTGGGAAGTTAACATTTCTGATTTCCAAGTGAGTACCCATTATATTTCAGAAACAATGCTAAGAGCTCTTACTTGCAGTTGGCGTTCCAAAGGGCCGAAATGGAATACCACCTGTGCATTTTCTTCAGGCCTAAGTGAAAGTTAAAAAAAAACCAAACAAAAAACCAAAACAACCATCAATGTCTTGCTCACATTTGGTCCATGGTGGGTTATCCGATAATGCAGGGATGAGAATCTATTCCATACTCAAGGCTGCACTTTTCAAGGCAGGGGGAGGAGGAGCTAAGGGCCACAAAGTAAGAATGCAGGGGTGAGGATTTTGGAAGGGGATGGGATTTGGGAGGCTTTCATTTTTAAACAGTGATATTTGAAGATATATTGTTATGGCCTGGCTGGATATGTCTCTGATGAGGAGAATGGGGAGGAAGTAGAGGCAGGGCCAGTTAGAGACAATGGACTTGGTGTGGATGTTTCCAGTAACAGTGGAGCCAGTTACTCCACTCTGGTCAAGACAGGTTCAGCAAACCCCCAGGGTGCCTTGCCTGTACCCACGGACAGCCTTTCAGACTGTGAGGTCCAGCCAACACCAGAGGGCAGAATTCCATAGACTGGAGAGACTGGCCAAGAAGCAAGCCAAAAGAAGAGCCAATGCTGAGGAATAAATTACCACAGCTATGGATTGGGTGGAGGCTCACCTTGGCTTATTGATTGTCCTCACTCCCTCAGAGAAAACACGGAGAGCAACTTTTCAAGCCTCAGCTCTGTGGTGTTTACCTGGCCATGAACTCTGGATTCCGCTTCACTGTCTCTCTTGTCTTTTCCTTTGGATTTGTCAGTTGCTTATTGGATTCCTGGTCTTAACTTGGGCCAAGGCTTTGGCCATGTTATAAGCTGCTGTCTTTAGATACAGGCAAAAAGGACTCTTTGCTTCTAAGAGTTCTGCCTGAGCTTGTGTATCACTGGGCTGTGTCAGGCATCCAGCCAGCAGGGCCAGCACAGAAAATACAGGGTGTAAATTTCATCTGTCTCCCATCTCAAATCTGATGGAAACTGTAATGTCAGTTTTCAATCATCATGGTTATATGGGACTTCAAAGGCCAGAAGAAGGTGACTTGGAGTCCCATGTATCCCAGCCCCGCAATAAGTGAAATATTATGATGAGTAGCAAATGTAAAGGCAGCATATGAAAGATGAAGTACAATAATTTAAAATGTGTAGTTCCTCTCCCCCCAGTCCCAAAGTACAACTGTAGCTCTAACTAGAATGTCTATCCTCAAGCTCCTGTTAATGCCAGACTAGTTATTTGTGTGCTACATAGCATGCAACTACGTATTTTTCCCATTTAATTGCAAGTGGTGGGAGGCTACATTAAGTTTTACTTGGAATGTATCTCACACGGAGAGAAACTTTTCCTCCCCAGCATACTTGGTTAAAATTGCACATACACACACTTATATGGCTAGGGCCCATACTGCATATTAAAAGTCCTTATTGTATCCATTTCCATTGCTTTTTGGTAATGTCAGAAATCCTACTGGATGGAAGACCACTAGGCTAGGAAATGTTGGGGGGAAATGCTAAAAGAAGGCAATGCATGTCTATTAAATCACCAGGAACCGAGTCTGACTTGAGGATATTTTGATTTCTTTTCCAATTGTAGACATTGTAGGAGGAGACCTGTGTTAGCCTGTGACAGCCAAAAATCTAAAGTTGGTAGGATGTTCTCAGAATAAATTCTATTGATAAGCATAAGCTTTCATGAGTTACAGCTCACTTTTTCAGACCCATGGAGTGACTAAAATGATGTAGGATTTAAATTAGGATAAAGTGGGGAAGGGAAGGCAGGGGAAGGCAGCGTGATTATGTAGATACAGGTTGCATGTGAGACAAATTTCAAGTAACTTATCAATTAAAAATGTAAGATATTAAAAACCCACTGTGATTCTTGAGACCTTCTGAGATCCATACTTAAAGTAGGCATTTTAGAAAAAAGAAACATTAGCTGCACAGTCAGAGATTGCTAAACTATATACATGAAAAGGTTTCGGCTATTTCAGAAGATCTCAGCAAACAAATTACACAATACTGTTTCAGAAATCATGATTTAACTTCAAAATATGTATTTGACAGAGACAGACTAGGATGAATATGAGACCTAGAAGCCTTGTCTAAAGGTTTTGACTGAAAGACACCTGAAAAGAGTGCCGGATTATGTTTTTCTAAACTTGCCCATCAATCAATTGCAGGGAGTTACATCTTTATCTTCTTGTTAGAATATAACTCCTCTCGCCAAAGGGGTGGCAAAGCTTGAGAAGAAAAGTAGCTGAGTGCAGACATCAAAAGAGGCATTGTTAAAGCCAGACCAGAGATGTTAAGGTAATGGAGCTTCCATACTGAGTAGGAGTCAAAACAACCCAGACAGATTTTTGTTGCTGTTGCTGGCAAGATTACTAGTGCAGCAATATCTGTAAATGCAGCCCACTCAGTCTTCTTTAGATAAAGTGCTTACTAACATCAAAGCCTTTAATATGTTTCAGGCACTTTTGACTTCAAGAACAGCATCTAGTATGTCTTATTTCATCCCTATTCACTGGTGTGGGTGAACTAAGATGGTTCAGATGACCTTTCCTTTTTTCACTGGGATCATACTCTTTCTTTGGTGAGAGACTGTCTGTGTATGTGTGTGTGTATGTTTGTGTGGTGGGTGGGTGTGTGTGTGAGAGAGAGAGAGAGAGAGAAATTCTATTTGCAGTTTTTGCTGAATGTTTGAGGAGAAGCTAACCAATGAACTCCAGCTGATGTTCCCTCCATGCCTAAATGCATAGACTTCTCCAAAATTGCAATCCTGTTTAGTTTCAGTGCAAGAGCAACAACAACAAAACATGCCACATAATGACAGTAAGGTTGTCAAGCTACTTAAAAATAAGCATCCTATCTTATTTTGAAAAGTACAAAATCCATACAGAAACTAGGGATGAAAACAGAAATGAGTATTATGACTGGAACACTTAAATATTTCCTGGTTTCCTAATTCCTGGACCACATAATTCTGCAGCAACCCTCTATAATCTTTACAGAAGAACTTATATATTTCAGTGATCAGTTTATGTGGGTTTTGCAATTCTAGGCCAGATTCAGACGAGAAATGTACAACCTTAAAACAGGTAAATTGTTTTCTTTGTGCAATACAGTGATAGAATTCTTAGTTTTAAGCAGGATTATAAGGGGTTGAGATGACTCTGGCTCTCTTGTGAATTACAATTCCCATTATTGCTAAAGCTGATAGAGTAGTGTTTAGCACCACTGAAAGGGTCAAAGTGGATCCATTTTTGCCATTTCTAAATACAGGAATAGGGGACAAAAATGCACCTTCTTAGGGAGAGTATTCCCGAATTTAGGAGAAGCCATATAACACAGGAGAAGACCCTCTCCTATGTAAAGGGTAGCTGAGCTTCTGACAGTAGTGACATCTATTGATATAAGTAGTTGGGCAGATTTATACCAGCAGAGGTGGTCCTTCAAACAGTCATATCTTAAGCAGTTTAACATTTTAAAGATAAACATCAAGACCTTAAATCAAGCCTGGTAGCCAGTGCAGCTCTTTCAGAACAAATATCTATGATCCCTATATCTTGTAATAGTCAGCAGCCTAATGACTACGTATTTTCATTGATCCCCAACTTCAGTTTCCAGACACCTGTCAAGCTGTAGTAGTCAAGAGGATTTATAACCAAGACACAGATAAAAAGGAGCTCAGGAAAGGTTGCATGGTGCATTAGCCATAATTCTGAAAAAGTGTACCTTACATAGGCAACATCTGCATCCAGGGATCAAGGAACACTCCCAAATAGCTAATGTGCTCTTTCTGGGTGAGTGCAATCCCATCCAAATCAAGTTTCTATTCCCAACTCCAATTATCTTCTCAGTAACAGCGCCTCTATCTTCCTCATCCTGCCTGTTACTGAGATTAAGCAACATTCAAGGGTACTGACTTTTGAGTCAGATGGAAAGAAGCAATAGAACTGGCTGTCATAGCACACTAATGGTATTTCATCCATAGGTCCAAATTGTCTTCCCCAAGTTTCACATAGATGCTAGTCAGCACAGGTGATAAAATAGAATCCTATGGGACACCATAAGATATTGACCTACATGTTGAATAATAGACTCTCCAGCACTTGTTTCTGGACACATCCCAGTAGGAAGGGCTGAAACTACTGCAAAACTGTGCCACCAAGGCCCAACTCTAACAGATGGCCTAGAAATATATCAATGGTATCAAAAGCTCCAAGTGTCATGAGTAAGGATGGCGAGCAGGGGGCTCCCATCCAGACTGTTAAGTGCATGCGTAGCACTGAGGAATTAGGTAGCCATTCAAAGAGACACAGATCAGAACCGCCTTAACCTTTGGGGTTTATATGGCTGGGGTTTTCCCACGCTTCTTCAGTTTGTTAGGAATTCTGTTATGTACAAGCAATAAACATTAGAGACCAGTTCCTTGTCTCAGCGTGTTTCCTGGCAGTTAGGACACCAAGAGACCCAAGAGATTGCGTAGGGTTGCTCTCCCCATCTAGTTTCCAATGTAGATCAACCACTCAAGGAAAATCAATTATTTCCTTTAACCAAGGGGACAGTCCCACCTGGCTGATTTTATCAGGCAGGAATGGTAAGGATCAAGCAAGGAAATTCTTACGTCTCCGCATACACACCCATACACATACACTGCCTGAAGGACCTTGCAAACTTCTCGAGTCAGGAGACGTGTGCATTTATAGTCCAGTCTCAAAAATTCTAGTTCTGGGAAAGATGATTGACTTCAGATGCATCTGCGTATTACTGATTAACTGGGCATGTTTCACTTAATTATATCTCATCCTGACTAATGGAATGTGTTTTATGTGGGGAATTACTGTGACTTAAGTTCTTGCATCAGGGATCCAAACACTTAATGGCAACATGCCATCATTGTGGGGTAATCTAGGCTGCTAACCAGTGCAAGATACAAGGAAGTTAGATGATACAAGGAATGAAAGAGCTGTGCTGGTTGAGTATTTACTATATACAATTTAAAATGTTGATGTTATCCCTGAAAACCCTAAACATTGTAGAGCCCTACAGAGGGATTCTGTCCCCTGCTAAGAATCTGCTTGGGAACGAAGACCTGTAGAAACAGCCCTTCCGATAATTTCCCACCATCAGAGGCTCACCTATCTAACATGTGAGAGAGAGCCCTCTCCTACCTCACTTTCAGGTTGTGTTTGGAAGAACAGCAAAAGCACCCATCTTTTAACTAATTCATTTTAATATTTTCACTTTTTAAAACTTCCAATTCTGCATTTCAATTTTTAATTTTTTTAGCTGCTTTGAGACCTCCGTTAAATAGAAAGGGGGATATAAATCAAATACATAAATACAGAATAGGCTTGTAGTACTCACAACAACCGTTTGGGGAACTTGCAACTGAACAAACATAATAAAGATTGTATTGTTACAACTGTCTATTTTCCTACACACAGAAATGAACACACATTTCAGATGCCTTTCATGTGATGCACATAAAATTCCACTGGGTTAGGATTGGGAGAATATTTCGTTTGTGAAATATAAAGATAGCCAAGTTCTCTTGTTAAGGAAAACACCATTATATTGGTTATATGACCCTGGATGCCAGTTGCTGGGTAACATTAGCAAGAGATACGAAGGCAGGCATGTCCTGTTTGTGAGATTCTCATAAACATCTGATTGGCCAATCATGAACAAGAATGTTCATCTAGTCAGGCCTTCAGTTTTTGTCCTTAATCTATAAAAGCCAACTGGCAAAAGAATATGTATGTATGTACGTATGTATGTATGTACATACGTACTATGGATACGCAATCATTGTTCTATTTTATTAGCAAGAGGTTCTTAAGGAATTTCTCTTTTGTTAACACTGTAACTGTGGTTTTGTTCCCTCACTATGGCTGTTAGATGTTAGGGTTTATTGCATTGTCTTGTGAATTAAGAGCATCTCAGTTACCAGATGTGAGGTTACCAGTTGTGAATACTGATCTTAGTCAGAATTATAATTTTAAGTACTCACATTGATATTATCATGTTCAGACATGGTTACAACTGTTCATAGCACCATGTTCAGATTTTGATTTGATGCAATGAGAGATTCTGATGGGTGTGACTGAAATTTCCAAAAAATGTAGCAACACAGGATATGCAGCAAATTCCATCACATGGTTTCTAAATCATACTGTATGTAAAATAAGCTTTTTCTAAAGGACCTTAGCATCATGATTACTGTAAAGAAGGTAGGCAATTGGAGGGACAGGGGCTGCCTGGCCCCACAGCTGCTACAAAAGTTAGGAGTTCCTACAAATGTTATCATGAATTGTAATTCTTCATCAGACAGGAGAATATGTTCAATAAATGGGAAATAATTGTAATAAATGAAAAAATAATTGTATTAATTTTGTTTCTTTAATTTATGTTTAATTACATTCAAATTTAATCAAATTTAATTTTGACTTCACCTCCTTCTTTGGAATGTGACCTTTGTTCAGTTAATGTTGTGCACCCTGATCCTAATGGCCCAGATTGTGGGAAAGGAATCCTAAGAACATTCCCTGCTAAAGAACATTCTTTCTGCCTGAATCCACAAATGGTTAACACAAATGCCTTATTTTTATATTGCCCCATATTTCAGGAAGAAAATACATTTTCTTCAGTTTGAGGGATGTTGTAACTCCATAGCAGACCTCTCACTTTGTGTCATATAAGATTAAGCACCTGGTTCTTGCAGAGAACCATTCTTTTAAAATTTGCAGAGCACAGTTTATAAAGCATTTTGAACTATAGTTTTGATCTTGTATAAGGCTTCAGCAACGTCTTGGACCCATAGAACTGGCTTAACAGTGCCAAAATGAGAAAGTTAATGGATCCTATCTTACGAATTTCCAATTGTTATATAATGGTCCATTGAACTTTTTCTATGGTTAAATAAACTTTCCAGACGTGTAGTTAGTCAACATGCAACATGTTGAATCAGATATTTTGATGGTTCATTTTTCTTCTTCTTTTGCAGATTCAAGCTTTCAATATTGAAAACAACTTGTTTTCCTATGCGAGTGACTGTACATCATTTTTCACACCTGGAATTTGGATGGGTTTGGTCACCTCCCTAATTTTATTATTGATCCTTACCTATGGAATTCACATGATTATCAATATCACCACAAACAGTAGATTTGATGACCCCAAAGGTCCAGCTCTTTCAGTCCCTCAAACAGAGTAACCACAAAAGTATAGTTTGGAAGACTGCAACTTCCCTATCATTGGCTGTGCTACTTAGGGCTGATGAGCTGAATTGAGCTGGGTTGACCTCCAAAGTTTCTGCAGGTATCAGATGGCTTATACTTGGTGTAGGAGGGATCACATGCAAAGAATTAAAAAATATAAGTTGCTTTGAACGTTGTGGTTTTTTGTTTTTTTTTAAAAAAGAGACAATGCAGTAATACTTCTGCCAGCTTTCACTTTCCCCTTAATGACTACCTAATGAAAGTCCTGAGGCAAATCTGAAATTACTTACAGTTGTTGCCAATCATTAAGGAAACCAGTATCTAGTGCCAGCTTTATAAATGGAAATTTAAAAAGCTATTGTGCAAGTATTTAAGAAATGATTTGTTAAGAAAAGTCTTATTAAGAAAATGCACATTGAGTTTAAAAATCCATCCTAAGCATGTTTTAATAGAAAAGTAGGATATACGTTGTAAAAATATTAAATACTTTCTTATATCTTCTTAAATATAACGTTCATTTCTAATGTTGTAATCAGGTGAAACAGAGGAAATACTACCAATTTCTTTTCTTTCTTTTTCTTTCTTTTTTTTAGAAATACTGGATATTAAAGCTCTTGTTATGCACATGTATTTCTAACTGCAGATTCCAGGGTTGCTTTTTCTAATCATCTTACTGGAGTGTTTTGCAGCCCCAGTAATGAAATGAATTTGAGGCACAGTCATATGGAAGCCGCACATTTAGTAATGCTGAAAAAAATGAGGCTAATTGGGCAACTTAATAATTATCTTTTTCATTTCCTATTTTTTATTCAGACATGGTGCCACCATAAATGGGGTTTAAAATGATGACCATTAGATGGCAGCAGAAAGAGAACTCTTCTTGCTGCCATATAGTGATTGATCAGATTTTTGCAGCCCAGATATATTAGTCTTGTTCAGACAAGGCACATGATCATATTCACCAACACCCTCAGGCTTTTAGACTTGCATCTCGATTTTACTTTAGTTTTACATACATTCACTTTCTCATTTCTTCCAGAAATTGCCGAAAGAGAATATCATGATAATTTAAAACCACCATTAAGCTAAACTCATGGATAAGATATTTCCTTCTGTGGGCTGAGATACCTTTTGCACAGGGTAAATATTCAGCACATTCGTCTTTCAAAACAGAGACATTTGCAGTGGGAGGTAAAAAATAAAGTCAAGACATCATTGTTTCAGAACTTTGTTCAGGAGCCTTGAGACCCCTTTATTAATGAACAATTATGCTTAATGAATTAAAGGTGTGATCAGAGCTGTCAACAAATGAAATAGATTGCCTCGTAAAATGATATATTCCCCTTCACTGGAGGTCTTCAAACAGAGGTTAGATGGCCATCTATCCAAAATGCTTTAGCCAATTCCACAGTGAGCAACGAGTTGGACAAGATGACATCTGAAGTTCCTTCCAACACTACGGTTCTCTGAACCTCTCACCAATAAGCAGGCAATTCAGATTGAAAGATGCCTAGACATAGCATGCCGTGTCCTAGTTTCACTGAACATCTCAACACAATTCCTTCACGTGTGTATCTTTGGCTAGCCAGGAGGCTCTAACTTTGTGCTGCCTCTATAAAGTGACTATTTGTGTCCTCCTTCCAGTCAGAGAAAGCCCTTTTCTGACTGAAGACAAAATTTCACTCACTTCCAATAAACTGTATGAACTCTACATATTGCATCCATTTCCTCTGTGTGCACATCAGAATATTTATTTTCATGTTTCTATTTCATCAGACTTGAGGGTGTGTGGGGGAATGCTGGATGGTATCACTTTGACTTAGTCTGAATAGCCACATGTTCTTTACTCACCCCACTGTCAATTAATATTCCATGCCATATATTAATTTGCATTGGATTGCTTTATTAGTTAGGCATACTGGCAAGCTGACGCAGCCAGCATCCTATTTTATTTTACAGGAAAATTATAATCTACTATGACACTGTAGGTAAAGGTAAAGGTTTCCCTTGACGTAAAGTCCAGTCGAATCCGACTCTAGGGGGCGGTGCTCATCTCCGTTTCTAAGCCTTGGAGCCGGCGTTGTCATAGACACTTCCGGGTCATGTGGCCAGCATGACGACTCGGAACGCCGTTACCTTCCCGCCGAAGCGGTACCTATTGATCTACTCACATTTGCATGTTTTCGAACTGCTAGGTGAGCAGGAGCTGGGACGAGCAACGGGAGCTCACCCCGCCGCGCGGTTTCGAACCGCCGACCTTCCGATCGACAGCTCAGCGGTTTAACCCGCAGCGCCACCGCGTCCCTGCCACTATGACACTGTAGTATCTATTTATTTCCTGTGTAGAAGCCCTTCAAGCAATGTTTTGAATCAGAGCAAAATGGCTTTCCACGGATGCTTCGCAATTCTCACAGAGTAAACAGAGGGGAACATAGGAGATGGCATATCTCAGAAATTAATGTGCCAGCTGCTGGCTCTCCTAATAAGACCCTGCCCAATAAGAGAACAAAGTTGAAAGTTGTCATTAAGGTATCATCCTCAGGTGGTCTTGGAGGTGGAAATCAATGACATTGACTGTTCAGCACCTATTATGACCTACTGACCACAAGAGAGAAATGAGGTCTACATAAAGAGTTGTCTATCACTCTGCCTGCACTTTGTCTTTGTCAGCCCATCAAGTTAGTCCAGACAAGAAGTACAAACCATGAATACTAACACTACCTTTATTGTAAGGTTATAGTAACAGAATCTTGAAAGTCTGAAAGCACTTCTCTCCTCCTCTACTTTACTTTCCAGGAAACTAGGGAGGGTCCCTTCTGAGACACTTTGCAGGTCCCCTTTCCTTCTTTGGATTGAGATCCCTTTTGCATGATGGTTGTCTAGTCTGCGGCTCTCCCTCCTGACTCCCAAGGTGATTCCCACTTACCATTACAAACTTAGAGGTTGCTTATCTGAGGTCACTTCCTTCTGCCTTCCTTCCCATCCACAATGAGCACATGCCCTTAGATGCTCCTCTTAGCAAGATATATTATCTAGGCACTAAGCATGCATTCCCTGTAAATAAAGCTCCTTAACCTCTGACTGATATAAAAGTACTTCACTAATCATTGCTCAGACTAGATTTCCACTTTTGGGAACACCCACATGCTGCCCACATAGAAGGCTTCAACCTCCACCAGTTACAAGAAGAAATAATCACCTTGGGATATGCATCCCTAGGACATGTTGGTGTCACAGTTTTTCATACAGTATCCCAGGTGTCAATATCCCATTTATATACAATAAACCCTTCTTTTTTGTCATTT
Organism: Candoia aspera; assembly: GCF_035149785.1. Lineage (NCBI taxonomy): Eukaryota > Metazoa > Chordata > Lepidosauria > Squamata > Candoiidae > Candoia > Candoia aspera. The sequence continues at coordinate 59,295,994 of NC_086159.1, read as the reverse complement.
GTAGCTTTCCCTAAAACAGGAATTCTAGGCAAAACGTTCTCTAAGGTAGATTGTATTAGAGCAATGTTTCTCAACCTCAGCAACTTTAAGATGTGTGGACTTCAACTCCCAGAATTCCTCAGCCAGCCAAAGTTGCTGAGGTTGAGAAACACTGTATTAGAGGAAGAACTAAAAGGAGGGCAAATAAGGAAGGACCAAAGAGAAGAAGGAAAGGCAAGATGGCTTCAAGGAGAGGCCAGGTGTTTTAGCGGAAGCACACACAACCAAGGGCTGACAGTTCTCCCAACCTATAGGGAAGCAAGCAAGCAAGTGCTTAATTTCAATACCAGAGTGAAAAGAAGTCTACCCTTGGCCTCCTCTTCCTGAAACTTTAACTCAGTGTGCTTCTTCTGGGGTAAATCACCTTCCTGTAATTTCTCTGTTATCCTTAGTTCCCTTTCCACAGGATTACGTCAGCCTTGGAGAGGACTTCAAGGGGCAGCAGGGATAGGGAAGCGTATTGGATTATATGGGTCAAACAATACGACACTGCTTACCAAGCAGAACCAACAGACATCTGCAGAAATGTTAAGAAGAAGAAGACGCTTACTCAGCAACCAGGGTCAGAATAGTTTTTGCCTTGGCATACAATGCATACTTGCTGAGATGAACAACAGGAGGTAATATATAACAAAATACATCCAGAATAACTAACAGTTGAATGTATATGAGACAAAGGGTAAGGCATTGTTGCATTTTACTGGAATTTTGGAAGTGTTAACACCATCGTAGGTAAGATGAAGGTTACTGAATAGTAGTATGATTGTTATACAACAGTGTAACCTAGTAATGCTTAATAATAAGTGACCCAAGTATTTAGGGCCAAACACCAGGTTATTAGGAAATCTTGTCGTGAGAAATGTAATCAGTGTTGTTTCGCTCTGTTTTTGATCTTCTGTTCTCCTAAGAACCTTGGAGAGTCTGGGGGGAGTAGGATGGGGATAACCCTATTGATAGTCTTCTCTTGTTATTGGGTCCTGGAGTGTATGGTATTGTCATTATGTTTTAGCTTGGAGAAAACCTATAAGCATCATTGCTTTGACTTGTGCAGGTAATGTAATGGCTTAACCGTAGTGTACTAATTTAATAAAATGTCTTGTTTTATTTCTGATTCTGCCATTTCATACAGAGGTTTATAGCTGGAGTGCAGAGTTTATGGTATGACAGCCTGAACAATTGTAGCTGTTGAACTTGGTAAGCTGAAGTTAGGCTATCTCTTCCCGAAATATCTGGCCCAGAGTGCCAGAAACTAGACTGGGTGAAACTATGTTCAAGCAGGGATGGGCAGGATCACCTCCTCTGCATATTTCACCTGGCCTGGTAATTACTTCTCTTCTCATGCAAGTCTTTCCTGCCAACTTGGACAGGGCAAAAAAAAAAAAAAAAAGGCAGATTGGAAAGTCTGGCCTACTCCTTAAAGATCTGGCTCTTTTCTGAAAAAGTTTCAAGTGGGAAGCAAATGGACCTTAAGACTTACAGAGCTTTGTATACAAGAAACTGCCTGAACAAAAAGCAGGTATTCCAACATTCCACAAAATTTTCCCTCCCCAGACACAAGCTGCATGCCAGAAAAATCATTAGGGGAATGTTCTGCTAGCATCTAAGGAACTGCATGAGAAATCGCCAGTTAAAGGATTCGGCTTTCTAGGATACTGGAAAAGCTTGTTAGAGTTTAAGAGTTGTGGACAAATTATTATTTTTTCTTTATTTGTAGTTACAATATGCATTCTTAGCATCATTAAAGAATAAATAAATTCATAATGTTAATTGCATTTCTTTTGTTAGTTAATATGTAGCATAATGTATTCTCTTAGTAATGTTCTTTACCACCTCTTTGTTCCTCCACTTTGTTCCAGAGTTGCCCTATTCTATCAGATTAATCCCAAAGAGACATTGCCAGCTATAAACAGTACCATCTCCCACCCACAATCTTTTGAAAGACAAGCACTGAATGGGAAGGAAACCACCCTTTTAAAGTCGCCCTCCTTTCCATCAGCAGGTGGCACTCAAATAACGGTTCTTGGCCTAACTGATGTTGTTGATTCATCGGAATCTCCTTCCCCTGACCTTTGAGATACATGCTGAGAAAAAGTATAGTAAAAGTGGGCACCTAGAAAATTAAAGAATAAGTTATTGACCTCTCCATTTGTTTTAAGGATTGATCTCAAAGAAGGGTAGGGACTCTTCTCCAGTCTGAATAGTGAGGCAGTAAAACCATTGCAGAAATAATGCAGCCATGAGGTATCTTCTCCCATCTTCCCTGCAAGAGATGGAGTTGGATGAAGAGAAGCCATTAGCTGTCCACAGTATTCAAGATTCAGAACTCAACTTGTAGTTGGATACAAAAAAAAATGGTAGTGGATCCCATGCATAGTTTGAGCTAATCTGAGTGATCACTCATAATTTGATAAAACTAATTTGATCCTTGGGTTTTAAGGGAAGTTAGAGGGAGACAGAACTTTCCAAACCCTTTTAGAGGAAACAGCAATATAATCCATGGAACACAAATTAAGACTCCCATTGCAATCAGTGAGATAAAAATCTTGGTTTATTTAGCATTATTTTTACTGTATTCACTGAGCTCATTCCCAAATAAGCAAATATACAATTATAATTTTCAGTGTGGCTCTTAGCATTATGTGTGTGTGTGTGTGTGTGTGTGTGTGTGTGTCCTCAGAACTAGTACAATAAAACATCAAAAAATGCATTGCCTGCGGGTTCACAGGCGAGTCACAATACCCGTTCCCCCCATGTTTGGGTATGTCTCTCAATGCTTCTTCTAACATTGTTCCGAAATTGCAAATGTTTAATATGACAGGAGGATGAAAGAGGAAACATTCCAACCACAATTTTACTCTGTGGTCACCTGTTGTATAACATAAATACAGAAAAAAAACGTTCTTGATCAACAAAGCCTGGGACAGGCATGCTATATATATATATAGCATAAAAACTACTGTGAACAATAAAAAGAAATCTTAGGAATTCAAAACTGCCAGGAGCTAAATAAACATCAGGAAACAAACAAGAGGAAAAAATTACAACCATAAAAAAAAACTAAAATTGTTGAAAATGGAAAACATCACTCTATGAAAGAGCACGGCCGTGTTAAAGAAAAGACAAACCCAAACCCTAAAATTTAATTGTATGTCTGTGTGTGTTTTCTCATAACTGGGAACAAAGTCAGAGAAATACAGAATCAGTGGAGCTGAATGTTTACCTCCTAGATCCTGATGTTTTTCTTCATATTGCTCAGCATCAAGAGATCCAGGTCATACTTTTCTTTCTGTCATTATTCTTGGTCATTCTAGATTTCTTGATTTGTTGAAAATTAATGTCGAACATATCAAAGATTATCTCAAACACTAGTTTAAGTGTTCTTAAGACTTCTGAATTATTTTTTATGTTATGTTTAAAATAGGGGAGGAGGAGGGGAAGGGGGAGGAATTGTGTGAATGTCTTTGTATGTGTGTGCCATTTGCCCTCAGATCAGCAGCCTCAGTAGTCATAGAGTGAGGATGGGGTCTACTTAAATTTTAAAAATCAGATTGTTTAGTTTCTATATCTTACAAAGTTTGGTACAGAAACAACTGACTTTATATGATGCAAGGGATTCCTGCTGTGCCTCCCAGATGTTTATTACAGTAAAAAAAAATATAAGGGGCTGGCAGATGCCTTGGAGATCATCTGGTCCAATGCCCTTCCCAGTGCAGGAGACCTTTGACTATGGTTGACACATATTTCCTTTCTGGATTTTGGTGGTGTCATCGTGGTTAGGACAAGTTGTACTGAGACTGAACTCAGTAATGGGTTGATAAATTTACGGTATCAAAAGTAAAGAAAAAGATATTGTACTTCAGCCCTTATTATCACTATTCAACTTTGCCAATACATAGTTATGTCCAACGTTTCTTGGGTATGATATGGTGAGAGGTGATTTGGGGCAAAAGGACAATTCTCAGTCTGTGGATGATACAGCTAGACAATTGTGTCACTAAATGCTAGATATTCCAGTGAATGTATTATCTATTTTGTGTGGAATGCCACTGGCATTTCCTGTTCTTGCCTGGTTTTCTTGAACATACAAAATGCTGAAATGTTTTTGTCCTGGAATGAACATTTGCATATGTATTATGTAATTAATCAATACTTCTAGAGCCAAAGTCTGAACAATTATTGTTTGAAAAGCGATAAGCCTACACAATCTAAAAAAAATAAGAAAAGGAATTTAAAAAAAATAAGTAAAAGTGAAGGAGTGGAAGGCATTAGACATTAAGAAAATTGGGACAGTTTAAATAGCTGAAGAAAGATAAATGCATGTATATCAGAAGACCATTGAAGAAAAGATGGATAAAGAGAAAGAAATGTGAAACAGAAGTAACAAACACATCTGGGGACAGATTCAAAAAATGGCAGCCACAATCATGCAATAAATGGTTTGATACATTACCTATGGAGAGACAGAATTTCAATCATGTGATCATGGCCACTATCTTGCCTTTTTTGACCCATTTTCTGGATGCCTCCAGAAGTAACCTAAGAGGAAAGTACTGGCAAACTAAAGGCAGCAGTATAACTATGAAGAAGTAAAAGATGGGTCACCATTTAAACAGTAAAAGGTAATGGATTGAACTACTGTAGATGTGATGCCATGGACAATAGTAAACAAAGGACAAATGAATGTCTAACAGGAGATGGGAAAAAAGTAGGAACTGTGGGTAGAAGATGAAGTGGAAGAAAAGGCTTAAATACTTTTACTGTAATTGTGAAGTACTAGCTTCTTCATTGAACCCAGTTTCCTGACAACACGTGACATTTATCTGTGACTAGAAAAGCAGTTATTATGTACGTTAAAGGAAATGATTTATTGGGATTTCCTTCAGAAAAATATGCCTTTAATTGGCCATTCTTTTACATGGATGACCCTTAGCCACAGGGGAGCCACGTGGGTCCTAATGAGGTCAGGATAATGATCAAACAACCCAACCAAATGAATTTAAGTCAGTCTGACTAACAGAGTTGGAGACCTACATATTCTGTCTCACTTAAACTATTTTCGATGCTTCAAAAAGTGGGGAAGCTACAATTGGTTACTGAATGAAGCAGTATGATATTTTGGAAAGTGTTGACCCCTGCTAAGGAAAAGAAAGGCATATCTGTTCCATTTTAGGCAACAATATGTCTTGGCTAATACTGGCTTGCACTAACATCCACTAATGATTGGATGATTGAGGTTTTGCTTCTGTTCAGACAGAACAACAGTGTTTTAGCAACTTTATCACTGAGGGCCCTTTAGGATCAAATTAATCCTTAAGAGTTAAACAAAGCATTCAAATTTATTTGCATACCTGGGCCAAAAATCTTTCAGTATTACTTTTTGTCCAAAACATTTAATTTACAATGGCAAGAGTACATTGAAAAGTATCTGTTATGAAATCTGAAGCAAGAGTTCCTTGTTCAGAGAAGTGGGGATTTTGAAGCAGGAAAGAATAAGGGGTGGATTCCTCTTGCCTGTTTTGTCATTGCCACACCTTTCAATATACACATCTAGAAGTATATCTGCCTTTAATTTCTCTTCCTACACGATGGATCATTACCTTAAAGACTGACGAAACTGGAAGGCCTGTCCTTTGATCTACTATTAGCTGGAGCTCTTTCCATGATAAATTCAGCTCCCATCTGGGTTGTCCTCCTCATTTGCCAGGAGACTGGATTGACTGTCCTCTTTGAACACACTTTTCTGACTCTTGTAAATTGGACCTACTCTTTTGCAGCTGCTGGTATGTTCCTGAACATTTTTTTTCTTCTAAGTAGCTTTAACAATCTGGGCTTCAATACTTTCTTGGTAATAGTCTTTTATTAGTTTTATAAGATAGTTGGTTTTTCTTTATATACTTTCTGCAAAATAATTGTTAAGTGGCAACATGGGAACCGAGAAAAGTTCAGCTAATATAAGGAGAGTGCAGCTGTTTAATACAAATGTATTCAATATCTTTTGCATGATCTCTCTGGGAAATTTAAACTGGTATCACTGCCCTTTCAGCCTGAGCATGAAGAACATGCTTATACTAGAGAAAGAAAGACCTTCCCCTCCACTTCTTTAAATTCCTACCATCTAATTCTGAACAACAGTAATCTAGGTGGAGAAAGAGCAAAGTAGGTTTGTGAGTAATAGTGAAACTTTGTCTTATACCTTAAAGCTTCCTAAAGTGGAAATGGCTGCATCTCATATTCTGTATTTCTAACTTGGAAAGCTGGGCAGATATTATTTACAAAGGGCATTTTCTTCTTTGGCATTGCTCATGAAATCCTGCAGAGTCCTGCTCAATCATGGATCAAAGAGATACCATAGCATCTGGTAGACAAGTAAGGAAACCAACCTGCAATCTCATTAAATTAAGTTCAAAGGTAGTTCAAATGGAGGCATCACCATTTATATTTTTCCTCACATGGTTCTGTAAAAATTTAACTCCATTAGATGAAGTTATCATGGTACAGTTTACTTTGGAATAATCCCATTAATTTCTGAGGAACGGTTGAGTTGACAAACTCAAAGAATTATATTCTGCGCTACCACATTCGGATCAGCCCTAACTATATTGCAACTTCCTTTAGTAGACTGAACTCTACTTCTGAAGGGAGCACAGCCATTCCTCAACTCATCTATTTCTTAACAACAGATTTTTAAAAAGAAACTGGTGCTGAACAGTATTTCATGAGGATGTGTTGATTTGGGATCTAATGGAAGCAGCAAATTCAGGAACTTGTTCTCCTAAAAAAGAGAAACATGAGGCATGACATAAAGGAAGCAGATAAAGGATGTAGGAGGGGAAAGAAGTCAATAGTAGCTTCCCGTTGGTTAAGGATTTGTTGACATTATGACATCAAAATTTCTACAGATAATACCTTTAAATACCTAATTTCCCATGTTCTCCTATTGCAGCTGAGCTCTATTGTATACCTTTCTAAGCCAGATTTACCATAGCAGTATCTCTCCTCTGATGTATGCAAGACAGTTAATTTTGTAAAATGGTGCCTGTCAGACATCTGGCATGCAGCATGCAAAACAATTATTGGGAGATGCAAGGCAGGAGGATTGCTAGTGGGCCCACCAAGATGTTCCTCAAAGGTGAAGAATGAGGTGGCACCACTCCTCCCCCACTCAGTTTCTTACTGTTTTCTTATTGAACTAGGACATAACTCCAGCTAGTTTTTATTGTTCTAAATCACAAAACACTGAAGGTATATTTGCAGATGATCAATCATGGTATAGCATACACATTTGCTCATTTATTCCTTCTTTAATTACACTATACTTTGCTTTTGGATAACTCAAGACAGCACATGTCAAGGATGATCAAAAGCTACTGTAATCCTTTAAACAAGATTACAGAAAAGTCAGTTGCTTCATTAATATCAATAGTCACCGAAAAACAAGCATGCTCATCTTCTGCATAGGAAGGTGTTTTTTTTTCTTCTAAAAAGAATGAAAACACTATTTTTTCCCCTTCTAGGGTATGTTGTAAAAATGACTTGTAAGAAGTGCTTCAGATCTTACATGAGTGCAGACCCTCTGCTAATAAAGAATCTTAATTGTTTTTCAGGCTTCCATGCAAGCCTGAAAAGAGGTGCTGCTGCTGCCACCTTATCACATTAATATTAATGCAGTTCTTCTAACTACTCAAAACTATCCACAGAAATTAACCTTTTGTTTATCTATGTTACCTTCCCAAAATGTGGTTTGAGGAACTTTGGCAAAGAATGTGTTAATCCATGCCCTATTAAGTGAAATAGAAAATGACCAAGCTGTCTGTGTTAAAAAGTGTTGTGTGCTTTCTTTATTCTCTTCTTGGGATTTCAGAGACCCCTCGTAAATAATTGTCAGGCTCCTTTAAAGATGGGAAAGAGGGTCAAATTATGGGAAATCTTCATTAAAATCTCAAGATGTGAAGTATCAAAAGGTCACAACAGTGCTTAGTTCTATTTTCTTGAACTTCAGATTATCTGTCAAAATCCAAGTGAGCTATAATCAAGAGACGATGTCTGGTAACATCCTAAGATGATAGATGAATCAGAAAAATAATTTGGTTTTCAGCTACATGAAGACTGTTGCTGTGAGTAGATTGCAGAATTGGAGATGATGTTGAACTGTCATAATCAGCAACAAATAGCACCAAAGGAGCTTGAAATAACCCATCAGAGCAAATCTGTAACATGAGAGGTCATAGCAGTTAAAGCTGTATTATTATTTCAGGCAGAGGAACCTTGCTCTAAGTTGCATTTGATCATTTTTCTTAAAGAACATGTCAGAAAACCTTATGTATTCAGTGACACATCATAATATCTAGCTAATGATTTAATCATTTCTTAAGTGAGAATTTCTGTCCCAGAAGACTGAAGAGAGTTACAATGCAAAGCAAGCTGAATATTTCAGGAGATAAACTGATCTATTTCAGCCTTTAGCAGTATTTATAATCTACAAGTATGTGTAGATTATAGCTCCTATTATTCCCATCCAGCACAGCAGTCATGATGAATGGAAATTATGGAAATTCCAGTCCAACAGATTCCTCACTGTCAGTGTGGCTATTCATGGCTTGGGTGGGCCCCTACTCTGTTAGAACCAGGAAGAGCAAGAAAAGATAGACAGAGTCTTCATAGCAGAATATCTGTGGTGACCAGACAATGGGGAGAGATGACACTTTATTGCCACCATCATCTCTTTAGACAGAAATACGAGACTTCTCTAATAGTCTTCTTTTCTGTCACTTAATTAGCAAAGGCTCACTCTTTCTACAGATCTGCCAAACTATGATGTCACTACTTTTTCTCATGTTGGCGCCAAAGTATTGAAACAAGCAAGTTAGGTAGATTCCTCAGAGAAGAGAAAATACAAAAGACAGGGGTTTGGGAATGTTCAGCAGGAGAATGCACAGAGGCAAGGTCCGCCAGAAGATGTGTTGTGGTCTGGGATGTAGGAGATTATTGTAGAAGAGTGATTCTATTTTTCAAACTTACTAGTGACGCCACAAGTTTTTTAATACAAAAATACCAACATTTATTTTCAAAATCTTACTGTTGTACTAGTCAAAATATACTTGCAATACCCTATCAATGGAACTCAAAGCCAGGATGGACCATAAAGTGAGGGATGTTAGAGTTGTAAATTCCTTATTTGTTTTTTTTTTGATAGGCATACAGTATCTCTGGGAAGGGATAGAAAAGTTGTTAAAAAAATACTACACAGGCAGCCCAGGTACTTAAGAGCATTGTTTTATCTGTATAAAATATCTTAGGAAACTGCATATTGGTAAAGATGTTGATATTTTGGTTATGTGTTTATTACTATCTCTTAAATTTGAGACACAAACTATTAAGTAAATATAAATTAAGAAGAAAATAAATAGGGAGTTCATGCTGAATACTCTTCAGCTGCCTGAAATGATAGCTAAATTCCTGCTTACAGGCATAAGGTTTGATATGGCTGTTAACCAAATACTTCACAAGCTTTGATCCACAAGTGCTTAATGATTTACTTAATGAAGTGAATGCTGCACCATGCTAAATATGAGGACCTTCTGTGACACTTTTTATCAGTTTTAAATTGTGCATTTTATTGTGCATTTTAAAAAAAGTTTTTGCCTCAGTTTATTATTTTTTTAAAGAAATAGTGTGCATTTTAAGACCTACAGAGACATATGTCTTCAAGGAAGTTTGACAGTATTCTTCAAAAAACTCTAAGTGTGAGTAGAAACTGTTCAGCTTAATTTAAAAAAAACTTACATAAAAGGGATTTTTGAATACATACTATAGCAAATCACAATCTGGAAAAGTAAACACATACTGTATGCCTTTGACAATCATTGTAACACCCATTGAGCTTAGACACAAGTGATGTAATATTTGAGAGAAGCATATGCTATTGGCAGGACCAACCAGACAGGAGATTTCTTCCATATCTACTTTAGCTTCAGTTATAATGTCATGTTCTGCTGGATTTCTCTCTTTTGGGCTTGAGATAGAACATGTGCTAGAGTGAAGCAAAAATAAGTATGCAAGGAAACAAAATGATAAAATGGAGTAAGACATGTCTCTCTTTCTGATGCTGCAATGTTGGTAGACATGTAAATCTTGCAGATGAGGAACTGAAAAACACTGCATTACCTGATACTGATTTTCCATTCTGACTAAATGTAATGTAAGAGTATTTGTAACTTGAGGTCACAGGCCCAAGATAAGACAAGACAATTTACCAAGATATTGCATACAACCAAGGCCAAGGTAAAAATCAGACATAATAATTACAAAATAGTATTCACAAATCAAAGATTCAGCAGCATCTTCTCTGCATGCATGAACAGACTTATTTTAAGGGATACTCTTGAAGCAGCTACTGAGTTAGACCAAAAGAAAGGCATTGATTCTAGCCTTACAAAAGTATGAGAATAATCAAGTAATCTGTTTTTCTAGCATATCCTAACCTATAGTAAATGACAGTCTAAAAGAAAGTGGAAAGTGTAAGTGCCAAGGACATTGAATATTGAGTATCGCTACACTCAGTGTGAATGTTCACAGCATTTTTTATTTGGCTATTTTCCTGACTAGACAAAAAATACATAGGTCCTTGACTAATACTTTTCTCACTAAAAACATATCACGAGCTAACAAAACAACCCTAAAAATATAATATATATTGTATTTGTTATAGGCTACTTTAGCTAAAAGGACAAGATGATGCTCTGCATTCTACAAAAGAAAGACTGTCCTTGCAATGCAGAACAATTGACAGTACATATTTGTGTGCTCCAAATATAGATTATTGGAAAAAAACAACTTTTTCCATTGGAGAGCCAAAAGTCTGAATCCATACTGAAAAACCAAAAATGAGAAATTAGAACAAAACTTCAGCTTTGAACACACAAAGGGTTGCAGATATTAAACTGTCCCCTTCTATTTATACAGAACAGGATTATTCTTTTCCCTTTACATAAAATCTACCCTACATAAGTCCTCTGAGGTACCCAAGAAAGGAAGAGTAGAAGACATTGGTTAAGTTCCTAAACTGACAAACTTATTTTTTAAAAAATCTGTCATTCATTTAACCAATACCAAATAGTTTGAAAACTACAAAATGCCACACTACAGTCATTAAGATAAAGTTAAAATAGAACTGGAACAAGGATACATTTGGAAATAGATAAAGGATTGGTCAAATAACCTCTGTAATTAATACAATAATCTGAAATTAATTCAACAATCTCAGATCCATAGAAGCATTGTTCAACTTCTCCCACAAACTTTCCCTGCTGGGAACATAATCAAAGGCAGATTTCAAGTCCATATATGCTGCATACAGGCTTTTACCAAGTGCTAACTAAGTGTCTTAAAACAGTACAGTAATCTAAAGAGGATCTACTCTTCCTAAAGGTTACCTGTAATCTAGCACCTTTTAATCTCTTTGCCAAGATTCTAGTTTCCTACTCAAATAACTGGCAATTGTTGAAAGCACGCTAATAGGCCTATAATTGGCAGGGCTGACTTCCTCACCTTAGTTATATCTAAAAGCTTGCAGTCAAGTAGTAGGTAAATAGCCTGTTCTATTAATTTGTTTAAATGAGGCTGCCAGAATAAACATCTACTGTAACCCATGTGCTTTCAGTTTCTGAAAAATTATATAATCAGGCCCAGGAGGTTTCCTAGGATTCAGCAAAACAGACTAAGTTCCTATCTCAGAATGAGCTACTGGAGCCCAGGCTGGAAATTCATGTATGTTTAAAATCAAGACTCCTACAGATAGCACCAATGGATTGCCCATCTTTAAATATTTCAGTGAAATAGATTTCCCATACATTAGAGCAGTGTTTCTCAACCTTGGCAAATTTAAGATGTTGGCTGGGGAATTCTGGGAGTTAAAGTCCACACATCCTGAAGTTGCTAAGGTTGAGAAACACTGCATTAGAGGGCAATCCATTGAACCTCAGAATGATTTGATAACAATGTTCAAAGAGGAAGAAATCAAATATCTCTATTGTTCCTGCAGGACAAGCATCCTCCTATTATAGATTTAGAGTTTATTTTGGTAGTAATACTGCTGGGCTAGCAATTATTGTGCCTGTGCTGTTTATAAACCAGCCTACATTCTTTTTGGCCTCGTAGCATCCTTGATCAAACCAAGTTTGAGAAGATTTGTTTTTTAAGTAAATTCTTCCCTCTGCATCCCAAGCATCCTGCAATGCAGCCATGAAATATGCACTGGCACATCCACATAAAGCAGATCTAATATTGTTAGCCTCTATCGCTGCTGCTTTGAGAATTGGAATTTGGGGAGAAACAATCAAAAAGAAGCATGTTTGGTCTGTATATCTTCAGACTGTTGTATTTTATTATGTCTATAAATAAGAGGATTCTGAAGATTAGGAGACAGCAACAATCAGATGAACAGCCAGGTTATGTATAGGAGGCAAATTAACACTTTCTGTCCAAATGTTTAGTGAAAAACTGCCAATTGCAATACAAAACAGAAAATAAGAAACCCACTAGCAGAGGCTAGAATGTAGCTGACTGTACTGGAACCATCAGCTGAAATAAAACGGTGTTCTCCAGATAATCAAAATCATCTGAATTAGGCAAATACTGGGAAAAACAATAATTCTGAGATTTTTAGAAGAAGACCTAACCTGACCTGGACAGCAACAAATAAAACAAAAAAATCCCTCACATTCATGGCTACACAAAGGATCCGAAAAGAAAAGATCACAATCGTGAACTATTCTAACACGGAGCATATCCCTTCATAATGGAGTAGGTCTAAATAAAATGGGATTCCAGGTCAACCTTTTATTTATTTTAGAGCATCCCAAGCCTTTCTTATCAAATGAGGGGGAATGTAAACAATCAGCCAAAGATTATTCACCTCTCTCTCATTAAACCTTTCATTCCCCCATCACAATGGAAGACACATAATAATGGCCTGAAGGGCTGTAAAAATTAAGATAGACAACCCACCTTTAACTTTATCAACAGCCAGAGTATGTATGGAGTTTCTATCAAGAAGCTTCTGGAACACCAGTTGTGCTGAAGTAAAATAATGTCCTAGCTATTTAGGAGCTGAGTCACTGCTGCCTCGAGTGACTGGAAAAATGACGAAATGTTACACAGCTGGACTTATTTAAATAAAAAGGAAAAGAAAGAAAAGCACAAGAAAAAAAATAGGGAAAGAAAAATAGTAATATATTTAAAAATATATCTCTGCCAGGTTTTGAACCAGTAATCTTTTATTTATAAAGCAAATTCCATAACCATTATAATATTACAGTATTCATGGTGAAGGTAGCTCTAAAAGGCATTAGAGATCAATAGGGTAGTAAGAAGGAATTTTTATGTTAAAGTTGGTTGTTGTGCCTTCATGTACTATATGTGCATTTTGATGCTTCAACTTGGTATATATAAATTCAATTTAGCCTGTGTGTGTGTAAATGTGTGTGTATACACACACAACTTTATGTGTCCAGGAAGACCTACCCACAGGAAGGAAAGTGATTGGCAGTTGCTTCTCAGAAGAGAAAGATGGGAGGGCAGAGAACAAGGGAATTGTCCAACAGGAAGATATGGAACCTGCTATAAAGTCAAGCCAGGGCAGAGCAGGAGCAGTTTAAGGATGCAGTATAGATATCCTTTTGGTTGGGTTCATATAGTGTGTCAATGGTTAAATTATGCTTTAACCATGCTTCATTGAATAAGCCATAGTTTGTTCACAAATTAATGCTAAGCCACAGATTGGGGTTTACAAAAAACAAGAGATCGGATTCATACAAATGATAAATGTAAAACCATACGAACTACATTAGGGCTTAGCGTTTTATATGAACCAATCCTTTTAATGTATGGAATTGGAACTTGTGCTCTATTTCATGAACAAACCCATACACACTCAAAAAAGTAAAGTAATTTGTACCATAATGTATTTATGATGTTTTAGAATTATAATAAACTAGACAACCCATGACCCACTGGGCCATCGTTTCAGAGATATTTCCTTACCAGATTCCTCAATGCCTTCAACAATGGCAGAGCTTCTAATGTACTAGAAAAGTTCTTAAATATTCAGAGAGATATTCAGAGATGTTTCTGCCTTGAAAGTAGCCAGTGTTGAACTGAAAAGCACAGTAAAAGATCAGGAGTTGACCACAGGAAATGCTTTATGACATTTTGAATTATATCTTAAAATGTTTTATGATAATTTTTATGTCATGAAATGTTTTATAAAATTTGCCAAATTTCTATTCCACGGGAGTCATGGGTCCTGGATTTTGGATGCATTTGGAGTTAGCCCATCTGAGATATTTAGTTCAAAAAATTTTGCCCTGTGATGCACCGTTTCGCCCAGTTAAAGGTTACAAAGTATTAAACAGACATGAGAGTTTTAGTAGTATACTAGATGAGGGCCAGTTTGGTGTAGTGGTTAAGGCAGCAGGCTAGAAACCAGGAGACCGTGAGTTCTAGTCCTACCTTAGGCACAAACCCAGCTGGGTGACCTTGGGCTAGTCGTTCTTTCTCATCCCGAGGAAGAAGGCAATGACACTGGCAATGGCCACTTCAGAAACCTTGCCAGGAAAAGTGCAAGGACTTGTCCAGGCAGTCCTGGGGAGTCAAATACTGACTCAAAGGCACAGAAAATAATAAAAAAAGTTATTATACTTATAAAATGCATGACTTTTTAAATGATGAAATTTGGAATAGAGGCTCAGAACTGTGGAAATGGGTGAAATCTACAACAGAAGTTAGGTCCTATGCAGTTTATTCAAAAGTAAATACAGCTGAGTTCACTGAGTTATTCCTAGATAGTAAAAGAGAGCTCAAGCAGTTGGCAGCACCCATTGTGTGGAAGCTGACCTCAAAAAAGCTAAGTAGGATCAGAGATGGCTAGTGTTTGGATGGGCGACTATAAGGAAATACCAGGACTAATAATTAGGTTGTGAAGATAAAAGCCATTCTAGCAGAAGGCAGCAACAACTATTCTCTTATTGCTGCCAAGCAGACTCCACATCCATGAAATCACCAGGATTCAAGCTCCGGTTGTCTGGACTAATTATGCATTCAATCACAGTCTTATTTTGTTGATTTTAGGTATTTTTTTAAAAACAGTGAAAACTGAAAGTTTAATTACATGTTTTTTTTAAAAAAAGAGACCTCCAAGATGGATAATACTTTTTTAAAATAAATTTTATTAAATGTTTTACGAAGAACGTAAAAACTAACACAAACAAAGAGTAAAAAAGGGCAAAGAAAAAAAGAGGAAAGAAAGAAGCAAAAGTACAGGAAAAAAATAGAAATAGAAAGAAGAAACTTCCGATTTCCTTTGCAGCAAATATAAGTGCAATGACAAAATTAACTCTTACTCTTCAATTACAAAAAAAGCTCACTTTTTTCTATTATCCAGTTTTTTTTCTAATCATCAAAACCACAAATCAACAGCATTTTTTTCTGTTTCCTGCAAAAAGTCTACAGGGGGTTTCCACTCAGCCATAAATGTAGATGTTGTTTTTTCTCTGATCAAAGAAGTCAATTTAGCCATCTCCACAAGTTCCATTATCTTCACCAACCATTCCATTGTGGGTAGTGTCAACACCTTTCCACTTTTGAGCATGTAATAGTCTCACTACTGTTGTCACATATAAAAACAAAGTTCCATGACCTTTTTCTAATAGCCTGTCGTTTAGTCCCAAAAGAAAAGTTTCTGATTTCAATTGTACTTTAACCTTTAAAATCTTCTGAATTAATGTATGTATTTGTATCCAAAATTTGTTGGCTTTTTTACATGTCCACTGAACATACTAAAATGTCCCTTCATGTTGTTCATGTTGCCAGCAAAGATTTGAAGTATCTTTATACATTCTAGCCAGGGATACTAATACTTCTGATATGTTTCCCTGCTCCCTTTCCCATCACCAATTCACTTGAATCTTTTACTGTGAGAATTTAAAGATAGAGATAGCCTGAGGACATCTGAGGAAAAGCAAGGTTAAGAACTCAACATATAATTTATAAAGGAAACGCATCCATACTTACCCTCCACTTAGCAGGGTCATTTACAAAGCAGCGTACAGAGCAAATGCCGTGATAGAGTGGGCAGGTCAATTTTGCTTAAGGCAAAATGCATAATCTTTCTCCTAAACTTCCTAGTAGAAAGTAGTAAGATCCTTCACATTCAAGACCTCTAGATAGCACATACTTAATCTCTCTGAATCATTTCATACTGCAAGAGCATGGAGGTTAATGAATGATTCCTTTTATTTCCATGTCAAAATTTCTTTTGCATCAGTCCTGGGGTCTTCCAGAGGGTTGTAGAAAGACAGGTCCCATGGTCCGTAATGCCCAGGGCCCACCCCTCACTAGTGACCACACTAGCTGTGGTTGCTGGAAATTTTAAATGAAAATACCTGGAGGGCAATTATTTCATCATCTGTAGTTTAAAGTGTTCTGAGTTAGAAAAACTATGAACACCTTCTCATGTTCTTCCAATTACACTTTTCAAGATTTGTGAAATGGAAAAGTGGTAAATAATCAAGTCAATCAGAGTTTATTGATTAGCCCTTAGGCCGTATCAGAATACAAGATTAAACACTGCATGTTAATAAAACTCTATATAAAATTAATATAAAAAGACAAGTAAGGAGTAAATAAAAATACAGTAGATAAGTAAACATATAAGTGAAAATACACATCATATTTCCATGTCACCCCTACAGTTTACCCCGATCAACCCCACATACGTAGATCTCAAGCCTATTGATTTACTTAAATACAGAGCTGTATTATATATTATTTTGGGGTCTTGGCCACACATAAAATATGTTGTTCTAATATGTGATTCTCAGTGGGTCGTTCATTATGGGCCAAGTTGCAGATCTCTCTCCTTCTTGTACAAATTACAAACAAATAATATATGTGCTATATCCTCAACTTCAGGCGCTCCTGGTAAATAAGATATTGTACAGAGTGCTGACTGCATAATCCCCTAAACACACAAAGTAATAAATTCCACTGAACAAGACTGGAGTTTCTTCTAAATATGTAGCTACAGTTGCACAGCAAATTTGCCAAAACTGCCAGGAGGAAAGACCCTGAAAATAGCTCTATTTTCTTCCTGTTTAATAGGCCCATTTCAGGACAAAATCAAGGAATCAACCCGAGCTTTTAAACAAAAGCTTTCTGGGGTTTTTTTAATTTAAATATTCCTAAAAAATCTGAAAGTGAAAGTGATTGTTTTAGACCAGGATTACAAATGAACAAAGTCCCCACCCTCCACCTGCAAGCTTAGCACAGTCATAATTCTCTCAATTCCTTAACAAGAAGCCTGAGGGGTTTATACTTCATTTCCCCACTAGGGACTTAGAGTATCTTCATAGCGTTACTCAGCCATTGTTGAAGCCTGTCTTCATTACTGTTAATTGGGCACGATGATGGTTGGATAACTCTAGAAGATGCTGTAAATTGCTAATGATAGATGGCTTGCTTTTAATAACCAGTTTAAGTACTTCTTAATGCCCTTCTTACATCCAGGCAAGATTATTGTAATAAGCTATGCACAAGAGTCTTTAAAGATGGTTCAGAAAGTTTCAGTAGTATGAAATGCACCCATTTAGTGGTTTTGAGGGAGTTGTAGACCAATATTTAGTTAATCAATTTACGTCACAATTACTATATCTATTAGGAATGTTTGACATCTGGTCTGTGTCAATAAGAACATAGGACCCCTATTTTATATCATTACTACTGATTGCCAATTCACTTCCATTCCTAAGTGATAAGTTTAATTCAGCTTTGCCAAGCCTGGGGTCCTTTAGAGGTATGCACTGCATCTCCTAGAATTCCCTAGGAATGCTGAGAATTCCTGGAATTGTAGTTCACACATTTGGAAAACACCCAGGTTGGGGGAGTTCAGTGATAAACACTGAAGATGGAGTCTTTTTGGTGGTGGCCCTACGCTTATGGTCCTTTCTCCCTAGAAAGTTCCTCATACTTTCCAATAAGTCTGAAGATATATTTGTTCCAAATTTCTTTTATTGATATTTGTGTCTGGTATTTAACTGTTATTAGTTTAAGCTGCTTATATTAGCAGTTTATTAAGTATATGTAGGGTTTTTTCCCCACTGATGATATAAACTGTTGGTGCAAACATATTCTTAAAAGAGCTGATATATTTTAGAATAGATTGTGATTTTATGCTTTGAAATCTGTTATGATAGATTAGCTTCAGTATGGTTCAGCCGTTTTGTGAGATGAGTAATTCTCAAAAATGGCCTATTCAAAGAAAAATAAATATTTGAAATAGGATTTGGAGAATGGGAAACACAGAAGTTATTTTGTTCTTGAAAAAGTTATACAAAGGTCTCAATGGAAAACATTGTTTATATTACAATATTTATAAAAATGGATTATTGCTTTAATAGAATTGCCATTAAAACAGGCAAGATTTAGATATATTTTAGACTGAAATTAATGTATCAAAATTGTGTCAAAAATCTAAAATATCATAACTGCAGATATCTCAAAAACCAAAAATAAAAATGAATCCATCTCAGTAAGAGATACTTTTGCATCTTACTGTTCAACCAAATGTGGTGGTGCTTTTAACAGTGATCTGATCACAAATTGTCCTGGTTCATAGCAGAAAAGTCATTGTACTGGGATCTGTGAGCAGTTGCCCCATATAATAAGAATTTTTAACAAGATAAAAATAATACAAATATTAGAAAAGCAACAAAGAAAATAAGGAAGAACAGTGAATAAGTAAGAAAGAAAATAGAAAAAGAAAAAGAAAGGAAAAAAGATTATAAAGAAGCAGCTTCCAATCTTTTTGACAGCTGTTATAAATGCATTTATATTTTACCCTCTATCTAAGGTTACATCATAATTTCCTTCTTTCCATAAGCTACCATTCTAATCTTCAAACCCATAAATCACAAGTTTATTTTTCTCTTTTTCCAGCAAAAAGTCCATAAGGGGTTTCCAGTCACTGATAAATGTAGTTATTGATCTTTCTCTAATCAAACAAGTTAATTTTGCCATCTCTGCTAGTTCTGTCATCTTCACCAACCATTCTTCTGTTGTGGGTATTTCAGAGTTTTAGTGAAGAATCCTCAGGTTTTGGCCAAGCCATTGAATTCTCCTGGACAGGAAGGATAGAAGACAATTAGAGTTCTTGATTGGTTATTCTACAATCTTGCTTCTTGGTTTGTCCTTCAGTTTTTGTTTCCCTGTTTGAAATGTTCAGTTAACTAGAATGGACTGAACAGTGCTATCACTTGCTTGAACAGCTTTATAATTACTGCATTTACAGTTGCAGCATCACAATTCCCAAATCTTCATAGAATGACCTAGTTCATACAAGTGGTTCCTGGAGTTTTGTCTGCTTTTACTTTAATAGGTGTACTTTACAAGCCACAGTGGTTTGTAAAGCATGGCTTATGGTCAGATGAAAACACCAAAACTGTCCCCCAAACCCAAGAAGAGAAACCCACAGAAAATCCTAGCCCTGCTCATGTGCTCAAAATGGCCCTACATATTCACTTTGCATCATTATCTACTCCAGCTTTCAACCCTTACTTTCCACCATAATAAGTTCAGCTTTTGGCTAATCAAAAGTTGGCTGCCTAATTGTGATCTATTCAGTTAAACAAACCATGAGTTAAGCCTAATGTGTGAGCCAGGTCAGTAAAAATCTCCACTTTAGTTTCTATATAGAGTTGGGAATGGTTTAATAGACTTGTAATCCTGCCAAAAACCTAAACATGGATCATGATAACGACATGCTTGCTGTTATATTGTCCATTATATCTTTAAAAATGATCTGACTTGTCCTTTTCTTTAAGCCTTTTGGAAAATAATTTATAAGAAAAACAGTTTCCTTTTTGAATGTATGGGAGGCTGAAACCAGTTTTGTTCAGTAAATATTGTATTATAATTTTTTTGCTTTGGAAAGGAACCAGAACATTGGGATATTCTTCCTAAGTAGTGTGACACCTGAGCCTCGTGTGGTGCAGAGTGGTAGGCAGCAGTATTGCAACCGAAAACTCTCACCACAACCCGAGTTTGATCCCAGTGGAAGCTGGATTCTCTCTGGGTAGCCGGCTCAGGTCGACTCAGCCTTCCATCCTTCCGAGGGCGGTAAAATGAGCACCCAGCTTGCTGGGGAAGGTGACGACTGGGGAAGGCAATGGCAAACCACCCTGCTATAGTCTGCCAAGAAAACGTCGCAAAAGCGGCATCCCCCCAAAGGGTCAGACATGACTCGGTGCTTGCACAGCGGACCTTTCACCTTTCACAGAGTGATACCTAAGAAAGTGAAACGTTGGTTAGAAAAAGTACTACAGTAAATAATAGTAAGATTATAAAAAGGTGCATCCAATTAAATTTGGGCTAATCTTTTTAATTTGGGCTAATCTACTGAATTGAAAATGCTTGATTGTTCAAGAGACTTCAGACAGGGTTGTTAACTATTAATTCTGCTTAATTATGATTTCTCTAAGTTACATTATTCCCCTAAGTTTTACATATTCCCTTTCATCACATTTTACATTTGCTTGCATGCTAAAAGCATCTGATTATGCAAATCTTAAGTGATTTATGTAATTTAGTTCTTTGTCAGTGTTCATGTTTGTTTTAAATCAAACAGCTTTCTGCAATAATGTAGTTCCCATAAAAGAGTCTCAGAAGAAACATTCAACTTGCTGCCTGCAAGAATCACTTTTCTCTCCATTTCGATTGAGAAAGAATGGAATCCCAGCAGAGTTAGGAGGTGAAGCAGGGTAGCTCTTCTGACATACAGTATGGAATCTGACAGGATAGCATGGCCATTGGCAATTTGCAGTTGGGGCTGGGAATTAAAATAGTTGAAATCTAACTCAAGCACGCCTGATTTGGAAAGGCATCTCTAGAAACTGAACCTTTAACTCTAAATCTGGTCCCTTGGCTGAAAGAACCCATAATACAGGTAGTCCTCGCTTAACAACCACAACTGAGACCAGCAACTCCATCACTAGGTGACATGGTCGTTAAGCAAAACATCACATGACCACATCAGGCTTACGACCTCACTTCTGCTGTGATCATTAAGCGAATACCCACAGACATTAAGCAAAACATCACGTGACTGTAACTTGCAATTTCACTGCCAGTTTCTCCATTGACTCTGCTTGTCGGAAGCTGGCTGTGAAGTCACAAATGGTGATCGTGTGACCACAGGACACTGTGACAGTCATAAACGCCCACAAGGTTGCAAAGTGCCCAAATCTTGATCACATGATCTTGGGGATGCTGAGACTGTTGTAAGTGCAAGGACTGGTTGTAAAATTACTTTTTCAGTGCCATCGTAACTTCGAACAGTTACTAAACAGGGCAGTTGTTAAGTGAGGACTACTTGTAAACCTTCCTAGATTTGGTCAATCTTTGTCTGCTTGAGGCCTGGTGGAAACTTCTATACCAGAATTTCTTCCAACCATTTACTCACTCTCTCTTGCACATCCCTCCTTCCCTCCTTCCCTTCCTTCCTTCCCTCCTTCCCTCCTTCCTTTTTTGCCTTGACACAAATTACTTATTGATTTTGTTTCATCTTTGCCACCAGGCAATAATCTGATGTCTCCAATTGCTGAGAAAAAGCATGATGACCAAATTGTCAGGCCTATAGACAGCTAGGTTATAACTTGATAGCCGGACTCATGACATAACATCTATAAGAGCAAGGGAATACAATTTTACACAAGTTTTGCCACTTGCATCTAGCTTTAACCATGAATTTTCAAGTCTCAGTATTCACTAATAAATGTGAAGATGAATCTAAGGAAACACTGCTGCAATTATTTATTCACTCTTTTGAGAGTAAGCCCCACACTGAAGTATTTATTTTAAGTAGATCTGAAAATCTAGGCGTGTTCTGCTAAGCTATGTATCTGATTTATGGCAATCCAATTTCCATTTTCTCTTTAGCAAACAAAAAAGATGTTATATCATGTTCTCAAAATGCCTCTGGCAAATTGAGTATAAAGAGGTGATATCTGTCCTACTTTGTTTTTTTTAAAGGTTACTTTGCCCTCTATCTCAAAGACATAAAAGGTATTTAGAAAGAAAGGAATTAAGACCTACTTTTTTGAACAGTAGATGAAGAGAAGTGGTAACTGCCTCTTCATCTCATAGGTAGTAAGATACTTAATGATGCTTCAACATTAAAAAATAAAAAAGGATCCAAGTCTAATCTTTTATTTGCTACATATCTTTCTTTTTCATGAAGATGATTTGCACAGTGAGAGCTTCCAAGTTGGTTTGAAGGTACATTCCAAGAAAAAAAAAAGAGTGATTTAAAATATTTATGGGCTGTCTTTTAAGAGGTCATCTCACCCAGACCACTTTCAACACACATATTCCCAATTTAAAAACAGTAAGAAATGTCTTTCGTATTTGGCACGATCATGATGGCTAAATTGTGTCCTATACAGTTATAGGACTGTCTGCCTCTTGAGACTTGTGATGTGTGTATACTCTGTGCCTGTACGTCTATAATGACTTCACAGTCTGAAAAACTCCATCTCAGCTTCCGTATGACTTAGCAGTCATCTAACCCTGCGAAAACTCTAAGATGTTTACATTTGGGGAAGTGCTGGTACTAACTATAGGTCTAAATTCTGAAGCAAGCAAACCATTTACATCAACTGTTCTTCCCAAGCTGGATTTGACTTGCAACACATCTGTGAAACTCCAATGTTGCTTCACCCCTGAAATACAGCCAAAACTAAACTAATCAGTTTTAAGTTCAGTAAAATACTGTATTTATCTGAAAGGAAGAGTTTGAATTTAAAACAAGCCCCCCAAAGAAGATCAAATGGGGAGGAGGGAACCCTCATCCAGGGCCACAACTAGGATCTGTGTCACCTGGGGCAAACATGGATTCTGTGCCCATTTTGGCAGCCCCCCCCCCAGTGCTCATTTTGGTGCCCCCCCCAGCGCAGCACCTGGGACACATGCCCTGCTTGCCACCCCCCCCCCCTAGTTGCGGCCCTGCCCTCATCTGTCTAAATTATTGTATTCTCAGCAAATCTAAGACAACCTGTCCATTTTAAAGATAAACTAGGGGGAAAAAAATAGTCTCCTATCCAAGTCACTATAGTAATTAAGAAATATCCCCTGTTAGTTTAGCTCAATCCTGAGTGTATTTGCTGAATACATATGGCTTCCACCAGGTAGTAAAGAAGCCCTTCTACAAAAGGCAGTCATGGGGAAAAGCCTATGTGTTCAGACCAGGGCTACCAGACCTGGGCTGCAAAAGTCCAAATAACCCCCTAGATAGCAGCAAGAGATATAGAAAGCTAATTCTTTGTTGCCATTAATGGTCATCTGATTTTTTTGCAACCCAGAAATGGTAGCCCTAATTCAGAGGAACAGGCACCAAGTTTCTACTTAAATAATATAAGGGGATTTGGGAAGTGGAGCATGGGCAACCATGCTTCTCCCTCCATGGGATCTGCTTCTGGAACAGCTAATCTAAAACAGCAGCTTTCTGAAACATAATTAACCTAATTGCTAGGGAATAATGTGATAATAGTTAACTTCAATTATTAGCTTCTTTGAACGAAGATTACAAAATGCATGAAGGAAGTAGTCAGCATGGGCATCTAGCCAAAGCTACCAGTCATGCAATCTGTAATGTTGAAGATAATACATTAATACCTTTATACTTCCAATTACTGATATATATTATCATCATGACCTGCATGTGCATTTCCCACTAACATTTGCCTGACCATTGTCAGTAGACAGAATGCTGAGCTGTGTAGATCATTGCTCTTACCTACCAAGTTGGCTGTTATGTTCCTAGTTATCCAGTGTTGGAACAGAGTATAGTTTGGCTTCTGGGTGAAACCAATTAAATGAAGGACTATTCTATCAAACATACATGCTCAAGCAAATACAATTTTCTGAAACTGGCCCTAATTATACTATTTTCTTTACTGTCTATTTTTTCTATTTTCCTTTTGGAACATCCCATGTTACCCTATTCTACACCTGAATCAACCAATATGCAAGTTGTTTGTCCTTTTCAATTTGTTTCATCACAAATGGTAAGGGAAAGAGTGGAAGTCTGCCTGAGAAGTTTTCCACTTTGTAGGCACTGTGCAAAAGTAAGCTTGGAGTAGGCCAGGGGTCCCCAAACTCTTCAGCTCATTGACCCCTTCATGAAGTTTCAGATTGTTCATGGACCCGCAAATATTTATTATATGAAAATAATTTAATAAATACCACTTTAACTAATAGTACTATGAATAATAACAACAATGGATAGTCCTTTTGATCCTTGGGGGTTGATACTGACCACTTTGGAGAACCCAGGATTAGACTGGGAAAGAGCTGCTGATATAAAAACTAATGGATTCTTTTAAATTATCAGATTAGGTTTCTGTAAATGATTTCACATATAACAAATATGCCAAGACTAAAACAGAATTGAGAAAGAATTCATGCTGCAAGCATATTTATAGTAGTGCCAAAAGGGAACACTTGTGTCCTTGCATTGTCTCTTAGCTGGGCAATGAATTGCAAAGTGACTGGAAGGGAAACAAAAATGGGGGAAAAAAAGACGACAAAGCTGGAAAACAAATAGATCATGGAATGTTACTACCAATCTAGACCACCAAAAAGAGGATTTCAAAGGTGGATGTTCCAAATTTGGAGACAGAAATTCTAAGATTCAACTATTATTGCATAAAGGTTAATAATCAGCATTTATAATGGATTCTGGAAAGCAAGATTTTCTCCGACACTGCATTGGAAGGAATTGAACAGAAACAATAACTTCTGCTATTTGAACAAGCTGAACTTATAGATAATTTTAATTTTGGAATGAAATTTTGAAAACTTGAATGTAAACCTGATCTACAAGAACAGCAGATAGGTTGGGAAATAGAAGCTATACAGCTAACCAATCAACAAATAGAATTGGCTGAGGAAATTAAAAAATCAAATAAAAGAACCAGAAAGAATACAATTACTGCTAATTATGTGTTTTACTAAAACACATAAAAGCAAAAGATTTGGATTGACTTCTGCATGATATCAACACAGCACTCCAAGCAATACCAACAGAATCTATTAAAAAAAAATAGTTAATATATGCCACTGCTCATGTAACAGAACTTGATCTTTAAAAAAGGAAGCCAATGGCAATAATTAAGGAAAAGTCAGAGTGGAAAATTAATTTGAACAGAATGTTTTTTAAAAAATGGGCAGATTTGAGCAATCTGAAGAATGTAAAGCAAGGCTCTGTTTAAAATGAAAAAAAATGAGCTTATAAAATGATATACTACCATTGCATTGCATTGCCCTTGCAGAAATTTCAGAATAAGTGAGTTAATGAGTTGTGGCAATAGCACAGAAGATTCATTGATAAGAAAGCAGAATCAGGCAAAACACCATGGAACTAACCAACATTTGTTCTATAAAAATTAGGAGTTGGTCATAAAATATACAAAGCACCTACAAATCCTGATAAAGAAAAAAAGGTGAATATTGGAAAATTTCAAGGGGAAATGATAGAGAACACAATAGAAAAGCACAATGGATCAACAATTGTGGGGAAGAGCAGATGATGAAAGAAAAAGGAAGATGTGATAACAACAGAAATGGTTCCATTGCAAGTCAAAAAGATTTAAAAACCGAGTAACTAGGAAAAGATGAACTACATGGCTTTGGGTTCAAATACCTGACAAGTCTACACTCCAGACTAAAAACATAGCTGAATGACCTTTCTCAAACAACGATGAAGAGTGGATGGCATTTGGAAGAACAGTTCTAGTACAGAAAACCAAGGGAGAGGAACTGTCCTTGAAAAGTATAGGCTTATAGTTTGTCTGGCTACAACATTCAAATTGTTTACTGGAATTATAGCAAATCTATGGTATGCTTCTTTGAAAGAAAATGCAATTTTCTTAGTGGAGCAAAAAGAGATTTGCAAAGATTCATGTGGCATGAAAGACCAGCTACTAATTCACAAAATGATCCTTAAAAACTCAAAGAAAGAAAAACAGACCTTTTTATGGCCTGGATAGACTATAAAAAGGTATTTGACTCACTCCCTATCCCTATAACTCCCTGGATTTGAAAATGCTTGGAAATTTTTAGAATAAGCAGAAATATTAGAAGATTCCTGGAAATGTCAATGGCTTCATAGAAAACAAACTTGATGGTAAAGGAGGAAGACTCGGGGAAAGTAATAGTAAAACAAGGCATATCCCAAAGAGACTCATTGTCACCATTACTCGTTATATGGACAATGATTGAGGATACCAAGGAACAAAACAAAGTCCCAAAATGAATTATTTGCTTTATGTGGATTACCTAAAACTACACAGTAAATCAAAAGCTGACACTGAATCTCTTTTGGACATTTTCCACATATTTAGTGGAGACATAGGAATGAAATTCAGACAGGATAAATGTGCTAGTTTGGCAATTAAAAGAGGCATGATTATAAGAGAAGATGGGCTACTCATAATGAATGGAAATGCTATTGGACATCTGGCACCCCAAGTAGCATACAAATGCTTAGAATTAATGGAAATTTCTGATTTATCGATCTACCAAATTAAAATGACTTCTAATTAAATGAATATGAAGGAGTCCCAAAAATTAAAATCTAAACTAAATGATGGGAATATTGTTAAATCAATAAATACTTGGGCAGTCCCTGTAATTATATATGCTACAAGATAACTGACTGGACCCAAGCTCAATTGGAAAACTTGATTGGAAAACAAGGAAACTAATGACCATACTTCATGCCCTTCGCATATTTTATTTATACACACACACACACACACACCTGGAAATACCAGTGATAGAGGACTATTGAAAATAAAATTAACTTAACAGTCTGAATGATTATTTCAGGAAAAGTAAAGAGGCTATACTTATGGAAGCTTGTAAGAAAAGGCTCCTGAAGAAAGCAAAAACTAATCAGAATTCAAGAAGGAAGTAATTCAAAGTCAGTTTAAATCTGGAGAAGCAAACCAATCCATGGCCAATATATGCTTGATAGTGAAGGAAAAGCAGATAAAAATCTAACATGCTTGTGACTGAAATCCAGAACATTTAAAAAAGAAATGGAGCAATAATGGCAACTCAAAAACAAGCCCTGCAAGCCAATGCCATCACAGTTAAAATTCAACATATTTCTGGAAATGCCAATTTTTTATTATTGCTAGATTATCTCATTAATGGCTACTGTAAAATTGCTCAAAGAAAGTATAAACAATGCCATGATATGGTTGCAAAAACTGTCCATTGGAATTTATGTAGAAAATTTGGCTTTACTTTTTGCAAGGCACTGGGATCATGTGCTTGAAAACATTATGCAAAATGAGGTGATCAACTTGTTGTGAAATTTCAGATTCAAACTGAAATTAGAACATAATAGATCAGACACTAAGACTTGGTTCATTAATGTGGAGACAGTTGAATCAATGCAAAACAACTGGAGAAAATAACAAAATATTGTGAATTACAAATTGAGGTTAAAAAATTATATAGGAAAAAAATCAATTCATACCAATTGCAGTTGGAGCTGTTGGTGCAATATCAAAGGGTTCACCAAATATTAAAGAAAATTAAACTCACTGGACTTGACACCACTGATTTTGCAAAAGACTGCTCTACATAAAACAGTATACACTTTATGGTGTTATCTCTGTGACTCTTCAGTCCTTGGTTGGGATCCAAATCTTTGGAGTCAACATCCAGTTGATTAACTGTTCTATTCACTTGGATGGATTCAATAAAATGTCAGTATATTTTGTCAGAGGTATGATTTATAGATGACAATTTTATCACACATTATTCAAATACAAATCAGATTCCGCTTTGGTCATTCTACATCTCATGTATTGTGTCCAGTTCTGGGCACCATGTTTTAAGAAGGACTCAGAGAAATTGGAACAGATTCATAGAAGGGCAGTGAAGATGATCAATAGACTCAAAACCAGGACCTATGAAGAGAGATTGAAGGAAGTGAGAATATTTAGCCTTGAGGAAATTTGACTGAGGGCATGTGTGATAGAATTCTTTAAATACCTGATAAGATAGCACATAGAAGGTCTCTCTTCTTCCAGAATTCACAACACAGAATAATGGGTGTAAGTTACAGGAAGTAAGTTACAGATTCTTAATGAATGTTAGAAAAAAACTTCCTAACAGCAAGAACAATTCAATAGTGAAACCAATACCCCAGAGAACTGGTAGACTCCCCATCACTGGATGTGTTCAAACAGAGGCTGGACAGCCATCTGTCAGTCTGGATTCCTGAATGGAACATGTGGTTGAACCTAATAGCCTAAATATGGCCTCTTCTAGCATTGATTCTAAAATGCAAATTATCTAAGTACTTTGGATAAGTCAAGATAGTTTGGACATCTATATTGACTTAGCCAAGCTTAGAAACATGATGTGGCTGAGTGCCATATCATTACAGAGGAACCAAAGCCAGTGGAAGAGGACCTGGTCTAAGGCAGGCTGACAGCTTCATTCAGGAGCAGGCCGATGAGGAGGAAAAAAGATTAAAGTTGAAGTAATATGAAATTGGTCAGAGTGAAGAACTGTAGGGAATTTGAATATCCTGACTGATCCATGGAATGACCTGACTTTACATAGGTAGTTGAGTCAGCTGACTGGATACAACCTAGTATTGAATCTTGGGTGGCACCTTTGCATTGCAGTAGGTTTTCAAAGAGAGCAAAAATACTGATAATATTGGAGGCAAAATGCTAGGTCCTGATAGTTGGGTGCCTTGGTTCAAGATACAGATACTGGTACATTGTTGCCCATACTCCCATGGAGAAGAACATTTCAAATGAAAAAGAAATAGATGAGGTTTATTATTCCTGGTTGGTCTTGCTGTAACTCTGAGCTTGGCTCTGCCCTTAGCAATACTGTATATATGGATAAATAGCACTGGTGAAAGAAGTTCTAATGATTTGTTTTGCTAATGCTTTGCCAAAAGCCCTACTTTATTCTAGTATCTAGCAGGAGGGGAATTCTGGTAATCAATGTCAAAATTCCAGTAGAAGAGAATATCTGTAGCTCAGGGTTGAACTGTGGAGTCCTTGGTGCTCTCTGAACTTGGTTGTTTGCTTGCAGACGTTTCATTACGCGACCAGGTAACATCATCAGTATTGATGATGTTACCTCGTTGGGTAATGAAACGTCTGCAAGCAAACAACTAAGCTCAGAGAGCACAAGGACTCTACAATGTCAAAATTCTATGATCTATACTTTTATAGTAAAAAAATGAGGTATCTGATCTTGGAAGATTAATAGATTCTGTAGCTGATGTCCATAACGTCCTACAGTTATTGAAGTCAAGAGAGCAGAGTCATTTACCAGGAGCCTGTGCTATGTTCTTGGATACTATCTTTCAATCATCAGTTGGTACATTCCAAACAGCATGCTAAACAAAATCCCTTGCTGGAATTAATTGATTGATTTATCTACTTGTTGAAACGTTTTTGCCTGATTAAAGAATCAACCTGAGCGAACATCATGAGCCAATATGCTGAAACAGCATCTCCTATGCTCAAGCTTGACCTCTACTTCTTTATCAGTAGCTACCTTTATCAGTAGCTACATATAATGCACTTTTTTATTTGCATAGAATTAGTGGTTCCTTTGTAAGGTGATTAGAAATCTGGCCGCTGTACCTACTTATAGTTTTCTGTAACGTATGTTAGCATTTCCATGATGACAGAATCTTTTTTCCCTTGATTTTAAAAAAAATATTTTAAAATAATTTTAGAGGAATTACCAATATTGTACAGTTGGTGCTCAATATATTGTTGATTAGAAATTAGCCACACACAAAAAATTCAATTACATTTAAGTACATTTAATTATTTTAACCAATAATTGCTAAGAATCTTCACGCTTAGCATTTCAACATCAGATACTGTGTTTTATACCCTGTGATCACAATTATAATCTTATAACAAAGAGTCCTCTCTGAGTCTCCAAGAAGGGAGGCATAATAACAAGGAATTCATTTGTTTTCCTTTACATTTTGACAGCCCAGATGAATACAGTTAAATCCAAATTAGGTGGCGAGACTTGTTATAAAATAAATTGCTGAGTTCATTCACTGAGACAGCTACTAAAACAACTCTATTGGGAAGGGAGGAGAAAGCGGATGCCTTCGCATCCTCATCCCAAGCTCCAATATGTATAAGCAAGATCTTTTTCTTTCAGTGCCAATTTATTTGCACAATAACTTAAATTGATAGAGACAGTAGATTAGACTTGTCGTATCATTAGAGTAACAGGAATCTAATTTTAGAAACCATCCCATAATCTTACGGAGCACGAGCCTTATTTAATGCTGAATGTCAATATATTTGTTTATATGTTGACAATTTCTGGTAGCCAGAAAATACTTGTGATGATTTCTAGAAACTATTTTGAAGTCAAGGCTCTTATTATTTTCATACTTTTGCAGCTTAATATCATCTGCTATCGTAACGAAGGATATGTTATATTGAAGGTATTTTGTGAGTTTTATTCCTACATTTCTAAGCCCATTACAGAATAAGTATTGTAAAGTGTAAGTCACAGTTGAAACCACAGTGGCTGAGTTCTGGCTTCTGCCATTGGCCTAGGTTGCCTTTACAGTTTGATCCTGTTTGGGGGCCCTAAATTGCCAAATTCAGACAGATCCCCAAGAGGATAAGCTTCTTATCTCATCTCCCTGTATGGAAGAAAGAGGGAAAAGGAAAGGAAATGTCCAGGCTTTCAAAACTTACTATAAGTCATACTCATAATAACAAACCATGCTTTGTCCTTACATCTGAATCCAGCATTCTGAATGAAATTATGAGAAGATACAAAGATCCCCTGTAGTAACACAGTGTTCTCTGGCCTAAAGGTCATAATAAAGGTTTTGATTTGAAAGCCTGAACAACTCATGCATTAATTAGAAGATAACAACAAAACAAAACAAAACAAAGAAGCCACTAAACCCCTGAGGGTGAATGCCAGGAACAGAATGGTGAAGTACTTTGAGCCAACAGAAGAACTGGACAGATCTTAAAATGAAGAGTCATGGTAACTGACTTGGCCTTCTTGCAGCCAAGGTGCTACTGCAATGCGAGTGCAATGCATATGTACACCGCTTTCAAAAACTGGGTGTATTTTTTTATTTTTTATTTATTTTCTATCCTGCCTTTATTATTTTTATAAATAACTGAAGGCGGTGGACATACCTAACACTCCTTCCGTCTCCTGTTTTCCTCACAACAACAACCCTGTGAGGCTGGTAACCAGCAGCCCTTTTTGCATGCATGAGGTTATTCCATTCGTAGTGCTTTGGCTAGGCTGCCCAAGTTCAGCCCTTTAGAGCAATGTGGGCATTCCGCCTTGCAGTGCTGTTGGGCACCAGTTGTGAAAGAAGATACAGAACAGTAAATGTGTAAACAGAAAAGGCCAGTTTCAACAATTGCAATAACTATCTTCAGGTATTCTTCTCTCCATATAGCCTTCCATCCTCTATTCCATGGATTTTCAGGATGAAACTCTTTCAGACTGGTACATTGAAAATGGAAGAAATAATGGAAGAATACACAATTGATGTTACTAAATGATGTATGAGAAAAACTCAAGACATCCATTCATTTCAGCTAGAAATGGGAGCCATGTGCACACCCCAGCAGGGCCGCAACTAGGGACTGTGTCACCCAGGGCAAACATGGATTCCACACCCATTTTGGCACCCCCCCAGCACTCATTTTGGTGCCCCCCCAGCACTCATTTTGGCACCCCACCAGCGTGGCGCCTGGGGCACATGCCCCGGTTGCCCCCCCTACTTGCAGCCCTGCACCCCAATAGTGCTAAGCTACAACTCTCAACCTGGCAGCTGGTTGGGGGTTAGCAGTTGGGACGTGTACTTCACCAGCATAAAGGGTAACAATTCCTCACCACTGTTTTAAGGAAATGTAGTTGCAGAAGGCTTTCCTGAATGCTCACATTAAAGAAATGAGGGGATTATTAGCTGGAAAGAAATCCCACAGTTGAGAAGCTATTACCAAGAAGGTTGTGTCATATGTGTTCATGTGGCCAGAATCTACAGGAAAGGCGTTGAGTTGATTCTATTAAGGATTCATGGGCCTTCATAGACTGCTTATCTATACTGATGTGACTCCAAAATAAAATATACTCATAAAAAAAGAAAATACAGCTTCACATTAAGATTCAGTGATGCCCAAGTGGATGGTTATTTATGTATTATGCAATGTTGTAATTTGTCCTTAAAAGTTAACCAGATTAGGCTATTAATTTTATCAACCTTTGACCTGTCTGGGACATTACAAAGTATTGCAGTGCAAGCAAATAGTTACCATGGTTGAAATAGCAATTAATAGGATTAATTAACTCCCCCCCCCCCAGTTTTGTATGCACTGCTGTACCTTTTCTTCCCCAAGTATGGAGAACATCATAAGTTCATCAATATGAAAGGAAATTACATCAGCTGACATGGTTGGCAAAGAGTAATGGGCACCAGGGTCATTGAGTTGCATATTTACAGTGCAATTAAAACAATCTAGATTAACCGGCAGGATGAGCCAAAGTTTGATGTCTAAAACAAGCTGATTCTGCAATGTATGATTGCCAAGTGATGTCCGGCTGACTCACATGAGGAAAGTAGACTGGGAAGCTGAGCAAACCATCTGAATAAACTGATATCTAGACATTGTGAACCATCTAGATATCTATACGTTGTGCAGATTGTGCACATCGTTCTAAGCCAAAAGTGAATAAGCTTTAAATAAACAGAACAACACTGAACTATTCCCAACTTTCTCAAGATGTTCTTGTTCTTAAGACTTAGAGGACAATGTGGTAGAGCAGGAAAACTGTGACAGTTCTGAGTTACAGCTCTCAGTCCTCAGTAATCAGGTCAAATTGGTTGGGCATTATAGTTCAGCAACATTTGGAGGGTCACATGTTCTCCACCTGTACAGTAACATTTTGGCACAAGTTTCCTTGTGTTTAATAGCAGCCTGAATAAATTATATTTTATTGGTAAAACAACATCACATACTGGCTCAGTTTAGTTCTGGGTAGGCATGCTGGTACCCACTGTGTTTTTAGGCTACAACTCCCACAGTCCCCTGTCATTAACTAGATTGCAGTGAAGGCCATTAAAATCACCTAACCCTAATTCAGGCCCACACTCCTAATATTCAGATTGTGTCTGTGTTGTTAAATAACTGTTCCTGTGTTTGAAGAAACCGTTCTTTGTCAGTGGGTCTTTCCAGTTAAGCTTCATTGTGGTACAACTGCTTAAAACAGAGTTAAGTTTGCAGTTAGGGTCTATGTTTATGCATCATTGACCTTTCCCGGAAGGTCAAGACATCGTGGGCATTAGTAGAAATTATAATCAGTTTACTTAGCCCTTGGCAGCATGAGGCTGACCTTGTTGGGGCTTGCAAGTTACACAGAGTGGGATATGGCTGGAATAGGAGACCACCAAGGAATATCAGGAGTGGAAACTATCACTGGGAAGTAAAAAAATCCCATAAGAAGGCAATGGCAAAAACCTTCCGTACTGTTGCAGAAAAATCCTGCATAGATGTATTCATCAAAGTCACCCAAAGCTGAGTTCCACTTGAAAGAGACTAATAGACTCAGTTGCCTGGAAATTAAATGAAAGAAGGTGGAGGGCAGACATAGCCATGTGTGGTTTCTGTCATCCTTGCCATCTTTTATTCTTTTATTTTTGTCTCTTACTGTATTTTTCTTTTTCTTGTTTTTAATGCTTTTATTTGTGAGCCACCCAGAGTTGTTGGGAGTTGGGTTACATGCAAATCTAATGAATAAATCAAGCAAGCAAGCAAGCAAACTGCCAATTGCTGAAGGATGCAAATGGCTGTTATCACCACAAGAGAAATGTGTATACAATGGGAATATGTTGACTGAATTGATTGATTGATTGATTAGATTTATGTCTTGCTTTTCTTCCAGGAGAAGGAAGAGTACATTGTACTCCCTTCTCAAAATTGTATTCTTGTAACAACAGATCTATGTGGTAGGCTATGGCAACCACAGGGAGATCCAAAGAAGTCCAACTGTTGGTCACAGCAGTTGAAGCTTCGTACCTTGCTATTGGGACTAGCTCAATGTGAGTTTCTATGGCTGAATATGGATTTATTAATGTCCCTCCTGGCTGGTGAAAGCAGCGCGGGAGGTGACGTGGCTGGGTCCAGGCGATGGTTAATACATCCTTGAGGGAGGGGTGTTTCCAGCTGCCTTTAAGGAGGCGCTGGTACAATCACTCCTCAAGAAACCATTGTTGGACCCTACTGTACTGGATAATTTTCATCCAGTCTCCCACCTCCCCTTTTTGAGGAAAGTGGTTGAGAAAGTGGTGGCATTACAACTCCAGAGGATTCTAGAGGAAACGGATTATCTAGACCCCTTCCAGTCAGGTTTCAGGCCCGGATATGGGACAGAAACAGCATTGGTCGCACTTATGGATGATCTCTGGCGGGAGCGGGATGGGGGTGCATCCATCCTTGCTCTCCTTGACCTCTCAGCGGCTTTCAGTACCATCGACCATGGTATCCTTTTGGGTCGGCTCAGGGAGTTGGGGGTGGGTGGTGTAGTTTTGCGCTGATTCACCTCCTTCCTCCAGGGCCGGTCCCAGTCAGCGGTGATGGGAAGGAGAGATCCAACCTTCGACCTCTCCTTTGTGGGGTGCTGCAGGGTTTGGTCCTCTCTCCTCTCTTATTTAACATCTACATGAAACCACTGGGCGAGATCATCCGTCACCACGGGATGAGGTATCTTCAGTATGCCGATGATACTCATTGTATATTTCCATCCCGGGTGAGGTAGGTGATGCTGTGACTGCCCTCTCTCGGTGCCTGGGGGCTGTAGGGGTCTGGATGGGGAACAACAGGCTTCAGCTGAACCCTGGTAAGACAGAGTGGCTGTGGGTTAAGGGTTCCTCCATATCCGGGACTTTGTCATCTTTAGTTCTGGATGGGGTTGCACTGCCCCAGATAGACCCGGTGCATAATCTGGGGGTCCTCATGGACTTACGGCTCCTGCTGGAAGAGCAGGTGGCAGCCGTGGCCGGAAGGGCCTTTGCACAGCTTCGTGTTGTGCACCAGTTGAACCCTTTCCTGGATCGGGAAGCCCTTCGGACGGTCACTCATGCCCTTGTTATCTCCCATATAGACTACTGCAATGTGCTCTACATGGGGCTACCCTTGAAGAATATCCGGAAGCTTCAGCTGGTCCAGAATACGGCCACGCGGGCTATTTTTGGCGCCCCTAGAAGTGCACGCATAACACCTTTGCTACGTGAGCTGCATTGGATACCAGTTTGCTTCTGGGTCCAATTCAAGGTGTTGGTTATCACCTTTAAAGCCCTACATGGCATGGGACCAGGTTACCTGAGGGACCGCTTCTTCCAGTATCATCAGCCCGTCCCACCCTCTCATGCAGAGAGGGCATGCTGCGGACCCCATAAATAAGAGAATTCCATCTGGTGGGGTCCAGGAGGCAGGCCTTCTCTGCAGTGGCCCCCGCCCTTTGGAACATCTTGCCCTCCGAGGTAAGATTAGCCCCATCGTTTCTAGCCTTCTGGAGGAAGTTGAAGTCCTGGCTCTGCCACCAGGCTTGGGGCAGGGAGAAGAATCAACATACTTGGGGTTGGCTGGTGCCTTGAAGTGCCCCTCCTACATGATGGTTGAAGAGATCATAGCCATCTGGATTTTATGAGCTGGGGTAGTTAAGAAATTGTTTTGGTTTTAATGGGATTTTATTGGAATTTTATTGTGTATTTATTTGAGTTTTTATTGTATATTTATTCTGTGTTGTAAACCGCCCAGAGTCCCTCTGGTCGGAGGAGATGGGCAGTGACAAATCTGATAAATAAATAAATAAATTTGAACTTGATTTCCCTGCTCCTAATCTGACATTGTTATAATAAATAGTAAGAACTAGGAACAAGCAGGAGGATGTCTGAAGTGAGAAAATGCTTTCTAGACTTTGGAAATAGTTCAGATTTGCATTTAAAAGAAAAGAGAAAAGCTCTCTTCCTTTAACATCTGTATTAGTGGGACAACAGGATTGCTTGCATTTACATGTTGCATGTCACTCCAAGCAATTCCTATGAGTGACTAATATATACCCATTCCCCCTGTCCTAACAGCCAGGAACCACGCTGAGACAAGGAATAGGTCTCTAGTGTTTTATTACTGCTACATTAGACAGAAAATCCTAACAAACCGAAGAAGCGTGGGAAAACCCATACAGATAAACCCCAAAGTCAAGGTGGGTCTGTTCTGTGTCTCTTTGAATGACTGCTCAATTCCTTGCTACTACGCATGCGTTTTCCCCCCTGGATAGGGGCCCCCTCCTGCTCACCATCAGTACTCATGACACCCCTCCCCCCCAGATGTTTTTCCAACATGGATATAGGGAATATTCTATCTATTGATTTCAGTCTTTCATGCAGCTGTTTAATACCCAGAATCTCTACCCGTAATGATGTTAACCTTGCTCCTTGAACAATGGCAATATTACTGCAATTTATCCCAATGCTGACTATGTTATTTGGATGTGAAAAATCAGAAAAATTTCCCTTCCCTCCAGTTTTTCTTCTTTCTCTAGGACATATACTCTTGACTTCTGCTATTGCTTCTATTTGAGGTCCTAACACATATGGCTTGGCTTTGCAAAGTTTTACATACTAGCTGGCAACATAACCTGCCTTCCTATTTGGCAAAAGTGGCAGACACCTTGTGCAGCTGAGGTGCTTGTTGTTTTGTTTCTTTAAGTATTTGCCTTAAGTGCAAAATAAGTTGACTAGCATCTTGCAGCAAAGCACTTGGATTGGCCCTAGATTACAGATAGGCCCTGGAAGTCAGAACAATAAATTTGCCTGCACAAAGTAAAGGATCTAGGAGATAGGAAAACTGAAAGCAGAGTCATCTGCAGAACAGGGCAAAAAAGTCTAGATGGGGGCCACAACTGTGTGATCAAAAACAACCCTTATTTTACTTGTGTTGCCCCTGATTGAAAGCCTGCTTTGTAAATTGTTTTGAAAGTTGTTCATGTACATTGTTAATAGGTTTACAGAGGCAGGCTAGGTCTACGTTATTCTCTACAAAGATAGTGGAATCACCTCTACCATTGGCAGATCTGAGATGTCATGGAACAAATTGTTATTTGATGTATTATTGTTGTATTTTCTGCCTATGGGCTAAAATAACTTAACCAGCCTTGGAGGCAGGCATGTTATTTACTACTGTGCTTCAGACTAAGAGATTATTTTACACAGTGGCAATTATGGTATCTGAAATTCAATAACTCTGGAGGGTACCAGGTTGGGGAAAATGGCATATTATACTGAAAATTATGGTTATTTTAAGCAACCAAATGGCTTTACTGGTCTAGTAGAAATGTTTAGCACCATACAGTCAGTGTTTTAGAACTTTAGTGTTTTAGATAAAGAGTTTCCACCAAGAAATGCTGAGTATGTACGCTAAACTGCATAATCAGAATGATTTTTCAGTAGCATAGATATGACGCACAGTGACGCCAGAGAGTTGGAAAGAGGCCAATACAGCATTAATGCCCAAAGAGGGACAAGATTTGACTTTAACAAGAAACTATAAGCTAATACCACTATTGAATGACTACAAGTTCTTCACAATGATAGACTGAAAATAATTTTGCAAGAATTTATTCATGAAGATCAATATGGGTTTTTACCTAAAAGACAGTTAAATGACAATGTTAGAAATGTGTTGGACATTTTGGAATATTTGGAGCAACATAATGAAAAACAAGCCACATTGTTCTTCTTAGATGCAGAGAAGGCATTTGACTTTTTGAACTGGGTTCTCTTGTTCAAGGTTTTGAAAGATACAAATTTTGGAGAGAACTTTATAAATTGGGTAAGATTGATTTATACTTCACAGAAAGCACTAATAATTGTTAATGGAGATCTAACAAAAGGAACAAGGCAGGGATGCCCACTGTCTCCTCTCTTGTTTATTTTGGTTCTTGAAATACTGAATAGAGATATAAGACAAGATGAGAGGATTGTGGGAGTAAAGATTTAAAAAGAAACGTATAAGTTAAGGGCTTTTGGAGATGGCTTGGTGTTGGTTCTGGAAGATTCTTTAAAGGGAATTGAAATATTAATGAGAAAATTAAAAGAATTTGGTGCATTAGCAGGTTTCAGGATTAATAAACAGAAGACGAAGATGTTAAGAAAAAATGTGAAAATAGAAGATCAAACAGAATTGATGAATAAAATGGGTTTTAAGATTGACAAGAAGGAAAACTATCTGGGTAATACTATGACAAATATGAATTATATGTTATTTTAAAATAACTATGTTAAGACATGCAATGAAGTTAAAAAAGATATTTTAAGATGGGAGAAACTACAATTGTCATTGTTGGGGAGAATTTCTGTGATAAAAATGAATGTCTTGCCTAGAATGATGTTTTTGTTCCAGACAATACCTGTTTTGACAACTGATGCACCATTTAAACAGTGGCAGGGGGGAAAACCACAAGTTAAATATTAACTTGTATTTTGAAATTGTATATTGCATCTTGCTGGTCAGTATGGATGAAAGAGTGGGTTATTGCTGAGAAATAGAATTCTTTTGGAGTTAGAAGGGCATGACCTGAGATTTGGGTGGCATGGATATCTGTGGTATGATAAAGTCAAGTTTAATGTGGATTTTAAAATTCATTATGTTAGACGTGGATCTCAGCACAAGAAGCATTTTATAGATGATAAATAATAAGCCAACACAAATGGCTAACTTATCGCAAGATACTAGAATTTTGTCAAGGAGAATGTAAAATAAAATCAAGAGAAGAACTGGTGGCAGAGGGATACAGTTTTCAGTGGTTCTCTTATTTACAATTAGAACGATTTAAAATAGACAAAAGAATTTATGGTTTTGAACAGTGTAAGACTGAGTTTATAATAGAACTGTGTACAAATGATGAAAATGTAATTGCTAAAATGTATAAACTTTTATTGAAATTTGAAACAGGTGAAGAACAAGTGAAGGAATGTATGATAAAGTGGGCTAAAAAATTTGACTATAATATACAGATGGGCCAATGGGAAAATATGTGGCTGAAAGGATTGAAATTTACACTATGTTATAATCTTAAAGAGAATTTTTATAAAATGAAGTACCACTGGTATATGTCACCAGAGAAATTGTCTAGAATGTATAAAGGCACTTCAAATTTATGTTGGAAATGTGAACAACAAGAAGGGACATTTTATCATGTTTGGTGGATGTGTAAAAAAGCTAAAAAATTCTGGATTCAAATACATACATCGATTCAGAAGATTTTAAAGATTAATATACAATTGAGACCAGAGGTTTTTCTTTTGGGATTGATGGACAAACAGTAGGAAAAAAAGTTATGGAACTTCGTTTTTGTATATGCTAACTGCAGTGAGATTATTGTATGCAGAAAGATGGAAAGATTCAGCATTACCCACAATGGAGGAATGGTTGATGAAGACGATGGAACTTGCTGGGATGGCTAAATTGACTTCTTCGATCAGAGAAAAGACAATATCTACATTTTGGAAACCCTTTGTAGACTTTTTGTGTGAAACAGAAAAAAATGAATTTATGGCTTATGGTTTTAATGATTAGACAGGATAGATTATAGAAAGAAGATAGTTACGTCATAACCCTAGAGTATGAGGTAAATTTACAATTGTACTTAAAATTGCTGTAAAGAAGATCAGAAGCCACTTCTTTATGTCTTTTTTCTTTTCTATTTTTCTTTTACTTTTTTTCCCTTTCTTGCACTTTTAGCTTTCTCTTCAATTTCTTTTTCTTTTCTTTTTCTTAATTTATATTAGTTTTTATTAGTTTTTATCTTCCTTTAAAAAAAACCTTTACATATATTCCTTTCTCACCCCTATGGGTGGTATGTGTCTTCCTCAACCTTGGGTCCTCTACCAGAGGCCCTGGAGTTTGAGGGTTCTGCGCAGGATCTTAGCTGTTCCCAGCACTGCACTCTTCTGGACAGAGGGCTCTGAGGTTGTTCCTGGGATCTGTTGGAGCCCCTCACAGTAGCAACCCTAACCCATTTCATTGTTTCAGTGGGATGTTTTTCCTAAGACTTTCAAGATAAGAAATATATTTTATTCATCTACACACAAAGAAACAATCCTGT
Source organism: Candoia aspera (assembly GCF_035149785.1). Lineage (NCBI taxonomy): Eukaryota > Metazoa > Chordata > Lepidosauria > Squamata > Candoiidae > Candoia > Candoia aspera. The sequence goes on along the minus strand of NC_086159.1, from coordinate 59,255,686 downwards.
TCTCTATGTGCTAGGCCAGTACATCATAAATGCGATGTTGCTTTCCAAATATTCAATACTTTTGTACTTTAAAACTTTTTAAAAATCAAATATTTTTCTAACTTTGCAAATTGGATTGTTGCTGTTTTTTGTTTGCTTGTAGTGGGAGAGAGAATCTCACTTTCCCCTAAATTAATGTTACTAAAATGAACAGATTATTTGTTTAGGTACTGAAGGGACATCAGAAAACGGTAAATCTTATTAATTTCATCCACTCTAGTATGAGTGTGTTTGTCTGCATGTTACAGAATTCTAGATGCTCAAAAATCAACTATCATACTTCTGTAATCCTGCATACAGTTTTGGAAACCAGAACTCTCAAAAGCTAAACCAGCTATCTGCTACCACATCTGATTTATGCTAGCAAAATAGTGCTTGCTCTCCATTTGCTATTCAAATTCAATTTGAATTTAATAGCCCCAACTTATATCTTACTCTGTGACTAACACCTTGATCATTTACAAGTAGAGCTATGAAAGGATTTCAAAGCATACTATACTCTTTAGGTATAGAAAATCAGCTGTATATATTACATTTTTAATTCAACTTGGCTGCTACTGAATATCTTTCAACAGGAAGAGTCGTATGCGCTCTTATCAGGTACTTCACATATTGCACCAAGTTGTTTTGATTGTGAAAATCATTTTAATATCAGCGGGGTACAACAAATTAACAAGCAAATAAATACAGTAGTTTCCCTTGGTGTGATTTTGGTTTATAAAACATGGCTTAGGCTTAGCTCCAGTTGTGAAACAGACACCATGGCCTATTCAGCAAAGTCCGCTTGAAAGAAATAACATCTTTACTGATATGTGAATCCTGACAATGAATTTAATACATCTTATTTCCTGGTAACAATATTATGTAACAATATTAACCCTGTAGAGAGGTTTTATACTGAAGTGACATCACCTAACATCTGGCATCTCACAGCATGCTGTATTCTTGGATACTTTATGTCAGCAATGGGTCAAGGAACTAACATTATTCCAGAAAGATTCAGCCAAAAGGTGGATTGCAGCATTGTATTAAATACCCACAAGGAGTTCACTGGCCATTCACAATGCTGATCCATAATGCTATTTGTTTACTTTTGGCTTTACCTATTGGGTGAACTCAGCTATTGTGGTTGTAGGCCCACATGCTGCCCTTTACTTCATTTTGCAGCTCTTGAGCCACCTATGATTAGGACCCACCTTTTAGAAGGGAATCATCCATAACAGAATTCTCTTCTGAAGGATGTTCAGCTGGCCATCATGTTGTCTTCTTACAGAAACCACCTAAAGGCATACCTGTTCACCCAAACATTTCTGGGAGCCAGAAGATGGTTTGCCTATTACAGTATTTAGCTTTTCTACTTTTAAAAAATTAACTTTGACCTAATTTTTGCATGTATCCTTTTAAGAATAATTTTATTGCGATGGTTTTCCTTAAAGCTTTTATTTTTATTTATATATATATATATATATATATATATATATATATATATATATATATATATATATATATATATATTTCCTATAAACTGTTCTGGGTTCCTCTGGAAGAGTAGTTTAGAAATAAAATAAATTTCCAATAGGACAGTTTTTTGCTACTTTGTAAAGCATAGGACCACCAGATCTACAGTAGCATAAAAAAGTCCAGATAAGCACATGATGGCAGCAGAGATACAGAAAACTCAAGATAGATCTAGAAGTCACCTGGATTTTTAAAAACTCACCATATATAACATTTGTAAAATAAGTGATCAAGCCTCTCTTAGGCTTAATTTTACTACACATTTACTATTAAGCACCCCCCAAAATAAAAAATATATAAATAGCCAAAATTCTGGGTCAATTACATACAGTATTACTTTGTGGTGGTTAACCCAAAAATCCTGCTATATTTTTAAAATGCAGCTATCAGCTGCAAAAAAAAAAGGCATTCCTCCACAGTTTATACCCCAGGCACTTGAGATTTATTCAGTAAGAATGTAGTTCAGCAAACAATTACTTTAATCCAGTTAATCATCATCATTCCTTTTCTTACAGGTGAATATAAGCCTTAAAGATCAATTGGAGGCCAAAGCTTCTACGTCTGCTCTACAGAATCCACAAGTGACAACTGGCCCTTAGTCCTTGCAAAGCTTTTAGAAAGTTGGCTTCAGGTAAATTGGCCTTGCTCTTTTGCTAAACAGATTCTTCCTTACAGATTCCATAAGTCACTATGGAACTCATCCAAGGACCATATGCTGTATTTAAATTATACTTGTCTCTCAGTTCAGGTGGTATAGCTGGTGGGACAGATATCTGGTGCCACCAATCCATAAATGTGAAGCAATCATTCTAAGCATTTACTTTTTCTATTTACTGCTGTTTTAATCCTAGTTTATGAAGTTAAACAAAATAGGCTTAAAGGATTGCATGTAAAACTTCTGCTTCAGAACAATCACTGTTCAAACTTGGTTAAAGTTTTGAGTGAGGAAGCCTTCTCAGACCCATTCTAGTGTAAAGAAAATATTTATAAAAAGACTATAGTGTGACTAGCAACCATTTTATCTTATAAGAAAAGAACAAATGCCGAGCTTTTATTGGTGAATGTACCTCTTATCTCACATGTTAATGTAAACACTGTAATAATAAAGAACAAGATTTATTTTTAACTTGGCTTGACTGAAGCCTCTGTTGCAATGACTAAAGGTGGCAGTTTAGAGAAATATTAATCAGATACATCTACTTAAAGCTCAATCAAATTCTTTTTTTATTATTTCTCTGCAGAAAGGCTAAATCGCTAACCCAGGGCAATGAAGACGATCAGAGAATTCTTAGTCTACCGCCGGTTCTTTCTCATTATTTTTACTCCCCTTCTGCTGCTTCCATTACCTCTCATCATCGGAACCAAAGTAAGTGTGAACTGTAGAGCTTTTTCAATCACAAACTTGGGGCTGTTTAGATATGCTTGATTGCAGACAGCATGGCCAGCATACTGAGAGCAGAGATTAGGAAAGGTTGACCTGTATATTTATGTTGAAATATTTTACCTGGTTATATCACTGATTTCCAATATTTTATGTCATATTGATCTCAGAATAAAATTCCATACAACAATATTATAAACATGTGATGAAAAGGATTAAGGTTCTTTTTCTGATTTTTCTTGATGTGATTTTGATGGAGAAGCCAGCAATCAAAATGTTTCATATCTTTGGAAATCACAGTTCTTCAAAAAATTCTGGAGACTGTGAATTAGTTTACTGTTCATTTGGTCCTTGTGCTCATCATGGAATATTTGCTAGAATCTAAACAATTACACTAACCATGAGAAAAATGGTAAAATCTATGTAAGAGCAATACCTTTATTAAGCCAACCAAAAGAGCATGTAAGCTTTTGAGTTCTCCAGAATTTGTTGTCAAGCTAAGTGGTAAAATGGTTGAGAAGGGATGGGAAATGGAGGTAGGAAGGGAAAACTAGCTGATATTGACACTGTGTATTGGTTTTACACATCAGCAAAGCATAATTTAGCTTATATCTCTATAGTTTAGCATGTTGGTATCTGTAGCCAATATGATTTATAAACCATGGCTTGTGACTCAGGTTTTAGTAGAAACCCCTCAATTTTGTGGCTTAATAAAGCACGGTTAAAGCAAATCTTGACTTACTGTACTGTGTGAGCCTAGGCACACAGTCACAAAATCTAAAATATGTTTAGCTGCAGATACAGTATGACTAGGAACGGTGGAAGTTTCAAATTACAGCTAAAGCAACAGAGATGAAAAAACTTAAGGGATCCCTTGTTTTGAAAGTATAAAATCCAATAGGAATGTCAGTATTATTACCTTAATAGAATGAAATAAATAAAAAGATGGAAATCATTTATACAATTGCTGTCATGTATTCCAGGGAGATCCCTTAACCTGATCCCGACTTTCCACATTCAGACAAGGTAGCATTTTAATAGTATGACAGAGAAAGACCATATGAACCCTTCTTCCCCAATGCAGGCATTTTCATGAATCTGAATTTGTTAAATTCTAATTTGTAAGATTTGTATTCCACAAAAAAAGTGTCAGGAAGGCCCAATGAGCTACCATGGGGATATGTGCAAGTTTCAAGCTTTCTTTACTGGGCCATGTTTTATTTTCCTTTGAAACAATTGCATTTTCCTTGTGCTTCTCCTACATATCTGTTCTCTAAAGAGTTTTCTCAGCATCCTTTCCCTTTTTTTGATATGCTAAACCGCCTGTCACTTATTCTGATTTCAAAACAAAGTGCCATGTCTGTGGGCAATTGTATGGAGGCTGCTGGCAGATGGAATTCAGCAGGTATTGATTTCTTTTTTTAACGCACCAGATGCTTTCAATATTAATAAATCAATACACTCCAAATTCTGTGTGCATCGGTAGCTGACACATGAGGGCCATAGTACCAGTAGATTGAAATTCAGGTGTACGGCAACTGCATTTTTTAGTCTAGGAATTTAGAAAACAATACAGATGCTGCATATAAATGCAATAGTTTCTGTTAAACATCTTCCTGATGACAGAAGGTTAAACTAATCAGATAACAGCAGTTTGTTAACCAGACAAGCATGACTTTTTATCTGGCAATGTGATTGAGGAACTTGTCAGACGTTAATAATGTTAATGGATGAAATCTTGGTTCCATGAAATTCTACAACAAAACAGCCATTTGATTTTTGAGAAGCTGTCAAATCCCATCCTGGTCAGTGGCTATATGCTATATGCATTTATTGGCTATATGCTTTTGCCCAACTTTTTATGTCTATACATTTTCACAGTACTGCACAGTTCCTTTGACTTCTAAGGGAAGAAAATAAACCTCCCCTAATGCTGATTTCTCACCCCCATCATAATTAGTCATAACAGCAGTTTCAGAGAAGATCTCTTGTTAGATACGTTTTCATGCATCAATATATATTATCAGACACGCAATACTTCAGGCAGTATAGATGCCTATTTGGATATATAGATGGATGTGATGAATACATAGAGCAACTTATTTATTTATTCATTTATTTATTTTCTATCCCACCTTTATTATTTTTATAAAAAACTCAAGGCAGTGAACATACCTAATACTCCTCCCTCCTCCTATTTTCCCCACAACAACAACCTTGTGAGGTGAGTTGGGCTGAGAGAGAGCGACTGGCCCAAAGTCACCCAGCCGGCTTTCATGCCTAAGGCAGAACTAGAATTCACAGTCTCCTGGTTTCTAGCCCGTTGCCTTAGCCACTAGAGAGGAGCCTGTGCTGACATATTAAACTGACATGTGTGAAGCCGAGTCACATCCTATATTTGTGGAAGCTGGTATCATTTATCCCATATACATCCATAATATGGTTGGAGGGGCACACTCTGAGCATGTTAAGTTAGTAAACAATGGAAATATGATACAGTAATATGAATGGTAAAGGTAGCAGTAAAGAATTCTACAATATATTGAGCTGTGGCCTGGGAGCTATCAATCTTACTTTTTCTTAGTTTTTCAGGTTGTATAGATCTATCAAGTTCAGATTGTTTCCCTTGAATTTTTTTTAAGTTTGCAGTAAAATATGCATGCATTTTGATGCCTATTTCTTTAAGCATCCTTATTTTTGTTTGTATTTGTCTCTAACATACATAATATTTGCAAATATTCTTCACCAATATGAGGAATGTTCACATTGTTTTCACAAATTTATGTTTTTGTGAGCAAACTTTTTCATTCAGGTGAGTTAACATTCTAAATGTTTGTGCCATGCAAATTGCAAAAACAGCTATATTTGTGTATTAATTTGAACATGGAAACTTAAATAAGTGTTCATAGATTTACCAGATGTGGGCTGAAAAATTCCAGATGACCATGAGATGTCAGCAAAGAGATATCTAGATAACTTTATTTATTTTACTATCTAGAGGTCATCTAGTTTTTGCAGCTCAAATCTGGTAGCCCTAAATTTGTGTTTGAAAGTTTTCCGTATAAATACATGTGCTCCCCATCTCAGCTTAGGGTTTCCTTATCCATGGGTATTCAGCAGTATTCATTTCTCAGTATGATTTGATACTGGTCTTTCTATAATTTTCTAAAAAGCAGTATTTCATATAATTTACTGTAAGCATGTTAATGTTTGGCACTATTGCTGTGGTTCTTAGTATGTTCATAAGTCACCAGTAATTAAAACTATGTATTAAAATTTCAGATGGCATCTTAATAAATTAATCATTGCTTGGGAAATATGTCCTAAATATGTATGACTAGCCATAAAAGACAGGTAGTCTCCTACCACACCCTCCATAATGGTATATCTATGGTTACATTTTCTTTTTAAAATATAATTCTGTAAAAATGGAAGTGTTATAAAAATGAGATTTTATTACAGCCTTTTAAAAAAATGCATGCAATAAAATAGAGATGAATAAATTTCTCTTGTTTACCATCTTACAGAAATGTAGCTGTGCCTAAGAGATGGATAATATAGTTTCAGGCAGAGAGAAGAAACTATGCTCAATCTGTTATTTAAATGACTAATCTTTCCGGCTAATCTTTCTTCTAGTGTAGCATATGTGCACAATGATAGTTTGAGGCATCCTTCATGTGGTGGGGAAAAAAAGCTGGCTGCAGAGGCTTTAATATGTATAAAATTTGTTTTTGCTTTGGTTTGCTTAAGATTTCTTTACAACTTTAGTGGAAGCTGGTAACAAGTAGCGGCTTCCTGTTTTTAATAACCACCCTGTGACACAATCTGTTGCAGAGGGCTAGGGATGTGGAAAGGCAGACAGAATGCTCCATCATTAAGAGTGGGTCTTAGGGTCCTCTTCACACATATAGCGTATACCCACATGGAGATTGTCCTGTGCATTTACTCCCAGCGACTTTTAGAAGGGCAAATTGAAAAAAACAGGAAGAAACATATTCTCAGCCCCATTTGGAAGACTGTTTTATTCATATCCAGATCACTAATTTTATATGGTAGATCTCAGCCCAGAATGACTTCAGAATTCTGGTGTCCTATGGTATTCATTTTTGTAAGCACAATTTTTGTTTATTTGCTTCAAGGACAAACTTAAGCAAAAGAATATAACTCCATAGAAGCACATCCCCAGAATACATATAATTGAAACCAAAACGAGGACATTTGGCCTACAGATTGAAAGTTGCCGTCAGCACAATATTTTTTTCAATCATTTCAATATAGTTGTCAAGCTAACTGCCTGGATGAGTCCATATCAGTCACCAGGAGTGCAGCTTTTCCATGAAATCACTTTATTTTACTCCCTTTCAATAAGATAATGCAAATGTTCAGTATGTATTCAAATTGTCAGAAGGATGTCGTGTTTGTATGGGTTGCATCGGCTTCTGTTTACTTAAGGATTCATTGAAATGTGCAATTGGACCAGGTGTCTAAACTTTTGCATACAACTGTATATTTAGAATTTCATTTTCTCTCTGGTTCTTTGGATTTTCTCATTTGACTACAGTACTGTCTAATGGAAATCTGATTTGTTTTTAAATTATGTATTTGTTCTAGGAAGCAGAATGTGCATACACGTTGTTTGTGGTCGCTATCTTCTGGCTTACAGAAGCCTTGCCTCTGGCTGTTTCAGCATTAATTCCTGCCTTAATGTTTCCACTGTTTGGAATATTGGCTTCAAAAACGGTATACTCCTTCTGTTCTTTTATTTTCTCTACTGTTACTCCAGCAGTCAATCTATTTGTATTTCAAAGATTGCAATGCATTTACTCTTTTTGATCAGACGTTCTTTTCTACTAGGCCTAACGCTAAAAGGAGGGCTATGAGATCTGAGCTGCAAAAATCCAGATCACCACTGGGGGCAACAAAGATACATAACACTGGTTCTTTGCTGCCATCTACTTGCTATGTGTAGACCCAATTATGTAATCCTACTAAAAGAAATTGAGTTCACTTAGAGCACATCTTGAAGCCATCCTGATTTGCACTTATATCTGGGTTAGAGATGATTGTGAGGCAGTGATTTATGAATGAGACCCAGTCTGGTGCAGTGATTTAAAAACACCAGGCTAAAAACCAGGAAACAGTGAGTTCCAGTCCTACTTCAGGCATGAAGCTGCTGGGTGACCTTGGACCAGTCACTATCTCTCAGCCCAAGGAAGGAGACAAGGGCAAACCACTTCCAAAAATCTTGCCAGGAAAACTGCAGGAACATGGTAGGGTGACTGAATGGGATGCAGTATGATTCTTGCTTGCTTGTGATACTAAAAGATGCACTTTTCATAATATGTGAACTGAGCCATAGAAGGAGGCTGAGATCACTGACTAGACAATCAAGATACTAAGAAGGGGCATTCAGAGAGCCAAGGAAAGTAGGAATGGAAATGACTTCCTACACTCATAATCTACATTTCTCCTACAATTCCCTATTTCTCATTAGCTCAGTTTATTTGTCACTTCTCATACTTCCATCAGATTATGAGGATTGTGGCACTAGCCGGCATCATTTATTTTTTTTCCAAACTGCTTCATATATCTTTGATTTTAAAAGCCCTCTTTTTATTCCAAATGAACCAATGTGTTTTGTGCTTTGAATAGCAAAAATTTAAAAACATGCACTTAGCTAATAAAACAAATTTTGATTTTTAGGTGGCATCTGCTTATTTTAGAGATTTTCATCTGCTATTGACTGGCATAATTTGCCTGGCAACATCAATAGAAAAATGGAATTTGCACAAGCGAATTGCCCTGAGAATGGTGATGCTGGTGGGTGTTAACCCCGCATGGTAGGTAGCACATATAGATATATATATGTATATATAAAAGAAAGTGCTGCTGAAAGCCCATTTGGCTCAGAAATAACTCTGCTTCGCAGGTCAGTTGCCACCTCTTTTCTTGACATTTTGTTGTCCATTAGCATCCATACACTGGAAAGAAATTCAACAGGTGCTGCTTTAGTACCTGCTGGATTTTTTTTTTCAGTGCAACTGTTACAAAAGGACAAGAAACGATGGGGCGAGTTGAGCTGGGAGGTATTGCCTCTTTGCATGCCAGAATTACTGCTCTATTTGGCTGCTAAAGAGATTTGCTAAGACCAGCCTTTTGCTGAGATTTAATTATACGTATCATTGGGGCGAGAAGACGAGTCATACATGAAATGCTTCTGTTATTGACCATAATGGTGCATGGCTTGGAACGAAGCAGCAGATGAACTAGTGAACAAGTCTGACTCATCCTTCTTAATGACTGAGATTAGACAGCCCACGAGATTTTTCATACACTGCAGCACTGTTATTCAATTTATAGTTTAGGTAGTTCTAGCAGCAATTTCAGACTCAGAGGAATATCCTGCCTTTTTCCCAACTTGCTGACTGTTCTTACAAATAAGAAATTAAACCCATGCTGGGCTCTTTTTTATTGCTCTCAAGGAGTCAGATGGCCCCTACCATCTCTTGTCAATCCCATCAGCAAGTCAAAAAAAGAGTTCGTAAGCACAGCAGGCTCCCTGGGTCTGAATTGCCAGCGGCTGCTGTGATGGGAAAGCGGTAAGCTGTCACTTACCTCTTTGATTGCAAATTAGCAATGTTAGCTAAAGCAGTAGTGCTTCCCCTCCTGATGTTTGATGTGGGTGAACAGGAAACCACTGTAAGAGCTGGTGGATGTGCTGATGCATCCCTACCAGCAAACCTAGATACATACAAGCCTTGTAAAAAAGAGGTGGGGCTTCAATTGCACAGTTACAGCAGTCATCTTGATATTATATGTGCACACACAGACACACATGCACGTGGACATTCCTGCTGGACAGCATGGGATGGATCCAGACTTCAGTAAGAGCATCTAGCCATTTGTGGCTATCTAGAAAGCTAAGCAGGGTTAGCCCTGGGTAGTATTGACATGAGAGGTCACTAGGAATAGATACAGAATATAGCATAGACTAAAAATGGAAGATGGGAATGGGAAATCGCTTTTATATTGTTGCCAAGAAAACTCCCTGTCCATGTAGTCCCCAGGAGCTAAGCTAGGAACGGTGCTGTTTTCTCTGTCTTAGAAGATCCCCTGTTATGCCACAGCCTATCCATTGAGCAGGATCTCCAGTGTAGCATGAACATGTTTATGGGGCTGGAAGGAACGCTATAGGGAGGAGAGGTTGGGGAAATCCATTTCCCCTAACCTAGCTATGTGTACCTCAATCTGGATCTAACCCAATGTTTGAAGCGGTATGACTCCTTCCATTACTATAAGGACTAAGAATACAACAGCACAACTTTTATACCTATCTTCTCAGAGGAATTTAAGTTGCAACTCTATATACATTCACATGGGAGTAAGTTCCACTAGCTTCAGTACTTACATTTACTAGCTATGTAAATTACACATTCAGGCTATGATGCTGTAATCAGGTTTCTGAGACCCAAGTAAATGTAATGTTACATGCACAACAACCCTTAATTTCTCTTTACATTAATGTGAAGATACAATGTGAAATATACAGAATACATGTTGAATTTAAGAGTAATTTAGTGGTCTATATTTTTTATTAGACACATTTAGACTTGCCCAGTTACTCCAATGACTAGAATTACAGCTTAAACCCCATGGCTTTATAATTACAAACAAGTCAAAAGTTCAGATAGACAACAGAAAAATAAATAATAAATTTACCTAGAATTTCCTTCTTAATCTGCTTGGAATGTCTTCATATTATTAAAATAAATGTATATGTATATGTATATATATATGCAGAGTAAAACACAGAAGTACTGATGATTTAATGCTGCATCTGGAGCCTCACATGTATCCACATGTCCTCTCCAATCACAACAAGTCACAAAGTTTTAATTTGTTATACTTTTCCATTTAGTTTGGTCTAGGAAGCTATACTAAAGAAATGATAATAAGCTACAACTTGCCATATGCATCCTTCCTTATCATTTGTAATGACTTTTCCCAGAGGGAAGCTAAATAAATTGATCTTTTTGATGCTTATAATATCATTTTTGGATTAAACATATTTGAAATTCCTTGCACTGGAGATGGCGTATTCATCATAACTGACTTGTGCCTTTAAATTGTTCAGTCCTGCAGCCATTCCTCTTCTCAGCCTTGATACCTTTGTGCTTATATGCATTATATTTTATCAAGTCAGCATTTTGATAAAAAAGGTACTTTACAAACTTTTCTGTAAGAGAAATAGAGTATAAATTTGCCTTCAGATGGTATTTAATTTAACTCAATTAAATCAAATTAGTTTGCAAAATAGGTTAGGCAGGGTTTTTTATTATGCAGTGGTGGGATCATTGTCATCAGTGGTAAATTTGTCAATGCAGTCAAAATTGTTGGCAGCAAATTGCTGTTGCAATTTCACAGTGGGGTGTTTAATGGGGAATTATTGCCTTTAGTGGTATTCCTTAATATTATTGAGTAAACTATTGCCAACTTTAACACCAACTTTATTTTTAAGCTAAAGTTTTATTTTAAAAGTTCTTAATAAATGCATATAGGTTAGCCACTAGAAAAATACTCTGTTTACTATTTATTTATTTATCAAATTTGTCACCGCCCATCTCCTCCGACCGGAGGGACTCTGGGCAGTTTACAATATAGAATAAAGATACAATGAAAATTCAAATAAATATACAATAAAATTCTAATAAAATCCCATTAAAACTAAAACAATTTCTTAACTACCCCAGTTAAACTATAGTTTAAGAATGACAGATTCCATGTTTATATATAGCAGAAATGGAGAAAGTGACAGAAAGTATTTATGGAAGAAGTAGAAATTGAAATGTAATGAAAATCACTAATTATGGGTTATTTGAATAATAACTGGGGTTTTATTAGATTAGACAGAATGTTGGTTTTGCTATAATGAGGTTATTTGTTAAGCTATGTTGTTTATACCTTCCTGATTCATTTTTTTGTTTATTAAAAAGCCTGGGTACTGACAGAGTTGCACTTGCTGTAAGCAAATTGCATTTGTACAAACACTGATAAAGCAAAGCCCATGGATACTGCCAACGTTTAGCACTGCTAAGGACCCAATAGGTATAACTATAAACCTGAACTGTTCAAATGCAGTGATTTTAATTGCAAAAATGTCAGCTTTGGAGAGTAATGCATTGTGGATGGTGTGTAGGAGTGTCAGACATAATCATCCTGAATGCTGCTGAAACTGTCAAAGAGTACATATACATTTTTTAAAACAAGCCAGACAGGTCATTTTATCTCTCTCTCTCTCTCAATACAATTTCACAAAAGCAGAAATATTGCTGCCTAGAAATCTCCTTTTCATTTCCTAAGGAATGCTAAAATGTTTGAAGTGATGTTTCTAACACTCTTTACAACTCAGCTCATGGCCCACCTAATTTGTCAAACCTACCCAGCTACCCCAGATAAAGCATTCTCTCCAATCCAGAGCCTCTACAATTTTGTAAAGGGAGATCATGCATGTGGGGTTTTTGTTGGTTTGTTTGTTTCCTGGTGGCTGGTCTTATTATACAGACTTTATGATTCAGAGGAAAAAATACCAAATGTACTGTTTTCAAGAAATTGCTCTTTGTTGTGCTGGTAATCGGTCAGAAATTCAGTGAAGTGTGTTTGTGAGCTGATGTATGTGCTCATGTGTATGTGTGCATAGATTGATAACGAAAAATGATTTAGATACTTCATGAACTGAGTTATTAGGAAAGAAAGGCAGCTGCCTGGCAGGATTTATGGTTAGAGAATTACACGAATGTTTATGCTGTATAGCAGAGAGGAATGACCTTTTGGAGGTCAAGGGCGGTGCAGCACTTTGGAGTTAAAGGATTAATGAGGGCCACAGCGTGGGTGAAGACATATCGGCATATGGGTTTGGAGGACCCTTTGGGGGCTTCTATTTTTTAATTGTGACTCGCCTGTCACAAGCAAAATTGCAAATTTCACCTAGTTCCCATCTCAAAATAGAAAGAAACTGCCTTCAGTTTTCAGCTGAGCTGGAGGGGGCTCTTAGAGCTACAAAAAAGAGGAGTTAGGGGTTGCTTCTGATCCTGAGGAGCACAGTTTCTCCAGCCGTGTTGTATGGGCTCATTAAAATGTTTATTGAAATATGCACAATGTGGAATATGTGTTGAAATTGCCTTTCCCATAAAAGCAATACGTTCCCATGCTTTACATGAGAGAAGCATAGAAATTACCTTATCAGATGGACCACTAGTTCCTCTAGTCCAATGTTTCTCAACCTTGGCAACTTTAAGATGTGTGGACCTCAACTCCCAGAATTCCCCACCCAGCATGGCTGGCTGGGGAATTCTGGGAGTTGAAGTTCACACATCTTAAAGTTGCCAAGGTTGAGAAACACTGCCTAGTCCATACAGTAGTTGTCTATGCTGACTGTCCTTTCAAATATTTTCTTCTATCTATTTCAGTGGAAAAAGCCCAGGGGAATAACTCAGGGAAAAAGAATACTAGTTACACACACACACACACAGACATTTTTACCAGACTTCAAACTAGCAACCTTCTATTTATAAGGTATTAGTGTATAACCTTTGTCCTCTTATAGCGCTACTGGTAAAGCAGCTCTTGATTCACTTGTGGGACATTTTCATGCCTCTCCGAAGGAGGCAATAAACAAAAATGGACAGGAGCACTCTGGAGGACATAAGAAGAAAAACAGTATTTGAAAATTGCATCAGGAAAATGCATCTAGAGATCACATTTGTGATAGGAGGAGCATGAGTACAGAGCCACATTATCCATTCCTGCCCTCCAAAAATGTTGGCCTGTTTGGATGACAAGGCAATCAGGCAGTACAGATAATCCCAGAGTAATAATGTATTTCATGTATTTATATACAGATCATATATCAAATCTTCCATGGTTTCTGCCCATCTGGTTTGATCCAGCAGAGTGGACATACTCCAGATCCCCTTGATTAAACAGTGCCAATTTTTGCAACCCAGGACTCACACCTTCTCTGGGGTGGCACCTGCCCTCTGGAATGAGGTCCCCCCAAGGGATCTATACAGCTCCCATCCTGATGATAATATTTACCCTGCCCTTGTGATGGGGTGGATTAGATTCCTCTGTGATGTTTGCTTCATTATTGGATTGCCATCTTGTGATTATTTTATAATTATTTTTGTACTCATTGTGGTTAATGTTATTGTAGTGTGCTGCCCAGAGTCAGTTGGAGTTGGGCAGCATCCAAATTGAATAGAATTAGATAGATAGATAGATAAATAAATAAATAAATAATTGTCTTGGTTTAACTAGATCTAGACCAAGGAGAGGTCAAAAGCAAAAACTGGGATGCCTCCAGGCCAACATTTATTTTAAGTGACATGAAAGACAAAAACATTCATTTGCATTCTTATATTTACATACTGTATATAATTCAGCCTCATCCACAATTTTTTGCAATAATAGTTATAATCCATGTATTAAATAGTAGGCGTAAGAGGCTGATATTATCCAGAATTTAAGCATGGCCTAATAACTGTTGGTGCCCATACAGTGGAAGAACAAGCAGCTCTATTACTTTATCAGCCACCAGGAGAATAATGCCTCCATTAATTTGAAAGTCACCTGCAGCTCTCAGGAAGCAAATACATTTCTTATTGTTGGAATTTTCACAAAATAATAAGATCCTGAGCTTTGGTATGAAATCAGTAGATAGCAGTTGAGAGTAGTTATATGCTTCCTGCAAAGTCTCTAGTAAATCTTTGGTGGTTGTCTCAGAGATATGAAAAGATAGTTAATCACCTAACAGTGTATGGACAATAATTTGCTATAATTGAAAGCCCATCGTCAACCATTGATTGGTTGTTTAAAATGTGGGATATAGCTCTGTTGTCTCATACAGAAAAAAAACAGGAAAAAAACCTTGAAAGTTGTTTCCAAAAATGCATTTTAATATAATAGATATATTTTATAATTCATAAATAAAATATAATTTACAATGTAACCCAATAATTATTTTACCCTTTCTGTTTGTTTAGGTTTACTTTTGTTTTGCATGCCTACAATAAAAACTGGCTGAGTTTATGTTGGTAAATTAACATATTAGAGAAGTGTCTATGTTAATCTCAAACTGTAAAATCTTCTATGTACCAAACTTTCTATTTATGTAAGGAGTGCCAAATCTTTGTGGATGTGAGGTCCACGCGTACCTTTGAACAGCATGCCAGCGGCTATGCTGTAAAGGGGGTAGGACAAAATATTTTAAAAGTGTATTACTAATTTAATTTAAAATAGTAATCCAATCTCTTTTGAATTAGGGTTTTTACAATTTGTTCTGTTGTTTTAATTGCTTTATTGTGGTTTATTGATGATATACACCACCCTAAGCCTTGTGCCCAGTAGGCTGGAAGAAAGAAAGGAAATAATCCTATTAGTTTTAGTTACTTTTAATAGCACATATATGCCCTATAGTGATCCTTATCCTCTCACATCCAAAGGCAGGTTCAAAGAGTTATATACAGAAGAGGTGGCAAGACAAAGTCTGAGGATTTAATGGTAACAGACTAATGCAATGTCCAGCCCACGCTGGCCTGCATGTTGTGTACTATGGTGTAAGGCTTGCAGTAGGTTTCCCTTAATCTGTAAATTAATACCCCAGTGTAACCATCAGCTGTGGAAAGTTTGGGGAAGAAGATCAATAGAGGTCAGTACTTTTTTGGTATGAAGGTGCTGGTTGAGTCAACTTCGCCAGACTTACAGCTTGAGTCAACTCAACTTTGCCAAATCAATTGCCTAGGATGACTTGGCTATTTTTAACTGTATGGTATGAGATCATTACAGCTGACTTTGCAAAAGAAAAAAGAAAAACAAAGAAAGTGTTGTTGCTGATGCTATATTGTTAGAATGAAATTTGGGGGAGAAAATTGCTTTATTTTACTACAGCGATCCCTTGATGACACCCTCACTGATAATAATAACTGATAGCAATGTAGCGATTTTTCTTCCTTCTTTTTTTTAATAACATGGACATGCAACCATTTTCATAAAATGTTACAAATGCATTAGGGAAAAATGTGAAAGTAATTTTGCATGTTTAAATAAGTCTACCCTTTCTGCATTACTCATTACTACTATTGAAGTACTTTTTATCCTCATAGATTTCAAAGATCTTTACAGTCTTTAACAATTATTTAGGCTAGTGCTGCTTGGTGTGAAGTAAAACATGGTGTTTTTAAACATGGTAATCATTAATTATATTGAAAACAGGGCAATATCACAAATTGAATTTGTCCCAAAATAAGTGCCTTTCATTTTCTCCTGCACTGTGTTATGGGAGCAATTGCACAAAGTTGGTCAAAGTTACCCCAATGAAAAGATCAGTCAATGGCTGCTGTTCTATGTAGGGTATGATTCAATGCAATTCCATTTTAGCACATTGCTGAAAAGTTTTGTGCTAGACTGTATCCTATATCAAACAAAGATACAGTGCTGTCAACAACTGTGCCTTGTGAGTAATTGAACAGGTGTTCCAAGGATGTAATTTCTCAGTTGGAAAAGAAACTTCAGGAGTTGGCAGTAAAAGCTTATTGGAAGGCAATGGCAGACTAACTAGAAGATTTCATACCATTTTTGGAAAATCCATATGGAAATGACTTTGTTGGTCTGGGATGCAAGAAAAAGAGAAGCTAAGGCAGAGACCATAGATACTAGATACCAAGGAGACTTCACAGAAATGAATGGGATCATCCCCTGGGTGTGTGTGTGTGTTAAAAAAAAAGTCGGGGTGGCAGCTATAACTGCACAATCAAAGCCATACTCCTTTTTTTACATTCATGGGGCTTTGATCATGTGGTTGCAGTGACCATCCAACTTTTTTGCCCCATCCCCCATAGACATTCTTGGAATCAGATAATGTACAAAGCAAGATGCCAAAACCAAAAACCTAGACAGAAACATACAGCAGAATCCTGACATTATGATGAAGCAGTTCCCAACTGTACATGTGGAATGACCAGTCTAAATGAAAAACAAAAACAACAAAAAGGATGTTTTAGAGATATTTGGGGCTAAATTACTACTCCTGCCTTGCTTCTAAATAGAAAAGTGAGACCTTTATACAAGCCTGTCTGTTTTGATGCATCTGAACAACAACAAAAAATTGTTAAGAAGTGGCCTAACATAGAAAGTCTAAGGATCTGGAAAGCCAACACTAATTTGAAATATGGAAAATTGCAGTAATTTAAGATGTTTCAATAAGACTTCTTCACCCAGCTGTGCATTTCAAACATCATCAACCCTGATGATGCAGCTCTAACCCAAGTATGTTAAAAAGCATCACTGAAGTCAGTTGGGTACCTGTCAGGTTTCCTATCCAAAGGTAGGATCTCATTTTGTGAATTTCCTATTTTTCAACCTTGCCTTTACCAGAATGTGGACTAGTGGTAGCTCCTTCACATCACAATATAAATTTAGGACATTGTAAATTCATGAACTGTCAGTCTGAATCAATTCTATTCAACTATTCAGTGTGGAAAAATCCACTGAATTTTCAAATTAATTCAGAGTCGCTTTCATTCATTCAATGCAGTGAACACATTTGACCATTCAAATTTGGTGTGTGTATGTGTGTGTGTGTATTCAAAGTTGCTTTGGTTATCTTTTCTCTGAGAAAACTCACATGACTTTAAAATGTCACATGACTTGAATTTATTGGGCAATATATTCTTTTCAGTACTTTTTTTAAAATCTTCTCTTCTTTTTTCCTTGTAAGTGGTGGCATCTCACCACACTTGCTTTCCTCCTCTCCCATGGTTACGTGATTTCATTGAGATCAACAAATGCTGTTAGGGAGAGGATCTGGTCCTAAGTTATTTTGATGATGATGTCTTTTAAAATATATTCTGTTCAATAGAAAAACTTATATTGCGTATGCATGATGTAAAAAGAGTAATTGATTCCATTATTGTGTGAAACTTTCACGTGTAGAACACTTGAGAAAAAACTTCGAAGTTTGAAAACTGAAAATGTTGGCAATTCAGTGTGCACATGTGGGTAGAGGCAACCACAGAATCCAATGTTTTCATCAAAACGATGAAAGGAGCATCGTTCCATCATGGCCCCTTTTGATGTTACACATGTAAAAAGAGATGGAATGATTGTTACAAAGCTGCTTTTGTGATCTGACACATACACACACGCCTGGGGACACTTCTGTAGTACCTCTGGAGGTTCATATCCTGAACTGTATGGGTAAAGGAAGGGCTGCAGCTTAGTGTAAACACTTTGCATGCAAGTCCATGGTTTGTCCTCCTGCAAATCTAGCCATACTTGGGAAAATCCCTGCCTCAACCATCAGAGAACCACTGGCAGTTAGTGTAGATAAAATTGAGGTAGATGAATCTGGGTGAAACACAACGTTCTAATGTCATCTTCTTAGAATCCAATTCTGCTCCAATGGCAAAAGTGCTAAGCCAAGGAGTTCACACTACTGCTATATAGAGAAAGGAATTAGAAACTCTCTAGAAGGCCAGGAGGTGCTAACCCAAATTATTTTTATGGAGTCTTATTATAATTATTTTATATTAAGTTGAGTGTTAATAGCAGACATAGATGGACTTTTCATTGTTATTTCAGGCTCACCCTTGGTTTTATGATCAGCTGTGCATTTTTATCTATGTGGCTTAGCAACACTTCTACTGCTGCTATGGTAATGCCAATTGTAGAGGCAGTGGCTCAGCAAATCATTAGTGCTGAAGCTGAAGTAGATGCTATGGAAATGACTTATGCAAATGGAGCCACTAATCATGCCCTAGAACTTGAAGGTAGGTAGCCTCAACCCATTTTTATTTTACTTGGAAAAAGATTACCTGAGAGAAATTCTTCCTTTAAACTTTTCACTTTTGTTTTCACAGAAAATATCAGTGAGAGTGAAACAGTTGACTGCAAATCCAGTAAAGTTGATGGGTAATATATATATAGAGAGAGCAAAATATTTATATGATTCACTTTTTTTATTATCAGTAAAATAATTACTACAGCAAGTATTTCTTTCCAGATACAGCAATGGTACCACTGACGCTGTGTGTGACATTGAAAATGAAAAGGTATGTCCTGATTACAGTAGCA
This sequence comes from Candoia aspera, assembly GCF_035149785.1. Taxonomy (NCBI): domain Eukaryota; kingdom Metazoa; phylum Chordata; class Lepidosauria; order Squamata; family Candoiidae; genus Candoia; species Candoia aspera. The sequence goes on along the minus strand of NC_086159.1, from coordinate 59,236,620 downwards.
AATGTGCCACAAATTTCCACTACTTACTATGCACGCTTTAACTTGTTTGATTTGAATTATCTTTTTTTCTTTAAACATATGGAAGCAATTTAATCGATCAGTTTGGAGAGAAGCAGACATTTGGCAATACTTCACTATTAAAATTTGTTTGTTTGTTTGTTTGTTTATTATTATTTATTAAAGAAATTTATAAGGCCACCCAACTCACACACAGTGACTCTGGGTGGCTTACAGAATTAAAAACCATAAAAACGCAATACACACCCCACGGTCGCAGCAAACACATTCATATCAGCCACTTGATTGGCTCTGAAGCAACCTGGGATCCCCAGGCCTGCTGACAAAACCACATCTTCAGGGCCTTCCAGAAAAGGAGCAAGGAGGGGGCCAATCTCATCTCTGGGGGAATGATGTTCTATAGGGAGGGAGCCACCATGGAGAAAGCCTTTTTCCTCAGCCCCACTAGATGTCCTTCCCTAACTGAAGGGACCCACAACATACCCTGCCTCCCTGCATCTTCCATGACTTTTAAAGGAGACAGAGATATTTCCACCACATTTTGGCTATTTCACCTAACTGTTAGTATACTGAGATATGAATTATTGGGCAAATTGTAAAGCATTATTCTGTTGCCTGAAATTGAAGCCTAGTTGCTAACAGTGAAAGCTACTGTATAAGAGACTATACTGTGCAAATAAGACATTTGTGTATCATCGGACCTACACTGTGTTTTATTCCTGGCTAATTTACCACTTTCACAGTTTTCATTGACAATGTTATCAATGTTTAAATGTTATCAGAAGGAAAGCTAGAAACTTAGGGATTGGACTTGATTTTTGCATATTCCTCAGAGATCTTTTTTTTTTCCCCTCCTGGTTGATAGAAGAATTAGGGAAAGTGGAAGAGCTACTTCACTCTGGATCTTCCTAAACTCTGGAGAATTTTCAGAAAAAGATAAAGCATTTTAACTAGAGAAGGTTGGGTATTAATAGACTAATATGAAAATTGTTGATTGTGTTTATTTGTTTTATATTTAAGCAGAATTCAGAACCAAACCAGTCTGAAAGAAAATATCGAAACCATAAAGACCATATGATATGCAAAGTCATGTGCTTGTGTATTGCCTATTCATCCACTATCGGAGGACTGACTACCATCACTGGGACATCAACCAACTTAATATTTGCAGAACAATTCAATACGTAAGAAAAAAGATTAAATTATTTGTTTGCTCCTAAATTTGAATATCATTTTAAACTAGACAACCCATGACCTGTTGGGCCATCGTTTCAGAATTTCCTTACCAGATTCCTCAATGCCTTCAACAATTGCAGAGCTTCTAATGTATTGCCTTCACTGGAAAAGTTCTTAAAAATTCAGGGAGATATTCAGAGATGTATCTGGCATGAAAATAGTCCTTGCCATTCATATTGAACTGTATAGCACAGTCAAACATCAGGGGCTGACCGCAGGAAATGTTTTATGACACTTTGCGTTATGTCATAAAATGTTTTATGATAATTTTTATGTCATAAAATATTTTATAAAGTTTACCAAAATTCAATTCCAAGGGAGTCATGGGTCACAGATTTTGGATGCATTCTGTAAGTTAGCCCCTTTGAGGTACCTTGGTTCAAAAATTGTTGCCCTATGATACACTGTTTTGCCCAGTTAAAGGTTACACACAGACAAACAGAGTTTTAGTAGTATATAGATTCCTCCCTTCTTTCCCCTTAAGCTGATTTGTGTTGTGTCAGTGCAGTGCAGTGCTTTCCCTTCCTCATAATTCAATCTTTCTCCATTTGGATGTCAGTGCTAATGAGAGCTCCTACATCATAAAGCCCTTTTTCTTTTGGGAAGAAGTAAGCAAAGGGTTTTCTTCACTGATGTTTCCCTGCTAAACAAACAGAAGGCTTGAGCCTTGTATTCAGATCTGGAGCTGTTCACTGGCCCAAAGCAGTTTTTATTGGAAAATGCCCTTTCTTAATCCTTCTCCTTCTTTGCATCCCTAGTTATAGTTATTATAGTTAGCTAGCTCGAAAGACCATCCTATCAGATCATACACATCCCCAAAAGAACATTTAAGGAATTTGCATTACCCTGCTCTTGAAAGTTACCTGCTCATATCACATCATCTCTTTTTTTTTTTACCAATTATGGTAAAATTAATTAATGATTATATGAACCACAGTCATTATCCATGTATTTCTAAGTACTCAAGGCAAGACCTTCATATCACACTGAGAGCACACCTGCTTAATTTTCTCCTTTTGAAATTATAGCTCTTAAAAGTTTTAACTGCTTAGATTACACTCTGTCCAAATAGGAGGTTAAAATATTGCCACCAGGACTAGCAGCCATAGACAGCCTTATCCCCTGTGAATAGAGGATTTTATGACATTCATAAAAACACAGTGTAATAGATGCAGAGGGTATTACGCAGATCAGAATGACAGAATAATAAATCTGTAATCATGGCTGAAATAATTATTTGGCAAATTGGCTACCATTCCTTCCCCCCTCCTCCCCATTTTTATTAATCCCTTTGAAAGTACTGGAGCTGTTTCAAAAGTATTTCCTAAATGATGTTGGCCTCATGAAATGTTACTCCCAGGTAAAGCTATATGATGCATAATTTGACAATATATATGTGGGAACTGCAATTTTTTTCCTCGATACTGATAACAATCATAGTTATCAATGAACATTCTGCCAGTTTCACTCTACATCCCAAAGATTTGTAATCTGCTAAAATGATTTCCAATCACCAGGAATATTGTCTGTCTGCCACTTGTAATTTGTTCAAAGTTGCATCACTGCAAACTGAATTTTACACAGAAGAATATATCGTAGTTACTTCAAAGCAATAAAAGAAAAGCACACATATAATCAAATAAACCAAGACACATAAACATTTTAAAATCTTGTTGAATACAAAGCAAGGGAATAATAACTGTACCAAAGCAAAATCCATATCTCCTTTAATTCCTTGTGTGAGTCTGTCTTGATCCACTAGGAATGGCATGTGCATGTTCCATTAGAATTAATTCCCAACAAACATAGGATGTGGGTTGTGTAGGGTACCTAGGAATGGCTGCAAAGGTCTATTAACATATGACATATCATTATGACATTGGCTTAGTGGGAGCTCTGGGATAATTTTTACAGCAACTTGCAATACTACAGTACTATGTTCATTGGAGTCATATTCTTGATCATATTAATTGGATATTAATTGGCTACTGGATAACTGGATGCTTTTTCTGGCCTGGTTTTCTTAAATGATTTGTTCCTTTGCTAAGGATAGAAGGCAAGTCACCCAATGTGTAAAACTTGTCATTCCAAATGTTCCTAATAGCTAAAAAGCATTTAATAAGCAATTTCTGAAAATGATTAGAAAAGGAAGTATGTGAACCCACTGTCCGTAAAGGTGCCAACCATGTCTGAGCGAAGATAGCTTCCCTCGTCTCCCAGAACTCTAAACCCGCCAGAGACTGCTGTCTTGCAGTCTCCTCATGAGGAGCAACTGTCTGGAGCACTTGTGGGCAATCTCAAGTCCTGTCCTTGTCTGGAGAGGACTTATGAAGAGTCAGTCTACTCGCCAGCTCTTCATTTAACCACGGTTGGCAGCTCCATTTTTAGCGGAGCCATCTTCGGTTCGCTGTTTCTTCCCCAGAACTCCCATGGATATATAATTTCTTTTTCAAATATTCCTTTTGCCTGTTTTCTTCCCTTTGGCTCTGTAGTAACTTTGACTCCACATTTGCCTTGTTGAAGGCAAGGAAGGCCAGAGAAATGAATGCAAACAGCTACTGCTTTCTCATCTCATAATTTAAGATGCATGCACATTCTCAGGGCTGCAACCAAGCACACAAGCCATACAGCAGGCTCTGATAAATAGCTTGAGTAAACAGGAAGTGCTAAGAAAAATTAATTCATGACAAAGGGAGAGGATGGAGAGCTGCAGAATTGGAGCTAGGTGAGCAAAAAAGGCATGTAGAAAGGCAATGAATTGAGCAGCTATTCAGCAGAGGGAAAATGAATGCCCAGGATAAAGAAATACCATTACCAAACTGCATTAATATCTTCAGGCTTTATTGCTCTCCATGATACAGCTGGTCCTCTCTGTTCCACTTAGCTATGATATAGTTTCACTGTTCTTATTATGGGTTTTGCAGGGGGAAGGATGTCCTTCTCTTGAAACTTAAATAACATAAACTCCTAAGAACTTTCTTAATAAAAGACAATACAAACCCTGCTGCAGAGTGATAATCTTATATCTAGGCTTGTCCTGATAGGGCAAATTTTGTCATTGCAGCTGTACATCACCCTCAGTTCAGCTGCTTCTTAATGAAGGTGACAATGCATGACAATAGCCAAGAAAGGAAGTCAAGATGGGAGGGAGGTGTTCAAAGAAGTCTCCCACTCTCTTTCATATCAGTGTTTGTAACAATCCAAGTCCCTAAGGGCAAAGATAGGCTCTTTTCAGCCTGGGAGTGAAAAGTTAGCTGAGCAAGTCGTTTGTTCAGATAGGTAATAAGGGCTATGTAATCAGAGATCTCCATTGGAAGGTGGTGCTTTTGTTAGGCAGCTGAGTTTACTCCTTTTCTAGTTAAGCCTGTTTCTTACATTTTAATTTTGAGATGTACTGTATGTTCACTTCAAACTGGCCATATTTCCATATCATCTTGTGCTAGAATCCTGGCATAATAAACTATATGGGCATATAGCCCATTCCATCAGGTAAAACAAAAGAGGAAGGATTAGCTTTATTGTTTGTCTATTAAATTATATTGTATCCTACCACAATCAGATGACTCTTAGCAGCTATATTGCACTTTTAACTCAGCATCATGGTGAAATGCACCCATAATCCAAGACCACAAACCAGCCTTAAACCAGGGTATGTTATTGCCTTGACAAAACTTTTTTTTTCTGGGTGGATTTAATCATAATGCCATTTCCCAAAGTAATCCCTTCCTTATTTACTAGTTCTTGTGAAGCCAAGTAAGAATGAATGGACTGCTTCTATGCTGCTTATTCACAGTCCAGTTGAATAAACCAAAATTCCTGGCTAACAGTGATACACAACTTTGGCTAATCTGATAGTGTCATTTTTCATGCTGATGAATATGTAAGGCCGCAACTAGGGGGGGCAACCGGGGCATGTGCCCCGGGCACTGCGCTGGGGGGGCACCAAAATGAGTGCTGGGAGGGCACCAAAATGGGCACGGAACCCATGTTTGCCCCGGGTGACACAGACCCTAGTTGCGGCCCTGTGAATATGTCTCCTGAAAGGGTGGGCTTTTTTAAACAATATCTAGAGAACTTTAAACTTTTGCAATAACTTTGAGGACATGGGGTATTTCTAGTCTCTGGGTCATTTCTCCATTAGTCATTTTAGCATCTTCTAGCACCATTCAGACATCTTTGAGGGAATAGAAAGCCTGTCTGCAATATTGTTATATTGACACAGCAATGGTTGGATGACTTTAGATGTTCCTGTAAGTGACCAGTGGGACATGATGACACATTTCAGAAAAAATGTCAAATGTTATCTGGAAGTCTTTCAGTATAGCTTTATCATTTCAGAAAATGAGGTTCACTTTTTGTCTAACACATAGACAGTGTATACTAAAAGTCTATCCAGAATATCCTTCTTGGACATCATAAATGATCAGTTGTTACCAACTGAGAAAAAAAAAGTAAAACTAGGCATCCATCTCCAATGAGAACCAGGTTTTCCTCAGGATCCTTGCCTCAAAATCATTCAGACAAAGAAAGCATTGTTTTGTGCTGAAAACTTTAGTTTCCAGTCAGGAATGATTATATGATTATTATACTGCCAGTCACAGTGCTTGAAAGTATATACTGGAAGCTATGATTGTTACAGAGTGAGCAGTAAAGAAAAGCATTTTTAAACTCTAAAACACTAATGTTTTATTGCAAAATTCCTAAACCTCAAAGCTATGCTTATTTTTTCCCCCAGAAACTTAGAAGCCCTTTCAAACACTGTTATATTCATTCAGATTGCCCCCAGAACTATAAGAAAGATAGCCAAACTGTTTTGTTTTATTTTTAATTTTTGGCTTTAAAAATGCTGCCATAAAAGCCCTGCCTGAAATCCCTCAAATCAGTATGGCCAAATTTTATTCAGTTCTGCCCCACTATACAAAAAGGGATAGGCATTTGTCGATCCTCATATTGTAGGAAAAGCCATACCATTCTCCACCGCCCAAAAGCATCCAAGGCTTTTGAAGGCAAGAAAAGGTTTAGATAAAGTATGAGGTCATCAGATGCATCTAAGTTAATAAGACAAGTTCAGAGTCTTCCCCTCCGCACCACCCACTATAATTAGAACCAAAGCTTGAAGTATAGTATATACTTTTTGTTGTTATGGTCCTTCAAGTCAGTCTTGACTCTTGGTGACAACATGGACAGGACCATGCAGCTTTCTTGAAGTGGTTTGTCAGTATCTTCTTCTGGGATGTTTTTCAACTTCCAGTCTAAGGCTGAGGGAGACTGACTAGGCCAATGTCATCCAGCTGACTTTCATGCCTAAGGGGGGACTAGAATTCCAGTCTCCCTACTTCAAGTCTAGCACTTTAACCACTCTACCACACTGGCTCTCATATCGTATACACTAGACCTTTTCTATTGCAACTGAATTCATCACCTCATTTCCTGAAAGTCTACTTCTTCAAGTTCACTTTGGCATGCCAGGCTGTTTTACCATTTCAGATGACATTAATTGGTTTAACTGTCTCAAGGAAACAACATACAGTTTCCCCAGAACAGCTAGTCCAATAAAAAGTGTTTGCCTTGCTTAATTTATAACTCTCAAATCAGGACTGAAACCTTTGTTCCAGGAAGAGTGCAATGAAATCATCCAAAGCCCTTCAGTTAATGAAACAAGTACATATCTTCATTTGTTAAGCTATTGATCTGACTTTGGAGTTCAGGGGGTATTATTCTGCTGAGAGGGTTGCACAACTCAAGAGAACTTGCCATGAATAAGGTATTAAGCCTCTGACTAGCACTGTGCCTGCTCCCCAAAGATCGATGTAATTCAATATTTGAAAGTGGCAGAGATGATGATTATGGATTTCTATTGAGAGGTCTTTCTTCCATTTTTCCTATGCATATGCATTTGTCAACACAGCTAACAATGATTAATTTTTTAAATAAAATCATACTAGAATACCAATACCAAAGAAAACATAGGTCAGCATGTTTGTAACAGATAAAGCACCATCTTCATAAAAAATGTTATCTAGAAGATAACTGATTAACTGATAGAAGACTATTGAAAAGGAGTGATCTCTGCTTCAGTGGATGGGGCATCCTATGATGCTTCCTCCATGGATGGGACATAGGCAGATTGGTGCAAGAGTTTACACTGCTAATCGTAAATATTCCCTTTTTACTTCCTGGGAGAGAAGCCATCTATTTCAGATGAAAGCTGGATAGATTTTCTCTCAAGGTTTATCATCTGTGCAGCCCACGACAGATCTTGGTTTAAGAAATATCCTGCTATTCATATTCAAAGCTACTATATTAACTTGAATTCCATTTTTACTTTTTTTTTCAGACGATACCCTGGTTGCCAATGCATCAATTTTGGATCCTGGTTTATCCTTTGCATCCCCATCACTATTATTATTTTATTACTTTCCTGGGTTTGGCTTCTGTGGCTTTTTCTGGGTTTCAAGTAAGTACTCTTATGGAGGAGGAGTCCAAAGTAATACCATCTTGTGTAAGGATGTGTTTTACAATGAATAGATATAACAAATCCTTACCCCAAGGAGCATAAGTAGAAAATAAATATAAGGAAACAATAGAGGAAGGAGAAAAATGAAGGCACAGAGAAATAAGGGAAAATATGTGGTTATTTTTCTTATATACCTTTTTGCTCAGCTGCAATACTGTATGTAGTGGATATACTATGCTTCATGAAGGCAGATCAGTGTTGGGTTCAAGAAGGTAAAATATTGTGGATTAGGTTATCTTGATACGGAAACAGCAAAATTAAAGCAAATCACTTGATAATGCAAAACAGAGTGGAGAAATCAGCACTGGCCCTACTATTAAGAAGAGTGTGACAGGTGATTCAGGCAGCATGCTAGGCAAAGCAAGGGGTGGTAGGGAAGTATTGGAGATGGGGACTGTAAATGGCAAACTTCCTGCCCAGTGATCTAATAGCTGCTTTGCTAGGATGGAGGGCATTGTTCCATCATCCATGCTGAAGTAAGATTGCTCTGCCAGTCAGGTCAGTTTTTGTACATGGAACTGTGGCATTCTCTAGCTCATGCAGCAAAATAGGTTGGACTGGCCAGGAGATTAGTGTCTGTTTCAAGGGAGGAAAGCCAACCATTCTTCTGGACAAGCCCAGGTTCTCAAGAAGTTCTTTAGATCAGTCATCAGAAATGGAACCTATCACCTGGTGAAGTGGTATTATAACTAGTTACATCTATTCACTTTTCATTTCAGCTTCAAAGAAATGTTCCAGTGTGGCAAGACAAAGTCACCTAGAGAACAAGCTTCTGCACAAGTAATCAAAGAGGAATACAAGAAACTTGGACCAATCAGGTAAGGCATAAGGCTAATGCACAGAAGAAATATTATAATGTTATCAAAGCAAATCAGTTCAAAGGGTGATGGTCAATACATGGTGTTTCTGTTGCAGCTACCCAGAAGTTATCACCCTTGTCCTGTTCCTTCTAATGGCCCTGTTATGGTTTACTAGAGATCCTGGATTTATCCCTGGCTGGTCTTCCTTGTTTTCACAGTAAGTCAATAAGCTGTGCTGCACAATTTTCAAGTGTTTCTATATTTTTATATATGGATGAATCCAGATCAGTGATATCAAATATTTCTTTAAACATCTATTAGAATATGTAGATGAAGAACCAATGACTTTAAAAAAATACATTTTTAGAAGGTATTCAGAATGCCACAAGCACCATAGAAAGTACACTTGTTATTGACTTTTTAAAAATAAGCAAAAATGAGAGCAAATGAAGTGTTAGTGGTTAAGGCAGTGTTTCTCAATCCTGGCGAGTTTAAGATGGGTAGACTTCAACTCCCAGAATTCCCCAGCCTGCTCAGCTCTGGAGAATTCTGGGAGTTGAAGTCCACCCATCTTAAACTCGCCAGGGTTGAGAAACACTGGGTTAAGGTGTTGGACTAGAAACAGAGAGAGCCAAATTCTAGTTCATCCTCAGCCATGGAAGCCCATTAGTTTCATTTTTTTTTTCAGCCCAACCTACCTCACAGACTTTGTTTTGAGGAAAATCGTGCCTGTACTGCATTTAAATTTAAATGTATACCATATACTGATACTTATATTAATACTAATACTAAATAGAAGGGAGTTGATAACAAAAGTCACCTGTGATAGAAGTTGCAGGCGTCTGGTCCAGCTGACTCCATTTTTGGGGTCTGTCTCCATTTTGTCCATTTTGGTCCATTTAGTCTTGCAACTAGAGTAGGAAGTCCAGTTTGCTTAGATGAGCTTAAAGAACCACTATATTTTGTTTTTTTTAAGCTGGGGGTGTTAAATAAACATTCCTTATGTAGGAGTCATTTCTTACCTGGAATATAATCACACCTTCCTATGTTTTTATTCATCTATGTTATGTTTCCACCACAATTGTTATTTCTTTTTAACAGTTTTGAATAACTGCTACTTAGATACTGAGTAGAATTCTTTTTAACGATCTCTATGAAGAAGTTGTAATGGTGTATGGCCATTGTAGGAAGCAGAGGTTTTACCATTGTCTCACTGTTCTGAGAAATGTATTAAAATCGCATAACATTAAAAAGGTACCAACAGATTCTACAAGAAATGGGTTTTTACACAATAAATATGGAGGAACATATCTCCTGATATCCGTTCTCCCTTCTCCAAGTATCTTTTAAACCCCTATTCAACATTTGTTGCACACATCCTCCTGTTGGAGAGGCAATTGGTATTGACATTATATTCTTCTCAGCATCAGATCATACTTCTTTGTTCATTCATTTTAGGTTTTAATAAGCTGGTGGTATTTGCTCATTTTATGTAATTCCGATATTGTATTTTGATATGCTTTTACTGGGTATTTTTTATTATATATTTTTAAACTTTCTGGTATCAGAAGATGAAGGAAAATATAAAATTATTGATTTAATTCTGGTTACATTAAAAACCACACACACTTTATTGTGGTATATAGTTTAATGTATCCACCTTAATACGATAAGACCAGCAGGTTGAACTTCCTTATATTATCAAGATATAACAACAATACACAAAACAGTTTTTACTTTTGCATTTTTCTATAATTTATAATTTGCTTGCATCTTATTTCTTTGCTTACCTTTGGCATTTTAATTTTCTCTTCAAAATAACTAATCAAATTTTTAATTCTTACTATCTTTAGTGGGGGTTTCCCTGTAAATATCCATTATAGTCTACTTCTGGTGTGAAATTTCATGTGAAAACTCAGAGCTCATTCAGGTGTTTGGCTTATTTATATATGCTACTAAATATGAAGTTGCATATGTGTGTGTGTATATAAAATCTCCTTTGCAGAATTTATTATCAAATATTATTTACGTTTAGGCCCAGGAAATTTCCATGGCAACATGTATGATTATAAGAACCCTGTACAGAATAGTTCATGTGAGGTTTACCATTATTTTTAATTTATAGAAACTGCAGAATACCTCATTAACTATGAATATGTTTTACATATTTTATGCCACAATATCTAAAGCAAAGCTTGGCAGTTTTTGATCCTAAAGGGCTCTGATGATGCTAAAACAGGACTACAGGTAGTCCTCATTTAACAACTATTCGTTTAGTGACAGTTCGGACTTACAACAGTACTGGAAAATCCAACTTGTGACCGGTCCTCACACTTATGACTGTCACAGCATCCCCATGGTCATTCAAAAATACATTCACTATCCCCATAAATGGAGTATTAATAGAACAAGCCCATATCATTTGAGCGTATCCATGTACTTCTAACATAATGCAGTTAATAACTAGCCCTTTTAAAGCACTCTCAGAGGAGTCCAATAACCAAGAAGATTTTGTTGAATTAATCTTATTTTAAGATCATAGGAAATAAAATATTAAATATTTGCCATTGATTCACAAATATAGGATACTCCAACTCTCTATTCCAAATTTTTTGCAAATAATCACTTGCAAAAACTAGTATCTGTCTTAGATATACTGTATAACCTCTAAAAATGTGGGTTTTGAATTATCTGAAGTATAAATAATAGTAATAATTTAGGAGTTTTAGATATTGCTAACATACCCAGATCTATTGCAAAATCAAGAGATATTTTAGTTGTATATATACCTATTTTACAATTTTAGGCAATCAAAATTCAACTTGCAGTGATACAAATAGTTTGAACACTCGATTAGGAATAAGTTGATCTAAAGTATGAATAACCAAATTGTCCAAGACTTTAACAACAACAACAAAAGCTTTACCTGCTATTTTCAAGCAGGGACTAGGGTTAAGTATAGAACAAAGTCTGTCATGTAAATAAGGGTGGTGACATGGGCAAGTGTTGGGCATGCCCCGATATGCCCATGTGGCCCTACTTCTCCGTGAAGTAGTCTGGTACCAGTTGGCTTCCAGGTGTAATTCAAAGTGTTGCTTATCACCTATAAAACCCTTCATGGCATAGGGCCTATTTATTTGAGGGACTGCCTGTCTCCAGTTGTTTCCACCCATCTGGTGTGATTGGGCAGAGTGGGCATGGTCCAGGCCCCACTGTTTAAGTAGCGTCATCTTCTGGGACCCAGGAAACATGCCTTTTCTGCCTGCCTCTGGAGTGCTGGATGGTGCCAACCCTGATGACGTTCAGGAAGCTAGTAAAAACCTGGTTATTCTCCCAGGCTCTGGGGCAGATTGTAAATGTAATCCACCGAGAGTCATTGGGAGTCAGGCAACCTATAAATTGTATTAATAAATAAATCATATAAAAGGGTCAGAACCTCAGTCCATATATCATTCAACTATGTCTTTAAAGCAAGAAACAAAAAAGAACTATGGCTAAAAATAGAATCATGCCCCAGCCACCATACCAAAGAGGGTTGCATAATAATAAAATCCAGTTGTGGATTTTATTATGGGTTGTGTGGAACTTGCCAATCATGGATTTTTTTAATAATTGATCACCAGCATTTGATAAAGAAATTGTAGTCAAAATATATGCTCAGCGATAAAGCTGAAAAATCAGGAAAATTTAAGCCCCCAGTATCATACGATAACCATGGTTTAAGAAAATCCAAGAGTCTGTCTTTCCCACAAAAGAAATCTTAATATCTGATCAATATGTTTTAAATAAAATAAAGGAAACAATAAAAAAAACAGTAAAACAATATATCTAATTAAAAGTTTTACTTAATTGTATAGCTTGATAAAAAATATTTGGCCACCTGCTGTGTGAGTGTAGAATCAGCATCCCTTAAATGACCCACTCATTTAGAAATAATTGGGGGGATCAGAGCACGTCTTGGGGCATCATAAAATGGACCCCGTATGAGGACCTGGGCAAGAGTTTCTACCTCCCTGGATCCACAAGGGCAAAGTCCCTCTGAACAAGGAGCCCCATAAAATCTGCCTGCCAGCAGTGCTGAAGGGAGGGCATCAAAGCGGGCTCTGGAAAAGGCCCATCTCTATTTGCTTAAGGAGAGATTGTATAGATACCCTGCAGTAGAGGGTTTGCGGCTATCTAGAATTTGGCGATAGAATTCGGGAGCACTGGTAATATCATTTTGGCGATCAATGTCCCTAATTCTTTCTTTTACTATTGATTTGGCCTTCTGCAGAGTTAGTTGGCCGAAATATCCAGGAGAGAGGCCAAGACTGCAGAGTTCTTTCCTATAAGTATGGTGCCAATGAGATTGGTAGCCGTCTGACAACAGCAAAGGCATCAGGCCTGTAGGATCGAACATGACTTTGAGTCCTGAAGTTAAAATCCTGATCCAGGCCTGAGCCTTAATACTTGGCACATTCGCTTCAAGCCTCAGAACTGCAGTGGGGGTGCCTGTTGGGGTACCAAACAAAGAACTAAGGAAATTTGATTGGATGGTTTCATAAGCCCTTAGGTTTGTGTATGGGCCAAGTTGTATCCCATATAGAAGTTGGGCGACTGTTTTGGCCATGAACAGTTTAATTGCTGCTGGGATATAATTTGCCCCCTGTTGCCTGTAAAATTTCATTATTGCTTGTGAGCTCTTCTGTTCAGTAGAAGTGGCATAGTTTACCTGGGCTGTTAATTTCCTAGAGGCCTGAAATACTATTTCCAGGTATTTAAAACATTTAACTTGTTCTAGTTCACGGGAGTCAATTGTCCACTTTTGCCTTTGTCTTTTATTAGATTATTAATTGCTCCTCATCACAGTAGGATGCCAGGGTTCTTAGTGCCCACTTCATGCCTATGGAAGACAAGGAGAGAAGAACGGCATCATCTGCACAGAGGAGAATTGGGACGTGTCTATCAGCCAGTTTAGATGCATGGATATCAATTCTCTGAAGAGTTTTAATCAGAGAGTTGATATAAATGTTAAAAAGCAAGGGTACTAAAATGCATCCTTGTTTCACCTCCTTAACAGTCTGTATAAAATCAGAAAGTTCCCTCCACGGTTACATCTTACTCTAAGGCCTGTTTTGTCGTATAGCTTATGAATTAGGAGCAGGAATCTTTTATCTATAGAGGATCTGCTCAGAATGTCCCAAAGTCTGACCCTTGAGATATTATCAGAAGCTGCCTTGAAATCAATAAAGGCTGCATATAGATTCAGACCAGAGTGGTTAGTGTGTTTGTCTGCCAGGTATTGAAGCACCAAACAACGGTCTATAGTAGATCATCCCGGTTGGAACCCTGCTTGCTCAGGGTCGATTATTCCCTCATCTATTACCCAGGTTTGGAGTTCGGTGAATAGGTACCTGACATATAATGTGCTAATAATGTTCAATAAACTAATTGGCCTATAGTTAGCTGGGTCATTTCTATTGCCCTTTTTATATAAGGGAACAATTATGGCTTCCCCTCAGTCCTCTGGAATTTTAGCTGTGTGATTAATGTATGAGAAGAGTGAGAGCCCACCAGTTTGAATTGGATTTAATTAGCTCAGGGGGTATATGGTCAAATCCTGGGGGCTTTACCACACTTAAGCTGGTTAATAAGATTTTTAACTTCCTTGCATGTGACTGGGGGCCACTGCAGTAGTGAGGATAAGGGTAAATCCATCACATAGGTGTTAGCATGCAGATCGCAGTAGAGGGTTTAGAAATGATGTACCCAGGTGCTTGATGGAATACTACAGTGCACTTGTATGGTGTCATTATGGGAACAATTAGTTATAATATGCCAGAATAGGGAAGGATTTTTTTGATTTTGTAGCTTCGATTAGCTGCAACCATTTTTTCTTCTGGTGTTGGGTTTTTTTCTTTCTGAGCAGGGCCTTATATTGTCTTTTCTGCTCCTTTAAGATTTGGATGGAATCTGGTGAATTGGCCTGCAGTGAGGTGGGATAGGATTCCAATAGTGCTTCTTTAGCAGTGATACAAGATTTGTCAAACCAGCTCTTCCCATCCTGGTCGGGTTGGTATTCACCTTCATTACGGAAGGTTGGAGCTTAACTATGAGGTCATGATATACATCAAGTGTGCTGCTATTTTGTGGGATGATTGGGTCTGAGTGTGCCCCAGAGTTACAGAGGGATGAAAAGTATGCTCTTCCTTCCTCTGAGTGAAACCATTGGGCTATCCTATCTTCAAGGGAGTTATTCCATCTGACCCTGTAAGAGCCACCTCCCAACAGGCATTCTGAATTGGCCTTAATTTGGTTCCTAATTGGGCCTTGCCTAAATTTACAAGTAAAAGTAAGTGGAAGGTGGTCACTTTCAGACCTAGGAACTATGCCAAAGTGCTTAAGGCTTAAGGGGTCTCTAGAGATTACTAAATAATCTATAGTGGGTAACTTGTGAGCTGACCAAAATGTATATTGCCCAGGGAAATCAGTTTGGACTGAACCATTTAACACTTGAAGGTTAAGCCTATTTACAAGATGCAGCAACCTAAAGCCAGCCAGGTTGAAATTTGTGTCTTTAAAGGATCTGGACAGAAATGGTGGTTCAATTGCTTCTTCAGGGGGACAGGCATTGAAACTTTGATAAAGAGCTTCATCATTACAACCAACTGTTGCATTGAAATCCCCACCTGTTAGAACAGATGCACCAGGAAACTTATTCAGACAAAGTGTGAGGAAGGTATCTACCTGATTCCATGTTTGGGTGACCTGTGACTGAAGCTGCTGAGGAGGAGGAAGATAAAAATTAATACATAATAAGGAAAGTTGGTCAAAGATTAACAAAACTGATACAGCATTCACAAATTGGGGTAGTTGTTTTACAATCTGAACACAAGTTAGAGGCTATAAATAGACCAAGTCCCCCCTTGGGTCTGCCACCTCTGAGACTAGGGTGTGCAGGGGCTAGTAGAGAAGTAGTTAGGGA
Source organism: Candoia aspera (assembly GCF_035149785.1). NCBI lineage: Eukaryota > Metazoa > Chordata > Lepidosauria > Squamata > Candoiidae > Candoia > Candoia aspera. The sequence goes on along the minus strand of NC_086159.1, from coordinate 59,221,085 downwards.
TTAAAAATTCCCTCAGCATCCATGTCTCCTGCAAAAAAATTATGTCATATTGGAACAGAAATCCAAGAAAATCAGGGTCTGCTTGTTTTGAGGCCCATCCAGCTAAATTCCAGGAGAGGACGGAGAGATTGTTTGCAGAATGTAGTTGTCAGTTTGCTGGTTCTCTCGGGGTCCTGTTGCTGGATAGTTGTTCAGAAGGAGCAACACTTGGGTTGAACAAATTGGTGATTGGGGAAGAAGACAGAGGACAGACCTCCTGTTGACAAATAGGATGGATGGTGTCCTGAGTCTGGGGTAATTCCATAGGGGAAGTTTTATGGGTAGAGCAAACAAGGCTAGACTGGGGGTCAGAGTTAGAGGATAGAACATACTGTATGTTCAGGGTTCCTGTGGAGATAATTGATTTGCAGGGAAGAATGGCAAGTTGTAGGGGCAACCATTGGATGAATAGAATCAGGGACCATGCAGGGAAGAGCCAGTGGAGATGGAGCTGTACTCTGACTAGCCTGTTCTTTAGAGTCCAGTTGTAAGGGATTATCACCTGTGGATTGATCATCTGGAGAATTATAGAGGGATTGTATTACATTGGTCAACTTGGTGTTCGTGTCAAGGGAATTGGTGAAGAAATCATGCTGAGTCGTAGCTGTAACTCTAGTTACTTTATTGGTCTTGCCACATACAGAATCTTGCCAGACTAAGGTTCCTTAACTGAGCTAAAGGGAAAAATACCCTTGAGAATCTAGGGCAGTGCTAGTCTAATTTTCTTCCTCAGCCCCCCCCCCCCCGCCAGCACACTCTCCAAGTGGTGAGAAGCTTTATCTGCCTGGAATGTGCTCTCTACTCCCTCAGTTCTGAGCTCCATTACAGTTCCCTTCATTTGTCACAGTGAGTTTTGGACTGGAGCACCTTCTTCTTCTTCTTTTTTTTTGGAGATATTAAGCACTCAGAGGATGAACTTGTCAGCATTTCAACAGGAGGACAACTGGAGGGCAACAGAGTGTTGAGGGTTTCAGTTGCACTTTTACATTGGTATATCTTTAGCAAATATGTCAATTTTAAAGTATTATTTGTTTTACCATTTTTACCTTTTGCTTTAAGCTCAACATAATTTTTAACCATCTGTTTACAGTGACTTTCATCTGAGGTTTAAAGAAAAAAAGATAAATTTAGAACCATATTTGGGAAGTAAGGTATTTAAGGGAAATTTGTTTACAAACACTGAGTGCACTAGAAACATTTAAAAGAAAAATGAGTGGATTTGGATAAATATGCTCAAATATTCATCCAAATTTTAGCAAAAACTTTTTTGGGGGAAAAAAGTAATTAGAATGAGATGAACTAAACTTCTGAATGGAAAGTGAGCAGCTAAAAGAAAATCATATTGGCAGATTTGCCCATCCCTAGAAAGTGCAGAGATCTTTGTGGAGACTTCAGATATTTAACAAAGTATTTCATGAAACAATTTTTTTTCTTCCTGCCACAGTTTGCATATATTTTCATAAAAGCACCTGTAATTAATATGCGGGAGTTGTATCCTTCCCTAACAAATATTAACCAAGTTTTTGGCATTTCCAGCAAGTGGAAAATGGGATATATGAAATATTTTCAGGCAAGTCAAAAGATGAACTGAACAAATGCTTTATTTAAAAGATTGTTGTTGTTTATTCGTTTAGTCGCTTCCGACTCTTCGTGACTTCATGGACCAGCCCATACCAGAGCTTCCTGTCGGTAGTCAACACCCCCCGTTCCCAAGGGACGAGTCCGTCACCTCTAGAATATCATCCATCCACCTTGCCCTTGGTCGGCCCCTCTTCCTTTTGCCCTCCACTCTCCCTAGCATCAGCATCTTCTCCAGGGTGTCCTGTCTTCTCATTATGTGGCCAAAGTATTTCAGTTTTGCCTTTAATATCATTCCCTCAAGTGAGCAGTCTGGCTTTATTTCCTGGAGGAAGGACTGGTTTGATCTTCTTGCAGTCCAAGGCACTCTCAGGATTTTCCTCCAACACCACAGTTCAAAAGCATCGATCTTCCTTCTCTCAGCCTTCCTTAGGGTCCAGCTCTCACAGCCATATGTTACTACGGGGAACACCATTGCTTTAACTATGCGGACCTTTGTTGTCAGTGTGATGTCTCTGCTCTTAACTATTTTATCGAGATTTGTCATTGCTCTTCTCCCAAGGATTAAGCGTCTTCTGATTTCCTGACTGCAGTCAGCATCTGCAGTAATCTTCGTACCTAGAAATACAAAGTCTTTCACTGCTTCTACATTTTCTCCCTCTATTTGCCAGTTATCAATCAAGCTGGTTGCCATAATCTTGGTTTTTTTGAGGTTTAGCTGCAAGCCAGCTTTTGCACTTTCTTCTTTCACCTTTATCATAAGGCTCCTCAGTTCCTCTTCGCTTTCAGCCATCAGAGTGGTATCAGCTGCATATCTGAGATTGTTAATGTTTCTTCCAGTGATTTTAACTCCAGCCTTGGATTCCTCAAGCCCAGCATGTCGCATGATGTGTTCTGCATACAAGTTGAATAGGTAGGGTGAGAGTATACAGCCCTGCCATACACCTTTCCCAATCTTAAACCAGTCCATTGTTCCGTGGTCTGTTCTTACCGTTGCTACTTGGTCATTATACAGATTCTTCAGGAGGCATACAAGATGCCATACCGCTAAGAACTTGCCACAATTTGTTATGGTCCACACAGTCAAAGGCTTTAGAATAGTCAATAAAACAGAAATAGATGTTTTTCTGAAACTCCCTGGCTTTTTCCATTATCCATCGGATATTGGCAATTTGGTCCCGAGTTCCTCTGCCTTTTCGAAACCCAGCTTGTACATCTGGCAAATCTCGCTCCATGAATTGCTGAAGTCTACCTTGCAGGATCTTGAGCATTACCTTACTGGCATGTGAAATGAGTGCCACTGTTCGATAGTTTGAACATTCTTTAGTGTTCCCCTTTTTTGGTATGAGGATATAAGTTGATTTTTTCCAGTCTGATGGCCATTCTTGTGTTTTCCAAATTTGCTGGCATATAGCATGCATCACCTTGACAGCATCATCTTGCAAGATTTTGAACAGTTCAGCTGGAATGCCATCGTCTCCTGCTGCCTTGTTATTAGCAATGCTTCTTAAGGCCCATTCAACCTCACTCTTCAGGATGTCTGGCTCTAGCTCACTGACCACACCGTCAAAGCTATCCCCGATATTGTTATCCTTCCTATACAGGTCTTCTGTATATTCTTGCCACCTTTTCTTGATCTCTTCTTCTTCTGTTAGGTCCTTGCCATCTTTGTTTTTGATCATACCCATTTTGGCCTGGAATTTACCTCCGATGTTTCTAATTTTCTGGAAGAGGTCTCTTGTCCTTCCTATTCTATTGTCTTCTTCCACTTCCACGCATTGCTTGTTTAAAAATAATTCCTTATCTCTTCTGGCTAACCTCTGGAATTTTGCATTTAATTGGGCATATCTCCCCCTATCACTGTTGCCTTTTGCTTTCTTCTTTCTTGGGCTACTTCTAGTGTCTCAGCAGACAGCCATTTTGCCTTCTTGGTTTTCTCTTTCTTTGAGACGTATTTTGTTGCCGCCTCCTGAATAATGCTGCGAACTTCTGTCCATAGTCCTTCCAGGACCCTATCTACTAAGTCCAGTCCCTTAAATCTATTCTTCACCTCCACTGCATATTCCTTAGGAATATTAGTGAGCTCATATCTAGCTGATCTGTGGGTCTTCCCTAATCTCTTTAGTCTGATCCTAAATTGTGCAAGAAGTAGTTCGTGATCTGAACTACAGTCAGCTCCAGGTCTTGTTTTTACCGACTGTATAGATGTCCGCTATCTTTGGCTGCAAAGGATGTAGTAAATCTGATTTCGATGTTGTCCATCTGGTGAAGTCCATGTATAAAGCCGTCTCTTAGGTTGTTGGAAGAGAGTGTTTGTTATGCAGAGTGAGTTGTCTTGGCAAAATTCTATCAGCCTATGTCCTGCTTCGTTTTGTTCTCCCAGGCCATGCTTACCTGTAATTCCAGGTGTCATTTGACTGCCCACCTTAGCATTCCAGTCTCCCGTGATGAAAATAACATCTCTTTTAGGCGTGTTGTCCAGTAGGTGCTGCACATCCTCATAGAACTGCTCTACCTCAGCTTCTTCAGCATCTGTGGTTGGGGCGTATATTTGGATCACTGTGATGTTAGATGGCTTGCCCTGAATTCGAATTGAGATCATTCTATCATTTTTTGGATTGTATCCAAGCACTGCTTTAGCCACTTTACTATTAATTATGAAGGCTACTCCATTTCTTCTGTGGTCCTCTTGTCCACAGTAGTAGATCTGGTGGTCATTTGATGTGAAGTGGCCCATTCCAGTCCATTTCAGTTCACTGACGCCCAAAATGTCTATCTTTAATCTTGACATCTCACCAATAACCACATCCAATTTGCCCTAGCTCATAAATCTTACATTCCAGGTTCCAATGGTGTGTTGATCCTTAGAACATCGGATTCGCCATTCACCACCAGCACCGTTGGCCGCTAGCCGTCCTTTCGGTTTGAGCTAGCTGCGTCATCACGCCTGGGGCTAGTTGAACTCATCCTCTGTTCCTCCCCGGTAGCATTTTAACCATCTTCCGACCTGAAGGTCTCATCTTCCGATGGTATACCGACATATCTCTGGTTGTACTGATCCATTTAGTTTTCACAGCAAGAATACTGGGGTGGGTTGCCATTACCTTCCCCAGGGATTGCATTTAGTCTGACCTCTCTGTCATGACCTTCCCGTCTTGGGTGGCCCTTCACCGTTTAGCTCATGGCATCATTAAGGTGCTCAAGCTCCAGCACCACGACAAGGTAATGATCCTTTGCTGAAGATTTAAAAGATTGCAATTTATAAAATTACATCTGATCTCCTTTAGGCTATTGTAATGTTTCTCCTGAGATAAAATAATCCAGACAGTTAAACTTGATTACTAGCCCAATGTAAATACATTTCCCAATACCTTCAAATAAATACTTTCTGAAAGATAAGCAAATGAGTTGATGTATATTATTGCTGAAAAGTATTCACAAAATCCTTTTCCTAGAGTTGTGATATTTGTTTTCTAACTCTTTCCTTAGGTATCCAGGCTATGCTACAGATTCAACAGTGGCATTATTAATTGGACTCCTCTTCTTCATTATTCCGGCAAAAAGAATGTCTAGAACTTCAAATGGAGAAAACAGTTGAGTATATTTCCTTGCCCATTTTGGCTGCAATTGCTTTAATTTAAAAAATTATGGATGAAAGAGAGAGAGAGAGAGAGATTCTTCTGCCATTCATCTGGCCTACAATGTTTACATACAGCTGTTTCAATATGTATGAAGCAAGTCAATTGTGAGATTTATTTCTAGACAAGATCTCCCGTTCCAAGAGAATGAAAGTTCAGTGAATCAGGAGAAAACACAGGCTCTGAAGTAAAGAAACTCACTACCCAAGTTTCTATGACATAGATCATCAATGTACTGTAGGATCCCTGTGTGTCATTCACACATTAACTTCTGCCATAATGTGACTTTTAAACATTTTACTTAGTATAATGTATATACCCAGTCATTGGGTTTTGTAGACAATTATTCATATATCATTATCTTGTGCAAACATAGCATTTGAAGTTTACTCAACAAATCTTCTTGTTCTGTCTGAGCGAAGAGCCTGGGTGGAGAAATAGATTGTAGATGTTTGCCAAAGGCAATATAACCTTCATCATAAGGAATATGTGAGGTGGGCTATTATAATCAGGGGTGGGGGGAAAGAAGGGCATGGAGGGTTAAAAAGTCAAGATGGTGGTTGTGAACTCTCCATTGCAGCCATCGCCTTGACTTTTTTTTAAATCACACTCCCACCCCACCCCCGCCCTAGCTTGGTGCAGATGCATCTGGGTGGCGAATATGTTTAAAATCAAATGGAAGAATAATAGAAGGATACCTGCAGTGAGTTTTACTCTAGTTACTAACCAAAAAAAAAAAACTTTCCCCTTTCTCCAGTTGTTTTTGATTACACTTCACTGATATCTTGGAAGGAATTTCAAGCATGCATGCCCTGGGAAATTGCCATCCTTGTTGGTGGTGGGTTTGCACTGGCTGATGGCTGTGAGGTAATGCAGGTTTTTACCACTTCTTCAGTTCATAAGCTATAGCTAACTGCAGAGAAAAAGCCAAGAATAGCAATGTCTTTCACTGATTTTGTTTATCACCAGCACTTATCTAAGGGTAAAATGCTATCCCTGAAATTGTTTGCATTTATGCACGCTAAAGTTTATTGAAAACAGCAGGAAGCATTTCAGCTGTCTAAAGTAATATATGTATTCCCTGAAAAAGGCTATCTGCTCCTCATGATTAGTATATATCTTGTGGCCTGTGCTTTGACCTCCAGGCTGGCCCATGGGAATATCCTATCGGTAGCATATTGTAGTATTTTCCAATATTTTTACAGTCACCCGGTTTCATAAAATACAATGCTGGAATTTATTTGGCTGTCTGACATGCTTTTTCAATCAATGTAGGCAAAACATTCAGTGAGGTTCCCCAAATGAGCACAATTTTTCTTCATATAGTTGGTAGTCCTTGTTTAGCAACCACAGTTGGGACCAGCAACCTGGTCATTAAGCCAAGTGGTCACTAAGTGAAACCACGACTGTGCTTACGATCTTACTTGAGCTTTTCTTTGCTCTACAGACCCACAAAGGTTGTAAATGTGAGGATTGGTCACAAAGTTACTTTTTCATCACCACTGTAAGTGCAAATGGTCCCTGAACCAGGCAGTCACTAAACAAGGACTACCTGTATACTAATATAGTCAAAAAGTCATTGTTCTTTAATGTAACAGATCCATCCAAGGCTCTCAGCTGCTATGGAAGAGGACAAAAATAAATTTCTGTATAATATACTGATTACATTTGAACAATACCCCAAACCATTATCTTTACTAACTAAAGATAAGAATCCACACTGTGTTTTCCACTTTTATATGAGCAGAAAAGCTTGTTCATTTGCTGAGCTTCACCATTTCAGAAATACTCCAGTGTCCATTATGCAGTAGCCTTTTGATGAAAAGTAATATGACAATAGTTTTTGAATACAAATCAAATTAACACAAATTGTGGTGCAATATCTTGGACTTGTGGACTGTGGTTTGCGTGCCAACATAAATATAAAAATAAAACACACCATAGTTTATGGTACATACAGTTTATTTATAAATCATGGTGCTATTATCATGCCCACCCTGCTTCTAACACTGGATATTAATATCGTATCATCTCTTCTGAGACATCAAAGTTATGATATCAGCAGGCAGTGTTGGAACCATATCTAAATCCAGGGATCAAAACAGGTTCTGACATTGTTGAAAAGTTAAAAGAATTCCTTGCCAATCCAATATCCTGATTATATTCTAATTATTATTTCTTTATTTAAAAATCAGAATAGGGGTCATTCAAATCTCAAGGGGATGCTGTTCCAGAGGGGAGCTACTGCAACAGAAAGGAAATGCTGTAACATTTAGATAAATAGAGGTTTAAGCTATGTGTGATTGTCAGAGAACTATTTGTTTAACCTGGATATATGTTAATGCGGAACAAATAGATAAGTTTATCTTTCATGCAGACTCATTATCATTCTCTGGATTATACATGACTGAGATTAAACAATGGAGGACTTAAACTATTGTTTGTTTGAATCTTATGATCCAAAACATACAGTGTTTACTTTGAAAAATTTCCCATTGATACGAGTATACTGTATTATTAGGATTGTTCTACAATCCTACAATTATTCAGTTTTCTATTTGTAACAATAGGGCTCAAGAAAATATTCACATAATCACCTTGATACTCAGCAACATATTTAAGGGCCACCCCCACACATAAAGGATCTCTGAAAGAAGGCAGAGATGCATGCAACGTGCCAGACCCATCGCCTCAGCAGCTGTGATTATCTATCCAGAATGTTACATGCCATTTACGTGGCTAAAATATATCAACTCGCTCAGGCTGAGCATTCTGTGTGGTATGAATATATTTTGCTAAAAGGAAAAGCAAATCATATTGTAGGAGCCTGGTCTTTTCTCTGTTCAGTTAGTCCCATTTCCATATTGATCTTGTGGATTAAGAAGTGAAGACATTTGGTTAATGTTCCATTTACACAAAATGTTTAATTAAATTTATGGATCACTAAGCAACTCTTCCTTTTCCCAGGTCTCAAAACTCTCAGCCTGGATTGGAAACAAATTAACCCCTTTAGGATCACTACCCATATGGTTAATAATTCTCATTTCGTCTTTGATTGTGACTACAGTGACTGAAGTAGCCAGCAATCCTGCTACAATCACTATATTTTTGCCTATCCTGTCTCCTTTGGTAAGCAACCTGATCTGGGTTTGAATCAGCTTATCTACAGTCACAGCAGTTGAAGATGAATAAAAGGCTGGGCTTTCTATCTTTTAAAAACAGGAATTTTGCAGTCTGAATTACTGGTGGTAAATAGAGAAGCACAGAATGGTTATATAAGGTTACTTAATTCAAGACTACAAGAGTACAGTATTGTGAATAAACCATAGTAGGGTTTTTCTTTGTTTTTTGAGCTATAACAACTTTGGAAAGAAAAGTAATCAATGTATATTCATTCTGGATCCTAAGCAAAGGATATGAAGCTTGAAGTTTTTGCTTCTATTGTGTTTATAGACGTGCATTTAGATCAAATCCTAAAAGAGTATTTACATTACATATAGAGATATTTCTGTCTTAGTATCTTTATGTAGTTTTGTCATAATATATCCAAAGTTCTCAGTCAATAGCCATGAGATTTTCTGGTTATCATCCATCCAATTACTAACTAGCTTTGACTGTACTTAGCTTTTTCAGGTCAGCTAAGATCAGCCATAGTTTACTGTAAATGCAATCTCATTACAGTCATGATTAAATTACTTTACCTATGTGGTAAAGAATGTACTTATATGAAATTTACTTATATAAGGATAAGGAAGAATTTTATATTATGCAAATATGCTAATAAGAATCGCAACTTAAATGCCCATCATGGATGTTTTGATTAAGGACTCTTTAGCCTAGAACAGTGGAGAAGTATCAATCTTCATATGTACAGCAGAAATCCACAATATTCCCTTTTGGGTTGAGCAATATTATACAAAGTACAGAAAAAGGTAGGAAGTTATGAGATCATTTATAGCTTTTACATTCCAAGTCATAATCTTCCATATGGAAGATTAATCTGCACAATATAAGCAATAATGATTACAAAGATTTGGTAATGATCTATTTTGAGTGCTATGTATCATTTAAATTTTCATTTAATAATTATAGTATTAAAACTATTACTTGGATTTTAATACTTTCCTGCAGCTTCCTCCAATCTCGTCCCTTCCAGATGTGCTAGGCTACAGTTTTCACCACCCTCGCTAGCAGGTTCATGTTAGGAAATGATAGGAACTGTAGTTCAATACATCTAGAGGATACCATTTCAGATCAGATTTAGCCTTCAGTCAACAAATACTAACCAATAATCTTGAATTTCTGTTGGTATTTCTCTGTCTAACAGGCTGAAGCCATCCATGTTAACCCACTTTATATCTTGATACCAACAACCCTCTGCACATCATTTGCATTCTTGCTACCAGTAGCAAATCCACCCAATGCTATTGTATTTTCTTATGGTCACCTGAAAGTTATTGATATGGTAAGTTAACAGTAAGAAAAGAACAATTTGTGAACCTCTTTTTTCAAATAATTGCTGTTGTTATATAATTGCACTGACCACACACGAGGAATCATAATTACATCTTCTATGTGTGTATGCTTTTGATGCAGTTGACCATGGTGGATTATTGCAGTGCATCCTAGATGGGGCTGTCCTTGAAGACCATCCAGAAGCTATAATTGGTTCAAATGTAGTAGAGTAGGCTGTAACAGGCAGTTCTTATTACACCCATGTGTTATCGCTAGTATGCAAGGTGCATTGGCTACCAGTTGGCTTCTGGTTGCAATTCAAGATATGGGTTGTCACCTATAAAGCCCTTCATATGTTATCTGTGGGACCACCTGCCTCCAATCATTTCTGCCCACCCAGTAATCCAGGCAGAGTGAGCTCCAGTCCCCTCAATTAAATGCTGTCATCTTATGGGACTGAGGAAGTATGCCTTCTCTGTTGTAGCCCCTGCCCTCTGGAACAGCATTAAGACCTGGCTTTGTTCCCAGGCCTGGGATTAATGTGTTAGTGGAGCCCCTGTTGTGTGTGTGTGTGTGTGTTTATTGTTATGGTTGTTTTTGTCCAGGCTGTTATGCTGCATGGTATGTTTTTAATTGTTTATTAAAAATGGTCTATTCAGTCATATGGTACAGTATATGTTGAGAAATCCATAGTGCTCCATTCCTTCTCCCTACATCCTGCCTCTACACAGAGGTACTCATTCAAAGGTCTGAAATGCGGTATTATCAGGACACCAGCAACAGTCTTTCCTGGACCAGAACAGCCTGCCTACTAAAGGCTTTAGTTCAAGTCAAACTATTAGAATATATCACATTAGTTTTCATTTGGTGACCTACACCACACCTTAAGGTAAAGGTAAAGGTTTCCCTTGACATTAAGTCCAGTCATGTCTGACTCTAGGGGGCGGTGCTCATCTCCGTTTCAAAGCTGAAGAGCCGGCGTTTGTCCGTAGACACTTCCGTGGTCATGTGGCCAGCATGACAGTCACAGAACGCCGTTACCTGCCCACCGAAGTGGTACCTATTAATTTACTCACATTTGCATGTTTTCGAACTGCTAGGTTGGCAGGAGCTGGGACTAGCAACGGGAGCTCACCCCATCATGCGGATTCGAACCGCCGACCTTCCGATCGGCAAGCTCAGCAGCTCAGCGGTTTAACCTGCAGCGCCACCGCATCCCCCACACCACACCTTACAGCAATGAAATCTAAAAATTAACAACAAATCTTTAGAAATTAGACTGAGGAAATAGTGGGCAGTGAACTAATGACTGATTCAAAATTTAGTGCCATCCATGCGAACATAATAGATTTTAATCATTACTATATCACTTCTCTTAATTCTGTTCTAGAAAAGTTGGCCTTCCTGTTAACTTTCCATTTGTTCAAAAAAAATATTTTTTTCTTCTTTAGGTAAAAGCTGGACTGGGTATAAACATCATTGGAGTCGCTGTTGTGATGCTCGCCATCATGACATGGGCACAGCCTATGTTTAAGCTCCATTCATATCCAGCCTGGGCACCCATTCCTTCTGTAACAAATATCACTGGATTTTAAAGGAAGAACAGCAGGTTCCTTTCCTTCTTCCTCCCAACTATGGTGCTAATTGATAGATCTGTATGGTATAGTACGGCTGTGATCTAGGATAAGTTGTGCCTCATGGTTCCTTGTCCTGAATACTGATACAGCTGCCTGGAAAGCCACAAAGCAAGAATGTTACAATCTGAATAATGCAACAGAAAGTAAGTCTGTACAAATGATTGATAAGTTCTTCCAGTTAAGACTGTACTCATCAGAGTTAGAAAATGACATTTGTACATCATGCACATTCATTATGAATGATAATTTGTCCCTGTTCTTCGGGTCACAAAATAAAGTAGTATGAATGTAAGAATAATAGTAGAAGAAATATAGATGGACAGACAGGTAGACAGACTAATGTATGACAAACAGATACTGTAGATGATAGGAACCAGATGTTTTTAATTAATTAGCTAGTAAGTCCCCCAGTCCCAGCTTCTTCCAAGATGCTGGCACTTTATCTATTCATATGAAGCATATCATATCATCATGCCATCAACTAACACTCCACGTGTGCTTTCGTCCCCAATGGTGACATTTATTGACTACAGGAAGATCTTTTTTTCCCCAACAAGTAATGAAAGTTTCAGAAATTCAAACTATCATGCTATGGATTTAATCATATGATAAAATACAGACATGGCAGCTAGGATGTTCTATATGGATAGATTCATGTTGTGTCACATTATGGGCATTAGTTGATATAACAGGAAAAAAAACTTTATTCTGAGGATGAAATTCCATAATATTTTTATTAACATTAGAAAAGTTAATTAAATCATATTGATTTTGATATAACCAATTGCTGGAAAAAGTAAATGCATCCCAGCAAATTTTTATTGCTTCATTTTTGAACTGAAAATTTAAGCACTTTTTTAATTAATAAAAGTCACTCTCAAGTCAGTCTTGATTCCTCATGACTACATGGACACATCCATGCAGTTGCCTTGCCAATAGTGCAGAAGTTATTTGCCATTATCTTCTTCCAGAATCCTGTGGGGGTTTTTACCAGCCTAGAGCTCTGGAGTCTCTGGTGGTCTCCCATTCAATTACTAGCCAGTCACAACCCTGCTTATTAATAGTCCTTATATTCCAATTGCACTGTGTAGATCCATTTTAATGAAAACAGATAATCATGGAAGAATTGTAACAATTTCTTGCCCTCTGATTATAATTCTGGTTAAAAACTAGTTATGTAAACTCTCCCTTATCCAGACTCCTATCAAAATTCATGGTATTTTTTTATATGTATATGTATAGACTTAACCTTATAGAAATGTAACAATGCCAAATAGTATCTCTACAACTGTAAAAGAAAATTATATTGTATTCATCTTGCTGGAGATCCATTTCTTAGCCTGGGTGCATGCTAAACATTCCAGAGACACTTTTCTTTCAGAGAAAATGGAATAGTATTTTTAATGTATTTATTTTGCGCTTTTGTACTAAAACATATCTTTCTCTTATACTAAATGTACTATTGAAATATTTATGTATCACCAATGTTAAACACTGTAGATAAAATATTCTGTGCAATTATCTTACAAGAGCGTAATATAATAGTAATGTATTTATGTCATAAACATAAATTGTGTCAGTAATTTTTTTTGAAACATAAACTTATTAGTGCAGAACAGCATTTCTCAACCTTGGCGGCTTGAAGATATGTGGACTTTAATTCCCAGAATTTGCCAACTAGCTGAAGTCCACATATCTTCAAGTTGCCAAGGTTGAGAAACACTGGTGCAGAAACTTAAACTTAAGACCTGCCAAGCTCATTCATTCTGATCTTAGGGTGAATTGTGATATAGTTGCATCACTTTGTGGCATCCCTATTCAACACGTCACTTGTTACAAGAAGTAATCATGTTTAGGAGTATGCAAAGGTTTCAAAGTTGAAATGCTGCAACCTGAAATGTTCTACACTTTATCTACAGATAAAAACTAGTTCTGATCAGTTTAGAATTAAGGTGGTTGTGCCAACACATGACGTTACCAGAGTTTACTTCAGGAAATCTCTTCAAGGCTACTGTCTACATATGAGAACATGCCTATTGTCTGCATATTCTGCTTGTTTCCTATTTTCCCTGTTTAGCCAAATACCTCCCACAGGACCCAGCCATATCTCCAGATTTTACCTTCCTGTTCCCTTTTTCATTCATATTAAGATGATATGTGAAGGCATAGAAAATGGAATTGCTGAGACATGGAAAGTGTTAGATTTCCTAAAAAGAACAATGAAACAAAAAGAGATATAGTAGAGGAATCCAAAAATGATATATTCTAATATGATGAACAGTTGGAATATTCAAGCAGATGAGAAATTTAACAAGCTAAGATACCCTCTCTCTCTGCAATCCATAAGCCTGAGGATTTTACGCAGTTGCATAAAATCTATACAATCAACCTGCCCTGACTGCATATCCAGAATTCATTTCACTTTTTATATAGAATTCAAAAACAAAAACAGTGTGCCATGCCAATGGACTTGATATAATGTTTTCTTTAAAAAATAAGGAGAGCAAGGGCAGGGCGATATTTTTGACGAACCTTTCTTCAGTAACGTTACTTAATTATCATCATACCCAATGTAGGTCTTGGACGCCCAAAGCATTTCAAAAAGAAAAAAAAAACCCACAGAATTTCTACACCAAGAAGGATTGCCCATTAACACTCCTTCAGTAGCAGGAGTCTGAATACTATGGTTACAGGTACACAAGCAGTAATTACTTGTAGCCCTCAAGGCAAATTTAAATCATATAAACAAGTTGAAATGTAGGATTAAAAAAAAACATTATTAAAAAACCAAAACTGGTGGGTGGATGCATTGATTTGATTTGATTTATTTATAAACTGCTTCAGTCAAAAGACTTTAAATAGCATACAAGAGCCAAACTAGCCAGTACAACATGAACCAAAGCAAATCCCATGCAACAATAGATCAAACACAATAATAGAAAATAAAACTGAATATATCACAAGATAGATAATTACAGTTTAATAACAGTTCTGTTCCCTGGAGCTCAACGATACTGAAATACCAAAGTTCTTCCAGAACACCAAGTTTTTGCATGAGAGTGGGAGCTGCCAAGCTGCTCCAGAAAATAATGCCTGTACAGAGAATGTCCACTGTCTGGCCCCCTCTTGTTGCACCCTTCAAAAGGGACCTTCAGCAGGCATTCTCTGTATCTTTGGACAGGACAGGCAGAATCTATATGGGGTAGGTGCTCAAAATACTCAGACCCTGAGCATTATTTAGCTATATAGGTCATAACTAGTATCTTGAATTAGACTAAGAAACATAGTGGTAACCAATGCATCTCTCATAGCAGAAGCATCAAGACTGCCCAATAAGCATATGCACTGGTTAAAATCTCGAGGGCTGGGTTTCAAGGGCAGCCCACATAAAGTAAATTTCAGCAATCCATATGAGAGATGACAAGAGCATGAAGGACCATCTTCAGTGCCCCCCGTTTCGCCTAAGGCTGCAACTGGCACCCAAGCAGGGCTAGGCAAAAGTTCTCCTGGATCACAGTCTCCAGTCCCTTTTTCTGCAGAAGCTGTAAGTCCAGGAGGATCCCCAAATTGCAAAGCAAAATTGAGTTGGAGCTTGCTCCTCTCCATCCAGATCCTGAGAGCCTCCAAACACAAGTGTCTGTGTGCATCTGCGTACATGAAGAATAAATTATAGTAAGTGAAAAAAGAAGAAATCTGGCTTTGTAAAAATTCTTAGCATGTTGTTGTATTAAGTTCAGTATGCAAGAAACTATTTGGTGCTATGTTGCTCTTTTTCTGTCTAAGGGGTCCCTAACTATTGAAAAGTGGCTGCTCCCCACTTGCCTCCTTATCCAACACACTCTGAGCCATCATTATCCCAACAGGCACTCCCAGTGATCAGAATGTTAAGTAAAGAATCTAAAAAAGAGCTCTTGCTGGCTAGATTTGACAGACAGACTAAAGTGTCTGCAACCCACATACTTACTTGCAAATGTGCAGAACAGTTTTCTCACTTCTTACATTTTAATAAGAGGAATGTCTACCCAGGCACCTTTTAAGCAGATCATGAAAATGTCACATTCAAAATGAAGAGTTGTTTGCACAATGAAATTCTTATTTAGGTTTACTACCTGACTACATTGGTGGCTTCTGCTAAGCCAAGATACTGAAGAGTAACGTATTCTGAAAGATCAGAGGTGCACTTAAATATGTCCACAAATGAGGTACTTGTTAATATTTCTCTTGGTCTCTGATTCATCTCAGCAGAAAGTGGGTCTTAACTTAAGTCTGTAGATTCCTTTTTAACTTTTATCCCTCACCCGTGTGGAATAAATGAGACACTTACGCTATTTAATTAGAAGACCCTATTAAATTACTACATCCAGTCCCTTCGTTCTGGAATTTAACAACTTATATCTGGAAGCCAGTAAAGCTGTATTGATACACAACATTGTGTTCTGAAAAGAGAAAGGCTGGCAAACATACTTGAGCAGCAGTTTCAATAATTCAATCTATTGTAAAGCCTGACCATCAGGCTGGAGAATAACTTTAGCAGATTTCACACATCCATTCCTTTTGAGCATATTTCTCAGAGGTGATTTGAGTATTAAGTGCAAAAATGCAGCTTTAAATATCCTGGGGCCATTTGATTAAATTGTTTCATTGTTGGCTATGGAGGAAGATTTATAGTCCCAGCCATCTCTTCTGTCCACCTGAGTGTACACATATATATGGTTAGGAAAGGAACTTTAAGTAAAAGGCAGCATTCACACAGCAAATGTATGCCTTATTCATTTTGTTGTTGGGGAGAATAGCTACTCCTCTTTCACCAATCTGGGGATTAAAAGAAATGTAAACTTGCAGTCAGAATTCATGAGGAACAGAATTAACACACCATATTCACAAACAGTGGAGAAAATTGGCTCAGACAAGTTTTAATGTTTAAACAGATTAACAAGTTTACTTTGCCTACCTCCCAGCTGCTGGAGTCTAGCAGATGGACCAGAACATTAATTCTAAATATCCTAACCTAAGAATAAAAAAGACAAAAGCATTTTTTAAATACAGTGTCCTTAGAGAAATATCAGGATTTGGATGGTGGGTCCTGCTTTGTGTTGTCATGATCTCTGACAGCCAGGACAGAGGTAATAGTATTTCTCAAGCGTGTTGATTTTTTTTTTCACATAAAATAGTATGGGGAGACTGGCTAATTCTGAGGTTCAGATCTATATGTTTATTAGCAGGGTAGTAGCTTTCAATTAAATGCACTATGCAAAACTATGGTATTTAGCAGGTAAATTCCCTTGAATCTAATTAATGAAGGTATTCCAGCATCTATTTTTAGTTAACCAAGGCAAATGTACAAAATAAAGCAAGGCCATTTTCTCTATGTGTGATGACTGCTTACTTTTAAATCCGATTCATACATGATTAAGTAGAAATCTCTTTAATGGGGTGTAGTGTGCAGTACAGTGAAAAAGTTGCGAATAGAAGATCCCACACTTTCCCCAAGTTAAACAACCCAATGACCCTTCTTCGGTATGCAGCCCCTTTTTGTGCCAGTCCATTCAGTTCTGTGCAGATGTCTGCAACAGCTCTGCTGGTTGACCTTGGATGCCAGAGATAGTCCAAACAAGATGCTTGCACACTCCTGGCTTGTCCCCCTCCCACTTCTACTGACTCGCAAGCCTCAACCCATGTTGACTCCATTCATGCATGCGAGTCAGATCAGATGTTCTGGGAACGTTTGATCTGGGAGCATGACATAATGGCACTCTCTCCATCTTCTCCTGCCTGGACCATTTTTCTCCAGAACAAAATGGAACTTAAGTGAAAATTCTGAGCTAAGGATAAAAGATCATGTGAATAAAAAATGTAAATAAAAAATACAAGCATACAGAAAACCACTATGACTCAACTGCTCTGAAACTAATCTCCCTTCAACCATCTTACTTTCTTGTTAAGTTGATGAGCATATATCTTCTGCTTTGAGTACCTTTTTTATTCTTTGCTCAAAACATTTTCTACAGAATGTACACATTTAGGAACAGCTATTTTTGCACATTTTTATTTGGCTTCCATAGAAAGAAGAAGTGATGGGAACCATGTCTACTTTATTAACAGGATTATTTAATTGGTTCCCTTCTATACCATGTTGTGCAACTAAGAAGCATTTCAAATGTCTGTTCATCACTGCTGCTGGTAAGGACAGAAAAGTTGTGTAGTTGAATGGGTTCTTAAAATGGACATGATGCAGTTTCTTATTATTTCAGCAGAGGAGATTTTCCCCTGATCTTATACAGTTAGAATTCAGATTTTCCACTTTTCCAACTATGCCAGTTAACCATTTCAAGATGTACCAAAGTTCCTATACATACAAAACTGAGTATTAGGGTTAAAAAAGTCTGTATCTCAGTACAGATTTAATGTGAATTTCTGTACTGTTTTTAAACATTTGTAATGAACAGATTATGAATGGGACAGAACAGTTTATGAATGAGGAAATACAATGTATGGGAATAATACTAATAATAATGTATTAAACATGTATGTTGCCCAACTCCCAATGACTCTGGGCAGCTCACAACAATCAAAGAAATTACAATAAAATCAATAAAAAATAAAAGGTGGCAAACACAACAGACCAGATTGAATGAAGTGAGGGGTCTCACTCCCTTGCCAAAGGCCTGGGTGAAGAACGAGGTCTCCTCTTCTGAACAGCAGCAGATTGCAGGCCTTCTGCATCTCAGGACAACCTCATTTGAGAGGCAGGAATAATGTGTGATGTAGCTATGATGTTATGATGTTATAGGGACGCAGTGGCGCTGCGGGTTAAACCGCTGAGCTGTCGATTGGAAGGTCGGCGGTTCGAAACCGCGCGGCGGGGTGAGCTCCCGTTGCTCGTCCCAGCTTCTGCACACCAAGCAGTTCGAAAACATGCAAATGTGAGTAGATTAATTGGTACCGCTTCGGCGGGAAGGTAACGGCGTTCCGTGAGTCATGCTGGCCACATGACCCGGAAGTGTCCTATGGACAACGCCGGCTCCAAGGCTTTGAAACGGAGATGAGCACCGCCCCCTAGAGTCGGACACGACTGGACTTTACGTCAAGGGAAACCTTTACCTTTACCTTAGCTATGATGTTACTGCTGAAATGTCTTGCGCTGATTGCACGTGTAACATTGATGGTCCAAAATTAAGACTGAATACAGTATGCTGCACTGTCACAAGAATGATTAAATCTTACATTGCTGTGGCCAGGGGTTGAATCAGACTTCCAAATAATTAATTATTAGTTAGTTAGTTAGTTAGTTAAAGTTTTTTACAGTTTTGGACCAGCATAGCATTAAAGTAACATTGGTATATTCATTTTAATGCTATAATGTCTTGAGAGCAAACATATAGATTAGATATATGTAATTTATTTTCTGAACTGAACTATTTTGATGGAGGAGTACTCTAAAACAAACTAAAATATTCTAAGATAGTTTGCAACCAAACATTAGCACATAGAAGTAATTCTGTCAAGTCAAAAAATGGTCCTAACAACTATTACCACAACTATTTTTACTACTAATGACATGGAAGCTCCCAAGTTGTAGAAGAATGCTGAGATAACCTTGAAGAAGGTATGCAGGAACAAATAAGGGAAAACAAAAGACAGCTCAGCCTTGGAAAAGTAGAAGGTATGAGAAAGAAACTCAAAGTAACCCAACCTTGATAAGAAGAGCAGAGAGAAACTGTCCATCTTTCTCAGTCCAATCCATTTCACAGGGTTCTTGTTGTGAGGAAAAATGGGACGAGGTAGTGCTATCCTCACAACTCTGAGTCTCTGAATAAAAGGTGGAATATAAATCTAGTAAATTATTTTCTAAGTCAATGTCTCAGGTGTCTGCTGTAGTATGAAGAACAGCTGCTCTGTCTTTAGGGGCATTATTCCTAGTTTAGCATTTCATAATTATTTTAAAAGATAATACAGTATTTGAAAAGTATGATATAGAAAAACCTGTGTTAACATTATGGAAAGAACCCGTGTAACTGTTTATACTTTTAAATAAAGAACGGCTTCTAAAATTACGATTCAACTATGTTCTCCATTGAACTGCTTTAAAGTTGAAAATTGTCATATATTAACTTAACACATAAACAATTTAATAAAAGGTTTCCAGCTTATGAGGATGACTGACATTCTGGAAATGAATTCTGGGAACTGTAGTCCCAACATATGTGGAGATTCTTAGATTGTTAAAACCCTCTAAGTGTGCATATGAGCATTCCTAAGAGTTGGAATCTGACCTGAGTGTTATAGGAATAAGGAAAGCCCAGCACCTAACTAACTACATCCTACCAGTCAAAAGAACATGTCTGTGTGCTGAGAAGAAAAGCGAAAGAAGTAACCTCAGATCAGCAATTTCTTGGACCATGATCAGGCAGCATGAAGATGAAAAGGAGACACAGAGGAAACCCTTAACTGTCAATATATACCCTATTGCTCCCTTGTGATCTGTAGGCCATGAAATTCTGAAGAGTCAGTGCCATTGGAATGGACCTCCAACAGGATTTACATCTCAGCCAAGGTTGAAGAAGGCTGTAGTAGCCTCTTGCTTATGTAAACTTATTTCAGTCAATGATCAGTCCATAAGACACTTTACATACATAAAACTGATACTGAATAACCAATTCAGTAAACAGGTTACTCAGGCAAACTGCTGCATATCTTACATATAACATGACAAAATTTGACCACACTTAAGGAAATGGAATTATTTGAATCTGACAGTAAACATTTTAAGTAAAACTGGTCAGAGTGACCAGGATATTTAATTAGGTGTGGAGTTAGCAGCTCACAGCAAGCATCAATGCAAAATGGACACTATAAAAAAAATTAACAGAAAACAAGCAGATCTTATCCATGAACACCAACTAACAGTCAGAAA
Source organism: Candoia aspera (assembly GCF_035149785.1). Lineage (NCBI taxonomy): Eukaryota > Metazoa > Chordata > Lepidosauria > Squamata > Candoiidae > Candoia > Candoia aspera. The sequence continues at coordinate 59,200,824 of NC_086159.1, read as the reverse complement.
ACATGATGAAAACTCCTTAATCTCACAACACACGGACAGACTCAACCATAGCTTCAACTGGGAAACTGAGCATCCTAGACCAAGCTAAATCCAAAAATGCTAGAGAATTCCTGGAAGCTTGGCATTCAGCCAACAATAGCCACATAGAAATAAACCATATTTACACACCACTCGAAAGAAAGAATAAGAAAACTAAGAAGGAAACAAAAAGACCAGAACACATCCTCTCCAGCAGCCAACACCAGGGCCGCAACTGGGGGGAGGGCAACTGGGTCATGTGCGCCGGGCGCCGAGCTGGTGAGGTGCCAAAATGAGTGCTGGAGGAGAACCAAAAGTGGCGCGGAATCCATGTTTGCCCCCGGTGACACAGACCCTAGTTGCGGCCCTGGCCAACACCCGGATAAGCAGGGATTAACACCAGGCAAACAATCAAGCAGAAAACAATACCCTAATCAAGGAACTACCAAGAAGAAACCACACCCTCACCGCAACTGGTTACTGTATATAAACAGGGAGCAAACCCCACACTCACTCGCACTGATGATGTAACCTAGTTGGGTAATGAAATGTCTGCAAGCAAACAGCCAAGCTCAGAGAGCACCAAGGACTCCATATTAAAACATGTATGGTGGTTTCAATGCCTTCTTCACCACATGGACATGTAAGTTTACGTTACGATAAATGTGTAATTCATATACAACAGGATTAAACGCAATTTTCCTCATGTTGATTATACTTCTGGAAATTAAACTATCTCAGAAAACTTCAAAATGGCCATGCAAGATTATCAGCTCCATATCATCTAAGTGCATTATTCCTTCTGTATTGTTTTAAACATCCTAATAAGGCTTCATTTATTTCTATAAAAACTTTACATACTACTTATTCTCCATGTGATTCTAGTATTCCTTCATTCTTTGTCTTCCCTCCCTTATCAACCTTAATTCTTATTCACCTACTACTTCCACCAAGAAAATGGAAGTTTCAACTTAAAATTAATAACATAAACAAGAATACATAAAATTGGTTGTGCTTCTAGCCAAACACTATTCACATTCAGGATGAATATTATTAAGAAATGGACATTTCAGAAATGGAGAAAAACAACTCCTACAGCAGGTCCAAAAAAACTCTTATTACATTAGACAGCATAGCACAAAACTGTAATTTAGTAGTAGAAACTATATAATCATATGGATTTTTAAGGCTAGAATTCACTCATTGCAGAGTGAATGGTGATTAATAGAGGGCTGTTTAATGAGATCCTGTGCAAGACGCAGGGAAAGCTTTTTTATACCCTTGATTGTGTCACATTCTCATTTCAGCAAAGGTTGGAGGAGAAATTCTCAAAGGCAAAATAGATTAAATAGGCCAAGAAAGGAAAGAAGGATACATGACCTTTGCTGTTATTAATAGAAAACACTGAGATTTTAACCCTTCCTCATGTACCAATTAAAGAGTGAGTATGTAAAAAAAAAAAAAAGGGACGCGGTGGCGCTGCAGGTTAAACCGCTGAGCTGTCGATCGGAAGGTCGGCGGTTCGAAACCGCGCGGCGGGGTGAGCTCCCGTTGCTCGTCCCAGCTCCTGCACACCAAGCAGTTCGAAAACATGCAAATGTGAGTAGATTAATTGGTACCGCTTCGGCGGGAAGGTAACGGCGTTCCGTGAGTCATGCTGGCCACATGACCCGGAAGTGTCCTATGGACAACGCCGGCTCCAAGGCTTTGAAACGGAGATGAGCACCGCCCCCTAGAGTCGGACACGACTGGACTTTACGTCAAGGGAAACCTTTACCTTTACCTTTACTATGTAAAAAAAAAGCCTTCTGAATAATGCTTAGCTTTTTGACAGATGGGATCCCTTTTTCATATACAGATAGGAGAAGATGTCCATGCATTCACCAATGCACCCTAGAGGGACAGAGAAGGAAAGCAGGGCAAATAACTAAGTCAACCTCTGTCTGGCTTTGCTTGGGCTCATTCCATCAGGAAGCAATAGTGGAAGGGAAGGAAAACAGAACTACTCCTTTGGCCCAGCATTTAATTCCCAATCCAGACCCAAACACCCTCCTTTGATGCCCTTTGACAGCATCACTTGTTCAGCCTGGGGTCAAGATGTAAAATTGAGCATCATCAGCATACTGAGGATACCTAATGACCTGAGTTAGGGGATGAACACCAGTTGAGCAGCCCACTGGAGAATAGGCAGTGGCAGCAGGAACTGGCAAGTTGCCACCTCAAAGCAGGAGGTAAGACTAGAGAGTGAAGACACAGAGGACTTCTGGGGGAAGAGGTTGGGGACCTCTAACCTTATACCTTGTGACCCTCAGCAATTTCACTGTAAGTGTTTATATCAATGTTGTATCTACTTTGTTAGTTTTCCCAGATTCTGGTGGATAACTACTTTTTGTCTGTAAGAACTAAACAATTCTTTAAGAGAGAGCTTCTATCGCATTGTTGGAATGGAATGGAATGGAATGTAGAATAGAATAGAATAGAATAGAATAGAATAGAATAGAATAGAATAGAATAGAATAGAATAGAATAGAATAGAAGTTTCTTAAACTTTTTGTTTTCAGGACCCCTTCCCACTTTTAAAATTTATGGAGGACTGCAAAAGAGCTTTTGTTTGTATGTGTTGTATTTATCAATACAACAAATTAAAATTGACATATTCATAGAATATTTATTTATTGATTCATTTAAAAATAACAATATTAAACCCACTAGATATCAGCATTAATAAAATATTTTCCATTAAACATACCTATATTATTAACCAATAAAGAATAATAATGAGAAGAGTGACATTGTTTTAAATTTTTGCAAATACCTTCAATATCTGGCTTTTTTTTTTCTTTTTGCAGGCCTCTGAGAGGGTCTTGGGGGACCCTCAGGGGCCCTCAGACCACACATTAAGAAACACTGAAATAGAATAAGGCCCAAGTAAATAAACTAGGGACCTCAGTATGTTGCATTGTTGACATGTTGTAATACCCTCTTCCTTTTGGAGAAATACATTCAAATACCAACAATTAATTCATTGGCCACCATACTTCTTTGGCTCCACTGATACTGTGGGAAGAGAATCCAAAACAGCTGCTCTTTCTCACTGAGAGAATAAGATTTAAACCTGCATGTAATGGAATACAGTTAAACTGCAGAGAGTATACTGCCTTAAATTAGGGTTCAGCAGCTATTTCACATCATGCTAGTTAATAAGATAGTTATTGCATCCCTTTTATTCTTAACTTTTCTTATTTCCTCACTGCCACTCTGAAATAGTGTGATTCTGTGCATTTCTACTAAGAGTACCACCTATTGGGTTCAGTAGTTCTTACTTGGAAGTTGTGTCACCGCTTGCACCCAAACATGGCCCTAGCATATGCCCTAGCAGCATCTTTGTTGCTACCATGTCCCCATGATGTTTACTTCGAATCTCCAGTCTTACCTGTACCAGTATCATTTTACACCTTATTCCAACACATCCAGTGACAGCTCCAAAGTGTGTAAAATCTATTAGATGTTGTTGCCATTACTTTGGAGGGAAGTCAGGTGACAGAGAATGGCTGGGGACAGAAGCAGGGCAAGGATTAACAATGGAGGCAACACATTTCATCTTGATTGTTTTCTGCTGACATCAGGAGTGTGGACAGCACTAGAAACTGATCATGCAGAAAGACTCCAAATGCGTATAGCAGGGATGGGAAACGTATGGCCCACTCAATTTTCCTGAACTATAGCTCCCAACAGTCCTCACAGCTGGCTATGCTGGTTTGGACTTCTGCAAGTTATAGTTTTATTTTCATTGACTATGTTTCATGTATTATCCTGCCTTTCCCCCCAAAGCTCAAGATGCTCTTCCCTCTACCCCCAATATTTTATTCACAACATCTGTGGGAAGTAGCTTAGGCTAAGAGATCTAAGGTCATACATTGTGCTTAACCATTTCATCATAGTGTTTTCAATATACCATAACCATAACCACTGTTCGTATGCCACCCACTAAGTCAAACCCAAGCAAACACACTATGAGTAAGCACAGTGTGTGAACTCAGCTGGTGTGCTTAATCAGCAAACTATTGCGTAACATATGTCAGCTCAATAGGTTTCACAGATGAATAAGATTTAAATCTGTGTGTAATACATTCACCATCAGCACAAGCCACAATGATATCAGGTGCATCATGACATCATCACACAATGATGTAATTTACATAATCCACATCATTTGAGTAATGGCATTATGACACCAGTGATATCACTCCTTGGAGCTCCACAGTTTAGTTCCTCTAACTAAAGACTTTGTAATGCAGAGAGCCTGGATTTGTGGCATATTTTACTTTATAAAGAGCCTTTTATTTTATAATCAACCTTTCATATTATCTCAAACACTTGACTGATTAAAAGAGGAACATCTCTAGGTATAGAAACAGAAAACTGACTTTTATCAGATGGGATAGAGATGTTGGCAAACGGATTACGCTGTAGAATTGGACAAAGATTAATTTTAAAAATACTTCAGCCAGGGTTTCAGACAAGATAGAAAAATGTGTTCATTGAATTTCCCACCTTGGTGGCTCCAGATGAGTCCAGGGCTTCAACCACCAGAAAACTCATCCAGCAACTGGCTGGAAATTTTGGGAGCTGCAAACAGAATCTATCTGGAAGGCATTAGGGTGGGGGGAACTATCTCAAATCAAATCAAATCAATTTTATTTATAGCTACAGTAGTCAGGCTATCTTATGATAAGTCATGAAAAAGTAATAAAGTATCCTGACACAACTGAAATGCAAAAAATAAGGTATGGGAACACATGAAGGTTATACTTAATTGAATTGCATTTTAAGCACACCTGAAAGTTATCAGAAAATAGTAAAAAAAATTGCAGTGGTGTATTATTATTTATAACATTAAAATTAGATCTGAACAATTTGGAATGGAATTATTTATGGCTACAAAATGGTTGAGTCTAACTCTGGGGAAAGATGAGTGGAAGAATGTTATAGGAACATTTAACTGTTAGAGGTTGTTTAATGAGCATTTAATTGTTTTACAGATTAATATAAGCATCTACTTTGGCTGTAAATGTTTATCTCTAAAGTAATTATTTTAGACATGTCATTCTCACTATTGCTGAACTAATTTCTTGACTCAAAAGTAGAATATAGTCCTATTCAGACATTTTGATCAACTAGCACAGAGGAACTCAAGTAAAAATTTTTGCAGCTTTGAGATCAAATCCATGTCCACATAGCCCATAGATCCTCCATCTGAATGCTCAGGAAGTCACCCAAAGACCTCCCAGGAACAGCAGATGTTGGGGGTTGCAGCACACTGTGAATTCAGAGATTGAAATGGGTGTATCAGGATCCATAGGACTTACACGATTCAATGCAGCTTTCTTTTCTTATTCTTGTAGTCAGGAGAATGTCCTTAGAACATGTAAGGAAATATAGTTTTTTCCTCCATAATTTCAAATTCTATTATTCTTTTACACAAGCATTCTTACCCTCATCTAATATACATGGTCATCAAAAGGGCCTCTCCCCCCTCTCAGTGAGGTTATTGTCTATCCTTTCTGATCTATATGGTTATTAAATCCAATAGGTATTAATACAGGTCCTAATTTCAATGTACATTTATACTCTTGTCCCACTCTCTAAGTTGTATTTATCAAGATTTCCTTTAGGAGACTTCTACCCATCTTAGTTTAAATACAAGCATAAATCTTTGTATGACGAGATACATTATAAAGCAAGGTTTCAGTTAATTCGGAGGGTTTGACTTGCATTCAAGCAAATGCAGAGCACCAGTTGTAAGTCATTTTTTTCAGCACAGTCATAAGTCTGAACGATCACTACACAAATGGTCATTAAGTGAGGACTACCTGTAGAATATTAACTATATAATAGTCAATACTCTACTCCAAAAAAAAAAAGACATCAAATTAAAATAGTCATAATACTATTGTTTATCTCATGGTTCACTTCACCTTGTCTACATCATACAACATTTATGGTAGGTTTTATATCAGTTTGTTTAAATATGTCTAATTTTTTAAATTGAGATTTCTAACCAGAAGCACTACAGAAATGGTTTGAATAGATCAAAAATAAATCTGCAGAGAATTATGAGGAGTGTCCTCATCAATTGCCTTCTAGCAAAGGTTTGATTTGGTTTTGGTTTGGTTGGATTTTTTTTAAATTAGTAGCATCTACCATGCCAGCCTTTTTTAAAATAGTAATTTTATTAAAAATTACAGTTGCAAAGATAAAAACTAATACAAACTAGAAAACATAAAAGAATAAAAAGAGGGCTGAGCTGAAAGTACAACCTGCTAGGAGAAGGAATTCTCATCAAACCCTGCATTCCTGAAGCTCAAAGATGACATATCATAGACTGTGATCTGGGTATCAAGATTAGGTACTGGAGAGTAATAAGGCCCGGTAGGTTGGAACAGTTTGTCTGCATCTTTGTGGCACAAAATAAATAAAATATTCTGGCATCACTGTCCAATTAAAAAGAGAGCTGCTCCACTGAAATCGGATGGAGAAATATTACAGCATCACAATAGCCTACTTTAGCCCTAGTTAAAGTAGGCTGCCATAAGTAAAGCAATTCCTGAACTCTGGCATACTTAGAAAAGTCAAGCACAAATGGTCTTTAAATTGCACTGTTATTAATCAAATCTTTCAAATCTCATAGCTGAGAAGACATGAATCATCAACATGCTTGTCAACACAGCATCACGCTGAATCCAGAGCAGCGTTCAAACTGGAAGCGTTGCGAATAGAGTCAAGAACACAACTCTTAATAAGTTGAATTCAGAACCTGCTGTATTGGAGCAGAAAACCAGCAACTGCAACTATAAGAGTCAAGCCATATCATAGCCAAATCTAGTCCCAGTCCCTCTGCTTCTGACAAAGCCAGTTCTAACCTTCACACTTAGCTAGCTGAATCCATTGTTATGGAGAAAAAGCAAGGCAGACTCCATTTTGTGCAAGCCGTTTATTTGAAATGAGCAGTAGTCCGTTCTAAAACAGCTTTGTTTAGCAGAGGTGATGTTTCAGGAAATTGGGCTTTGGACAAGAATAGCTAGAATGTTAAACCAAAAGTACACTAAAAACTTTAGGCATCAAAAGCACATGTAGCAAAAATAACACTGGGTTTATGTACGTGTTGGAATGTATCTACTAATAGTATAGTAACCATTAGGACCTATCTGCTTTCTGAGTTCTGAGTATAATGTTCTTTTCACCCAATCATTTTGCTGGTCTTGTACACCATGTGAAGTCTATATAAACTATATACACATTCATACGTTTGTTCCATTGCCTTAATCCTGTTTGTGTAATGGGATCCTATGGCTTGGTGCAATAAGAGCTGGAAAACCTTCTTGCTGGAGGTGACCTTCAGTTTTGTCCAACTGTCCATTTCACCATCATTGCCTTTTTCTAACCTAATAATTTAAATAGCTTTCACTGAAACAATGTGGCCTATTTGGGTACCTTGAAAGGCCATGTACATGCAACAGCTGAAAAAGATTAAAATGCTAAGTTGAATATCTAAGTTGCAGGATGCAGAGAGGAAGAACTGGTACTTGGATTGCCCTTCCTGTGAGACCTGCTCCTTCCAGGTTATGGTGTAACCATCTCTAGTACCTAAAGATCATGTGGCAAGAAGGGGATGAAATGGAAGGAAAAGAAGCTAGTTTGGGGAAGGAGCAGGGCCAGATTAAGGCCAACAATGGTGCTCCTCAACATAAGCAAAATTCTCACACCATGAGAAAGAAACAAAGATGATATCTTATAACACTTTTAAACCAAACTTTTAAACTTTAGTCACTCACCATGCCAAAGAAATTTTTTTTTACCAGTGCAGGTTAAAGTTGAACATGGCAGATAAAGACAATATTTGGGAGAGATGGGTGGTGGCAAAATTTGAAAAATAAATAAATAAATAAATTGAAAAAAAAAAAAAAACCCCTAAAGTTGAGTTATGATAGCTAGGGAGAAAACTCTGCAGTGCCCCTCTTCCCTTGGGGCCCTCAGCACATGCTTGTTTTGCTTAATGGTTAATCTAGGTCTGGGAAGGAGGTAGAGAGCTAGCTCAGAAACGTATACAGGACCCCAACTTTGGGTATGCAAGGGAGAAGAGGAAGAGTAGAAAAGAAGAAAAGAGTGGCATTTGCAACCAAGTAGGATGGAGAAACCCTCCCTCTGCTGGCAGAAAAACTACTTGACAGTAAGAAGTAAGAGAGAGAAGGCACATGGCTTTGAGCAAAGAATTCTGGAGTATCAGTTGGCAAGTCAGCCAACAGGTAAACAGAAGCTGGGAGTTTTGCCAATTAGGAAGTTGCCCAATGGTTTTGGCTGGGGGTGAATCATGGTTTGGAGGGCCAAGAGGAGGAGAATCTGAGAGGAGTAGATTGAAGGTCCAGCTGGGAAGAGAGTGAGTGGAGAACTGCTACATGAAACTCTGGGGGGAGGTAATTACAGTGAACGTATTTGCCAACCAAGGGAGGAAAAGTTGGATTGGTTAATTACAGACTGTGCATTTAGACCAGGGTTTCTCAACCAGGGTTCCATGGAACCCTGGGGTTCCACAAGAGGTCACTAGGAGTTCCCTGAGAGATCACAATTTATTTTAAAAATTATTTCAAATTCAGGCAAGTTCACATTAAAGAGGTAAGATTCATTCTTTATTTTCAGTTTAAGAACACTGTTAACGCATATACAGGCCTACATATGAAAAGAATATAATAATTTTGTATCTTCTGGCCTTCTCCCTGAGGCCTGAAAAACATTTCAAGGATTCCTCCAGGGTTAAAAGGTTGAGAAAGGCTGATTTAGACAGAATTTTAGCTGATGAGGCTGTAGGCTGAGAGAGAAGACTTAGTTCAGAGTGAGCCTCCCCACACGGCCCTTTGGGATTTATCCCCACTGAGATCAATAGCTTAGTGTGTTTAATGTTATCACTGTGTTGATATCATAATGTATAACATATCAACATATAAACTATGTTATACAGTATGCATCTGTATACTCTTTCCTAACAACATAAGTAAAAGCTGTAAAAAGTTCACAACTAGAAGTAGGGTATTATTTCTTATTTGATGCCCCAGAAAAATGAGGAAATTGTTTTTAAAGCCCGCACACTGGTGGAAGATTTGACAACAGGCTTCGTGAAAAGAAATGTTGTTCTGTTCCGTTCAGTACCTTTCCATTCCCACTGCTGCAGCATGGCTGGATTCTGTGAGAGCTGAAAGGGATTCTCTTTGGGAAATCTCATTTCACCAGGCCAGAAACCAGGAAACAGTGAGTTTTAGTCCCACCTTAGGCACAGAGCCAGCTGAGTGACCTTGGGCCAGTCATTCTCACTCAGCCCTAGGAAGGAGGCAATGGCAAACCACTTCTGAAATCTTGCCAAAAAAAACCCTGCAGGGACTTGTCCAGGCAGTCTCCAAAAATCAGACATGATTGAATGGGGAAAAAAAGAAAAGAATTAATAAAAAGATCAATAGAATATATGACAGTCAGTTCAAGTCATGTACTTTAGCTCTGTTTTATTTTACAAAATTAAAAAACTATTGCTTTATTGACTATAATAATAATAATAATAATAAGTAACATACCTACTGAATCTAATCAACATTTAAAAAGCACAGAGGTGGGGTTTTTTTTACTATAAACATGTTGGACATTTCATATTTTACAACAGTAGGAAAGAATGCATTTCTACTTCTTAGTACTAGTTAAAAAGAAAAAAGCTGTGCTGAGCAGGATAATAATTGATTACTACATTTGGTAGCAGTCTTAAATGTACTGATTGAGGAGTAAGGTCCATTGAACACAGTGAGACTTGCCTAGGACTGCAGTGATATTGAGCAGGGTGCCTCTATGGGATTAAGGAATCTGGCAGGCAGTGTTTTTGCAAATTCCCTTCTGAGTCTCTATTTCTCTTTTCCTTTCCCTCCAAAGCTCTCAGAAGGAGCAGAGACCATACCATCTAATGAAAAGATGCTCTCAAGCCATCAGCTAATTTTTGAACAATCCCTTCAAATCTGTCAACCCCTTCCTACTCGACTATGAAAGAAACCATATAAATAATTGGTTCTGTTTCACTAATTAAAAAAAAACTATGAAAGAAATCAAATGGGAGCATGATAGCTAAGCTCAAAGAAAGTTTGGTCACTCCTTTCTCTCACTACCATACAAGGAATTCTGGGTTTCTCCCAAACATACATGTCAGCATTATTGTCTAGTATTCTAGTAATGCTTCACACTCCTATCAGGACTCTTAACTTGGCCAAGTGAGAGATACAAATGGCAGGACATAAATCTGGATGTTTTATTTATTTATTTTGGTGCCTCTGAGTCAGTGCTGACTCCTGGTGACTATCTGGACAAGCCCCTGCAGTTTTCTTGGTAAGATTGCAGAAGTGGTTTGCCATTGCCTCTTTCCTAGGGCTGAGAGAGAGTGACTGGCCCAAGTCACCCAGCCAGCTTTCTGCCTAAGACTAGACTAGAACTCATGGTCACCTGGTTCCTAGCCTGGTGCCTTAACTACTGCACCAAATTTCATAGACTGAATACCATTGTTGATTTTTCTAGCATTAAGACTTTTGATCGGAAGATAGGACATCAGGTACCTCAAAATGAGAGGTTATTACCACAGCCCTGGGAATCAAATGACTTTAAAAAATGAAGCTGCCACTGTCTTCTGGATCAATTGGTTTTCCCCAGTCAGGAAAATTTATATTAAAAAGTGAAAAAAGACTCCCAGGACAAATTCAGGGGCTGTTTTTGCCAACCCTGGTATATTGCTGCCTCCATATTTCAATTATCTCACCTCCACCTGAGCCCAACAACTGCAATAATGCTCCACTTTCACAGCTTGCAAATTAGGCAGTTGAAAACAGAGATAGGATGCTTCCCATATATTCTGATACATTTTGACTGATGCCAATTTTGATTGTGTAAGTAATGTTTCTACCTTTGTTTTGTCCTCTAATTCGAGATTGACCTCGTAATATCAACTTGAAAACTTAAAAGTTTGAACTAATGATGTATAATGGTACTTTTTTAGAGGCCTTGATAATTACAATATGCCTGCATTTAAATACAACATTTGCAATCTTATCCTCTGGCTTGCATTATATTATAATATTTTTTTCCAGTCAGATTGTATAATACATGGTCCCTTGTTCTGTTCATAAATATCTATACACTGGTCTCTCCTAACTGCATAGCAACCTCTTTAACCCTCTCCATTCTCATCCATATTATGAATTCTCGCATTTCTGATCAGTTGAATGCATTCACATAAATGGAACTAAACTGTGGAACTGTGGCTGGATCATGCCCTTGAAGTATTCTGTATTTTATTCAGTCATACAAACTCCATCTGAAAGTAAAACTGGCTTCCCTTTGAGTATATGAATCTCTAACCAAAATGTCTTTTGTAATTCACATTTCCTTTTCTTTTTAGTAGGACCAGCCACACTGTCAATGCAATGTAGGTGCAACAGAAATCAGATTTTATTTCTGATTCTAGAATCCATAAAGCTATCAACTGTTCAGGAGTTATTACTAAGGTCTATTTTGTTTTCCTCAAAGCTCTGAAAAGTTTTGCAAAGTAGAGACCAACTTTTTTTTAAATAAGATGCAGCTGAATGCCTGTCCTAACAACCAGGAAACACACTGAGACAATGAACTGGTCTCTAATATTTATTGCTAGTACTTAACAGGAATCCTAACAAACTGAAGAAGCGTGGGAAAAACCCAGACATATAACCCCCAAGGGTTAAGGCGGTCCCGATCTGTGTCTCTTTGAATGGCTGAACAATTCATCAGTGCTACGCATGCGCTTGACAGTCTGGATGGGAGCCCCCTGCTCGCCATCCTTACTCATGACAATGCCTCTGCCCAAATATTAACCAAGAAGGTTCTAATTTTGTCATTTTTGGATCTTTCCAATGATTAAAATCATTCTAGTCAAATAAGCTTCTTACTAAATTCTTCATGCCCCGTTTTTGCAATTTGAAAATCCTAAGTTAAAGGGAAAATAGTATTCTGAATACTATTTATTTAGTATTAAATACTTCACTTAGTATTTTAAATCAGAAGGAAGCTGAACTGCTAGTATAATCTCATAATAATAACCTAGCTGTGGCTTCAGAAGCGTCAGCCATAGGGGTATAGAAACACCGTGTATATCAGCCAATTCCCAGGGTTGATAACTATGCTGTGAACTGTTTTTTGTGTCTATGTGTGAAACTAGCTGACCTCCAACAAAAAACGAGAGAAAACAGCTGTCATGCAATACTTAAGGGATGAAGCACAATCAACCCATCTTGTTTCTGTCTCTTGCTTAGGTTATAATTAATGGATTTTCACATGTTATTTCTTTTTTTTTTAATTTCCTCTTCAACAAAAAGTCAGCTCTACGAAGGTACACACCATAATATTCTTTGTTGTTAAATAAATTCCCAGAACTATGTGCATATTCTATCCTTGCAAATTTTGCCGGATTAGATGCTTTATGAAGCAATGTCTCATTAGTGGCCTGTTTTATTGATAAAGAGTAGTTTCTTCCCAGGATAGGACTCCATCAGGCACATGGACCCTCTAGCTCATGGGCTTATTCTAACTTTGGGAGGGTCCTCATCTGGTCTGCATTCTCCTTCCTGTGCCCCAGACTTCAGTCCTTGCCAGATAAAATGTGCCCTCTTTCACCATGATGCCATCTTTCCGTGATTTAGTCTATCATGCAGCATATTCTAGAATTCTACCTTTTATTTCAGAGAAAGCATTGACATTTCTTTTTCTAAATAAATAAATAAATTTCCCTGAACTGACAGAATGCAACAGTAGGAGGGAACCCAGCTTCCGCTGACAGTTGGCTTTCTGGCATGCAATTTTAATTAAGGAATCAGCATGCTCACTACACAGACCCATAGGAGTTAGTTGCTATAAATGAAGGCAAGGCCAGTCATGGCTAGTGATCTAAGAGAAAGGGGAGCTATAGTTCAGGTGCCAAATAGGATTGATACTTTGGTCTGAAATGCTGTTTACAATTGCTTGGTGCTGGTGGGGCCTCAAGATAAATTTCTAAAGTCAAAGACTAACTACTTGATGTTTTTCATAAGCTACCATTTGAAGGATTATTGATGATCAGTCTGAAGCAGCATCTGAGAGCCAAAAGATAGTAGAACATTTGGTCTGGCCATAAGAGCATCAGGTTCACATTCACATTCTGCTTGGAAATGAAACTTACTCATCAGATGAAGTTATGATCTGTTTAACTCTGGCTTATTCAATAAACCACAATTGGTTGGGTTCACCCAATACAGGCTAAGCCAAAAGCAAATGAAACATATTATGGCTTAACATGAGGAATGAATCTAGCCTGGAGATCACTGAGCAATGTACTGCATGATATGCAAAGTCATTGCGTGGTTTAAGTTTGGGCTTAGCATTTGTGCAGAACCAACTATTGTAGTTTATAAACTATAGTATGTAACTTAGTGTGTTATCTGAATTCAGCCAATTGTGGCTTATTCATTAAGCTATAACAGGTAGCCTCCTATCCCTCAAGTTCCCTTTCTATGGCCTGTAACCCTCCTCTGGCCATGATTGACAAAAATTGACAGTACAATTTCTGGCTGGAACAGAGGAAAAATAAGCCACTCACATCGCAGTTAAAAAGACAAAGAAGATGACCCTAAAAAAATCTACCTTGCCCATATCTATGATGGTGGTCCATCCATGTTTCAGCCCTCCATCCCACTCAAAATGCTCAGAGTGCAGCCTCTGAGTTAAAGTGCCCTCCCTGCAATAAGCCAGGCTTAAGCGATGAATGGCTTAATAATAGGTTATGTTTACCCTAGCTTATTCCCCAGGGTTGTTTTATGAGTACAGTTGTGAAATCTTATAAATATATCCTTGAATTGCCTGAAGGACAACTGGGATACAAGTAAAGGAAAGTTTAATGAATTTTCGTATGTAAATTATATGCATATATGTATGTCAGTGTCTTTTTTACTATTATTATTGAATGCCAGATCTTATGCCTGCTTATTACTGTGCCTAATCATTGGCATACCTGGAACAAATGTGGGGAGCCTGTGTCTGTTCTACACCAAGTGCTGCTTGACTACAGCACCCATCAACCCACACTAGTGTTCCTGATGGTTCAGTCTGACAAGAGTTGCACATCATCATCTGCAAAGCCACCCTAGGCCCCTTTCCCTTTCTCTGCCAAAGGTTTCTTAACCAATATTCACTTCATACAGTTCTGACTTAAGTTATTGCCTATCCAACAGGCCAGCCATAAGATGCTTTTAAATCATTTCTAGAAATGTTTCTGAAAAATACATTTTTCCCTTTTGCTGTAATTAATCTTTTTTTCTTTTTCACATAGCCAAACAACAGGACACGGAGAGGGGGCTGATTCATACTCTTAACTTTTCTCAGCCGTTATTAATCATAGAAACAGCATATTTCAGAAGTATGGCAAAAAAGCCTTCTTTAGAAATGGCACAGTTGGCTGTTGTTCTCACCAAGGATGGTGTGATCAGACATACCACACCATGGATGCAAGCAAAAGAATTCATGCACCTGCATTCCTTTCTATCTGGACACATCAGTCTCAAAGGCCATGAACTAAAAATACTTTGTGAATGAAAAACAAATTAATCTGATGTGACTTTTAAAAAAATAAGCATTCTAGAAGCATCGGGATAATTTCTAAGCCATGGCATTTCTCTTTCACACTTTGACAATTTTGCAACTAAGAAGATCATTGAGTTCAGAATATATAGATTAAACACATGGAGACTGAGATGAAGGGTCAAGAAAAAAGAATGGAGATCTTTTTTAGATCAATGTTTGGCAACAAAAAGCAATATAGCACCATTGGAATCACAACTATCTTAGGTCTACTTGGATCCCAGATATGGGCTCCATTGGAGTAATATGTATATTATTTTTAAAATGTTTTATCAAAATATTTTTATTTGTACAACTGGTTTTTTAAGAAATAACTGTATGGAAGTTAACACTAGAGTTCATTAAATTCACAGCCCTGAAGTTCCAGTGTAGAACCTAATGCATTTTGCACATTGGGGTATAGAATACATTTCATTGCATACCTGACTTTCTATTCAGTTCAGTACACTGTGGGATTAAGCAAAAAGATGAGTTCTATGTGGTCCTTAAGCGCAATGTGCGTCATGCTTAGATCCCAATTCACATCTTACCATGATGTAAGAGTTTTCTGAAGCAGGACTCCTCTTTGTTGAATGCCCTTCAGCGCCTCAATAAGTTAAGTGATCTTAAGACTGAATAAGAAATGACCGACCTCAACTTGAAGTACTACTCAGTTTTTTATTTCCAAACATTTTGTATGGTTAAAATAAAAGGAAGTGTCTTGTTTTCTCATGTTGCCAATCTGAGCTAGAACAAAATGAGTTTCAAAGAAAATCTGGATGAGCATATCTGCCGTAGCATCTAAAAACATCTGGCCATTTTTTTACACTGTGTTGCAACTTGTAGTCCTCACACTCATTTCAAGTCATAAACTCCTACCTCTTCTCCTTCCCAAGACAGAGGCCAAATTATGACAGATTTAACACCACTTTGCATGGCATTTTGCTTTAGGGGCTGGTTATTTCAACCTGTGTGATTTCTTTTACATATTACAATAATAAAAGGCAGAGATCACCAAGGTTTGTAAAAGAAAGAGAGTGAGAAAAGGCAAATATGAAGCTTTAAATGAAAGTGAATTACTAGAAAGTTGATTGACTGATTATGTGTCATAAAGTGTTTGGTGACTACTAGATGATTTGTCCCCAGCCATTGCAGCTGTAACCAAGTCCATCCATCACTGATTGTCCTCTTCTTATCTTTCGTTCCACCTTCCCCAGCATTATAGACTTCTCAAGTGAGCTAGATCTTCACATAATGAGCCCAAAATATGATAATTTGAGGCTGGATGTTGATATCTCTGCTGTACAGAATTTCAATAGATTCTTTATATCTTTGTTTGCTCTTCTTTGAATTGGTTGCTATCTGCCCATTGGTGTCCTTTACCATATCAATTCAAGGTTGGAACCTTCTTCAGATATCTTTTGGAAGACTTTCCTTGTTTTTCAGTATCTGTTTCCATCTTCAATGTCTTTACAGATGTTGTTGTAATACTGCTTCTTTTCTCTTCTAACTGCTCTCTGAAATCCTTTATTATGTGTCTTTCTGAGATCTTTGTTTTTCTTGGCTTTGGCTTCTCTTCTCTTCTTGGCAATTTCCACTGTGTCTTCTAACACTCTGTTTGCTTTCTTCCGTTTCTTGGTCTTTGGCAGTCTCCTTTCCCATTCATCCTTAACAACTTTTTTGAGTTCATTCCATTGTTCTTCTGGTTTCCTATTGTTGGAAGTCCTGGCAAATCCAGCATGCCTCATTAGCATGAGAATTAGCATGTAAATTGAGTTGTCCCATAATGCAACTCTGAGGAAGCTGTTTGTTGCCACTCCCACTTCCTGTCTCTTTCTCTTTCCCCTTCTTCCACCCAGGGAGAAGCAAGCATGCTGTTCTGCTCTCCATCCATTAGGGCCACGTGCTCAGGCCTTGATAAAGAATTCAGCCCCTTTCTTCCACACAGCTCTTGGCAGCTGTAGGGCTGAGAGTTTAGGGCAAAACTAAGTATTTAGAAAGAAAAGAAGAACAAAGAAACTTCATCTTTTCCACCAAGATGGATGTAACAGAAGCAACAATAAAGTCAGTAAGGAATTCTTTTACTTATCTTAACCTAATCTGTCTAAGTGTGTGATTCTTTATGCTTGGGAGGGCTGAAGTATGTAAGATCAATAACCTGTATTTCTTTGGCATGCTCATTGAAGCTATCTAAGATAATTTTCCTTTTCTGTGTCAGCTTCTCAGCTGTGTTATAAGCTCTGCTCCATTTCAGTGGTTCTAGTAGGCCACTAAATTGGCTTCACCTATCAATGAGGGTCAAGACTTCAAAGTGATTCCTGGTGTTGTCTTTCAAAATTGTAGGTATACCCTCAAGATCATATTGTGGAAACTCTTTGGCTTTCTTCTTCTACTTTAGCTTAACTTGGAACTTGCATATGAGCAGTTCATGATCTGTTCCACAGTCAGCTTTTTGCTGTTATAACTGAGCTCTTCCACCTCCTTGTACCAATAATATAATCAAATAGATTTCTGTGAACTCCATCTGGTGATGTCCATCTATATAGACATCATTTTGGTTGTTTAAAGACTATGTTAGTCTTCAAACAACCTATGAAATCATTGGATTGGCAGAAAATAAATTATTCTCCTGCTTCATTTCTGTTACCTAGGCCATACAATCCAACTACATTTTCTTCCTTACTATTTTCAATCTCCGGTCATGAACAGCACATCTTGCTTGCATGTTTTGTTAATTTCAGATTGAACTTGATCATAAAACTTATCAGCCTCCTCTTCTTCTGCATCAGTGGTTGGGACATGAATTTGGATAACTGTCGTATCAAAGGATTATCCCCAAGGCCTAATTGATATTATTCAGGTATTAACTGCATTGTAACCAAGTATTATCTTTGCTGAATCCTTCCTGACTACGAAAGCAGGGCCATTCCTTTGTTTTTTTATGCCTGAATAGTAACAGGATGACCTTCTAACTGCAAGTGTCCACTTTCAGTCCATTTCAATCTGTTGTTGCCTAAGGTGTCACTGTGTAGTTGATTCATCTTTCATTATGTTAAACTTTCCCATATTTGTGCTTCATACATTCCAAGTTCCCATATACTTCTGTCTGCAGTTTTGGATTTACTTTTTCTATATGGTAACATCAGCAACTAGATATCCTGAAAAGTTTAATCTAGCCATGTCATAAACACCATTAGTACTAGAAAAGATCCTTGGCTCTTTCTCAGTAGCATCCTGAGTACAATCTGACATAAGGGGCCCATCATCTGGCACTATATTGCGAAGAGGTTTATACCATCTATCCATATGGCTTCTTGGTAAAATACAGGAGTAGTTTACCATTGCATTCTTCTACACAGTATAAAATGATGCCTTTGCTGATGTCAGTAAATTGATCAGCTACCTCCAGCATCATCCTTTATCGCTGTGCCAAGTATAGATGCCCGCTTGCTTCAGCTGGGCAACTGGGATGACCTTAATGCCTTGAGTGATCCTGCTGGGAATATAGACTCTTGGCATACACTTCAAGTGTTTGTAGCTCACCCCTCCCAGGAACACACCACCAATACCACAGGGGCAGCATAACAGGGCACTGGAAAGTTAGCTGAGCGTTTTTTCTTCCTCCATTCATTTAATTGGTCTTTATGTTTTGGAAATGTTACAAAGGTTTGGAATGTCAAGCAAGTCTCAATAGAGTTAACATTTCAGTTTGAGGGGAAAGATGTACTACCATGGCTTGTCAGATATCTCACAGATGGTTCAGTTGTACGTAGTGAGGCTTTAAAAATAACAGGCTCAAAATAGCTTTCCTTCTCAAACTTCCAGTACCCAGCCGTTGGTAAGAGGTTCCATTATTTCCAAGGAACTCAGTTTTACTTTTACTAATAACTGTTATTTCAAATAATTCCTTCTCCAATCAGAAACCGTCCATATGTACAACTTCTGGAATTCCCAGCCAGCATTGCTAGGAATCCAGCCTTCCCTAAGACATTTGACAGCTGTCAGATCGCAAAAAGTTGGACTAATATTTATAATACAGGTTCTGTAGCTACTAAAACAAAGTAACTTTTTATTATTCCTAGTATTAAAAGCCCTGCCATTTTATAATACTGATTCATCAAAAAGAAAGATGATTGAAAAAGTATCAATCTCTCTTCAACCCATTCTACCAAATATTTCATTGAAAATTTTGAATATTACAATCCTTGGTCTCTGAAATCCTTTTAGGAAAATAAACCAGTAGATTAAAAAACAAACTGCTGAACATAAAAATATATATGTATTGTTTTTAAAGTTTTGAGATCTAGGAATATGTTTAACCGTTGGTGTCATATCTGAAAACAAGTCTTCATTTTTTTGTTATTTACTACCACATTCAGAATGGTTTTATAGTCATAGTGTATTGAGGACTTTGTGTAAAATGTTTTGGAAGTTCATAGATTCAGGCAACAGAATATATTTTTAGACTGCAAAATTCATGTAAGGAAGTATGTTGCTGATTATTTGATATTTATTTAAAACAAAAACTATGAAAAGAAAGTTTAGTGAAATCTGCTTTGTCCAAAAATGACATGTAGCTTTCTACCAATGAGAAAAGAGGTCTTTTTTTAAATTTGATTTGATTAGTTGTGCCAAAGAAAATTAAACTAAAGAATACAGAATAGTAGATTATACTTTTTAATCTCAACTCATTATTTTAACCATGGTTTGTTGAATAGCTTACAATCACATCAGTTAACACACTAGGTTAGCCATAAATCATAATGTATAAACCGAAATGGCTGAGTGTATACAATGTATTAATCTAAGCACAACCAAACTAATTTATTGTGGCTTAATACAATCAGAGCTAATGTGTCAACTGAGTTCACCTGGAGATTTCCCAACCATATTTTTTTCTGAAGGCTCAACTAAAGTTGAGGTATTATGTCTGTTATTTATTAAATCTGGCTGATTCATTTTTCAGGATTCTGTAAGAGCCTGGGGAAAAAAAAGTCACACTTTAAATAATTCACTCATTAAAATTAACCCAATTCTGAAAAGAGTGGCATTTTTTTTTTAACAGTCATGCATAAGGCTGAAAAAAGTCTATCTGTGCTTTAAAAAATAGAAGAGATCTATTGTGTTTGGTTCAAAGCATTTTTTTCTGAATCACGTTCAGGCAGAATTCATGAATAATTTAAGACATCTCTTTGGGAGACATTCAAATACTTCATTGATTCCTAATAGTTGAACCTTGGACATAGCTCTAGGGATTCTTGGCTTGATGATGGTTTGTAGATTCCTGCTACACTTATGTAGATAACTGCTGGATGTATCCTGCTTGTGGCTTCCAGGGCCTCTTGCTAACTGTTCCCTGGATTTTCCCTTTGCCAAGCAATTTCTCAAACCTTGATCCTTCAGGTCTTTGCTGCTCTTTGGACCCCACTAGTATCTGTTTTACTTGACAGCAGACTTGGCTGTAGATCTGCACAAAATAGGACACGTCTCCACAGGCATTCAGCTGTAGAGTGGGAGTGATAACTGATGTAATACTCTCATCATCTTGGTGGTGGTGAAGCTTAGGAAGGTACTTCCTGTGGAGATTGATTTGTTTCCATAGTAAGGGTTTCTGTGGCATATTTTGAAAGCATCTTTATTTTAAGAAGACAGATTATATTTTTCTGCTCATTTTAAATACTGCAATACTAATTTGTAGTTTTATTGATTTGTTCTGTAATTGGTTCTAAATATTCATTTGAATGACAGTAGAAATATTCGTTAGTAGTAATAATATGCATTCTGTGCAAGAGACAAAATGTCTTTTGGAAGGATTTTTAAGATTCTCCTGTATAGGGGAAGATGTTTTAAAAGAAGAAGAGTCCCTGTTCTTAGAGTCCTACATCATGCCAACTTCTACCATGCCTTGCTTTAACTTAGCATATTATAAGAATCCAGCCAAGTGTGATTTAATCAACCAGAGTTTTAAAGAGACCATGGCATCATGTGATTTTTGAACCTGGCCTCTTGCTTTATTCTTACTTTCTCTTTTGCAGGAATGGAGTTAAGGTTTCTATCATGTTTCTTTTATGGAGCCCTGAGGTAGGACAATTAAACTTGTAAGGGTCCAGAGAAGTCAAGTGTTAAGGGTTTGACATTCTGTCTTTGTCTTTATATGTTAAATATCATCTCGGCAGAATTCCCTTCACCAAATTGTGGCCAGAATGCTCTTTTCATACAAGGGAAGAGCTTAGTGCCCTGTAATCTGAGATAATGGATTCTCTATCAGCGACTGATATGCTACTATTGGCATGTTGCAAATAACTGGTACCCTACAGCTGGCCATGTGCAGAATTGAAGGGGACCGATCCTCCAGATTCTGAAGCTTGTGTGAACAGCTTTGAATGAGCCAGATACATATTTTTTGGCATTAACAGCATTGCTAATCCTCTGAAAAAATATTTAATGCCTCTCCTCTTACTTTGCCATAAGAAGAAACTCTGCGGGGCAAAGATGGTTCATATTCTTAACTGTTGCACTTGAAATATTATGACCCTGAAATCTTTATTTCCACCTACTCATGTTCCCTCCTTTTTAAGGATCAACTTCCCTAGAAGATTTAACTGGGCCATTTTAATTTATTTTCCTTTAGTTCTTCATTTTTGGGTTCTGTTCTTGTACGATGTGCTCTTTTCTGCTGTGAGCTCTAACATATCTCCACAGGAGCTGCTGTATGCAACAAACAAACTTTACTTAACAGTGTGAAGCTTTTTTTACACTGATTAAATTTAAGTGGCTGTTCCTCCAGATTTTGGTTCTTTGCTAAGATTCAGTGGACATGCTTCCCTGTAGGTACCCAAAATCACATGAGTTTCTTTCTAATGCCAGGATATTCTAAAAAGGTTAGTCATGCTGGACAGAAAAAGAAATCCATAATCTACATTAGTGCTGAATCAAATGAAAGCCATAACTAAGTTATCTTCAGGCACTATATAAACCAGTGACTGTCTACTGGAGTTTGAGGGGAATGAGACATATGCACTCACCTTGCCCCCTTTTTTTCAGTATGTGTAGTGGAGAATCCTTTTTTCATGAAGACTCTACATGGCTAAAAATCCTGAGATTTCCAGGATCCTAAATCACATGAAGGGCCTCTGTGATTAGAAGTGGTTATATTTGCCTCTTCACATGTACAATGGTGGAGGTGGTGTGTGGCTATTTCAAGCTGCCCTGAACTTGAAAACACTGTCACTAATTTATATAATGCAGAGTAATAGAATGCATTTTGGAAACGCAGGTATGATGGTAATTAAAGCAGAAAAAGGAAGGAGAAGTAGAGAGAACACATCTTTACAACCATAGTAGAAAGTGGGAGTTGCTGGCAGTCATACATATTGATTTATAACAGTGGCTTGAAATGGCTTTAGATTGCCCCAGTTCCACCCAAAGTGTCATTGGGAAGAAGTATTGTTGCCACCAGTTCCCATTTTTGAAAATATAAAATACAGCTTTACCTCCAGCACATCTGGGGTGTACCATGTTGGACAAATGCTAGGATAAGCATCCTCTGGTTTTCATTCTCTCAAGTCATTCCTGCAAGCCCCAAGTGATGAAACTACCTCTGTCGTCATAGACACTGGGAAGATTCACATTGCCAATATAAGCCATTCACCAGTTCCAGACTGTAGGAATAGATGATGTTGCCCCCTTCCCACTCCAAACCATTGCAAATGCATCTTGAACCTGTGTTCTCAACTTCAGTGCAAAACTGCCATTTTTGACCCTATCTTAAGCCCTTCAGGGTGGACAATCTCGAGTGCTTTGTTCAATTCTAGTAGCAGCTTGAACTTTGACCGGCTGCAGTGCCTGGCACACACCCTTCCTTCTAGCAGCTGGTTGCTGTCCTGTGGCTCCTATGTTCCCCGCTGGTCAGCAATTGCTGTTTTTTTATCAACTTGCACTTGCACTAATGAAGTTGGTTAAGTCAACAAACTATCTTCAATCCTAGAAACTTATGTCCATTCAACCCTAACAGCTCCTGGGAGCCATCCTTACCATTTCTGCCCAAGCTGGGTGAAGCACACACACTCTGCTTTCCCACCGCTCCCCCCAGTGCTCCGAAGTTTCTTTTCCCTTTCCTTAATTTTTTAAACATCCTTAAGTTGCCCCATAGGATTGTTGATATTTGGTTTCTATGAAGCTGAAATGTAGGCAGAAAAGAACAACCTGTTCCGTGTTGCTTTTATTACTATAGCATCAGAGCAATGAGGGAACCCAAACCAGCGGGGGCAGGGGGGAGGGAATAAAAGAGTCTGCATTAGTGTCAAGGGAGGTGGTGTGGGAAGGGGTGTCATGAGTAAGGATGGCGAGCAGGGGGCTCCCATCCAGACTCATGACAAGGGGGTTGGGGAAGGCATCCATTTGTGCAAACATCTGGGAAAGCAAAGGAAAGGTGTCAGGACTAGTGAGAATGGAACAATCCCTAGGCTTGCCTCTTCTGCACAGATGGGAAGGGCCAAAAGAAGGGGAGCAACCAACAAGGTCTTGTGGTGGCTTAGTGTGGCCTGAGCCCCAGCCTAGCCCCATTGCCAACCCACTGCAATCTGGATTGGAGTTTCTGAAGTCAGATTAAGAACCAGCCGGGAACTGCACGGAAGACAAGCAGCTTAGAGTGCAGTACAGAATTGTCCACAGGCTTGCACTAAGCTGCTGTTTGTTGCACCATTGTTTATTAAGTTAGCCAGAATGGATGGGCTTAAACAACACAGTAAATTAAACAAAATATGCTATACAGTAGTTTAGCATGATATCTAAAGCAGGTCCTACGATAGCACCTTTGATAAATACCTTCCCCCTCTTACTGAAAGCACTATTAATAGAAATAAAAACAAAAATTGCCAAAAAGAAAATTTCTTGGCCGGGCATTAGAGCAGTCAAGGGGAAAGTCACCTTTCTTTCTTTCCCTTCTCATCTCCCAAGTGATTTCTTCTGTTCCTTGGGGGAAGTGTCTCTGCAGCCTCTGCAAGTATCTGCTTTTCTTTCATCTTCTCACAATGGTGCCTATTTGCAGTAGCAAGACTTTCATATGCACAAAGATGGAAAGATCCACAAATCCCCACAATGGAAGAATGGATGGTTAAATTAATGGAATTGTCTCTTAATGGCGAAGTTAACAGTAGTGATAAGAGAAAATACTGTGTCTGGATTTGTTTCTACTTGGAAACCACTTTTCGATTATTTGCTTGTGTCTGAAAAAAATGAGGTTTTGATTTTGGGTTTCAATGATTAAATGGTTTGATTTTATAGAAACAATGTTACTAAGGTTTAATTCATGGTAAGAGATTACATTTGTCTAATATGCATTTATATCTCTGTTGGAGAAGGTTGGAAGTCAGTTTCCTTCTTTGTTTTCTATCTAATTCTGCACTTCTATAGTTTTTCTTTTTTCTTTAGTTTTGTATTCTAACTTTTTTGTATTCTATCTTTTGTATTTTAACTATACTTTGAAAATTAATAAAGTTCTATAAGAAAAAAAATGGTGCCCATTTGCTTTGTTGGAAGGATCCCACTTTGCTTCCAATGGCATTCTGAAGTTGCTTGAATCTGTTTGGAATTTGCC
Organism: Candoia aspera; assembly: GCF_035149785.1. Classification (NCBI taxonomy): domain Eukaryota; kingdom Metazoa; phylum Chordata; class Lepidosauria; order Squamata; family Candoiidae; genus Candoia; species Candoia aspera. The sequence continues at coordinate 59,176,511 of NC_086159.1, read as the reverse complement.
TGAATCATCTATACATGTGTAGCAATTTGACAGGATCGTGTGTGGGATTAAAAATCTGACAAGCCTAATATCCTGAGACATCTCCTCCACTAATATAACGATGTACTGCTGGGTTCTCTCCCAGAAGTTTATAATATACCATCCAGAAAAGAATTGAGCTTTGTGGAGTACTTTTTTTTCCCTCCTGTTTCAAGAACTTAGCCTACAATTTAGACTATAAGGATATCTAAAATCCTTATTTGTCAATCTAATGTACAGTAAATCCACATAAACATTAGATTTCTATGACTATGTGGAGATTCAAGTTCTCTGCATAAAAATATCTTTTGATTCCCCAATGTTCCTCCAGAATAAATGGAGGTTTTTTGCATTTCTAGATTCAAAAAAAGGACTCATCGCTAGAAGAAATATCTATTTTTTATAGCCTTGAGTATTTGAAAGCCATTTCTGTATTGATACAAATGCATTATACAGATCTATCTTGCCTTAGTAGGTGGTCAATTATTCAGCATATAATCCATTTAAAATAAAAAGCCACATTATTTATTCTGTGGTTCACCTTTTCTATCCATGGGCCTGTTTTTCCAATATATTTTGAGAGAACTTTTGTTTGCTTTTGTTACCGGATGCCATCCAAGAAAAAGACATGTAGCTTTAATTTAGGCTATCTGTATAAAATCTACTGCATTTAGAATAAGTTCTACATTTACATTCTAAGCAACATGACCAGCTACTTAGATTAAAACATAGTTCTGGTGCAACTCATCCAAGGTTTTGCTTATACAGTTGAGCAGAGATTCTCAACCTCTGGGAGCCAGTAGGCACATTTGGAATGTGAGAGCATGCTTTAGATACTCTCACAAAATGGTTACCATGGTTGGTGAGATGACTGTCATAAAACACTCACGTATTGGAAAACAAAACAACCACTGCCTGCAGCTACTCACCATTTCCTTTTCCTAAGAACGTCTGTGAGATTTATGTGAAGCCCAGAGGTACTGCAGAAAATACAGGCTGTTCTTGAGGCAGGTGCTTCACTTAGCAGCATGCTAGTTTGTCTTTATTTTATTTTTTAATAATGAATATAAACAATAAAAATTAGTAGAGCTGGGAGGTAGGCAGGCATATGGTCACTGGTGAATACCATGTTGGAGACCAGGAGATAAAATAAAATATCTGCATGAAGTGAGTACACCATGATTTGATGACCTAACCTGGAAATGTGGAACTGTGGTTCTTCAAACATTGCTGAACTACCACTCCCAGCATCTCTAACTACCAGTACTGGTCTCGAATATAGTTAGGGGTCATGTCAGCAATAAATAAAAGATATTTACTCCTGCCTCAAGTTTTGTTCATATTCTTGGTTTATAGCCCCTATGAAACTCAATTTGGTTTGTTTACAGCATATCTGTGGCACTTTTCATTATACAAAAGTGTATAGATGGAGTATAGAGCGGTGCTTAACATTTATTATATTTAGAGGACCACAGCAGGATAGGCCATTGATTTGTCCACTTCACCAATGACTGGCTGTCCAAGGTTTCACACAAGAATCCCTTCTCCCCACCCCACCCCACCCCACCCCAATCTACATGGAAGATGCAAGTATGCAAAGAATAAGCACTGACAAAGAATTTCATGGTATCATATAATACGTGCACAGCCAGTTTGGTGTAGTGGTTAAGGCATTAGGCTAGAAACCAGGAGACCATGAGTTCTAGTCCACCTTAGGCACAAAGCCAGCTGGGTGACCTTGGGCCAGTCACTTTCTCTCAGCCCTAGGAAGGAGGAAATGGCAAATCACTTCCAAAAATTCTTGCCAAGGAAACTGCAGGGACTTGTCCAGGCAGTCTCTGAGAATCAGGCACGATCGAACGGAATATCTTGCAGCTACCACTTTAAGTAGATGATACTGCTGTCCCAAAGAATATATTGGTTTAAAAGAAAATCCAACCCTTCCCTCAGAACAACTGATTAATCCATTGTTGAGGAAAGAGCTGAACTAGCTATACTAACTCTGTCTATATTAATTCTCTTTGCTGTGGAATTCTGATTGTTCCCTTTCACCACAATGGACCTTTGTTTTTCCTTCAAAACTAACACAGAATAAGTAAATTGTTAGAAAAACAAACAAACCTTTTCTTGCTGGAGAATCTGATAATTCCTAATTGAATTAGGAATAGGTGAAATGTTCCATAAAACAGTGGCTAGACCAGTGTTTCTCAACCTTGGCAACTTTAAGACACATGGACTTCAACTCCCAGAATTCCCCAGCCAGCAATTCTGGGAGTTGAAGTCCACACATCTTAAAGTTGCTAAGGTTGAGAAACATTAAGCTATATAGTCCTCTGAAAGCTATGCTTGTCCATGTCCCAATGTTACTATTTCTAAAATATCATTCAAACTCTTTCATCCTTATAAGAAAAAGGAACAAAACAACAAAAAAGCAACAGATTATAGCATTTGTTTCCTACCAATTATATCCTAACTAGATTGATATCTGAGATGAAGCATATCGTAGGGAAACAGTAGGGTGCACATCCACATATTTCAGCATTATTTTTTTCCCTCCCCTTCCTTATGGCTATCAAGCAGTGCTAAAGCTGTCTGCTTGTTTATTCCAGCACAGTTCTGGTAAAAAAAGTAGAAAACATGCTATTTTAAAGTAGGTTTTTCAAAAAAAGCAAAGCAAAACAAAACAAAACGAAAAACCCTATGTTGAGACAATGGGAATGCACAGTACAAAATAAGCCCCAAATCTTGCTTTTCTGCTCATGAGCCTATCCTCGTTGTTTATTCGTTCAGTTGCTTCTGACTCTTCATGACTTCACAGATCAGCCCATGCCAGAGCTTCCTGTCGATCGTCAACACCCCCAGCTCCCCCAAGGACGAGTCCATCACTTCTAGAATATCATCTATCCATCTTGCCCTTGGTCGGCCCCTCTTTCTTTTGCCTTCCACTCTCCCTAGCATCAGCAACTTCTCCAGGGTGTCCTGTCTTCTCATTATGTGGCCAAAGTATTTCAGTTTTGCCTTTAATATCGTTCCCTCAAGTGAGCAGTCTGGCTTTATTTCCTGGAGTATGGATTGGTTTGATCTTCTTGCAGTTCAAGGCACTCTCAGAATTTTCCTCCAACACCACAGTTCCAAAGCATCTATCTTCCTTCTCTCAGCCTTCCTTATGGTCCTGCTCTCTCAGCCATATGTTACTACTGGAATACCATTGCTTTAACTACGTGGACCTTTGTTGTCAGTGTGATGTCTCTGCTGAGCCTATCTTCAGTGTTATGTTTTTGGTGACTGATAGTGTTTCTTTTTCTTTGGAGAAGGGAAAGAAAGCCATCATGTCTGAATATGTTTGCTTCTGTTATTTCACTGAAGCAAACTCCCTGGACTCTGAATTAGTTTCTATTCTACTCTGAATTAAACAACTGAACCAATTATTTAAAGAACTGAAATCACCTGAGATGACAAGTACTGCAAATGGTTTTATCGCAAATTGCTTTATTGACCAACCAAAAACAACCAACATAATGCCACTCTCATCTATTGAATACTGTTGACATAAAATATCCTTCTACCTTCTAGAAATTGATAATGTATTAACCTGTCTGTGCTTTAAAAGATCCAGTACATCTTTAACGAAAGTACTATATTTTTTCATCTCTGAAAGACCCTTCTGTATGGGGATGCTCTGTTTCTTGAATAGCTTCTGTAGCTCTTGCAAAAAATATTGCACTTTTTAAGCAACAGTTTAGTTTTTAATTGTTTGAACAAGCATTTTTCAAAAACTGGTTTATTTCTTAGGCAGCTGAAATATTTACTTTATTGCAGTATTACTAATTCTCTATATATCATAAAATCCATGGTGATGTAAGAACCAGTTTTGTGTAGCGGTTAAGGAAGCAGGCTAGAATCTGGGACACTGGGCATACTAGTCCCGCCTTAGGCACAAAGCCAGCCAGTCATTCTCTCTTAGCCCTAGGAAGGAGGCAATGGCAAACCACTTCTGAAAAACCTTGCCAAGAAAATTGCAAGGACTTGTCCAAGCAGTTACCAGGAGTCAAAAACTGACTCAAAGGTACAAACACACAAAATGGTGATGCACAAGTGAGAAAATAATTTAATAGCTAGTAAAAATAGAATTTTATAGCTCCTAATTTTATTGCATTAAAATATTGTATTGGTTTTATGCTGTTTTTATTGTACTGAATCTTTTATTTTTAGATAAATCACTCTGAAAACTTTATTAACTGGATTTAGGCAAATTTATACCCTGTGATTTCTGAAGTCAGCTTTTTACTCCTTTAGCCTCATCTGTCCAATGTCTTACTAGGTACTCTGTATAAGCAATTCTGGGAGTTGAAGTCCACACATCTTGAGGTTGCTAAGGCTGAGAAACACTAAGCTAGATAGTCCTCTGAAAGCTATGCTTGTCCACGTCCCAATGTTACTATTTCTAAAATTTTCCCTTACCTTTTGTGTTCTGTAAAGTTATTGCTCAAGTGTGAACCTGTTATAAGCAAAACAGCCCTACAAGAAGGAAGGATTACCTAGCTTCAGGGAACACCAAATTTTGCAGAGGCTTAATGAAATCTTCTGGGAAACAAAAAAACCTAAGAAGGCCAAAACAAATCAAATTCCCCTCTACCACAAAACAGGCCATTCTGGACCAGGCATGCTGGGTGACACTTGAGGAAGGGACAGAAAATCTTATGATGGGGGAAAGAACAGCGTAGGATATTATAAATCAGTAGAATATTAAGCAGAAGCATCACCACTGCCACTTTTTGACCCAGGCCCCATTTTATAATCTAGATCACTAAAAGCTTTTGACCTTATACTGGTTTACTCATGTAATAATTCTCCAGCTCTATTCCCACAAAATCCTGTGGAGGAGACTACCTGGCCAAGTTGAGAAGTGTGGAAGAAGGATGAAGAAATGCCATTGTTGAGTTTGGCCTCTTTCTAAAGCAACCAGACCCTCCTCCTTCAGAGTAATAACCAGCTTAAACATTTATCCAAATTGAGCAAGATCACATTTTATGAAAATTGCCCCATCTTTTCTTGTTTTTGAGGTAGCATTTTCATTCTGTAAATGCTACAGCTGTTCCTGACCTATCTTTTTTTTTTAAATTACCTATATAGTACAAACCAAACCACCATATAGTGCCTCTGTATGTCTAATTTATAATTTTTTCTTCCTCAGGCATTTGGAGAATTTTATCAGAGTCTGAGGTGTCAGTGCAAATTGCTACTTAATAGCTTAGCTGCCTTGCTAGGCTGATCTAGCATGACTTCCCTGCAGTTGGCTTAAGTCTAATCTTGATTTTGCTCTGTAAGGTGTTATCTGTGCCACAGGAAGGCTGATATTGTTTTATGATGCCTTCAGCTCTCCTCCAATTTGGTTTCTGAGAAGAGGAAAAGTGAATTGCTTCCTGAATGCCAGTCAGTTGGGCTGCCTGCAGAGCTACCATTTGCAGTGGTACTCTCAATTTGCCCATTTAGAGTAATCTCAGATGGTTCCTTGATCACACTGGTGGAAGACCAAAGACTTATTTCCCTTTCTGAAGTTTCTTCTTGAAAAGTTCTGTTCTGTGTGCTTGGCTTGCGGTCTGTCACTCAGGCCTTTTGGAAGCCAGTTCTGACTGACACATGGACAAAGCTCAGCTAAGATGTCTGAAAGGAGGGACAGAAAATTTGAGGGTGGATTTTAAAAATGAGAACAAGTAAAGAAAAGGTAGAAGAAACATGACCTGGTTCACACAGTGCATGTGATGGAACGTGAGGGTGACCTTGGAAGATGGGGGGGGGAAGATGCCACCCAGATGCCAATCAGATAAAAGAGAAAGGAGCCTGCAAAAGAGTAACAGCCACAGAAAGTAACGGCCACAGAAAGTAACTTAGGAATGGCCCGCCCTAACTATTCAGGTGGTAAATAGGGAGTGCGGGAGACTTGTACTTTCAGACTTGCAAGATTGATGTCAGCCCTCCCAGGTAAACCAGACAGAAAACATGACAAGATGAGCTAATTCTACTTTATTGTAAGGCTACATTGCCAGAATCTTGGAAGTCTGAAAGTACAAGTCTCCCGCCTTCCCTATTTACCACCTGAGCAATTAGGGCAGGTCCTTCCTAAGTTTCTTTCTGTGGCTGTTACTCTTTTGTGGGCTCCTTTCTCTTTTATCTGATCATTCCCTAGGCGGTATCTTTCTCCCCCCACCCCAATCTTCCAAGGTCATCCTCACATTCCATCACAGTGTACTACAACATCATTTGCCACAAATCATATCAAATGGGCACTGCTACATGACATTGTTTCCACTCCACAATCTCTGTAGAGGACTTTGAAGAAGACCTGCTGATCATCTTGAGTCCTTTGACCTTGGAACACTGAGAACACAATGAGCCAATCAGTGCTGTTTCCCCAGCTGACCAATAGGAGACCTGGAAAAAATATCTCATTGAATCAGAGCCCTGTTCAACTTACTGCCAGTCCTGGAAGGGGAAAACAAACAAACAAACCCACAAAGCCCTCCCACTCCACACAAAAAGGGAATGGAATAACTTTGTAATAAATTGCTAATGCAGCCCCCTTTCCACATCTACATTTTTGGTATATGTTGTGTATACTTGTCAAGTTGCTTGCAAAGAACAAAGAGAAGAAATTGTAATTGGATGAATCTGGCAGGCTACCCAGCCATCTTTCTTCCTTTGTTAAAAATCCCTTTGAGAGTTGTGAAAGTGATATACTATTTCAACAATAGGCTGCAGAGATGGCTGAAGCAGGAGGGGTTGGGGGAGAGTTGATAAGTTTTGAACAGAATGCAGGACCTCACTGTAAAGATACTTTACAGAGAATAAAGTAAAACGTAAAAACAAAAACAAAACCCAGACTCTGACTTTCTGCAGATCTTTTCATCCCCTGCAAAACAGAAGAGGAAATAGACAGAACTCTTGTCAATCTCACTCTTGTTAAACCAGCATTCCTTTGAATGCACCTGTAGGGTGAGAAATTGGACCACTTACAAGATCTGCAGAACTTCAGGACCGTGAAAAGGAAAATGAGGTTTTATGCAATTTGAATTACACAGTCACTGAACTTGAAATATACTGGCTGAGCAGCTGAACTCCCAGCGTTGTAGGATTACAGAACTCAGAAGCTGTTTTGGAATGGTCATCATCTCCATGTGGAAGTGTCCTGTGTTTGACTTTCACTCTTTCTTTCCAGCCACTTTTAAAACACTTAGGGGGCTTTTAAAGATAACTGTTCCAAATTATTAAAAGTATACTGAATTTGATATATCCTACCTCCTTGGTTTCTCTTTAGGCCAGTAATCCCTAGCTAGGTTCCTTCCAACTAAGTTGGAACCACAATTCCTAGATCTTCAGTGTTTGAAAATTCAGGGAGTTGTTCCGTTGATCTATCAGAAGGGGTACACTGATTTAGACATTTACTGTAGTTTTTCCTGACCTGCTTCACATTTGCTCAGTGCCTACCCTCAACAGCTAGCACAAATAACTGGAGTGAAACATAAACTCCATTGTAAGTATTGGATGTATCCTTTCCTCCAATGTTTTTAATAAGCATTTTCTTCAAGATCAGGCAAGACCCACAGAGTCAAAAAAAAAAGGCATCAGAAAACAGACACAGTTGTGCACAAGCTGTAGCCCCAAATAGCTTCTTATATTCAGAAGCACATGGGAGTCATGCAAAGAATCTGCTGCCATTATGCAGAGTGCCCATCTCCTGGAGATCTGAATTCAGTCGGAACCCTTGTTAGAAGATATTCTTCAGTGTATGCCAAGTACAGAAAGAAAACCAAGCAATTAAGGAGCAGCAGGTCCCGTTTAGAAAGAAAAATGCTCCTAATGGTATTACCTTGGATGCAGCACATGAGCTTACCCCAGTTATCAATGAGAGAGAGCGACTGGCCCAAGGTCACTCAGCTGGCTTTGTGCCTAAGGCAGAACTAGAACACTCTCTCTCCTGGTTTCTGACACAAAGTCTTTAATCTCTACACCACACTGGCTCATGAATGAATTTGGCTTTAAAAAAACACTACAAAGAAAGACTGTTTCATGCAACATGCACTTTTTTCTCCCCATACTCTAAGATTACACTGATCTCCATTGATATGTATTCCAGTATTTGTATGATAGAAAGATGAACCCCTCTCCCAATAATTACTGTGACTGGCAGAATACTGCAGTACTGTTGAAAAGAAACTAGAATATAAGTGGCTGCAAGCATTACAGCTGAAAAGTGTGGCTGCCAATAAAAATCACTTGTCAGGGGCTGCTTGACTGCTAAAGGTTAACTCTTTCGTAACACCTAAATGATGTCTTTTTATTCTTTCCCTTTGGTTACCAATCTTTCTTTCACTTTCAGTTTTGTTTCCCTGTTTTTTCTACACATATCCACTTCTCCTCTCTGCATCCTATCTCCATCCCTTCCTCCCTTTTGCTGGAAAGGAGAAGAACTTGTGGCTCAGAGGTCACATGAAGCTCACCAGCATCCTTTTTCTGGTTTTCAGAGTGGGTAGGGCAGGGATGTCCCCAAGGTGTGGTCAAAAAAGTCAAGATGACATTCATGATGGTGTGACTGAAGCTTTGCCTGCTTTCTATTTGTGCTGCTCATGCAGCACACATAAAAAACAGGTGGAGCTTCAATTGCACCATCACAGATGCCAACTTGATTTTTTTGACCACACTCTTTGGATACCCCTGGGTTGGGCCCAAAACATATAAGCCCTTGAGATAACTTTTTGGAGGGTTCACAGACTAAACTTAGAGACATTTTCACAGTTTCACCCCTTAACATTCTTGAGTATTCTATCCAAAACAGATCTGACCCCACTAACTTTTGAACTGTACTCCTTTTCATGCCAGACAAAACGTGGTGTGGCCTCCAGCTGAGGCAAGCTATGCACTTGTATAATCATTGTTTAAGCAATGATTACCACAGCACTCAATTGCTATGGTCACCAAAATGGGCCAAAACAAAATGGATTGTTAAGAAAGATTAAAATCTATCTTTGAGGAATATACCTTTAAATCTGGCTAATACTCAAGGTTGTTTGAAAGTTAGAAGATAAATATTGAGCAAAATGATGAAACAGATAAGCTACATTTTTGAAATGGTCTTCAGAGATAGTCCTGGTATGTGTAGCCTCTAGCCAATCTTGGCTGATCCAGAAAGCTAAGTAGGGTTAGCTTTAACTAGTATTTGGATGGGATACTGCCTGGAAACCTCACAGCTACAGATTAGACCTGGAAGTCAAAAAAGCATCCCAGAAATAAACAATGGAAACCACTTCCATACCATGCCAAGAGAACTCTACTGAACTGAGCTTGGCTTGAAGGCCACTTCTTACTTCAGAGATAAGTGTGCTGACACAAACAAAACATGAGGGCAAATTGTGAGGGCAATCTTGCTGCAACCTATGTCATCCCAGTAATACTCAAAATTGATTGGCTTGACCTAGCTGTATAGACAAGTGTCCCCTTCCCCTTCACATATCATGTATCTGAAGCTGTTTGTTTGGTGGAGGAAGACTAATGTCCCAGGTAGGAGTCACTGTTCTTCATTCAAGGGTATACAATAGCTGCACCTTCACGCCCGAACCTCCAAACAAGCTTGATGTAACTTTTAAAATAAGGCTCTCCTGCAAGAAACAAAAATTTAGATAAAAGCAAATATTTTCCATCTGAGAGTTTCTGTCTGTCTGTCTCTCTATCATCTACCTATCTGTCTTAGAGTTACTGGTTGAGTCCTCTTGGCCTCCCCATTATAAGAAGTCTGCTAAGAGAGTTCCATCAAGGCTGTACAAAGTCAGTTTAGGACAGTGAAATCACTCTTCTTACTAAATGCTAAAGTATGGAGTTAGAGAAACTTAGGCATTTTAACTACTACATTTAAGAGGTACAGTATATTGTTAAACACCGATGGATTTGTGATATAATCTACTGAAGAAATGTTATTTTTGTAGTAAGCTTTGCTTTAAGAAAGGATTAAACAAAGCAATTCAGAGAAGAAATTTATTACCCATCCCTGAAAAAAAACCTCAAGTTGAAACACCTCATTGAATAGAAGGTTGTAAATGAAGTTATGCAGATTTATAAAGCTTTAAGAAATATTTTTTTGAAGTGTGTATGTGTGATTAACAACTATGCAATAAGTAGGCATTTTAGCTTTGGACTATTTGTAAGATTGCCTGCTCAGTGTATATAGATTGTTGCCATACCAGCTAAATGGGGTCTTAGGAGCTCTCAGGAGACATAAAAGAAGGAATTCAGATTTCATCGCACTCTCAGTTATGTAATCATACACAGAGCTAAAATTAGGCTCAGAATAAACTCAGTTATTTTCTATTTCTATGGGTTTGAAAATCAATTTGTTACAAAAGCCAATTTTCAAATCAAACTGGGACAGGTGTGTGTAACATATCCAAGAGTGGCAGCAACAAATAGGTGTACATTCAGAGCAAGAGTCAACCATACCAATTGGCTAGCATCCAAACAATCTGTGAAAGCCTAGATAGAAAACTCAAAAGTAGGTCTGTTTTACATGAATGGAACCCACTTCTAGATGATAATTTTGCAACCTTCCCCAACCTGATGCCCTCTAGATGTGTTACAACTGTAACACTCAGCCAGCATGAACACTGCCATCCCAACACAACTGCAAGGCCACAGTGTAGAGTAGAGGATTGCAAGCAAGCAAGCTATAAGGAAATTATTTCCACAACTTTTTAAATATTCTACCTTACTGGGGATGTAGAACAAAACAAACGACAATAAACAAGCCTGCAGCTAACTAGCATCTTTGGAAAAAGGATACTCTTCAAGGCAGCCCTGTGTAAAACAAATCACCGTAAGCTATACAGAATATGACAAGGTTGTGCAAGTCCATCTTCAGGGACCTGTAAGGCCACAGTTAGTGCACAGACCTAGACAAGGGCTATCCTGGCCATAGCATCCACTGGTTAACACAAAGTGGTGACACATTTGTGCCTTATTGCTTAGGGTCACTACTGAGCATTCTGTATTGAGTGTTGCTTTGCATTAAGGAACAAGTAAGGAGGATATGAACTTTGGTTCAGGCTTCAGCTAAGATATAAAAGCTTGTAGGTCATAATTAGAGAACCTATTTTTTGTTTGTTTGTTATTTTCCTCCTGTTTCAGCAGGCCTCTAGTGAGTCTTAACTGCAGGCCTGCTCTCTACAGCAGAACACAACCCAGGCAAGAACTAAAGATGGTATAATACCAGAATCAGTGGGCTTCTGAAGAAATAGCCACTCCATCTTGCTAGGATTAATTTTTGAAGCTGTTCCTCCCCATCAGACCCTTACAGCCTCCATATACAGGCTTAGGGTTTCTACATCATCACCCCTTCAACCAGAAGTGGAAATGTACAGCTAGATATCATCAACAAATGATGGATGAGATTTCTCAAATGATTAATCTCTAGGTTAAATAGAATGAGGAGAGAACTGAATTCTGGGGCACCCTATAATGGAGTGCCCAGGGGTCTGACTTCTCTCCACTATGACAACATACTGGATCTTCCAACTCAGGAAGGAATAGAATTACCATGATATAGTGCTTCCATCTCCTAATCCTCACATGCATTCCAGAAGAATACTGTGGTTGATAGTATCAAACACCACCAAGAAGTCTAGCTAAGCAAGGATGTTGGTGCTTCCTCCCTCTAGGTCCCCCCATAAGGGAAACCAATGCAATTCCAGTCCCATATACAAGCCTGAATGCTGAATGCCATGGATCCAGAAAATCTGTTTCTTCCAGGACTGTTTGTAACTGTTTCCCCTGCCCCACCTCCCCAGGAGTATCCAATTGATTAACAGTTTTCAGAGATCTCTTTGTTAATAGTCAATAGTACTTAATAAATGGCACCCATATAAAGCTGAGACATGAACTATAAGATATTAAGCATATTTTGTATGAAATATTTTTTTTAAATGGCTGCTTTACAAGTTAGGTGAAATTTCTGATATATGTCTACAATTTGTTTGTCCAGAGACGTTTAATATTCTATTTGCTATATATAATGTTGCTTTGGAAATAGTTTCAGGTAATAGAGAAATAGACAATAACCAATTATTTTTCCTTTTTAGTTCGAGCACTCAGCTGAAGCTGCTTTATGAATATTTTTTGTTGGTAAACATTTCTCTTTCAGAGATTCTGCTACAATAAATACTTTAAAATATAAAGCTTTAGAATACAGCTACAAAGCTAAACCACTTGGCTACACTCCAAGCATTTCTCCAGAAAGATGGATACAAGAATACAAAGGCACCATCTGTTAAACATGACAGCAACATCAAAAAGTCTTGGGAAAAAAATTGTTCTGTCTGAATTGAACTTACCAGACAGCACATACTAAGATACACCAAAATGTTGAAAATGTTGGGCTATTTGGGCAATGTAATTTTTAGGAATGCATCACTTGGACCTTTATAAAATTTCCAGTTGAACCCTGTATCATGCTGCTTGGTAAATAATCAATTCCTTTTAAAAAAAAAACAAGATAGTGCTGGAATACTGTAATTCACTGGGCGAAGCATCATTAGAGTATTGTGTAAAGCTTAGATTTGCCAATTATGGGATAGTTTTCTTTTTGGGGAAAACATTATTATGGTGAGAGCCAGCTTGGTGTAGTGGTTAAGGCACCAGGCTAGAAACTGGGAGACTGTAAGTTCTAGTCCCGCCTTAGGCACAAAGCCAGCTGCATGACCTTGGGCCAGTCACTCTCCCTTAGCCCTAGGAGGGAGACAATGGCAAACCACTTCTGAAAAACCTTGCCAAGAAAACTGCAGGGACTAGTCCAGGCAGTCACCAGGAATCAAAAAGTGACTCAAAAGCACCAACCCCACCCCCCCAAAGAAACTATATCAGGGCCACAAAAATCCATGCAACCAATAGAGGGCAAATAAGAGTTAGATGATGTTTGTGTCTATTTGCTTCCATCTAGTGGTCATCCAGCTTTTCCAATATATGTAAGACAGTTCTAATTAATAATAATCAAATATCCCAATTCAAATTTGTATGAGACTCAGCATATGCCTGTGGATTTATCCTGAACACTGGCAACTTTATTCACAAGTAACTATACATTGGGTCAGAGCCCTGAGTCCCCACTGATCAGTGGCACATCATTTCACATGACCACATAGTTCCTGTGATGTAAATCTGATGCTGGGAATGGGGAAAGAATGAACAAACTATTAAGGGATAAATTTCAGAAAAGATTCCTCAGTCCTAGGAAAGAAGAAAGTGTGAGAAAGAAACTCAAAATAACCCCGCCCTGATTATGGTTGGTGTAAGATGAGGTAAAGAGAAACTCTGACTGGCTTTCAAGATTCTGTTGTATACCCTACAACAATAAACAGTATTCTTGAAATCCTTGCTGCTATTTCCTGATTTTGCCTACCTTAAAGGACTCACAGGTTCACAATCTAAATACAACTGTTGCCTTCTTGTCCAGGTAGGTGATACTGGTAGGCGTGATCAGAGGTGGGCAAACTTTGGAGCACTCTAACTGTGCCACTGTGAGTTTTAGAAACACAATTGTTGAGGAGGGGGTTCTGCACCTGATGTTCACCAATAATCAATAATCTATTCCCTGTTATGTGAATTTCTCTGATTACTACTTCACAAACGATGCCCAGCAATTCTTGGCTTCGGCCTGGTGTGAAACAGTGCTAGGAAAAATAACAAGTTCTTGATTTTAGCCAAGAGTTGTATTTGGTGTGTGGGATTGGCTGAGAAGGAATATAGCTGGCAATATAGATTTGAGATTCAAACTGCACTAGATACTCTTACAGGTTTTTTGTTTGTTTTATTTTCCACTTAGCAAAATCTATGAGAGATTTTGATGAATTCTGAGTCTGGGCAAAAAGCAATTAGGCAGCACAAACCCATTCTACTTCATCCATTTCCCTCTGAATGCAAGGTACAAGCTGTCCTTTTTACCCGCAGAGATAAAAATATGGTGATCTGGGGATTTAAAAAGAACTGGAAGGGGAAAGGGCATCCCAACTTGCCTCTGCCTTTCTTTTTTTGCACTTGCTCAAAATCCTCCTAAGCTTACTCTTTTTATTTTCTGTTTGTGTGTATGCTGGGGCGGGGGGGGGGGGGGGCAGGAGCAAAACAAAGCATATTATGTCAGAACATGATTTGTTTGGTTTGGGTTTCATGTGTTGTGCCAATGCAGCCTTTGTGATTTTATAAACTGTGATTTTAGCTTATGCTATACAAGCCCAGACAATTTGTGCCTTATTCAACAAATTATGATTAAATAAAGCATGCTTTAGCAACTGTCATGAGTACTGATGGCGAGCTGGAAGGGGCCTCTACCCAGGGGGGGAAATGCATGCGTAGTACTGAAGAATTAAGCAGCCATTCAAAGAGACACAGATCAGACCCGCCCTAACTTTCGGGGTTTATCTGTCTGGGTTTTTCCCATGCTTCTTCAGTTTGTTAGGATTCTGTTTTATGTAGCAGTAATAAACACTAGAGACCTACTCCTCATCTCAGCATGATTTCTGACTGTTAGGACAGCAACAGCTAAGCCAAAGTTTATCCTAAGTAAGATCTGGCAGCAGGATATATGGTCAGTGCCAATAGGTTTGCATTAGAAGTGCCTCTTTAAATACCTAACATTTTTCTGCTACTATCTCCTATCTTTTTTGTTCAGGTTAATATCTCTTAATTAAAACTCTGTCTTAACTTTGTTAATGGAGAAGAGGGGCCAGATTTAATAAAAGCATTTCCATATGACAAGGTTTTCTACTGTATGCATCTGATCATGCTTGCTAATATGAAGGGCAGATAGGGTAAGGTGTTGACCAGCAGGATTTCTAGAGGTGACCCATACCATGGCTATTAAACAAACATTTCCCACCTCATTGGAATCTCCAGTTCAAAAGCAGCAACATATGTAATCCTTAGACTTGGTGCTAAAGAGAAATGAATTTTAAGAATCTTCTCTTGAACTCAATAGGCAAAGCTGAATGGAGAAGGTTTGAAAGGAAGAAGTGGATTGTTAGAACCATCTCTTTGACCAAATGGTGCTTTCCCTATTGTTAAAACATTTTTCACTGTCAACCTTTGCAGATAATACACAGAATATTGTAATACAGGGAAATGACTTCGTAGATAGTTTTAAACACTGTAAAATAAGAATAGTATGGTTTCTTTGAGTCAGAACAGGCAGCCTGCGATCTGAAAAACTCATGTCCCACTAAATCTTCTGCTGCATCTGGGCCATGGCACAACTCTTCCCTATTTTTCAATGTGCAATGATATCCCGCAAAGCTCTGCCCATTTTGATAAGCTGTGGCCTTGCCTACTGTGTGTGGAATTTATTTATTTATATATATGTATGCAATATATCCACTGCCTCGGTCCTAATGGCTCTAGTGGCTTACCAATATTAAAATAACAAATCATACTTTAAATAATTAAACAAAAACAACAAATAGGTAGGTGCCTGGAGCTCTACAATCAATTTTTCACACCTTCTAGAAAAGCCATTTTTTTCTGCTTTCCAGGCAATCATGAGAAAATAAAAGGCATATTAAAATGTATATTCTATAGAAACTGACAAAAGTGCAGAGCTAGAGGCAGGAAGAAATTAAAATCTCCCTTTTCTTGGCATCCTGATTACCACCCTGTTCATCAGAGAGAGGGTCTTGCCAAATTAAGCAGCTTAAAGTCCTCCTTTTACTGTAGACTCCATCTCCCACAATCCTTGCTATAAGCCTTGCTGGCTAGAGTTGAAAGACAAAAACTTCAGAGAACATTAGATTTCTCTCTGTGAGTGTGATTCTCCCACAGTCACACTAAGTTGAAACAAGGAATGAAAGAAGTTCTTGAAAAATCATCTGAGGAGAAGAGGTGCTTGCTTAATCCTTTCCTGGCCCATCATTTTCCCACTCAAAATCTGTCTTTTCTGTTTGTAGAGTGACAGGGTGAAGTGGCAGCATAAAGACACAGAATGCTGCAGGAAGGAATATAGTTTTGACTATTTTGAGCAAAGAAATGATGAAGCCTTTCCTAGCACTTTCCTAGTGCCCCTGGGCTAGACATGGCCTGGCCATCAAACGTTTGTGAGTGGAATCTGGCCTGTTTGTTGTTTATTCGTTTAGTCGCTTCCGACTCTTCGTGACTTCATGGACCAGCCCACGCCAGAGCTTCCTGTCGGTCGTCAACACCCCCAGCTCCCCCAGGGACGAGTCCGTCACCTCTAGAATATCATCCATCCATCTTGCCCTTGGTCGGCCCCTCTTCCTTTTGCCTTCCACTCTCCCCAGCATCAGCATCTTCTCCAGGGTGTCCTGTCTTCTCATTATGTGGCCAAAGTATTTCAGTTTTGCCTTTAATATCATTCCCTCAAGTGAGCAGTCTGGCTTTATTTCCTGGAGGATGGACTGGTTGGATCTTCTTGCAGTCCAAGGCACTCTCAGAATTTTCCTCCAACACCACAGTTCAAAAGCATCAATCTTCCTTCGCTCAGCCTTCCTTATGGTCCAGCTCTCGCAGCCATATGTTACTACAGGGAACACCATTGCTTTAACTATGCGGGCCTTTGTTGTCAGTGTGATGTCTCTGCTCTTAACTATTTTATCGAGATTTGTCATTGCTCTTCTTCCAAGGATTAAGCATCTTCTGATTTCCTGACTGCAGTCAGCATCTGCAGTAATCTTTGCACCTAGGAATACGAAGTCTTTCACTGCTTCTACATTTTCTCCCTCTATTTGCCAGTTATCAATCAAGCTGGTTGCCATAATCTTGGTTTTTTTGAGGTTTAGCTGCAAACCAGCTTTTGCACTTTCTTCTTTCACCTTCATCATAAGGCTCCTCAGTTCCTCTTCACTTTCAGCCATCAAGGTGGTATCATCTGTATATCTGAGATTGTTAATGTTTCTTCCAGAGATTTTAACTCCAGCCTTGGATTCCTCAAGGCCAGCTTGTCGCATGATGTGTTCTGCATACAAGTTGAATAGGGTTGAATCTGGCCTAGGCATACTTTAAACAGATAAACAAAAATCTGGCTCCTGGCAAATCTCAGAGAATCCAGTTTTTCTGTATTTTGCCATCTCAGGGACAGATGGAGATGGTTTGTGAGCTCACCTGTACGTATTTGGCCCTTTACTCTCAGTTTTACAGAACAACTATTCCCCATGTTCCCCACTTACCAATGAATGAGGAATAATGGAAACCTTTGGAATTCATGCATGGAGAAGACAATGGATGGAAGTCACTTTAAGTGGATGAGAACAGAAGTAACCTTGAAGAAGGAACGAGAGAACAGTTATATAAACACCAGCTCAGAACTGAGAAAGAAGAGGATGAGAAATAAACTAATGATTATTTTGTCTTGATTTTCTTTGGTACAAGAAGGGGCAGAGAGAAACTCTTGTCAGGCTTTCAAGATAGTGTTCTTATACTCTATAACAATAAAACAGTAGCTCTTTGGTGTCTGTTTCTTGAGTTGGCCTACCTCAAAGGGCAGACACTTTGGGGGATCTGTGACTGATATCATCTCTCTAAAATCTACCTTTCATTTTCTGCAAAGGTTCTGGAGGTCCTTCTTTATGGGTCTTCAGTTGAAATGTGTATTTGCCATTTAGTTTTATGCTATATAAAGTTTTTCTTTTGCTCCAAAGCATATTCTACAGGCAAGATAGAGCAAAATGAAGTCACAGATATATTTGACGAAGTTTTTGCAGAAATGCTGCTCAGAAATGTCCTCATTTGTACATGGTACTTATCAACAAGATTGGATAAACTTCCTCTGCAACAGATGCAAAGCACAAAGTAGCTTAAATCGAGCCTAACAGTTCCTAGGACAATGGTTTTGCATATATATGCACAGTCCCATCATGGTGCCACACTGTTCTGTGTTCTGTAAGGGAATATGATTTAGACTCTGAGCTATAAGCTATAAATATTCATTTAGGAATTGATGGGTTTAATTAAAGAAGAAAATGTACTTGTAAAAGGAACATGGCAGAAAGGGTCAATCTGAATAGCAGTATTATAGTCTATTTGAGATCCATTAAGATTTAGCTATGGAAGGAGAATTGTTATTATTAGTATGGAATGCTTTTCCCCCCTAAAATAGCACAAAAAGTTTCTTGCCCCAAAACTTGGATTAAGTAAAATAAAATGTTTTTCCTTTTGGATTTAAGCATAAGTCTTCCCCCAAATCTTTGCAATTTCCAAATTAATATGATTTACCTTAAATTTGCTGAGTCCAAATTCAATTCCATAGAGTCCATTTCAAATTTTAAAATGTACAATAGCCCACTATGATGGATAGGGTGTGAGGTGTTCCTTTTATTGAATTTCAAGGCCACCCAATTCTACAGTGACTCTGAGCAGCTAACAGGTAAAATATTAAAAGAAAACAAAACATATCAGGAGAAGGAGAAGAAAGAGGGGGAGGGGGGGAGGAGGAGTCAACAGCTGACCAGAAACCAAAAAGTTCAAAAACCAAGTAACCAATAACCAACCAAAGGGACATAATCCAATCCTAGCCCAGGATCCTAGCACAGCCCATTGATAGTTGAATGGTGAATAATTTATGCCCAAGCTCTCACAGTTTGTTTTAAGAACTGGGATATAACATTACATTAACAACTGATTGATTGATTGACTGATGATTGTGCCATTAAGCTGCTGTCAAAAACAGACAGACTTTCTCTAGGATGATCTGTCCCTAACCAGTTCCTTCCAGTCATGCCAACATACTCCACATGAGTCCATCCACCTTGCTGCTAATTTTCCTCTTCTCTTTCCTTCCACTGTTCCCAACATGATGACCTTCTCAAGGGAGCTAGGTCTTTGCATGTGCTCAAAATATGATAATTTGAGCCTGGTCATTTGTGCCTGAAGTAAGAACTCTGGATTGATTTGTTCTGCGATCTGTTTGTTTTCTTGGCTGTCCAGGGTGTTCTTAGGAATCTTCTCCACTAAAGTTCAATAGCATCAATACTCTTTCTGTCCTGCTTCTTCAAAGCCATACTTTCGTTCCATTGATTTTCACTGGGAAAACCATTGCCCACATAATTCTTTGTAGGTATAGACACATCGAAGCATCTAACTATCTTTTCCAGGGTCTTCATTGCTACCCTGTCAAGTGCTATCCTGTGGTATATTTCTAGACTGCTAATTCCTTTACTGTTTATAGGATCCTAAAAGGCAGAAGTTATCCACCACCTCAATCTCTTCATGGTCAATTCTATGGCTGGTTGCTGTGTCTGTTGTTATTAGTTTGGTATTCTTTATATTTAACCTTAGTCCTATTTTTTCAGTGTGCTCCTTGAGTTTCATTACTAGAATTTCCAGATCATTTACATTTTCAGCTATTAGAGTAGTGTCAACAGCATATCACAAGTTATTGATGTTTCTTCCCCTAATTTAAAAACCTTTTTCCAATCCCATTTCCTACAATATCTACTAAGCATAAAGGCTAAATAAATAAGGAGAGAGTATACCATCTTGTCAACCAGGAGCCAGTTTGTTTCACCATGTTCCATCCAGACAGAGGCTTCCTAATCTATGCATAACTTTCATATGAGAACAATGAGATGTTCTGGGACTCCCACTTTCCTAAGCATATTCCACAGCTTGATATGGTCAACAAAGACCTTTTTATAATCCATGAAGCACACTGACTTATTTTGTATATTCTTTGGTTTTTCTCAATTATCTAATATGTATTAGCAATAATGACTTTTTTCCTTAGCCTTTTCTCAAATCAGCTTGAACATCTGGCATCTCCTTTTCCATATAGGGTATTAGTCTACATTTGATGATCTTAAACATTATTTTACTAGTCTGTGAAACTAAGATAGTTCCTCTCAATCATATTGAGCCAAGAGATCTACTCCAGATAATGGACAGGAAGAAAACCTGAACAAGTCGATTCACTCTGTTGAAATCCTGGAGGGGCCAAAGGTTGCCTCCCCAAATTCTGTCTGATTTTGATTGATTGATTGATTGATTATGTGCCATCAAGTCATTAGATACAGCTATATTAACTGTTGATGCATTGCTAACCCAGATAAAAGAAACAATGAGTTTTGAATTAATGATGAAACTTCAATCATTCTCTAACAGTAGTTGGACAATAGATTTATTTGTTTGTTTATCAAATTTTTATCACCGCCCATCTCCCCCTCAAGGAGGGACTCTGGGTGGTTTACAATAAAATAGATAAATAGATACACATTAAAAAAGATACACATTTAAAATAGATACACATTAAAATAGATACACATTTCTCAAAACTGGCATATCTCGAATCCATGGAGACCTTAAAACTATGAACATTTAAGCTCTTAAATTTGATAAAGGTTAGGAAGCACTGAAGAGAATTGCTGTTATTTCTTATGAAATCAGAATTTAGGCCTTAGAAGAAAAAGAACAATTTCATGATAAACTCAGTACAAGTCCACAAACAGAACTATTTAAAGTAACACAGGAGACTTACTAGAAAGAACTTAAAAATAATCAATTTACCTCTGGATGTAGAACGTCAGAAGTCTTTGTTAATTTACAAGGACAAATGTATTCAGGAAATCTTCTCATTACCAGCTGATTTTAAACTTGAGATACTGGAAGCTTACAGATTAATAATAAGAGGCAAAACATTGTTGAGCTCTGCCTCTATAATTGTTATATTTTTGAACTTCTAGCATCAGAGACCACCCTTTACAACGTTCCAGAAAACTACCAACTAGAAATACCATAGAAGTAAAATAATGATCTATCCAGATCTTCCTTCTCAAGTACTAAACTTAAGAAAATACTTCAATTTGACACACACAAAGGAATGAAACAAGAAGGTTAAAAACATTTTTGCATCTAGCAATCTTCTTTATCTCAGAGAAGAGATAAAAAAATTGACAAGCTCATCTGCTGCTGTGGACTTCTTACAGGCTCTGTGCTAATCTGATGAGTGACAGTTTTGTCCCTTCCTTTTCCTTTTACAGTAATCACTTGGAATATAAATGGACTCAGATTTTTTTTAAAGGGGGCCAATTTATAATAAGGTGGAAATATTAGAACCACATATTGGTATGTTGCAAGAAACACATATTTTACTTGATAAATAACTTTTCTTGAGGCCTAGGAGCTGGCCTGGACAAGAAAGCATTGGGGTAGCTGTTATGTTTAATAACTATGGAATGGAACATCCTTCCCCCAGAGGTGAGACAAGCCCCCTCACTCCTGGACTTCCGCAAAAAGCTAAAAACTTGGTTTTGACATCATGCCTGGAGCAGGCTGGGGAACAGCCATTCGTGGGGGTGGCTAGCACCCTAGGACGATTTTTACTCACAGACTGAAATACAACTTTCAGCCATCAGGATTTTACTATATTTTATTTTACTCTTATTGTATATTTATTATGATATTTATATTGATACTGTATTTTAATTCTGTTTTTGTAAACCACCCAGAGTCCCTCCTTTTCGGGGGAAGACGGGTGGTAATAAAAATCTGATAAATAAATAACTCTGTGCCTTTGAGTTAGCCTTGACCCCTGGTGACTGCTTGGGACAAGCTGTTGCAGTTTACTTGGCAGCATTTTTGTAAGTGTTTGCCATTGCCTTCTTCCTAAGTCTTAGAGTGAGCAATTGGCCCAAGGTCACCCAGCTGACTTTGTATTTAAGGCAGGAGTAGAACATGCAGTCAATAGCAATCCTAAAAGTAATGTGTCATATGAGCATTGTGACAGTGAAGGATACTTTATTTTCTTGGTATTAGAGATAGCTAAAATTACTATTGCTCTGATTAACGTTATGGCCCCACCAAGAACATAATAAATCTTTTCCTAAACTACAGTATATTCTGCGAACTATCAACATATAATTTGTGCTGGTAATTTTCAGCTGGGTCGAAGTATTTCTCCCCTCTCCCCCCCCCACCCCAAAAGACCTCTTTCCTCTTCTCAGAATTGGAAAGTATTGCAAGAATACATATTGGAATTTAAGCTAAAAGATATTTGGCATTTTTAAAATCTCAAAGTTGTTTTAGATTAGATTATTTGTTCATTTCTCCCGCTTTGGTGGACCAAGTTATGATCTCAACAGTCCACACTGCAATTTCAGATCATGCTCCAGTGATTCTCATTCTGAGATTGAAATACTATAAATTAGTTAATCCCAGATGGTATATTTTGCATATACAGGTAGTCTTCACTTACTGACCGGCCGCTTAAAGGCCGTTCAAAGTTAGGATGGTACCCCAAAAGTAGATTTCCGACTGGGGCCTGAAATTACGACCCTCACAAGGCCTCCGTGATCACGTGACCTGGATACGGCCATTCTGGAAGCAGTGGCCATTTTCATTCACGTGATGCCCTCTGGTATCAGGAAGTCCTCCAGGCTTACAATCCTGGTTTTCTGAGACAGCAGGCCCGGTCACGTGGTCGCACTACTTCCGGTGATTTAGCAGCCAGCAGAGGGAGACTTGTGTGTGCCTTACTGTGTACAGGAAAGGTAAGTACTTTTTCCATACAGTTCTGTATGCTTGCCTTTAATTTTTTCCCAGTTTTTGTTTAACTTAAGTAGAGATTTGCATGGTGGCATGCATGTTCCATCCTCTGCCTGTCTAATTTTTAATTATATTTAACAATACTGAATGCTGGTTTACTGTGTTTAAAACAGTTGTTTTATAAAAATCAGATTTATATACGGTACTGTACAGTAACAAAAGCTGCAGTTTGCTACAGCAGGAAAAAAAGAGTTACAGTACTGTACAGTACCTTTAAACCCAGGACCTTTGTTCTGCTGTACTGGAGAACAAAGATTCCAGTGAAGCCCTTACAGTAAAAGTTTTTAATAATCAGCCAGTAATATTAGTTGAAAATAACAGTAATATTAACTGAAAAAAATACTACTGTAGCCACAGAAGCATTTTCATAGTCATGTTTTGGTGGAAAACATATGACTATCACACTCTGCCCCCCACAGTACTGCAAAGTAACTCCTAGTTCACTTAACAACCGTGCCATTCACTTAACAACCAAAGGAAACCACAAGCCCCGATCTTGAATCACTTAATGACCGCTGTGACTCAACCATGGTAAAAAAAGGTCAGAAAAACTAGTCTGGACTCACTTAACAACCATTATGATTTACAACTGAAAATCTGGGCTCAATTTTGGTTGTTAAGTGAAGACTCCCTGTAAAAGACATTCCTTTGTGGACTATATCAAGAAAGAAATTTGCTCTTTTAAAAAAATAAACAGGGCTGTACCAGTATGTTAATTGCCTTAGTTGCATTTCAGGTATTTATCTGTGGATCCATTATTGTTATTGTCTCAGCCAAACACACATGCTTAATGCGGACTTTAAAATATTGCCTAGCCAGGAGGCTATAGAAAGTAATACCATTAATTCACTCAGTTCACTCTGAATTTGTAAAAAATAGAAAGGTATCTGATATCCATTTGGCTATTTCTTTTCTTTTTACCTTGTGACAAATACATTAGAATCAGCTGTTTTAATCTCATTACACCTTGAAAAAGCCTTTGATATGGTTCAAGTTGAATTGATGGAGTGTATTCTAAGATACAGATTTTCATCATCTATTGTCTTTCAGATAACAATTTGATATCTTCACCTTGTGGCCAGAGTACTGTAATTACAAATGGATTTGCTTTTTGACCCATCAAGCTATATTGTGGCATCTATCAAGGATGCCCCTTGCCTCCTTTAATTTTTAATTGGTTCTTGAACCATTAGCTCTCATTAGACAGTCTCGAGATATTAAGGGTGTGGTAGCACTTGATACTGAATATAAATTGTTACTATATGCCAATGATATCATGGTCATTTTGGCTAATTATGCAATGTTATCAAAACTTATTGAAGTTGTACACCAATATGGTTTATACTCTGGTCACACTATCAGTTAGAAAAAGACTAATTTCTGCCTTTGGGATGTATGATATCAATAGGATGCTGTAAGAAAATAGAATGTACAATTTATACAAACTCCATAAAATACTTGGGTTTATATTTTTTAAAAAATATGTCACAACATGTTGAACTAAATATGTCTAAATGTACAAATGCAATTTCAGTAGATATAACTTGATGGCCAATGCAAGATCACTGGAGTAAGATTTATGGAATTAAAATGAACATTCCATCAAAGTTAATTTTAAGAGTGATTCAAATGTTAATACCCTATCAGATACTTTACAAAGGTAGATAAACTAATAAGAAAAAATATATATAGCAGATGTCCCTAGAGTATCTTTGGCAAAACCAGGGTTGTGATTATTTGATTAACCTGGGGGGATATGGGCGGTGGCAAAATTTGATGAATAAATAAATAAACCTGCCAGTTTTTGATCTTTAAAATTGGGCTTTCATTCTAACATCTGTATTTTTTCTGGCATGAGAAATGTTCTGAGTGTTGCCCACTTTGGGCTTCTTTGGAGAAGCGTAACCCCTTTGAAATCTTTTTGGGTCCAAGTGTATTAAACAAGGATCTTGTTGCCAGCCTTGAAAGCTGATAGAATTATTTGGTTCTTAATAGATCCCACTAGTGTTTAAATTTTGGTGCAACATCACCTAAGAAACTGACATTGTGGAATAACCAAAACTTGAAGATAGTGAGGAAGATGTTCTATTGGAATACCTGGGCCAAACAAGGATTAAAAAACCTTATATCATGTTGATTTATAATAGTTGTTTGAAAGACTTTGAAAGATTATGTTCTGAATATGATTTACCCATAACATCTACCTGATGTTGAAACATGTATTGACTAAACAGTATGGCCATATGCTTTAGCAACCTCAGAGGTTCCTGTAATCCTTGGAGGCATACGAGGTGGAATGCTTGAAATTAAACGAACAATTCAATTTTTTAAGAAATTAAAAAACAGAATGAAGGTTAGCATCAGTTACATATGTGAATTGTGGAATGAAGAATTGGAACACTCAGTTTTTGAAAAACAACAGTTCCAGGTTTTAAGTAATATAAAACACACATTACTTAAAAATGAAATTAATTCATCAGAAAGTAGTATTTCATGCCTACTGAATGTTTAAAAAGGGATTGGATATCAGATTTTTTTATATTGAAGGAAATTTGAGCGTTCTTTCATTCATATAATTTGGTCTTGTCCAATGATTGTTTTGGTTTCAAATCATAGCATGTTATTTGTTAATAAAATTTTGGAAAGAAATATAATAAAGTGCAAATGTGATGTTAAAACTATACTCCTGAAATATGAAGTTTGTCATTTTCTGAAGAGGTTTGGTTGTACCAAACTTGTTGACCAAAATTCTCCCCTTTGGCAAATGAGAGATCACAGATGCTTAGCCCCAGCTGACAGAAATGTATTCCCAGACTAAATATACTCTTGAAGAAATGAAATCAGTCTATTAAACTCACTTTCTTTGTCCTGCAGTGCTAAATGCAGCTTATGGGAAGGTGGGGCAAAAGGAATGTTATAGTACAACTCTGACAATGTTTCAGAGGGTGAGAAAAGGCTGACCATATCTTTCACTGATTGCAGCTAATGTGGTTTCTGTATCAATGGGCCTGGATTTGGAACCACATTTAGTAGACTCTTGTCTGGTTGCATAATGCTTCCCCTTCCAGCTGGCTGTGGAACCTCGGTGATGGCAAGCTGTGAGTTGATTTCTTAACTGCATGAATTTATTTAAAATCCATGCATGCTTAATGTTACCCTCTTGTTGTGTCAGAAAAGAAAACATTTAGAATTGTATTTGTTGCCCAAAGCAATGTAGGAGCCTTCCGTTGTCTACAAATTTGGGATTCTGAAGCAGCAGCTAAATAGTAACTAGAAAAACCTGAGCTGCCATAAGAAAGCTTGATGCTATGAGCAATTGGATGGGAGCTCAGCCCAGCCATGATGGAAATCCCTCAGGTAAATTTAAAGGAGGTGAGGGAAGCGAAAACCAACTGTTCCCATTAACTAAACATCGAATTTCCATTTGCCAGAGCACATATTAAAATCATTTCACTGAGGTATGGAGATTCTGTTTAGGAAGGAAATACATTTATTTATTTGCCAGTTTCATCTAGAGGTTAAGGTGCTGGTCTAGAAACCAGGAGACTGAGAGTTCTAGTCCCACCTTAGGCATGAAAGCCGGCTGGGTGACCTTGGGCCAGTCGCTCTCTCTCAGCCCAACTCACCTCACAGGGCTGTTGTTGTGGGGAAAATAGGAGGAGGAAGGAGTATTAGGTATGTTCCCCACCTTGAGTTATTTATAAAAATAATAAAGGCAGGATAGAAAATAAATAAATAAATAAATATTTACTGTATACGTGGCTCTGGACAGCATACAGTAGAACAGTTAAAAACTCCATTACTGTATAATCTAAAAACAATCAAAAATAAAATACACAGATAAAGTAAACAGATAAAATAAACAGATAAAACCCAAGAAAGCAGGAGAACAAACATCACATAATCTCACACAGCCACTTTGCAGGCTCCCCCCAGGATCCTCAAGGCTGGTGAAAAAAAGCATGTTTTAAGGGCCTTCTAGAAGGCTAACAGAGATGGAGCTAACCTCACCTTGGGGGGAATGATCTACTTGTTTTTCTAGGGAAAATGATATGCCAATTCCTAAAGCCGTAAAACAGAAGTATTGAAAAAGACAGAGTAGTGAGCGAGATGGTTCCAGAGATGGTTCCAGTGGAACGTTTAATTGCATGGACCATCAGGTGAGCTTTGTGATGCATACTTTCAAAACAAGTTCATAGATTAAATACACCAAACAGATGTTGCTTCCAGATTGCTGCAGATGGCAATACTGCCAGAAATATATTATTGTGAGATGTGAATCATCATTTTCTAACAGGATGAAGCCATTCTGCCCCAAAACCACTATCCAATGAAGAATTAAACATGCTAAACCTATGTTCAGCTTTGAGCTGGAGTGAATTCCCAGTGCCTAGATAATAAAGTCCATTGTCAATGCTAACAACTTTTATTTTTAAATCAATATCAAAGAAATGAACTCAGATCTGTATCAGTGTCAAGTTAATATTTTTTATGCCAGTGTCAAGAATATTCTCATGAGGACTTGCTATTTATATTTTTAAATGACTGTTTAAAGAGACCAAACTTCAAAGCAGTGGCAAGTTGTAGGAATTATTTGCACAGTTCTGTGCAATTAAGATAAATGTAAATAAAATGTTTACTATAAATGGTTTTTACTTATTTTTAAAAGCAAGCAGAATAAATATGGATTTATGATAAAAGCAGATGGGTTCACATTTAGTGTATAGTTATAGCAGTAAAGAACCTAATTTCATTCTTTGAGATCAGTATTATGCAAGACTTTAATTCAAAACAGAAGCTTTATTTCCTAGTTAATTTCCATACAAAATGGATAAAAATCATTTAAATATATGCAAGTATATTAACAGTATGAAAGGGCTTTGATACACCACTGTCAGGAACTACTACATGGATTTCAAAAAATACCAAATTA
The DNA here is from genome assembly GCF_035149785.1 of Candoia aspera. Taxonomy (NCBI): domain Eukaryota; kingdom Metazoa; phylum Chordata; class Lepidosauria; order Squamata; family Candoiidae; genus Candoia; species Candoia aspera. Next base: position 59,148,985 of record NC_086159.1, on the reverse strand, counting down.
CAGACTCTAAATTATATGACTGTACAATGAAGATGAAGGCAGTCCCATCTTCAGTATAAAGGACATGCAAATAATTTATGAAAATCAAGTGAGTATTTAATATATCCATACTAGTGTATACAGCTTAGATTCTCCTGGCCCAGAAAATAATACTGGCTATCATTGGAAAATGCTGACATATGCTATTATGGAATAAGAACAAAAGAAGGAAAAGAGAAAGAAAAATAAACAATACCCCAAATTATAAACAATATATATAAACAATACCCCAGCCCCTTGACAAATAGTAAATGTTTTTAAAAAGAGAAACAAACAAAAACCCACAAGGCATACAGTATATTCACAGATACATATACATATATAAAAGCCCAATAGAAGAGAATATATGTAGCTCAGGGTTGAATTGTGGAGTCCTTGGTGCTCTCTGAGCTTGGTTGTTTGCTTGCAGACGTTTCATTACCCAGCTAGGTAACTTCATCAGTGCAAGTGAGTGTGGGGTTTGTTGATGTTACCTAGTTGGGTAATGAAATGTCTGCAAGCAAACAACCAAGCTCAGAGAACACCAAGGACTCCATATATAAAAGCTCCACATAAATATTTCATTGAATAGTAGCCATATTTCATTATAATCATCCATTGCTAATCTGCATTGATGAGTGACCCTAACCAAACTATGTAGAAAAGCAAGATTACTGTAATAAATCACTTTAATATTGTTATCAAGAAAAAAAAATATGGATATGTCTATGAAGTCATCAGGTGTTGACTTCAACTCAAAGAACATTTTATTACTTTATATTTTAAAAGTTTTGTACAAAAGGGGGCTTAGATTTTATATTTGCCTATTATTTATTATTATTTAGTTTCTTCTGAACAATACTCAGAAAATGCTGGCAATTTAGGGTCAATTAAAGCTTTATCTAAAGCTTTTGGAATTTTTAAATATTATCAATCAAAAGTTAGTCTTTTCTACCTCTTGAATGTTTGAAACTCGCTTTTTTTCTCTGCAGGGTACAATGAATTTGAAATAAAGCATTTGTAAATATTACTGGCAATAATTCTTGCTAACAGTCTGAATGTTGTAGGCACAGAAGTGGTTGGATTAACATTCTGGTGTAGTGTTTCCCAACCAGGATTCCGTGGACTGCTAGGGCTCCATAAGAAGTCATTAGGGGTTCCCTGGGAGATCATGATTTATTTAAAAATTGTTTCAAATTGGTCAACTTCACATTAAAGAGGTAAGTTTCATTCTTTATTTTTAGTTTAAGAACACTGTTAGTGCATATATACAGGCCTACACATGAAACAAATATATATTTTTTAACTTGTGGCCTATATTTGAGCCTGAATATGCAAGGGTTCCCTGAGGCCTGAAAAATATTTCAAAGGTTCCTCCAGGGTCAAAAAGTTGAGAAAGTCTGTTTTGGAATGTTGTTTATTTTGACTTGTCTCTTATGATCAGAAATATTCAGCCTGTAGTGAGCCATCTATTAATCCTTGCTGCAATGTGTGATTGAAATGATTTATAAGACAAGAATGTAAAACCGAGAGATGTTTGAGCCAAAATCCATGAAGCTCATCTTTTCCTGTTGCACTCCAATTCTTTATCTTCTTAGTTCTTTACAATTTCTATTGTTACTACAATATTTTTCATTTGCTTCCTTTTATATACCAGATATCTTTTTACGGGGTAATTATTTTTTCTTCTTACAAAAAATTCATTAAGGAGGAAAAGTCAAGATAGGTGTGCAATGGTTTTTTATCAGTTATGTTACTAGCCCCCATTATTTTAGTCCTGCTGTTATTTCAGCCTCTTATTCTGCTGAGCCATTATGCACCTTTTCCCACTTCCAAAGCCTCTGAATTGACATTAGTGGTATGTTAGCATTCTTCAAAATAATCAGATACTCAGCTGAGCCAGTTCTTTGGTATGCATGGGATTTCTGAAATTATTTATTTGCTTTGCACCTTGCTAGAATGATATTGTCCATGACTGCACTGACTTCCAGGAAACATTAGCTGTTTTCAACTTAATTGATGAGTGCACCTATTTTAAGTAGATGTCAGTAGCTTTAAAAAAAATCTTTTTTCAAGCAGTGGCTGGCTTAAAATCAAGGCAAACATTTGAGTTGAAGGCTTCAGCAATCTTTAATAATCTGATGCGAATTTTCTTCTGTCTAATTCTTCATTAACAGTTTGTCCTTTGAACATCAGCTTGCTTATTTATTTATTTTCTGCATCTTTGAATGTCCAGGGTTCTTTAATTGAAGAGAGGTTTTGAATCTTATTATATCCTCTGGCATTCTGTAATGGCAAGTTCTCTACCATTCACTGAATCATAGGAATAGGATTGGAAGATGCTCTGGAGGTCTTCTAGACCAACCCCTTGCCTTGAACAGAAATTCTCAAACAATCCCAAATGGTTGTCCAAAGTCTGCTTGAAAACTTCCACTATTAGAGCACTCCAGGAGGCAATCTAATCCACTGCCTAATAGCTCTTCTGTCAGGAAAGTTTGGATCTCCCTCTGTAAAGCTTCTGCTTCTTGGTTCTTGTCCTACCGATGGGCACCATGGAGAATAAGTCCATAGCCTCTCCTGTGATAGGTCTTTCAGTGTTGGAAGACTACTATTATTTCTCCTCATAGCCTTCTCTTCTTTAGGTAAACATACCAAGTTCCTTTAACTGTTCTTCATAGGATTTAGGCTCTAATCTCCTCACCATATTTGCTATTCTTCTCTGCACTCTTTCCAGTTCCTCAGCATCCTTCTTTTATTGGGGCAACAAATACTGGGCACAGTATTCCAAGTGTGCTCTGACTAGTGCAGCATAGAGTGGAACTACCACTTCCCATGATCTCAACATTATATGGCAAGACTGTGTTGACTCTTTTGGCAGCTGCAGCACATTGCTGACTCAAGCTTAATCTGTGGTCCACCAGGATGCCCAGGTCCTTCTCACATGTACTATTGCTAAGCCAGGTACTACCTACCTTTTACCTAAGATTTGTTTGGTACAATCTATTTGTAAAAAACTAAGATTCATGCTGGCTTCTAGTAATTAATTATCCTAACTCTCCAGCTACCAATTAGTAATAGGCATCCTGTGATTTTCCATTGATTTCTTTTCCCATCCATTTGAAGAAAGACTTATGTACTGACACTCAGCTTGTTAAAATTTTTTGTACCAATTAACCAGCAGCCTATCTCTCTTTCTGAACTTCGTAGACAAGGAAGACTGCTGTAACATGAAATCAAGAAGGTTGCTTTGTTTTGGTTTTTAGGCTTCTTTTCCTTCTTGATGGACATTGTTCTGTGCCTTTTACAACAATTTAAAATGCAGGAATTTGACATGGTGATAATATTGTATGCTGTAAAACCAACATATCTCATAACATTCTTCTCTACATAATCAATGCAATATAATGAAGCAATATACCTGCTTTACAGGGAACTGCCTCTCAGAACACCTGTCTAGATAAGTATTATTTATCCTGTCCTGAGTTTCAGACAAAAAGATGCTGGGAACTTGGCATGAAAACTTCTTTATACAAAATGAATGTTCTAAGACTGAGCGAGCCCTTTCCCTAACTAAGTTTTAGGAATTGTTTTATAATGTGTTTTATATTGAAATTTCATTGTGTATTTATTGTTTTATATTGTAAGCCACCCAGAGTTCCTCCGCTCAGAGGAGATGGGCGGTGACAAATGTGACAAACAAACGAACAAAGTGAAGAATGACATTGGTCAACCCATTTCATGTCACCTGTTAGGGAAATGAACTAACTTTCAAAACTTCTGACCTTTGGAAAGTAATTGCATTGTGATAGAAAGGAATTCAACCTGTAGCACTAAATACCAGGGTCTGATCTAGATTCTAAGACCTGCTTCCAACTGGTATGTGATAGGCATCAGGTAAGAGAAGCTTGCAGTTCTCAGAAAGTACAAAACTCCCATCTGCTTCCAGAATGATTAAAGATAGTCATAAAGTCTAAGTGTTGTAAAATGCTACAGAAGGCTAAATTGTGAGGTTAAAATTACAGTCATTTATTTGCATAAGCAAGGCAATGACATAACTATCCAATGACCCAAATGAAATATTAAAAAAAATAAAACTTTCCCATTCTATTACTCTGTGACATAAATTTAATAGGAATTACATGGTTCATTGTTTTTGTAATTATATATGGGGAATCATTTAATCATAAACAACACTTAATCTAGCACATTCAGGCTACACTTTGGTTCTATTGAGAAATTGATGCAATGCAATAGTTTTTCTTCAATTAATAATACAATTGCACTGCTAATAGTTATCCTGGAAACCAGCACTCACAACTCCTTTCCATGTCCTGTGTTCCTTTCCAAGGCTTTCTCCCTTTGATGCCTCTCAACAATCATGCAACAGATAGAAAATCAACAGTGTCTGGTGCTCATCAGTCCCATGTTGTCTCTGGCAGGAAAATATTGCATATGGAGAGGATGGTTTCTTCCTCAAGATCTAAGCTACTCTACTTCCAAGGAAGGTTAACACTTTTCATCACTGTTCAAGGGAAAGGTGTCATGAGTGCCGTTGAGCTAAAGTAATCAGCGCAATGGCACTCATGACAATGACAAGGAAATAGGTGAAGGGGTACAAGTTAAGTAGCCATCAACCCACAACGACTAACGGCTAACAAACAATAGATAAACGGATCACGGAGCCACCCAAGCCATCAGCAGCAATACCACGGGGATCGCCCAGCTGAAAGCAATCAGCAGAAGAATGAAAACCTGAGGATGGGCGATCCTAGAAACCCTCAACCAATGGCGGGGCAACGCATGGGACAAAGGGGGGTGACGTGACCGAGAGCGAGGGGGCGCTGACCGGCGCGGGGTATTTAAACCCCGCACCGGCGCGCTCCTGTCACTCTCAGCTTTTTCTAACAACGTTGTACCTATCCTGAAATAAACCAGAGCCTGCTTTGCAACCCAGTGTCTGAACGTTATTCAGAGGTAGGCAGCGCATGACATAAAGCTGAGAGTCATAAACTCAGCCTCGCCGAGCCCCACCGGACGACAACGAGCCGCGGGAGGAGTAGACGGCGAGAAGACCAGCAAGATGAGGCCGGAACGGCGCGGGCAAGGAGGGCGAGCCGCGCGGCAAGAGACAGAGGAGGACCGACCGAGGCCAGAGGCACCGCGGACTCCCGGAGCCATGGACGCCCGCCCCACCCGACCCGAGCCTCAGCTCCAACCCCAAGGGGAGATGGCGACGGAGGCAACCCGACCGCGGGAGGGAGCAGCACGACTTCCGAAACCAGCGGAGGACCCCGCGCCCCACATCGCACCCCAGCAACGGGCGTGGAGCGACAGCCCCACGGTGCTCGACACGGAGGAGGACGACGGAGACACCCATCAGACGGAGGAGGAAGCGGACCCGCGGCGGAGGGACGATGAACCCCCCCCCCCGAGGACGCGCCAACGGAACCGGCCCCAGCGGCGGTGCGGGCTGTGGACGAGGAGGCACGAGCTGAACTCGCGGCCATGCGGGCTCAGCTGACGGAACTCCGGACCATGCTCCAGGCGCTTATGCCCCCCGCGCCACCCAATGACGTCCCCGCACAAGCCCACACCCCGAGCGAAGCACCGAACCCACACGAGCCAGCGGAAAGCCAGCAGACGGCACAGGCGGCCGACACCACATCCCGGGAAGCGAGAGGCGGGGCCGCGCAAAACGCCCGGGCCCCAAAGGACTTCCCCATCTTCTTCGATGGGACCCCCTCAAAACTCTCGTTTTTCGTCACCAACGCTAGGGAGTTCATGGGGAGGCACGGACACTCCTATGACTCCGAGGCCGACAAGATCGGCGCCGTGGCAATCAAACTCCAAGACAGGGCGGCGGACTGGTACGTCCAACTGTACGAGTCCAGCTCCCCCGCCCTCGCCACCTTCCCTGCTTTCATCAACGAGATGAAAAACTATTTCGAAGACCCCCTAGCCAAAGTACGGGCGAAAAGCGCACTCCAGAGACTTAAACAGGGCGCACGCACGGTCCCTGACTACGCCCTGGAGTTCAAAGCCCTCGCGGGAAAGGTCTGCGACTGGTCTGAGACCACCCTGCTGGAAATCTTCAAAAAGGGGCTCAACCGCGACGTTCTCCAATGGGCCCTCTACCGCGACGACCCAGAAACGTTACACGGGTGGATCCACCTCGCGGGGAAAGCCGAACACGCGCACCGCACCTTCCTTATGACAACCACGGAAGACACAAACTACGTCGGGAAAAAGGTACCCGCACCACACGGGGGGATGGCCGGCCCCATATACCCTAAAAAGAAGTTCAACCGGGAGCCCTGCGGGAGGTGTGGCAAATTAGGGCACAAGACGGCGGACTGCTTCGCCAACCGACCGCCGACCAGCGCGCCCAAGCCCGCCCCGAAAATTAGCCCCAAACCACCCAACCCGGGGCCGCCCCCTCACCGCCGAATGACCGTGGCCACAGCGACACCGGAAGAGGGCTGGGACGCTTACTGGGGAGAAGAGGACAATACCGACCCCGACCAGCCGGCGGGAAATGCTCCCCGCTTGCCCTGAAACGCGTGGCGAGGCAGGCGGCGGGACAGCAACGCGAACCACCTCAACGAAACGACAAAAGCTCCGTAATATTGGCAGCAATTCAACTCTCTGCCGGCAACGGAGCCACCACGGCCGCGGCACTAGTGGACTCGGGGTGCTCAAAAAACCTTATCCACCCCGACCTAGTCGCCAAACTCGAACTCCGCTGCTTCCCCCTCCCCACGCCGCTGGCATTCCACCAGCTGGACGGCTCCACAGCGGGGGGGAAACCAGCCACGCTACAAACCGAGCCGGTCACCCTGCAAATGGGCACTCACACCGAGCGCACATCGTTCGTAGTCACGCCCATCGGACGGCCCATTGCAGTCCTGGGGATGCCATGGCTCGCGAAAAACAACCCGCGGATCAACTGGGCGACCCGCACCTTCACATTCGGCGACGGCGAGTATCGAGCACCAGTACCAGCTGGCAAAAGCAACCCCACGGTAGGACGAGCGGAGGCGACCACACAAGACAACGCCGCTACCACTGCAGACCTACCGGAACAATACGCCGACTTCTCCGAGGTCTTCGGAGAAGCAGAGGCAGACCAACTACCCCCCCACCGCAAGACGGATTGCCGAATCGACCTACTGCCCGACGTCCCCCTACCTAGACCAAAGATCTATTCGATGACCCCGAAGGAGATGGCAACCCTCCGGGAGTTCATCGATAAAAACCTAGACAGGGGATTTATAGAGCCAGCATGCTCACCGGTCGGAGCCCCCGTCCTATTCCGGGAGAAGAAAGACGGGACCCTACGGCTCTGTACCGACTACCGGGGCCTAAACGCGGCTTCCCTGTCCAACAAATACCCCTTACCCCTGGTGAAGGACATGCTCGCCCACCTGTCCACGGGCAAAGTCTTTTCCAAATTGGACCTGCGCGAGGCGTACTATCGCATCCGAATCAGGGAGGGGGACGAATGGAAGACGGCGTTCAACTGCCCCCTAGGCGCTTTCCAGTACAAGGTACTGCCCTTCGGACTCGCGGGGGCCCCTGGGGTGTTCATGCAGCTCATCAATGAGGTACTGCATGAACATCTGTTTAAAGGGGTCCTGGTCTACATCGACGACGTCCTTATTTACACAAAAACATACGAGGAACACGTAACCTTAGTCAGGCAAGTCCTCGACAAGCTCAGAAGGGCGCAGCTCTATGCAAAGCCCACAAAGTGCGAGTTTCACAAAGACCGCCTAGACTATTTGGGGTATCGAATCTCCGGGGACGGCATCGAGATGGACCCCGCAAAAGTCGAAGCGGTACTAAACTGGGAGCGGCCCCGCAACAGACGGCAACTACAGAGCTTCCTGGGATTCGCGAATTTCTACAGGTCCTTCGCCCGGGGGTTCGCTGAGATAGCCCTACCCTTAACGGACCTCCTCAAAACCAAAGGGGTGGGGGACACCAGACGCGCCAAGAACCCAGGCACAGTGCTGAATTGGACTCCCGCGTGCCAGACCGCATTCGACAAGCTGAAAGCGCTGTTCACGACGGAGCCAATCCTCGCGCACCCGGACCCAGAACGGCCGTTCGTGGTCCAAGCCGACGCCTCAGACTTCTCCCTGGGAGCCATCCTCCTACAAAAAGACTCCACGGGGCTCCTGAAACCATGCGCCTACCTGTCAAGGAAGTTCTCCGAGACAGAGAGGCGATGGCACGTCTGGGAGAAAGAAGCCTTTGCGGTGAAATCGGCACTAGAAACATGGCGTCACCTACTCGAGGGAGCCACCCAACCATTCGAGGTCTGGACGGACCACCGGAACCTCGAGGCCCTACGAACGCCTAGACGCCTTAGCCCAAAACAGGTCCGATGGGCACAATTCTTCAGCCGCTTTGATTTCCAGTTGAAGTTCATGCCGGGCAAGAAGAACTTCCTGGCCGACGCCCTCTCCCGGCTGCCCCAAGACGAAGAGCCCGCCCCAGACACCATTGGGACGGTCCTATCCGCCTCGCAACTGGGGATGGCCGTGACCACCCGAAGCGGCGCACGGAGGCAGCTCGACGCTACGGCGCAGCCGACGGCGGGACAACCGGCGACGGAAAGAAGGCAACCGCAACTACCAGGGGGAATGCGCACGGACCTCGCCGCCGCCCTCAAAACCGACCCCTGGTTCCTGGCAAACCCCGACAAGGTAACGATGGCGCAAGACCTAGCATGGGGGGAAGGCAGAATCTACGTCCCGGACTCGCAACGCCAGGCGATCTTGCATAGGTCACACGACGCCAAGCAAGCGGGACACTTTGGGTTCCTCAAGACCCTACACCTAACACGGCGGCAATTCTGGTGGCCCGCGCTCAGGCGAGACGTAAAAACCTACGTGGCGTCCTGCCCAACGTGCGCTCGGGCCAAACGGGCACCAGGCAAACCCGCGGGGCTATTGCAACGGGTGGTAGAACCCTCCCGCCCATGGGAGGAAATCTCTATGGATTTTATAGTGGACCTCCCACCCAGCCAGAAGAAAACGGCCATTTGGGTGGTGAAGGACTACTTCTCAAAGCAGGCCCACTTCATCCCCTGCACGTCAGTCCCATCCTCACAACAACTAGCCAAACTCTTCCTCATCCACGTGTACAGGCTACACGGATGTCCCGCACGTGTGGTGACCGACAGGGGCACACAGTTCACCTCCAAATTCTGGCGGGCCTTCTTGAAGCTGACGGGGACCCAACAGGCCCTGTCTACGGCTTGGCATCCGCAGACGGACGGAGCCACTGAGGTTCTTAATGCCACCTTAGAGCAATTTATACGATCCTATACGAACTACCACCAGGACGACTGGGCTGAACTGCTCCCGTTCGCCGAAGTCGCATACAACAACGCCGTCCACACGAGCACGGGAAAAACCCCGTTCGAAGTGGTCTCGGGGCGCGACTTCGTCCCCATACCGGAGCTACCTCAACCCCCGGAACCCCAGGTGGACGCCAGCGACTGGGGACGGAAGATCGCGGAAGCATGGCCAGTAATCACGGCGGCGCTGAAGGAGGCACAGGCTGCTTACAAAGAGCAGGCCGACAAGCACCGGCGCCAACAACCGACGTTCCAGGCGGGGGACATGGCCTATCTCTCCACCAAGTTCCTAAAGTCAACTCAACCCTCGAAAAAACTGGGGCCTAAGTACATCGGGCCGTTCCGAGTCACGCAAATAGTGAACCCGGTAGCAATACGCCTGGACCTGCCACACAACCTCCGGAGGCTCCACCCGGTGTTCCACACCAGCCTCCTAAAACCGGCAACCACCTCCCGATGGCACCCAAGCACGCCTCAGCCCGCACCGCTTATGATCGACGGGCAACACCACTTCGAGATAAGGGACATCCTCGACTCACGCAAGCAACGAGGAACCCTACACTATCTGGTCAGGTGGAAACACTTCCCCCACCCGGAATGGGTGGCGGCGCACAACGTTAAAGCGCCTGACCTGACCAGAGCATTCCACCGGGCATACCCCGACAAACCGCAATCAAGGTCAGCAAAACCAACCCCCCCCCCCGCAGGCCTCCCCCCGCCTCCCGTGCCCCAAGGGAAGGGGCCCCCCCCAAGCCCGCGACTTGGGTGGACCTTCCCCCCCCCGGGACTCACTCCCCCCGCCCCGGGCCCACGGGGTGGTGACAAACGATCGCCAGCACCCTCCCCCCGCCCCCTGGCCGCGGGGGAGTGGCAAGCAAGTCAACAGGGCAACCTGGGGGCAACGCCCAGGAGACACAACAAAGGCGACGCACTCCAAATAAGCAAAAAAGGGCCCTACCTGGAGCTGAGCAGCACCCGACCAGCCACGCCTCTCGCCTCGCCGAACTGAGCCAAACAAACAGGGTGTGGTTGGAGCATGCGCACGCCAGGTCAGAACCCGAGCATGCGCACCATGGACACACCCTGGGAAGGCACGTGGTAGAGGGAGGAGCAAAGGGAGGGGCGACAACTACTCCGGCGGGAACTTTGAAAAAAAAAAAAAAAAAAAAAAAAAAAAAAAAAATGGCGTTTTTACAGCTCCATGGGGGAAACCCAGAAACCCGGGGGAGAACACTATTCGGAAAGGGGGCAGTATGTCATGAGTGCCGTTGAGCTAAAGTAATCAGCGCAATGGCACTCATGACAATGACAAGGAAATAGGTGAAGGGGTACAAGTTAAGTAGCCATCAACCCACAACGACTAACGGCTAACAAACAATAGATAAACGGATCACGGAGCCACCCAAGCCATCAGCAGCAATACCACGGGGATCGCCCAGCTGAAAGCAATCAGCAGAAGAATGAAAACCTGAGGATGGGCGATCCTAGAAACCCTCAACCAATGGCGGGGCAACGCATGGGACAAAGGGGGGTGACGTGACCGAGAGCGAGGGGGCGCTGACCGGCGCGGGGTATTTAAACCCCGCACCGGCGCGCTCCTGTCACTCTCAGCTTTTTCTAACAACGTTGTACCTATCCTGAAATAAACCAGAGCCTGCTTTGCAACCCAGTGTCTGAACGTTATTCAGAGGTAGGCAGCGCATGACAAAAGGCTTGTCTCGTTAACAGATCAAACTGCCACAGCTGTAGGAAGGGCTAAAAAAGGAAAGGAGAAAAACCAATGATTTTCCAAACTGAAAGAAATTCTTTGAGCCTGGTCCCCAAGCTCAACAATATATGAGTGTTACAATAAAATTAAGCTACAGGAGATTTTGTGCCTCCTACACGTTTTGCGATGTCCCCACCAAGCTACAAGAAAAGGCAGTTGGAACAAAGTGTTGTATTTAATTGGTCTGGAACCATAAATAAATTAAGTTTTATTTTAATTGAGAGAAGCAATCAAAGTGGGGCAACATTTTTTTTTAAGATGGTGGCGGTGAAGGTGGTTGTTTGAGGGGCTCCATAGTAACCTTTGAAGTGTGGTTGATGGTGAGGTGTGAAGTGTGGAGTGCTGTGACTAGAGCTTTGGAGAGAGTTGGAACATGTTGGAGAGTTGGAGGGAAAGTTGGAGTGGATTCGGGAGGGAAAGCTCACACATGCCAGGAGGGAGAGATCGCAGTGAGCAGAGGCTGTGTTGGACTGTTTGGAGGACTGTGCTGGTGTTGGAAGACTGGTTTCTGCCCGACCCCCCAGATCCCCCGTGGGCGGCACTGGAACCTACTTTGGATGTGCTTCCTTCTGGTGCAGTTGAGAGCAGCCAGTGTCTGGGAGTTGGGTTTCTGAAGCTGCAGCTCCAGTAAGATGGCACGGGCTGCGTGATGGCAGCAGAGATGGCAGGGAAGACAATCTCTCCTGGTCTCTGCTGATGGCAGAGCTACTTGCACAGATGCTGGAGGCATCATGGAGGAGAATGGGCTGCTGGCTGGACTTTCTGCTCCGGACATTAGAAGCCTCAGACTCTTGGAGGTGATGAAGGCGGCGGCTTTGCAAATCAGCACTACATGGTGATTGGCCGCCGCCAGCGGCAGAAGCATTTGGTGAAGCATAATCTGTTCCCAAGCTGCTGAAGAGGTTAGCACCCCATGCTAATGAGAAGTGCTGTACTTTGTGTTTTAGGAAGCTATTCCTGGACTGCTCTGTGTAGCTATGCAGAGCTTGTGATCTTGCTCCGTGAAGCTACCTAGGGATGATCCAGGGGCTGTGGGGTGGTGGATGGGGATTGTAGTGTGTGTGGTTGATCCTCTCCTCTGGGTGAGAGCTGGGGGGTTGATGGAGTGGCTCCCTGCTGGGTGGGTGAGAGCGACTTGAGAGCAAAGCAATCATGTCACAAATTGTAAATCTTACTTTTCAAAACAGCACAAATCTTATATCCAACATTACATTGGACATATTTGTGCCTTTGATAGTATGCCTACTAACCTTAGCCAATTTATTCTTTTGTCATGGGAGAAAGCAGAACATCGTTACATTTAAACATACTAAAATAAACTTTTGAGTGCACAAGAAAGTGTTTTATAAATAAAAATGTATGTGGCAGAAATAGACAGACGTCAAGTAAGTATGAAATGTGTCATTGGCTACTAGATGGTGCTATTGTGTATTGCAGGAAATGTAAGCGTGTGCTCCCTTGCAAGAGAGAATGGATTTTTTTTCCTGTTGGTGGATAGTATATTTGCACACAGGAATTTAAAAATCCTGCATAACATGTCAGTAAAAGGAAAAAGTAAGTAACTATAACATTCATTCATTGCTATTTTGGTTAGTTGAAAAAGTATTCTCTTGCACAATGGCTACTTTTAAAATTTATTTATTTTAAGCATATTAATGATCTTGCTCATTGGAGAACTATTCTAAAGCCAAATGTTAAAGCCCTGTACAAGTCTTTTTTTCAAGGCGTTAAACATATTCCAGGAATATGTTGGAATCATTTTCACCAGCACGATGGCCCAATTTGTTATACATTCTGGAAAAAAGCCAAATTGGAGTTTGTTGTTTATTCGTTTAGTCGCTTCTGACTCTTTGTGACTTCATGGACCAGCCCACGCCAGAGCTTCCTGTCGGTCGTCAACACCCCCAGCTCCCCCAGGGACAAGTCCGTCACCTCTAGAATATCATTCATCCATCTTGCCCTTGGTCGGCCCCTCTTCCTTTTGCCCTCCACTCTCCCTAGCATCAGCATCTTCTCCAGGGTGTCCTGTCTTCTCATGATGTGGCCAAAGTATTTCAGTTTTGCCTTTAATATCATTCCCTCAAGTGAGCAGTCTGGCTTTATTTCCTGGAGGATGGACTGGTTTGATCTTCTTGCAGTCCAAGGCACTCTCAGAATTTTCCTCCAATACCACAGTTCAAAAGCTCCTATCTTCCTTCTCTCAGCCTTCCTTATGGTCCAGCTCTCGCAGCCATATGTTACTACTGGGAACACCATTGCTTTAACAATGCGGACCTTTGTTGTCAGTGTGATGTCTCTGCTCTTAACTATTTTATCGAGATTTGTCATTGCTCTTCTCCCAAGGATTAAGCGTCTTCTGATTTCCTGACTGCAGTCAGCATCTGCAGTAATCTTTGCACCTAGAAATACAAAGTCTTTCACTGCTTCTACATTTTCTCCCTCTATTTGCCAGTTATCAATCAAGCTGGTTGCCATAATCTTGGTTTTTTTGAGGTTTAGCTGCAAGCCAGCTTTTGCACTTTCTTCTTTCACCTTCATCATAAGGCTCCTCAGATCCTCTTCGCTTTCAGCCATCAAAGTGATATCAAATTGGAGTAAGTGATGTCAATTATCTAAAAACACTCTTTTCTTGTAAATGTCAGTGCTAGTGAAATGTCTGGCAAGTAAAACTTGGTACACGAATGTTTGTGTATTGAAGTGAAAAAAGTGTGCATGTAAATGTCTGATAAGATTAACCATGAAGACAAATGGATGACTAGGATATAATTATGCTACCAGAATTTAGGGACATATACAAGATTACTTCACTTTTTAATACTCAGATGTAATCTGAACACTCAGCACACATCAAAACAGCTAATTTTTTTCTCCAGTTTGTTTTCTGTGTTTCAAAAAACTGTTTTCCTCTGAGCCTTGTTTATTATCTTCTTAGTGAAGGTGATAATGTAAGAATAGGACAGTGTTTCTCAACTTTGGCAACTATAAGATATGTGGACTTCAACTCACAGAATTCTAAGATTGCTAAGACTGAGAAATCCTGGAACAGGGAAAAGGAGATCTCTGGATCAGTCCAACCTTCTTGGAGTGCAGGTATGTTAGTATCCAAACAGCAAAGTATATGAATATCCAAATGCTACATTCCAAGTGCACACTTTCCAAGCAATGGAGCAGAAGGTGATACCTCTTAAAGAATTATTATTAGTAGTAGTATTATTCAAGAATACACAGAAGATTTGAGCAACACCAATGTGCTTCCAGATGTTTTCTTTGATGCATACCTGTTTTCTGCCACATGGGACTTTCACAAAAATATTTTAATTAAAAAAAAAAAAAGATAGGAAGCCAGCATACTCCAATACACTAGAAACAATGTCTTTGGGCTTCACGACATCCCATCAGAATAGTAGGGGGCATCCTGGGAGTTCTCTCTCCTTCTGGTAACTGGGTGTTTTGTGACTGGTCAGGTGCGCCAGCACAACTATTGTGTGAATGGAAAAGTGTCTCATGGCAGCCATTTTGTAGCTTAGCATGTCTGTTACACATACCTGAGCACAAAAGGCTGCTGACCCTTGTTGCAGCTGAACATATCTGGAAGGTAACAGATGGAGAAAGCATGTCTAGGGTAGACAGCACAACCTTTAATTCAGGAAGCTAAATGGGGTTACCAGATTTGGGTTAAAAAATTAAAACAAGCATTAGAGTTTTCTATAGTAGTTGTCCAGATTTTTGCAACCCACATGTTAGTAATAAAGACAGTGAACTTTGGTGCCGTACTAAGTTATTTCCCCATTTTGTGCTACCTACATGAGACTGGGGAAAAAAAAGGTTTAATCGGTTTGCCATGGCAAAAAGTCAAAGTTTGCCACTGATATTTAGCTTGAAAAATCACAAATTGTATAGGGTGACTATGGCATATACAGTAAAGTTTAATACTGTACATCATTATCACCATTTAGCAAAAATGCTGCAGAAAATCTGGCTGTTTTCCTAACCTGTAAAACTGAAAATGTTGTTGTAGGAATTTGTAATGCTTCTGAATTTTCTATCAGCATCAATGAAAAGTCTTACTGTGTCACCAATTGAAGGCTACTCCTAACTCCGTTATTGCTACGCTTCTGGTATAAGCCCCCCCCCCCCGCATATACACCCACTCAAAATGATAACAGGGTAAAAACAGTACAGTGCATTAATGAACAGCACAGGAAAGAATATGAACATTAACATATTTAAACTCTAACAGTTTCATGAGGGATCTACCGTGATAATCAGTTTGGTTTCCAATATGGTGCTATAAAATTTTTAGATCTTTTGGAAATCTATATTATAGGCCTGTTTTCAAATATGAAAGTTGCTGGGAAATACTCCATTATTGAGGTTCATATTATTTTATGAGGAGAAATGACTGGACACAAAGTATGTATTTATTTACATCTATTCATACTGACCAGATGGAAGCAAACATATATGCCTAGCTCT
This sequence comes from Candoia aspera, assembly GCF_035149785.1. Taxonomy (NCBI): domain Eukaryota; kingdom Metazoa; phylum Chordata; class Lepidosauria; order Squamata; family Candoiidae; genus Candoia; species Candoia aspera. The sequence continues at coordinate 59,133,356 of NC_086159.1, read as the reverse complement.
CTGAATATTATAAATATTCTCCCGGATATCTTGAGAAGCCTCTAGCAATTTTTTCAACAAGTTTCATGTTGTAGCTGTTTATTCTGTTTTCCTGATATGATAAGTGGAGTGGATCTCATGAAATTTAAAAGCTCTACCTACTACCACTTTCCAGTTTGGGCTACGTATATTACAATCTCTGTCTTTAGCCTTCTAAAAACAGGAGGTATCATGTCTATCACAAATGGTGAGGGATCATTTCTGTGGAATATGTGCTTTGATTGAAAACTTCGAAACTGATTTTGTTTCCTCTTCCACACCCCTCAAGGTGGTAGAATTTCTGCAATGGAACTTCTAATTGGCGATGACAATTCTCTAAAGCAATGTTTCTCAACCTTGGCAAGTTTAAGATGTGTGGTTGGCTGGGGAATTCTGGGAGTTGAAGTCCACACATCTTAAACTTGCCAAGGTTGAGAAACACTGCTCTAAAGCCTTTTTTTGTAATCAAAAAGGTTAAGTCGTAGTGTAGTGAGGTGGGCTAAAGAACATCCTCATCAAACAGCATCATTACTATCTTATATATTTCAGAGAGTGGAATGAACCCTTCATTTATTCAGATATCTTTTTTTCTCTGATTTTTCAGCTTATAAACCTCTCGTCTTGCTCATTTAGCAGCGCAACAGCACATGCAATCAGGAGTTAGGTCATGTACCTTTGCAATTCCAATTGCCCTTGTATTCTTGTATGCTCCTTCAAAGACCTCTTTAAAAACCTTTCAATGCTAATGAGCCAATTTGCACTTTACTTCTAAAGTGGGAATGGCCTCCAGCAGTGTGATAAGAAGCTTGATAACAACAATACTAACAATACTATCTGCAAGTGGGCTACAACAACATGGCAGCAAAGAATTAGATATTTCTGTAGCTATTTGCCATTTAGTGGTCATTTGGATTTCAGTGGCCCAGGTACAGTAGATCTAGTGGTGCAAATTAAAATTTTGAAAGCTAGTATTGCTGCTCAAGATATGTGGCCAACACTACTCTCAAATGTGAGGTGGGAAGGCCTAGAACAAAGGTTATGGTCCTGAAGCTGATGATCAGTCATTGGCTAAAGATAAAGTTTTCCTAACTGGCCAATGCTCCTTCAACTGCCAGAGGACCGTTCTCCTATCTTGAGTGGTGCTATGGATTTGAAGCCAGGTTCCTTCTTGCCTTGGGTTATCAAAAAGACAAACTCTTTTCAAAGGATGGATGAGATGGAATACCAGCTGGAAGTCCATTGGAGGCCACATAAGAACAAAATCAGGATTTCAAGGGGACCTTGGAAGCCAGCCAAGTATCTAACATCATTCACCTTCATTCAGGTTGAGAAAAGACTTCTTTTGGACAAAGCATCAGTGCTGCTGCTGGGCAAATATTCCAAAACTTGCTTATCCAAATGGGCTTGTCCTTGTGGTTTGGAGGAGATTGATGCTAGTCACTCCATGTACTGCTTTACTGTATTTTCTGGGACACTCAAAGTTCTCTCATTTTGCCTCTTCTATGACAGTATCCAGGATTAAAATACCCTCATTATACAATTTTTTTTTATTCCATCACTACCATTACCATCACTGTGACTAAGTTCTGTTGTTGCACTGTCAAATGATTATATCCCAGGTTATTACATTTTCATAGGTTTTTTTTATAGATATATCATTAATCATCATAATAATAAAGCAAAGGAAGCTCTATAAGGGGAAGCAGCCTCAAATGGAAAGAATGATATCTGGAAGAGTTTTCTTTCATTTGAAAGACTGGGTCAAAATCAGGATATCTGCAGTTTCCTCCCTAAAGATTTCTCCATTTGAGATTGGTATGGTAAGGAAAATGCCCTTCCAAACATAGCCATCTCTTTTGCTGTTGCTGTTGAAATTGACCTGTCTCCCATCCCTTCTGAATCCAGTTTAAACCTACCTGGACAAGTGTCAGATCTATTTGGTTATCAGAATGCTATTAGCATAGGGAGGAGTTTAGGTTTGTCAATCTAGAGCAGTGTTTCTCAACTTTGGCAACTTTAAGATATGTGGACTTCAACTCCCAGAATTCCTCAGCCAGCATGCTGCAATAAATGCCACTGATCAGCTGTTTGAAAGATCTGCTGTGTCTATAGATTTCTTAGATATTTGAAGTTGGTTTCATCATGTACTCTATAAAATAAATAAATCAAAGGATTCTGGAATATGTATGTTTGGAGCCCTATTCTGTAGTTGCATCCTAGCCAAACCATGAAGAATGGCAATTCCCTAACTGCAATACTATATTCATTTATTTGAAACTGAGACTTCTTGAATTAAGTGGGCATTCAGCCATTCAAAAGCAAGCTGAGGCTGTACACCAAAAAGTAGATGGGGACAAAACACAGTAGGTAGGGCCAAGATGTATGTTTAATTCACATAGAATTAGATTACATTAAGCAAATCTAATATGGTCATTTCTCATATATTTAATTTCCCCTCTCTGTCATATTATAAATTATAACATGGTGGCAACTTGTAAAGGGACTGTGGGATCTGTAGCCAAGATTTGATGGGCACAAGTGAGACTTCCCTGCCCTGTGCGTATTTAGTGCAGGAAATCTGTTTTCTGATTCTTGTCTCTAATATATTTTTGAACATGTTTTATTTTTCATTGCAAGGGTAAGGTTTTTTTCCCCCAAATTTCATGTTATGTTAATGGGAATTCAGAGATCATGCTTCAGGACTGAAAAAAATGGAAGCTAGAAACATTTTTTTTTAACATTCCAGACTTTGTCATGTAAGAATGTGTGGAAATGCACCATAAGAATTATATTGTGGTATAGTTCAGTTACAATGGGAGAAAGGAATTAAAAGATGTAATGTGAAACTTGTAGGAAAACTAGAATTATTTGCCATCAAGTTGTTGTCAACTCTTAATGACCACTTAGATTTTCTCCATGACAATCTGTCTTTAACCTGGTCACTCAGGTCTTCGAATGGTGCACTCATTGCCGCTGTAACTGAGTCTATCCACCTTGCTGCTGGTTGTCCTCTTCTCTTTCCTTCCACCTTTCCCAGCATTAGAGCCTTCTCCAGAGAGCTAGGTATTTGTATAATGTGTCTGAAGTAGGATAATTTGAGTCAAGTCATTTGTGTTTTGAATGAGAACTGGGTTGATTTGATTGATGATCCATTTGTTTGTTTTCTTGGCTGTCCATAGGATTCTCAGGAGTCTTCTCCAACACAAAGTTCAAAAGCATCAACACTCGGCCTATCCTGCTTCTCAGAAGTCCAACTTTCTCTTCCATAGGAATACCACTGCTAGGAAAACTAGGAGAAAGAAGGAAAAGGGAACATTGTTCTTGACTGGATCTTTCCTTAGGTCTACTCCAAAGTAAGCCATGAACATTAGTATTCCTGCACTGCATTGTACTCATATATATTGTATATCCTAACTTATTGTCTGGGACTTTAAAAAAGGTATGCAATGAATTAATTAAAATAAATAAATTAAATTAAAGAATTAATTTCCAACAAAGGATTTATTTAATTATGCATCCCAGAGATGGCCCAGAATTCATAGAAATTGGTTACTTTCCATTGTGCCAAAATCATTTGCTCATAAATTTTACTAAGATACATGGTGACATTATTTAAAAAGACTGATAGAGTAAAATCTGAAAAGGGAAGATACATTCTATCTATCAAACAGAGAGACAAATATAAATAACATTGCAGTTTCGAGCTACATATAATATTATTTAATTAATGGAGCTTGTAGCCAAAGTTTGGGAAAAATCAAATATAAGGACACCAACAAGGCATAACTCCAAATTTATTCTTGTTGGATACAATTCAAAAGAAAAAAAAAGTGTTGTCTCTTGTGCATAAAGGTGTGATTTGGTAATAGAAGTCTCTTTTTAGTACATAGGTACACAAAATTACCAGTTTATCACTTCCACAATGAAATCTGATTTTTAAAGTGATAATATAATTCAATCTCATCGAGGCTTCAGAGGGTGCAGAAATATTACAGTTGACAATGGTTTCTGATATAAGATCTTTCAAATCAGATTGGATTGCTGAAAATAGAACTTAACAAAGGCTGTTCATGACTAAATCTCTCTTTTTAAAAAATTCTCTCCTTCCCTTTTGACCAAGAGATTAATGTGCATTGCAAAGTAATAATCAATTCTGATGACTGTAGGCAATCTTAGCATAGCACAAGTTAAATTAGCCAATAACTATTTAATTTAAACAAAATGCAATAGAGGCATGGAGGGGGAGCTTTCCTGTCTCCCAATTCTCTGCAGTAATTTCCTTCATAAATTAATGGGCCAGATCAATCTATCTAATTCTACAACCAACAGACAATCATTCACTGATGTTATTAGTTTTACATCAGGCCTTAAGTCCAAGTATTAATCTTCTTAATAATGGCTTCATTATACTTTTATAATATCCACTAAAAACATCTAAAATTACTATAAAGATTTTGCCTCTAATTTGTCTCACCCAAGACTGTTAGGCAATTTTCTATGTCATTTACTTGCTGAAATTCTGGAGTATTTTTTCTCATTATCAACTTAGAAAAAAAAAACAATACAGGGGGAAGAGAAAGAATCCAGCATTGTTGGTTTTGCTAGTTGGCCAGCAAATTCCTTCTTTCCGTGCCATCCAAATGGCTCTGAACTATTTCTGATACCAACTGTCTAATTATGAGGCTTTTTTGACAATATGGTTTTGTTTTGAGCACCTTAGAAAACAGTCTGTTGTGAAGCTTTGCAATAGTGACACAGCTCTTCTAGTAGAGAGAACTCAATGGATTCTATGCTTGCACAGGCTCCCCTGAGTTTGTGAAGCACCTAAAGTAATATTTCTGAATATTTTTTGGAATGCAGTGATATATAAACACAATAAATCAATCAGTCAATTTTCTTTTTCTCTACCCTATAGCCACCACTTCCATGTTTATCATGTTTCAACATTCTCGAAATAAAGCCTTTCCACACAGCAGCTTTGCACTACTCCAGAACAGACTGTAATAAACTGTAATCCATATTCAAGTACTGGGCCAGTTTATTTCTGTCTCAGCTGTTGTTTTTTTGAAACTACACATAACTAACCTTTTCTTTAAAATGCAGCAGAAAAGTGTCTGCACCACTGTCCATACAGGTTTAATTCATGACACCATGTGAAAAGCCTTCTTCATATGGCAGGCACAATAGTCTATTTTCTCATTGCACTGCAATTTTTTCCCCCTTTCCTACTGAACCATCAACTTCTTGACTCAAGCTGTAATGACTGCGTTACTCAATTTACCATTAAATTCGATTCATACATGATTTTAGTAGAAATCTCTTTAACGGAAAGTAGCACACAGAACAGTGAAAATGTTGCGAATGAAAATTCCCACGTTTTCCCCAAGTTAATGACCCAATGAGTACAAGCCGCCTCCCTCTCTCAGGCATGCAGCCCCCTCTTCGTGCCAGTCAGCTCAAATCCACACAGATGTCTCCAACGGCTCAGTAGCTTGACTTTGGATACCAGAGATAGTCCAAACAAGATGTTTTCACACCCCTGGCATGTTCCCCCTCCCAACTCTACCGACCCGCAAGTCCCAGCACGTGTTAAGTCCATTCATGCGTGCAAGTCCAATCAGATGTTCTGGAAATGTGTGATTGGGGAGCATGACACAAGGAGTGGTGGATTCTAGGTTGGATGGCTGTCTTTAAGAATGGTGGAGTCATGGATTTCTGCACTGGCCAGAGATTGGACTAGATGATCTCCAAGGTCTTTTCTAATCATTACATTCTATGATTCTCTCTCTCTCTGAAGCAGGATCATGCTAGAGTTGAGATTATTTCTTTTATCAAATAGCATAGGAACCTAAACTCCAAGTTGACAATAAACACCTGTTCTATGTATGTATATTTGCACATTTGTTTCTGGAAACACAGAAATGTTTTCCGTGCCTGCATATGTCAATGCATTATGTGCTGTTGTGCCAACAGTACAATCAGTAAAGTCTGTTTTCAGTAACTGTATTGAACCAGGCTGAGGTTACACAACATCTCCATGTTCAAGAACCACCCAGTCACATATTTTCTTCTCTCTGAATGACAACAAAAGCATATTATGGATGGGGGGGAAATCAATGGGGGCAAGGAAACAAAATTCATCATAGCATTCAAAAGCTTTTAATAAGATTAATGATGGGGCAGGGTGGATACAGTTTATGAAGCAGACTGAGAATAATGTGTGTTAAAAAGAAAGATATTACATATCTTAGAAAGTTGCTATCAGAAACATTAGGATAGGCGGACACCAGTGAAAGGGGAAAACTATTAAAATGAGAAGTGACCACTGAGAGAGTCATAACATTAAGCAAAGAGCAGCTTACTGGAGAGGAAATCAGAACTTTAAGTAGCATGGGGCCTAACAGCAGGAAGGCATGAAGCAAATAATGAGGCCATATGGCCATCATTAGATTATCTGAGTATGTGTATATGTGTTCCCCCCTGCTGGAATTGTATTTTATTCCTTATCCTTTATGAATTCGTTCCTTGCATGAATGGACTCTAATCATCAAATCCATGCTGATTAAGTGTATGTTATGTTTATAATGAATAAAGGCTTAATGTGGCCTAGTTGGATCAAGTAACTGAGATATACAGAGAAAGTGATATGTTAATCATTGTGGCTCAGTCCCAAATCCATTTGAAATTTGAATACCCCGTGGCTTCCATTAATGGAAAAAGGAAATGAAATTATTAATGGTGACAAGTGCTAACAAATGTAGTGTAATGCAGCCTAAACTGAATAGATTATTTACTCATTCCTCTGAGCAGTTCAGTGACACTCCTGTTTGTTAGGAAATCTATGAGACAGCGTAGGAGATGATCATGTACTATAATTCAAAGCACTAGTGTAACTAAAATTAATCATGAGCCTGTAATTCGATGCATGCTTATTCAAAGCTTGTCTGTCACAACTAATTTCTCCATTGGTTTCAATAACAAGCTAGATTAGGGCACATGGTTGAAATGGATGAAATATGTGATTGCTTCCAGCTGCTTTTTCTCCAAGAAGACAAATTCCAAGTTGCAGTTACGTGATGACTCTAAAGCTTCCGACTTTCCACTTCCAAGGAATAAGCTAAGTAATTTCTCTCACCATATTGGCCTTGGTTGTATTATGTGCAAAAAATAGCTTTGGCTCTGTAGCACTGAGGTATTATTCATCTGTCTGGCTTTCTTTAGCTCAAGCTGACATACATAGTACTCCCTCATCCCATTTTCCCCACAAAAACCACCCTGTGAACTTGGTAGGGCTGAGAGAGAGCAACTATCCCAAAGCCACCCAGTTGGTTTTCATGGCTGAGACAGTCTTGAATGTGGCTTTCCCTAGTACTTGTACCTTAATCGCTGCACCACGTTGGCTCTTGATGACCATTTGAATGTTAAAAGAGTTTTAAAAAGAATGACTCAGAAACAGACCCCATTGGAGATGAGACTTGTGGAACATTTTTCTCCTGAAAGTTCCATGTTGTTTTCATATAGATTCTATTGTTTATCGTATCAGAGGAAAAGCTCTCCCACCTTCTACCCCAGCATATAAGGATTAGTGAGTTTGGAATCCCCTTGACCCTACCGTACAGCAGATGACATGTCTCATTTCCCTTATCTATCCTTATCTCCACAGCCATCTGTCTGACAAGCCCTGACCTTCCTTAAAACTAGCCCATTTGAATGATTAAGATTTGTAATCCCACAGGACACTTTCATGGAAATAAACTTCATTGAATACTATGGAATTTAATGTCTAAGCAAATCATACTGTATTTGTGCAGGCACTGAGCATGGCACTTTCATTGGATCTATTTTAGGGTCTTTCCCCAATTGTACCTAACTACATTACAAACATCCCTTGGCCACACATTTTTTTTGGTTGTGTCCCCCTGATGTTGCCTTCCTTTGATCCCCAGCCCATGACTGAGGCTTAAACTGTCCTTAGTTATACATGGTGTTAAATCAGCATTTCCTCCTCTCTTTCTGACACCATCCATAGGCAGCTTCAGGAAGTGTAAAATCTTGTAGGAGGGAAATGAAGTAACTACTGTGACTTGGAACAAAGGTTCTAGAGCAGGGGGTTTCAAACTTCTCAAGATCATAGACTCTGATAGTTAAACACACTTGTGGGGAAAGGCCCTTAGAGTCTGCAGTGCCATGATTTCATATATTTTTGCTAGCAGTTGGTTTTGTGAATGCTTTGGGACAGCATGACTACCATGGAAGATTCCAGAAAAACTACAGTATATGCTTGCCCTTTATTGAGCACTGATGTGTTACACAAGCATCAGAAGTACAGCTGAAGTTTGGAGAACTATTGGAACATTTCCCTTTTAACAACCTACTGTAAGCTAAACCAGGAAACAAAGGATGGAAGGCACCTTTGGTCTATAGATCTCTTTACAAGTATATTTTGTTTTAAATTTGTTATGGAAAGGATTTATCATGAAATAATTTTTAAAATATGATTTAATTTAATTCAAGTATATTTAAACTAAGGCCATGTGCTCTCTAGACCCTCATTATTTCTGTTATTCATATTTAAAGATTGATGCACCATTTTCTTCTACCTCAGTCCAGAATCAGGCAACTTTATTAAACTTGATGGGATCAAGGGAAGCGTTGGAGGTCCAAGTGGTGACTTCAGATGCAATACTGTCCACCCATCCTTTGTAAGGCTTACTGATACAGAAACTCAGCCTAAGATATGATGTATGGATTTGGATCTGTCAAGATCTGAATATGTATTTTATTTATACACTGAGCCTAGCAAGAGGAAAGGGAGAGCTGAATTGACTTCTGATTGACAGCAGGTTGACATCCCCTATTCATAAATAGTGAGAAGCTGGGGATGAGGCGGATTAATTAAATTATACTTGTAATTTAGGATACAGGCAAATTCAATTTAAATAATTTCCACATTTTAATACAGATAGGCAGTGCATGCCTCTGACCATGTAATTAATGTTAATTTACATACATTGTATAATTCCAAATATATCCTATGACCATGTTTCCTCAGTCTTGTACACCACAAAATTGAAATTAGTTTTTAAAAATGCTTAATCTAACTGAACCTGATATAACCCTGTTAAATATAATTGGTTAGCTACTGAATGCCAGTTAAGCCTTGTAAAGAACATAACAAAGCCATATTAATTGTATTCTTAGTTGCATGTTAATATCCAAGTCTAATATTAAAACATGAAATGACCTTTGCTTTGGAAAATATTCTGCCTATTAGCATGTTGCCAGCCAAGCAGAAAATTAGTAGCTCCAAACAATTAATCGTAGGCCTTAAAACACATACAAAACCCACCAATTTTTGAATAATAAAATATTTGCAGTAAAATGCTGCCAAATCCCCTGTACCTTAATGTAATAAGCACAGTCCAAAAATTCAAATGGTGTAACGTCAAAATATTCAACAGTCTCTGGCAAAAGTCCAACTATGATTGAAATCTGAGAAAAACAAAATATATGCAATTGCTAAACAAACTGGAAGTTGAGGTAGAATACAGGGCACCACTGGAGCCTGGCCCTTTGGTAAAACATATGCATTGAGTACAGTCAGCCTCAGCTTGATCTCCAGCATTTCAAACATAGCTGAAACAGTGATTGAAAACTTGAATAACTGCTGCCAGTCAGAATACAGAATAGGATACATGGTCCAGTGAACCTGACTTGGTGTAAGACAAGTTGATCTACAAGAGATACAAGATGCACAAAGGCTAAAGCAGGCATTCTTTACTCAAAGTGGCTGGAATTTAAGAACAAGAGGGCAGAAACCCTTCACTCACGCATCCATGCCATTCCAGGCCCCATAGCTTCTTAAGTTAGAGCAAAACAAGTGAACCAACAAATCCAAGGAAACAACTTCTGCCAACCCTGATTTTTTAAAAAAAGAGACAAATGCTCTTATGTTCCCCCACCCACCCACCCACCCTCCCTACAACTAGAAAAATGAAGTATCCTAATAACTGGTGAACAGAGTATTAGGATATTACACTCTATTAGGCTTCAAAATCAAAATCAAAATGCTATCTTGTCAAAATGACAGGTTTTATAAGGGTACAGGAAAAAAGGAATTACAAATAAAATGCATCTATTCATAGCATATTTTAATGACAAATTGCAAGACCTGCTAAATGCAGGTAATATCCAGATTAATTCTGTTTGGGAGAAAGAGAGAGCATGCAAGAAAAGAGTAAAAATATACAATATTTTTCCTGTCCCAAAATAAAATTAATGTTCTCTTATACTATATTAGACAAGTCTGAGTAATACATGCAATGGACGTTGTGTTGTCCCTGTACAATGTCATTTTCTAAGGTATTTTCTAATTTAAGGCTGTGTGGCTAATTAATATATATACCATAAACAAAATGTGTGGGATTAGCAAGAAGTTTTGTGATCCATGTAAAAATAGTAGATTTTCTTAAGTGACATTTTTGTGACATGTTCTTTTTGGTAGATATATTTTGAAATTAAAAAATAGAAGTGAAATAGTCAATTTCACACTGTGTATCCAATTTATAATACCATCAGCATTACAGGAATACCACAGAGTTTGCTTCTGCAGACATCATTTTGGAAAAGGCATAATTATTCATAGAAAAAGGATAATACATATCTAAAGTAAAAATAATAAAATTCGTATTGGTAATCACATGCATGCCCCACCTGCTGATAATCTTCTGATTATCAGCGAGAAAGAAGGAACAAGCTAGCTACAGGTACCAGCATCAATTGGATGCTAGGCCTGTCTGCTATGGCATTTGTTACCTGCTGCTCTCTGGCCATTTAAGGGGTCTCTGGGTTGGAGACCTCTGGATTTTGGCTCTGTAGAGTGTTGCTGACTCTTTCCTTTTCCTTTGAAGCTGCAGGTCATAGAGCAACTTTCTGAACAAACTTTGAAGTTTTCATCCCTCTTTCTTCTGATATTAGGAACAGAGAACAATGGCCCACAAAAACAAGAATTATATGTAGTGGTAAAAGGTATTCCCCCCATTCACATGTGAGCTGCATTCATTACCAAACCTCTGAGATGCCCTCCACCCCCCATACATGTGAACTGCTTAAAGTGCCCTTGTAAGAAAACATTCACAGCAAGCTTAATTGCTCCTAAGAGGCAACAGCGAGAAGAATCAGACAAGGCCCAGTGGCCCGGTAAACCAAATTGTTTATATTCCCTGGCCATATCTCAAAGATAATATAGCTGCCATGCTGACCTAGGAGGAAGGGATAAATAATACTAAGGTCATCCAGATGGGTTTATCTAAAATATCCCAACACCGTGCTGTAATTTACACTGTGTCTGCCTTTTGCTTTGTCTTGCCTTTGAAATGTAGTAGGCCAAACTATATAAACTATTGCTTATATATCTGCTACCTGCTTTTGCTCAGGGCTGCCCAGCAAGCTGGCAATGCTTTGCTGGGAGCCCACTGTACACTGTATTGTTTGCATGCCTAATAAAATTATGTTGCATTTTCAAAGTGATTTGGTAAGCCAGGTTTTGGCCACAACATAAGTGGTCTATGTATAGAGGTCTATGTGGAACTCAGATGTTTCATGGAAATAAATATGACATTAGCAGCTAGTGTTTTCTTTGGCTAGATGATGATGATTTTAATTAAAATAATGTTAAAACATTGTTAAAATCAAGTGTGGCAGCAAACCTGATGGGTGCTAAGGAACATGATGGACTCTCAGGGAGGAATTGAGGAGACTGGATTTCAAATCAGACAAATCTGGACTTCTCTTCACAGCGTCTATGTCTTATAACTAACAAAAAATGTCAATAGCAACAAAGATTCTGTAAGAAAACTACTGAACTAGAATCAACTAATTTTGTTTCTTTTAAGTTTAAGTGTTTAGTCCAGTGTTCTTCAACCTTGGGAATTTGAAGATGTGTGGATCTTCAAGTTTCCAAGGTTGAGAAACACTGGTTTAGTCACACATAATCCTACTTTTTTTGTAATAGTTTAAATACAATTTGCTTTCCTTCCTCTAGCTGAAGAGGAGGAGCCAAAATTGTATTTTTTCTTTACACTGCTCTCCTTTAAGATAAGGTTGTCCTGCATCAGCCTTTGTTAAATGACCAGGAACTGAATAAGAACAATACATTAAGGCCAAACCAGACATAACATTATCTGAATACATTTCCTGTAATTACCTGCATAGCCTCTTTCAGGATACAAATCTTACTAAGATTCGTTATAGTTCATGTAGATGTTTGATTCAGATGAAACTTTCTCTCTCCTGGGAATCATCCCAGGGAGCAGTTGGTGGCAATGATCTCATGCTCCTGAGGGACAGTCCAGCAGGAAAAAAATTACAAGGGATCTCTCCTCTCCTCTTCTCACTTGTTGCATTACAGTAAAATTGATGTGTTGATTGCATTGACATAACTGACATTCCACCTACTTAACTTTGTTGCATATTCCACATTAATTTCTACAGGACTTATATAGGGGAGCTTCACTCTGGATTGAAATTCAAGGCTGTGTTTTCCACAACTGACTCAAAGCAGTAAGAATCTGCTTTTTAAAGTGATCAATTCTATTTAGTATTAAAGAAAGTTTTAAAATGGTAGAAGTACAAAGAAACATAGTGATAACATTTTACTTTCTGTGAGAGAAAGCATCTCAAAGCTCTTGTATAGAGAACACAAAATTGGCAGGGATGACACAGATCCATATAATGTACTTGCTGGAAGTCCACCTCATAAATACTGGATTTGGAACCATAACTTTAGCTTTATACGATTTATTTATGCAGTAAGACAGGTGGAATGTCTGCACCATATTCAGCCTATGGGAATCAAGAGCATCCAATTCCCTTATAAAGACAGTTGCTAAGAGTAGTCAATGGAGTGGGACGATTGTCCAATTATTTAAATTCAGATTTAAAAGATAGGCTCAGAGATTTCATTTGCTTTGCCTACAACTACCAACAGCAGAACAATAGCTCACAACATGATTCTGAAGCACAGTATTAAAGAGCTAATCTTAGCAATAATACTTTTTGTGCTCACAATTCTTCTGATTATCATGTATGCTCTGGGACTCATATGGGCATATTTTATTCTGGCTTTCGCTCTAGAACCTATCATTCCACAATGCTCTTTTAAGGAAAATGCTTCCATTTGGGTAGGGAGGGCTTGTGGATTATTTTGCCAATTAGATTGAATAATATAGATTTAATATTCTAATAGTTTAAACATGCACGACCCCATTCTTGACGGAATCTACCTACACAAACAGGCACACATAAAACGCATGTTTAAGAAAGATGGCAATGCTCATGTGGCTTGGTACCAACAGACCTCCTTCTTCTTAAAATCTCCAAAAGTTAGGGAAGAGAATTTTACAATTAAGTGTTAACCCTTTGGCAAGATAATACACTTATTCTGAATGAAGACAGAGGACAGCATTTGCAATCTGATAGAGCAAAGAGGAGGACAGACAGCAACTAGAGAGTTATATTACAGAATTTCAAATTCAAAGATGAATTTAGCAACCATGTGAGAAAGCCAAATCTTCTATCTCTAAAAGTATAACAGGGGCTATTTTTTTTAGGTTAAACAGGTTTTAAAGAAGGAAGAGGCCAGGTTACCAATAATAACTAATGTAGAGAGCCAGGAAGGGGAAGGTGTTTTCTGGTGTCAAATGTATGATTATCTGGTTGTTGGTATATGTTATGGGTCTGTGCTTGGCGCAATGAATTCCTTGCTCTTAGGGAAGAAGTCTGTTCCCTTGAAACCAAGGTGGCTATGCTGAGATGCTTAGCGTTATAGACTCCTGATTCTGAGGTGGAGAGGAGACCCTAATAGACTCTCAGGCTGCAGTTTGAGGTGGTGAGTCATATATGAAAGATGACTCCTGACAGCTGGATGATCTGGCTTTAGATTCTTCAGACAAATAGCCTTGTATCACTGATGCAATTTACATGGCAAGAACTTTAAAATTTTTGAGCTGTTTGTTCTCTAAGAGACCACATTATCTCTGCCTTTGTTTCTGTTGGAAGATTTAGAACAGGCAGGTTACAGCTCACAAATCTGTGACCGCCTTGCTTTGTGTTTCCCTCAGGTCTTGCTCTAAGGCTTGAAACAGGAATCTTCCAGAGACAGAGAGACTCTCTGAATGTGATAGCTTCATCTCCTTCCAGGATGACTGCTCCTTGGATTTCAGTCTGCTACTGGCAGCCTAAATTTGACTTCCAAGATTGTCCAATTACATTCCTAGGGTTATTAGTGCCAATATGAATCATAATTGCTATATTCTCTCCAGCACTTTTCTAGATGGTATATGACAGCTACAAACATTACATGAGGTGGACAAGTCCCACTCTAATCTACGCATCCATCACAACTCCATCTCTCTGTGTTTCTAAAGACTGAAACACCTAAAACCAAAGGCTGTCCATCCCCCAGAGGGGTATCCTTAGTGCAAAAAGATATGTGTGCGTTAACCTCCTACTCAAAATAATATCCTTCTGTCCCAAGACCCTCATTCTCCCAGCATTACAGACTTCTTCAGAGAAGTAGGTCTTCACATCATATGTGCAAAGTACAATAATTTGAACCTGGTCATTTGTACCTTGAGTGAGAACTCTGGGTTGATTTGGTCCATGACCCATTTATTTGTTTTCTTGGCTATCCATTGTATTCTCAGCAGTTTTCTCCAATACCAAAGTTCAAAAGTGTCAATACTCTATCTTGCTTCTTCAAAATCCAACTTTCACTGCCATAGAATGTCACAGGGAACACAATGGCCTGCATGATTCTGATCTTTCTGGGGAATGGAAATACACTTTGAAGTCAGGATCTCAGATAAAGACTTATATAGTATAGAAAGCAGGAGTGTTGCTGCGTCTTAAACCATTTAGTGAAAAAGAAACTTGACTTATCAAGTTCATGGCTTTCATTTGTCCATACATTAATACATTAATAAGAGTACGGGAAATAAGCAAGGTAAACTTTAGCTCTTTGTACATAAAGACATATACAACTTAATAGGGATAATGAGACCTAGTGGAATGACTCTGTCTCTAGAATATAACAATTAAAGGATATAACTCGGTCAAAAGGAATAGAAGTGACAAGGAGGACTTACAACGTACACTAACAGTAATCATCCCTACTCAGAAATGCTAATGAACGAACTTGGCAATAATATGGAGAACATCTGGGTTAAAATATGTAATGAAACAAATAAAAGCTACCTTGTTGGTGGTGTCTATTATCACCAGCCAAGGAAAAGATGTGGATGATGCTTTCCAAAAAAAAATTGTAGATATTTCAAAGAAGCATTCAACAGTAGCAATGGCAAATTTTAATTATCTTAACATCTGTTGGGAGACAAACTCTATCAAGCACGGTCTTCCATGAAATTTCTTATCTTGCTGTCAACTTTCTCTTTCAGAGACTAGGGGAATATGCAAGAGGATGAAGTACCCTTGACATGATATTAATCAATGGGGAAGTCTTAGTTGAGAAACTGAAAGCAGCAGGAAATTGGAAGAAGTGACTATGTAAGGATTTTAAGGAAAACTAAATCTGAAAAATTTAATAAACTCAGATCAATTATATGTATGGTCCTATTGCAAAAAAGCTAATGGATATAGGAACTCAAGATGAGTGTAAATTTCTAAAGAAGAAGATACAAAAAACAAAACTGCAAATAACTTCAGAGAAGAAAAAAAATGGAAGACAGTAGAAGAAGCCAATATATGTCAGCCTTACAAGGTAGACCAGACAGGAAACATGACCAGTTTAGCTAATTCTACTTTATTGTAAGGTTACATCACCAGAATCTTGCAAGTCTGAAAGCACTTCTCTCCCCCTGTCCCCTTTACAGCCCCAAAACTAGAGAGGCTCTCTTCTGAGCCTCTCGCCCCATTCACATTCCTGCTACGGGCTAAGCTGCCTTTTATCTGACTCTTCCCTTGGTTGCGTCTTGTTGCTCTGACTTCAAGGTCATTCCCACATACCATTACAATATGGCTATATAAAAAGCTTACTGAAGATTGAAAAGCACACACACACACAGAGGAAACGGAAAGAGAATCATGTCACAAAGGAGGAGCATGGACAGTTATTCCTTAACTGTAAGGATGGTGTCAGCTCCATCACTGAAAACTCAGAAAGAGCTAAAGTTATTGAAGGATGTTACAAAAATCACCTTTAATTAGGTTCAACATAAAAAAATCAGCATATCAGCTGCTTTATGAAGAGCGCAAAACTTAAGAGGTAACAAAGAAAAGGCAGAGCTATTCAAATCCTATTTTGGTTCAGCCTTCTCCAGCCAAAAGTATGTGTTGTACCAGGAACTTGTAAAGAGCTGGTTTAAGGGGCAGCAACAAGGCCTGAGACACATGGTTAAGGAATACCTCTTTACTATGAATCATCTTAAATCTCTAGGACCAGAAAAAATCAGCTGAAAGTCTGGCTGAACTTTTCTGTATTGCATTTGAGAACTCTTGGAGGACTGACAAAGTACCACATGGTTGGAGAAGAATAAATGTCCCTATCTTCAAGAAGCAGCAAAATGGAAGATCCAGCAAACTGTAAGACATCCATCTGTAAGTATCTTGAATGCATTGCAGTGATTAACAAAAGTCAGCATGCACAGAATAATCTTAACCAGATTAACAGTATGTCATGTCTTGACTGGGTACCTTCCTTAATAGTTTGTGTGAATACTGTAGACATAATATATGTTGATTGTTACAGAGCATTTGACAAGTATTCTATGGCATACTTGTTAGCACATTAGTTAAGCGTGGGATGGGCAACATGACAATTAAGCAGATACATAATTGGTTTGAAAATAGTCCTCAATGACTACTTATCAATGGTTTCCCATCAAACTGGAGAGGATCAGCTTTGGGAGCTCTATTCTTCAATATTTTAATTAATGTCTTAAATGAAAAGGTGAGAGGAATGCTCATCAGATTTGTAGATGCCATACAATTGTATAGCTTAGCTAATATCTTAGAAGATAGAAAGAAAAATAATTTCGTTATAGAATATCGTTATAGAAATGAACTGAAAGGAACAGAAATAAATTCAACAGAGACAAGTGCATAATTATTCACTTAAGAAACAAAAATCAAAGATGCAGCAGGGTAACAGTACTTCTGGAAAAAAAAAAAAAAACCTTGGATATGAACCAAAATTACATGGCTGCAAAAAAGGTAAATAAAATTTTAGGCTGCATCAACAGATACATGATTCCCAAATCACAGCAAGCAATCTTCCTACTTTATTTCACTTTTGTCAGACTCTACTTTGACTGTTGAATCCAGTTATTTTTCTTTTCTTACTATATAAATATATTAATTAAACTTCAAAAATTTTACAATTAATCTTAGTATTTATTATACATAAATAGCAATGCAACTATATTACTATATTAGTGACTATATAGTTTAAAGAAGAAACCTATCCTGTTATATAAAAGAAGCTATATAGTGAAGAGAAAAAAAAAAGCAAAACCTTATGCTTAACTGACTAGAAAAAAGAGAAAAAGGGAAAAAGAAAACTTTGGGAAACAGAAAAAAGGGGGAAAAAACTAATAAACAACAAAATGAAATAAAGCTGAAAAAAATCACAACACTGTAATGTGTGTGTGTAATTAAATATCCATCTCAGCACATGTATACACACACATGCATATATAACAACTTTTTCAATTTTTTCAATTTTTTTGATTCAATTTTTACATAAGACTAAATCATACAGAACCAAATTGATTTGTCTTGTCTCTTCTTTGATACAAAACTGATTCAAAAGCTGAGAGCAGACAAATCTTGTTAAGCCAACACTGAGAGTCTGGGACACAAGCATCCTTCCATCATTACCTTTTTTTGCAACAGTCCAAGCTCAATATATCTAAAGTTCTCCATAGAGTGAAAGGTTTCAGATTATGGGATATAATTGAATAAAATCTTAACATCCTTAACCCTAACTTTCTTCAAAGAACATGGTTCACCATAGCAATGATGTCTAACAACAAAAAATTAAAGGTAGACACACTCAAATTATTTCCAAAGTTCCTTCAAGTTTATTACATCTCCAACATAAAAAAAAAGGTGAAAGCCAACCTTTTAAATATCT
This sequence comes from Candoia aspera, assembly GCF_035149785.1. NCBI lineage: Eukaryota > Metazoa > Chordata > Lepidosauria > Squamata > Candoiidae > Candoia > Candoia aspera. The sequence goes on along the minus strand of NC_086159.1, from coordinate 59,115,187 downwards.
TTTTTTCTGAAGGGTCAGATAAACCCTAAAGGACAAATGTTTGTTTTGTCCTTTTTGGCTGAACTGCATCCAGTTCTAGACACCACACTTTGAAGGATTCAGAGACACTGGAAGTGATTCAGAGAAGGACAATGAAGATAATCAGGAAACTAGAAACAAAGTCCTGTGAAGAGAGATACTGTAGGTAAGCCCCATAAAAATGGCTGAAAAAGTGTATCATAGCACAATTCAAGCACCAGAAAGGATGCATAGACAAGGTCAAGACCTGTTCCCTTTGATTTCAGAGTGCAGGACATTGAATAATTCATCTAAATTATAGGCAGATTTTGAGAGAATATTTAAAAAAGAGTAAGAACAATTTGGCAGTGGAACCAGTTAACCAAAAAGGTGATGTGTTCAGGGGAATATAATGAAGGCTAGACAGGCAGCTGTTTGGTATGGTTTAATTTGGATTCTTTTACTGAGCAGGGGGTTAGATCTGATGGCATCAATGGACCTATGCAACTCTATGATTTTACGTACCAGAAGCTTCTTCTGGCTTTTGTAGTTGCTGGAGGAGCCTAAAAAGATGCCCTGGGTGTCTTGTTGAGGCAAATCAAAGTTGCCTCATGTAAGCCTAGCTAGCACTGTCATTCTGTTACAATTAATGTATAATATGCACATGTTAGGAAATCACATATAGAAATGAGGATTAGATTATATTTAACATCTGGTCCAACCAAAATTAAGGCCATGATCCTATTTATTTAAAGCTAGGCCCAAGCAAAACTGAACAATATAGGAATGCCAGCCAAAATTAAGGCTATGACCTTAATTATGCCTAGTTTTGAGTCAGTCAGAAGTAAGACTTGTTAGGTTCAAAGATGTTTTATTGATGGTATCTTCTCATGATTTCTAAGCATGTTAGGGAAGCCTGATGTAATGGATATCATGATACTGCTTGGCCAATCAGAGTGCTCATATCAGCTAAAGTAAATCTAGGGAGGATTCACACTACTTCCTTATACTGTATTGTCTTTTAGAGTTATCCAACCCCTTTTGCATCTAAAAATAGTAACAAAGACAACAGGTTTTTGATTGCCTCAGCAATGGCTGGGTAACACTAAAGCAGTGTTTTCTGAACCTGGCAACTTTAAGATGTGTAGACTTCAACCCCCAGAATTCCCCAGCCAGCATCTTAAAGTTGCCAAGTTTGAAAAACACTGCACTAGAGGATACTATGCCAGTGATGAGAATCCTGCAAAGCTGAAAGCATGGACTGAGGTCAAAAGTGAAGGACCGCATTCTACTACCAAACCAAGCAAGCAGACCTTCCCTGCCTTATTCTGTTGAAACCAATTTGATTGATCTCAGAGCTACAGCATGGTGATGTAGTGCATCCAAAATAAAAAGCTCTGAAAATACGAATCATCCCTCTTACTATTGCTTTTGCACAATGAACATTTTCATCTTCCTTTATAACATCCCTTTAAGTATTCTAAAATGAGGAGTCTGGTAGCAACTTTTAAAAGGCATAAGCTTTGTGAGCAGCAATTTGCTTCAACAGATGCAACTGATGAATGCATATCTGTATGTGAAATATTAATACGAATTCGTGTACGTATGTGTATGCATGTGTGTATGTATCTGTGTATGGAATATTAACAAAAATTCATTTTGCAGCAGAAAGGGGTATTTGTATAAATCACCTTGTTCTTTTTACAACTTGGAATATAGCCACATATGGCTTTATTCCCTAGAAATCCAAAATAATGTCCAAATAAGTTGGTCCTTCCCACCTTCCTGGGATCAGTTACATGTTGCTTTAATTACTATGTATGATTTTAATCTTTCAAGATTACATTTCAGAAAGTTTTCCAAGTCTGGACAGCAGATGAAATCCAAGAATAACTGGTGCTTTTTAAATAAATACATTGTACTGCTGTACTTTTAAAGTGATTGGGTCTATTAAGAAAAATATACTTAAATTTGAGGTAATATGCTGTGGCAAAAACTTATGCATGTTGATGACTAAGAACTGTTTCATTAAAGAGGACAAACTGATTTATGAAGTGTGTCCAGAAATGCCAGCAGAAAGGATGAAATTGGCAAGTGGTCCTAGTTAAACAATCCTCTATTTAAAAAAGAATGAACATAACGCTATGATCTGAAGCAAGTACTACTACATGGCTTTGGAGCTACAACTGCTATTATACAGAGCTTTATCCTATGAGATTAGATTTTTTTATTTTAGAATGGTTTGGGCATAAATTTTAAACAGACACAGATATTATGAGACTTTTACAGAGAGAGCCATTCTCTAACAGTGAGATACTGGTCCAAGAATAATGGGTACCCAAAAAAAGCACTCCTAGCCACAACAGAATGGTACTAAGGGAGGTAAACAGCTCTATTTAGATAAATTCCTAACGGGCAAAGTCCTTGGGATTATCATGAATATATTTCCTATCAGCAACAGATAATCTGTGCTCAAACCACAATCTGTGAAACCCAAAAATGAAATAAAAAGTATTACAACCATACTCCCTAGTCTTATATCACATGAGATCTGAGAGCCAATGTAGGATAGAAAGGATGCAAAAAGGATAGGAAAATATTTATTTTCTATCCCACCTTTATTATTTTTATAAATAACTCAAGGCGGCGAACATACCTAATACTCCTTCCTCCTCTTTTCCCCACAACAACAACCCTGTGAGGTGAGTTGGGCTGAGGGAGAGCGACTGGCCCAAGGTCACCCAGCCGGCTTTCATGCCTAAGGTGGGACTAGAACTCACAGTCTCCTGGTTTCTAGCCCAGCATCTTAACCACTAGGCAGAGTTTTCTCATAACTGAGACTCTAACAAGCCTTTTTGAGAAATTCTACCACTGAATGGGCACAACAATTGAGATTTAAAAGCAGATCTGGGATCTATAAAGGAAGATTTGGCCAGAAAACTCTCAGTGAACAACAACAACAAAAAAGTAATAGACAGAGGAAGAGAATAGAATGGGTCTATTAAAACTACAGATACTGCTGTCCAAAGTGAATGCTTTGAATGTTAAAAATGGTCATTGTCAACAAAACAACCAGAGTGCTCTTTTTATAGACCATTCTAACTTAAACCAGAATTGCTAGAGCAATAAAGAAGTGCCAAAATTCCTGAGCCAATTATTCCAGTGCAAACCCTCTCAACTAGTTATCCAACCACTGTTTTAGTTGCCAAACAAAAGTACCTACCAAAGGCTTGTTATTACCTTTCATCAGAACTGAATACCAGCTAGCATTTTCTGTGTTTTTAAAGCCATTATTCAAAGGTATAAATTGCCCTTATGTTTCAACTATATCAGGATCTTGTAACTCTGACACTCAGCTTTAGTTGATGTTAAAGCACATAAAATCAGCCCTTTTAAAAAACCAGGTAGTAATAATGTTCTACTCATTTAAGCCCAGGCTCTGGTAAGCTTCTAAATGGACTACTGTGTGTGTGCATGTGAGCATGCCTTTGAGTCAGTCTTGACTTCTGGTGACTGTCTGGACAAGTCCCTGCAGTCTTCTTGGCAAGATTTCAGAAGTGGTTTCCCATTGCCTCCTTCCTAGGACTGAGGGCGACTGGCCTAATGTCACCCAGCTGGCTTTGCACCTAAGGTGGAACTAGAACTCATGATCTCCCTGTTTCTAGCCTGGTCCCATAACCACTATACCAAACTGGCTCTCTAGGTGGACGAGCCTTACCATTAAACAGAGTAAGATGCAAATAACACGACAAACAGAATCTTGCAAATCTGATTGTTTTTTCCCTCCCTTCTTATACCTCATTGAGTCAGGGAGGGGCCAACCTGCCTCCTTTCCCAGGGATCAAGGAATGCTTTCACACATTTTTTAATGCCTTCTGAATATTTTCTTCAAGGTCATTGCCATGGCTCCCTATACCAACTAAGAGATGCAGGTACAGATGCTTTCTCCTGAACCATAGCCCAGTGGCAGCAGGGAGTATGCAGCAAATGATGTTATGCTGCAGTCAGTGACATAACCAGCAGCTTTATATATTAAAATACTACTTTCCCCCATAAAGCTAGTCTAGGTTATTGGAAGAAGGTCCCTCTTCTCAGCTGACCTTGAGGGTCAGTACAGGAAGACTTTCTACTTGGAGCAGCAATGCCTTTGTGACCCCAGACACATAGAAACAACACAGCATGCACCCTTCCAGCCCTTGTGCTATCGAGTCATTCATACTAGTCTCATTCTACCATTACTAGATAAATATCCAGGGCACATGGGACAATTTTAAATCTCTCTATTGCTTCCTGATATTAAACCTGCAGAACTGCCAGGTTCTGGGCAGCAACACTCAAAATCCATCAGATGATGGTTTCTGGTTTCAGCATCATGAACTAGATTCAGTGATCATCTGGCTTGCAATACTGGGAGCATTCTGCAACCTAATAAATAATAGTCTTTCACATACGATATACATACTGTAGAATTTTTAATGCTATACTGTACCTTTCTAATGTTGCCATGCCTCTTTTTAGATACTTTTTATCTTTTATACCTTTTATGTCTTATATACACTTCTAGTTTCTTAGTTTAGATGCCTTATATGGCTTTTTATACAACTTTTTAATGCTTTGTACCTATTATATTTTTATGTTTCTTCCTAATGACTATACCCTATTGCCTCATGCTGCTCTATGACTGTAATAAATATTGGTTTGGTTGAAGGTGCAGTCCTATTTCCAGTGTAAGCAACTGCCTATTTGTCTTTTGTAGAGGGTGGAAATGGGACAGCGCCCCTGGCAGAATAGTTTAGGCCAGGCCTACTGTACCCAGGTGTTCCAATCTGTTTGGGTAGATGGAATGGTAGCAGACAAGGGAAGATTAGAGACCATGCCATGACCTCCAGTTGCAGTAGGAAAGTAGTATTTTAATATATAAAGCTGCCAGTGATGTCACTGATTGCAACAAAATATCATTAGCTGCACACTCCCTGCTGCCACTGGCCTGTGGTTCAGGAGAAAGCATCTGTACCTGCATCTCTTAGTCGGTATAGGGAGCCATGGCAATGACCTTGAAGAAAACATTCAGAAGCCATTAAAAAAACAAAAAGTGTGAAAGCATTCCTTGATCCCTGGGAAAGGAGATAGTATTTGGAAGAGACTCAGGAAGAGGCTGGCCCCTCCCTGACTCAATGAGGCATAAGAAGGGAGGAAAAGCACAATCATATTTGAAAGATTCTGTTAATACTGTATTTTTTTTTTCAATCTGTTCAATCGCGTCTGATTCTCAGAGACTGCCTGGACAAGTCCCTGCAGTTTTCTTGGCAAGGTTTTCTGGAAGTGATTTGCCATTGCCTCCTTCCTAGGGCTGAGAGAAAGTGACTGGCCCAAGGTCACCCAACTGGCTTTGTGCCTAAGGTGGGACTGGAACTCAAAGCCTCCCAGTTTCTAGCCTGATGCCTTAACCACTAGACCAGACTGGCTCTTTAATACTGTATAACCTATCTCAATAATATTGTCCAGTGCTTTGTTTAAAAGTGCACCTACATAAAAAGAGGGGCGGGGATCAACGTAAGGTTGTAGGGAACACTTAGGGAATTAAAGATGATGTCTGAAAATATACTGAGCAGTTTGCTCTCTGAGAAGCAATGATTTTTGACTATGCCCATCATAGCAATTCTCGAAAATAGGCAAGCTTCCTACAACGAAACCATTTTGTGAAATTGCCTACATCATGGTCTCAAAATTCCAGAAGTACCTATTGCCTATAAAATGTGGCTATCTCCAGTTGAAATATCCTTGTAGTGAAGCCCAGCTGTACTAATCAAGATAATCTGACATCAATTGAAAACTTATTTCCCAAAGTCACATAACATAAACTTTTTAAACCAAGTTTCTGAGTTTGCAATTTTATTAACATTATCAAGGTCATGAGGTTTTTTTCATTCTCTGGATTATAATCCCTGACTGTTATATGTTTAAAACTAAAGAAAAATTAAGGGAAAGGGTACCACCTAAGTATCCTAATAAACAAAAAAGAAATAAGTAAATGCAGTTAAGGCATTTTCAGCAGCTTAGAGGAACTTAGTACCAATCAAGTGGTGGTCAGCAGTAATCTATCCAGAAGGATCACATTATTTTCTTCCTACGCTGTTTTGCTTCCTTTTTGTTAGTTGGAGGCACTGATCCACCTTTAATCTTTCCACTTACTTGGGAATTGGTGTGACTGAGCTCACTGTATCTTACTTTGGTATATACATGAGAATCTCTCTGTAAATTCTAATATTTTGCCTTTTGCCACTGACAAATCCAACGAAACAGGACATGGATTTATTTTTTGAGCACCAAACGCTCTCTTGCACCAAATATTTCTTGTTACTTCATTTTCATTCAGGGAAGAGCTCTACTTGTCATTCAACTCATAAAGACCAATGAGCTCTGCTTGGGCAACTTACTGAAAAAGAACTGTTGGCTCATTTTTTCTGATGAGGCTCCTGGGCCTTTGACCCTTGTGTAAGATGCAAGATTAAAGTTAAAGTTTCTCCAGTTACAGCATCTTCATGCTGAGAAGATGATTTAGCTTTTGCATTTTTGTTTGCAAAACAGAATGATCAGCTACTTCTCTGTTATGCCTTCACCAGCATCATATTTCTTTCTTTGGCAGCAACAGGCTGATTTTCTGAACTTGTGGGTCATTTGAAAATACTTTGCTATTGGTATTATTTATCTCATTCTACTCTTTTCCCTTGATTAATTTTCCAGCAAAGATAATTAAATGGCCTTTCTTTAAAATTATGAGTACGGTTAATAAAAGTTCTAAGTCTGCAAATCATAGGAAGACAAACTAAGATAAACTATAATGGCTGGAGCCCCACATTACACTAAGGCATGCTTTGTTTTAACTATGGTTTATAGCTGTCATAAGCCATGGGCTACAACTACATTAGAGCCTAGCACTGCATGTGAGTCTAAACATTCTGTTTGTACTAATGGAGGTAAGTGTTGAGAGTAAAGAAGATGGCCTTTATGGAGACAAGCCATATCTGTTCCCAGAGCAATGATGCAAGAAGTGTGACTCAAGCCTAAAGCAATCTGAGAGGAGGAGGAAATGGCTGAGACAGGAGTGTAAGGCATAGAGAGTAAAGCATAATGAGATTGCAAGACTGGTATCAGTCCCACTATGTATAACAGACCAAGAAAGTAACTTCAAATGAAAGTTAAAACTATGATATTAGCTATAGTAACAGAATCGTACAAGTCTGTTTGTGCTCTGGGACCAGGTTTGTCTTATCTCTGCCAAGCTCATCTTCTTTACTCTCTACAGCAGTGCTTCTCAACCTTGGCAACTTTAAGATATGTGGACTTCAAATCCCAGAATTCCCTAGCCAACATGCTGGCTGGGGAATTCTGGGAGTTGAAGTTGCCAAGGTTGAGAAACACTGCTCTACAGTGAGAGAGATGTTGGATCACTGTCCATCTTAGGAATATTTACTCCTCACCTTCTTTATAATAAATAAATAATGTCAGGCTTCTTCTGACAAGCTGGACTGGAAAGAGATAAACAGGCAGTCAGGGATACAAGAACATCTGATAAATATAGTTATTGCAAAAAAACTATTATGTAAAAGATTTTCAACAACTGCTTTATACCAAATGCAACTTATATTTAAACTAACATTGAGGTTAAATTCTTACATCTCTTTCTCATATCTGTGCCATTCTCTTTTGGGTGAAGGAATAATTTCCACCCATCTCTAATTTTGGTAACGGACTGATCTAGTATTGGGCTGTTTGCTTGTGGCCATCTGGAAACCAATTCTCAGAAAAAGACAAAGACAAAAAGACACAATACGAAAGTGGTCTCTAATCCAAATGCTAACCTGGTCTACAGTTCATGGTGTGTTTGTTTTTAAGTCAGCCAACGTCACCTAGGTGCTGTCACCTACTGTGATATTAATAAACATTATTTGGTATTAATAATATAACTCAGATTTTTTTTCCAGGCTTAGGGAAATTATGGATGATTCCAGCATAGGGTCATCCTGGATATAAAGACTTTGCTCATCTTATTTTGGAATGTGGATGTGAAAGGAGCAGATACATCTTCTTTCTACTATTTTTTTCTAATGAATAAGGCAAATCCCAGCAACTGGGAGATAGCACTGAATCAGCTAAGGACAATCAGGGTTTATGTGTTTTTATATTATTTTAGTGTTGCTCTGACACAGTTATTTCAATGGGAAAGAAGGGAAAGCTATTGATTTAATTAAATGTTAAGGCATAAACAAATTGGCAGGATTGGCTAGGCAGCAGACCTTGGATTTTGAATTTCACTGGTGGAGTGAAACTGGTATCATAAGTGTCTAGAAGATTCAGAATCTCTATTTTCTGTTTCTGAGCTTGGCAAAGAACTGGCATAGCTTTTCTCCATGAAATGCAGAATGAATTCTATGACCTTTTGCCACCTCTATTTACAGAGCATCAATGAGAGAGAGAGAGACACTGTAAAATGAACACCCAGGTCTAGCAAAGCTCCTGTTATCCCACAACCCTAAACACTAAGCAGCTAAGGAATAAACCCCACTGAAACCACTACTGAAAAGACAGAGGTGATTTCAGATTATCTATCTATATCTGCCCAATAAACAAACAGGCTACAGGGAAAAGACCCTGGGTCCTGCTCCACGAGGAGATGGGTAAAGGCTTTTGGACAAAACGTTCTGCTGGAAATTAATCGATTTTTTAAATGGCAGTCCAACAGGTACCCTGGTTGTCACTGGCTTCTTGCTTGACCCACCTTCCCTATGACAGGAGAAACTGAGGCCGGCCCTTAACAAAACAGCTGAGGTAAGGCCCTTAACAAAACGGCTGATTGGGGTAAGGAGACCGTGAGCGCCGGTCAGGCGTTAATCCTAAAACGGCGCGCAAAATGTGCGCGGAAGCCCCTCACCAGCCCGCTCACTCGTTGCCCGACCTCGCCAAGGCTGGCGGCTCTACAACCGGCGCTCCTGCTTTACGTAGTTCCCGGATCCAGCCCGTATGACAGAATCCACTGGCTTATCTTCCAGCTCCAGGATCTTTTCGTTGGCGGAGCTTATCTTCCCACCTTCGCCCCTGGAACTGCGTGGCCAGGAGGGAGAACCGAGAGGAGGCGCGGGACGCGCGCCCGGCGCGACCTTTCCGGCGCTGGCGAGCAGGCCAGAGGGCGGCTGGTGCGGCGGCAGCGGCCAGAGACGCGTTATTAGCATTCCGTTCCACGTGTTGCTTGTTGTGGGCGCTACAGATTTCCCACCTGTGAATCGCGCCGAGACTCTCAGCTGGGCGGAGCTGCGCTTCCCTCCCGGGCGCTGAGGGAAGGAGCGACGGGCCGGCCCGAGCGCTGATAGGACCTGATCAAAGCTGTCCCCAAGCTCGACCCCTCTCGCAAACTCCGCCCTCCTCTTTCGGCTGCGCCGCTGGCTGGCTCGTAGGAAATAGTCGGGCGTGGAAGCTCGACGTGTCCGGAAAGGTGTTCGCTGGTTTGGCTGCAGGCGCCTCAGTTTCGCGGCGGTGCCATTCTTTTCCTCCTTGCAAGCGGTGCGCTGCGCTCGGGCACCATGCTCGACCCGTCCTCCAGCGAGGAAGAGTCCGACGAGGTGCTCGACGAAGAGAGACGGGACCTGCTGGGGATGGCCGGCGGGTGCGGCCCCTCGAATAGCTCTCCGCGAGCCCTCCCGGCCGCTACCCGGGACGCCGGGCGCCAGGGGGGCGGCGGCGGCGCGGCGATGAGACCGGTGAGCCCCAGCCCTTCGCTGCGGAGCGAAGGCAAAGAAGAGCAGGAGCGGCTGCAGAAAGAGGAGCGGGAGAAGCGGCTCCGGCTACAGCTTTACGTCTTCATCGTGAGGTGCATCGCGTACCCGTTTAACGCCAAGCAGCCGACAGACATGGCCCGGCGGCAGCAGAAGGTGAGTCGCGGCGGACGGGCGCGCGTTTCCTGCAGCCTTCCCTTGACCTCTTCTCCGCGGTTTGTTTTGCGGAAGGGATCTGTCCGGTTGGCTGCAAGATCCCTACAAGATTCCCTACGAGCATTTGCGCTCTGGGGGCTGGAAAGGAAACGCAACCGGTAGCCTGAACGGGGAAGGCTGGTTTGTATCCACTGTTGCGACGGATTCCCGGCCGGAGCTGGGGGAGGAGGAGGGCCGGTGCAGCTTGTGGGCCGAGTCAGGAAGAATTTTATTTTCAGGAACTTCTGTGGTGGCTGGATCCGGTGGTTTTAGCCCCGCGCGGGATCTCCTCCATTCGTTCTGTTCCCAGATCCGTTTCCGTGCTCCAACAATAGGCATTGTGTACGGGGGTCACAGGCGCCAGAGGGAATGGAGGAAAGTAAACTCCCCGGGGAAAAAGGGCGGGCTCTCGGCTGGAGGATTGCACCGGTTCTATTTTTTTTCCCGCAACAGGTTGAGTTGCTTTTTATTAGTTCACTGAGCCAGATCTCGCTGCATTTGCAAGAACCTAGGCTAGTTCTCTTACGGGCGGTTGCAGCCACTCGGTTGTTTCGGGGATAAACGAGCCCTTTTCAGGATAATCCTGTACATGCATATTTGCCAGTAAGTCCCATGAGCTCAGTTGACAGGACCCGTATGGAGTGCGGAGGCTTTTCTAGGGAAATAACACCCGGTCCCGTTTGATGTGGCTAAGCTCGGGTTTAGGCATGTGGCGGCTCAAAAGTATGCCGGCTGAATGCAGTTGTGGTGAAGATTGCAACTGTAGAGACTGTAATTAACAGGATTGAGAGGCAGTTGGTTCAGCCTTCTTGGAATAGAGTTTTCCTTAAAGTAAGTGGTGCCAAAAATCACAAGCTAAGAGTTGTAGCTTTCATGCTTTCATTTGGGATAGCAACATCTCAGAGTTACAACAGCTGGAATAACTCAGCCCTTTGCTGCATGGAATTCCAATTCCTCAGAATTCCTTTCTCCTGCTTGCTCCCCCCCACTCCTCCGCATTTACTTGAAGTAATTCCTTGTAGCGAAGGTGGTAGTTATCTTCTTAAAGAAGGCAGGTCTGTTGGGCATTATAATGGAGCAGTATTGTTTAGGGCAATAGACATTTGTTTAGTTTGGATCCCCTGCGAAACAATTGACCAGTGAAACAAGTTAACTTTTTAAATTATAGAATAACATTCATATTTGGGGAAGAGTTTAGAAGAATTTCTTGATGGTGCATTTCTTGATAGCAACAGTAAAAGGGGCCACTCTGTGTGTGTGTGTGTGTGTGTAAATATTCTTTTATTATTCCCTGAACAGGAACTAGTGCATTCTTCAAAACTTGGGAGTGGCAACATGGTTTTGAAGCCCTAATGTAGGTTATGTTGCCTTTGTCCTACTTCCAATTTCATTTCCTCAAACTAAATTGAATTGTACTTGCTTTTTTAGATGCCAGATCCCAATGTAGCAGGTAAGGTTATGCAGGGCAGGGGGAGGACATGAAGAAATGCACTTGGAAACATTATGTTCAGATTGATTGTTCACTCCGTATACTTTACATACAGATGTCCCTCATTCACTTTCTGGTATCTTGAGGTGAGGGGTACTGTATAAACAAGTTTGGACAGATACCATCAGATAGGCTAGACAATATGAATGGGACTTCATGTAAGAGAAGGTCCTATGCTAGAGGAGTGGGAAATCTATGTATTGTAGTTCCAACATGAAAGTAACTGATCTTTAGCCTTTTGACTGAGTTATTAACATATCAAAGCTATTCCCATAGTTTTCAAACAAAGTCTTCCCAATGGTCCGATTGGGCCCAGATATCATTTTTTTCTGACCTACCAATATTATGTTCTGAACCAATCTCAAATTCTTTATTTCATGTCAAGTAAATATTAGTCCGAGGAAGGAGGGAATGACATAAAAGGAACTTCGTTTTTAGAAGAAGATAACCTTAATAACCAATAACCTCCAGGCTTGATTATTGTAATATGCTCTTTTGGGGGCCGTCTTTGTGTCTGGCCTGGAAACTTCATTTGGTGCAAAGCCTGACAGCCAGGTTGGTCTCAGGAAGAACCCAGAGACACCAATAGGGTCAGTGTTTAAAGCATTGTACTGGCTACCTGTTCCTTTCTGGGCAAAATACAAAGTGGTGATCATTACTTGTAAAGTTAAGCATGGTTTAAGCTCAAGCTATTTAGAAAATGCCGCCTCCTCTAAGAACCTCCACATTGATTATTATCATCTCAGGAGGTTTGTCTATGTGCTGGAGCACATCTGATGGCGACTCTGCATTGAGTTTTCTCTGTTGCTGCTACAGCTCTTTGCAGTGTACTCCCTGCAGAGATGAATGATGTGACATCTCAGATTTTAAAAAAAACAAACCTTAAAAGTGCATCTTTTTGTATGGGCTTTTAACTGCTGATTTTAATTTCTAATTGTAATATTGAATTCTACTTGTTTTACCCATTGGTTTTTATTTGCTATATAACTGCTTTAAGCAGTTCAGTTTTGCATATGTTTTTCATTTTAAAAAGGGAGACTTTATTAGTGGTGTAACAAGTCAAATAACAATGCAATTTAATTGATGAAGCAATTAAAACTCTAATAGAATTAGCCTCTGGAGATCAGGCTACCTAATGCATGTTGGGTGGAAAATATTTGACACTTTAGCTCAGAATAAATAGTACCTGTAATTCAGAAACTATGGCTCTTATGTTCCCTAATTAATGAACTCAAATTTAATTTGCCTTGGACATTTATATTTGGCATGACTACATTAATTTTTGTCTTGCAGTGGAATTGTATCTACCACAGAAGCTCACCTTTGAGCTAAAATCTTGCTTAAATGCTACTATGGAGACATACGTTTTTATATTCTTCGGAACCTTCCTATTTTCTAGAAGCGATTGAAATGATTTTCTTTTATTCCAGTTGCAGGTTCATTTAAAGGACTTTAAGAACTACTGTAGACTTACTGGAATCCAGCTGTTTCATAATGATTGAAGAACCTATTTTTATTTAGCCACATAATGCTAAATGAATGAAGCAGAGATTGCTTGCTAGTACCAAAGAGAAAACTTCATAGATCTGTTTTGCAAATGCAAAGCCTATTAATATTATGTATTTTGGATTAACAGAGTAGCTTAGAATTAGAGCCATGCAACCACCAGTATTCCTGGAGGCCATAGTACTCCTGCAGTTGTTAAACCAGAAACATTGGGAAGGGTCTCTGCATGGGATTTATCTTTATGAAGATGAATCACCTCTGCACCTAAATTCCATTTTATATCAGCTGCTCACTTTTAAATTACTCCAAATGCTATATGCAATCTGATGTCTGCTTTAGGTACTCAGTTTAGGATAATCTAAAGTAGAGTTGCAAAGCCCTTCCCCAAAGCTACCATATGTAGCAGCATTCTGTGGTCATGTGATTGCCATTTGCAACCTTCATTGCCAGCTTCCAACAAGCAAAGTCAACAGGGAAGTCGGCAAGAGGTTGAAAATGGTGATCACGTGGCTATGGGATGCAGCAACCATGTGGGATTCGCCTAACAACGCCAGCTAGGACTGCCACAACTGCCATCGTAAGTCAATGTGGTCACATGACCTTGCGCTTTATGACAGCATTGCTTAACGATGGAGTTGCCAGTCACAATGACATCATTAAGCGAGGACTACCTAGATATAGATATATAAAAATACGGTATGTGTACGTGTGAGACAAGGAAACATTGCTTACAGAGTGATACCATTAACTGTATAGAGTGAATTTCACTTATATTAAAATCAAATTAGTAAAGGTAAAGGTTTCCCTTGACGTAAAGTCCAGTCGTGTCCGACTCTAGGGGGCAGTGCTCATCTCCGTTTCTAAGCCTTGGAGCCGGCGTTGTCATAGACACTTCCGGGTCATGTGGCCAGCATGACTCACGGAATGCCGTTACCTTCCCGCCGAAGCGGTACCAATTAATCTACTCACATTTGCATGTTTTCGAACTGCTTGGTGTGCAGGAGCTGGGACGAGCAACGGGAGCTCACCCCGCCGCGCGGTTTCGAACCGCCGACCTTCCGATCGACAGTTCAGCGGTTTAACCCGCAGCGCCACATCATGTTTATTGTCCTGGCCCCATCTACTTCCCCTGGCTTGTTTTGGAAGAATGATGCTCAATAACAAGCTGCAGCCCATAGACAAAGAAGTTGCACTTCTGGATCCAAGTGATTTACTAATGTGGAGCCAAGTCTTGGTTCAGCTGCTTTTCAGAAATGTTGCCAGTTGCTGCCGTGTCCAGGAACTCACATCTGCTGGTGAGTTTATCCCAATGAGTCATCCCAACTTCCCATCAGATTTCCTGTCACACTTCTGAATGGGCATCAGAGTGCCACTCTGCTACCATTCAGCACTGCTGTTACCCATCCTGGAGAAAGTGGCCAGTTGGAATGCTTCATTAAAAGTAAACTGGCAGCAGGTGGGCCTGTGTTTTTATCCTGGAGATACGTTTGCATTTGAAGGTAGGTATGGAGTGGTCCAGATATTTGCCAGTAATGGGGCCATGATTTTCCAGGCCTCAGTGCAACAACATTTGCATCTAACAGACCAAATTCCACTACAGTTTATGTCATTTGCATCAGGTTGTGATTGCACAATGATATGATTTCTATCATTTATGTATTGATGTCATTATGCAAATGATGCAACTGTTTTGCCATAAAAATATATTACTAGATTTGCTGGACTTTGGGGAATAATGGATACCTCCTTCCAGTCTATTAAAACAAGGTTTCACTACAGTATATCATGCCTGAGAGCATGCTAATGTCTATTAGTCTCATTCACCAATCACCTTACTGGTGGGTAATTGGAGGTTCCTCCAATGTCCATTGAAGCAAATCATGTTGAAAAGGCTGATTGAGTTTAAACTATATGGTTTACTAAACTTGCAGGGTTTTTTTCTGAATTACACCAAATGTGAGTTAATGTTTAGTCATGTAGGGTTTTTTTCCTAGTCTAAAAAGATATTCCTGGCAATTTCTGTATGCCTAGAAATTTCAGATTCAGGTGAGAATTTGCAGAATTGTATCTTTAGATTCTAAAAGATTTTTAGCTTTCAAATTTATTTTTGGATTTATTTTGAGAATATGGAAAGATGTATCTTCGGGGAAAATGCAAAAATCAAGCTGTATTTGCAGTTTATTGTTAACTTACCTATGCAATATAAAATTGATGACTTTTGGTTTTGATGCACACTTCATCCATCACTTTCTTGGTCTAGTTCTTAAATATTTTTAGAGTACATACATTTTGTACTCACATGTGTTAAATGTGTTACAGGAAGTGCCTTGCCATACCATATCCTGTGTGTTCCCTTGGCCATTTAGCGCTAAGAGCTATAGAGGGTTGTACATGCATTCAGATGAATGCAATTACAAACTTCCCTTTGATCTGGAAGCATGAAAATGCCATACCCCAAGGACTGAGAGAGAACTGTAGAGGGTCTGCTAATTCAGCTCTAGTAGGAACATCTGGTTCTTGTACAGCACGCTGATCATTTCAATCTGAAAGGATCCAGTGCATAGATATATTAGAAGAGATATTTATGTTATTTATATGCAAAATAGCTTCCTAATATTAATTAACTAACATCTTTTTTTTTTAATGCACACACTATTTGGACTTTAGCATTACAAAACAAATTGTAAAATTGACACTACATGATTTGAAGCATTTCTAATCCTGTAGTCTTTCCCCACTATTGCAAATGTTCAGTTTTGCTTAAAATTAAAAGGCTGATCTTTGGTCTATCTGTAATGTATTTCTACAGTTGCATGATATCAGAACTTGGTCTTGATTTCTCTGTAGATTAGGTTAGCAATTGGCCATGCCATCCTTAATTTTTTTTAAAAAAACATAATGTTGGTGGCAGTGTCAGCAATATAGCTAGCCTGGTAATGGTTTGATATTCTGTTTGAATATCGGCACTGTGTTTCAATTTCTAGTGCTAGAATTGAGGCCTGGCCCAGACTCCTTGAATGATAAAAGAGGTGGTGGTGTCATAAGAGGAGTCATTTCTATCTTGACGCTTTTTTCTTGGAATAATAGGTTTCTGAGTAAAGGGTCAAGAGTGGAAAGAGCCCATGCACACCTGCAGATTTGAGATCTGCAGAAACCATTTTGGTGTGTAGAATGTTTTGGCTTTTGCATGTGGGAACTTTTTTTTCTTGGATTAGATGTGACATTGGAGATGGGCATCTGATACGCTTCTCTATTTCCTCCTTCAATCCCGTCTGCAGAGCAACTGTGTGAGTAATTTGCACAAGACTGAAAGTGTATATTCTGTGGGAAATATGCAGTCAGGCCATAATAACATGGAAGATGACCACTTATGAACTTTTTTCCCAAGGTGTTCTGATCAGAGATAGCATCAGCCATTATTGATTGAAGAAGTTTCAAGACTGGATTTCAGTGCACAGGTTAACTGGGATTGGGAAAGGCCATCTTTGAACTGGACTCCATGTCATTTGTTGTCATATATACTAGGATATAATTTGAACAGTAATTCATTGGCATCCAAAATAGTGCTTTCACGATTGGTGTTAGATGGTTCCACTTGGTTACCCTTCATAACAGACTGGCAGCTTCTTGACTTTCTTCAGAAGTTACCCCAAGGAAATGCACTGCAGTAATCCATTTGGGAGTTATTAGAGTGGGGATAACTAAAGCCAGGCTATCACAGTAGTACAAAAATAGAAGCTAGCACTCTAGGTTTGAGCACTGAAGAAGCATCTGCCTCTAGTTTACAGCTTTGACTCCAGGAGGACAAGTTGTGAACCTGTTACTTCAGTGGGATTGCGGCCTCATCCAGAACAAACCATTTCCCCAATTCCTAAACCTAAATATCACTGATCAATAGCTTAAACTTACTAATTGAATCATGTGCAATCAAATGGAAAACTGGAAATTTGGGGGAAATGTTGAGAAAAAATGCCGCTGTGAAATATTTTTCTTTTAAAATGAATGCAATCTATAAGATAAAGCTGTAATAAAATATGTAATATTCAAATTATTATACAGTACAGTGTGCAGCATTAGAGGTTTAGGTAGGCACTTATCTGCATAGCACAAAGGAGCCTTGACACGATTTACAGGATTATAGACTTATTTCTGATTTCTGGGATTTCTCTACAGTTCGGTGGTTTCAGTGTTTCAAAATTTAATTTGTTGCTCATTCTTATGACTTTGGAAGATTGTTTCTAACTAAGTACTTCTTTGCTAACCCTCCAGAATTTGTTGATTCTATGTTTTTGGGGGGGGGGGTTGTATTACTTTGCACATGGCAATAAATAAAACATGTTTATGTTCTGTAGTATGCATCAGTTAACAGATTTCAAATATATGGAGTATATTTCCAGCTACAAAACTAAGATATTTATATTTTGACAATGTCCGTGAGCATTTATATAAGAATAAATTATACTAAATAGTTTATACAGCTGTTTAGAATTCTATTATGTATTCCTCTTGGGAGATTTTTACCCTAAAAGATTATCTAAAATATTGAAATAAATGAATAAATATGACAAAGAATACACTTATATATAATTAGCTGTGAACCAACCAATTTGTTATGTTTGAGGTCTCAGTTATGTAGAGAGCTTCCATGGATAGAAGAAGCTCTGCTCTGCAGAGAATTGCCCTCAGGCAAACTGAAGATGGCAGAATGAGCATGCTAGTTCCTGTTGTCAATAAACACAGATGTCCTATTGCTACTTGTCCAAAGAGTTCCAAAATTACCATATATTCTTCAGTTTATACAGCTTCAGTTACATTGGCCTGAACAGGGCTGAAGTTCATTCTGCAGATGATCCCATAATGACTTCTACAGTAGGACCACATGCATATGACTGCCTGCAAGGAAGTCATCATCATTTGAGTGATTTTAGCACTTCCTGACTTTTGAATGTCTGGATGGGGCTTTTTAATGCTTTGAATACAGTACCTGTCCTTTAAGTAGAGGCCTTCAAGTTAGAAAGTCTGGCAGAATGTGCAGAGCTAGGCTTGCTCCTTTGATTATGTCCTGTACCTTGTCAGCATTCCTTACATTGGGACAAATTTGTCCCAATGGTGCTGCACTTAATACACCATTGACTCATTCTACCAAGAAAGAAGGAATATCCTTTAGGTGAGATTCTGATAACAAGCAAGATGTTCTCTTCCTCAAATAGACTTCCGCATCTCAGCCACTCTTTGCCATCCAAATCCCACCTAACCCTTTGTTATTTAGTGATTCGTATGGATTGTACTTCACAAGGGAAAATCATAAGTGTCATTAAATGCACCTGCTCCCTTGCACATTAGTTTTCTAAGCAACTCTAGCTGTCTGAATGGAAATATGACTTTTAGTCAACATTGACGCCATTCCCTGAAGGAAAGAAAGACCCCACTGAAGTAAGCATGTAGTCATAGGAATCTAGAACTCTTTCAGGAATCTGAAACACCTCTCACAGCACCAGATCACAACTTCTTTCTCACTTCAACTTTATATCTTTTTTTATTTTATGAGCTCACAAAATAAACAGTCTGATGACTGTCACATAAACCAACGTATTTTGTACCCTGTGATCACCACCACCCCGCTTCCATCCTGCACCTGAAAGACTTAGCATTGCTGTCTGGAGCTCACTGTGGGGTCTAGAAGGAAAGCTCTGTTCTTGACTGTTCAGATCCATACTCAGCAAGAGTTGGACCTATATGTGTGGGCTAGGATAAATAATCTCTCAGGAGATCCTTCATCTTCATCTTCTACTTTTCCTGGGGAGTATCACAACAGCTCCCTTGGGGGAGGAAATCTTACAGGCCTGACACCACAGCCAGCCATTGGGAGTGTTTAAAATGACCCACCTCTGCTCCATGAGATGTTGATGGCCTTGCAATAAGCACTGTGCCGAGTCTTTAACCACCAAGCATGTTGGACTGCTGCATCCCTTCCCTACCCGCAGGGACTTGCAACAGTTTCCTTGGATGTCATATTATGTATCAAGGCCCTGGATAATATTTATTTATTATTATTTATTTATTAAATTTATATTACCGCCCATCTCCCCCGATGGGGGACTCTGGGCGGTTTACAATAAAAGCAATAATAAAAACATCTAAGCTTCAATCACACTTTAAAAACATAAGATAAAAAATATAAATATAAAATCCAAGAGGAGATGGAATCCCGATCAATAGGGGGTGCTATGGCACCAACCACCCCCAGCTGGAGCTGTTATCCCCCCATCCCATGCAAGGCGGCAGAACCAGGTCTTCAGTTTCTTCCGGAAGGCTGGGAGCGAGGAAACCCATCTCAACTGTGGGGGCATGATTGTCATGAGTAAGGATGGCGAGCAGGGGGCTCCCATCCAGACTGTCAAGCGCATGCGTAGCACTGAGGAATTGGTCAGCTATTCAAAGAGACACATATCGGGACCGCCTTAACCCTTGGGGTTTATATGTCTGGGTTTTCCCACGCTTCTTCAGTTTGTTAGGATTCCTGTTAAGTACTAGCAATAAATATTAGAGACCAGTTCCTTGTCTCAGTGTGTTTCCTGGCTGTTAGGACAATGATATTCCAAAGGGCGGGCGCCACTGCAGAGAAGGCCCGCCTCCTGGACCCCGCCAGATGCAATTCCTTTGTTTATGGGGTCCGTAGCATGCCCTCCCTGCCTGACCGGGTGGGGCGGGTATACTGGTGATGTTGACCTTTCTTAAAAAGAAAAGAAAAGGGTTTATTTTATTGCCAGTAGTGACCGTCCTCTGCTTCTGAAACTATCTGCTGAATTCAGCATTTTCTGGCCCTGTGATCTGCTTAATAATCTTTTCAACAAAGGCCCACAATTAATGACCATTTTGGGGAAGTCTCTGTGTTGTTAGATGTTAAGTTCAATTTCTCCTTTGCCGATCAGCCTCAATGTGATGGTGAAACAGAGAGAATAAATTCAGTACGTTTGGTTGCTGTATAAACTGCCAGTAAGATAAATGGTCTGACCTCTCTCTGGTTGAATCTGCTGATAATAATTGAGTTCTTTCCTCAGTTCAGGTATCATTCGCCAGGCTATTTATGGCTACCACATATCCTTTTGCTAAATGTCTCCCTACCATTCCCAAGGCCTCTTGTTTTCTCCAGGAACCACAAATGATACAGTGCCATCTCAAGGAGCAACTTGATCATTCCAAGGCTGCCTACAAGCTCTCTGCTGACTGCTATATTTGGGGTACCTCCCACCTTCCACTGTTGGAGTATGTTTTTCTCCCCTCCATGCAACCATTTAAGAAGCTGGGTACCAAGTTTATTTTGTGTACTTACACAGATCAAATCTGCAGCTCAAAAACTGTAATGGTATGTGGAGATGACCTTGGGAGATATGAGGAAGAGCCGCAGATTAGACAACCATCATGCAAAATATATCTCAGCCCACACTGAGACTTGCAGGATTGATGTTAGTTTTGGCAGATTGCTGGGAAAGCCTTTGGCCCAGGAGAGATCAGAAAAGTCACACACCAGGCATTTCTATAAAAATAATTTTATTTACAGAAAGCAAAACGAAAGCAAAACATATTTAAAAGTCTTGTCTCTCAGTGAGAGCAGCTTGACTCTCTACATGCCTGCACAAAAGGGAAACAGAAACTAAAACAAGTTCGGGCAAGTTTTTCCCCCAGGGGCAAAAATCAACATCTGAAAAGGGGACAGTTGAATTCAACCTTTGCACTTGGCCAAAATGATTAGTTACCATAGTAACCCCAATCTGTAGTAGAAAACAATATATTAACACTCCCCTTTTTATACTACAGAAACAAGATGCAAACCAATTTGCTTTGTTAACTCTTTGTGTCTTGGTACAGCAAGAGGTTTGGTTAAAATATCAGCAATCATGTCTTTTGATTCACAATATTTTAACATTATTTCTCCTTTGCTTATCATATCTTTGATATATTGATATCTAATATCTATATGTTTTGTTCTATTTTTGCAGGCTTCAGATTTTGCCATAGCAATGCAAGCTTGATTATCCTCATAAACAGTTATAGGCTGGTTCACTTCGATGCCTATGTCTTTTAACAAATGTTTAAACCATATAACCTCATTACAGGTTTGTGTTAGAGAATAAAACTCTGCTTCTGCAGTGGAAAGAGCAACATGTGTTTGTTTTCTAGAATGCCAGCCTAAGCTAGATCCAGCAAATTGAATTAAAATCCCAGGAGTGGATTTTCTGTCACTGACATCTGCTCCCCAGTCAGAATCGGCAAAAGCCTGCAATTTCTCTGTTCCAGAGGCATTTAGCTTCAGGCAATAATTCTTTGTTCCTTGCAAATACCTCATTAACCTCTTCAATGCTGCTTTTCCAGTAGATGTAGGCTTCTCTACCTGTCTACTTAAAATGGCCACAGAATTTGAGATATCTGGGCGAGAATGATTTGCAATGTACAGTAAACTTCCAATTGCAGATCTATATTTTTCTGCCTCAGTTAATTGAGTTTCTCCTATATCTTTCTGAAAATCTGTTATCAGAGTAGAGACTGGTTTACAGTCTTGCATATTAAAATCCTCTAGGAGCTTTTGAATTTTACTACGTTGGTTTAACAGAAAACTACCATCCTTCTCCCTGTGTATTTCCAAACCTAGGTAATTTGTCACAATTCCTTTTTAATATGAAATGGCTTTTCATGCAGGCTTCAAAATCAAGCCTTTGTTTTTCTGTTGGTGTGAACAGCAGCAAATCATCAACATAAATGCACAGCTACATACAGCCTTGTTTGTCCTTCTTCATATATACACATGGATCTGCTTTTCCTTTTTCAAAACCAAAATTCTGCAGTTTTTCATCTAATTTTTGGTTCCAGGATCTAGCAGCTTGTTTTAATCCATAGATTGACTTCTGCAGTTCACAGACTAGATTCTCCCCTTTTTCATAGCCAGGGGGTTGCTGCATTTATAATTTGTGGTCTAAATCACCATAGAGAAATGCAGTTTGAATGTCATAGTGGTGAACTGACATTCCTTTCAGTGCAGCAACTTTTAACAGTAATCTAATTGATTCACCTTTAGTAACTGGTGCAAAAGTCTTGTCAAAGTCTAAATCTTTCCTTTGAGTGAACCCTTTTGCAACTAACCTTGCTTTATATTTTTGGATTTTGCCATCAGCATCCCTTTTCAGTTTGAAAACCCACCTACAACCCAGACAGCATTCATCGGGAGGTAGATTTACCAGTTTCCATGTTTTATTTTCTTTCAAGGATGCTAGTTCCTGTTGCATGGCAGAATGCCAATTTTGTGCAATCTCAGGTGGTAAAGCATTCACTTGTTCTAAAGACTCAGGTTCTTTGAATATGTGAAAAGCCTTTACTGTTTCAGCCTGAAAACGTGATGGAGGAACGCCTTTATTACTCCTCTGAGATCTGCGAGGTAATACAGGGCTTAAATTTCGACTCCTATCACTTTCCTGAGAAGCATTTGTCTCATCAGACAGAACTTCAGTTTGCTTTTCTGGTTTAATGTCCTCATCAGGCAAAAAATCACCATCAGCAAGTCCTTGCTGTTCTCTTGTGGTCAGATCAACTGGAGAGCTAGAGTTTAATCTCCCCCAGTTTTGTTCAGCAAAAGAAGCGCTTTTGCTAATTATTAATTTCTCTCCCATTATGAACCTGTAGCTCTTTTGGCTTTGTTCATAGCCAACAAAGATGGCTTTCTTTGTTGTGGGGCCTCCTTTCCTTCTCTGTTGTTTTGGAATATGAACCCAAGCAGTGCTACCAAACACTCTAAGATGGTTTACCTTTGGTTTCACACCATAAAACAAATGGAATGGAGTGTCCTGAATCAGAGTTATACAATCTGTTTTGTACATAACAGGCAGTAGATATGGCCTCTCCCCAATACTTAAAAGATAAATACGAATCTTTTAGCATGCATTCCATCGCATTTTGCAAGGTTCTGCCCTTTCAGCAACACCATTTTGCTGAGGGGTGTAAGGGTTAGAAAGAATTTGTTCTATCCCCTTTTCGGCTAGGAACCTTTTGAATTTGTGAGAAAGGTACTCTCTTCCTCTATCACATTGGAGTGCAGATACAGGCCTAGGGAATTTTCCATTTGCCCATGTCACAAAACTTTTAAATTTCTCAAATGCCTCATCTTTATGTTTTAAGATGTAGATAAATGTGTATCTTGAGAAATCATCAATGATGGTCATTGCATACCTTGCTTGTCCAAGACTTGGAGCAAAAGGACCAATAATGTCAGAGTGTACAATTTCCAAAGGTCTAGTTGTAACTCTGTCACTGTGCTTACTCACAGGAGCTTTTAGTGTTTTGCATTCTTTCCAAACTACACAGTCTTAAGTATTTATCACAGGGTTTTATCTTTAGGTCAGCACACATTTGTGCTATATATTTGAAATTAGCATGACCAAATCTCCTGTGCATCAGGTGTACACATTGGTCATGATATGGAGTGTTGCCAACTGCAGCCTTGCAGCTTGGCTTCCTTGCATTTTGCACAATGTACAAGGAGTCTTTTAACATACCAGTAGCACACAATTTCCCATTTTTACGTATCTCACAACCATTTTTCTTAACTGTTATGACATACCCTGTTGCAGCCAATTGTGCCACAGATAAAAGGTTTGATTGTAAATTTGGCACATACAACACACCTTTTACAGTTTCTCCTAAGCAGGATAAATACAAGTCACCTTGTCCCATAATTTTGGTCACAGATCCATCAGCCAAAGATACACTTTGTCTTTCAGTTTTAGACAGTGACACAAAAGAGATTTTACAATTACATAAATGACAATTGGCCCCAGAATCTAACACCCATACATCAGAATTACCCTTCTCAGCAACCTGTGCAATTTGGGTTGTCTGAAGAGCCTTCTTCTGTGTTGCCCTTGTGTTCTTCTTCTCTGTCTTTCTACTCTTGGGTCTCAAGGCACAGTCTTTCTGCAAATGTCCAGCTGAACCACAGGTGAAGCATCGCTGGCTGGCTAGCGCTGTGGCCTCAGCTTCCTTTCCCTTCTTTTCCCTTTTCTGGTATTGCAGCTTTCCAGAAGAGATGGGGGGGGATCTTTCCTCTCTCTTCTCCCATTCAGCGAGTAAGCGCTGTGTAACATACAATGGGGTGAGGTCTGCTTCAGGCATAGCCTCCAGGGTACAAATCAGCGTGTCCCACGTTTCATTCAGTGAGGACAGGAGGATATATGATTTTGTGAGAGGTGTAAATTCCATTCCTCTCTCCTGCAACTCAACAAACAGCTGCTGAATATAATGCAGGTGCTCAGGAAGGCTATCTCCTTCTGCAAGGTAGGCTCTGTACAGCTTTTTCATCAGAGTAACTTTACTCCCTGCTGTTGCCTTTACATACAAGTCTCTCAAAGCGTCCCAAAGTTGCTTTGCAGACTGCATACCTCGCACGTGGACTAGCTGATTGTCCTCAACTCCCAGGATAATGGTGGCTCTAGCCCGCTCATCCTGTCTCAGCCATTCAGCACTGGGATTTTGGGGGTTTTGCTCACCAATTGGCAGCCAAAGATTCTCTCTGCGAAGATACATCTCCATCTTCAGGGCCCAATTCAAATAGTTGGTCTCTGATAGGCGCTCCAGAGGCATCGCTGAGGGCTGGGAGGTAGCCATGGCTTCTTCCTTCTTTTGCAAGTCACCTCAGCTGGCTTCTTTGTCCTGTAGACTGGCAGTTGCTGGAAAATCCCCAGGTGGCTCCAAAGAAAATCTTCACAGGTCTTTGCTACCTGCCTTTAAATTGTGCATGAGGTGTGGAGCTGATCTCTCTATTCTCTCTGGGTTTTACTGGGCTGTTTACTGGGCATATAACCTGTTAGCAGATTGCTGGGAAAGCCTTTGGCCCAGGAGAGGTCAGAAAAGTCACACACCAGGCATTTCTATAAAAATAATTTTATTTACAGAAAGCAAAACGAAAGCAAAACATATGTAAAAGTCTTGTCTCTCAGTGAGAGCAGCTTGACTCTCTACATGCCTGCACAAAAGGGAAACAGAAACTAAAACAAGTCGGGGCAAGTTTTTCCCCCAGGGGCAAAAATCAACATCTGAAAAGGGGACAGTTGAATTCAACCTTTGCACTTGGCCAAAATGATTAGTTACCATAGTAACCCCAATCTGTAGTAGAAAACAATATATTAACAAGCCCTTCAAGGAAGTCCAGGTGAGAAGCACAACAATGAATACCAACTCTATCTTTATTGTAAGGTTACATTAGCACAATCTTGCAACTCTCGGTGTATTGCTCCCCTCCTTTCCTTTTACTCTTCAGAAAACTAGGGAGGGTCCCTTCTGAAACGTTTCCCATGTCCCTTCTGTTTCTGTGGGCTGAGATACCTTTTGCGTGACAGTGTCTAGTCTGCAGCTCTTCCTCCTGTCAGTCATCCCCACATACCATTGCAGATAGCCACAAAGAGACTCTAAAGCTTTGTGTTCACTTAGGGCCCATCCAGTCCAGTTATGGTAGCTTTAGGCAACTTAGAAAGGTAAACAACAGCCCTTCAGAGTTCAGGTGACGACCACCATCTTGTAATTTGTTGACTGCCTCCATGAACTGCTGTTTGGTTGGTTCTTGCTAGATGCTTTCTAATATGATTAAATGTGTTTTTTTCTTTTGTGAAAAGTTTAGTAGGTATTGAAGTGAAAGCCTTGCATCAGCTCAAAATAAATACATCTTTGAAAGAATACTTTTTCTATTTGTATTGGTAAAAACCTACCAAATGCCTTCTGTGGGGCTACAACACTTAATTTTATGAGCTAGTTTTTGCTAATGAACTTTAATTGTTTTTAAATGCAATAACTGTTAATTCACTTTTCTTCCCTCAGATGCCAAATGAGGTCAGCTCTGCTCATAATTGTGAAGTAACAGGTCTACCAAGAAAAATGGAGTTTTGAAGTAGCAGTTGCCACAGAGCATTGGGCTAGTGGCATGCTTTAGTTAAATAGCTTACATTTCAACTGGCTTAATTCCTGCTTCTGATTATTTCTGGTTTCATTCGGGAAGCAGCTTGCAAACAAAAGATAAAGTTAATTTGAAAATTTATCTGTCGTGACAAACGATTACGTCTCCTTCTCTTAGGTACATTTGGATCTTTATACCATCTCCTTCTTTGGGCTGGACAGTATTATATCATGCCTAATTTAAAGGGAAAGAAGTTCAATGAATTAACGAACAAATCTACAATAGAATTTAAGGTGGTCTATTTCTGTTATGTCATGGAGAGAGCTGGCTTATGGAATCACCAAGGGTCGGATACAACTGAATGGATAATTCGATTCGATTTCTGTTAATGAACACTGCTTTTAGCTTGTATTGTGAAATTAACAACTTGTAGGTAGGTTGTTATTTCTGAGACCTGACAGAATCCAGAGCATTAGTACTACATAGACTTAAAACATAAAATGGAACCCCTGACTATGACCAGCTCTGGTGCTTTACATAATAGAAAGTCAGAACAATAAAATAAAGAGATGATAATGCTTGCAGAA
The DNA here is from genome assembly GCF_035149785.1 of Candoia aspera. NCBI lineage: Eukaryota > Metazoa > Chordata > Lepidosauria > Squamata > Candoiidae > Candoia > Candoia aspera. Next base: position 59,088,709 of record NC_086159.1, on the reverse strand, counting down.
AAACATATGAAACAACATAAAAATATTACAAGAACTCACCCACTACCCTGTCCCAGTGCCTGGGAGAATAGCCAGGTTTTCAGTCCCTTTTGGAATATCAGAGAAGGGATACCTCTGAGACCCCGAAAGGTGACACCAGTCCCCTTCCCCAGCCCCTATCTGAGATGTGTGTGGATTTCAGCTCCCAGTTGTTTGTTATATGAATCAGTCATTTTATTATATAGGAGGCTATTTTTCACTACAAGATGAAAGCAACTATCAGCCTAGTGCTATGATGGTTTGTTCCATGGAAATGCCACCCTAGCTTTTCTCTCCCTGGTACCCTTTGGGGGTGTCAGGTTTCTGCTCGTAGTATCTAGTTAACCAGCCTCAAGGGGATACCAAATGGGTTCACATGTTGCACTGTATCATTGTGTGGTTTGCTTTGTTAAACAAACCATGGCTTTGTGTGGTACTTGAATCCAGCCATTATCTAAATCATCTGGATGACACCATATAGCGAAGATGGCTTAGCGAGACCCTCTTCTTCCCTACATAATATTTTTCCATGTATAGAGTTTTAAAATAAAACACGGAGAAGGATTCTGTACAAGATCCCTCACTTGTGGGGTTTTACAGTCAGACATTTTATTTTCCTTTCCTCCAACTGTGAAAATTAAGCAATTCCATAGCAGTTATGTGATGCATTGCTTCCAGCCTAGATTGGGAATATGCAACAGTCTGTCATTCCAGAAATCAGGCATCCTGCTTAATTTTTCTGCACTAAGGAAGATAGTTAAATCTTTCAGAAAATCTGTTGTTCTTGTCTTTCCTATCATATTGCCTCATAGTGCCTTTGTAGTATGATAGCTTTTACAGGATTTTGAATCTATTAGGGTTTTTTATAGTGGATAAATCCTTAACTGGGTGTCCTGGGATATCATAGTCATTAGAAGGGCCAGTTGGAAGCCTCTGCATGGTAGTTCAATTCTTCATGCTTGCGTCACATGATGATCTCATCCACATCTGTTTTGTGGATTATGCAGCAATTAAATGTTTCTAAAAGATGCATCAAAAAGTGTGCCTTTTGATATCCTAACCAATTAGATTTATGAAAAAACCTGTGGAGAGAAATGTACTGATGGCCAGGAAGTAAGTTCCAGTAAGGTTCTATTCAGTTCTGTTGTAGCCTAAGTGAACTGCAGATGGCAGTGGGTTTTATTTCTATATTTCCAAAGGCATCACAAACCCATAGTTTCTCCAAAGTTGGAAGTCCAGCTGTCTGAAACCGAACTTGTTTGGAAAGCAAAGTTAAATCAGTGATAGAGGCTAGTGATAGAGTGCAATCATAGATTGGAGTAACAACAGCACAGGTCAAGATGGAAGACAATCTAGATCAAATTAGAGGTAAGCTATTATTTTTAATTGAATTTTTATCCTGCCACAATTGTGCATCGCTCGGCAGTATACAAACATAAAACGTCTGTGATATAGTAATAATTAAAATGCAATAAAACAATTATATTCATAACAGTGCCACTTTAAAACTGGAACTAGTTCAAAAATTCCTACGGCATTATTCACTAACCTGAAAAGCCCTCTGGAAGAACTCTGTTTTAACTTGCTTCCAGAAGGCCAAAAGTATTGCCGCCAACCTAATATCCCAGGGAAGATTGTTCCACAACACAAGGGCCCTCATGGAGAATCACTTTCTACCAGCCTCAGTCCCCTTAATGTTGCAGCAGTGGGGAATTACAAGCAATTTTTACTGAGATGTTCATATTGGATGGGTCAATTCTAGTTGTGGGAGGTGGTCCTGAACAGCTGCTAGAATATTTGGAATAAGGATTAGATTGTCTGTATACATATTCAGGTTTTGAGCCTAAGCTGTGCTATTAAGTCTTCAAAGCACGAGGCTTGGAGCTAGGCAAGGACGTAGAATTTAAAGGTTGGTAGTAAGGTCATAGATCAGGAGCAGGCAAACTTTTGATGGCTATGGAGTTGCAATTCTTAAAAAATTACTACTTTGAGTGCAGGGCAGTGGCAGTCAACAGGACAATAATGCTGTAGAATCATGCAAATGGACAGGGATGAGGTTTCTTGGAGATTATATTTAGGGGGAATTAATTTTTTGGTGTGTTAAGCCTAAGGTAAGGTTATACAATAAACTTTTAATTTTTTTAACCCAACCGATGGTGAATAGCCTTTGTTTTGTGTCAGATTGCTGCTGAAAATAAGCACAGTTTCTGTGAACTCCCCAAAAAGTGTTCACAAACTGCAGTTTCCCTGTCCTTTCTGATGTCCTTCAAGTCCCTTCTGGGTTGCAATTCCCATATCCCAGCCAAGTGGCAGACTAGTTGGGGATTATGGGACCTTTAATCCTGCCTGCCTGTCACTGGGGAACATATTGATAGATCAGTTACTGTCATCACCAAATGCAAAACATTCTAGCACATACATGACAGTATTGTTGTCTTTTGTTTCCAGCTATTTCAGAAAAGCTTTGATTCCAAGAGAGAAACTGAATCTTTGGAAAAACTTTTGGCCAGTGTCAGATCATGAATTAACTTTGTGTGCTGTTGGAACAACTTTGCTAAATTTGATCACTTGAGGAACAGATAGCTAAAACAACGCTATTTGGATGTCAGTGATAACTTTCTCCTAATCTTCATGTCTGTGAATGTTTTGGTTCCTTTTTATTTTGTAAATTCAAAACAGGTGCAGTCTGGGAAAAAATAGGTGTAATAAAGAATAGATTTGTTTATAGCTGCTGACAGAGGAAGAAATTTGAAATTTGCATTGGAAAAGTTTGGTTAAAGTTTTTAGTATTACATGTAAGTGATGCAGTGACTGCCCTTTCTCAGTGCCTGGGGGCTGTGGGGGTCTGGATGGGGAACAACAGGCTTCAGCTGAACCCTGGTAAGACGGAGTGGCTGTGGGTTGACGGCTCCTCATCTTCTGGGAAATTGTCATCTTTAGTTCTGGATGGGGTTGCACTGCTCCAGACAAACCCGGTGCGTAATCTGGGGGTTCTCCTGGACTCACGACTCCTGATCGAAGAGCAGGTGGCAGTCATTGCCAGGAGGGCCTTTCCACAACTTCGGGTTATGCACCAGTTATGCCAGTTCCTGGAACGGGAAGCCGTCTGAACAGTCACTCACCCTGGTCATCTCCCATATAGACTACTGCAATGCACTCTACATGGGGCTACCCTTGAAGAGTATCCGGAAGCTTCAGCTGGTCCAGAATGCAGCCGCACGGGCCATTTTTGGTGCACATATAACACCTTTGCTGCGCGAGCTGCACTGGGTGCCAGTTTGCTTCCGGGTCCAATTCAAGGTGTTGGTTATCACCTTTAAAGCCCTACATGGCATGGGGCCAGGTTACCTGAGGGACTGTCATGAGTAAGGATGGCGAGCAGGGGGCTCCCATCCAGGCTGTAAAGCGCATGCATAGTACTGAGGAATTAGGTAGCCATTCAAAGAGACACAGATCGGGCCCGCCTTAGCCTTTGGGGTTTATATGTCTGGGTTTTTCCCACGCTTCTTCAGTTTGTTAGGATTTTCTGTTATGTAGCAGTAATAAAACACTAGAGACCTATTCCTTGTCTCAGCGTGGTTCCTGGCTGTTAGGACAGGGACCATCTCATCCCCATCACATTGGCCCGCCCCACCCAATCATCCAGAGAGGGCATGTTACGGACCCTGTCCGTAAGAGAATTTCATCTGGTGGGGTCCAGGAAATGGGCCTTCTCTGCAGTGGCCCCCACCCTTTGGAACATCTTCCCCCCGGAGGTGAGGCAGGCCCCTTCACTCCTGACCTTCCGGAAGGCCCTGAAGACGTTCTGCCGTCTCGCCTGGGGCGGGAAAGTGGGTAACCATTCTTGGGGGTGGCTGGCACCCTAGAGTCCCTCCCACCAGCTTGGAATTTTATACCCTCTAGGATTTTATATTTATTTATTGCATTTTATAATAATTGTAATGTGTCTGGTTTTATTAGATTTTAACGTTTATGATCGTAGTCTGATTTTATTGTAAACCGCCCAGTCCCTCTTTTGGGGGAGATGTGCAGTAGTTAAATTGGAATAATAATAATGTATTTCCAAAAAGTGTCCATTTTATTCAAAAAAACTTCTATTTTAGCAAGTGTTATTCAAGAGTTGAATGCTGTGCTACATTTGTGCATTTTGTATTGCAGTGCCCAGTTCCATAGCTGTAAGAACTAGACCAGTCAAGGTGCTACTCTCTTACAAGCCAGATGCAGTTGGCCAATGCACAGCTCCTGAATTTTGTTCCCAGGAAGCTTACTTCATGGCACAATATCTTCTCGTTTACAAAACTGTGCCAAGTCAATATTTTTTTAATTAAATGTTTATACTGAGTTTATGCAGAACTGGCTATAGAACTTTTTATCAAGCAAACCTGGCTTCCTTTGTGGAAGCCAGGTTTGCTTGATTTGTTCCTCCTTAAAAAAAAAAAAGACGGGTTTAGGAAGCAAAAACAAATTATTCTTACGATGTTTGCAGAAATTGGATCAAAGGTTTTGACTGACAGCTTGGAAGGTGGATTTTGAGACGTCCTAAATTCCATTTAATGCCTTTTTTCATTTTCATTTTTATTTTGGTGCCTTGGAATCAGTATTGACTCCTGGCAGCTGCCTGGATATGTTCCTGCAGTTTCCTTGGCAAGGTTTTTCAGAAGTGGCTTGCCATTGCCTCCTTCCTAGGGCTGAAAGAATATGACTGGCCAAAGGTCACCCAGCTGGCTTTGTGCCTAAGCAGGACTAGAACTCCCAGTGTCCCGAATTCTAGCTTAGTACTTTAGCCACTACGCCAAACTGGCTTTCCTTTTTTCATTAGTTATTTGTTGAAAATCAACTTTTCAGTAATAGCAATTCCATATGCTTCCCTGAGAATAGTTGCATTACTACCTATTCCTTGCAAATTTTAAGTGTGGTGACAGGAGGAACTATTTTCATAAAACAAGAACATAATTCAAATTGTTAACACATCATACAGGATGCAGTTCTGGCTGTGCAGCCACATTTTTTTTAAAAAATACTAGGAAGTTCATAGATGAAAGTTGTGAAACAGGAAAGAAATTATTGTCTGGCTTATAGAAATATTTGAAGAATGTTGCAAGTAACTATTGTTAATATAAGCTGCATAATTAGGAGATGATTTGGTCTGGAAGGATCAGATTTTCAGCAAGTTTTGGAACATAATTCATATTTTTCCTTTTTAATAGTGTTTTATATGCAAAGGGAAAAAAGACGACAAAAAGTGTAAAAAGGAAAAAACTTAATTCTCCTATCTTAATAAAAACTAGCCTTACATATATATTTGTGTCATGCTGTACAATTAAGTTAATTTAATTCCTAATTTTCCCCCCTGTTAAGTAAACATTTAAAGTAATATATGCAGTCCAAATGCTTGTTTGAATATAGAAAGAGAGGTGAGTTCTTCAGACTGTTGTAGCATTATCCTTTTATGGATATAATATTAATTGGTCCAAAAATGATATGATATATTTGGTCTCTACCAAATTGTCAAAGCTTTCTCTTTGAGTAACAGTGATTTTTTTTCCTGTTACATAAAGCATGAACTCATTCTCTTTTTTTTCAGAGCTATCAGGCTGACAAAGACTGTCTATACATTTGCATATTATTGGTCATTTTGAGCCTTTTAGCCTTTCATGTTACTGTCATTCCTTTATATACCATTTTATTTCACACCACACTATTACAGTTTTTATAGTTAGACGATATTATTAAATACAGTTTTGCCTGTAGATTTTAGTGATACAGTGATTTTACATTTCACATTAGCTATTTTTATCTATCCCATATATTTTATCCCATAGTTTTATGCAAATTGTGTAACTCTGTAATGTTGTCTTTATAAGATTAATCTGACAATCTTAATGGGCATTGCCATCACAATTTTGTAGTCTGTGTAAATGATTTAAATTTTAGCCTTTTTTCCAGTAATATATAGATTAGATTCAAGTCCAGCCTTAGGCACAAAGCCAGCTGGGTGACTTTGGGCCAGTCACTTTCGTTCAGCCCTAGGAAGGAGGCAATGGCAAACCACTTCTGAAAAAAACTTGCCAAGAAAACTTCAGGGACTTGTCCAGGCAGTCTCTGAGAATCGGACATGATTGAACAGATTTTAAAAAAAGAGATTACTATCACAACAGTATGGCTGTTGTTTTATTCTTGAATGTTGTGTGGTGTGGTGTGGTGTGTGGTGTGTGGTTATGCTGGTCAGTGACCAAAATACTGATACTCTTTTTTTCCCCTTGTTTTTGGGCAACTTCTTAGTTGCTGTGTGGCTAGAGACATTGCTCTATAGCCACTCCTTTCTAGTGATTGCATGAGTAGAAAAGCTCTCTTTCTGCTCTCCCTGTAGGACACCTTCATAAGGACCAGCGGTTAAATAAAAGAATGCAGGATTAGCAACACGATTTTGCGGATTAGAGGATTTGTTTGTGTTCAGATGAGACAAATGTGTCCGGCACCAATTAAGTGTGATCTTTTCCCAGATGAAGGGATTCACATATAGAGACTTGTTTTACTTTTCCTTGGTTTTGCATTAAGTAAATGGGCATGGAAATAGCAACAAACGGTTACTGTGGGCAGAAGAAATGTCTCCTGAATCCCAATCTTCCCCTCTTCTTAACTAAATTAATCTATGCTCCAGGCACATGCTTTCTTTAAGCACAACACCAGGTCAAACCAAACAACCTGCATTATGGCTTTATGTAATGCATGATCATAGTTTTTAGGTTCACTAAGTTTAATTCAGATTTGATTTGTTTAAAACTGACATTCATCGTAAGGAGCGAGTTCCAGTAATTTATAGGTCTATATCATAGGTAGCTTTCTACAGTTTCTTAAATTATTTCAGTAATTCTGTGTAGTGTTATGGTGTCCAAGTTTACTACAATTTGCTATAATAAATCTGGCTTCTGTGTCCTATTTGTGTCCTGATCATTGGCAAATGTTAACATACCTACTTAACACATTATTTCATTTTGTAGTAAGCAACATTATGCAAAGCATGGAAAAGGATTAAGAAATAGTAAATGAAAGAAGTTAAAAAGACTTGAAATAAGGATAAGGAAAAGAAAATGGAGCAAAATTATTCACCATTTACTATTCCTCCCAATACTCTTCTGTTCTTGTGAAGCATCCTTGTTTCTACCATGTCTGTACTTCGATCATACATTGCTTTTTGTTTTTAGATGTCCTGTTTTTTTCTCATTTTCAGGATCTCATCAACTCTGTCCAACCACAGCTTTCTGTGTGTTCCCCTTCCTCTCTGCCTCATTTGCTCTGCCTTCATTCATTTGGTCCTCATTCATTCTCTTTTGTGTGCATGCATGTGTGTGCCTTTGAGTCAGTCTTGACTCCTGGCGACTGCCTGGACTAGTCCCTGCGGTTTTGTGGCAGCATTTTCAGAAGTGGTTTGTCATTGCCTCCTTCCTAGGGCTGAGAGAGAGTGGCTGGCCCAAAGTCACTCAGCTGGCTTCGTGCTTAATGTGAGACTAGAACTCATGGCCTGCTGGTTTCTAACCTTGTGGTTTAACCACTATACCAAACTGGCTTTCTTGGTATAGTGATTGAGGTGCTGGACTAAAATCCTTCTCTTTATGAGCAAATCACCATTCTTTCATACTGGGCATAGACTCTGACCCTGTATCTTCTTATTTTGCGGCATGCATTAAGGACCCTACTCCCACTACATTTAATTTACTTTCACATTTTTTCTGCCATACCCAACCCTCACATTGGTATAACAAATGGACAGAACCATACTCTTACACATAGCCGTTTTTGTTTCTTTTGACAAACATTTTATTTCTAGCAACAGCTCACTACTCACTACCTTTCTACATCCATTTGCCCATCCTAAAATTTCTCGTTTGCAATCTTTTGTAAACAACTTCATCAAAGTGCTGTAATTTTTACTCCATTTATTTGTAACTTGTGTTTGCTCTGTTTTCCTTTTTGAATACAACTAACCTGGTTTTTGATACATTGATTTTCAGATCTCTACTTGTTGCATCATACAATATATTTAATATTCACTGCAAATCATTTGGCTTCTTAGCTTAGAACACAGTATTGTCTGCATACAAAAATATGTATGCACATTCACATCCCTCTAATGTCACCAAAGCATTCCATATACATTTATATGTAAAAACATTACACACACAAAAATATACCCCATATTCTTTTCTTATTCTCTGCTCCATGTTGAATCATTTACTATGCAAATATTCTCAGAATTATTTATGATAGAAACTGTCCAGAAATCCAAACTGCTATAGTGGGAGAATAGCCGAGTATATAGGTAATATTGCAGGACAGAATTCTTGGATTAAATTGGTCCTTTAGATCCAAACAACTCATCTGTGGCTTATCTGCTGAAATATAAAATAATGCTTTTGTGTTTTTCCCGTGTGAAATATTTAAACAGTCACGATGGTCCCTGCTGAAGATTAAAAACAAAATTAATACCCCTCTCCTAAATCCTGTTCACAGAAATGCATTTGCATGTTTGTGTAATATGTGCCCCAATGAAAATAGTACATAAAGAACATCATTCTAAAACCAGTTCATCATAGCAAAATGTTAGGATTGAGAGACATGGCAATAGAGAGATTTAGCATTCACCAAAAATGTTTAATTGGCAGACAGTATGAAGAATCTTGATTCCATAAAAGAATATGCCATTTGAATCTGACACATAGAATGATCCTCTTGACTTTCTAGGGTTTGAGGGGGGTCGGGGAAGAGGCAAATCAGATTGGTTTTATGCTTCCTTAGGCAAAACGTGGCAATTATCTATCTTTTTTGCTTGTTGCTCTGTTGAATGCCCAGCTGGAGCTGATTCTACCCTGGATCCTTTCATTAAATTTTGAATTATGGATTCAAAAGCCTTGTGGCAGGATACCAAGGCTGCTTCTCAGCATCATAAAAATGGCTGCTTTTGCGGATATAAAATATGCATTATGTCTTTCAAAATGAATATTGACAGTGATAGTCTTTCATCACTGAATGCCTTTCATAAAGGAAAAAGTTCCACCTGTTTGTTTTTTTGGAGGGTGGTGCCAGCCTATGGAGGTTTAAGTACGTTTCTAGTCTATCTTCCAAATATATAATACACTGTAATGTACTTAAAGTTGATAAATACTCCATTTGAAGAATGATATTTGAACTTAATTATAAATATAGAGGTAGTCCCCATTTAGTGACCACAATTGGGACCAGCAAATTGGTTCTTAAGCGGTCACTAAGTGAAACTGCAACTGTGCTTATGATCTTACATCAGCTTTCCTTTGCTTTACAGACCCGAGAAGGTTGTAAATGCGAGGATTGATCGTAAACTTACTTTTTCACCACTGTTGTAACTGAAAAGTTGCTAAATGAGGCAGTCGCTAAATGAGGACTGCCTATAAAAGTTGAACATTAGTTCAAGGCTGTCAGTGTTTGAAATTCCCAAAGCAAAGCCTCAGGAACTGATCATTTAAACTATGTGCCCTGCATTAGGAAGAAGCTGTAACACCATGTGCATTAAGCTCTGGCACTATTTGCTCATGTCCAGCTCTGACCATGCCCCATTTAGTACCGTTTCTGGGAGGTGCACCATTAATCACAGTCACTCTAATATCCCAACTCTCAGCTGCATCATAAGAGTTTCCCTTCTACCATGTTCCTCTACCAATGTTTCCCCAGAAGTGGAAAGAATGGTCCATAAAAACAACCCTCAACCCCTCTTTTTACCAACTAAGAGATGATCAATGACTACAGTAGCTATGATGTTGACCCATACTTCTCCAGCCTCTACTCCAGCTCTGCCTTCTTTGCCAATCTATAAGCTATCTGATGGAAACCTCTGGCCCTTCTGTTTTCGTCATAACTAGCTCCACAAATTCAGGCATTGACAGAAAGTGCGTTTCCACTTAATGTTCTAATTAACCATTAGAGATCTTGAAGTTCAGATGTACCAAATGACGTTTAGGCCTCTTAACATTGTCTTTTCCTTTGGGAACTTCATTGATACCTTCCTTCTGTCTTTTTGCGCAATCCAGCACAGCACATAATTTGCCATGATGGTTTGTGTGGATTCCACTCATTACTAGTACCCTGGGGACAAAGTAACTTAGACACTCAAGTTATTTTTTATTTTACACTTTAAGTATTTTAATGCATATCTTTTTATCTAGGAGTCTGTAGGTAATAGCTACTCATTTGGTGTTTTTTTTTTAATCTTTAAAAAAAGTTAGGCAAACTTCTGATGGCTGGAAGCTGCACCTGTTTTTTCAGGGAATGAGAGCAAAGGTGATGCAGAGTAGGGAAAGATTTTGGACTGAACAGAAAAGTGAGTGACCAGTAAAGGGAAAAAAAGTATATTGAGGTGGTTTGGTCATATAGGAAGAATGAATAAATATTGAATTATAATATTGAAGGAAGAGTGCTTGGATTAAGAGGGAAGAGAAGATCAAGGAGGTTATGGTTGCGTAGAGGTGATGAGATCCTGACAAAAAGATGTGAGAAGTTTAAAGAACGAAAGGTAGGGTATGAAATGGAATAGGGACATTACAAGGGTAGTTTGTGAGGACAAAGGTATGGAGAAATATAATGATTGGTGTTGGTGGAACTAAATGTAGTTTTTTTTTTCTAATTTTTCTTTTTTTGCCTACCACTTCTTACTCTTTTTTTTCAGTTTGCATGATGCTGCAAGAGAATAGCATGATGAATAATTATGTACTATATGCACAGTAAAAGCATAATTTTACAGATCACTTTTTAGGAGACTTTGGGTGAAATGGACCAAATTTTAGTCCACTCTAAACCAAAATCTTTTGCTTCTGAAGCAGTCAACCTTCAGCATTTGCATAACTATGTAATGGATGTTTTTATGTCATGTGCATCAATTTATGTATTAAGCACTTATGGTAAATTATGTCAGTTATCTAAGTTCACATTTAAGAGATATTCAAATTTAACGGACACCTTTTCCCCTAACTGATCTGTTAAACTGAATATTTATATGACTCTGTGTGTGTGTGTGTGTGTGTGTGTGTGTGTGTGTATGAAATCCATTTTAGGACTAACATTATACTTGTAATTTGTTTCCCACTTCACAATGTGAAGTGTAATATTATGGTTAATTATACTTCTTTGACTGCAACTTGTAAAAACTGTTGTTGTTTGGTTGCCAGTTTTCCTGTAAGGATCAGGAATATAAAAAGTCTTTATTTAAATTACATATCATTCAGGACTTTCCCTTTAAATGCTTAAGCAATGATAATGGGGAAATTAGAGAACTTTGAACAGTGTATTTATAACTCCATTCTCATGTTGGAAAAGATTGAAATGTTTAATTAAAAATTAGTTTTTTCAAATAAATATACCTTAGTCTATTTAAGTTAATGTCATTAAAAAGTTCTCACACTCTAGTAAATATTGGTGTAGTGATACTGAAGAATTAGAAGGAGAGTATCCAGCACTATATGGAATAGAAGCTTATGGCATCAAATGTTTGATTGCAAGATTAAGAAGAAAATTTTAACCACTTTAAGATATATCTGCCAAAGACAAGAAAATCTGAGAAAAGACTTTATAAAATTGCAACTATGTCTATTACCTATTTGCTAAGGCTTTGAAACATAAAGGTTGTAATTGTGCTTGATTGATGTTACAAAACTTATTAAAAGTTTTGTAACAGTGGTCAAAAGGCAGATGAATAATTATTAGTAGCCCTCAAAATCCTCAGTCTTGTTATTCCCTGTTTTGCGTATCTGTGGTGGGTGAATAGAAACCAGAGTTAGTATATACTTGTAAAGGTCTTCACATAGCCATACTTTTAGCCTTATTTTTTCTTAATTGTCAAGCTTCGGGCAGCCCACATCAACTGAAAGCAGGATTCTGCCTTTTTTTTTTCCAACAAGATTTATTTAAGAAAACAGAATGAAGTTATACAAATCTCAGCAACTGAGTTGTTTTCATTGTTAAATCCAAATTAAACCTCAGCTAGTTAAGGTGGAATAGGGACGCGGTGGCGCTGCGGGTTAAACCACTGAGCTGCTGAGCTTGCCGATCGGAAGGTTGGTGGTTCGAATCCGCGTGACGGGGTGAGCTCCCGTTGCTAGTCCCAGCTCCTGCCAACCTAGCAGTTCGAAAACATGCAAATGTGAGTAGATTAATAGGTACCGCTTCAGCGGGCAGGTAACGGTGTTCCATTTAGTCATGCCAGCCACATGACCACAGAAGTGTCTACGGACAAACGCTGGCTCTTCGGCTTTGAAACGGAGATGAGCACTGCCCCCTAGAGTTGGACACGACTGGACTTAATGTCAAGGGAAACCTTTACCTTTACCTAGTTAAGGTGGAAGTGTTTTCAGTCTTTTAGTAATGGCCTCTGAACTAGTAAGGGGGCTTTTCTCTTGACTGAAAAGAAAAGAGTGTACAGGTTGAGAATCTCCCTCATGCTCTCAACATACACTGCTTTATGCATGTGCAAAATTGCTGGCAGGCTTTTGTGCATGAGTAAAAAAATATATTTTTAGGGTTAGGTTCACTGCAGTATATCTGTATTTGTTCCCTTTTCTTCTCACTTGCTCATGGTGGATCTTGTTGGGTTAGCCAATAGTGTGGCTTTGCATGGTATCATCATGGCAGCTGGCCATCTTCTTTAGAGTGACTCACTTGGCTAGGGATGGAAAAATTGCCCTGTTCATGCCTCACACTGACTTTTTCACTCCATGTTGTTCCTCCACTACCACAATCGTGATGGAGGAGTCTCTTGGTAGCACCAGTGTTGCCTGCAGATTTCTTACCGTTTACTCCAGTGATTATATGGTATGTCTAGTTGGCCTAGTGAAGCCTCTGACTACAGTGTTGGTGATTGCAACTAGCCAGCTGGCCCTGGTCCTGTTAGCAGGAAGAGGATAATTGTCAGTGCTCTGCTCAAAGTCATCAGAGGCTGGAGGACCCAATCAGAAACATTACATAGTTATTGAAGCAAGCCAGAAGCAGGCTTGAAGCATTATCATTCAGTGGTGTGATCGAGAGGATTCTCCACCAAGATTGTGAAAAAGCTGTGTGGCATGGAGAAGTCATAGGGATGCACCAGATACAAGAAAGGCAACCAGCCAAGTGAGTTGCTCCAAAGAAGAAGGTCAGCTGCTGTAAAGAAGCCATGTGGCAGCTTTCAAGTGGACCAACCCAGCGATAACTGCTGCGACCAAGAGAGGAAAAGAAGCAGCAAATGCAGATAGGTTGTACAGACAACATTTTTGAGAAGAAGATGGAATAAGTGCTCATAGGAATGAGAGGAAAACCTTAAGCTCCTCAAACTAACCCTCAATTCCCACAGACACAGAATTCTTATCCTTGGTTTTATGCTTGCATGCAGTAATGAGGGGCATCTGTACAATGAAACTGAAATTCACATACAAGGATTAAAATGTTGGCTAAAATAATAAAATTCTGCTACTGTGGGATGAAAGGTTGCTACTTAATCAGTATAGTGGCCTGGCAAGAACAAGCAGACTGATGTTCTCCCAAAGCTGTTGGCTGATGTTGAATTTTTGGGAACAAGTCATAAACATAGAATTCTGTTAATAGAGTTATGTATTATTACCAGGAAATAAAAGAATAGAAATTATGTATTATTACCAGGAAATAAAATATACTGTGCCAGAATTTAAATGTTGGTCTGTAGATGATTCAATATGTGCATTTGATAACAGCATAGTCTGAAAAAAAACACTGGTTTCTTTCAGTGCATTTTTTTGAAAAGTGAAGGCTGTATATCTGAATCAGGTAGCATTTATCTGCTCAAGGCCCATCTTAACTGATCCAAATCATTTGATTTGTTATCAGATCTTGCTCATGGCTGATAGCACAATTTTCACTGTGATAAAATCACTGGCTTTTTGACAAATGGCTCTATTTAAAACATGGGGATGGCTGAGTGCCAGAGCTCAATACAAAAGATGTCTATTCATAAAATACTGCATTAACATATAATTTCAAAGGTTGTGGTGAGGATGTGTTCCATTAAATATAGTGGAAATCGTATGAATAAAATGATAGACATTTTTAAGTATAGGCATTATGACCAGGGATTTAGAACAGTTAGACTACAGAACACAATGGACGTTCTGTTTCCAGTGGATCCCCAACCCCAAATGTAGTTGAGCTACTATTCAAATGTTCCTCCTCTAAATTCCAGCTTCTTTATTAACTTGTGGCTGGGGGTGATATCTTCCATTTAGTTGCCTTTAATGTATAAAATATCCTGTGCTGTCATAAGAGAGTCATTGTCTTTGGAGCCCTTCTTAGGATGATCATTTGACCAATGTAATGTTGTTGGTTACATCGTATGATAATTCCCAGAAGTGCAGAAAGATGTGAGTTGGGTCCCCTATTGTATTATGCCAAAGCCAAACTATCCCTATAATGACATAGCCTGATGAGTAAGCCCAGGCACTGTGGTTTATAAATCATGATTTATGACTTAATGCAATGCTCAGCACAGGCAGTATTTTTGCAAAAAGCATTCTGTGCTCTGCCAGATAATCAAAATGCCACACAATTGCTTATGTGAATCTACCACAGATTAGATTAGAAGTAGTTCCTGTCATGGAAGGGAAGATATGTACAAATGTTGTTTATTCGTTTAGTCGCTTCCGACTCTTCGTGACTTCATGGACCAGCCCACGCCAGAGCTTCCTGTCGGTCGTCAACACCCCCAGCTCCTCCAGGGACGAGTCCGTCACCTCTAGAATATCATCCATCCACCTTGCCCTTGGTCGGCCCCTCTTCCTTTTGCCCTCCACTCTCCCTAGCATCAGCATCTTCTCCAGGGTGTCCTGTCTTCTCATTATGTGGCCAAAGTAGTTCAGTTTTGCTTTTAATATTCCCTCAAGTGAGCAGTCTGGCTTTATTTCCTGGAGGATGGACTGGTTTGATCTTCTGGCAGTCCAAGGCACTCTCGGGATTTTCCTCCAACACCACAGTTCAAAAGCATCTATCTTCCTTCTGTCAGCCTTCCTTATGGTCCAGCTCTCGCAGCCATATGTTACTACGGGGAACGCCATTGCTTTAACTATGTGGACCTTTGTTGTCAGTGTGATGTCTCTGCTCTTAACTATTTTATCGAGATTTGTCATTGCTCTTCTCCCAAGGATTAAGCGTCTTCTGACTTCCTGACTGCAGTCAGCATCTGCAGTAATCTTCGCACCTAGAAATACAAAGTCTTTCCTTGCTTCTACATTTTCTCCCTCTATTTGCCAGTTATCAATCAAGCTGGTTGCCATAATCTTGGTTTTTTTGAGGTTTAGCTGCAAACCAGCTTTTGCACTTTCTTCTTTCACCTTGATCATAAGGCTCCTTGGTTCCTCTTCGCTTTCAGCCATCAAAGTGGTATCATCTGCATATCTGAGATTGTTGATGTTTCTTCCAGAGATTTTAACTCCAGCCTTGGATTCCTCAAGCCCAGCATGTCGCATGATGTGTTCTGCGTACAAGTTGAATAGGTAGGGTGAGAGTATACAGCCCTGCCATACACCTTTCCCAATCTTAAACCAGTCCGTTGTTCCATGGTCTGTTCTTACTGTTGCTACTTGGTCGTTATACAGATTCTTCAGGAGGCAGAAAAGATGACTTGGTATCCCCATACCACTAAGAACTTGCCACAATTTGTTATGGTCCACACAGTCAAAGGCTTTAGAATAGTCAATAGAACAGAAATAGATGTTTTTCTGAAACTCCCTGGCTTTTTCCATTATCCAGCGGATATTGGCAATTTGGTCCCTAGTTCCTCTGCCTTTTCTAAACCCAGCTTGTACATCTGGCAATTCTCGCTCCATGAATTGCTGAAGTCTGCCTTGCAGGATCTTGAGCATTACCTTACTGGCATGTAAAATGAGTCATGTACAAATACCCTCCCAGTAAGGCTGCCAGAAAGGTGCTTTTTTTAAAATTAACCAGTCCAAAGTCTTGGCTGGAAACAGGGTACTGTAGGGAGCCATAGAGATGTCCTTGCATAAACTATTCAGAGACAGTTGCAACCAGATGTGCAAAAAAAAAATGGGTTGAGCCCGGGGAACAGGGAAAGCATTAGAAGAGACTCAGACTGGCCCCTGTCTGACTCCCTGGGGTATAAGGAGGAGGAAAGGGAAAAATGAAGACAGGCTTGCAAGATGTATCTCTTTTTTTAATAGTAATGTTATTAAAAATTACAACTACAGTGATAAAAAACTAATACAAACTAAAGAAAAAAAATAGAAGGTACAGAAAAGAAAAAAAAATAATATAGTAAAGAAAAAGAAAAATTTATAAAGAAGTGACTTCCCCCTTCATCACAACAAGCATAAACAATTTTAGTAACTTATCACCTTCTCTTAAAATACAGCAAATTATCTCTTCTTCCCATATCCTATTTCTTATCTGTAAACAAATCCTTAAAAACCTCATCATTTCAGTCCTGATCAGCAAAAGTCCCTTAAGGGTTACCAGAGATAACAATATATGTACTTTACCCTTGATCAAATAAACCAACTTTATATTCCTTTCTTTTAAGTTTAACAATCTTGATCTTTAGTCCCTTCAAATAATGTCCTAAAGCTTTATTTCTTTTCATTTTTTCTTTGTCCCTTCTCATAAAATTCTTCAAAGCTTCAACAAGCCTTTTTTGTAAGTCCAGTATAGGAAAATTATCCAGGTCACTCTCTTGGTTTGTTGATCTGATCCTCACAAGGAGCAACTGTCTGGAGCACTTGTGGGTGATCTCAAGTCCTCTCCTTGTCTAGAGAGGAACTATGAAGAGCTGGTCTACTTGCTGGCTCTTCATTCTGCTGCGGTTGTCGGTTCCACTTTTAGCAGAGCTCTCTTCAGTTAGCCATTTCTTCCCCCGAAGTCCCGCAAGATTTATCTCAGTAAAGTATAATTCTAGTCATCTTGTGGAGTCTTTGGTATAAGAAAGAGGGAAAGGGATTAAGGAATAAAATACCTCTTTTGGATAGGAGATAGAGCCTATCAGGCTTTCATTATAGCCTGCAACAATAGAGTTCTAGTATTTCTTGTGGTGTATGTTTCCTTACCTACCTTATCTTGATAGGCTGACAATTGCCTAGAACAGGAAGTTGGACTTCATGTATGTGAGTTTATGTGTGAGGGTGACCTTGAAAAGAAAAGCTAGTAGAATGTAAATGAAAGAAGTACTAGTACAGCATTAGTTTGATTGGCCAATTGAGCTTAGGAATGTAGGGATGTGGTCTGTGCTTGCTTTGTGGTCTTGTAGATTTTGAGATTCAGAATGCCTTTATAAATGCAGTGAGTCATCATCTTCACAGGCATTCTGAAAGCTGCATGATCAACAGGATGAAAAAATGTGCACAGAAAGGAGAAAGTAGGGAATGATACATGGAAGTAAATATTAAGACGGATAGATATGGTGGGAGGCTATAAACTGGTCCTTTCAGGGAATAGAAGGTGGGAGATTGGTTGGCTTTCTCCCTTTCAGATTTCACTCTAACCAAGAAAATCAACTTTCAGTGTGAAAGTTAGTTCTCACACTGCCAGAAGCAATCTGATACTAGATCAGCCTGTTATAGAACAAGGGGAAACTATCTGCAGTCCAAAAGAGATACTTCATTCCATAACATAGAGTAGATAGAAGAAAAAAGCACAAGAAATCTGAATGTTGATTGTTACAATTTGATACACACTAGTTCCAGCAATTGAATATTTGTATAACAGCAGAAAGGTAGGAATTTAATAATACATTAAAAATAAAAATAGAGCAATGTGTGAACATGGCCATTATTTTGTGTTAGAATATAAGAAGAGATACAGATTATAAATTTTAAGTTTCTCTGAAGCCTACATACTTGATGTTTAGTTATTAGTATAATATTAAAATATTAATATACATATTCCCAACTGATAGACTTGATATTTTCTGGTGGTCTCTTATCCTGGTACTTAATCAGTGATTGTCCTAACAGTCAGGAACCACGCTGAGACAAGGAATAGATCTCTAGTGTTTTATTACTGCTACATTAGGCAGAAAATCCTAACAAACTGAAGAAGTGTGGGAAAAATCCAGACAGATAAACCCCAAAAGTTAAGGCGGGTCTGATCTGTGTCTCTTTGAATGGCTGCTTAACTTCTCAGTACTACACATGCGTTTTCCCCCCTGGATAGGGGCCCCTTCTTGCTCACCATCAGTACTCATGACAGTGATGCTAGAAATCCCAGGGCTCTAGGCTGGGCTCGGAAGTTGAAAAAACATCATGAAATAAGCTGATGGCAAACTGTTTCTGTAATTGCTGCTAAGCATAGTACATGACTATGTTCATGAAGTTCTGTTGGAAGGAAATCTTACCAGGTCCATTCCGAGCCGGGAATGAAAGTTCTTAGATGACTGCTTGAACAGAGGTAATTTTATTTTCCAAGAGCATGTACAGAGTCTGCTGGTTGAAGGTGGCCACACTTGTATTTCCCCCACAAGCCCTTTATGTAGGAGAGCTTGGCTGTTGTTATGTGAAAGTGTTCCCGCCCTCTAAGAACTTCTGAGAAAAGTGCAGTTTACCAGAGTTCAGAGAGGGGGCGCTCTGTGGTCAGGCCCCCTGCTGTTGGTGTTTCCTGTTCTGATAGTCCAGGTCCCTGCGAGGCTGTGGCCTTGTCTACTAGCCTAGACTGTCCACCTTGGAAGGGATCTTTTGTTATTTGATTATGGAGATCTGTTTGGCTGTTCACCTGAATGGGCTCTGCTAATTTCTGTGAATGAGCGACCTTTTGTCTTACAAGGTCTCTGATTGAGTCTGAAGGGAATCTTCTGTCTAAACAGTTGGGGTTTCCTGTCATATTTTAATTTTCTGGCATCCTCTTTGTATGAACCCATTCTGTTTCGTAATGTTTAACCTTTTACCTTGCTCAAGGGGAAGGTAATATTGGGGGAAGCAGTCTTTCGAAAATGGCGGTCTGAAAGAGAAGTGGGGGGATTGTCTTGAACCCTTCCAACAGTTCTCAATTTGAGCTGTACTCAGAAGAATTTATCGCCAGAGCTTAACTGGAATGCCATTAATAGATGGTAGCATTTTTGAAGGATAGTTTTTTTCTCTGATTAGGCTCTTGAAATGATAGATTTAGGCTATCTAGGAAGGTGGGCTTGTCAGAATAAGGGGCTGTTGCTTATGTAGTTTTCTTGGCAATTGAATACTTCCTGTGGAGAAAAATAATTTAGATACTTAAAAGTGTTTAGCAATTTAAACGATATGGCTCATTGCAATCAGTGGTCACTTAGCATTTGACAAGCAATTTTCAGAAGAAAAGTCAGTTTAGCAATTACATGGATTCGCTTTGCCTAACATTTACTGCACTATCTAAGCAATTATGCTAGTTTGCTTTTATGGAGTCAGTTCAGATTTTCAGAGAATGCATGGTATTTTTCTAAAAACGAATCCAATTACTCAAAGGTTGAGCTGGTAGTGGTAAAGTAACTAAAGTAACAACTTCTTCAAGTCAAGCTTGGCTTCCCAGCAAGCCACCAACTTTCTTGTCCAAAATATTTGAAGAGCAAAAGGAGAGATAAAGAATGGCTCCAGGGGCTTGTATTCAGTATTTTGTATTACAGTTAAACAGAGTATCTTCTGAACAGTTTGTTCCGTTTAACTGAAAAATAAACTGAGAATAATATCTGTGGCATGATATTGTCCTCCATCGTCTTTGGTTTCTGTTGCATAGGATGTTATTATATTTGATTAGGGCTACTGATTCCCCAGATTGTGACCACCAGTCATAAGGGAGCACAGTGGCTGTGTTGGAGAGAAGAGAGCTGCAGATGCAGATACTGGGGCTTACATAACTCCATGTACGTGGGTTGGAGAAAGAAGAACCCAAGAATGCTGAAAAACAGGGATACCAATAGATCAAATGCAGTGCAGGCTGGTACTTTACATCCCAAACATATGAAGTGGGAGTTGCCAGAGTCTTGCAGCTCTGAAAGAGAGGGGAAGAAAAAATCAACTGAACAAAGAAACTTCATCTTCACCTCTACTCTTTCACTGACTTCAAATAAGAAGTCACTACAAAGGCTTGTTCTGTGGAATATTGCACAATGGCTGGCTTTTCTTTTGGAGCCTAGGGAAGGTCTGCTGTTAATGTTGTGGGAAAGGTGGCTGAGATCAGAGAAATTAAGAGCATGTACATTTACTGCCTTTCTCTTTTAACAAATATCTGGTCTGCAAGCCCTGAGAGAAAATGGAGGCTCATGAAATGAAGTTCAGATAATTGTACTACTTGCAGTAAATGTTGGGCTACCTGCTCCCAGTTGGATTTTGCCAAATACTTTTATCTGAGGAGAAAGATCTACCCATGGTTTTGTATTTCGCAACATGAACGTTATAGTGATTACTTGCTGAGCCAGGTAGGAGCACCATAAAATATGGCTATGTATCCAGCCACTCCACACTTGATGACAGAGATACTGGAAAAGTGTATGACTAGATCTATTGTGCTTGTTAGCCCTTTCCAAATCAACTTTCTGGAGAAGGTCTTAGATTTTTTCATTGGGATTTGCATACCAGGAAGCTTGAACTTTGGGATCCAAATACCTGATTTTCCCAGGATAACCATTCTAGAGAATGAACAATGCAATAGGATATTTAACTGCCAATTAAATACTCTAAATCCATTGTGAAAGTTGTTACGTGTATAGGATAAACCTTTTGTTAGGTATATATTTTCAAAAACAAAAAATCAGTGTTTTGGGTTTGGGAAGTAATCTTAAAATGTGTGTGTGTGTGTGTTCTTCCCTCCCTCTTCATTGTTACTGTAGCCATCATACTACCTGACAGTGTCTTCAGTCCTTTAATACTGCCTGGGTATGGGATTTCAAAGAAGGGTTATATTTCCATTTGCTACATTTTGACTGAGTTCTTTTCTGCAGACTACAAGAGCAGGAAAATCATACTAAAGGCTTATTTCATGCAGCATTCTCTCCCTTAGCAGAACTTTGGGAAACTGGACATCAAGTGATATCAAGAAACCTCCTAGAAGTATTACGTAGCCATCATGACTAGCCATCATCTCTATTTGCCTTTTCATTTTAACTTATACATCTTGTTTGGCTCATTTTCCATAATCCAGGAACTCTGATTTTGCTTTCTTACACAGGCTTGGATTTGTTTTTTACATTTTTAATATTGTTGTTCAATTCACTTTTTTTAACCTGGAAGGAAATGGAAAGTTCTATAATGGATGTCTTTTTTTGTTTTCTTCTTAGAGAAGCTCCATATCAAAAGAAAGCCTTTGAGAAGGAATGTCATTTCTCACCCAAAAGCTCTCCCTGCTCCAGGGCAATTGCCACTTTAATGTGGTGGGAGGGCTCAATAGCTCTTAGTGACCCAGAAAGCAGCATCAGTGGGAATGTGGAGATGACATCAAAAATCCAACCTAGAAGTTGGCCATGGCAAGCTATTTCTGTAGAGTTGTCAAGAAAACTCTGGGCATGGCTGTGTGGTGACATATATCCATGAAGTCACTAAGAGTCATGCCGGACTTGATGACCCCTAACTAATTAGGGCTTAGACTGTACAGTTCCTTCTCCTAAGTGGTTGGCTTCCCTCATACCTGCATAGCTTACCTGGCCTCGGTCTGTTGTGGATTTCTCTTTGCATCCCCCTCCCCTTTTGATGTTATTTAACCTCATGTGTTGATAGTTTCACTGTATGCACTAGGTGAGTGTTTTGCAAAAACGTGCACCCTGCAAGCATGAAAGGCAAACTCTAGAAAAGAAATCATATCCTGCGTTTTCTCAGAGAGCTGAAGATTACTTACACGGGGATCTCTTTTCATTTTATCCCCTCAGGGGCAACTCTGTGAAGGTTTAGCCCAAAAAAAGTTTGGCCAAAGTCACTTGGTAAATCTCCATGGCCGAATGTGGAGCTCAACCTGGGTCTCCCCAGGTGTCCTCTGACATCTTCAATACTACACCACCTTGGACATTTTGCCAATGTGCGTAACTTGGCATTTTGTGTAGTTTGCTGTTGCTTTTACTCTAGGAGAAATGAATCTGGGATACTGAAAAACATTGCTGCTTCCATGGGAAGTATTTGGTTAATATATTTCCTTCTCTTCTCAAATGATTTCAAAAAGAAATCTTTGTCTCATAGTTTGAATAATTTACTGTCCATAATGGTCACAAATGACTTGCAGTAATTTGCTGCCTGAAACTTTAGGAATGATTTGAGGGAGAGAAATACTTTTTCTTGAAAAAAAGGTTACATTATACTTCCATTTTGTTAGCTTATTCATCTATATGATAATATCTCAGTTGGTAGGCAACTTTGTGAACTCTTTTTTTTTTTCCTTTTATAAAATATATCCTTTTAAACATACAGTTCATTTACCAACTTCCTTTTGACAACTTCCTAAAGTTCAGAGTCTCTTTTTTTAATTGCTCAGCAGCGTTTTGACTTAAGAGGAATGGAATATAAAAGGTATATCAGACAGGAGGGAAATTTTTCCCTTTTCATAGCCTTCTGTAAGCTAGAATGCATCTTGAGGAAGTTCTCTTTAATTGCTGAACACGCGCTTACTTCATATGGTACATTACAGTAATTTTATTACTGTTAATGAGTATTTAGACTTCAATCAGCATATCAAATAGACAGTGGGGGATAAATGATAGAGAGATAAATTTCAGGTGATGTGCTTAATTTTTTAAAATACTGTTCAAACACTGAATGCCGCAATAATTTTGCACGCCACATTATATCTGCTGATTGGTTTAGGTTGTATCCCATTTAAAACTATTCAGAAACCTTTTGAATGAGACACTTTGCTCAGATTTGTATTTATGATGGATTGTCGTCTGTGTGTCTCTTTGAAGGCATTCAGCAGAGGGAAGTAAGGTCTGGCCCTTGGAATGAACTCCTTTCATTTTGAACTTGGAAATCAATAAAATAAAAGCCTTTTTCTAGATTTTGGCAGCAGCTTTCTTCTATATCGCTTTTGAAGTGTTGAGAAGCAGGGAACGGTTGCCTTTTTAACCCAAGGTATGTTGACGCATTACACTGTGGTTCCTTTCATTGCTAACTGAAACACCTGTCTACTTAATAGCATAGTCTGTAACCTATTTTTAAAGACATAGTTAAGTAGTGATATTATCTGAATCTGATGCTGAAATCTGTCTTCCAATTTCCTAAAGTTTTCTGCACCTGAAAAGAAATGCCTGACTTCTCCCAAATCCCTGTAATGTTTCACTTATTCATTCATCAACTAATTCATTAATATATTCATTTTATTCTGGATATTCTGGAAGGCATGCCTTTAGATGAAAATTCAGCTTGTCTCATGAGATTGTATATGCCACTGGCAAGAGCAGACTATGGATGTAGATACCTTTGTTGAATTATTTACTTAATTATCTATCAGACTCAGTCAAAAAGTGTCTTACAGATACTGGGCAAATGTAACTGCTTTTGAAAGGCAGTTTATCATTCATTGATTAAATATTACTGATAGAGTGATATTTAAATACAGTGTGTGGTGGGGAGAAAAGAATGGGTAATAAGTTAGAGTGGATGCAGCTTATGTAGGAAGATTCTTGAGCTTTATTGCTGCTGTTACTAAGAAAGAACAGGTTCTGCTTTTGTTTTCTGATGCTTTTGGTCATGTTGCCTGGATTCATTTCAAGGGATTTAGTTGCCCACAGGCCTAAGCCACATGGCTTTCATTTTATGAAAACAGCTTCTTATTCAGAAAGACACTCAAGGATTTTGCTTTCTCTGAATTAAGGAGTGCAACATAATGTTTGAACTGGTTATTATTTACTCCAATTGTATATTCCATTCCATTACAGTATGTTGTTAGGCCTCAGACAGTTATGTCGGATCATACTATCTTTGTTTACAGAGTTCAGTAACAACCATGAGCCTATTTTAAAAAGAATAGATCTCATTATTAATTACATCTGGAGATCCCTGAAATAAACACATTTTCATTATGATGACTTCAGGATATTACATTGTTGGGTTGTACTCTTTTACTGACCTAGTGGAAAACCATGGCTATAAATGATTGGATCAATTTAAGAGCCGTTTATAGGTCCATGTCATCCTGCCATCACCTACATATATCTCATCTTTTTTTTCTTTGGCAAGAAAATATAATCGTGTTTAATACTAAGTCTGTGTTTGCTACCTGTTGTTACATGATCCAAAATGTGCACAGTACAGATTATGAAACTGCTGCTGTAGTTTTTGTGCCATGATAGGGTCCCATAATAAGAGGGGGGATTTCCACAGCCTCGTGTGGTGCAGAGTGGTAGGCAGCAGTATTGCAACCAAAACTCTCCCCATGACCTGAGTTCGATCCCAGTAGAAGCTGGATTCTCCGGTAGCCAGCTCAGGTCGACTCAGCCTTCTATCCTTCCGAGGTTGGTAAAATGAGTTCCCAGCTTGCTGGGGAAGGTGATGACTGGGGAAGACAATGGCAAACCACCCCGCTATAGTCAGCCAAGAAAATGTCGCGAAAGTGGCGTCCCCCCAAAGCGTCAGACGTGAATCGGTGCTTGCACAGGGGACCTTTCACCTTTCACATTTCCACGTAAGAATAGAGGAAGAGGTGTGGATGTGAGTAGATAGTTTGCTTTCATTCACTTAACCATGGTTATTGGACTGTGTTATGAAATTGTAGCTGCCTTCCGTTTCTTTCATTGGGGTAGAGAACTAAAATCTTAAGTTGGAAAGATGCTTATTTAACAGCAGTCAAATAATGGGACATATGTGTATTCACTTCCACATAAATTGTAAACAATTGGGGATGATAAATCCAAGCTTCGGCCATCAAACTGAAGACCACAGAGATCTTCAGCATGAACACCAACCAAATTAGCACATACATCAAGGTAGGTTGTAATGAGCCTTGTGAACTTTGAAATCCTTTTCATATCAAAGGAAATTTTGATTGAAAAGTCTTAACTAAACTAATATACCTTTGTATTGTCTGAAGCTGAGAGCCAATTAAATATAATCATAAGATTTCAAAATGAACAGCTGCCAGCGTGGGAAGAATTAATTATGCTGATCCATAGCTTCTTGTGTTCACCAAAAAAGAAAAGGAATCACACAAAGAAGATGATAATTCTTCAAAAGACTGAATTGGGGAACAACCACTGTTGCCTATCCCAAACACTCAAGACTCACAAGAGGTTATGTCATGAGTAAGGATGGCGAGCAGGGGGCTCCCTTCCAGACTGTTAAGCGCATGCGTAGCACTGAGGAATTGGTGAGCCATTCCAAGAGGCACAGATTGGGACCGCCTTAA
Organism: Candoia aspera; assembly: GCF_035149785.1. NCBI lineage: Eukaryota > Metazoa > Chordata > Lepidosauria > Squamata > Candoiidae > Candoia > Candoia aspera. Next base: position 59,063,374 of record NC_086159.1, on the reverse strand, counting down.
CCTGCGGGGTTTATATGGCTGGGTTTTTCCCACGCTTGTTCAGTTTGTTAGGATTACTGTTATGTATTAGCAAATAAACATTAGAGAACAGTTCCCTGTCTCAGAGTGTTTCCTGGGAGTCAGGACAGGTTACTTAAATGAAATCTGATTTATTAGGGAAATTATGGCAGATACAGAGAAAGCTGAGAATGACTAAAAGCACGCCAAATACAAACTAAAAACCCTCGGCTCCAAACGTAATCCCTCCCCCCTACCAGCCATAGCAACCACCCCCCTCCCAGGTGCTGGTAACCGTTTTCCACCCATCCTGGGAAAGCAACCTTGAACACATGAGATAACCCAAACACATTCCAACCCAGCGGCCAACAGATAACAACTCCCTGACGAGGAATCTTCCTCTCTCCTGAGATCAAACACGTATCAGGCAAATGACATGTGAAATGTTACGATGTACCAAGCACATTGAAACGGTGAACATGACATACTGCCCCCCCCAAAATAAATTCATGGACCCGGTTTGGAGGGGTAAGCATCATGGAAACGAACAAGAATAGGGGAAGCCACATTGTGAGCGGCCACCCGTTCCGGGTGGGGGAAATGTTTCCAGCGAACTAGGTACTGCAGTGTGTTGCGAAGGCGGCGAGAGTCAAGAATTTCTTTTACTTCAAAGTGTTGTTGCCCGTCAATCATGATGGGAGGAGGTGGCGGAGGTTGATCATGCCAGCGGTCAGAGCGAGTAAGGGGTTTGAGCAAACTGCAATGAAAGACAGGGTGTAAGCGTTTCAAATTATGCGGCAAATCAAGTTTAAAAGTCACTGGGTTAATTTGTGCCACAATAGGAAATGGACCCACAAATTTAGGAGCTAATTTTTTCGATGGTTGAGAGGACTTGATGAATTTGGTAGACAGGTACACCATGTCACCCACTTGAAACGAAGGGTGAGGGGCATGCTTTTTATCAGCGTGCTGTTTGTAAGCAGACTGTGCGTCCGCTAGTGCCTGCTGGATGACCGGCCAAGAGTCCGCCAGCTGTGTTGCCCATTCGGACGGTGAAGCAGGCGGGATAGATGGATGCGGCAAGTCAGGGATTGGGACAAAATCCCTGCCGTGAACGGTGCGAAAAGGGGTTTGACCGGTGCTTTGATGAACGGCGTTGTTGTAGGCAACCTCAGCAAAGGGAAGGAGGTCAACTCAGTCGTCTTGTTGATAATTCACGAAAGCATGCAAATATTGTTCCAGTGTTGAATTTAGCCCCTCTGTGGCCCCGTCAGTCTCAGGATGCCACGCCGTGGACAATGCCTGTTTAGTGCCCAAAAGTTTTAAAAATGCCCGCCAAAATTGAGAGGTGAATTGTGTGCCCCTGTCAGAAATTAAGCGGGAGGGACATCCGTGTAACCTGTACATGTGTACAAGGAATAGGCGGGCCAATTGTCGTGCCGAAGGAATGGAGACGCATGGGATAAAATGAGCTTGCTTGGAGAAATAGTCTTTTACTACCCAAATAACAGTTTTTCGTTGGTTGGGAGGCAACTCCACTATGAAATCCATGGAAACCTCCTCCCAGGGGCAAGCGGGACTGGCCACTGGTTGCAACAAGCCTTGAGGCTTTCCCACCTTACGTTTAGACATAGCACAAACAGAACAAGACGCCACATAATCCTTCACATCTTTGCGCAATGTGGGCCACCAAAACTGTCTGCGAACCAGGTGCAAAGTTTTTACAAAGCCAAAATGCCCAGCAACCTTACCATCGTGCGAACGGAGTAAAACCTCCTTTCACAAGCTGTCAGGGACATAGAGACGATTGGATTTCCAAGTGAATCCCCGGTCAAAAGTAACACTGTCTCTATTGGCTAACAACCAAGTGTCAGTTTTTTGCTCCTTTAGAAACTTTTGTTGCAATTGAGATGAAATGGACAAGGTGCCTTGCGGAGCGGAATCACTGCCGGCAGGCTGCTGCGCACGGGCTTGGCTGCAGGTCACAGCTGGCATTCCCAGTTGTGGCTGTGTCCACAGCGTGCTGACCACCTCTGGCGCTGAGCTGGAGTCCTGGGGTTGCCTGGACAGCGCGTCTGCCAAAAAGTTCTTTTTCCCTGGGATAAACTTCAGTTTGAAGTTGAACGGGTTAAAGAACTGAGCCCAGCGGACTTGTTTAGGGCTCAGCTTGCGAGGGGTACTAAGGGCTTCCAAGTTCTTATGGTCAGTCCACACCTCAAATGGATGATTAGCCCCTTCCAGCAAGTGGCGCCAAGAGTCCAAAGCCGCTTTGACTGCAAAAGCCTCCTTTTCCCACACATGCCAACGTCTCTCCGTCTCAGAGAATTTGCGGGACAGGTAGGCACATGGCTTTAAACAACCCGCCCCATCTGCTTGCAACAACAGGGCTCCAATAGAATAATCAGAGGCATCCACCTGAACTACAAAAGGCTTGGAGGGGTCAGGGTGTTGTAAAATAGGCTCCTGTGTAAAAGACTCCTTCAGCTTATCGAACGCCGCCTGACAAGCCGGAGTCCATCTAAGCAGCGCGCCTGGGTTTTTTACCCGGCGGGTTTCTCCCACCCCCTTCGTCCGAAGCAAATCTGTCAGGGGCAAAGTTATTTCTGCGAACCCCTTTATGAACAACCTGTAGTAATTGCTGAACCCCAGGAAACTTTGAAGTTGCCTGCGGGTGCGGGGTCTCTCCCATTCTAAGATGGCCTGGATTTTAGCAGGATCCATCTCTATGCCTTTATCTGAGATCCTGTACCCCAGATAATCAATTTGTGTTTGTTGGAATGCACATTTAGACAGTTTGGCATACAACTCAGCTTTCCTTAGCTTGCGAAGCACCTGCTTAACCAACTGTACATGTTCTTCCAGAGTTTCAGTATAAATCAATACATCATCCAAGTAGACCAATACCCCTTTAAACAGATGTTCATGTAATACTTCATTGATCAATTGCATAAACACCCCAGGAGCCCCAGCCAAACCAAACGGTAAAACCTTATATTGAAAAGCTCCCAATGGGCAATTGAATGCCGTTTTCCATTCATCCCCCTCCCGGATCCTCACACGATAATAGGCTTCCCTTAAATCCAGTTTCGAGAAGATTTTCCCCTTAGCCAGATGTGATAACATATCTTTTATCAAAGGCAAGGGATATTTATTTGATATTGAGACTGCATTGAGCCCATGGAAATCGGTACAGAGTCTTAATGTCCCATCTTTCTTCGGGCGGAAGAGAACCGGTGCCCCCACTGGCGAACTAGCTGGTTCAATGAACCCTCTTGCCAAGTTTTTGTCCACAAACTCCTGTAACAAAGTTAGTTCCTTCTGAATCATTGAGTAAATCTTTGGCTTAGGCAATTGAGTGTTAGGCACCAGCTCAATGGCACAGTCAGTTTTCCGATGGGGGGGAAGTTGATCCGCTTCTTTCTCCCCAAACACATCAGCAAATGCCTGGTATTCCTCCGGTAGACCCTCAAGAGGAGGGGTTGAGTACTGCGGAGTCGCAGCTGCCGCTACCCCCACCACCTCCTCTGGGGCTTCGTTTCCCTCTGGTGCTTGATAAAATCCATCCCTAAAGGTTACAGTTCGATAGACCCAATTTATCGGAGGATTTTGTTGGACCAACCATGGGACACCCAAAACCACCAAAGGACCCCCCACCGGAGCCACTACAAATGACAACCCTTCCCGGTGGCTACCCATTTGCAAGGCTACCAAACCAGTGAAATGCGTGACCGGTTTGCCCCCTGCCATGGATCTGTCCAATTGGGTGAAAGCTATGGGTCGTTGCAACGGAAAGGTGGGCAACTCCAAGGCAGCTACCACGTCGGGATGCATTAAGCACCGTGAGCACCCAGAATCGATCATCGCCCACACTTCTATCGTCTTCGAGCGGGATCCCAACTTTACTTTCACAGTGAGAATGCGATAGTTGCCACTCACCGACACAGGCTTGCGCCCCTCCTCTACCACCTGCCCTGCGGCGCCCTTTAGAGCAGGTGGCTGGTGTTTCCCGCCGGCTGCAGCAATTCCGGTTCACCCTCGTCCCCGTAGAACGGCACGCTTTCCAGCTCGCTGTCAGCCACTGCTGCTTTCATTTTCCTCGGCAGAGAGGGGGACTTCGCAGTCGACTTTCCCTGCCGGTCCTCGCCCTTCACCCTCGGGCATGCCGCCGCGCGGTGCCCCTCCTTGCCGCAGCACAGGCACTGCCCCTTCGCATAACAGCGCTCCTTCTCCTCTTCCCACGAACATCCGGATCTTCCAAAGGAGCCCGAAGGGCGGGTGGGTTTTCCATCTCGCCCCGACTTGGTCGCTCGTCTCTGCACAAACACCTCGTGGGCATGCTCAGCCTTTCCAGCGAGCTGGATCCACCCGTACAAGCTGTCAGGATCATCTCGCCCCAGCGACCAGCGCAGCACTTCGGTGTTTAAACCATCCTTGAACAACTCTATTACAGTTGCCTGCAACCAATCTTCCACCTTCCCCGCTAGCGCTTTAAACTCCAGCGCGTAGTCAGCCACGGTTCTCGATCCCTGCTTGAGTTCTTTCAAGGCACGCTTTGCCCGCTCCTTGGCTAGTGGATCTTTGAAATGGTGCTGTAGGGCCCAGAGGAATTCGTCAAATTTCTCCAGTTCAGGGGCTTCCGACTGGCACATCTGTACGTACCAGTCCACTGCCCTCCCCTTAAGCTTGGTGGCAATGGTGATGATTTTCGCTTTTTCCGAGCGAAAAAGCAACCCCCACTCTTCCATGTACGCCTTGGCATTCGTCAGGAAGAACGAGAGTTTTGTCGGGTCTCCGTCGAACTTGACAGAAAAGTCCCTCAGTCCTCTTCCCAGCAGGCCGCGCCCCCCCACTGGCGGTTCAGCTGCTTTGACAGCTCCCGGCTGCCTCCGCTCCGGGATGGGCGGTGACACTAGTTCCACCCTGGGAGCCCGGTCCCCCTCTCTCGGGCGAGCTCCCCTTCTCCGTTCCGGTGACTGTGCCTGGGAGGAAGGGGTCGAATGCCGCTGGCTTGACCCCTCCCGCACCTCTTTCAGCAAACTCAGGTCCGGGCTCATTTTCTGCAGAATGAGCTCCAGAGAGTCCATCTTTGACTCTAGCACCCAAATTCGGTCTGGAGTGGGGGAGTCCCCCCTCGGCGGCACCTGTACCACTGTTAGGGACAGCGGGTATCTCTGCCTCCAGGACGAGCCCCTCGCTTCCGAGAAGTCCCCACGACTGTCGTCCCAGGTGACCAGTTTGCCCGGGGTTGTGACCGTGGTCTCTGGCGCGGTCCTCATGCCCGTAGCTTCGCCTTCAGACCCCGAACTCGCCTCTTCCCGAATCGCTGAGAGTTCTCCCAGGGGGGCTCTGTCGGGGCGCATCATGGTAGAGTCGGGCTCTCCCTCACTCGACCCATCACTCTCCACGAGTAGCACATTTGGATCGGTCATCGCCAGCACTCTCCCTCACAGGATCGAAAGAACCTGTCTTTTCCTGGATAGGGGCCAGCGGGATTTGAAGTTTTGGATTCTCAGCTTTATGTAATGGTTGCCTATCCCAAACACTCAGACTCACAAGAGGTTACTTAAATGAAATCTGATTTATTAGGGAAATTATGGCAGATACAGAGAAAGCTGAGAATGACTAAAAGCACGCCAAATACAAACTAAAAACCCTCGGCTCCAAATGTAATCCCTCCCCCCTACCAGCCATAGCAACCACCCCCCTCCCAGGTGCTGGTAACCGTTTTCCACCCATCCTGGGAAAGCAACCTTGAACACATGAGGTAACCCAAACACATTCCAACCCAGCGGCCAACAGATAACAACTCCCTGACGAGGAATCTTCCTCTCTCCCGAGATCAAACACGTATCAGGCAAATGACATGCGAAACGTTACGATGTACCAAGCACATTGAAACGGTGAACATGACACACTGTAGTAGAAGAACACAGTTAGGGTTACCAGATATCTGTACAGATATCTGAACAGACATGGACAATTGGAAAGGAGGACAAATGGGAAAGAAGAGAACACACTAACTGTTAAACTTTCTTGGCATCGGTGACAAAAAATTATAGTGAAGACTGCAAAACAAAAACAAAAAATAAATGTAGGCTTACATGTATATGAAATTACTTTTTCCAGCATCAGAAAGCTGGGTTTTTCAATCTCAGGAATGTGCTACAGCACTTGGACCAAAAGCCTTCAGCATGTAACTGATTACAGTCTTGTTAATTTCAGGCAGCAGTGCAAGAGGGGGTGGGTTCTAATCAACTAATTAAGGTCACAGAGCTGAGTTTGTTAACTTGAGGTTGGTAGTTTTAGGGAAACAGTGAACCACCAGAAAAGCTGCTGAAGAAGAGAGAGCTTGTTAAGATACTCAAAAAGCCGGACAATATTTGATTTTAAGGTGATGCCTACCAGACAAGAAGGACAACAAGGAGGGCATGTCCTCTTGCCAGATGTTTGGCAACCCTAAATGCAGTCGACTGCTAATTTTGAAAATTATAGACAACGAACTATGTAAATCCCCTGTATGCTATTGTGTTGGTCCTTGGTAAGACAAAAACTCTGTATTTTCAGAAGTAGCTGTTGGAATTTCACCAGTTTGCTTAATATAAAGATACATTTTATATAGAATACATTACATCACCTGCCATAGTTTATGCAGTTTTGATGTATAACATGAAAACCCACCTCTGTTATGCTCTGATTAAATATCAGTTTCCTATATGCTTTTAGCAGTTGATGGCAAATAACAAAAAATTGACAAAAGGGAAAACACCCTAGAGCACTTCTGCCCCAGTTAATCTGTGTGCGTTCTTATTTATTTTTAAATGTAATTATCACTTTTCTACATGCATTGTGTTTGAATGTATAGAGATAAATACTTCCAGGATATATTTCTAGGTATGTACAACAAAATTGTGGTGTGTTCATATGAAGATGATTGGGTCGTAGCCACTTATTACACGAAAGCCAAAAGAGAACAGTATGTCTAGCCCATCTTTATTTACTTGAACTGATCAGCCACTATAGTTTTATATCATCATGAAATGGCACCTAAGTGATCTTGCCTGGGTTGAGAACTTAAACAGGACCAGGCCTTGTTAACATGGATGGGAGACTTCCAAAGAATTCCCTAACTGTAAGCTAAAGTCAGAATTTGAAAATACATCCCAGAAGAAAACAGTGGTGAACCACTACCATATTGTTGCCCAAGAAGTTACACAAAGGATCATGCACAAAGGATGGTTTATCCCTATAGCTTAGCTAAAATATCAAACAAAACAAAATGTTTGTTTTTTGCGTTTTTTTTTTTCTGAATAGGCTCATGAATCACTAAATTGTAAGACATATACTATATAGAAAGATGAGCATAACAGAGAGAGGCAATGGCTTGGTGATGCAGCTCGTTGTTTGAATTCAGGTGGACCTATGTTTTATGTGTATCTTAAAAAAAGGTAGGGGAGAACATTTTGGGGAAGTGGAAGCTCACCAAATTGACTACATTCAATGTGTGATCCATCAGGGACCAGATGCCCCCATTCTGTTGGCCTGCGATTCTCATTTAAGAACATTATGACAAAGATATCTTACTGTATGAAAGTCATTTTTTTTTTCTTAAAATGTCTTTTGCTTAGAACAATCCCATCTTAACTAGCATCTCCTAAATAATTCCCAGAATTCCCAACATGGTAGGCACTGGTTGCATACATCTTATCTAAAACTAGGAAGGAAAATAACACAAATCAAGCTCAGGTTTAAGGACAGCAGTTGTCTCTGCATGTTCTGATCAAATGACAGTTTCAGCACCTTTCTACTTGGAAGCCAGATCAGTGGGAGTGACAGCAAAATAAGCACAGCATATATGAACCAAGTTTAGTTTAAAAGCACTATTTTTCTTGACTGTTTCTCCATCTTCCAAAGATAAAGCACTCCAAAGCAGTATTTATGTTTCTTTTCATTCACAAAGTCCCTTTTGCTCTAGTGAATCCAGGAAACTTAAAGCAGTTGAGATTTTCCTTTTCTATTATCTTGACTGCCGCACACAAGTCTCTCTCTCTCTCTCCCGCCTCCCTCTCTAGGCTCTGCAACAGCTTCTCCCCAACCTAGCCTGTCTTCAAATGTGTGTATAGGTAGGTCGAGATTAGTGTGAGTTCAAATACTGCAAAATTTGATTTAGTAGAATTTATAAATTGATACCAGGTGGTGTTTAATGCAAGCCAGATTTCAGTTAATGCGAGGCTAGCACACGTGCAGTTGCTGTTGGGGTTTCAGATGCTAATCATTTGTGCAAAATGGAGAGAAGGAATGTTCCATTCCAGGAAAGCTCAAAAAAGAAGAGGCTCATTTTGAAGAACTACAGCAGAATACAGGACATAGCAGGTACACTTTGGATATGGGCTTATCTTCTTTTACTGTTATACAGTATTTCATTAATAAACATAAATATTTATGTTTAAAAATTTTAATTGCCTATTTCCATCGAGCTGGAACCAATTACCTCATTTCCAATAGAAATATAACTGAATAATGCAAATTTGAATAATGCAACCATTTTGTGGGATTCATCAACTATACTAATTGAAACCTACCTGTATTTCAGTTCTTAGAATTCCCAGCCAGTTTGCTGAGAATTCTGGGATTTGAAGTCCATGCATTTGGAGAAAGGCCAAGTTGGAGAAAGCTGTCATATACTGTAGGGGGGGAAAAAATCTTCCCTTCCCCAGTGATCTTAATGAAAATCACTGCTCTCCACTGTTGGGCTGGGAAGCCCTGTTGTCTAGGTGAGACCCTAGTGAAGTGTTGTGAGTCAGAATAAGCGAAACCAAAAATGAAATAGAGAAACATCTTTTGAACGGCTAATATTGGAGAGGAAAAGGAGCTATGATTTGGTGTGTACCTTTATCGCTATTTCATACTACAACTAATAGGAGTACCTGCCACCACTAATTTTTATACTCCAGAAACTTGACACATATGAGCAAGTGGGTTTCAAAATCTGTTTCATGCTGATAGTCTCCCAATAGAAAGCATAACCCACTTTGGGGAAATAGTATACTGGCTCCAAGCTTTCATAAAAATACTTGATATTAAATAATCTGCATTTAATAAATGTGACTGTAAAATAAAACAATCCTCATATAGTTATAATCAGGCAAGAGGAATATCTAGCTATCTAATAGCTCTAGGCAGCAACTGTATTTGTTCTAACTAACTAAAATAATATCATTTTTTAAAGTTTAAGATCTTAAGCTAGCAGATAGACTCATTGTTGCAATTTATACCAAAGCGTTTTTCAAATTTAGTTACTAATTATTAATGAGTTCTCCTGGAGCCCCAAACCCATACAATGCAAAATGCAGTGCAGTGGATTCAAGATTTTATGAAGTTTAGCGAAGAACTTTTTATTTTTCTGCCTGTTGGTATCTTCTAGAGAAGATTCATTAACAAAGTAAAGAAACCAATTCTCATGTAGTGTATTGAACAGAGGCTGAAATAAGAGATTTCCAGACCATCATCTCATCTGTTTCCCATCTGTTACCATGCATGTTTAAATGAATTTGGAAGATTTTCAAGTTTTCTTCACTTGTTTGCATCACTGTACTGATATTTATAGTGCTGTAGTCATGGACATGTCTATATTTTTGCAAGTCTGGAGTGTGCAGAAAAAGTTACCCAATCGTTCACTTAGCTGTCTTCAAGATGACCAGAAACTGAGTATCCTTTGAGATCTTCTCTTCCCTGGCTCATTGTGCACTGGATGGTAAATTTATAAAAATCACCTCATCATGCATATGATAAGATAAGATAAAAGATAAGATATATGGTATTCCTCTCCAATGAGCCATGTGTGCAGCCAAGCATATTGTTTATGATGTCTCGGCACTGTAAATTGACTGAATTTCAACAGCATGATTTTTCCTTTACCAAAAACAAACAAACAAAGATAAGGATTGGAACATGTGGTCCTTTGGAAGCCATATTGCCCCATTCTTACCTTTAATTCCCCCACCCCACTCTATTATAAGTTGAAGTTAGACTTTAAAACAGCCATATTTCAGTAGCAGAACGTTAGCCAGTTTTTTGGGTGGAGGGTTGGGAAGCTTAAGAATGGGAATGAGAACTGAAGACCTGTGGAAGGCAAACTGCTATTTCCATTGAGAACCCCCCAGACTGCTCTCATGTAGTAGTCAGGACTAAGTTGCTGAGTTATGGCCTTCAGCTCTAAAAATTGCCAGTTCCTGCTCTGTATATGTTTGTCTGTAGATCAGTTCTGAAGAGTGCAACAGGACCATGGCCATGGAGATAGAGCAATATACCCATGTAGAACCATTCTTGGTGGCTATAATTATGTTGTTATACTAGCATGGCAACAGGCTTGCATTCAGAAGTCTAAAAAACTGAAAGCTGGGTTGTGTCATGTTAAGTTTTTAAAATGGTTATGGATATGTGAGGGGAAGGTTAGCTATAAGCAACATGTATACTACTGCATATGTTTTTGGAAAGGGGGAGGCAAAGAAGATTGATTGTAGATGGTGTATTGCCTTGGTTTCAGATAGAAATTAGATTCTGAAGATCTGTACACAGTAAAGAAGCAGAAACATGGTAAGATATCCGTCTTATGGAAAACTGATATTTTGTTGGGCTGCAGAAGAAAGCAGGGGATCCCTAATGTAACGATGATGCCAGAAATAGTATGAATTTCAGAAGAAAATCAAGCTGTTCATTATTTGGGAAAAGGTTAAAGAACTTATATGGGAAAGCTTCTATATCATGAAATCTATCGACAGGTGGGGAATTCTGTTTGTAGACTAAAAAATGCACCTGCATTGCTACTATGCTCACCAATTTGAGTTAAATATGTGTTTTTCTTCAGAATTACAGCTATTTCAGTTTTTCAGAGGGAAGGAGTGGCATGTTTGCTTTAATTTGTAGCTAAATCAGAAGTTTGATTCAATGGGCAGTTTTCATTTGTTTAGCTACAGATATTTCTAGATAGCATCTTACTGTGTGCTTGAAAATGACCTAAACTAGATAATATTCTTTTATCTACCTGTATGTCCCTTCTTCTGTCTTTTTTTGTCCAGTCTTCCCACAAATCCTGCTCTCGCTGAGTTTGGACAGCCAAGCTGCTCTATTTCCAGTCCACTGTGATGTACTTGACATTTCTGTGGCTGGGGTTTTTGTTTTAGGTCACTGTGTTTTTCTTTCCCCCTGTAAGAAAACTCTCATGTCAACTCTCTTTCAGGAGTTGCATATCCTCTAAGTGAAATGCTAGTTTTGGGGCTTTTCAGCTCCCCCTTGTGAGCCTACAAAAAGGTGAAATTGAGAAAGTTTTGTCAGTTTTCTCCTTCAGCCCAGACCAGCTGGAGCAGTGTTTTTCAGCCTTGACAACTTTAAGATGTGTGGACTTCGACTCCCAGAATTCCCCAGCCAGGATGCTCGCTAGGGAATTCTAGGAGTTGAAGTCCACACATCTTAAAGTTGCCAAGATTGAGAAACAGTGAGCTGGAGTATAAAATGCCAGGTTACTGGGCCTTTCCCTTTTAGGTGGAATAGGGACAATGGAATTACCCTGCCTGTGGGATGTGTAGCTGCTTGGGGCAAGATTGTGATTTTAACTCCTCATAGCAGCATTTCAAGTCAGCATAAGTGAACAAAATGACCAATTCCCTTCCAATTGCTTCTGAGGGCTTGGGGAGTGAAAACAGTTGCAATGTGGTAGAACTCCAAATGCCATCTACCAGTGAAAAAGGTGAAGCATATCTTCGGCATTTGTAAGCTGGTAAAAAAAAGTCAGCTTGCTGTTCAAGACAGGTATGAAATGTTGCTTTTTCTTGGGTATTTCTTTTTCATTTTGCAACTTACAACATATGATTTTTTCCTAGCAAAACTTCAGTAATATATTCCTGGATTGTAACCATATTTATTCTAAGTGCTTTGTCGTTTCCACCAGGAATTAAAATGGTCTTTTAAGGCATTGGCAACTACAGATAATGAGAGGCTGTTATTATCAAGGATGTGCTTTGCATGTTAAGATCACAAGTCCATTCCCAACATTCCCACTGGGAAAATTTTGGATTTGAATCCTAAAGAGACCTGCTGATCTATTCAACAGACTTAAGCACTGGGCTATACAGACTGTTGGTCTAGCAGCTATAATATTCTTTAGGGATCTGAACTGAATTCTTTGCTGTTCTGTTCAGTGACCAGACTCAGCTGCACTATAGTGGTTGCAGCCAATTCAGTGACTTTACCAAAAAAAAAAAAACTCTTAATTTTTCCAAGTCTCTAAGATCCATTGGAAACTTCTGTTTATCCATGTTTTGTTGGTATATTTGTCTATTTGATTTAGAATTTTGTGTGTATCTGGAATGTTATTCAAACATTGTTTTTTTTCTGATTAGATTTATTTCATTTTGGCTTCCCCTTCTGCTGTCCCCCAGTTGTAAAGGGATTCCAGAATTGCTTTCAGCTCTGTTTTTTATTTCTTTCCCCGCTAACTAAAATTCTCAAAGCCGTTTTCCCAATGCAGAAGCTTCACTTGGGAGATCTTGCTGCTGAACAAGCATATTATATATAACATATAATGAATAAAAGATTATCTTCCTCTTAAAGCTCCATTGAAAGGGGGAAAAGTCTTAGAGATGCAAACTGTTTGAATTTGAATTTGAGCATGGGGCTGAAGGAGTACATTTGAAATGGAAAGGGAGATTATCTTTGGCAAAATTGTTTTGCCATTTTATAAACCTTTGTATTGTGTCCAAAGGATGTCTTTTTTAAATCAGCATTTATTAAGAATAATATGTATCTGTGTCTTGTGTGTTTGTATGTAAATACATATACACATACATACATACATACTAAAGACACAGATACATATTTTTACACATACACATCAACAGAATTTGTGGATGGTGAACAAGACTGGATTCATTCATTCTTATTTTTATAGGGCAATGTTCACTTTGTTTTAATAAAAATGTTTTTCTCTTACTTTCATTCAGTAATAGTTTTCTGGGTTACAGAACAGTTACACAACTGAAATGTAGTTTGAGTATAATTTGGAGAGCAGAATAATAATCAGCTGCTGAAATAATATCTTCAACTACTAGATAATTAACCTAGAATAAAAATGTGTTCATTTTCTTGTAGTCTTCTGCTGCACAAGGTTTTGTTACTATTTGGGAGATTAAGACTGTATCAATGAAATAGTTATGCTATCCTGAGAACCAAGTTTATGCTGTTCAGAGAAAGTCTTCTTTTTGCATATAACGGTCTCCTTTAGTTAATTGCTGGCCACAAAAACAATTACGTATTTTATTTTCCTATACTTTCAAAACTTGCAGTTTCATCTTCATTTCATTTGTTAAAGACCAAAAGACTAAAGTTAGATAAAACAGATTAAAAAATAGCAATAGGTTAAAAAGTGAATATAAAAGCAAAAAAAAAAGAAAAGTAAAATAGTGGTAATTGTAAACGTAGTAAAAATTAAGGAAGGATCTGTAGAGTACACAAGTCAGACTAGGAATTGGGAACTAACTAGTTAGACCCAGCATCTTTTAATTACGATTGCTATGATACAGAATTTCACAACTTTTGTAGAAATGTCTCTAGACTGGTTGCTTATTAGGAAAAGCACGATTCTGATTGAGGTCAGGACAAACATCTAATCCAGTGTTTCGCAACCTCAGCAACTTTAAGATGTGTAGACTCCAACTCCCAGGATACCCCAGCTAGCATGGCAATAGGCACTAGGTATGGTACAGGGAGTGTTCCAAAAAACCTGCGTGATTCACTCAGCCTCTGTGTCTAAATATGTACAGAGGTGTTCTTGATAAGGGATGCTGGTAAACTTCCCTCACCTTTGAAGATAAGATGTCAAATCTTGCCAAAGTAAATGCCCTTTTGTGTGGGACTGAGAGTTAAGTCTCTTAAACCTTATTGTCTTTAGTGAATAATTCTCTGGGTGCTGGTTCATAAGTCAGAACTCATTTTCCTTCTATCGTATATCAGAATTGAAACTCCCTTCTTAAAGGGAGAGTGAACCGAAGTTGTAACACTTCCTATTTGGTATAATGACTATCAATTTTCCTCTACCTGATGTCTCCAAATGTGAAAGGTTTTGATCCCTATAACTCCCAGGGTCATATTCCTGCTGATTAGTCCAATCTACCTGGCAGTGCTGCTTTAAATAAAAGAGCTGTTTTGGAGCCAATTCTAAGATTTTAGGCTTCCAAATTCCTGTAGTAGTGGGCTTTAAGCTTTCCAAGTCAACGATCCCCTTTTTAAATTGTGAGCTGTAACAGTTAATTTTTTAGCTCCCTATTAATCTATAGATCCATTCTATAAAATGGTTGTGGGATCATCTGTAGTTGTGCTCTTATTATCATTACCTTGGGAAAACCACTGCTTTGTTCATTTTTGTTATTAAAGAGTACTTTTTGGATGCCATAACAACCTTAGTTTAGCTTACTGCTTGCCCTTCTAACTTTTTAAAGGGACAGACTAAGACTTTTTGCCACCTCTTTCAACACCAATGACTTCACCATATCTGAGGCAGTAGGCTACTTTTGGGAAGGGCTGGATACCTTACATCATACAGGTGGCTTTGTTGTCCAAAGAGGGGAACAAGGGGGACAGACAGAGGTATAGTTAGGAACTAGTGTTCCCCCCTGCATCTGATGCCCATGGCAGTCATCCCATTGTAGTCCTGAGTCTGTACATCAAATAACAAAAATGCTTCAGGAGTCAATAATTTGTATGATTCTGATCTCTCCCCACTTTAGCATCATTTCATTAAGAGTAGGACTTAAACTTTTTTTTTAAAAAATCTATTTCTCTGAAATTCTGGAGGTGGGTAGGAAAACTATACCATATTGAACTGTAGTTCACCTCTTTCTGAGTGCAGGAAGGGATATGGTTTGTTTACTTTTTTTAAAGGGTTGAAAATAAAACATGCCTGTTGCTTTGGTTTGGACAGGTTTTGATCATTGGAGGTGTTTGAAGTCTACCTTTTAAATTTCTCAGGAGTCCCTCCTCACTTTTGATGGAGGTTTGTATATATTTGTTCATTTTTCTCAAACAAGAGGAAGCAGGCTTAATTGGGAGGTCTTGCTGCTTTTCACTGTTACAAGTTAAAGTTCATGTCTTAAAACAAAGTCAGTTTATAGACTTTCCCTGCTGGAGGAGCTCTGCAGCTTCCTCACACTGGAAAGCTCTGCACAGTTGGATTTGTGAAGGAAGAAGCTGCCTGTTGGGCTGCCTGACCCCTGGATTTGGAAAACTATTTTGGGCTTCCAGGTGTTGCTAGCAGCTAATTTGTAGGTGTCAGCTCCCTGTGGACTAGGAAACAGCCAAATGCCTAGGCATCAAATGCTTAAGTACCCGTTGCCTGTTCTGTGTAGAGTGTATTTTAGGACAATTACTAGCTATTTTTTTCAGGAGGGCACTTTTGAAAGGGTTTTTAAGGAGCTTTATGAAAAACTGCAGCTAATAACCCAGGAGAGGGCTGGTGCAGAGTGAGCCTTGAAGCCTAGCCTTTGACATTTGAGATACGTGCCCTTTCTCTTCACTTGTTTGGTTGCCCCTTTACTAATCCTTTATTTGGGGTTTTTGTTTGCTTGCTTGTTTGGATTATCTGATTGTGTCTTTTTTTCCAATAATTTTTTATAAAGAGATAAAACTAATACAAAAACCTAATATAAAAATACATTGAAAAAAGAAAAAATACTGAAGTGCAGAAAACAAAATCCCCCTATCAAAAAAGAAAAAAAAGGAAAGAATAATAAGAAAAAACTTCCCCATCTCCAACAAGTATATTCAACATTAAAAACGTATCACTGGCTCTTAAAATACAACCAAATACATCTTCATTCCATACCTCACCCCATTTTCTATAAACTCATCTCTAAACCTTCAGCTTTCCTTATTAATCAGCAAAGGTCCAGTAAAAGTTAACAGAATAACCTAACAACGTAAGTATATAGTCCCACTTTCCATTTAATCAAAAAAACCCTAATCCCTCCTTTTAGTATTCAAAATCTAATCCGAATTAACAATTAAACATTACCAAAAATTAAAGACTATTAAACATTACTAGAAATAGTAACCCCTTAGTTACATATCAAAAAGGAGTAACATTGATATTGCAAACTAATCCATTACACCCAGTTGAACATTTCCAAAAAGAACTATGCAGTCAAGATAACCCATTAAGCATCACCAGAGATAGCAACTCATTATTTCACCATAATCAGACAAAATAAAGTTCTGACTTCTGCTTTCTTCTACTGTCCTTGTCTCTTCTCTTGGAATTCTTGTCATCTTTATCCAAGTCCATTTGTAATCTCCGTATAGTAACTCCAGTACATCTCTTATATTCCAATTTAAAAGGATAATCCATATCACTGTTTTGATACATTGGTTGTATGTCTTTTTTAATTTTTAAATTATCGTCCAATTCCATTAGTAAATCCAATATTTCCATCTCTTCCTTATAGGTTATAATTTTTAAGTCCACCTTAAAGTCCATTTTGGTTTTCTTCAAAGGGACCTGTTCCTCTTCAATAACAACTTCTGGTTTCAGTATAGAGTTAAATAACTCAAGCGCTTCTTGGGCCCACATAACAAACGTTTCCTTTAAAGTAGCCATCTGGTGCCCTCTAGTGATCAGCCTACAAAGTCTTGTAATCAGCCTGGAATGTAAGCAAATTTTTTTTCCCATGCCAGAGGATCTTTAATTAACTTCAAAGTCTTTCTTTTAATCAATTTCATCTGAGCCCTTAGCATTTAAAAACTTTCCAATAACAACACTATAATCACCCTTTTGCTGTATATTGCAAAAAGTAAAGATCTTACAAAGCTCTTTTTTTAAATGGATTGAAGAGAGACTCACTTAGCAACTGCTAAACTTGTGGCTCTGAACAATAAAAAAATAAAACTCCAAAATGATTAAAAAGATGAGGCTTTGTCGAACCTTGAGTCCATGAAAGGCTGCCTTAACAGTTCAGAACATGATGGAACCCGTGACTCCCGGCTGATAGCAAGCAACTGCAAAAACATCAGTTTCTGCCATCTACTCACAAAAAACAGCTGTCTGGACTACATATGGGTAATCTCAAAATCTCTCTTTAATCCAGAGAGATTTTCAGCAGTCTGGATCCTGCATCCAGCTGCCTTTTCAGCTTAATGCTTCCAGCGATCCACGGAGTGGAGAAAATGCAGGGCCTCCATTCCTCACCAGAAGTCTCCTGGATTATCTAGCTGTATCTTGATACGATCATGGTGGAATCACATGACTAGCTACTGTACTCCCATTTATTACATTAGATTTTATGAGAAGGAAATGACCAGATGATTTCAAATGGCATAGTGGGACATGGAGAAGTCTTAGTATTAAGTAACCTAAATCAATTAGGCCAAACAAGTTGTAGTGTACTGGCCAGATTAAGGGTGTTTTCTCACTCCTGAATTGAATCACATCTACCCATTCTTGAGTTGGCAAAAAATTGTACCTGTATGAAATTTGTTGTTTCCATTGCCAATCCTTATTGTGCCTCTGTTGACTCTAATTGATTATTTCCCCTGCCTCCTCCAAGGGAATGGGTGACAAAGCATAATAGATTTTATATACAGTAGAATCTCGGTTAACCAGAACTCAAGCAACTGGTACTCTCAAGCAACCGGCAGAAAAATGAAGAAATAATACATTAAATAAAAATTTAAATAAAATCAGTTTTTAGCGGAAAGGTAAGTTTAAACTTGGTGCGCCCTGCTGATCTGATCCCCTTACAGCAGAAAGGCAAACCCAAACCTCACACTGCACGCTGCGCCACACCACACCGACCCGACCCCCCCCCCCCAGCAGAAAGGCAAGTCCAAACCCGGCACTCCATGCCGTGCCAACCCAACCCCCCGAGCAGAAAGGCAAGTTCAAACCCACCTTTTTAAAGGTAAGCCCAATACCCCCCCCCCCAGAAAGGGACTGGACCGGCACAGTGTGCCAAGCCCAAACTCACCCCTCTGCCAGAAGGGGATTGGCTGATTGCTCTCTAGCAGAAAGGCAAGTCCAAACTTGGCGCGCCTATTTTTAATAGTAACCCTCAAGCAACTGGAAACTACATTTATCCGGCATCTACCAATCCCCATGGGTGCTGGTTAACTGAGATTCTACTGTATCTTGAGGCTGCCCTTGGGCAGTGTTGGAATAAGGGGCAAAATGCTACTTTAATTACTTGTCTCACTTATAGGCTGGGAATGAGGTAAATACAACTTCATGGGAACACAGCAGAAATAAGATGTTGCTAAGTGTATGCTTGAATGATGATTAGAGGCAAGTGGGAAAAGGCTCTAAGAGTTGCTGAGAAGTTGCTGTAGTATTGCCTAGTATCAGAAGTGTGCTTTCCTCACTGCATTCTTAAAAGACTTTTACTGTACTGCAAACACAGTTTCCAGTAACTATGTAATAGCCATGTTCCTATCTCTGGTGAATTTCAAAATACAGGTATCCTGTGTTTTTATTTATTCTTAATTTGCTTTGATACTTTTTAGACTTCCAGGAAAGATGGAAGAAACTTGAGCCTATGTATAATGGACTTCGTTTTAATATTTGTATGTACTGTTTTGAAGCATAGCTGGCTTTAGTGTAATACATTTGCTTTGAATACAGCCAGTATGCCAGATGGCAGGCTCACGCAACATTCACATCCCTATAATGAAAGGTGGTTCTTTGTTACAAACAGACTAGGCTAGTCTCTCCCTCTGGAGGTTGAAATGTTTTGATCTTTTTGAAAGAAGAGTAGAACTCAAAAGAGGTCCTGGAAAAGGGGATGCATAAGTGGGGGGTCTTCCAATCCCCTCAGCCTAAGGAAAGCTTTGGAACCTCCAAGATCAGAAATTTTGAAATAGAGAATTATTTGCTTTTTGAAGTCTTCTGTTTCTGCAGAAATACAGTAGATAAATACTGTATATCTAGACAGGAATTTGCACTAGTTTTTTTTAAATTTCTGTTTTCTGTACTGCGCCAGTTTTCAGTGTCTCTGATTCTTGATATAAGTTATAGACTTGAATGCTAAATAGCAGCCTTTATCCATATGTCAGGCTATGTGCGTGAAAATGAAACATTTATTTTAGAATCTTCTGGTACTGTGTAATATTTTGAATATTTTGTAATCTTTTAATGGTATGTGGGAAAGACCTTGGGAGATGGGACGAAGAGATCCTGCATAGGAAACACTCAGATAAGAGACAACATAGCCCTCAGCTGGATAGGGGGCAGGGCAAGAGGCTCAAAAGGAACCCTCCCTATGGCTTGGGCTGTAAAGGAGACAGTGGGAGAATTGTACTTTCAGACTTGCAAGATTCTGTTAATGTAGCTTTACAGTAAAGTAGAATTAGCTTATCTGATTGTGTTCCCTGTCAGGTCTACCTGTAAGGCAGACAGATTTGTAATATTCTGGCAGAGAACACTTCATTTGTAACAGATTACTGCGGTCGTGTGGAGTCTCTGAAGACTGTATTTTCTTTTGGATGTTTCTTTTTTAACAAATATGCAAGCAGCTGTTTCCCCATGAAGTGGGGAGCTTTGTAGATTATCTTCTTCGCTGGATGTTTGCATTTTAATATTTATAATAGAAGTTATTTTATTTTATTTTTTAAGAATTTTACTGAGTTTAAAGCAAAGATAAAAACTACAAAAAGAAAACTACAAAAAGAAAAAAAACTAAGTGAAAAACACAAGAAAAATAATTTTAAAGATTACATAAAGAAGTGACTTCCAACTTTCAACAAGAATATACAGCACTTTCCATAATCAATCTCTTATTCTATATCAAACCAAGATCACATTATTTCTATAAATCATTCCATTAGTACACATGAAAATCACTAAGTACAATTGCTCCTTCCCCTTATATTAAAAAAAAATGAAAAAATATATATAAATCTTTAAACCAACTTTCCTCCCATGAAACAACAGTTATTTAATTATTTCCTTCCTAACACTATTCTATATATTTCTATCCACTATAATAAAAATCATATTATAAAAACATAATTTGCCTACTTTTATAATTAATACTACAATAATCTTAAACCTATTAAACCTAAAACCAAGCAATTATTATTATACCTTATAGATACCTTATAAATCTTAAAAATCAAACTAACCTTGAAAGGAGACCAGTAAATCTTAATTCAAAGCATTAAAAAGAAATGAACTCCTAAAAACTTCATTGTCAATCCAATTAAACATTCTTAATTTTTTCTACCTCACTTCGAAATATACCAAGACATTTACATATCTCCATTTTACACACAAGGCATTTTTCCATACAGGAATCGAACAGGCCAACTGCCCCCCTTAAAAACTCAGAGTCCTCAGCAAAAAAACCTCCCACAGAACAAAAGCTCTTCTTTCCCATAACTTTCCCTCAGAAAAAGAACATTCTTTGTGATTTGCTGTCCCTTTAACCCCTTCACCACCAAAATATAGTCTTCGTCTGGCATTTCAAAAAGGACTTCAATCTCACTGTTAGTGGAAACTTTCCCATCTTGGGAAGAATCTTCATCTTCTTCCAAAACGTCCTCAGCCAGATGACACATCTTAAAGCAGATATTTTCCACGGTATCCTGAATATCTTGCAAAATAGCTTGACAGGAATCGGACAAGATCTGTTTGTAGGTCTGCTTAAACTCACAACAGAACTCTGAGAAAATCTCCTTGAAGCCCTCCATGTTTCAGGCAGTAGATTATGACGCCCCCTCGATACTTGACTAGCGCCGATAGGAGTTAATGAGTTAACAGAAGATCTCCAGAAGTTATTGAAACAGGAGAAAGTATGCTAACAAGCAGGTCCCAGGGAAAATGAACAGAAACCCGAAGATTCAAAACAGCAAATCCAACGTGTAGGAAAACATTCAATCCCTCAATTCAAGACAAAAATAATAGAGAGGCAATTATTTATTCTCAGTCCTCCTTAATCTTTAAACAGGAAAGCAAGCCAAAACTTTAAAAGATTTTTAAAAATTTAATCCAGAAATAACGATAAGCACCAAGAGAGTCTGTTCTTCTTGATGAAGAAAGCCTCACTTGGGGTACGTAAACTTAAAAAAATATATAAATTGGGTGGTTTAGAAATGGGGTGGCTCAACCTAGTGTCCCTTTAAGGCTACAGCATGGCTTGGAAATGGTGACATCCCCGCCTCCCGTCATCTCTTACTGGATCATTGCAAACCTGTCTGCAATTCTCTGGCTACAGGGAGCTGTTCTGGAGAGCAAATGGGATGATTCTGAGCTTTTTCTTTATTCATGGAAAAGCTCTGGGCTTCAGGAAAAAGCCTGCCCAAGCCCCAAAAATTGCCACGATGTCAGTTCTATCGTTGGAGCCCACGGACACAGCTGTTGTCAGCCGTATTCCCACCAGAAGTCCCAATAGAACAGTTTTTAAAACATTTTATAATTTTTAAAAATACTGATTTTATCTCTTGTGAGATTGATCTAGCTCCCAAGTAGAATGAGTGAAAGGCCAGATGCTCCTGTCACCTGCCACTATATGGTCAGGAAGTGGCACTATTGAAATATGTCAGTTTTTGAATTTTTTATTTTTTTAATAGTGTTATATTTCATATTTATTTTCATTGCCACATACAATTTTTCCAACAAGTAATAAAACATAAGCCAAACTCAAATATTGTTTTCATTTCATTGAAGGCTTGGGAATTAAAGTCTCTGTGTCACAAGATTTAGTTATTATGGTAGAAAGATTTTTAAAGACTTCATAAAAAGTATTTGCAGTATACTACCTCTTGTCCATATTAATTTTTCAACTTCTGGAAAGAAAAATGTCAAATATCGGTGTTTGAAGTGGCAGAAAGAAAGGAAATTTCAAATGCATTCAATTACATCAACTGGAAGACAGTAATAGATTTAGGTTCATTTCAAAAATTGAATGGGCTAGATCCTTCCCACACTGAGTAGCACCATCTGTTCATTATGAAACATCTGTGTTCATACGTATTACTTCTTTTTTGTTATCAAATTAAAAACATTGATGTGTTGGTTAACTATAATATCCTGATGAATGCTCTTCTGTACTTTTGGGAAGTTGCACTGAATTTCTTTTCTCAACAAAATTAATGTTTGGAACCTTCTGTTTTCATTTGGGAAGATCAGACTTTATTTTTCTTTATTTTTAAAAAAAATTACACAGGCCTCCCAGTTATATAACTTACCTTGAATGATTCTTACAGCATTCTTCTGACCATAAAATCAGCCCATGTTGCAGTGCGTCAGTGGTGCTTTCTAATATTTCTTGCCAGTCTTCAGTTCATTTTGCTGATCATTCAGATCTTTCCTGAGATGTCACTTTTTTTTTCATACTTGCAATCAAATGTTATCTAAACAGAATAAAAATATACTCCATTTTCCCTGCTGATCAGCTGGGTGGAAGAAATGAGAAGGGTTGTTTGGAGGCTGTACTTGTCCAAGTGGATGAGAGTTGCCCGCCTGTAGTCTATTGTTTTGAAGTATTATTGTAAGAATAATTAGAAATTAGAATACTTATAGGAAAGCTTCATTTGGTTGCTAGTACAGCGTGTGTACTGCTCTTTATTTACATTTTAAGAGCAGTAGTTTAATTTTGGAAGCAAATTGTGTTTGAAGCGGTCCTAATAAAGGTCAATTTATTTGACATACTTCATGCATGAAGACTTTTGATACTATACCAGGAAATATTAACACCAAGTGTGGGGTTGGGGATAGTTAGCGTAATGCAACAATCCCATGTCCTTCTGCTTAAAAGTATTTCAGTTCTCTTGAAGCGATTCTGGGAAATGTCATGTAGGGAGAAGTTTACTTTTGTTATCAGGAAATGCAGGAGGATCTAGAGCAGTGATGGTGAATCTATGACACGTGTCAAAGGTGACATACCACAAGGTTTTGAGTGACACGCCAGCCAGCATTCACCAACACCTGACAACAACTATTCTCTCTGTTCAAGTTACCAAAGACGTTTCTTTATATAATAGTACCACACATGATTGTATTGTTTTTTTCAAAAATAAATGAATATGTAAAGATTGTTTCTCTTTTGTTCAGGGTGGGGGCAACATGCCAGCAGAGTCAAGTTAGGCATTTTCCAAATTTTTGACGCACCGAGCCCAAAAGGTATTGCCATCACTGGTCTAGACGCATTGTGTAATGATTGCCTATTCTAAACACCATCAGACTCATAAACAGGATCACAAAGATATCTGATTTATTAAAGAATAGTATGCAGGTTCACAAAGAAAGCTGAGAATGGAAAAAGCGCGCCAAATGCAAACTGAAAACCCTCGGTACAAACGATATCCCTCCCCCCATAGAATCTTCCCAGGCTCACAATCCCAGGTGCTCCTAACGGCTTCTGATGGTCCGCGGGAAAAGTCCTTGAACCGAGCACATAACCCAAACACATTCCATTGAAACAAACACAGATACAGAGCTTGGCACAAGGATTCACAGCAGCTCCCTCCCAACAGAAACGCGTGTCAGCACCATGGCACGTGAAATGTTATGATGTACAGTACACATTGAAACAGTGAACATGACATACTGCTCCCCCCCAAAAAGAAAGCATTAAGCAGAAGGTTTCAATGGGTAAGCCAAATGGAAACAGTTAACTAAATCAGGAGCATTAACGTGGCGAGCAGGCACCCATTCAGGATGAGGAAAGAGTTTCCAGTGGATCAGGTACTGCAGGGTGCCTCGAAGCTTGCGAGAATCAATGACCTCCTTGACTTCAAAGTGCTGTTCCCCGTCAATCACGATCAGAGCAGGAGGAGGAGATTGGGGATGCCAGCGGGAAGAGTGGTGGACAGGCTTGAGCAGGCTGCAATGGAAAACGGTGCAAGCATTTCAAATTGTGAGGCAGGTCCAACTTAACAGTAACTGGATTGATAAGACCAACAATAGGGAAAGGACCAATGAACTTGGGAGCAAGCTTTTTCGAGGGCTGTGGGGGCTTGATGAATTTGGTAGAAAGATAAACCTGATCCCCAATTTTGAAATCGTGTTGCAAAGAACAACGTTTGTTGGCTTGAAACTTGTAAGCAGCCTGGGCATCAGCCAAAGCCTGTTTAATCACTGGCCAGGAATCAGCCAGCTTAACAGCCCAGTCAGAAGCAGAACAGGCTTGGGGAGGGGTTTGTGGCAGCTCAGGGATGGGAACAAAATCGTGACCAGAAACCACACGAAAAGGGGTTTGCCCAGTGCTTTGATGGACAGCATTGTTGTAAGCCACTTCTGCAAAAGGCAGCAAGTCCACCCAATTGTCCTGATGGTAGTTGATGTATGCTCTAAGGAACTGTTCAAGGGCAGAGTTCAAAACCTCCGTAGATCGGTCAGTCTCAGGATGCAACGATGTGGACAGCGCCTGTTTGGTGCCAATCAATTTTAAAAATGATTTCCAAAACTGGGAAGTGAACTGCGTCCCGCGGTCGGTGACCAAACGGGAGGGGCTACTGTGGAGACGGTAGATGTGGATGAG
Source organism: Candoia aspera (assembly GCF_035149785.1). Taxonomy (NCBI): domain Eukaryota; kingdom Metazoa; phylum Chordata; class Lepidosauria; order Squamata; family Candoiidae; genus Candoia; species Candoia aspera. Next base: position 59,038,862 of record NC_086159.1, on the reverse strand, counting down.
AAAAAGGCGGGCCAATTGCGGGGCCGACGGGATGGACGCACATGGAATGTGAAACCATGGCATGTGAAACGTTACGATGTACAGTACACGTTGAAACAGTGAACATGACACATTGTGTACTTCAGCAGCTTTGGGATAAGAATTCTTCTCATTGGGTTCTTGATGTTCTCTGAGCTTGGCTATTTTCACTCATTGATTATGTTACCTACCCTGTTAATGAAATGTTGGTAGGAAAACAACCAAGCTCAGCAAACACAACAGCCCAACAATTCAACCCTGAGCTCGCGCTCTCCCCTTCCCTCTCTGTCTTTCTGTCTGTTTCTCTCTCTCTCTCTCTCTCTCTCTCTCTCTATATATATATATATATATATATATATATTTCCCTTCCCCTCTACTATTGGGTCCTTCTCATTGCAAATTCATTCTATTTTCAAATGTCTTAATATTTTGCACAAAGTAAAGGTAAAGGTTTCTCTTGACATTAAGTCCAGTCGTGTCCGACTCTAGGGGGCGGTGCTCATCTCCGTTTCAAAGCCGAATAGCCGGCGTTTGTCCGTAGACACTTCCTTGGTCATGTGGCTGGCATGATTAAACAGAATGCCGTTACCTGCCCGCCGAAGCGGTACCTATAAAACTACTCACATTTGCATGTTTTCGAACTGCTAGGTGGGCAGGAGCTGGGACTAGGAACGGGAGCTCAGCAGCTCAGCAGTTTAACCCGCAGCACCACCGTGTCCCCATTTTGCATAAGTGGAGCCTAAACTGAAGGCCATTTCTGCTCTCTTCCACCTCTGTCTTGGCCTTTCTCACATGCACCCTAACCACTACCCAAATATGGCCCAATAACCCACTCATTCTAGTTGGTCTCCATGACTTCACTGTTGCTTCAGTGGTCTGGGTAGAGGGCTGAGGCTAGAAACAATTCTTAAGGGCTGGTTGGTTCCAAAAGGGATTTTGAGCAGGTGCCTAATCCTGTATATGAATACTTCGATAGTTTGCTCCTAAATTTCATGTAACTATTAAATAGCACTGTGATGTCAGCCTAGTACTTCTGCAATGAAATTAACTGCCTTTGAATGTTTAAAAGTGTAGGTTCTGTGCATGCACTTAGCCACACAATAGTTTGAACAACAGCAAAGAATTAAGAAACATACTATCCAAAACCAGCAGGTAAATGTAAGAATGATGTTACATGAAGAAACCAATTATTTTGATTGACTGATTGATTGATGTCATACCTGCTGTATTAGGTAACTGAAGCAGAGCTAGGGTAGATGTTCCTCCAAATTGGAGGTTGTCTTTATATGAGGTTGATATTCAAAACATAAATACCACAAAAAAACACCTTTGTGCTTTTTCACATCGGGGAACAATTTTTCTTTGGATTATGATAATGACAGGGAAGGATTGATTTATGTACCTCATATGCACTGATCACAGTAGAAATTATCTTGCCTTCTGTGCTTGTTGAAACATCCGCTGATGCAGTTTCGTATGTGTCTTCTATGAATTGATGAATTGATGGTGATCTGGCAAAATTAAACATTTCTAAACAAAATACTAAGAGGTATAAGCAGAATTCCTTTTAACTGGGTTGCAGAAGGCCTGGTTTCAGTAAAACATTTAAATTATACATATTACAAGAGACAAAGTAGAGAAATTATTCAGCAAGAACTAGCAAGATACTTTCACTGGGGAAACAGGAGAACATGATATTTTTTAGAAGGGCCTTCCCCAACTGGGTGCCATTCTGATGTGCTGAACTTCAATCCTTAGAGTTCTCAACTTGGGTTACCATATAAAAAGTGGATGACAGACAGAAGAAATGAATGGGGACAGAAGAAGAAAACACTTATTAGAACAACAGCTTTCAGCATGGTGCATTCTGTTTCTGTTCCTTTTTCTCCTGCCACTTCCCTAATCTGTTGATTAGCTCTATGTACTTACTTGTGTTTGTATTAACTTAAATATATCAGTTCAGAGACAGCTTCTTCACAAAGTTAGCTTCCTGTGTTGGTGCTCCGACTTCAAGCATTACACCTCTGGAAAGAGTGCAGTCAAAATTTATTAGAACAGTACTCCAAATGCCCAAATGTGTGTCAAACGCTCATCTTCGATTGGAAGTTGGCATGATAAAAGTTGAGGCAAGAGTGCGTCTAGCTTCCCTGAACCTTTGGCTAAACTCAAGCGTTATTCCCAAGGTTTAGTGCCACTCATTTTTCAAGATTACTTCCAATCCTCTTGGTTAAAGGATATTGAATTTAGTCTCGCAAAGCTAGGATTTTCCACAGATTTAATTCTTAGGATGGATTATGAACAGGCAAAATTGACCCTGAAGCAAAGGATAAAGGACATAGACAAACGGACTTACAGAAGGCTCCTCACTTCCTATCCTCAGAGCATAATAAATATATTGTCAATACTGCTAACTACCTTTCTCAACTCGAAATTCCTAGCCAGTGGAAAGCTTTATCCCTAGCTCGAAGCCATGTACTCCCTTCTGCAGTCTTGGAAGGCAGATACAAAAAAATCCCAATAGCTGCAAGGCGGTGCCCTTGTAACGATGGAGAGATAGAAACCACAGACCACGTGCTTCTCCGTTGTCCTTTTTATAAAATGCTCAGGAGTAAATTAATATTACCTTTGATCAATAAGTACCCTAGACGGAAAGATATAGATTATATGCAAATGTTACTTATAGATGAACATCCAACTGTCACGGCTCAAGTAGCCAGATTCTGCACAGCTGCTATGAAGATACGTCAGATTATGATTGGAAAAATGTAATGTACCCCTTGTAATAACTTTAAGTGGTCTATATATCATATTTTATATATCATATTTTACTCTTTTTATTATTTTTATTATTTTTAATATTTTACATATTATATTTTTATAGATACTTATATTTGATAGAATATTAGTCATGGTGTAAATTAATAAGATTGTTTTAAAATTTGATTAAGGGGCTCATTTACATTGTGATCTAAATGTATTTTAACATTTAATTGGAACTTGTAAATTCAGATTTAAAATTCTTTTAAAACAGATGGCTCATATTTTAAAGCTAAGGCTAATGTGTATATCTTTATAGAATTGTATCTTGTACTGGTCAGTGACTGTAATAAAATTGAGCTGAACTGGTATCTATCTGTGTTTGGAGGCAGTCAAGGCAGATATGCCATCTTTTTTAATGTAATAAACAGATCATTAGTAATGTGCTATTTCAAAGTAATTCCTTGAAATTGTGCTTGATTTTTCTCACTGTTTGCTAATCTTGGTGTTTTGTGGATTTACATCTTTTTTTTGTATTTTCCATTCTTTTTATTCTGTGGATTAGACTTTCATGAGTTCCGATCTTAATTTCACTAATTTCTTTATTATTGATTGCAATTCTTAATAAATGAGCAGATCTCAAAACTGCATTGCACAAGCCTGGTTCACTTTTTAGACTCTGTTTCTTGACAACCTAATTAATGTTATTAATATTAGGACTAGGTCTGACTTTTGGTAGCACATTAATCAAGAATAGTTACTAGGGACTGCCTTGTCAAAGAAAGCAGGATAGGCAGGGGAGTGTGAAATGCAGAGAATGTATTACAGAACTGCTATAATGGGAGCATGCAAGAAATACACCCTTCATTCTGGAAGAATGTGTCTACTATTATAATCAATAAATACACCTTACCATAGCAAAAGGATATTGCAAGATGCTGTTAGAGTATTCAGTAAAAATCAATACTCTTGGGTTTATATCACGATTAATGACTCGCAAGTTGAGGATTTCAGGATGGCTAGGTAGACAGTCACTAAGTCATAAGATACTGGTGTTTTAAGTGAAACTGTGAACTTGGAAAATCAGTTGGGTGACATGAATATTTTTTCCTGCAACAAGTAGCATTTCTACATTGTGGAGAGAGCTTATTTTTTTTTAGTAAGTCCAGTACAGTATGTTTATTTCTCCTCCCAATTTTCCATGTGTCTTTAATTTGTTGGCCTCAGTTTAGGTTAGATGGACTAGTCATAGTGATAAATTCTAACTCTGTACTTCATCTGCTGTAGAATCTATCCATACGGTGATGAAGGGGAACCATGTTGGCCAGTTGTTTTTCTCTTCCCACCTTCCATGAAGTTTCTGGTGTGTTGCTTGGCTGGACAGCCCTCTTCTCAGTCAAGCCTTCCCTCTCTCACCCTTGCAACTCAGTTAAGAACAGTGGAGTGCGTTGGAGTTTGAGGGCAAGTCATAGCAAAACTTGCTTAAGGTTAATCATTTGTATCTAAATCTAATAGACAAATGAGAACTGAAACTGAGATTCATCTAGTCAACCATGCCCTTGGGATGGTTGGGAATGTATCTAACCCAGTTTTCTCCATTCTTCTAGTAGAACAACATTCAGACAACATTCTGTGGTCTGCACAAGGGGTAAGCATTTAGTCCAGGGAAACAGCTGACTGTAGCAGTCATGTTGGATAGATACAATTCCAAGTAAATAGAGGTCACTAGATCTTCAAATACAAATAGAAGAAATCTGGTGGCATAGAAATAGAGTAAATTATTAGCCATAAATGTAATCACAATGTGGTGTACTGATTATTGGGTTAGGATGGGGAAGATCAAGGTTAAGTCCACCCTCAGTCACAGGAACTCATTGGGTGACTCTGGGCCAGTTATTCTCAGACAAGTCTACCTCCCAGGGTTATTATCTTGTAAGTTGGCTTGAGCTCCTAGAGGACAGGTAGGATATAAATTAAATAGTTAAATATATATTCATAATTTTATTTTATTTGCATTTAGAGAAATGATTTCCAAACCCCACCCTCTGAAAATATCCAATTAGAAATATCCATTTTTCAGCTTTCTTACAGTTCCTTTGTTCTTTTCTTTGTAAAGTTGTAGCTGCTGTGGATACCCCTCTTCCCTTACTTCCTCTTTCAGTTACTTTCTACTTTCTAATTCTTCTTGTAATGTTAACGAAAGGTTTATAATAAAGCCTTGAGACATGGTTCTCTTGCACCTATGTGAAGGAACCTTTTTCTCTCATGCCTTCCATGTTATGTTATACCTTTTCTTCTCTTGGTGGACAAGCCCGAGATTTTTGTAAAAGAAAATAGATATTTTTATTCTGGCTGGGTTTTCAGGTATTTTGCTACTCTGCACTAATTGCACAAAGGGGATTGTTCCATTTCTAATCTTAAACTCTTCTAAAGTACGTTTGGTTGAATTTCAACTAGACATATATATGAGACAGATTAACAGGTTAAATTTGCTATAATTGGAAGGTATCCTGGAGTCAGTATCATAAATATGCATTGTAAAAAGTCATAAGCATAAACAGTATAGCAGACTACAATCTGGTGGACAGGATACTGTGAACAAAATACCCAGATGGCACTGCAAAACAATGGACTTGTCTGGAAATCTGGCCAGAGGTTGCTGCTCCCTTTGAAAATGGTATACCTCTGGGCATGCTTCATGGTTGAGTTTGCAGGGAGGGAGGAAAAGCTCTAGGAAGAGCAGTAGACTAGTGGGATATACACATGCTTCATGTTCCTGGTGAGAGGAGTGGGGAAGAAGGGAGTGTGCTGGGAAGAAAAGGTGAGCAGTTGTGAATCAAGAGAAGGAGGCTGAGAAGACTGGGTAGGTGGTACACTGGGGCAGTGGCAGCTGAGTTGAGGGAGGGAGAGTAGGAAGTGGCTGGGAAGGTCAGGTGAGCAGCACATTGGAGTAACAGCTGTGGGGCAGGGAGGGAAGATCCTGTGAAGATGCTAGGTAAGTGGTTGGTTAGTTGCGTTATGCTATGGTAGCTACTGCAGCAGCAGTTCTGTTCCCCCACTCTGGCTTCAGCCCCAATCAACACTTCCTTGCTGACATAGCAGCTGAAGAAAAAAGGATGTTTTAGTGGTCCCCAAGGTAGCCACCAACAATGATGTCTTTTAGATGTCTTTGCGAATGCCTGCAGCCAACCTTCAGCAATGGAAAGAAAATCATTGAATCAAGCTTTTACTGTTCATTTATTAAGGCTGTAAGCCTGTGTTGTGTTGTTTTATGTGTGCTTAGTCTCATCAAATGGGCTACTTCAGTGAGCCTAATTGAGGTGTATTTTTGTGTCTTAGCATTTTAAGACCACTTTATAAAGTTGTTATCTGATCAGCTCACTAGTGAGCTTCAGTCAGGGTTGTAGTTTGCATGAAGCTAAATCATGTTTCAACTGGTAGGGATTTGACTTGCTTTTGTTTGCAGTATTCATTCCTATTTTGAATTCAGTGCACAGACACAAACATAATATCAAGGAACAAAGCTACATTCCTGTGCCCTGACTCAGCTGTTTAAATCTAATTCCCTTAAGGCATAGAAGGGCTGCAATAAATTGCATTTTTCTAACTAATGATAGGTGGATGGATAGATAGATAGATAGATAGATAGATAGATAGATAGAGAATGGCCAATAGAATACTGATTTCCCCCCTATTCCCCCAACCCCCACATTATCATGTAGATATCATTAACATTTTGTGTAGATGCTTCATACGACATTTCTTCTTACTGTTTAATTTTTCTTCATGTTCTATAGTAGATGAAAAAAAGGGGGGTTGCCCTACTGATTTTACTGTTGTGTTTAAGTTATGCTTTTTGAGAACTGGAATTTATAGTAAAACAAAGGGTGTTTTAAGTACTGTGCGAAAAGTTCATGAACAAGGAACTTACTCTGAAACAGGCATATGTTTTTCAGTCTATATAAGCTGATTGTCCCTGGGTGCATCATCAGTCCTGTCATTTCTCTATAGCGTTCCTACTCAATTACATAGGAGATCCAGGTTAGAAATGGGCTAGTGGAATGGGAGGAGTAATAGGGTAGTATAGGAGCCACCATCCTTTCCTGGGCACTAGCACAAAGGAACTCCAGCTTAAAGACAGTATAACTTGTCGAAGAACAAATGGCAAGACAGATGCGATATGAGATCCAAGATGACCTTGGAGCTTATAATGTCCTCCATTTCACTGGAGTCAGACCAAGGAGGCTTAGAAGAACTTGGTGAAGAAATCAAGTCTGACAGAGATGGTTCTGAGACCAAAATGCCAGTTTGCAGAAGAGAACTGTTGAAACAGCCTCAGTGTGTGTGTGTGTGTGTCTGTAATTGTGTCATTTTCATTGGTTGCAGAAGAGCAGTTTTAACAATAATTAGGGGCATTTCCTTTGCAGGTGGCCAGGTGTGCTTCAAGCCATTCAACAAAGATGAGTATCCATTTCAGCAATGAGATTTTTTAAAAAACATTTTGTTAGCCACATTGAGAACTTGCGTCAGTTGTTACTCCTGGTATTATATTTTGGTGGAATCTATCTGAAGCCTCATCTCCCCACTTATGTTAATGAGAGCTTGTATTTTCAGATGCAGAGGAAAAGTGTTCAGTGTGTGGGGGAAAGCAGCTAATGAGCTCTGAAATATCTGCAGATATCCATTAATGAACTGTTTACTGCTATACCAGTTCTCCAACTAAAATTTAATAGATTTCATATCAGATGGACCTTTAGGTGGCAGCATGTAGCAAACCTCAGCTAAGGAGAATCAGCCCTAGTTAGTCGTTGGATGGGGACTGTCTGGGAAGAAGCAAAACAAAAAGCAAAAAAACCCCACATCTTTGAAGAAGGCAGTAGCAAATTACTTCTGAATTGTGCCAAGAAAACTGCAAGAATGTGCCAATGTAAGCCATGAGGTATTTAGCTTCGCTTGAAGGAGATTTATTTCCGTTGAAGGAGAAATTGCATGTGACAAGCCTTCTGTGCAAACAGAGATGCACAATCTTTTGTGGGGCTAAGGGATGCATTTGGCTTTGGAGTAAGTAGGCTTAGTGGAAAAACTAAATTTGATTAGATTAATTAAGTATATATTAAATTAAATTGATTAAATATTGTTAATATTATTCCCAATATATTTAATTGTTTTCCCCTTCTGTCACACTGAAAATTATAATTTGGCAGCAATCTTTGGATATGCCTTTGGAGGGAGTTGTCTTTTTCATTAAAAAAAAAGACATTGCATAGAAGAAAAAGATGTATCTGAAGAAACTGTGCAGAGATTTATAGACTGACTTATGCTAGGTTTTTAAATATATATATGTATATACTGCATATTTAAGATACATAGTTCCTGTTTTTCCCCTAGAGCAAAACTCAGGTGCCCAGAATAAAAATCAGTAGGTATGTCCCTGATACAGACCAATACTTTAGTACAGTGTTTTTCAAACTTAGCAACTTGCAAAACACTGCTAAAGTATTGGTGGAAGATGTGAGGACTTCAACTCCCAGAACTCCCCAGTCACCATGTTGGCTGGGGAATTCTGGGAGATGAAATCCACACACATTAAAGTTGCCAAGTTTGAAAAACATTGTCTTAGTATTTAGCATTTGGGTCAGATTATTTTTTATTTCATAATTTGAAAAAATTGAATATTTGTAGCCTTTGTGAGTTCACTGAAATACTTGCATGTATTACAAGCCGTAGTCATAACTGTAAAGTGTTTGGTGTGTTTTGGTTGGTGAAAAGGTTGGATGAAGTGCATGTGTTTGGAATGTTAATTAAGCTTTTTTAAATCTATATTTTTATTATTATCAACAAAAATCTAGATACTCTGGGATTGAACACACAGTATTTTACTTAGAACTTAACAATAAAGTAGGAGAGGACTTGGAAGGCTTAAAATCAAAGTATTTTTCTTGTTAAAAATGATTAAAAAGCCTATATGTTTTTTATTTTTCTTTCTGAGATGGTAATGTTTTGCTTTTTGTTTCTGAGAATGTAATAATAATCAATTTTCCAAATATTATTATAATAAATACAATTGAAAAAGCAAAGAATGAGGGATGTGTGAAATTCCTGTTTATATATATAATTTTATTGAAGATTTTTATATGAATAAAAGATAAACATAACATATATAAAGGAGAGTTAAGAAAAAGGTAAAAGTGAGAAACAGTACAAATGAAGAAAAGAAAAAGATAATTAAAGAAGCAACTTTCGATCTTCTTTACAGCAGTTACAAACCAACTTATTATTCCTCCTTCCTCTCTTAAGATTACATCACATAGTTCTTCTGCATCCCATATTCAACCCTTTTAATCAGCAAATCCAAAAATCACCATTTCATTTTTTTCCATTTTCAGCAAAGAGTCCATAAAAGGTTACCAGTCTTTTATAAAAGTACTTGTTGTTTTATCCCTGCTAAACAGGTCAACTTTGCCATTCTATAAATTCTACCATCTTCACAATCCATTCCTCCATTAGAAGTAGTCCTCAACTTACGATCATTCGTTTAGCGACCGTTTGAGTTACAGTGGTGCTGAAAAAAATGGCTACGACCGGTCCTCGCACTTTTCCCCATGATCAAAATTTGGTTACTTTGGAACCAGCATGTATTTACGACGGTTGTGACATCCCAGGATCATGTGATTGCCATTTGTGACCTTCCCAGCTGGCTTCTGACAAACAAACTCAATGGGGAAACTGGGTGATTCACTTAACGACCGCCACAAAAAATGTAATGAAACCAGGTGCGGTCACGTAATGCCTCACTTAATGACTGCACCACTTAATGACAAATTTTCTGGTCCCTATTGTGGTCATAAGTCAAGGTATTTCAGTATTTCTCCAATGTTATAATAGTCTTGCTGGGGTAAGTGTGAAATTCCTGGAGCAGTTCATGGAGGGATAGATTTGCACCCAATGGAAATGAAACTAGTTAGTTATTGAGGGTGGGACATTAGTAATACCAACTACAGTAGCCACAAATGTCTATATCACTACACTCTGTCACATTTAGCACTCTTAAGAGATGAACAGACTTCCTTGGATACACCACATGATCACTTTGGTGCCTGGGGTACCAAATTCAGATAACTGTTTCACTATTACGTTACTGGTTTGTATTTGCAGCTTTAGCTGGTGCATCATAATGTTCTTAACTGGTTCTGTGTGCAACAGTCTCAGGCATTTCTTACATTAGGGCACTTTTGGTTATGTCTGAAAGCTGAAATCAAGATTAGCATTTCTCTTGCAAATATAAAAAGAAACTTTTTAGCTCCCAAAGAAGTTTCCCATCTACTGGCCTATCTCTATATTTTAGAAGATGAATAAAAGCAACAAAAGAAACAGGTTTTTTGTTGGGGGGGGGGGTTTGCCATACACTACTGGATGGAAAAGACCAACGATATAGCTAGTTCTTAGGAGTTTAATATGAAAATGTAAATGATTAAACTAATATCTTAAGCCAAACAAGTGACAATATCTAATCATAAAGCATTTCTGGGAACAATGAATCTGTTTAACATAATATCAGTGTGACAGACGGTAATGAGCTTTCATTAGCAAACAGTGCTGTTTGATTTTCAAAAGGAAAATAAATATTTTCCTTGCTTAATCTGAGCTTTATTTAGAGGAAATGGACAGAAGGGTTAGCATTTATTTGTCGTAGGTGCGCTAAATGTCAGAAAAATATTTTAATGACCAGATCCAAGATGACAGAGACTGCCATAAGAAAATTACAGACTGGTTAAAAAGCTTGCTGCCACTTTAGAGATGGTTCTTTTCGGCCATCTGGTTCAAGAAACTTAGAAATATTTATGCAGTGAGCTTGTAGTATTGTAATGAAATGTTTGTGCATTGAAATTGTAGATTCAGTGCAGCAGTTAAAACATAGAATCTCCTGTTTATAATGGGAATTGATGTAAAAAACATTGTATGGTGCTTCACTCTTATTAATAACCTTGATATGAGAATTGGTGTTCTCATTTTGCAGAAGAGAAATAACACCTTCACGGCATAAACTCTCCTGTCTTAGTATTTAGACTAAACAGGAAGAAAAGTCTAGTTGCTGGTAAGCAGCTAATATTTATAAGAAAACATTATGCTTTTATCGGTATTTTAGTGAAAAGTTACATAATTTTTCAGTTCTGGATGACCTGCTGCCATTAATAAAAATCATGCGGATAAATCAAATTCTCTATTCCTCTTGCAGACCACAGGTGCCCCAGGTCTGTTCTGAAGAGTCAGGAGTCTCTCTGAAACAGATATGGGGATCAAGGGAGAGGGCCAAGGAAAGGAGAAAGGATAGGCTCCTTTTTAGCTCTCTGTATATGCCCCTAACGGTCCTGGAAATTTTAGGAAACAGATTTGTTTTTATTTCAATATACAGGAGTGAAAATTAAATAAAAACATCTTATTAACAAGTGTGTATGGGTAATGGACTAAGTTGAACTTGAAGAAAAAAACATTGTAAGAGTTGTTAACAATGCAAGTAGTCCTCGACTTACAGCAACTGGGATTGGAATTTCCATTGCTAAGGGATGTGGTGGTAAAGAGCAACCACATCGTTTAGCAACGGCAATCCCTGCAGTCCCAGTTGCAAATCCCATGGTTGTTAGGTGAGGCAACTTCCTACTGGCTTCCCATAACCACGTCAGTGGGGAAGCCGGCAGGAAGTAGCAAGGCCCAGGCCAACAGGCAGGTAAGTGCCTGCTGCCAGGTGGGGGAGGGCGTGAGTGGGTGCATGAGGGTTTGAGGGAGGCGCAGCGAGGCTCAGGAAGGGTGTGCATGGAGGTGCTTGAGTGGCTGGAGCTGTCATGTTCGCTGATTCAATGTAGTTTATACATCGTAACGTTTCACATGCCATGGCGCTGATGCGCGTTTCTGTTTGGGAGGGAGCTGCTGTGAGACCTTGTACCAAGCCCTGTAATATGGAATCAGTACAATGGAATGTGTTTGGAATTATGTTATCTGTTCAAGGCCTTTTCCCGCAGACCATCAGAAACCATTAGGAGCACCTGGGATTGTGAACTTGAGAAGATTCTACGGGGGGAGGGATTTCGTTTGCACCGAGGGTTTTTAGTTTGAATTTGGCATGCTTTCATCATTCTCAGCTTTCTTTGCCATCCTGCATGCTATTCTTCAATAAATCAGATATCTTTGAAACCCTGCTTATGAGTCTGATATCCATTAGAATAGGCAACCATTACAGGAGCAGTGTGAGTGCAGAGGGGCTAGGGTAGGGTGCGTGTGTGGGGGAGACTGAATTTTGGTCATGTGACTGCGGGAGTGCTGGGATGGCCAGAACTTGGAGGACTGGCCATAACCACCATTCGTTCAGCGCCACCATAACTTCGAATGGTTGCTGAACGAATGGTCTTAAGTCGAGGACTATCTGTAATTTGAATGAAGAGCAAACTTGGAGAGAAGGGAAATTTTGTTGCAGTTTTATAAAGCAACGTAATATTGAAATAAAGAGAAATGTGCGGATTTGCTAACGGTATTCTTCTTTCTTCAGCTGAACAAACAACAACTGCAAGTGGTGAAAGAGCGGTTCCAGGCATTTCTAAATGGGGAGACACAGATTGTGGCTGATGAAGCTTTTTGTAATGCAGTTCGAAGTTACTATGAAGTAAGTAAAACTTTTTTTCCCAGTGTATTTTGAAGGGGCATGTATATGTAAATACCCATTTGACATAAGCCTTTGTAAGTCTGACAGCTACTGTACCTAGTGAAAACATTTTAAATAATATTTTTAAATTAAAATCTGTAAATCGGCTGTTTTCTTAAAACAAGGATAGGTGGTTTGATGCTCTTTGGATGTCTGGACTAAACAATCTCATTGGCTTCTGGTATTAGGCAGATAGGTGTTTGTCCAAAATTCTGGAATAAATGCATTAATCTGTATCAAGGCAATCTTGTTTCAGTGATTGGAAAAAGAAGAATAAGGAATAATACTTTTCCTAGAATTAGTAGTTAGGACCATCATCCTTCTGTCATTCTAATATCTATAGCTAATTTAGATATGTGGGAAATTGTGCTAATATGTAGGAGCCATAGATAGGATTGCGTTTTTGCATGCCGGTATTCCAATCCAATACTGATTGTATGAATCCTTGCTGAGTTTTGCTTGGTGGCACTTAGAGATTGGATTAGAATCTGTCTGAACAACACAAACATTTTACTTTTCCACAGCTGATGAAATATACACTTCCTTATAAAATAACTGAGCAAATGCTATCCAACATTTGCTCAGTTATTTTATAATGGAATCCAGACTTTTATTCATGAAATCAGTCTTTTCTGAAGAGCTATCCTTGTTTCTAAGTTTGGTATGTAGCAGAAGCTTTGCCCCATGAATCCTGTGCTCATCACTTTCTTCCATACTTTGTCCACATGTGAAGATTAGTTAGCTTCGTTCTATCTTCTTCACGTCTCTTAGGTAGAACAACTCGCTAGAGATAAGAGAGGCGGAAATATTCAGTCTGGAAATCATTCATTCATTAAACTGAATGTGGCTCTTAAATCTTCAACACTTGTTTTTTCACAGAGACATGGGAAAATGTGGGGCTGTTTTAACATATAGACAGGCGCTGTTCATCTAGATTCTAAGAAATTATTGAAAAGCCGGCAAGGAGACTTGTCACACTCGGATCAGAGAAGCTTTCTCCAACTGGTGTATTCCAGCTGTTAATAGAATATCTAGCTGTGAAACAGATACAGAAGATTTTACTTTTCACATTTTACTTTGGTTTACGCCTTTCTACAAAGAATATTTGTTTTACCCTTTTGCTTCTTAGTGCTGTGGCCCTTTATTATGTTGCTCAAGGAACGAGCTCCTGTCTTTGTGCTGGGATTAATACTTCAAAACAGCTGGAACCAAAGCTTAGAATGATAGGAATGTGTTTGTTACACTTTCAACAAGAGGAGCAGCAGATGGGTAGGGAAGGTAGAATGGGCATAGAGGTGTTTGTTGCGTCAGCATCTTTGTTCTTAGTGCTGAATTAGAACTAGCTAGACCGTGATTAAAATCCATCCTCAGAATGAAGGTCACAGGAGAGGACAAACAATTTCCATGCCTTCCTTAGAGAGTGTTACTGTATAAAATAAATGGCATGGGATATCAAATGGTTGTCCTGAAGTTCATGAGGGAAATGGTGGAGTAATGGTGAAATCATCCCAATCATACTTGAAAACTTCAATCTTCCAAATAGTTATTGTATTCTTCTACTCATGTTGGGTGGGATTGGGAAGTTTATGAAAGCAAAGCAAATTATTTAATTATCCTTTGCTTTGCTTTCATAAACTTCCCAGTCCAACCCCCAAAATAGAGTTTTCACTTTGTCAGGTTGACAAATATGTACATTTAGCAATATAGTAATGTAGTAATTATTTGTATCCTTGGATTGAGAGATGCCTGAAAACGAAGTGTTGAAATTAACCACTTAGAATATATTTTTTTCCTGTATACTAAATAGGACTGCATGACAAATAAAGAAATAAATTGAAGTGTCTGTGGCTAAAGTCCATAAAAAAATAATGGCCGAGAAGGGTTTGGTTTATGCAGTTTAGAGAGATAAATGAACGTGATTTTTTTAATAGCCTCCAATGGAAAACAAATTACCTTCTTTAAATAGTCTAGTGACTAGCAACACTGACAGCAATGATATTTACTGGTAGGAGATTGGAGGCAGAGAGTAGTAGCAAAGCTTCATTCAATTTACATTTTTCATTGTGGTACTTCACTGAAGGGCAAAGTGGGAAATCAGAATCTTTACAAGTTAGTATTCTCTTTAGAATCAAAGAAACAGTTGTAACTGTCAAAACAAAACTGTTCTTATTATTTCATATTCCCCTTTGGAGGCAGTGTTAAGACCTCACTGAGCAGGAAAGAGACTGATTAAAAAAACAAATGTAGTCTGGAAGAGACGATTCAGTTTGTTTTCTGTTGATTGAGACAATCCTTAAAACATCATGGCTGGATAATTGCTTCCTCAACTTACATTGCAGTGGCTGGAACACTTCTGTTTACTCTGAAATAACTGCCTCATTAAGGCCTTGTTTGCTATGGGCACCAAAAACTTTTCTCTAATTTCCAAATTGGATATTTCATTTTAGCAAACCAAGTTCATTGTCTAGTCCAGTGTTTCTCAACCTTCACAACTTTAAGATGTGTGGAATTCAACTCCCCAGAATTTCCCAGCCAACATGCTGGCTGGGGAATTCTGGGAGTTGAAATCCATACATCTTCAACTTGCTAAGTTTGAGAAACACTGGTCTAGTCTTTCTGTGTAAAACATCCCTTTTTTTTCCTCACTTTACCATGCTTTGAGGAGTTTGTCAAACCCTGCTTAACATGTATTATTTTGCTGAAATTATATAATTTTCTATTGTCTTTCAAATATGTCTATTTGTATGTTCTTTGCTTTTCTTTAATTAAATGTTTAAGTGTGCTTAACGAAACTTGCTATTTTCCTTTTTCTTTTTAGAGAAAAACTGCTTTGAGAGAGGGAAGGGATATAACCATCCAGAGTCCCTCCTCTGGGGGGAGATGGGCGGTGGCAAAATTTGATGAATAAATAAATAAATATTTAACTTGTATTGTGCACATTCTTTCTCTCTGTCCCTCATACTTCCAAGAAGTTCCTTTTACAGGTAGTGCTCACTTAATGATCACAATTAGGACCGGAATTTAAGTTGCTAAATGAAGCGATCACTAAGTGAATCCAACCTGATTTTATGACCTTTTCTGCAGTGGTTGTTAAGCAAATCACTGCAGTCGTTAAGCAAACCACATGGTTGTTAAGTGAATTGTGCAGTTTCCCATTGATTTTGCTTGCCAGAAGCCTGCTGGGAAGGTCGAAAATGGTGATAATGGGACTGCAAGATGCTGTGACAGTTGTAAGTGCGAGGACTGGTTGCAAGTTGGTTTTTCAACACCGTCGTAAGTCCAAACCATCGTTAAATCAGTGGTGGTTAAGCAAGGATTACCTGTATTATGGGCAGCAGAGAAAATCTTTATGCGCTTTTTTCTTTGGAGTGGCTTCATTTCTTCAAGGGGAGAAAGTAGCTTTGTGCATCATTAATATATAATAAGCAAAGACCACTGGGATGGTGTTGGACAAATTTACTATTGCTGGTAGCATCTCTCAGCAAATGTGACACTTAATGAGCTTGTCAAAAGGCTGATCTTTAACCATGAGCTTGACAAAAGGCTGATCTTTAACCAGTAACAGTGAATAAAAAATCAAGGAGTGAAAACGTGGAGCTGATTTGGATTGGAAGTAGTGTGGAATTCTACCTTGGTAGAACACTTGAAGTTTCCATTTGCCTGCTATAATCCTTCTATTATACTATAAGATTGCTTTCTTCCAGACATATTTAAAGTAATCTCTGTGTAATTTAAGTATATTCTGTTTTCACAGACTTGCTTGGAGATGCTGGGACTGTTGGCCATTGTATGCTATTTCACACTTTCTTTTTTATGAAGACCACATAGGAAGCAAGAAAGCAGTTAAGACTGGGCCATATATCCTGCTAAATGTCTTTGCAAGCACTAGATATTTATCACATAATCATTATTTTTATTGCTTTCCCCTAGCTTCTTGTAGATCACAACTTTTGATCAGGGGCCCAGCAACAATCTTTTGTAGCCCCTGTATAAAACTTCTTGATTGTCTCTTTTCTCCCTCAAAATTGCCAGCCAAATTTCAAAGAACAAAAGCTTTTCCCTGTGGAAGGGGAGATCTTTGGGGAGATCTTTCCTTCGCTACTGTACATGTTAAAGTTAGCATTTCTCCTCAGAAAGATCCTGCTGGATACAGAGGGGTGTATATCTCCTGTTAGGGAAGTAGCTGTCAATCTTGTAAATGCTAGGTGGCATCCTGACAATTTTGTTAAATAATCTTCGTTATAAGAACAGAGGAGTTTTGTTTTTATCTCCTTTCCTAAGCATCATCACTAAAACTCTGTTAAAAGTTAATGTTGTAAAATAAAAGGCTTTTTGCCCATTTTCCTAGATGCTGCCTATTTTTCATCTGCCATTCTCAGGAATTAAATTCATGCCATCTCTCTCAAGCATTTCTCAAGTGCAGGCATGACCAAGCCCATACTTCCTTTCTGACGTCTTGCTACTTCTTCATGTTAATTTGTTCCTTGTCAGCCATTGAATAGTGACCGAAGCAAATAGAAAGATCTAACTTTCTTTAGCATTGTTGGTAAGATTCAAAGTGAAAGTGAATGGATGACATTTATAAGAGCAGCAAAGATATGGGATGTCTCAAGGACCATATCTGGGGCAGCATTTTGCCAATGAGACCTCAAAACCTATGATTAGTTCTGTGCACAATGGCAGAAGAGTTCATTAAAGTGACAATTGCCACCTCTCAAAGAAAAAAGCACCCCCACAATTTGTCCCAGTGAGCCGCCTTCTGAGGTAACTTTCTAAAGGAAAAACAGTAATAAAATTTAAGCAGTGCTAGAATATGTGTCTTTTCTCTGACAGAGCAAGGAACAACCAAAGTAGCTGGGGAGGAGAAATTCCAGAGAAAAATCTGTCTTTGAGACTTTATAGAATGCGTGGTAATTGTTCTGATAAGTTTGCTAATAACTTTTATATGTAATCAATGTTTCATTAACTATTCATTAACTGCTATGTGGTTGAAAATGAACATTTTATTGGAAAGATGTTTCTACAGAGTTGCATATTACAGAATGAAATTTCCAATTATATTCCAACTTAGACCATCTTGGTTGGCCAAAAAGTGTTCCATTAGCATAGCTCTGCAGTTTTTCTGTATGTTTTGCTAGTTTAAAAAATGCATGGTTGTTCTGTATTGCATAAGCTTACATAGTTTTGCGATGTACTGTAACTGAAATAATGTTTCATATTAGACATTGCTAATACCTTTTGGCAGCCAGATTTGGATATTAAAACTGCCTGTACCATCTACTCATGGTGATCATAATAGCTATTATCTCAGAGGGCAGTCTTTGAAATCTTAATAGAGATATTTATAATATAATGTCCTATGACTTGGAAAAATGGAAGGTCAACCCTAAGTATTGACATTCATAACACAATATATACAAAGGAGGAAATAGAAGGAACCTGGTATTATTGGTGAACCCTGGTGTTAGAAACAATATTTGTCATGTCTGTTTAAGAGAAGGTTAAAGGAAGTTATCACCAGATATCACTTGAAACATGCTCTTCAGTCTGAGAAGTGACTAACTGAGTAAAAGGTAAAGGTTTCCCTTGACATTAAGTCCAGTCGTGTCCGACTCTAGGGGGCGGTGCTCATCTCCGTTTCAAAGCCGAAGAGCCGGCGTTTGTCCATAGACACTTCCGTGGTCATGTGGCCGGCATGACTACATGAGTCTAATTCAAATAAAGCAGTCTGATAGCAAGTATTTGTTTTTTAAAAGCACAGCATTTTTACAGCATTTAGGTGCCCTTGCCTCTATTTTTAGCTTTTCCCAATTTATTTAGTGAACTGTTCATGTAATTAGTATATATTTTCTTTAATAGGCACCCCCCCCTTCTTTGGAACAAGTATTGAAAGTCTGGTGGTGTTACTGGGGAAACCTAAACTGATTTCTAGGAAGGAGCATTGGAGTTCAAATTCATCCTGGGAAATTTGGAGTCCTAAATGTATGTGTTTTAATCTAAGAGCTGTAGTGCTGAATTACAAAGTGGACATCCCCATGGAATTCAGCCCTGTAAATGTTTTATGTTAATATATCATAAAAGAATAAAATAATACCTTAGATTTGTTTAGGTATTTTGGTTTTCTCTTCTGTAATAATAATAACCATTGCCCATTATAGAGTTGGAAAAATTGATCAATTTCTTCCAAGGGAGTATCATATTCTGACTTGCTACTGTACTATTATCTCAGGAGAGATCAATTTCTTTTATCTCTGCCTCATTGAGATCACTGTTGGCTGACTCCAAGAATGAGTCCATTTGACTGATTACATGCTTTATTTTGATTCTGTTATTTCAAACTGTTATGCCCTTTGAGAACTGATTGGTTTGATCTGAGATAAAATTCACCTTGAGAAGTAGTAGTGCTAAACCCAAGTAGGTCTAGCATGAATTACAGAACATGATTTACATATAAATTTAAACTTGGTTCTGCTTCAGAAGATGGTGTATCCTAGCTTAGGATCTGTGGTTGTGGTAGACATTTATTATAAGGGTCAGCAACAAGTAAAGTTTCTGTCTCTTCAAGTTAAGCTTAACTTCTAGTGACCTCAAGGATATATCCATGTAGTTTTCTTGGCAGCAATACAGAAGTGGTTTGCTGTTGTCTTCTGCTGGGATGATGATGATGGTTTTCTTCCCAGTCTAGCTTGTCTTAAATCAGGCATTTATAAAGTCCTTTGGTGAATAGAGTTTACAAGTCCAAACACAATCATGAATTGTAACCTTGCTAATTTGTAAATCTCAAATGGAAGGAGGAGGAGTCTCATTTACTAATCTGTTTTTCTGACAGTGCTTTCTTGGTACTCTCTGTTTCAAATATGCCTGCCTGCCTGCCTTCCTAAAACTTTATTGTTACCAGTACGAAGTGAAATCTGTAGAAAATTCTTATTTGAAGAAGAAATATTTAAGCTATAATTTTAGTGTCCACAAACCATTGAGCTGCTAAATATTTAATATTTCTCTAAATGTCAGTGGCTCATAAAGGAAAATGTAGTATATGTGATGTTTCTCTGAATTGCCATGAATGCTATGTCAAGCTTGACACATAATTAAGATGTCAAGCTTTTATAAACAAATTTACAGTATAAACTCTGAAGGGATTAAACTGTGACCGAGAGGTTTGTTAATCTTTCCACTGCTGTAAAGTATAGCATGGATAGTTACTGAACCTAAATAACTCTAATATTCAGTTGTATTCTTAAAAACCTTTATGCTAGTTATAACTTTTCAGCTGTTGCTTTGAATCTGTCAGCCTGTACGAGATGACAATACCTGTTTGTTAGTCTTCAAAAGAGAATATTATTCTTTAAATCAAGTTGAGAAGGCAATCTGTTCTTTTTAATCCATTTAAAAATTGAGTTTCAAATACTAACAATAAAGTTCTAGTCTTTTTATTATGTCCTTGCATATATTTGAGCATGCACTGAAATAAAGCAAAGTTCAGGTTGCCAAGTTCAATATTGCCCTTCTCTTCTAAGCTACTCCTCAGTTTCAAGAGGTTCATGATCTAAAGCCAAGTACCTGGAACCAGAGTACCCAATCTTTTGAAGCTAAAGGGAATACCTGGCTCATTTTTCTGCTGCAAGAGGTTGGCCTGTTTACAAAATGGTGCTATGGTATGTAGGAGGAGGCACGAAGCTCCCTTTTACCAAAAGGCAAACTGGCAAAGAGATTCCAATCTTTTTCAGTGCTCTCTATATCCCTTGCTTGTATTTGGTATTAGGCACTTTGGGGTTTTGGCAACATGGATACACCGAGATGGACATGCTTCCAAACAGGGCTATTTTAATGGGGGGATGTTAAAAATATTTGTGCAAGTAGTGTTGAAAGCTGATTATTTGACTTGGCAGAGTGCTCGATTTCCACTTACTTAAAAAAATAATGTGTTATTTTGCAAACTCAATGGGGCCAAGAGCCTAGCAGACATAATGGGAAATATTTGCAGGCATAGTGATGTCTAGGGCACCATGGTGCATAGGAGAAGAGACTTGGAGTGTGGAAATCCTGCGGTGAAGCCAGGAGTTCACCAGCTATTTATCATCTTTCTCAGTCTTCCTCTTAATAATATTCGTAGCATTGGGATAAGATCGCTGTTGTTATTTTTGAGTGATTTTAGGTAGCTCCTTTAGGTTGAGATAGTTTGCAAGCAAAGAGAGAGAAGAATGGCAACAGCTCATAATAGCATCACAAAGAGATATTGCACATAAAAGCCTAAAGCATACGCAGGTCTATATTGCACTATTCTCTCCATATTTTCTGATTTGGACCTGGCAGAACTTCTTTAAAATAAATTATAACTTATATGTAAATTATAACCATGCATTTTCATCTTAATGAAGTTCAAGATTCTGCTTGTCAACAAAAGTTTGTTTGTTTATTTATTATTCAAATTTTGTTACCGCCCATCTCCCCTAAAAGAGGGACCCTGGGCAGTTATCAAGGCTGTTGGGCAAACATTATGAATTTGGTGATATGTCTAATTTTTTTCCTCCTTTATTTTATTTATTGTTCCTGGGATCTGTTGGAGCTGCTCTCCCAGCTTAGGAGTCACAGCCCCAAGTGCTCCCACCACCACTGGGACCACTTTGGCCTTCACTTTCCACATCCTCTCCAGTTCTTCCTTCAGGCCCTGGTAATTCTCCAGGTTCTCATACTCCTTCTTCCTGATGTTGCTGTCACTTGGGACTGCCACACTGGCATTGCAACTTGGCACTGCTAAACACCACTGCTGTCTTCTGGTGTGCGTGTGTGTGTTGCTGAACATTTTCAATGAAATGAAATGAATTTCAATAAAACAATAGTAAACTGAGCTATAAGAAGTTTCTTATCCCAAGTTTCAAAATAATGTAATATTGGAGAGGAATGTGTAGAATAATTTGGCATCAATTTGACCAAATACAACATTTTCAGGCAGTATTTAGAGATGGGGAAATTGTTCAGGGCTCTAGCTAGCTCAGAATTTATGTAAGGTTTGAAAAGATGCCATATGCTACTTCTGTTGGTTCCTATCATTTCCCAACATAATCAGCTTTACCTTAATGTTCAGCTGAGGAAGCCCTGACACTGTGATGTAGAGGAAAGCAAGAGGAGATTTCAACCACTCCTTTTTATAATATCACAAACTAGTAAGCATCTTTACAGAATTAAAGATTAAGACTCAAGCATTAGCCTAGTGTTACAAGTAGAAAGCAGACTATTGCTCTATGCTTTTAACAACAAGTTTTAAACTGAAACTGCATTTTTACCCACTGTGCCCTTAGGTTCTTAACTAGTAACCCTCCTAAATGCTACTTTTTCCTCATAGACCAGCAACTAATGAAGTATGCTTTATAAATGGAGGGCTTATGAGAGAAAAAAAAGTTCACGTGCAGCAAACGTCCTGTGAAGAATTAATTAGGGCTATTAGATCTGGGCTTATCAGCCCTATATGGTAGATCAGACTATGAAACAGACACCGTGTAGACCTAAAGCTACTTTTATTAGAACAGCTATAGTAACAGAATCTTGCAAAGGCTGAATGTGTTAGCCCTACAAGGCAGACCAGACTAGGAAACCAAAGTTATAAGTACTAATACTACCTTTATTATAGGGTTACAATAACAGAAACTTGCAAGTCTGAATGTGCTTCCCTTCTTCCCTCTTAGCTTCATGAGAATTGTGGGTGGGGGCTGTCTGAGTCATTTTCATAACCCACTTTTTTGGTCTGGGCCCAGCCTCATTCATCCTATTGTGGCCTTGGCAACGGATCTTCCCTCTGTCCTTCAAGGTCATTCTCTATATTCACTACAGGGCTACAATAATCCAGAAAATTATTAGATGGCAGCAAAATGATACAGTAACTGAAATCTAAAGAAAATTTGCAGCCCAGATTTGGTAGCCCTACTTTTAACTTCATCTGCCAGTTTGCAGTTTTAACCTGATTGTTAATAAGAAAAATAATTGAAAATTTATGCATTACGATGATATGGACAGGATATGAAAATTAAGTCTTTCAGCTTGGAGTGTCTTAAACTTATTCCATTGGCATCACTGCTATTAGTCTGAACTGTAGCTGGTTAAAATGTGATAAATATTGTGGGAGTACAGTAATATCTAAGCATCAAGTGTCTGTTTAGGAAGTTTAACTTAGTTCTGGTTTACAAATGAAGTGCTCCTAGGAACACTCAAAGGAATTCTGATAGGTGTAACCCCTCCAGACTAATCCTATTTGCAACTGTATGGTGAGGGAACAAGAAATTCACAAATCCTGCTTTAAGCTTACTTGGTGATCTGTTGAGTACAGAAGGAGACAACCCCACACTTTTAAGCAGGGTAGAACTTTGGATGGTGTGTTGTATTGCAATCCTATTCATAGTGATTATCTTCAGGCATGAAGATCAATGGGTGATGTCACCTGAAAACA
Source organism: Candoia aspera (assembly GCF_035149785.1). Lineage (NCBI taxonomy): Eukaryota > Metazoa > Chordata > Lepidosauria > Squamata > Candoiidae > Candoia > Candoia aspera. Next base: position 59,015,952 of record NC_086159.1, on the reverse strand, counting down.
TTTAGAAAATGAAATAAATATGGAAAATGTAGCATGTTTAGCGTGTAATGATTTAAAATTCATTTTAGTAATCCAGGCAGCTAGAAAACTAAAATGAGGCCATGAAATTAGCCTAGCTTTATACTAGTCTTAAGAGCCAAAGCATTGGCCAATTTTAAAATTTCAGCCAATAAGCTTGCAGTATTCAAATTAGCTAGGCCCATTGTTTATGTTGGTTTATGATACTAGAAAGTGCATCACTTAATATGGCAGTTGAAAGGATTGGCTAATCCCACAAATAATCTCTCCCCCAAATATGCCAGGACAAGAAATGTTCCTTATCCAAGCCTCTACATTTTGAAGAACTCATCAGGATTTTTTTTTTTTTTTAATTCTGGCTATTTGCAAAAGTTGGAAGGAGGAATGAAGCTTTTTGATCACTGCAGAAGAAAAATCTCACTTTGCTGGGAATTGGCTTTGGGCTTCTCCCTAATGTTCAGTCTACCGGGTTCCCAAGCTGCAAGCCCGTCCGTGTATTATATGAATCTAACGCTTCACTGGGGGAAATGGGCCATGTCAGAGCTCTATCATCCAGCTTTATTTGAAGAGAATCTGCCTTCCAAGAAGATGGTGGGTGTGTTGGTGATCCCAGAAGGTGAAGCTAAGGATGCCTGTGGGCTGGAGACTAACTTTAACATACCACCAAATACAGAGGACTGGATTGCCTTCATTGCAAGGGGAGGCTGTACTTTCAAGGATAAAGTCAAGGCAGCAGCAGAGAAAGGTGCTACTGGTGTCATTATCTATGACCCTTCATGTGCTGAGAGAGAGTCCCTCATTTTGACTCGCGAAGATGCTGGTGAGATTGCTGCTGTCATGATTAGCAGCCTGAAAGGAAAGCAGATCCTTCGCTTGATTCAGGAAGGGATCCGAGTTACTGCGGTAATTGAAGTGGGAGCAACTCAGTGCCTCTGGAAGATATATCTGTGTGCTTACTCTCTCATTTTGACATTTGTTGCTTATGTCTTAATATGGTGCACTCCTGGGCAGATTATGATAAGACATGAAGAACGGAGATCTCAAACGACAAAGTCAGAACTCTGGAGAGCTGTTTGTTCTCTTGAATTGCGGAAGTTAAAAAAGGATGAATTTGATCTGGCAGAAGAGACTTGTGTGGTCTGCTTAGAGACGTACAAGCCAAGAGAGGTGGTCCGGATTTTAACTTGCAGGCATATCTTCCACAAACGATGTATTGACCGCTGGTTGCTGAAGCGTGGGATTTGCCCAATTTGCAATTATGCCATTATCCAAAGGAACTGAGAGAGATGCAATAATTTACCTTCATCAGATTCCCAAGACTACTTTCCTTTTCAGGATCATATATAGGAGCATTCTCCTCACTGAATTAAGAACTCTCCTCACTGAATTAAGAGCTTACTTGGAGAATGGTGAGGTGTTGGAGGCTATTGCCAGTGTGGTTATTAATTAAAACCCTACATCTATAATCATCACCACCTAAATCTGAAACTTTGTTGCTTTTTCTTTCCCAAGAGACATACTGATTATGTAGTGTGTATGTGTATAAATAGTCTCAGATGTATGGATGAGATCCTTTTTGCAGAATGTATTTCTTACTCACGTAGAACTAATGCTTTTTGTTGTGATTACTGTGATTTATTCTAATAAGAAACCAATAAGCACACACAATAAGCAACTTATTTAAGAAGGAGAGAAATTCTTCCTAATTAGTGCTGCATAGTGGCTGCATACTTTTTGAGTTAAAGCTGCATGGAAGGGCATTTTCCAGAATACCAATTTTATGAAAGTAAACTATTGGAATTATTTCCAAAGTAGCTATTCCCACAGCCTCCTTGAGAAGACTGAAAATAACAGGCCAAATATTTACTAAATGGGAGGTGTGGGTAGCATTAGCACAGAACAAATATCAATGAAAGAAACCATCTGATTTTATGAGAGGAATATTTATTTTAATTGGAAAACAAGTAATTTACTTACTTACTTACTTACTTACTTACTTACTTCCCTAAACTTTTAATCTGTAATTCTTCAGGATACTTTCAGGCCATTTCTCTATAACTCGTCTCTAATCATTTGCCTTGCAGACCGTGGGAGGAAACAAGGAGGCCTTAAGACTAGAAGAGTGCTTAACCTCAGGAATAGGCCCAGGTGTATCATGTGGGAAAAAATTGCATAGAATATAACCTGTTGATATAACTCAGTTGTTATGACCAAGTAATAAGAGTGTGGGAAGGGCTCTGCTCACAAGCAATATAGCCTACTACTTTTCAGAGTAAGGAGAAAGCGTTCTTGATAAGAAAGGGGAACATAGAGGGAATTTTTAAAAATCTCAGTGATTTCTAGTTGGTATGACCGAGGCTGTAGCCTTCTTGTCCTCACCATTGCTTTACATGACTGTTCTGTGCCTTGAGTGCCACTCAAGTGCCATAGCAGGAAAGTGCCCAAGTGAGAAAGACAAGTAGGCTAGTTTTTTAAAAGGCTCAGATAGGAGTCAGGACATTCATTTACATCCAGGCTGGGACAAAACATTTTTCTACTCACCAGTCGTGTGCCACAATCTTAATTAGCATGCTAATTATTGCACCAGATGGGCAATCTCCTCCAAACTTTATTAAATATGAGATCGTAAACCAAAATGTATCTCTGAGATGTGGTTGAACTCCCACTCCAATCAGCTCTAGCCAGTGTAGCAAGTGGCGAGAGTTAATGGGAGCTGCAACATATTAATATCTGGAGGTCTACTCTACTTATTATCCAGATGTTGTCCACTCTGGTACAACAGTTGCATCTGGTATGTGCTGCTGCATAATTGTAATTTGTCACTATGTGTTGAGTCCACAGAAATCCATGAATGTATGGCTTTTAATTTGTTTGAACTATTAAAGAATGGCATAAAGCCATACCTTCAGTGTTCGTTTAATAAGTCTAATTCTTTGATATTGATAATTGTGTTTTGTTTCATCTTTTGTACTAAAATATCTTATAGGGGCTTTTTCTATCTTTCCTTTTTGGCCCTATTTATATGTGATCTGCAGAATTATTTAGTTTTTCATAGCCTACTTTTTTGTTTGGTTGGATCTAGATTGAAAATGCTAAGCACTAAATGTGTTAGACAAGGGATTGAGCATACATTTTCTGACATATAGCTCCATCAAAAGCCTTTAGCATAATTTCCTAGAATAATCTGGGTGTTTGCATCAACTCTTAGCTCCCTATACTTTGGTTTTACCTGTTACATTCTTCGTCACTTTGGGATTATTATATAATATTCAAGATGCTGAACTGTATGTTTAAATTTTCACCTGATACAATTGATCTGTTGCATCTTATTTGTTTAGACTTTAACATTATCAAAGGCCACTTTATATATTGGAATATGTAAAGAAACAGTTGGGAAAGCATACACAACAAATAAAATATGAACCACAGCTTTGTATGAATTTGGGTTTTCCTATAGACTTACATAGCGTTTCCTCTGAAATATCTCCCTAAGGGAAGGGAATCACATTTTGGTCTTTCAAGACAAAATATGATGTACATTCAAAACTTGCCATGTGTAATGATGCTGAAGGGGCAACCAAGAATGTGATTATAAAATATTTGCTAATAATTCAGAACCAAAAATCAAGAATACTGATTGCAGGTATACCATTGATCAAAATGCCAATCTATTCAGAAAATTATTAAGGAAAATAGTTGCTGGCTGGAGAATTCTGGAAGTTGAAATTCACACATCCTAAAGTTGCTGAGGTTGAGAAACACTGGTTTAAGTAGACAAACCTGTTGTGTGCTTTATGGGATTCTAAACTTTGAAAAACAGGAAGCCCTTTCTGTAAACGCTTTAGGTGGTTTTCCTCAGCCTGGTACTCTCCAAATGGGTTGGAACTACAACTCCCATAATTTTGGCTGGTGGTTTAGAGAGTTGTAATCTCAATAATCTGGAAAGCTGATTGAAGCTGCCACAACTACTGAATGAGTACAATAAATAAGACTATAAATGCTGCTGTTTTACATTAAACATGATACCGTGTCTCTACCTGTATTGTCCAAAAACAGCCCCCACTCCTGTAAGTGGCAGGTGTCAGTACAAGTTATCTAAAAGCTTGTGGCTGTGTTCTGGATAAGTACCTCAGAAAAGGAAGGGAAGGTAAATGTGTTTAAAGGCAATAGGAAAGTATAAAGGCATCAAATAAAACGGGAGCTTATTACAATAATTCTGTTACAGACAACCTGGTTTTGTGGATACAACACAAATTACACAGCTAAATTATTTTTAGCAAATAATTCTCTTTCCTAACCTCTGGTGGAATTCAGAAGAATAGTCAAGGTATCAAGAAAGACTTGTGGGACAATGCCAGCCAAGGGTTATGTTGCCTGTTCAGCCCATCTCAAGCTTCCTTATTTTTCTGTGTTCTTGTAATGGGTGTTTATGAGTTGAGAGAGAATCTCCCTTGAAGCCAGTTCTGATGTCACAATGACTGCAGCTCTGTTCCAGTTTACTGTGGCAAAGCGTATGAGCAGTGGGAAAAAGCATTCACTTTTTCCTAGGAATGGAGTTAAGGGGAAGTAGAGTTTTACAGATACGTGTTTGTGAACATACTGCGTGTTATTTTTATCTAGTTAGCAGAATGTTTGAAATGTTTTGTATTACCTTGGTACTTTCCTCAAGTGAACCAACACTTGGATTTTCCTTTTGCCATTTGTTCAAGGAAGAATGAAGCTTCACAATAACTGTGGAAGAGAGGTTTTATGGTGCTGGAACCTGATGTTCAGCATTTCCCTTACGATTGAACTGTTTTGCTCACAAGTTGCAGGTAGTTCTGTATATTCTATGAATCTAACACTTCATTGGAGAGAATGGATCATGCCAAAAATCAACCATCTGGCTTTCTTGGAGAAGTATCTCCCTTCCAGGAAGATGGTGGGGGTGTTGGTGATCGCAGAGGGTGAAGCTGAAGATGCTTGCAGCCTGGAGATTTACTTCCACGTACCAACAAATACAGAGGACTGGGTTGCTTTTCTGGCAAGAAGAGTCTGCATTTTTCAGAAGAATGTCAAGGTGGTACCAGAGAAAGGTGTTGCTGGTGTCATTATCTATGACCGTTCGTATCCAGGAAGAGAGAATCTTATTTTGATTCATGAGGATGCAGACGATAGTGCTGCTGTCGTGATGAACAGCTTGAAAGGAAAGCAGATCATTCTTTTGATTCAGGAAGGGATCCAGAGAAGTGCCCTAATCAAAGTGGGAGCAACCCTGTACCTCTGGAAGATATATATCTGTGTTTTTGCTCTCATTTTGATAGTTGTAGCCTATGTCTTACTCTGTTGTTCTCCGGAACAGATTATGATAAGACATGAAGAACAGAGAGCCCAACCAACGAAGTCAGAACTCTGGAGAGCTGTTTGTTCTCTTGAATTGCGGAAGTTAAAAAAGGATGAATTTGATCTGGCAGAAGAGACTTGTGTGGTCTGCTTAGAGACGTACAAGCCAAGAGAGGTGGTCCGGATTTTAACTTGCAGGCATATCTTCCACAAACAATGTATTGACCGCTGGTTGCTAAAGCGTGGGATTTGCCCGATTTGCAATTATGCCATTATCCAAAGGAACTGAGAGAGGTGACTTTTTCCTTCCTTAAGATATACTGTACATGTGCATATGCACGCGCGCGCGCACACACACACGTATACATGTGATTATTCTCTTCACTAAACAAAGAATAACTTGTCTGTGGAGGAAAGTGGTATTTCAGGGGTTAGGTGTGATCAATTAAAACTGTGTGTATGATCTGCAACTGTCAAAGCTGTTTGATTTTGCTTTATTTTAAATACATTGGTGATAGGCTTTTACATATGTTGTTTGCATGTGTAATTCATTTATAAGAACCTGCTTTGCTCTGAATAGGCTACCTATAATTTTTTTTAACTGATAAAGGCTTTCATGCTGCTTCAGTCTTTCTACTCAAAGTGGCTTTTCATTGGTTGGTTTGTTAAACAGGAAAGCCCCAACATTTATTTTATGACTTCTCAATCATTTGAAAGATGAGATATTTGGCCAGAACATTTTCATTTGGTTTTTATCATATCATCTTGTTGCAGCCTTTTAAAGACCCGGTCATTGGGACAAAATATTGAAATGACTTCAGTAGCAGTTTTGATTTAAGTAGAGATAACCTGAAATTTGTATTTAATTCAGCTAATTTTCAGGTTTTAAATTTGGTTCTCATAAATGGTAGACTATAATTTACCAATAGTGTAATTTTAATCTCTGTTATTTCCATTGGTGCATTTTATTTTTTGGTCATCCTTGATTTTAACTTTCCTATAATAAGTGCCATAAAGCTAAATCTGCATGAAAGAAACAATTAAATATTTGACATTTTAAATAAACAGTTGGATTTTAAGCTTGTGCTCTGCTGAAATCGATTCAAATAGTATATGTAATATTTCATTAAAACATATTTCAGGAGAAATGACCACCGATCTCTCCCTCCCTCCCTCCCTGTTTTCTGTTAGTTAATTCTCCATTGTCAGTTTCCTCTTGCATTCTTTACCCAGGGAAGAAAAATACCAGATGATATCACCTATTCCCGTAGGATTGTAGTTGCTTTTAACATATTTATGGTTTCCTTTCAGTGCTGTACAAGTGGTATTTAAATGCCAGCTGGAAAGGAATTGAAAGGTGAAAGGCCCCCTGTGCAAGCACTGAGTCATGTCTGACCCTTTGGGGGGACGCCACTTTTGTGACATTTTCTTGGCAGACTATAGAGCAGGGTGGTTTGCCGTTGCCTTCCCCAGTCGTCACCTTCCCCAGCAAGCTGGATATTCATTTTACTGACCTCGGAAGGATGGAAGGCTGAATCGATCTGAGCCGGCTACCCAAGAATCCAGCTTCTGCTGGGATCAAACTCAGGTCATGGGGGCAGTTTTCGGTTGCAGTACTCCCACCTACCACTCTGCACTACACGAGGCAGAATTAAATAAGTTGATTTCCTGTATTCTTTAGAGCAGTTATTTCAAAATTGATCCTTTAATTTGGCTTTATATTAGAGACATTGAACAGGGTTGAAGTTGATGGCCTAAAAGACCTCTTCCAACTCTGTGATACAGATTTTATAAATTTTTGCTCCAGTCATGATTTATGTTTGTAATGAGCAAAAGAAGTGGGAATAAGTTGAGTTTTATATGAGGAACATATAAAAATTGGGTTTGTTGTTTATTCGTTTAGTCGCTTCCGACTCTTCGTGACTTCATGGACCAGCCCACGCCAGAGCTTCCTGTCGGTCGTCAACACCCCCAGCTCCCCCAGGGACGGGTCCGTCACCTCTAGAATATCATCCATCCATCTTGCCCTTGGTCGGCCCCTCTTCCTTTTGCCTTCCACTCTCCCTAGCATCAGCATCTTCTCCAGGGTGTCCTGTCTTCTCATTATGTGGCCAAAGTATTTCAGTTTTGCCTTTAATATCATTCCCTCAAGTGAGCAGTCTGGCTTTATTTCCTGGAGGATGGACTGGTTGGATCTTCTTGCAGTCCAAGGCACTCTCAGAATTTTCCTCCAACACCACAGTTCAAAAGCATCGATCTTCCTTCACTCAGCCTTCCTTATGGTCCAGCTCTCGCAGCCATATGTTACTACAGGGAACACCATTGCTTTAACTATGTGGGCCTTTGTTGTCAGTGTGATGTCTCTGCTCTTAACTATTTTATCGAGATTTGTCATTGCTCTTCTCCCAAGGATTAAGAGTCTTCTGATTTCCTGACTGCAGTCAGCATCTGCAGTAATCTTTGCACCTAGGAATACAGAGTCTTTCACTGCTTCTACATTTTCTCCCTCTATTTGCCAGTTATCAATCAAGCTGGTTGCCATAATCTTGGTTTTTTTGAGGTTTAGCTGCAAACCAGCTTTTGCACTTTCTTCTTTCACCTTCATCATAAGGCTCCTCAGTTCCTCTTCACTTTCAGCCATCAAAGTGGTATCATCTGCATATCTGAGATTGTTAATGTTTCTTCCAGAGATTTTAACTCCAGCCTTGGGTTCCTCAAGCCCAGCTTGTCGCGTGATGTGTTCTGCATACAAGTTGAATAGGTAGGGTGAGAGTATACAGCCCTGCCGTACTCCTTTCCCAATCTTAAACCAGTCCGTTGTTCCGTGGTCTGTTCTTACTGTTGCTACTTGGTCGTTATACAGATTCTTCAGGAGGCAGCCAAGATGACTTGGTATCCCCATACCACTAAGAACTTGCCACAATTTGTTATGGTCCACACAGTCCAAGGCTTTAGAATAGTCAATAAAACAGAAATAGATGTTTTTCTGAAACTCCCTGGCTTTTTCCATTATCCAGCGGATATTGGCAATTTGGTCTCTAGTTCCTCTGCCTTTTCTAAACCCAGCTTGTACATCTGGCAATTCTCGCTCCATTAACTGCTGAAGTCTACCTTGCAGGATCTTGAGCATTACCTTACTGGCATGTGAAATGAGTGCCACTGTTCGATAGTTTGAACATTCTTTAGTGTTTCCCTTTTTTGGTATGGGGATATAAGTTGATTTTTTCCAATCTGATGGCCATTCTTGTGTTTTCCAAATTTGCTGGCATATAGCATGCATTACCTTGACAGCATCATCTTGCAAGATTTTGAACAGTTCAGCTGGGATGCCGTCGTCTCCTGCTGCCTTGTTATTAGCAATGCTTCTTAAGGCCCACTCAACCTCATTCTTCAGGATGTCTGGCTCTAGCTCACTGACCACACCGTCAAAGCTATCCCCGATATTGTTATCCTTCCTATACAAGTCTTCTGTATATTCTTGCCACCTTTTCTTGATCTCTTCTTCTTCTGTTAGGTCCTTGCCATCTTTGTTTTTGATCATACCCATTTTTGCCTGGAATTTACCTCCGATGTTTCTAATTTTCTGGAAGAGGTCTCTTGTCCTTCCTATTCTATTGTCTTCTTCCACTTCCGCGCATTGCTTGTTTAAAAATAATTCCTTATCTCTTCTGGCTAACCTCTGGAATTTTGCATTTAATTGGGCATATCTCCCCCTAGAAGCAGTGAAGCAGGTATATCCTCTGAAAGCTTGGGCATGGATGCTTTGAGGGCTTCTGCTGGACCTATCAAGAAGATGAAGTGACCATGCATGTACTGTACATTCATGGATCACCTCAGCATTCTGGAGGATGTAGATGCATCATTATGTCATTCATGCCAACAGGCTTTGTGAAATACTCCCTCATATGGTTCACACAGCCCTGCTTAATGTGTTCTTCTTCACATATGGGAGAACTACCTTACTGGATTAGGTCATGCTCCAACCAGTTCAGGAACAAAGCAACAAGCAAGATAGATAGCGTGCCAGGAATTGGCTACCGATATACAGCTATTTTATGCATAATTCATGACAATATTAGCCAAGCCAATATGACAGACTGTTTGGCAATAATGAAAATCTAGCACTTGTTAAAGAAATTGAGCGTTTGAATTTTACTGCCCATTATATCCCTTAAAGTACATCCCTACTGTTTCATGAAAATTTCAGTTCATTCCTAGTTCCAAAAGGAACCCCTTCCCAGTTCTATTCAGGACTGTTCTATCCAGGTCAGACGATCAAGGAGAGGGGAAGAGAGCACATATGGGGAAGAAGCCTAGTTTTTCATAAGGCAGAGGACCAGACCTGGCAGACTGTAGTCAGATCCTGGTTGTTGCAGTCATAATACACAATAGGCAAAGATTCCAACCCAAAGACTACAGAAAGTTCTCCCCCCCCACACACACACACACCTCCAATCTTGGAAAAATGACATAATTTTTGAAAGGCACAGTTTATTTGGAGATGAAATCTTTCTTTTCTCTCCTGGTTATTTTCTCAGTTCTTAGAGTATACCGATGGAGGGTGAAGGGGAACTGTTAGCATATGGTTCCTAATGTACTAAAGCTCTTACCTTCTGTTACACTCATGGTATCAGTGAGAAGGGCAATTGGAAGGGTTTTCAAAGACAACTTCACCTTCATCTCCAAAAGGGGTTTAACTATGTTGCAGTGTTAATTGTATTTGATAGTTCTGGAAGGGAAACACAGTTTTTCTTTATATAGATTGTTAGAACGTTATCTTTCCCCAAACTAGAGTTAGTAGCCACACTAGTTAGGAAACACAGTGGTAACTGAAGATCAACTCATCTGGAGGGCACATACTGGGCAAGGCAGCTTAATCCATGGAGCATGAAAGGATTTAAGACTGCATGTTAAAACATAATATGTTTAGGTTCTGAAATGACTTAGTAGCTATAATTTCTCTTGCCACTGGAATTTCTTGTAAAGCAACATTGAGTCATATATTATCTCCCTCCCCCACCCCACAAATTGCTTAAACAGTTAAAAAACATGCCATGGAATTATTGGTGGCTTCATATTCTGAAAATCAAAAGTGAGTTAAAGGAAGACATTCTCTACAATAGTGGATCATTCCTCTCTTAGGGGAAAACTAGCTAAGAAATCTGTAGAGGCAAGATTTTCTCCTAGATATTAAAGTATTAATGCATATAATTTGAAATAAATAACTGGCTTACTAACACAAGGGATTGTCCTGATATGAAACATCAAAAGTATGTCAAAAATTCACAAGGTAAGTTGAATTCCATGTCTGCATGCCTGCATTTGCATAGCCTGAGCTGTGAGTAGATATTGCTTAAAGAGAATTTGAACATTTCTCCTTAGGAAGGAAAAATATTGGACCCCGTAAGGAACCCAAAGACTTATGCTTAGGAAAATGCTTTGCCACTTCCTGCCCACCTCCTGCCCAGTGTGAAACTAACGTCTCGTTTTTGCTAAAAATGGGAAGAGTATCTATGAAACTCTTACTGTTTACAAGATCCTGTTAACAAGTCTAATGATGAAACATATGGTTCCATGCATTTCTTCCATAGATTTTTATTTTCCTCATTTATGCATCAAGCCCCTGCCTCTTTGAACCTGAGGATCATGCTTATTAAGTTGTCCCATTCTATCCTTTAAAAGGCTTATGTATTGGATTACGTTGAGAAGTACCGCCATGTCCAAGGTCAATCTCAGTGAGTTTTATGGCAGTTCAGGTATTTGAACAAAGTCCCCCAAGCCAACTCTAAACTTCTGTCTTTTTGTAAAAAAAAGAACACATGCCTCTCAATTTCTGTTCAGTAAAAGTGGTGTGTTCATGAAAACATGAAAAGCAAACAGTTGTCAGAGATCTCTACTACTGTATATGAAGGTATGTGTGTATGGAAGACATAGAAATAAAGGTCCTCTTTTCAGACATTAATAATTGTGTGAAAGAGGTATTTGAAGAATCATCCCTGTCTCTCTATTATATATAAAGGAATAATATTTTCAGAGTCCTTGCAAATCCTTGCAAAGAGGTGCTTCAGAAGTAGTGGGAATACACAAAGTACCTTTTTTGGAAAATGGTTAAAGCAGCTGTGTCTTTTTCCAGCCTCAAGGCTGCTTCAGAAGAGCATCCAGTTGTTTTATTGTGGCTGTGCATCTTGCTTTGGGTTGTTTGTTTTTTTCCAGCAAAGCAAAAAGGCTGTGCATGCCCATGCTGTCAGGGATGGTGGTAAGCAATTTCCAAGCAGCCACTTTAAATATTTAAGAAGAGATACTTCATACACACCTCTGAGCATTCCAGAGCACTTCTCTTCAAGGAATTGCATAGCCCTAATATTTTCACATCACACCAATTGCGCATTTTGCCAAATTAATGTATACAGAATTGGGGGTGGGGGTGGATGGGTGATTTCTTCATCTGCTCACAAAAAAGTAAAAGGACTCTGATGTGATCTGTGGGGTTTTGTGAAAACTATAGAATAATATGTGTATATATGTTAGCACATCTATATATGCTGCTGTGCTGGACTTTAACGCAGTTAGACAAGAGCACTTAGCTGTCTGTCTTTGATCTTAAAAAGCTAAGCAACTTTAAGGATACTTGTTAAACTTTAAAATGCAATATTAAATGCATCCCTTCAGCATATTCACATTATAGGACAAGTCATTCAGTGATGAGTATGCCACTCCTCCTTTTGGGGGGAGATGGGCAGTAATAGAAATGTGAAAAATAAATAAATAAATAAAAATACTGTATGCCATACGGTTTGTGAAACTTAATTCTATATCAAAATTTTTATTTGTTTTTAAATAGGTTAGTGTAATTCTATGTAAGATAAAGCAGAAATGAGTCCTGCTTGGCAAAGTGTATTAATGATGTCACAATTTCATTACTTAACAATAAACGACTTCATTGGAGGGAGAAAAATATTCTGTCACTGTCTGTAAGAAAGCTTTACCTAAGTTACATACGTGCAGATAGACCCTTCAGCTTGTTTCTCCATAATTTTTGAGATGGGTTTTTGATATCACACTGGTAATATCGCTCAGTTCTGGTGTGCTGATGATTTTTGTTCTCTTTTGGGCTATTGGCTCTGGGACTGCTTAGCAGATGTCGGCATGAATTTACTTGGGGCTGCTACTGAGAGAAGAAAGGTAACAACTTTGTGCTTTCTACACCTTGGCATCTATCTTGGGCTCCAGCTGCAGAGTTCACAAGCTGACGGCTTTTGGATTGCCAATATTAACGTATCATTTCAAATTGGAAATCAGACTGTATGGGAGATTGCAGAAAACGGGGTGTTTGCCAAAGCCTCTCCTTTGAAGAAGGTGGCTGGCATTGTGATACCTCCAGAGGAGCCCCATCAAAATGCTTGTAGCTCTGTGACAAATTTTAGCAAGTCAGGAAATGCAGGGAGTTGGATAGCACTCATCATGAGAGGGCAGTGTTCATTTACAAAAAAAATTAATGTGGCTACAGAAAAGGGAGCAGTTGGTGTGATCATCTATAATTATCCTGGTACGGGTAACAACGCGTTTCCCATGTTTAACTTTGGAACGGAAGATGCTGTGGCTGTTATGATTGGTAATCTGAAAGGCATGGACCTTCTGCGTCTAATTCAGAATGGCATCCAAGTGATGGCAACCATTGATGTTGGAAAGCACTATTACCCATGGTTAACCCATTATATGGGCACAGTTTTTATTTTTTCCTCTGTAGCTGTGGCCTATTGCACCTTTTATTGTGCTGGAAAGCTACGAAGAGCAAGGAATTCGGCACAGAGATGCCAGCAGGAGCTTGATATTACTAAGGCCATTAATCATCTTGGGCTTCGTACATTTAAAGAGGATGACAAAGAAGTTGGATCAAATGGAGAGAACTGTGCTGTATGTTTAGAAATGTACAAGCCTAAAGACGTGGCCCGTATTTTACATTGTGGGCATCTTTTCCACAAAATCTGCGTTGATCCTTGGCTTTTAAAGCACCAAACATGCCCAGTGTGTAAGTGGGACATGCTTGGAACTGTGGGAAGCATCACAGCTGAAGTAGAGCCATTCGGTGTTCAGCTATCAAATGAAACATCATCTGTTATCAATTCTCCTAATGAAGGCATCTGTCAAGAAGAACCTGCAAGAATACAAAAAGGCTCAAAAGCTCAGTCTGGGGACAAATAACTGTTTCTGTCTTGATCACCTCATTGTTAAAGATCGAGCTTAAGCATGTGTGAAATAAAACATTACCTTTGACTCTGCATAGCTTGTTTGCTTTATGACAATATTTTTTTCCCCACAAACTTTTAATAAGATGGGTGCAATAAACGTCTTTTGAGCTGTGTGCTAGAAAAATCCAATGTGATTTTGAGAATCAAAGTTTGATACCCTAAGTTTTGGATTATGAAGAATTTTAGCTACAATTATTACATTCCCAACAATTTAGAATTGTTTTTAAATTGTTTTAGGATGATATAGTCAATTTTGGAATGCTACCTAAAATGGATGGTAGAGATAAAATTAACTAAGGATAAACTACTCTTTTCTCTGATTTTTGCATATATTTGCCTATAATTCTATTTCATTATCTATGTTAATGTTTTGTTAATTAAAAAAATCAAAATATGTATTTAAGTCAGTTTTTTATTCGATAGAATTTAATTACTGCCTTCAAGAAAATGCATAATCCATTGGTTGGCTTTGTTCTGATGCACATACCAGCCCAAGCGGCTTGGATCAAGACATTTTTCATAAGCAATTTAAAAAGTTAGATCTTCATATGCATTGTTTAATAATAGAAACCATGAACCTTGTGGTTGTTACTGTTGTTTAATCTCTCATCACAAACATCCAGTTTCTTTGTTGAGAGCGAGAGGAGTGCTGACTTGAAAATGTACTAGATTGTTTTTTGTTGTTTATTCATTCAGTCGCTTCCGACTCTTCGTGACTTCATGGACCAGCCCACGCCAGAGCTTCCTGTTGGTTGTCACCACCCCCAGCTTGCCCAAGGTCGAATCCGTTACCTCTAGAATATCGTCCATCCATCTTGCCCTTGGTCGGCCCCTCTTCCTTTTGCCTTCCACTCTCCCTAGCATCAGCATCTTCTCCAGGGTGTCCTGTCTTCTCATTATGTGGCCAAAGTATTTCAGTTTTGCCTTTAATATCATTCCCTCAAGTGAGCAGTCTGGCTTTATTTCCTGGAGGATGGACTGGTTGGATCTTCTTGCAGTCCAAGGCACTCTCAGAATTTTCCTCCAACACCACAGTTCAAAAGCATCTATTTTCCTTCACTCAGCCTTCCCTATGGTCCAGCTCTCGCAGCCTTACGTCACTAAGGGGAACACCATTGCTTTAACTATGCGGGCCTTTACTAGATTGCTAGTATAGTGTAAATGGTATCTGTATAGCAACTGTGGTGGAAATCTCACCCAATAATGCCAACAACTGAAGAGGATCCAACAATTGTTTTGTTATTACAAAGTTAGCATGTTCCAGTGAGTCACTGGCCTTTTGCATCCAAAAGAACAAAGAGCGATAACTAAGGTTACATAGTTCTTACATAGGGGGATCCTGAAAGACAATCTGAGCACATGTGCACATCTACTGATCCCAATTAGAAGTGAGAAGTTACTTTACAACTGA
Source organism: Candoia aspera (assembly GCF_035149785.1). Lineage (NCBI taxonomy): Eukaryota > Metazoa > Chordata > Lepidosauria > Squamata > Candoiidae > Candoia > Candoia aspera. The sequence continues at coordinate 59,000,952 of NC_086159.1, read as the reverse complement.
TAAAGAAGGAATATAACATTGAGGAGACAGGTATATCAATTGAAAGCAGAGAAGACACCACACCCTAGCTTCCTCCTTTGAAAATGCAGAGTTGCTATAGTACTTAGATATTCAAGGGTACCAACCCTTTGTTGTTCTGATAAGCTGACCCTGTATCCTTTTGTGGAAAGAGTGGTGATACAAATGCAGTTAATCAACATCCTTGAGCATGTAATTCAGAAACCTCAACCACAACAATGGTATTTATTAGACACAGCTGTTTCTGGAATGTTGTTTTCAACCTTCATTAAAAGAGAATTATCAGCTTTGATCTCAGAATCTACATAGCATTTTGCTTATATGGTTGTTAAATTTTTAAAGCCGCCTCATCTGTCACTCTAAATGGCAATGTACTAGAATTTTTTAGGGATACGTTTGTACCAGAGACCAGGACATACTACACTGAAGCACTAATTAGTCAATAGAGAGCCTTGGTGGCAAAGACAGGCCTAAAGCACGGTGGAGTTACAGTCCTTCTTATGCAGATTAGAACGTACATGTGATTGGACAGAGCAGGCAGGCATTTCATTGGATATATCATGTGCCTTATGAAGTCAGACCATTATGGGGTAACTGTGAAGTAATGGGGCAGGACTACAAAGACAATGAGGTTTTGAAAGAACAAAGAGGAAGTTATTGCATAGTGTGTTTCTAGGGAGTAACTTTTTTTGCTTTTCCAGAACTCTGCTTGGCTCCCAGTATCTTTTCCCAGCTTATCAGCATTCCTTGGCCTTCTGAATGTTCTGTGGCTAAGCTGGCAATGTAGTTTTCCTGGGAAAGTGTTTTTGTAATGCAGTAGTTGTCTAAATTGACACCATATACCTGAGCCAGTGCTTTCTTTTCCCAGGAAAGATGTTTTGGGTTAAAGGTTTTTAACTTGGCCCCCAAAATCTCCTACAGTGGGCATAGAATTTGCAGACACAAATTGAACCCAGATTTGCTATGCACTGTGCTCTTCAGAGTATGGCCTAAGATTCTATATTGTAAGCTGGTAGGTAACCATGTAACATAAATCCTTTTTTTTCCCCATTTTATTTTTTGCCTTACATAACAAACTTGCTGCCCTCAGCCTTTCAAACAGAGTCAAGATGGTTGGGCGTCTTCTGTCAGTGTTGAAATTTTTCCCCATCCCTCTTTTGCTATGGCACCATATATTTGTTCTATTCATTGCTATTTTTATTTGGATTAGTCTCATAGGCAGTCCTAGCCAACTGAGGATCACACTGTGACCAGGGAGGATGTCATGATATTAATTAAAGAGATTTGGATGCATGGTTCCATGTGAGTAAATTGAGCTTTTAAAGGTCTTTGATTAGTTGCATAGGCGTCCTTACTCAATAGGAAGTCACATAGAGGGCCTCAAAGCAAATTCAAAGAATTTCATGACTCTGAGCTGTACTTCAGAAGTGCTAGTAAATCTTAATATACTTTTTACAGCTAAAGGAAAGATAGGCAGTGCCTGAGCACTGAAAAGGAAAAAAAGACTGCTGAAAACAAAGTTGATGGTTAAGAACTGTTAAAACAGTCTTCTGTCACTCTGAAGTTCATGATCTGTTAGGAAAGCAGACAAGCAAAGGATATTCTCTTGAGTTTACTGATGGTGTTGTGATTTGTAATTATATATGCAGTGCTAGATTGTGCTGCTTCATTGAGAAATTCCCTTCAGTTTAATTAATGGAAGAAAGCACAGGTCACGTCTTCTGTTCAGCGGCAGAGGTACATGAAATATAGGAAGTTATTTCATTCCTCTTCCTTTCACTAACTTCTCTCAACTGGGTATCATGACCAGTACAAAAGAAAAACTCAGAGCCAACATTTGTGGTAGATGTCTAAGCAAAACACATGGCATTAAAATAAACACCTGCAGAGGGCCAGTGTGCCTAACCCTCTACAGTATGCAATGCTAACCTTGGCTTGTTTGCTAACTAACACAAAGTTTGTAAAGTCAGATTTTTATCAGGAATTACCCAAAGTCACAAATTGGAAAACCAACATTTGAAATAGTTCGGGTTGTATTTGTGAGACAAGAAGGAGGGTGTCTACGCTGCCTACCCTTGCAGGATAGAAGACCCTGCCTCACACACTTTGCTATATATTTCCCAGACGGTTATGCTGCTACCATTCATTCGTCTATGTAATGAAGTAGACAAGTCTGATAGCCCTAAAAAAGCTGATTAGTCTTAAAGGGGCCATCAGTCTCCACGTCTACCTTGCTACCTCTGATGTGATTTGACAGTTAATCAGGCTTTCTCTCCCCTTTTTAAAATAAATTTTATTGAAAGTTTTAACGGCAGTAATAAGGACTAATACAAACTAAAATAGAACAGAGGAAACAAAAAGAATAAAATAAAAGGCTAAAAGTACAGTAAGAAAAAAAAAGTAGGGAAAAAGAGGAAGATGTTAAAAAAAGATGTGGCTCCTGATATTCTTCACAGCAGGGATGTGAATTCAGGTAGGTTTTGGTCTGGGCGTGTCCTTTGTTTGGAAGAATGGCATAGCACACAAGAAGAAGAATCTGGATCAATCGCAACTTGTAGTTATCTGAAACAAGATCATAAAAAAACATTTGTTCAGTGTAAGTAAAACTCAGTAGCTTTTGAGTGACAAGTTTTCTTAGTGTTCTGAAAATAGTTTGTCATTGCCTGATTCCAGGATGCTTCTAGCTGACAGCCACCAAATTCCCAGATGGTCCCTTATCCAAGTACTATGTTTGCTCCACAGCATAATAGTCTTTAAAAATCTGTTTTCCTCTTCTCTTACCTACCTTTGTTCTAACTTCATTCTTCTTTTGTTCTAAAGGTTTTTCTCAAGAGTGACCGAGTTGCCAGGATGGTCCACAGTGGAGGATGCTCAGCAAATGATTTCAGAGATGTTTTTAAGAAGAACATAGAAAAAAGAGTCCGGAGTTTGCCTGAGATAGATGGATTAAGCAAAGAGACTGTGCTAAGTTCTTGGATAGCCAAATATGATGCCATTTACAGGGGAGAGGAGGATCTGTACAAACAGTCCAATAGGATGGCTTTAAGTGCTGTTTCCGAACTCATCTTGAGCAAAGAACAACTGTATGAGATGTTCCAGCAGATTCTAGGAGTAAAGAAATTGGAGCATCAATTGATCTATAATGCCTGTCAAGTAAGTAATTCATCTCAGTTCAGCCATATCTATGGATTGTTCCATTCATTTCTCCTTATTAGATGGTCCAGTTCACCAGATCTTTTTCTCTACATTTTATATCCACTAAGAAAATACTTGCTTCTCTTGTAGAATTTGTGTTGGGACAGCTTTGGACAGCAGAACTGAAAAGTAATAAATACTCAGGGGCAACAAAGTCTATCCTTCCTTGGATGCCAAACACTTTTTGTAACGATTCATCCCCTGACCCCTGACCCCTGTTGGGCTTTTACAGGAGGTACAAGCAGCTGTAATTTCTTGCACAATTCTAGTTGTGGAGAAGGGAGACAGATTTTATTTTCTTCACAAAGGGGAAAGAAGGCTGAGTATTTCCTTCACACACAAATGTAGCACAAAGGAAAGAATCCATTTTTTCTTTCTTCCTATCAGTTTTTCCCCTGTGGTTCCCCTTCTGTCATTTTGGCTTGTGCTAGAAGTACATGCGCATAAAAAAAAACTATGGAATTCAGTATAGTAATGCTGTGAGTAGCTGTAGCTCATTATAAAACTGTCTGTTTATGCTACTGCTCCTGAAATTACAATTCATCAGCAGTGGCCATTAATTGTAGGTCAGTTATATTGGTTGATTTCATACCTATTTGTAGGAGATGTTACTGTGCCTCTTGCATTGTTTGGTCTTCTAACATCATGTCATAGCAATATTTTTTTCTTCTTTTTGGGTATGCTCATATAAATACATGTACCAAAGACATATGAATACACCTTGTGCATTTGAAGGAGAATTGCAGTCAAACACTAGTTACACTCTATCCATTCATCTATCCTCAAGGGCTGCAAAATTGTTTGTTGGTAGTAGAAGGAGTGTGTGTGTGGTTTATTCCATTTGGTTTATTATTGGAGGATATTATGTAAAAAGAAGACATTGGGAGTTGATATTATATGATGAATGGTGTATTTTTATTATAATAATAACATTGTCCTTGCAAATTGCAAATGAGAGATTCTGCTTCAAGGCCACCATTTAAACAAAACCTTAAAGAATAGTTAATCAAGAATAGATCTGGCATGTATTCAGGGACAATCTTTTTTCCCCATTAGATGGTTCTTTTTCCATTTTTGGTTTGTAGAACTGCAACATAGCATCCATAGCATTCATTCCTGGTAAATGTTTTATAGCAAATAAACCTGTAGTAACTTATCCATACCGCTGGGTAGGTATTGACAACTCTTTCTTGAGACGTACGGTACTTGGCCTGGCCACCTCACTGTATTTCTCTCACACCTCCTTCCGTGGACATGAACGCAAATATTTTAGAAGCATACACACCTTTTAAAAAGTCTGGAATTCTACCATTTCAAAATGTTCCAACTAATCACTGCCCCTTGCTCAGCTGTTCTATTGTTCTATTATAATATTGGTATAAGGGGAAAAAACAGCTATTTGCACCAAAGTATTAATTGTTAGATTCATGAGGTCAGCTACAGCACATTAATTTATAAAGGAATCACTAGTAGAGAACAACATACTTGGACCTGTTAGAAGGCTGGTAATTACAGGAAGGAAGAAAGGAATGTTAGAAGCCCTACCACTCCAAAAGCCTATAGAGCAAAGTGCTAGGAATATCCACCTATTTGGAGGGTGGCAGTTCTGTTCCAGGTTCTTCTGCCTAAACAGATTATCCTCATTATGAAAACAAGCCAGATGAAGAGAAAATAAATATAAGCTGATGACTATAGGATTCATTTCACCTTAAAACATTTGGCTGAAAGCAGTCTAGGTTTATCAGTCCCCAAGACTATATATGATTCTGTGAAAGAGTGGTGTACTTACTTACCTGTCTCCTGTCTGACTTCCACTGATCTTTGTGTTCCTTGCATATGTGCTTGGCTAGCTAAAACCAAATGTTGGCTTATCAAATGCTCATGTTCAATATGCTTTGCTCTTTTTGAGTAATAGGTTTTTCACAGAAAGTATGAAAATAAATCCTATGCGTGCTGTTAAGTGTGTGTGGTCTGAATGGAAAGTAGATTGTCTTTAAATTCTAAAAATGTGAGCTCCCAATTTAGCACTATTAGTAGAAATTCTCTTCAAATCACAACTTATTAATGGTTCATAGGAGGCTGGTAAATAGAAGGTCAGTTTTAATAAGAATGCTACTGTTTTGTAGAGCTTTCACGTGATCCTCCTCCTCCTCTTCCTTCTCTTCTTCCTCTTCAAAAAAAACCCACCACTTTTTACAACCTACCCAACCTTCAGTTATTTAGCTTGAATCTGAAATCAGCTTTTTTCCATTATGTCCATATTCTGATCAAGCAGAACATTTTGATGACATCTACATATTGCTATGGGAACATCTCATGACAAAAATTCTGCAATTCCCACAGATAAATTGTAAAATGGGGCTTTCATGAAACAGATAGACTGTCTGGTTCAATTTTTGTTTGGTGAAGATTTAATTTTGGTTTTCTACATGCTGAAGAGTCATAGGGAAAAAAAAACCTTGGTCTGCAAAGCTATTATTTTTGACAGACAAAATAATGTACCTTTGTAAGAATGGTTGTTCTTGGATATTTCACAAACTGATATGGTATTACAGCATCCTTCAGTGGTGTGATTCATATGAGATTCCTGAAAATGCTTGCAGTCATTGGGTACTGAGGGATGTTCCACATTTTTTCATGATTAGACTCACACTTGTTACTCATTCATCTATATTTATATTTATAGATGATGTTTTTTAAGCAGAATGTTTACAAATGAATGAACAATCCTTGATTTCAAGAGAAGGAATATTAATTCAATTTGGCAATTCTGAACATTATTAGTGGTTATAAATGTGTGTTTGGGAATATTTGAAAAACAGATTTCAAATGAGGATCCCTACAGGTAGGCATTAGGTGACCTTAAACCATGGTTTCTTTCTCTAGCCCCTAGAGTTCTTGTGATAATGCCACTGAAAATTGGCAGTACTATTTCCCAATTTTTAAAAAAGCAACAATTTATGAAAATGATTTAAAATCCAGCTCCCTTGTGCCTGTCAGTGTCATCACTGTGTCACTTCACCCCATTACCTTTGGAGCCCTTGAAGGCCCCCCCCATTTTTTTCCAATAAAATTATGACCACTAATTGCATAAGTTTTCCTCTTACTCCTAACCTGCCTTGGCTAAAGATTACACTTTCAGAAATTGAAGGAGATACACAATTAAACCACTGCCTATTCATTTTTTTCAAAAGACATATCCTATTTTTGATTAAAAATGTGTGTAACTCCTAGATCTTGGTTTGTGTTAATGGACAAATACTAGTTGAGTATTTTCAGACAAACTTTGTTTCTCTTATTTTAAATTAACACTGACTGACAAGTACAAAACTTTTATATCAAGTTCAAGAAATCATTCTGTGATTGCTTCAAGAAGCAATGGCAAGAAAGCTAGATGATAATTAGAATTAAGTAAAACCATCCTGCTTTCTATGCTATCCTTACTTACTAATGGAGTTGCACATAAATACTCTAAATTTGATTTTTTAATTTAATATAAAAAAGCCAAAGTGTATTTAACAGCACTCCTTCCTAATTATAGAAGACGTGTGGCATTGTCAAGCCTAAAAACACAAAGACTTCAGGCTCTGTGCACACAGCTGACTATGTGGTTAGTGATCAAGGCAACAGATTGGTACATTTCTTTAAAGAGTTGTATGGCAGAACAATGTAATTTATTCCACTTGGCATCTCAGTTGTTTTGTATTTAACCAGTGGTAGCAATAAAAACTCTTTGAATCTTATGGAATCTTAGTACCTTGGATAAAGGAGAAAAACCTAGTATTGACACCATCACAACAGACAGTATTTCCAGCTATGTTAATCGAAATTAGGTATGTAGAAATTAGTAGATAAATGCATTCAGGATAAATACAAGCTCAGCCCATCTTACCCGTATTCAGACCCATGGGATTTTTTTGTTCCAGTACAGTATATAAATAAGCAACTCATCTTTTAAAAAACCATTAACATACATATTTTAAAGAATTATTTCCACTCTAGTTTCATTTGCTTTTATTGAGGAGGGTAAAGCTGGACAAAACAAGTATCAGCCACATTATTTCTGAGTAAGAAAATGGTTCTACCTTCCTAATCTTTAGCTGTCTAGCCTGGTCAAATGAAGGGAAATTTTCTTGAGATCATTACTGGAAGAAACTGAATTCTGAGTTGGCAGAAGTAATAACTCATTTTTTTCTCTTTCATGCTCTTTTTACCTTATGCCTGGGAGAGACATAGCAAGCAGGCACTAAGAATCTGATTTCCTTGACTCTTCAACCTTTTGTTTTCATTGTTTCTGATCAATAAGTAAGCAGGAGCAAAATGTTTATATTTGAATCCTGAGACAATTCCATAAAAACATTGATTTCTAAATAATTATGCCATTCAACATTCAGCACAATGGGCTTTTTTATTTACTCTTTAAAGATGACTTTCATACAGAAAAGGTATACATTGTCTTATATTCATTTTTAGTTCCCATGCCAGTTCTATTTTTAAAGAATAATTTTCCTTAGTTAGAACATTCCTGAATTCTTTCTTTCAGAGACAGAAGATGGAAACATATCCTTTCTTAAACCAAGCATGAACTTCCTAGTCCAACAGATCCCCATGTGAAAGCTTTGTTAAGGTCAATGTGTGCAAACATTAAAACTGCAGATTGCAAACATTAAAACTGCAGATTGTTACAAGTGCCTCTGTTGAGAACAATTGGTCACAGTAGAGCTTCCATATGGAGCAGTCTGTTCTCACTATGCTATTGAAAACCTACATAGGAAGGCACTTCCCAGTTTGTGTGGAGCACCAAAGATAAGCAGCTTGCTATAAGTTGCCAGAGGCCACAATTTAAGTTGTATTGTCACCCTGGTTTTGTATGTAACTCAGCTTTGCTTGATTCTTTCATTAGGTTTAAGATGAAATGATAACAATTGCTAGAGCAAAATCATCGTTTCAGATTTCTTAGTGCATATTGGTTACCTATTAACTCTCTAACCATCAGCAGCTCATGAAGGAGCACAATTTATGGGATAGTTTTATCAGTTGTATCTTGATGAGGAAGGCATTCCAGACTTCCCATGATTAAACCTGCCCTGGATAGTACTTGCCACACCTCAGGATGGGGCGTAGCATGGATGCTGAAGCTCACCAGAGCTAACATTCTAACAAAACAGATGTTTATACTATATAGAAAGTTTTAATATAGCTCTTACATGATGTGCCCAGTTCCATTATTGAAGGAAATCCATAATCTGAAATCTGAAATGGTCCTACCTTAATTTCTGCCACTCAAATTCTTCATAATATTTAGCAGCTCTAAAGCAAGTATAGGTGTTAGGTACCAGCTTGAAAACCTACACCAATATTTTCTTTCCATTCTGTTATTCTTACTTTTTGTTTGTCTGCAAAATCCTTTTGTCAAAGATTTTAGTTATTATTTGTGGTAGCAAAACCTTAATGATACACCAGTTTGCTTTTATCATCTGTACTAATTTTTGTTTCATATTACAGTACTAGCAGATCTTAAATCCTGTAAATTCTAATATAGAACTTTGCAGTGTGCTTGTCTTATACTTTGTGACTTTAAAGGTATACTGAACAGTCCATTACAGCTTTAACTTTTATTTTGGGGGAACAAAAGGTTTTCTGCTTAGTGAAGTATACTGCAGAAGAAACTCATTTGCTGATTCTCATTTTGAGCAGAGATTATTCACCCTGTTTTCCATTATTTTGGATTTTAGGAGATTAGACTGTATTAGTTTCATTGCTGTGGTTGGTTTAATTAAATTTGTACAGCCATGCACCCTAGCAGTGGCAAGAGTACAATAGACCAGGCTAATGTAATGTTTGTGACAATTGTTCTTTGGGGGGCCGTTTGCCTATTTATGCGCTTCAGTTGTGGAAAGGGATGTAAACATTCTGTGGCCAATGTGTGAAGATAAAGGAGCTGTTTCAGAATATTAACATTTCTCAGTGGGATTCTTAGGAAATAAATGTTGGGTTGACTTTCTTTTTTGCTGTGCTGGCTCTCAGGATTGGTTGGTTTGAGATGTATGCTAAACCATAGATGGGAGAAGGAGCATAGCTTTCTCCAATTAATATGCTTCCCTCCTACCCAGGATACCTGCAGAAAACATAGAACTTTTGTTTTCATTTTTGGTTAATCACAATTTACCATGTCATTCGTAATTCAGACAGACCTTACAACCTCAAAATACAGTTTATAAAGTTGCCTCATTTTTATGCAGTACAGTTAAGATTGTACACAGTTTGGACAGCTGCTAATCTGCAGATTTTTTGAAGTTTTTGATCTCTTTACAACTGTACCAGAAGAGATCATGTAAGCCTGTAAATAAGCTAAGCAGAATCTCACTATGTTAAACTATAATTTTACATGACATTTGAACATAACAGTTGTCTGCTTGGTTCATACCAGTTTCCTTCCTGTCACAGAAGAGATAAATTTATGTAAAAGTCTTACCTTTCCATATGATTTAATTATCTCATAATGACGTTATCATGCAAAATAGTCTAAGCATTCTAACATCACTAAAATTCATGTTAAAAGGAAATCTGGGCAGGAAAGAATATCTGTGTTTAACTTGATTCTCATAATGAGATTGGCTAGACTTCTACTTTAGTCATTTACAGTGATTCTAATATTCTAGTTCTGCAGAACACGTAAACATCACAATTCAAATCAAAAGGAAGAGCGGCCACAGTCACAGTGATGGAACTGGAACGAGGTCTGATGACCTTGAGCATTTGCAAGTTAATTTTAATACTGAATAAACAGGTATTTGAGGCAAAGCTTGATTGTTTCCAATCCCATCTGTTATTTCTTTTCATAGACTAATAAACGGTTGGGGCAGTGGTATCAAACATTAGGACTGTGCATATTTTCAAAATGATTTGGAATAGATCCTCTGGAGCGTACAATACCTCCAGCACAGGAAATCTTTAAAGCAGCTATGGCATTTTTTCAAGCTTCTGTGTGAGCCTGAAAAAAAGACACAGCTATTTTAAAGAAACATGCTTCTCTTGCAGTCTCACATGTTCCAAAGCACTTCTTCTGAATTATTTTTAAAACTTGCACAGACCTATCAGAGATCTGTACCTTGTTGAAACATTGTACTTTATGTTGCAAAAATTATTGATGCAGTGTTTTAAAACCTTTTTTTTTTATTCCCAAGAACAAACAAAAAAAAGCAACTAGATGTGTGTATTTATAGCTTGTTTGCAGTGTTTTTGGAATTATTCATGAAGCCATATGAAAGGTAATGAGCAGAGATGATGTTATGAAGTGGTGGGAAAGGAGACTGAAATGGAATTGGGGAAAGAAAAAGGACAATGGATAGAATGTAGAGAAAAATACAATCTGATTCTTTAGCAGAAATTTAGAACTTCTGTGATTTAGGACTCCAAGAAGACTGCCCTGTGCTGTTTTCCAAAAGTTACATTGACCCAAGGGGGAGACCAACCCAACCTCATCCATTGGTCTGGGAAGACATAACTACGGGTGTTTTCCTCCTTTTATCAAAAAGAACACTCAGAATAATGTTGTCCTATGACTATAGATATAACAGATATAAAATGTAAGAGAACCTCAGCCCCACCCTTCAGTTAAAAGAATTAGAGCTGTCAATCCCTGTTAAGCAGGTTCAAGTTCATCCTGGATCAAACTGCAGAAAATGCCTGTTTATAGCTTATTGCTTTGTTCTGACCTTGAAGAACTGGTCTCTCTACTTGTCTTCTTCCCTTTTCCCCAGACTCCCCTTGCAGGTCTTTGTTTTGGTTTGTGTATCTAACAACAACACCTGTCTTTCTCTTTTTCATTGGAAAACAATTGCCTAAAAATGGGATGAGAAAAACCATGAATCAAGATAGCAGCGAAGGTTGGGACTCTATGGGCTTATAAGTGAATGGATAATGGTAATTAGTGCTTTAGTAACTGAATGATGATGACCAGGGGCCATTATCATCTGCTGAAGAACACAGAGGACAAGGCTGAAAATGTCTCTTGCCACAGTATTTGTAACAATTTGGTCAGGATACACTTTACTCCTTTGTATACATTCTGTTTGGGGAACACTGTAGTCCAGAATAGTCCATTTTCCCTTCTTCATATTCTCCATGATATCATTAAATTATACCTCCCATTATCTCTGACTCTTGATTGTACTGGGTTGGTCTGATGAAAAGTGCATAAAAGTTCAGGAGAGATTTTCTTTTTAAGAACACTAAAAATCATATTTCTGGCTTAACTGAATATAATCTGTGGTTTTAGGTAATCTGCCTAATCTCTAGGTTATTTTTTTTTAATGAGCAGCCATTCTTTATATTTTTTATTTATAATTCCATTGTCTGCTTTTATTTTGGTTGTAAATCAGCACAAAAGAAATAATGTAACCATCATTCCAAAACAGAAGTAGAAGTAAAATACCATATTAATAAATAAAATAGAAAAAAGTATTAGCACAGAATTGCAAAAAAAACTACAATTACAATCTATAGTCTAAATGCTGGAGGTAGTTAAACTAGTAGTTAAAGTCCTGGCATCTTAGCTGACATAGAAACATTAAAACATCCATGGTAAGTCTTTAAATACAGTAAACAATTTAAAAGAAAACTAAAACAAATGATCAAGTCTAAATCTTGATAAAAATGGCAGGAGGAAATAAAAATAAGGTAATGGTTAAAACTTGCTAGTTAGTTAGAATGCTCTCTGGAACAGTGTGATTTTCAGCATCCTCCTGAATGCTATCAAGGAAAGGATCCATTGTATCTCTATGGGGAGACGTTTTCAGAGGACTAGCATTGCTTCTGAAAAAGAGCGCCTCCTGGTTTCAGTTCCTTTCACTTCTCAGAAGTGGGCAACTAAGAGAGTTTCCCCTTGGATGAACAAATAGGTCATGCTCACTCAGGTTGGAGTAAGTGGCCCTGCAGCTACCCTGGTGCCACGCCATTAAAGGCTTTATAAGTTAAAACCACCGCTAAATTAGACCTGCAAAACAATTGGTAGCCAGTGCAAGGCCCATAGTACAGCTGTAACAGAGAATATCAGTGTACAAACGTTACTTCTGTCTTATTTGGCTTCAAGTTCAGCTTCTTGTCCAGGCAGTGGCATAAGCTATCAACAGCATCTCTCCTACAGCCTGGGTTGGTGATGTATAGTTGGGTTTCATCAGCATATTCATGACTCTGCACACTGAACTGTTGGATGCCTTCTCAAGAGCAGTTTCATAGACATGTTAAAAAGTAGGAGAGAGAGAAGACCTCTGCGAGGCCTTGCACAGTGCCAACAACTGCCACCTTCACCCAGGGAGCCGCCACTCACAGTGCCACGCTGCCTTCTCTGCCAGCTCCGTCCCGCTGCCACCTCCCCAGCTGGGCCCAGAAAGCTGCTTTGGCAAACAAGGCTCTGTCACACTTGCTGTAGGCATCCTGGGGTCGCACCCTCACCCAGCGCTAGGAGGAAGAAAACAAAGGTCAGCTGGGTAGGCGGTGGTGGCAGAGGAGTGCAGGGTGGCCAAAAGGACAGAGATGGGGGGAAGATAGGCAGGTGGGGGGAATTGAAGCACACACTGCGGTTGTAAAAGTGGGCCAGTTGCCAATCACCTGAATTTTGATAATGTGACCAAATATGCACCACAACGGCCATAACTTTGAGGACTAGTCATAATTACCATTTGTACAGCAACATCATAACTTTGAAGAGTTGCTGAACGAATGGTCATTAAGTAAGGTCTGCCTGTAGCTTCTCTAAGTATTGTTAACAGCCTTCTTATAACCAGAGAGTTATCATTAGCAATGTATTTGCAACTGCAACGTACCTTTCTCAGGTGTGTTGCTATCTGAATGTATTTCTGAGTTTTGCTGACATTTTAATTATTTTAACATATGATGTTTAAATTGATCAAAGAACTCATCAATATATAATGTTTCAGAAATACTGTGAATCTATGTAATTGTCATGTTCGCCATTTCAATGTCTTTGATACATCGTAACGTTTCGCTTGTCATTAGCTGGATGCGTGTTTCATCTTTCTCGGGAGGATGGGAGTAGTTATCTTTTGGCTTTGCTCTGGAATGTATTTGCATTATCTACTGCGTTCAAGGTTACTTTCCCAGGCTAGCAACTCTGACGATTGCTAGCACCTGTGAAGGGCGGGGCTGTTATGAGGGAGGCGGGATACGTTTGCACCAAGGGTTTAAGTTTGTATTTGGCGCGCTTTTGCTCATTCTCAGCTTTCTCTGTATTTGCCTTTAGTTCCTTAATAAATCAGATTTCATATAGCAGCCTCTTGTGAGTCTGAGTATTTGGGCTAGGGCAATCATTACATAAAGCTGAGAATCTAAGATCCCAATCCCGCTGGCCCCTGTCCAGGAAAAGACAAGTGTCTAACCCTGTGAGGGAGAGCGCCAGCGATGACCGAACCCGACATCGTGATGATGGAAGAAGGGGAACCGGACTCGACCGTGAGGCAACCCGACCGACCGTCCCAGGGGGGGGAGCTGTCAGCCATCCTAGAAGAGGCGAGCTCCGAGTCGGAGGGTGAAGCCGGGGGCATGAAAACCGCCCCGGAGACTACCGTAACTTCTCCGGGTGAGCTGGTCACCTGGGATGAGACCCAAGGGGATGTCACGGTGGCGGGGGGCCCATCCTGGAGGCAGAGATACCCAGTATCCCCCACCGTGGCTCAGGTGCAGCCAACGGAGGGCTCCCCCACCCCGGATTGTATCCGAGTGCTGGAGTCAAAAATGGACTCGTTAGAAACTATACTGAAGCAGCTGAGTCTAGATGTGACCTCGTTGAGAGAAACCCGGGAAGGATCAAGCCAATGGCATTCAACCCCTTCGTCCCATGGGCAGTCCCCGGAGCGGCGACGGCCGGTGCGGATGCGCGAGGGGGACCAGTCGGTCCAGATGGAAATAGCAGCATCGCCGGTGCGGCCGCCCCAGGACCCCGCGCCGCCGCGAGCCCGGGAAGCACAAACCCCTGTAGCCCCGGTGGCGGGGCGCAGCCCGGCGGGGGGCGGGATGAGAGACTTCCCTGTCACGTTTGATGGGGACCCAACCAAACTCTCATTTTTCCTGACGAATGCTAAAGCCTACATGGAAGAATGGGGGTCGCTTTTTCAATCGGAAAAGGCAAAGATCATCACCATTGCCACCAAACTGAAAGGGAGGGCGGTAGACTGGTATGTCCAGATGTGCCAGTCGGAAGCGCCTGAACTGGAGAAATTCAACGAGTTTCTCTGGGCATTGAGACAACACTTCGAGGATCCCCTGGCGAAAGAGAGGGCAAAGCGAGCTCTGAAAGAACTTAAGCAGGGGTCAAGATCCGTGGCTGATTATGCGCTAGAGTTTAAAGCGCTTGCTGGGAAGGTGGATGACTGGTCCCAAGCCACCATTATCGAGTTATTCAAGGATGGCCTGAACACAGAGGTGCTGCGCTGGTCCTTGGGGAGGGACGACCCATATACGCTGTACGAATGGATCCAGCTGGCGGGGAGGGCTGAGCATGCCCATGAGATCTTCGCCCATCGAAAGACCGCCAAATCGGGGCGGGAGGTGAAGCCCAGCCGCCCATCGAGCACCGGGGGGAGACCAGGACAACGACCCTGGGATGAGGAGCGAGAGAAGCGGTATGCAAAAGGCCTGTGTCTGAGATGTGGTAAGGAGGGGCATCGAGTGGCGGCGTGCCCGAAGGCAAAGGGAGAGGAACGGCTCGGCAAGCCGCCGACGAAGTCCCCTGCCCTGCCGAGGAAGCAGAAAGCCGCGGTGGCTGAAACCGAGGGAGATGATGTGATGTTCTACGAGGATGAGGGTGAGCCCGAACTACTGCAGCCGGCGGGAAACGCCAGCCACCTGCTTTAAAGGGCGCCGCAGGGCAGGGGGTGGAAGAAGGGCGCGAGCCTTCATCGGTGAGTGGCAGTTACCGCATTCTCACGGTGAAGTTGAAGTTGGGCTCCCGATCCAAGACTGTAGAAGTATGGGCCATGATTGATTCGGGGTGTTCCCGGTGTCTAATGCACCCCGATGTGGTAGCGGCTCTGGAGCTACCTACTTTCCCTTTACAGCGACCCATCGCCTTTACACAGCTGGATGGGTCCATGGCAGGGGGCAAACCGGTCACCCATTTCACAGGGCGGGTAGCTTTGCAGCTGGGCAGCCATCGGGAAGGTTTGTCTTTTGTCGTGGCTCCAGTAGGGGGTCCCTTGGTGGTGTTGGGGGTGCCCTGGTTGGTTCAGCAAAATCCCCAAATAAACTGGGTTTACCGGACTATCACGTTTAGGGATGGGTTCTACCAAGCGACAGAGGGGAAGGGTACCCCAGAGGAGATGGTGGGGGTTGCGGCAGCTGCGACTCCGCATTTCCCGGCCCTTCCTCTGGAAGGCTTGCCGCCGGAGTACCGAATGTTTGCTGATGTATTTGGCGAAAAGGAAGCCGACCAATTGCCCCCCCATCGAAAGACGGACTGTGCCATTGAACTGGTGCCCAACACCCAATTGCCCAAGCCAAAGATTTATTCCATGACACAAAAGGAACTGACTCTGTTGAGAGACTTTGTGGACAAAAATTTAGCGCGCGGATTCATTGAGCCAGCGAATTCACCGGTGGGGGTGCCGGTTCTCTTTCGCCCAAAAAAGGATGGGACATTGAGACTTTGTACCGATTTCCGCGGATTAAATGCCGTCTCAATTTCCAATAAATATCCCCTGCCATTGATCAAGGACATGTTGTCACATCTGGCTAAGGGAAAGATCTTCTCTAAACTTGATTTAAGAGAAGCCTACTATCGTGTACGAATCAAGGAAGGCGATGAGTGGAAAACTGCCTTCAACTGCCCGTTGGGAGCCTTCCAATATAAGGTGTTACCTTTTGGTTTGGCCGGGGCCCCTGGGGTATTTATGCAATTGATCAATGAAGTACTGCATGAGCATCTGTTTAAAGGGGTATTGGTGTATTTGGATGATGTATTGATTTATACTGAAACCATGGAAGAGCATGTGTCTCTGGTTAAAAGGGTGCTGAGTAAACTCAGATCAGCAGAATTGTATGCCAAACTGTCTAAATGTGCATTTCACCAGACCCAAATTGACTATTTGGGGTATAGAATTTCAGATAAAGGCATTGAAATGGACCCTGCCAAGGTGCAGGCTATCATGGACTGGGAAAGTTCCCGTACCCGCAGGCAACTCCAAAGTTTCCTGGGGTTCAGTAACTACTACAGATTATTCATAAGGGGATTCGCTGAAATTGCCTTGCCACTAACCGATTTGCTCCGAACCAAGGGTTTGGGAGATACTCGGAGAGTAAAGAATCCAGGGGCGCTGTTGCGCTGGACGCCTGCTTGTCAAACGGCGTTTGAGCGGCTTAAAGCAGCTTTTATCAAAGAGCCCATTTTGCAACATCCTGATCCCTCAAAACCTTTTGTGGTGCAGGCTGATGCCTCCGATTATTCCATTGGGGCATTGTTGATGCAACAAGACGGGACAGGATGCCTCAAGCCATGTGCCTACTTGTCCCACAAGTTCTCCGAGACTGAGCGACGTTGGCATGTATGGGAGAAAGAGGCATTCGCAGTAAAAGCCGCGTTAGAAGCCTGGCGGCATCTGTTAGAGGGGGCGAATCATCCCTTTGAGGTGTGGACCGACCATAAAAACTTGGAAGCTCTTAGGACCCCTCGAAAACTGAGCCCGAAACAAGTCCGTTGGGCTCAATTTTTTAATCGGTTCAATTTTCAATTGAAGTTTATTCCGGGGAAAAAGAATTTCCTGGCTGATGCGTTGTCAAGGCAACCTCAGGACTCTGGGGCAGCGCCAGAAGTGGTTAGCACCCTGTGGACGGCGCCCCAATTGGGTATGCAGGCTGTGACGCGTAGCCAAACGCGCGCGCAGCAGCCACCCGCTGCGGACACCGCCCAGCCGAGCGCTTTGTCAATTCCTTCCCAGTTGCAACAAAAGTTTCTAAAAGAGCTGAAAACTGATACTTGGTTGCTTGCAAATAAAGACAATGTTACTTTTGACCAAGGCTTCGCTTGGAAATCTAACCGCCTCTACGCCCCTGAAAGCTTCAGGAAAGAGGTGTTAGTACGTTCACACGATGACAAACTGGCGGGTCACTTCGGGTTTGTTAAAACCTTGCACCTTGTTCGGAGGCAGTTCTGGTGGCCCACATTACGCAAAGATGTCAAAGACTATATTGCCTCCTGCACTGTTTGTGCGATGTCTAAGCGCAAGGTGGGGAAGCCTCAGGGACTGCTGCAGCCGGTGGCTGCCCCCTCTTGCCCCTGGGATGAAATTTCCATGGACTTTATTGTTGAATTACCACCCAGTCAACGCAAAACTGTCATTTGGGTGGTCAAAGACTATTTCTCAAAACAAGCCCACTTCATCCCTTGCGTGTCCATTCCATCGGCACGTCAATTGGCCCGCCTATTTCTGGTACACGTGTACAGGCTACACGGATGTCCCTCCCGCTTGATTTCGGACAGGGGCACACAATTTACCTCACAATTTTGGCGGGCGTTCCTCAAATTGTTAGGAACGAAGCAAGCCCTGTCCACGGCGTGGCATCCCCAGACGGACGGGGCCACAGAGGCTTTAAATTCTACTCTGGAGCAGTACCTTCGAGCTTTTGTGAATTACCAGCAGGACAACTGGGTAGACCTCCTCCCTTTTGCCGAAGTGGCTTACAACAATGCGGTTCATCAAAGCACCGGCCAAACCCCATTTCGTGTGGCCCAAGGCAAAGACTTTGTACCTATCCCTGATCTACCGCAACCTCCAGGCGGATCAGCCACTCCGGGTGATTGGGCAACACAACTGGCAGACTCCTGGCCAATGATTCAAAAGGCACTAGCTGATGCACAATTGGATTATAAACAGTATGCTGATCGGAAGCGTGCCCCTCAGCCGGCATTTCAAGTAGGGGACTCGGTTTACCTTTCCACCAAGTTCATAAAGTCCTTACAACCTTCCAAGAAACTTGCTCCTAAATTTGTGGGTCCTTTCCCAATTACCGCTCAAATTAACCCTGTGATTTTTAAACTTGACTTGCCTCATAACCTCAAACGCTTACACCCTGTTTTTCATTGCAGTTTGCTCAAACCGACTATTCCTTCTGACCGCTGGCATCGCCAACCTCCACCTCCAACCCCCATCATGATTGATGGTCAGCAACACTTTGAAGTTAAAGAAATTTTGGACTCTAGACGCCTTCGCAATACTCTGCAATACTTAGTTCGTTGGAAACATTTCCCTCATCCAGAGTGGGTCGCTGCACCAGATGTGGCTTCCCCTGTCCTAGTTGCCCGTTTCCACTCTGCTTATCCCACTAAGCCGGGTCCCTAGGGATATTTTTAGGGGGGCGGTATGTCATGTTCGCCGTTTCAATGTCTTTGATACATCGTAACGTTTCGCATGTCATTAGCTGGATGCGTGTTTCATCTTTCTCGGGAGGATGGGAGTAGTTATCTTTTGGCTTTGCTCTGGAATGTATTCGCATTATCTACTGCGTTCAAGGTTACTTTCCCAGGCTAGCAACTCTGACGATTGCTAGCACCTGTGAAGGGCGGGGCTGTTATGAGGGAGGCGGGATACGTTTGCACCAAAGGTTTAAGTTTGTATTTGGCGCGCTTTTGCTCATTCTCAGCTTTCTCTGTATTTGCCTTTAGTTCCTTAATAAATCAGATTTCATATAGCAGCCTCTTGTGAGTCTGAGTATTTGGGCTAGGGCAATCATTACAGTAATTTGGTAGCCTCAATAAATGACTTTTATTTGAAAAAATAAAATCAAAATTATTTGATTCAGAATAATACAGCATTATAGGCTAACATAAGATAGTTCAGTTTCTGCGTTCTAAAAAAGTTAAAAAGTTCAAAAATATAAAACTTTAGGAGAGACTTAGGATAAAGAAACATAGGAGTTGTTGTACTCCATACTGCTCCTTTCTGTGTGTGTATGTGCGCGCGTTTATTTGGTTTAGACTGAAGAATTCAATATTTTATTTTCTGTGCAGAATTGGGTTTCTTTTATTGTAGAATTTGTAGGGATCCTTTTAATGCAGGATAGACATTTCCATATTTATACCCTTTTTCATTAAAGTCTGCTTCTATAATATTTACCATAGATCGTGTAGTAAGATTGCAAGATTTAAACAAAATATCCAAAATGATGTTATGTTGTTGCTATTTTCTACCATTTGTTTTATTTATGAAAATGTTCGATATGTTGTATTTGTTTAGTATTTCATTTTTAACATTGTAAACACTCGCCCCCTTTTTTTTCTGTAATTTTTATGCAAGCTGGACAATGCAGATGAGCAAGCTGCACAGATCAGACGAGAGCTTGATGGGCGCCTCCAAATGGCTGATCAAATGGCAAAAGTAAGTTTGAATTTCTAGCTTTGGGGAGTAGAAATTTTCCTAAATAAGTTTGCAGCAGATTAGTTAGGAAAAAGTTTCACTGCAGTCAGTGGAACAAACTACATTTATAACAGCAATCATCCTTCTCTAGCATCATCTCTCCCTTTCAGTTCATTTGCACTGGCCTTATTTTCTATGGGATAACTAATAGTGGTTGTTGGTCTTGCTGATAAATGTCATATTTCTGTAACTGGTAAACTGAGCTTACCAAGGTAAATTGTTTGACAGTCTGCCTTTAGGTTTGCCATTCAAAAGACATGGCATACAAGGAGAAAGGATGAAGAGGATGAGGGAAAAACAGGTCAGAAACCATGCTTCAAGTTCTTATACGATCAGCTAAAAGAATAGTTTAGTTGTCTATTGGAAAGGCCCCCACTCCTAGGTATAATTTGTAAGTCATCATTTTAATTGACATCATATGCTAAGATTGATGTGCCTGAATAATTGCAAAAAAACGAACAAAAGATCTATAAGCATTGCACACTATGAAGAGTTACATGTATAAATGGAACTAGCCCTGCTCTGGATAATGTAGAGACCTCTGATATCTTTGGGGATTAAGATGGGCCATTGGTACTAGACAAGTCAGTAGGATTTTTTTGACCCAATCTGTCATGAGTAAGGATGGCGAGCAGGGGGCTCCCACCCAGACTGTCAAGCGCATGCGTAGCACTGAGGAACTGTTCAGCCATTCAAAGAGACACAGATCGGGACCGCCTTAACCTTTGGGGTTTATATGGCTGGGTTTTTCCCACGCTTCCTCAGTTTGTTAGGATTCTTGTTAAGTACTACTAATAAATATTAGAGACCAAGTCATTGTCTCAGTGTGTTTCCTGGTAATCAGGACATAATCTTTCTGTAGATGATGATACAACATCAAATAGTCTAGAAATATGCTTACCTATTCGATTTTCCAATATTATTTATTTATCTATTTTAGTGTTTGTTTGTTTGTTTATTATTCAAATTTGATTACCGCCCATCTCCCCCAAGAGAGGGACTCTGGGCGGTTTACAATAAAATCAAACTCCGATCATAAACATTAAAATCTCATAAAACCAGACACATTACACTTATTATAAAATACAAGAGGGTATAAATCCAAGCTGGTGGGAGGGGCTCTAGGGTGCGAGCCACCCCCAAGAATGGTTGCTCACTTTCCCGCCACAGGCGAGACGGCAGAACCATGTCTTCAGGGCCTTCTGGAAGGTCAGGAGTGAAGGGGCCTGCTTCACCTCCGGGGGCAAGATGTTCCAAAGGGAGGGGGCCACTGCAGAGAAGGCTCATTTCCTGGACCCCGCCAGATGAAATTCTCTTACGGACAGGGTCCGCGACATGCCCTCTCTGGATGATCAGGTGGGGTGGGCCGATGTAATGGGGATGAGACAGTCCCTCAGGTAACCTGGCCCCATGCCATGTAGGGCTTTAAAGGTGATAACCAACACCTTGAATTGGACCCAGAAGCAAACTGGCACCCAGTGCAGCTCGCACAGTAATGGTGTTATACGTGCCAACCTAGGGGCACCAAAAATGGCCCGCGCGGCTGCATTCTGGACCAGCTGAAGCTTCTGGATACTCTTCAAGGGTAGCCCCATGTAGAGTGCACTGCAGTAGTCTATATGGGAGATGACCAGGGCGTGAGTGACTGTTCGGAGGGCCTCTTGTTCCAGGAACGGGCATAACTGACGCACAACCCGAAGTTGCGCGAAGGCCCTCTTGGCCACAACTGCCACCTGCTCTTTGATCAGGAGTCGTGAGTCCAGGAGAATCCCCAGATTACACACCGCGTCTGAATGGGGCAGCACAACCCCATCCAGAACTAAGGATGACAATTTCCCGGAAGATGAAGTGCCATCAATCTACAGCCACTCCATCTTACCAGGGTTCAGTTGAAGCCTGTTGTTCCCCATCCAGACCCCCACAGCCCCCAGGCACTGAGAAAGGGCAGTCACTGCATCACTTACCTCACCCGGGATAGAGATGTATAATTGGGTATCATCGGCATACTGATGATACCTCATTGCATGGTGACGGATGATCTCACCCAGTAGTTTCATGCAGATGTTAAATAAGAGAGGAGAGAGAACTGAACCCTGCGGCACCCCACAATGGAGGGGTCGAGGCTCATATCTCTCCTATCACCACCGATTGGTATTGGCCCTGGAGGAAGGAGGTGAACCAGCGCAGAACTACACCGCCCACCCCCAACTCCCTGAGCTGTCCCAAAGAATACCATGGTCGATGGTATCGAAAGCCGCTGAGAGGTCAAGGAGAGCAAGGATGGATGCACTGCCTCCATCCCACTCCCACCAGAGATCATCCATAAGTGCGACCAATCCAGTTTCTGTCCCATATCCTGGCCTGAAACCTGACTGAAAGGAGTCCAGATAATCCGTTCCATCCAGGATCCTCTGGAGTTGCAATGCCAGCACCTTCTTAATTACCTTCCCCAAAAAGGGGAGGTGGGAGACTGGACAAAAATTGTCCAGCACAGTTGGGTCCAGCAATGGCTTCTTGAGGAGGGGGTGCACCAGTGCCTCTTTAAAGGCAGCCAGGAACACCCCCTCACTCAAGGATGTATTTACCATCGCCTGGACCCAACCACATGTCACCTCCTGAGCTGCCTTCACCAGCCAGGAGGGTAATGGATCTAAATGACAGGTGGTGGCATTCACAATCTGGAGGATCCTGTCCACTTCCTCGGGTCCAACAGGATCAAACTGCTCCCAGATAAGAAGGCTAAAACGTTCCCTCAGCATCTCCTCAGACCCTGCTTCACGCATGGAGTCCAACTTGGAAGGGATCTGAGTGATTTTATCCTGCAGATGCTTAGAAAACTCTTTTGCATGGCCCTGTAGGTGGGTCACTGGGCCCACCTTCCCCAAAAGGGTGCCTGTGCTCTTAAACAGGGCCTTTGGACGGCAATCTGCAGATGCAATAAGAGTGGAGAAATACTGCCATTTCGCCGCTCTTACCGCCACAAGGTAGGCCTTAATTGCGGCTCTAGCTTGTGTTCGGTCAGATTCGGTCTTTGTCTTCCTCCAGCGGCGCTCTAGGCATCTCTTAAGCCTCTTCAAAACCCTCAGCTCCTCCGTGAACCACGGGGAGTGTCGGGTTGGATGAGGCAAGAGAGGCCGCACAGGCACGATCCTGTCCAAGGCTCCAGCCGCCTCCCTATTCCAGGCAGCAGCCAGGGCCTCCGCTGGACCATGCAGCAGATCCTCGGGTACAACCCCCAGCTCCCTGTGAAACCTCACTGGGTCCATCAGTCGCCGGGGGTGGACCAACCAAATGGGTCCTGCCTCCCTGCGGAGAAGGGCGGCATAGGAGAATCTCAGGGCCACCAGGGTGTGGTCTGACCATGACAATGGGGATAGATGCGGCTTTCCCTTCAGATTACGTTGCCACCGCTCCGACAAGAAAACCAAGTCCGGAGTGAGACCACTGTCTCGAGTCAGGTCCCGAATAATTTGGGACAGGCCCATGGCTGCCATGGTAACCACGAACTCCCAAGCTGCCTCCGAGGCCCGCCCCAGGGAAGGAAGATTGAAGTCCCCCAGAACCATAAGACTTCATCCTGCCTTTATTATTTTTATAAATAACTTAAGGTGGCAAACATACCTAATACTCCTTCCTCTATTTTCCCCACAACAACAACCCTGTGAGGTGAGTTGGGCTGAGAGAGAGGGACTGGCCCAAGGTCACCCAGCTGGCTTTCAGGCCTAAGGTGGGACTAGAACTCACAGACTCCTGGTTTCTTGCCCAGCACCTTAACCACTGGACCAAACTGGCTCTATTTAAAAATGCTATAAACACAAAATGATTCAGCATCTAGTCATTCTTCTCCTTTCTGAGGAAGTACTTTCAAAATTTGAATTATACTGCTACGTTTGAGTTAAAGAAATGATAGCCTGTCATCTTACATTACTCCAAATTTACTATCAGAATGTTTTTTTTTTGTTTCATACAATCCTGAGTCTATTTTGTGAACATTTCTAAATTGAATTGCGTTAATTGGGATGTATTGTTTCTTACTGTCTAATTGATACTTTAAAGTGGCTTCTCTAGTTTTTCAGGTTAGTAATCTAAAGGATACAATTGTATATTTACATAAGACAAGATACCAATTAATCAGGGCTGTGTTTATCTGTCTAGGAGTTTAGAACCTAAAGTGACACTGAACTTTCAAAAATATTTTCAAGGAAAGAAAATGTCCAGAGTTTATAGCAAAAGAAATGGAACCCATGTATATAGAAGAACTACGGTCTTCAGTGAATTTGCTGATGGCAAATTTGGAAAGTCTTCCAGTGTCTAAAGGTGGGCCAGAATTTAAATTACAGAAGTTAAAGCGATCACAGAATTCTGCTTTCTTGGACATAGGAGATGAAAATGAGGTTCAGCTGTCAAAATCAGATGTGGTGCTGTCATTCACATTAGAGGTAAGCATATGTATCATGTAATACTTGTTGACATTTGAATTACTCATGAATATTCCTATCTCCTTGGGATTGTTCTATGTTATGGTTCCTTTCAGAATTTCTAAAGGTGTGCTATTTATACTGCCTAATCTCCAGAATTATCTGCTGGCAATTCAGTTGGACGTTTTACTTACAGAATGCTTTCTAGCAGAATATTTCAGGAGTCATAAGCTGTAGATCTACCGAAATCTTCACTGCTAGTGATAGCAAAATCCTTAAATCTCAAGTCAATCTTTTTTAATAGCAATTTTATTAAGATTACAATTATAACAGTAAAAATTAATACAAACTTTTAAAAAGAGGAAAAAGTGCAGAAAAGAAAAATAGAAAAGAAAAAAATAAGAATAAAGTAAAGAAAAAGAAAAGAAACATATAAAGAAGTGACTTCCCCCTTCATCACAACAAGTATAAACAATTTTAGTAACTCATAATCTTCTCTTAAAATACAACAAATGATCTCTTTTTCCCATATCCCATCACTTGTCTATAAACAAATTCATGAAGCCTCATTATTTCAGTCCTGATGTTAGCAAAAGTCCATTAAGGGTTACTACAGGCAACAACGTATCTATTTTAACCTTGATAAACCAACTTCATATTCCTTCCTTTTACTTCTAACAATCTGGATCTTTAGTCCCTTCAAATAATGTCCTAGAACTTGATTTCTTCCCATTTTTTCTTTGTCCCTTCTCACAAAATTCTTCAAAACTTTAACAAGCCTCTTTTGTGAATCCAATATCAGAAAATTATCCAGGTCATTCTCTTTGTTTGTTATTTGTATATCCTGTTTAATTATTAAGACATCAGCTGGTTTCTTTTGTATGTCCAGCATAACATCTTTTTCCATGTCATTCTTGTAGCCTGTCATTTTTAAATCCACTTTCAAATCAGTCTCAGTCTTGTCAGGTAGAACTTGTTCCTCTTCCATAGCTTCCTTTAAATACTATTGAAATTAACTTCTGGATCCATTGTTCAAAAATAGCCTTCGATATGTCCAATGTTAAAATATTTTGCTTCATTCTGTACTTGTGAGTCAAGTTTAGTGTTCTCCTTTAATTATAATCTTTAGTTCCCTCTAGTGTCCAATTTTTAAAGTCTTTTTTTAAAGTTCAGAACAAAGCTTTTTCCCATGGGAAAGATTCTTTATAATTAATTCCAAAATCTTATTTCAAATTTATTTGGACTCTGGACATTTGTAACTTTCTAAAATCAAAGGTTTAATCACCCTTTTGCTATTTATTCCCCCCCACCACCATTTTTTTTCAGTTCTTAAACTTGTAGTTAAAATTTCTTTCGCCAAGGATTGAAGGAAACTCACCCAGTGCTGTAAAACTTGTCCATCCAAAGGTTTCTAATAGCTGAAAAGCAGCAGTTAACAGGCAATTTCCAAAAGTGATTAGAAAAGGAAATATGTGAACCCAGGGTCCTTCATATCAGGTTAATTTCATTTGAAGAGATCACTTTTTATGTTAAATTCATGTCAACTTTTCTAAGGCACAGTAATTATCTTAACAACACAAGAGAAAAGTGATGAACATCATTTTGACCAGATGTTGAATTTTGTTTGAATTGTTTCACTTTGCTTGTTTTTCTCATATATTATCTTAGGACCTATTCAGAACTAACAGCCCTTCAGATTGCCGCTAGAGAGGGTGGACAGAATAGGTATGGAAAGCTAGTACATTATCATGAAAACAAAACTAAGTCCACAAATTTGCTTATCACAGTGAACATTCTTGTCTCCTCTGACAAATATGGCAAACCTTGTCTTGAATTTGGGATTCAGAGGAAGTGAAGAGGAAATTACTCCTGTCCTAACAATGCACTTCTGAATGCTGCAAGTGCTTCTGAAGGCTGGCACAACTCTGCAGAAAAACTCCAGCTCTTTTCAATATAAAGTCCAGGATCTCTAGATTCTTGCCTGTGTGCTAGCTTTTTCTATAGCAGGGGCATGTAATTTCTTGCTGCTTCACCCCCTTTTTTTAAAAAAAGGCTTAAACAGACTATCCAAGAAGTCTGAAATGTCTACCATGTCCTCACATTTTAGTCTTTTCCTGTTCCGTGGTCTAAATTCTTGAGACTTTTGCAGAAGTATTACATATACTGTGCATTGGTTATAAAATTGTAGTATCTTCATTATGCTTTGCTTGGGTTCCAAGATAATACAGGCACAAGGTGGCATCCTTTTGTTAACATGAGAAAAAGTTCACAGAACCTTTCTTTTCTTCCAACTTGTCACCTCCAGTATACTTTTCAAGAGGCACGAAGGGACTACTACTGAAAACTAAGGGGAGGTTGCTAGCTCCAGCAGGAGGTGTTCTTTTTAAGAGGAGCAAGATTATATTGTAGTAAGGAGATTTAGTTCTATGACGTGATTGCCTTCTTTGTCACTGTGTTGGCAGGTTTGGTAAATAGAGGCCAAATTCATTTGCCTTTTCTTGAGTACTTCTGTATTAAGCTGTAACAATGAACCGTTTTCATAAATCTGAAATAGATTCACAATCTATTTGTGAATCAAAGTAAATGGTGTCAGAAGATAGCTGGGCTACATGCATTAAAACTGATGTTCAATCAAGGATGGAATTCAGCCTGGAATGAGAGTAATATTTCATAAGGAGGACAACACCATATTTCTCAGGCAGACAGTGACATCATTAGAAGTGTACAGGGTAATTGCTTCACAACCTAGCAGTGTGATGAGGAGAATTACTTGGAATCAAAATTGTTGAAAGGTTGTCAGGGAATGTGTCTTTCCTCTTTTATGTGTTTTGCTTCTAACTGGTTAGAACTGACAGACAATATAGAATTTGTATGTATGTATGTTTGCATGTATGTGTGTGTATAATCTACAGATCAAAAGAGATTTTATCTTTACCATAGGATTATCATTTTTTTAAAAAAGAAAGGTTGTAAAGGCATGTGCTCATTCTGAAAAGCATTCTGTGGGTTTGTTGTGAACAAGAAAGCCAGAGTTGCTATAACAATACTATTATACAGTATGTCTATCGTGCAACCAAAGAGTCATTTTAAGCCAGTGTTTTCCAAATTATTGGTATCTGGGTTGAACTGTTTTCCTCCCTAAGCACTGAAGACGTACTTCAGTTTAAATTCCCAGAACTACACAAGTAGAATTGATAACATATTTTTTAAAAGAAAATTGCTAACTTTAAAATAATATGCTCAGAATTAGCTGCCTCTACTGCATGCTATGCGAGTGACATACAATTCAGCATGTAGTTTTTTGGCAGTAGAAAACTAATAAAGTATTTCTAGAACCTGCAGGTCTGGAAGGACTCTGGACAATTAATCTTTTCATAGCTGGAAAGAAATAATTTAACTTATTTAATTTAAAAGTGTACAGAAACTGCTAGCTTATGTGGTAAATGAGCTACATTTTCTGGAGGTTTTTGAAAAACTACGTAAAAGAAGGGTTTCCTTGAGAAAAAGTTATCTAAGATAGTTGGTTTGTCATCTTTGTCCCATTTCTTAGACAGAAGAGTGCAATGATACCGTGCCTGTTTTCATTTAGGGAAATCTCTGTGCAAGTTGACCTTGTCACAGTGCACATTTCTGTAATCAAGGAAACAGTGGTTTTTCAATAACATTATGACACTGATTAAAGTTCAGAGAAGTTTAAGTAGAAGAACCATCACATTTGTAGCTGTAATTTATTTTGTTGTCTTCAAGGCAGCAACTTCCATTTCTGAAGGGGCAAGCCACTGATGCAGCATGTGGCTTAACTCTTCAGCACCCACTTGCTACATTCAACACAGAAGTGGGCTTTGTACAATTAGATGTTGATATGGAGGGCCCTTAACATCCTAGGCTGTTTAGATTTAATGGTGTGAAACTAGTTTTGTGTGTCTCTGGTTGGACATATGAATGGGAGCTCAGCTGTATTCATAGTTCTTCCCAGAAATATGAATAATGCTGTTTTGGATTTGCTACAATACCAGTTGTAGCAGCATACTGCCATTAGCCAAAGGTTAAGTACCCCCGGCTACATCCAAACAAACCATCTTCAAATCAGCTGGGATCAATTCAGATTTGTGCTTGGGATAATGGCTTATTTTAATATGTGAAAGATTAAAGATCTATGCTCAAATAAAGGTAAGTATTACAATAGTTGGGTATGCAGAAGTTTACACTAATGCTTGGTTGCTTGACATGTATCAGGTTAGATCCAAATACAGTGTTTCTAATATACTTGAAATATTACTAGTTTCTTCAGATGTTTTTGTTGGATTCAAAACTCACTGATTTGTTTATTTGTCCCAGCATTGTCCCTAACATGTTGATGAGTAACATTTGTACACAGATGTATATTTGGAGCTTTGTTGCCAGTAGTCCTGATCCACAAATGCTGTGCATCCACTATTGTACTCTCAGTGTAGTCTGTTAGTGAACAGAGTTGCTATAATACCCTTTGCATCCTAACAAGATCCATTTGGTAAACCTGAACATTCCAGTTATTTACTGATGGGACAAATAAAACTCTAATGTAGTATAAGTTACCACAGTTGCTACATATGGGGTTTGGATTTTTAAAAATCGAAGTGTGATGCTCAGTATGAAGGTTGTTCTGCACACCTAAATACAGAGCATACTTGTTAGGCTGTAACATTTATAAATTTCCTTCCTCGGTGTTTAATAGCAAAACCATCAATATGTGTCAAAGGACAATCCAGTGCTAAGTTGCAAAGAAGAAGATGATCAGTAGGTTGTATAAAGCAGCAATAACCTAACATTTTCTAAAAACCTGAGTGACACCTATATTTTTTATAGTTAGTGATAACATTGCATCATACAGTATGTCCTGACTATCTCTTTGAAGCTGTTATGCTAATGCACACTGACTGTGTCCTTTTTTCTTGTACAGATTGTTATAATGGAAGTTCACGGCTTAAAGTCTTTAGCTCCGAGCCGTATTGTTTACTGCACAATGGAAGTAGAAGGAGGAGAGAAACTTCAAACAGACCAAGCTGAAGCTTCAAGACCACAGTAGGTTTTTCAAATGATAGGGTTTTTTCCCCTTTTTTATAAGGAGGATCCTTTTAGTCTTGTAGGAAAATTTGCTCCAAATAAATGCCCCTTTATTTATAGACACTGCTTGTCACCGTATTTCTCCTCCATCATAACATGTGACAACATATAACAGATTTTACATAGCTTGAAACTGCCCTTTGATGATGTCAGAATAATGGAGGAGAAAATACTGCAGGTAGTCCTCAACTTATGACCATTTGTTTAACGACAGTCAGAAGTTACAACGGCCTCAGAATGGGTGCATTACAGCCTATAAAGCACTTCCAAGCATCGCAGAATGTCACAAACACACCTCCATGGTCACATGATCACATTTTGGGTGCTTGGCAACCACCTCACATTTATGACCAGTTGTAGCATCCCATGGTCATGTGATCACATTTTGCAACTTTTTTGCCATTTTCTGGCAAAAAACACCCATTGGGGAAGCTGGATTCACTTAACGACCACGGTGATTTGCTTAGCAACCTGTGATTCACTTAATGACCACCATAAAAATGGTTGTAAAATCGGGTCTGGTCACGTGGTGACTCAGTTTACAACCACAATGACTTGCCATGGAAATTCCAATCCCAACTGCGGTTGTAAGTCAAGGACTACCTGTACTTGAAAATGGATGCAACTGACAATAACTTAAGACTCTATCACTCATGGGCTGGGGATGAGAGGAAGCAAGGCCACAACTTGGGTCTGTGTCACCCAGGGCAAACATGGATTCCGCACCCATTTTAGCGCCGCCCAACAATCATTTTGGCGCCACCCCAGCGCAGCGCCTGGGGCACATGCCCCGCTTGCCCCCTCCAGTTGCCGCCCTGAGAGGAAGGCAACATTATGGGGTGAAGATTAAAAAAAAAAGATACCACCATGGCAAATGTACGTTGTGGTTAGACGCAAGTGGGGACATGGCCAGCAAATAGTATGTTTGCAGCCAAGGTTACAGTAAAAGAAGTTTAAACCATGACATTTGATAATTCAGCCTTATATCAATTATTCCACAGTACAACATTGTTGTAACCTATTAGAGAGGGTAGGTTCAAGAAATTTCTGTACAAGTAACATTGGTGCCCTTATTTATTTCATTTCATCCAGTGCATGGCTGCATAGAAGCCAAGACAGCGAAACATGTCTTGCTCAGCTGCTCCTTCTACAATTATGTTGTGTATTTATTCTCTAAAAGCATAATAAAGTAAAGGACTAACATTATGATTCTTCATTTACTTACAGTAATAGGCCATAGTCCCAATATATCTTTGAGAAAAGTAAGTAAAATCTTCTCAATCCCCCGTAACTTTATAGACATAGTCATGTAATATGTAAGGGGTTGCCATTGCCTACTTCCAGAAAGTTTTGTCTGTTTCCCAGACTAATCTACAACCCTGAGATTTTTTGCTGGCCTCCTACCCAAAGAGAAACTAAGCCCAAGCCTGCTTACCTTTTCAAGATTAGTCAAGGTCAGCTAAGTGCTTCCACCTAGCTAGTAATATCCCATCCATCAATCCATCCATCATGATGTCTGCACATTGTTAGTTTAAAGGTATGCTGCCTTGAACTCTTGGATCAGGGTTAATAAAAGTAGGTTATCTCATTGTGGAATTGTCCTCTTTAGGATTTAATTTTGAACAGGTGATGTGTGTGATAAAATATGATGATAGTACAATGAGTGGTTTTCAGGTTTAATATTTTCTTTCCTCCTTCCTTTTGTTGCGTTGTTTTATATTACTGGATTTGCTGGATGGACCTTCATAAATGCAATCATTCAGTGGAGAGGGGCGTGCTCAGCTGAGATTCAACTTCTACACATAGCTTAAAATCAACATCCCATAATTAGATAATTAAAACTTATTAATTAGATAATTAAAACTTACTGTAGGGCAGCTTTCTTCAACCTGGAACCCTCCAGATAAGTGGGTTATAATTTGTATAATCTCCAACTCAGTGATATCTTCACTGAAGATTGTGGGACTTGTGGTTGGCTTCCTCTTGGATCTCCTTTCAGCTCATTTTTGGAGGATGCATTAAACAAAAGGACTCCAGGAGGGAAATCTCAATCCAAGGCTGGCACACAGGAAGTTAATTAAATGTGCTTCTCATTCATTTGATTGGCCTCTGGGGTGATACATTTTCTTCAAAAGCCTTTCCCTTCTGTTAAAACATCACTCAGAATCTTTTGTAGATCTGTTTTAAGGCAGACTACCCGAGAGTGTCTGCTGCTCTTTAATGTGTGCTGTGAAACGCTGTTTTGAAGATTGTAGTCACGGAATTCTCTGTGGACAACCATGAAGTTGGATTCACTCAAAACAAATATAAAACTCCATTAGGAAGGATTATAAGCATGTAAATATGACAAGGCAGTTTTTTCCCTCTCTCTCAATAAATAAATTTGTTGTACTTTGAAACTTCTTTCATAGATTTTTTTTTTTACTATTTCAAAAATTGAACCTACAATGCAGGAAGCTTTCAGGATTAAACCTGGGACCAACTGCATGAAAAAGCCTCAGATTCATACTTCTCTGCTTGTTTTCCCATTGAGTGGCAATAATATGTTCAGTAACCAATTACAAACAAAAATCCCTACAATATAATTGGAAAACAGTGGTGAAGAAAACAGTAAACTGTTAAATGTTTAAAATATTGAAGTGTTTTCTTAAAACAACAATTTTTTATTTCAGTCATAGACCATCATAAAACACAAGTGTTCTGAAAACAAATGCAGTAGATACCAAAGAATGGCTATTGGAAGAGAATCTGTAATAAATTACTAATTTAGTAATTGTTGAATTCATCCAGACTCTTTTGTAATTTTCAGGAACAGAACAAAACAAATATTCAAATAAAAAACAACTTAGAAAGTATTTAGCGTGGCTATGGAATACCTTTGAGCTTTATACATTGAAAAGTTAAAAGCATCTCAGTATTGAATAATGACATCAGCCCAGGAAGCATTTAAAGGCGTAAACAGACTCGAAAGAGTAATATCTCAAGGAATGAGGAGCTGATTGTGAAAGGGTAATGAATAGAAGAGAAAGGATCTCAAGCTGGGGTTTGTATGAATGGCCAGATCCTACATGCAAGAGTGTTAGCAACAGCATTCATCTGCAATTTGTGCAGAAGTAGCTTATTGCTTTAGTTTCTTTATTGCTTAGACAGTGACATTCTTGATGAATAACCCGTGTTTTAAAGAAACCAGAGCTAAGGGAAAGAGGGAGAAGAGCAAGGGAAAGTCAACAAAGAAAAGAGAAGTTGGTGAGAATGAAAGCGGTATAATAGAGAAAAAGAAGTGAATGATGAAAAGGAAAGAAGAAAGGACAGAGATGTAGGGAGAGTTGGTCAATAGATCATGTAACTCAGGAGGAAGTAACTGTGGGGATGGGGGGGGGGCTGCATTGCAGCGTCCCAATCTGCACATGGATTGTAGAAGGCATTCTAATGACATAGCAGTTTCACTGAATTTTTTTCGCTTAATTGGAGGGAAGCTTTTAGGTTTTAGGCTGGGGGTGTTTTGCCATGGTGATTCAAAACCAAAAAAACCACACCAAAAAAACAAAGCAAAAATCAGGCATTTTGCCACTGAATTCTTGTAGAATGATGTTGGGATGCTGAGGGACCATGTATGGCGGTAGGTTGCCTATCCCCGGCATAGCAAAATGGTGGTGAAGTTTATTATTAAACTTAGACAGCATGTCTGCCAAAGTTCCCTAACTGCAATTTATCATTTAAAATTTCACAGTAAATATTATTAGCTTTCCATGCCACAGCTAAAAATTAAAAGGTTTTGTTTAAAAAAATGTGCAGAACTGTCTCTTGGAGAAAAGGGAATATATCGTGGTATTTCCTTCTTTCCTCTTGTTCATCCTCTTGGACTGAAAATATGGTGTAACTGACCAGGAGAACCATGAGCCGGTAGGCACTATGGAGAGGAGAAATTATTTTCTTTTCCATACTCTGGAATGTTGCCTGATCTTTTGAAAGATTAGTCTAATAGATGTCTGTAGCTGTTGAAAAGCAACTTTGGACTTCAATATGTTTCTTCACTTCTTCTTTTTTTCCCCTAAAGAAAAAACTTGCTGTTAAAGGTTTCATCAGCATTTCCAAATTAAATTAATTCTCAAATTAAACTTTCAAAAGGTGCCAGATCAAAGCCAGGAGTTAGCATTCTGTCTAGGTTTGCAGGCCCTTGTATTGCAGAGCTGTAGTTGTAGGATGTCTATAGAGAGCATTTATCTGCTTTCACTGGGCATCCATGGTGAATTGGGACCACCTGAGGATGTGGCATGTGGACTTCACAGATGGTTTCCTTACTCACATACACATTGTGCACATGCATAACAACTGCCTAAGGCTATTGCTTCTGGTGGCGTTAGAGATGGTGCAGAAAAATGTAGGTTGCAAAACTGTTGATACAAGTAAACTATGAATATCATGACCTTTAATAAAAGAAGTTGACATTTTGAACAGGAATCATGCCTCACAAATCTCTTGCAATCATTTCTAATGCCAACGAGGATTAATAATGGAAATTTATGAAAGAAGATTCTTTTACAAAGAACTTCTTAAAAACTGGGGCAATAGCACACAAATAAATGTCCTACTCATTCTGTTTTCCATTACTATTATTGTGGAAGGGGAAGCAAGTCACTGTAGAAAAATAACTGTTGCTGTGCCCCAAGGAATGGGAAAAAGCGTAACAAGCATTTTGAATGAGACTAGCCTTCTTAGATTAATTAAAGGTATCTAATGTTAACCATATTTAATCTTAACAACTTCAAACCATTGTTTATTAAATGTATTATGATTATTACTGTATATAGTTAAGTTAATAGTTTAGGAATTAGACAGATGCTAAACTGTGAAAAATGTAAACAGAAATAGAAACATTTGATCTCCTTGTACCATGTAGGTCAGACTGGTTCTTTTAAAGATGAAATATAATCTAACATCATGTCCCTATTCAGACAAATCTCCTTTGCTTGGGTGTGAATCTGATTCAGTACCTCTTTTAAGATGAGACTGGCCATTTCCTGATCAATTTTTTTAAAAAGCAATTAATAACCCTTCCCAGAAATTGATATATATACATAGGTGGATTCTTTTGAAATAGTAAAATTGTATGTTATGGTAACAATAAAATAAAAGCATAAACATATCTAAGGCAAATAACATTTCAGAATTGTTGTAAAGTAGGCTATTGTTTTGATAAGGACTCTTCATAAAATAATGTTCTGCTATGTCCTGCTCCTTCAGTTGCCAGCCATCTTAAAGCTTTCTTAATGTGCGTGTAATGCTTTTATGTCACCCACCCAGCAGTCTTCTGCTTTCTTAAGATTTCAAAAGGCCACCAGCCTATGACAGTGACCTTTTCTCTCAACTCTCGGTTAGGAGAACACTTTCACTGAGGCTGATCATAAAGAGCAATGCATCACTCTGTTGCTTTCAAACAACAGGGTTTCCCATCTCCTTGAATAGCTAGTCTCTAGCATTTTATTCTCCATTATTAACTCTGTGGTTCTAGCATAAAATAGAGCTTGAGCACAGGAATGCCCAATTGATGTTTAAACCATTTTAATTTTCCTTTCTGTAAATATTTCATCATGAATATGCAGGCCACAACATTTGGCAATTGCTTAATGAATGTCAGAGTAGTTTAATAGAATTATACAGAATGCTGGAGAAGCCTACATATTTAAAACTTCTGTCTGGTAACATTTTGTAAAATAATTAAATAGAGACTAGATTTAGGCTTAATTCATCCGTGTTTTCCTGTATTTGTCTCCATTCTCTCAAGGTTTTGTTGCTGTTGTTTGCATTTAAAAAATATTGGAAAATTTGCATTTATTCACCATGTAGAACTTTCCATATTTCCATATGGAATAGAAACAGAGTTTTATATGCTGTTTTCACTGAGGTAAACATTTAAAATATGATCCAGTCTTCCTGAATACATGCTAGGTTGTGCAAGTTTTTAAGCAGAGAACGGCATTTGTTAGAGGGCTCAATTCATTGGTGCCCATTCATTTATATTAGAGTTGAACCAAAACTTTACTATTATGGTCATTGACCAGTGTCACAAATAATAATAATTTGTAGGCAGGTGAGGTAACAGGCAGTAGACAAGTTATTGTACTTTAAAAAAATTAAATATCCTGGTGCAACCAAACTTAGATCTCCATGCTGAACTATGTCTCTGTTTATTTGTTTAGAAGCTCCATGAGATGTTGGGTACTAGCACATACTGCTTGTTGTTAGGCTATTGCCTACAGTGTCTGTACAAAACACGGTATAGTAAAACATGGGCAAGAAATGTGTCATCTGCATCCTCCCAAGGGTGCCCTATGCCCCTGAGAATAGTTGGAGTAAAATATTGAAGCATAGTAGTAGAAAAGCTTTTTAATATTCATGTACAATAAGTTGGTCAAAGTACCTTGCTGCTTTGAAACAATTCTGTTGATTCCCTAATTCAGCACCCTCCAATATTCTGCTGTGTTGAGTGTGGTATTCCATATTCAGGGGTCTGCACTAGGCTGCTCATACTGTAAATCAAAATAAGCAGATCCTTGGAAGAGAAGCCATAGTGTAACCATTTGTTCCTATATCAAAGAAGCTCCAGATGTTTTCAACCAAGGTTAGAGGGCAAATATTTGTGGATGAAAAATTAGCTTTAAGAGAAATGTAAATATGATAAGACACGTGATCATATTTAACATTTGGTTAAATCCACCTCAACACGAAGTATCACTTTTTGTATACAGTGGACCACCACCTACAGCAGTTGCTTCAAACATTTAAATTGAATGGCCTCGTAAACAGTAAAATTGGCTCAACCCTATCTAGAAGTTCTGATAGTGTCTTAGTCTCAAGTAGCTTTTCAAGCCAGCTTATACTTGGGGTCTTTGATGTAAAGGAAAAGCAAGACAATTGTTATACTCCTTTGGACATTCTGGGAAGCATAAATTATATGAGGGTTGCTTCTCCCTGTAAAACAAAGAACAGCCCCTCTCAAAGATTTAAAAGCATGTAATTTGCAATTAGTATGTTCATCAGTCAGATGCTCATCCATGCTCCAAATTATTTTTTTAGTCTTTTTGCAAATGTTATGGTCTTAATTTTATTGAATTTGATTTGCAGCTAGTGATTTCAGCAAAGGTAGCCCAGTGCCTTAAAACTATTGGCAACAGACAGAATTGTTTTACCATCTTCATATAGTAGAATAGCTATATATATTTCTCCACTAACTTTGGAATGATACTATACTTTGCTTAAATGTTGCAGTATGGAATTGATTCAGAAATTAAAGTAATGGGGCAAAAATGCACCTTTGCTTTACTTCTCTCTTAGCTCATACTGCTTCTGAGAGGTTTCCTGCAGTACTACATCTTACTGTCAAATCCATATTTTGGGGCAGTTCATATATGAGAACTATGCAGATCCCAGTCTTTTGAAAAGGCACTAAGCTTTAAAACATACTCTTTAGAAATGGAATCAGAGTCTTCTATGAGATCTTACAAATAGGGTTGATTTATAATCACTGTGTATTTTTCCACCAAATATGCAAGATCGAAAACACTGATCTAAGGTGAAGCATCTGGTTCTAAAACTGCCTGTTCTTTTGCCACTATGTTCTCAAAATCTTACAGTTTTCCAGAAAGAATGACTGGCATGAAGCTGGCTAAACATGCTTAAATGACTGATTGGGCAATAATTACAAAGCCTACCTTTCTTAAAGATAGGGGTGATATCAGCCACACCCCCATTTTTAGAGATTCAGGAAGACTTGTCAATGTAAGGGAAAAGCCGAGCCAATAATGGCAGCCATCAATCTGCATTATTCTTAATCAGTTCAGATGGTATGCAGTCATAGCCAGATTCCTTTCCAGATGTTGATTAGTTTAGATAACTTTGGCTTTAACTGGTGAATTAGTGTGTGTGTGTGTCTGTCTGTCTGTCTCTATCTGAAGCTGACATAGGAACCAGATATACGGGTATAAAGGCCATGGAAAAAAACCCTTCCAAGCTGCCACTGGTTGCAGCATTTACTCCAAGTGACTCAGCATTCAGCCACACTGGAGTTAGTCTAAAAACAGTTGCACAGTAGTTGTCTCTTACTGTTGTTTTCTGATTTGCAAATGCAGGCAACTGACTATTTAGCCTCTATTTGAAGGCCTCTAGCAAAGAAGAGAGCCAGTTTGGAGTGGTGGTTAAGGCACCAGGCTAGAAACTGGGAGACTGTAAGTTCTAGTCCCACCTTAGGCACGAAGCCACCTGGGTGACCTCAGGCCAGTCACTTTATCTCAGCCCTAGGAAGGAGGCAGTGGCAAACCACTTCTGAAAAAAACTTGCCAAGAAAACTGCAGGGACTTCTCCAGGCAGTATCTGAGAATCAGACATGATTGAATGGATTAAAAAAAAAGCAAAGAAGAAGTCATGATTTCACATGGCAGCTATTCCACTGGCTGACATCTCACACAATCATGAACCTGATGTCATGAATCATGAATCATAATCATGAATCCTGATGTCTAGCTTGAACCTCCTTCCATCTAGCTGTATCCTTGGTTCTGTTCTGCCCTCTGGAGCTGTAATGAAACAGTCTACTTATTTTTTAGTACAGCGATCTAGAATGGCAATGTATTGTCCAATAGAGGTCAACATTGTTACATTTTATATTTTTGACTTGATAAATTACCAAGTGGATAACTTCATTAATATCTGGAGGGTACTGCTGGAATTGTAGATATAAGGATTGTAATTTCCCATAAATTGTGAAACCTGTGGGTAGCTAGTTATTAAATCAATTTTTCTGAATTTTGCCAATGGGGGGGGCGTAATCTGTGAGAGCACACATAGCTGAAAAAGATAAATATTTACTGTACAGCAGAATTTTAATGCTGTAATTAATGCAGGGCCAGTTTGGTAGAAATGAATGTTCCAAAGCCCACATGGTAAAAGCAACACTGTTGAGGCATATTGCACCAACTGTCTCCAGTGGAAATCTATAGCAGATGTAATTTATACCTCTAGTTGCAATACTCCCCAAACTTTTCACAATGTATTCATATATCATTTATTATTTTCCTTGACAGCCTTTGGTTAGCAAACTCAACCATGTGCAATTAGGATATGGAAACATTTAGCATTGCTATGACTCCCTAAATGTATCTTCTTAATTAGGGAAGTGGAAAGGGAACTTCACATGTATACCATGTTTCCATTTGTTTTCAAGATTCCCTCATGACAATAATATTCTCCAAATATCAAGCTGTTATGTGCTATGCTGATTCAACACATATACATATTGGGTTTTTTTCCCCTTTGTGTACCTCAGTGTAAGGTTTTTGATCTTTAAGATCTAGATTCAGTAACCCACACCACAAGCCACGATGGATATGCATAGTTCTTTTTTAGATCTGTATCTCACTCTCTTCTGCCCTCACACTCAACTCTAGATATTTTGTCAAATGAAGTAGTTCCATTTGCTGAACAATTGTCTACAAATAATTTGCTTCATGAAGATCTTCTCCCCTGTTGTAGAGGAGTCAGGGATAGCCTTGAAGAAGATATGCAGGAGTCATTAGGAAACCTCCTGGAAACCTGGAGGGTGTAAGGAAGAAATACAAGACTGTCTTGCCTTGATTCATGTTAGTATAAGAGGGAGAAAAAGAGAAATGCTGTCAGGCTATCAAGATTCTGTTATTATAGCCTACAGTATATCAACAAAATAGAGTTCTAGTACCTATTTCGTGACCTGTTCTATCCTTTAAGGGCTGACATAAGTCTACTTCTTCAAAGCTATCTCCCTATTCCTCTACACCTATCTCTACCCTTGAGAGAAGTTTAAACTCAGTTCTAGTGTTCTGAATATCAATTTCAATATCTGGACACATCAGGACATGCATACACGTTGCTTTTTCAATTAACATTCTCAATTCACAATGCTATTCCCTCACCTTGTTTCATATTTTGTATGAAAATAATATTTTGTATTCCTGATCCACTGTAAATCCCATAGTATGAAGAAGCTAGAGAATCTTGCTTAACATTGATCCTGATAGTTTTTATTTGTTTTCAGGCTTTGCTAAATTAAGTTATCTTGATAGACGCAGTGTTTACAGATGTCACTAAAATAAAATTGCTCACTATAGTAAGCATTGCAGCTGTTAGATTTGTATTACTTTGGAGAATATATAATAATATTTGAAATACTAAATTGTTTTTGTATGCATTATGTACCTGAACATCCAGGAAAAAAGTGGTATTTTTAGTTCTACCTTACAGGTGTGCTATGGCCTATCCCATCTCATAATGTCCATCCTCCTTGTGGTCTCATTTTTGTCCTTTGTTTAATGCAGTCCTCATGTCACCAAAACATTGACTACATCCTGCCTTTTAAGGTGAATGTAGAAATCATCTAGCAGATTCATGATACTCTTTTTTTATTGGTTTGGTTAGTACCCATCCTCCATAGGATCAACATTTGTGTATGAGATGCTATTTTTCTTTCAATGACTAGTAAAGGATCAAGGATAAGAAATTGGATTGATTTAACTCTTTAACCTAGCCTGATTAGTTTTTTTTAATGTCCACTACGAGACTAACTAAAGAGATTAAAATAAACTCTAGAAAATGGAACTTGCTCTCTCCATAGGCAAAGGCCATAAGCATAGATTGTTGCATGTTTAAGCTAAAAGTTATTATTAATTATCTGACTAGTGGCAGCTATGCTTCCAGATTAAGTAATTAAGAATACCTTGCAGCCTATTCTGTCTCACATTTATCACAGGGTTTTTACTGGAAATTCCCAAGTACTAGAACTACCCTAAAGGAAGATGATTTTGAATTTAAGAAAACTTTCCTAAAGAAAGAATAGATATGAAAAACATAAAAGCAACAGAAAAATATCCTGTCCAAAAATCATTGCTTTCTCTACTTCAGATAAATGTGTTGCAGGCTGCATATTTGTCTATGTGTAATGGTGTAATGCATATGTGTGGGTATCATAAACCACCCTCCCCAAAAGTCAAGGTTATTATATAGCTACATACTAAATTTATTACCCGTACCTTTCCTTTTGCAAATGGACCAAAAATTATACATGAAGTTTATATGGATATAAAATCAAGCAAGTTGCTATAAATACTTGGGGGCTGTTTTCCACACTTCAGGTGGTAGGAAGACTCAAAGCAGTTACAGGCAGTCCTCACTTAACAATTGTTTGGTTAGTGATGGTTCAGACTTAAGACGGTGCTGAAAAAAATGACTTACAACCGGTCCTCACACTTACAACCATCACAGTATCTCTACAATCACATGACCACAATTTGGGCGCTTGGCAACCGGTTTGCATTTACAACTGTTGTAGTGTCCCATGGTCACGTGATCACCGTTTTCGACCTTCCCAGCCTGCTTCTGGCAAGCAAAATCAATGGAGGACCATGTGACTCACTTAACGACCACGTGGTTTGCTTACCACCTGTGGTGATTCACTTAACAGCTACCACAAAAAGTTTGTGAAGTTGGGTCAGATTTGCTTAATTACCACTTCACTTAGCTACCAAGGTCATTAAGTGAGGACTGCCTGTATGTATCTTTGAATGTCTGGAGAGTTACTGCTATCTCCAAAAAAATTTGCACAGGTGAGAGGGGGGTGTTTATTATGTGCTAGCAGCTGTCAAATTATTTAATGCTAAATTGATAGTGTAGCTCCTTATGGGACACATCTGGGTCCTTTTTTCCAACTTTGCCTATGTTGAGCTTCTTCAGTAGAAATTTCTTACAGCAATGCTTCAGGTTTTTCACTCTGTTTCTAATGTCTCCATATTATTAGAGATGAGCCTAATGAAAGTAGAAGCTAGAGTTTGGTTAAGGATATTTCATTATTGGAAAGTTTGTGCAGCTGCATGTAACATTCACAGGTTAGGGTGTTCTCCACCATGTTCTCTTCTTTCTCCAGAACTGTGTGGAAACAAAGGAGGTGATAAAATGTAGAGTTTATGCCTGATGGAGAGGAAACCAAAAGTCAGGTTAAAGGGAAAGGGAAACAGAGGCTGTGTGGGGATTATATTTGCTTGCTTCTCTTGATGCTGGAGCTCCAGCACAGTAGCTGCCTTTAAGATAGCAATGGTGGTGGGAAAGTAACCTCATTTGAAATAGCAGTGGTGATGATTACTTAAACCCATGTGGTGGAAAGGTAGGATATTTACCTAAGTAAGTGATAAAATAAATATAGTAGGTACATCGGGAGCATCGGTGGTGGGACACATTAAAGGCCCTAAGCGGTTTTCTGAAGCCCATTTTGGCAAGTTACTTGGTGTTTTCTTTATAAGTCAAGATATCTTTGACTGTAGGCAGTTATAAAATGAAAAATAAAATATCCCTTTAAATCACTTTGCAAACATCCCAAGACTTCTGTTGGGGTAAGAGGATGAATATACTATCTGTAATATAATGATGGGTAAAGGCAAAGGTTTCCCTTGACATCAAGTCCAGCCGTGTCCGACTCTAGGGGGCGGTGCTCATCTCCGTTTCAAAGCTGAAGAGCCGGCGTTTGTCCGTAGACACTTCCGTGGTCATGTGGCCAGCATGACTACATGGAACGCCGTTACCTGCCCGCCGAAGCGGTACCTATTAATCTACTCACATTTGCATGTTTTCAAACTGCTAGGTTGGCAGGAGCTGGGACTAGCAACGGAAGCTCACCCCGTCACGCGGATTTGAACCGCCGACCTTCTGATCGGCAAGCTCAGCAGCTCAGCGGTTTAACCTGCAGCACCACCGTGTCCCTATAATATAATGATACCTGACTATAATTGTTTGAAAATCTTGGACTGTACTATAAAAAGTACTAGATTTTTTTTTTAAGCTAAAGAAAAATGTATCATGTGTATGCTTTCAGAGAAAACAGTAGTTTAATAATGGCCTAGTTAGGAATTTGATGTTTTATGGAGCAAAACAAGAAGCTAGTAAAGAACTAAAGTTACACTACTGAAGTGAAGTTTCATGCTCAATAACTTTGACCCCAAGGAGGCATCATGTGACTGTTTTTGTCATATTAGAACTCATCAGACGTAGGTAGCCAGATGTTAGTCTATGAGGTTCAAACCCTCTACTGGAAACTGCGCTTTGCATTTCAGTTGACTACATACAGTGCATTAGCTTTAGGAGGAATCCAGGTCCTGGTGCTAAGTCGTTGCAGGAAGAAATAGATAAAATCTATCGTCACTTCTCGGCCTTTTGGCTAAGAACAAGTGCAGTCATAGAAACTATCAGAATGGTATATACAGTCCACCTTCCATTATGCTCTCAGAACAGAGAGATACAGAGGTTGCAATATGTCATTCCCTCATGTATAAGGTTTACATGACTTCTAGTCTCACTCTGGTGAAGCAGGATTCTCCATTTTTACATGGTGAATAACCTGTGTGGTGTTTTCAGTTACATTGTGACTGGTTTTGTCCTATTTGGACATCAGACATGGACAGCCAGATGGTATTCTCCATAGATATTATACCCATACAATAGATGTTATATCCCAAAGAATAACGCTGGCTACTCATATCTGATGATCCTCAGTACAATAAAACTGGTCACATTTCAGTTACACATCAGTGTAACTGAAAACACTGCACAGGATATAACACACACACACACACTTTCATTGTTAGTACATTGAAGCAGAAGAAATAGAAATTGGCCTTAACAGTCCTTATGGTAAATAGAAGCCAAGAGAATATCTCTCTCCAATTTACCTCAGCATCCTACTATATAAACATTTGCATCATAGAATTTAATTATTTAACGTAATGGATTCAAGGAATTATTTTTAAACAAGCAATGCGTGGAAGTGGAAGAAGACAATAGAATAGGAAGGACAAGAGACCTCTTCCAGAAAATTAGAAACATTGAAGGTAAATTCCAGGCAAAAATGGGCATGATCAAAAACAAAGATGGCAAGGACCTAACAGAAGAAGAAGAGATCAAGAAAAGGTGGCAAGAATATACAGAAGACCTGTATAGGAAGGATAACAATATCAGGGATAGCTTTCACGGTGTGGTCAGTGAGCTAGAGCCAGACATCCTGAAGAGTGAGGTTGAGTGGGCCTTAAGAAGCATTGCTAATAACAAGGCAGCAGGAGACGACGGCATCCCAGCTGAGCTGTTCAAAATCTTGCAAGATGATGCTGTCAAGGTAATGCATGCTATATGCCAGCAAATTTGGAAAACACAAGAATGGCCATCAGATTGGAAAAAATCAACTTATATCCCCATACCAAAAAAGGGAAACGCTAAAGAATGTTCAAACTATCGAACTGTGGCACTCATTTCACATGCCAGTAAGGTAATGCTCAAGATCCTGCAAGGTAGACTTCAGCAGTTCATGGAGCGAGAATTGCCAGATGTACAAGCTGGGTTTAGAAAAGGCAGAGGAACTAGAGACCAAATTGCCAATATCCGCTGGATAATGGAAAAAGCCAGGGAGTTTCAGAAAAACATCTATTTCTGTTTTATTGACTATTCTAAAGCCTTGGACTGTGTGGACCATAACAAATTGTGGCAAGTTCTTAGCGGTATGGGGATACCAAGTCATCTTGTATGCCTCCTGAAGAATCTGTATAACGACCAAGTAGCAACAGTAAGAACAGACCACGGAACAACGGACTGGTTTAAGATTGGGAAAGGTGTATGGTAGGGCTGTATACTCTCACCCTACCTATTCAACTTGTATGCAGAACACATCATGCGACAAGCTGGGCTTGAGGAATCCAAGGCTGGAGTTAAAATCTCTGGAAGAAACATTAACAATCTCAGATATGCAGATGATACCACTTTGATGGCTGAAAGTGAAGAGGAACTGAGGAGCCTTATGATGAAGGTGAAAGAAGAAAGTGCAAAAGCTGGTTTGCAGCTAAACCTCAAAAAAAGCAAGATTATGGCAACCAGCTTGATTGATAACTGGCAAATAGAGGGAGAAAATGTAGAAGCAGTGAAAGACTTTGTATTCCTAGGTGCAAAGATTACTGCAGATGCTGACTGCAGTCAGGAAATCAGAAGACGCTTAATCCTTGGAAGAAGAGCAATGACAAATCTCGATAAAATAGTTAAGAGAAGAGACATCACACTGACAACAAAGGCCCGCATAGTTAAAGCAATGGTGTTCCCTGTAGTAACATATGGCTGCGAGAGCTGGACCATAAGGAAGGCTGAGAGAAGGAAGATCGATGCTTTTGAACTGTGGTGTTGGAGGAAAATCCCGAGAGTGCCTTGGACTGCCAGAAGATCAAACCAGTCCATCCTCCAGGAAATAAAGCCAGACTGCTCACTTGAGGGAATGATATTAAAGACAAAACTGAAATACTTTGG
The DNA here is from genome assembly GCF_035149785.1 of Candoia aspera. Taxonomy (NCBI): domain Eukaryota; kingdom Metazoa; phylum Chordata; class Lepidosauria; order Squamata; family Candoiidae; genus Candoia; species Candoia aspera. The sequence goes on along the minus strand of NC_086159.1, from coordinate 58,956,437 downwards.
CCACATAATGAGAAGACAGGACAGCCTGGAGAAGATGCTGATGCTAGGAAGAGTGGAAGTCAAAAGGAAGAGGGGCTGACCAAGGGCAAGATGGATGGATGATATTCTAGAGGTGACGGACTCGTCCCTGGGGGAGCTGGGGGTGTTGACGACCGACAGGAAGCTCTGGCGTGGGCTGGTCCATGAAGTCACGAAGAGTCGGAAGCGACTAAACGAATAAATAACAACAACAATGGATTCAAGAAAGGCTGATGATATTAGCCCTATTTCAAAACAATAATCTTTTGGTGATAAGAGTCACAAAAATAGTTTAGCTTCATTAAGTTAGATGCCTGTTCAGTTTATGCATGTATCTATTATACTAGGAATATGTAGATTCACTCTGTTTTGTGTTTGTGTATCCTCCCTGTCTCTTTCAGAATATCATTATAAATCTTGATTTTAATAGGCTTTTTTTTTCCTTCTCCCCCCAAATTTTTCTTTTCTGTGCATTAGCTGTCTTTTTTCTCACCATCATCTCAGAACTCCATTAGAATTAAATCTGCAGTGATTGACATGTTGTAATTGCTTCATCTTTGTGTAAGAGATGGCAGTATTTTGCTTGGGCATGTTGGAGGGCAAGTAGAATATTAGACCATGAGTCTTTGAGAGAGTCCGCCCAGCCAGCGAGGGTGGCTGGGAGCGGTTGAGGATGAGGAAGTTCAGGAATGGGAACAAATTCGCGTCCAAAAACTGTTTTAAAAGGAACTTGACCAGTGGTTTGATGAATGGAATTGTTGTAAGCGACCTCAGCAAATGGGAGTAGATCGACCCAGTTGTCTTGCTGGTAGTTAACAAAAGCTCTGAGGTATTGCTCTAAGGTAGAATTAACAGCCTCTGTAGATCCGTCCGTTTCTGGATGCCAAGCAGTAGAAAGTGATTGTTTCGTACCCAGAAGTTTCAAAAATGCGCGCCAAAATTGTGACGTAAATTGTGTGCCTCTGTCACTCACCAAACGGGCGGGGATACCGTGGAGACGGTACACGTGGATGAGGAAGAGGCGTGCCAGCTGTTGCGCGGTAGGGATAGAAGCGCATGGGATAAAGTGGGCTTGTTTGGAGAAAAAGTCTTTGACGACCCAAATGACAGTTTTGCGTTGACTAGGGGGTAGATCAACGATAAAATCCATGGAGATATCCTGCCAAGGAACCGACGGAGTGGCTACGGGTTGAAGGAGGCCCTGGGGTTTGCCCGGTTTGCGCTTTATCGCTGCACATACAGGGCACGCAGTGACATATTCTTTTAAGTCTTTGAGTAAAGTTGGCCACCAGAATTGCCGGCGAACGAGGTGCAAAGTTTTTACGTAGCCGAAATGCCCAGCTAGCTTGTCATCGTGGCAGCGATGGAGTATGGTTTTTCGCATAGCTGCGGGTACATAGAGACGATCGTTGCGCCAGGCAAGATCATCGGTGAAAGTTAACATGTGTCTGTTGGCTTGCAACCAAGTATCCGTTTTTAGGTGGGAGAGCAACTGTTGTTGCAAATCGGAGGGAATTGACAAGGGAGGTGAGCTGCTGGAAGGCGGAGCGGCCGGAGGCGGAGTCGATTGTGCTCGAGTCTGGCTGCGAGTCACTGCTGCCAGACTTAATTGTTTGTCGGTCCAGACGGTGCCTTGGACCGTTGGCCCTGGGCCATCATCCTGGGGTCTGCGCGAGAGTGCATCAGCCAAAAAGTTTTTCTTGCCTGGTATAAATTTAAGAGTGAAGTCAAAGCGGCTGAAGAACTCAGCCCAGCGCAGCTGTTTTGGACTGAGCTTTCGGCTGGTGCTTAGAGCTTCCAGGTTTTTATGGTCAGTCCAGACTTCAAAAGGGTTGGAAGTACCTTCCAATAGGTGTCGCCACGTCTCTAAAGCCGTTTTTACAGCAAAAGCCTCCTTTTCCCAAACGTGCCAACGTCTCTCTGTTTCAGTGAATTTGCGAGAGAGGTAGGCACAGGGTTTTAAAGCGCCAGATTGGTCAGATTGTAACAAAATTGCGCCTATGGAAAAATCAGAAGCATCGACTTGTACAACGAAGGGTTGAGAGGGGTTTGGATGCTGTAAAATTGGTTCTGTGGTAAAAAGTTGTTTGAGCGTTTGGAACGCTTGCTGACAGGCTGGAGTCCATTTAAGGAGCGCGCCTGGGTTCTTTGAACGTCGCGTATCCCCCTGTCCTTTGGTTTTTAACAGTTCAGTAAGGGGGAGGGCGATTTCTGCAAAATTTTGGGCGAACGCCCGATAGAAATTAGAGAATCCAAGGAAACTTTGTAATTGTCTCCTGGTACGCGGAGGCTCCCATGCTACAATAGCTTCGACTTTTGCAGGGTCCATTTCAATGCCCTGAGCTGAAATTCGGTAGCCTAGGTAATCAATTTGCGACTGATGAAACGCACATTTTGACAGTTTTGCATACAACTCTGCTTTTTCCAATTTAGCCAGTACCTGACGCACCAAGTGGATATGTTCTGCCATGGTTTCTGTATAAATCAATACATCATCCAAATAGACTAGTACCCCCTTAAATAGGTGGTCATGCAAGACCTCATTGATTAACTGCATAAAAACCCCGGGTGCCCCAGATAAACCGAATGGTAAAACTTTATATTGGAAAGCCCCAAGAGGACAGTTGAACGCTGTTTTCCACTCATCCCCCTCTCTTATGCGAATGCGAAAGTAAGCTTCTCTCAAATCCAGTTTTGAGAAGATTTTACCTCTGGCCAGATGTGATAACATATCTTTGATCAGGGGCAAAGGATATTTATTTAATATTGAGACCGCATTGAGCCCGCGGAAATCGGTACAAAGCCTTAATGACCCATCCTTTTTTGGCCTGAATAGGACAGGCGCTCCTACCGGGGAATTAGCAGGCTCAATGAAACCCCTAGCCAGATTTTTGTCAATGAACTCCCTTAGCGTGGTAAGCTCTTTGGGAGACATGGGGTATATTTTTGGGTGAGGCAATTTTACATTTGGTAAAAACTCAATGGCACAGTCCGTTTTTCGGTGGGGTGGCAAGCGATCTGCTTCCTTTTCCCCAAATACTTCAGCAAAATCTTGGTAGTGATTGGGTAGCCCCTCAAGAGGTTGAAGCGTTTGTACAGTGGTATACGCTACCCCTCCACCCTCCATGTCCTCCAATAGGTCCTTTTCGGGTACTTTGTAAAATCCATCCGCAAACGTCACAGTTCTATGCAGCCAGTTGATGAAAGGGTTTTGTTGCACAAACCAAGGCATCCCCAAAATCACCAGAGGACCCCCCACTGGAGCTACCACAAATGGCAGCTTTTCCTGATGGGAGCCCATCTGCAAGGCGACCAGTCCCGTGGAAAGATTAACTGCTTTCCCTCCCGCCATAGTTCCATCCAACTGGGTGAAAATCATGGGTCGTGGCAAAGGGAACGTGGGCAGTTCTAGAGCCGCTACGACATCAGGGTGCATTAGAGAACGGGAGCAACCCGAGTCTAGCATGGCCCACACTTCCACGGTTTTGGTTTGTGAGCCCAGCTTAAGTTTAACAGTCAGTGTGGGAAAGTTTCCACTCACCGAATCATGGTTACGCCCGGTTTCTTCCACCTGCCCTAGGGCGCCCTTCAGGGCAGGTGGTAGGCTTTTCCCGCCGGCTGCTCGAATTGCAACTCTTCCTCCTCTTCTCCGAAGGGTAGGTCGGGGGGGTCCAGTTCCGCGAGGGCTGCCTTCAGTTTTCGCGGTGGAGCAGGAGCAGGCGTCTTTATCGCGGGTTTCGTCTGTCGTTCCTCTGGACGGCGTCTCGGGCACGACGTGGCTCGATGCCCTTCTTTCCCACATCGGAGGCACTGACCCTTGGAGAACCGTTGCTCCCTCTCTTCTTCCCAGGTTTTCGGTTTGGGGCGGCTGGCAAGTCCAGATGCGCGCGCTCCTCTAGCGAGACGTGTTTGTCTAAGCTCTTTGGTATGGGCATAGGTTCGTAGGGCATTTTCTGCGCTTCCCGCCAACTGGATCCATCCATATAGCGTTTTGGGATCATCTCTGCCCAGAGCCCATCGAAGGATTTCGGGTTCAAGCCCCTGCTTGAACAATTCGATGATTGTTGGCTCAGACCAGTCTTCCACTTTTCCTGCCAAAGCTTTAAACTCCAACGCATATTTGGCAACTGAGAGGGACCCTTGGTAAAGTTTCCGCAGGTCATTTTTAGCCGTTTCTTGAGCTAGGGGGTCTTCGAAATGCTCTTTAAGTGCCCACAAAAATTCATCGAAGTCCTCTAACTCGGTTGCCTCAGCTTGGCATAGTTGCACATACCAATCCGCTGCCCTTCCTCTCAGCTTGTTGGCAATGAAATTGACCTTACCGTGTTCAGACCGAAAGTTCCGACCCCAATCTTCCATATAATGCTTAGCATTCGTAATAAAGAAGGAGAGCGTTGCGGGATCCCCATCAAACTTCACTCCAAATGGTGGGAAGGTTCTTGCCGGCTCAGCTGGCTGTGGCGGTGCCGCGAATGACAGCGTGCGCCGAGCCCCCACAAGTGGTCGATCCCTAGGAGGTCTTGCCTCTCGCTCTCCCCTTTGATGGGCTGATCGAGTCTTACTTCTCCCCCGGGTGGACAGGGTGCTGTGCCTGGGGTACTGTGACGGCTCTTCCTCCCAATCCTCCGGGGTGGGCTCTGCCTCTCTGGGCTGATCCTCTCTGGGTAGATCCTTGAGGATCGTCACTATTAAATCCATTTTATCTTCCAATGCCCTCATACGGGCCGGAGTGACCGGCTCCTCCGGGGGTTGGTTGGTTATCACCACCTTCGGTGACAGAGGGACTTCGTGCTCCCAGGCCAATTGGGGAGACCCCCTCCCCGTGGTTCTTTCCATAACAGATCTCTGTTCACTCCTGAGACTCTCCTGTATGGATGTCAACAGCTCGTCCAATTGGGTATCTCGCAACTCCCGACGTGCTGCTCTTTGCGCTCTCGAGGTTAGCGCTGGCCGGCTTTTGACCACCTCCCGCTCTTCTTCGCCTCCCTCACTTACGCGAAGTTGAGGTTCTGTCATCGCTAGCGTTCCCTCTTATCCAAGGATTGGATGGGGCCAGCGGAAAATGGAAAAAATGTTTCTCAGCTTTATGTAACGATTGCCTAAACCCAAATACTCAGTCTCACAAGCTCGGGCTTAAAGATAACTGATTTATTAAAGGAATAGTATGCAAATACAGAGAAAGCTGAGAATGAGCAAAAGCGCGCCAAATACAAACTTAAAAGCCTTGCTTGTGGGCAGGTCCCGCCCGGTCGCCCGTCAGGACGCTCCCCCTCCCAGGTGCTGAATGCCGTTAGATGCGCCTGGGAAAGTAACCTTGAACAGGAGCGCAAACCCAAACATGCATTCCAAGCCCTCAAAACAAGGGAGGGCAACAGAATGGAAAAACCCCGGGTGAAGAGATACGGAACAGAGAATGACATGTGAAATGTTACAATGTTAACCAGACATTAGAATGTGAACATGACACTAAGGCACCCAACCCTTGCAACAGAATAAATTCATATTATGATAGTTTACTGATGGTTAGGTGCTTCAGGGAAAAAATCAAAACTAGTAACTCGAAAAATACAGAAATGCTTTCCATGAACAATTACAGACAAGATTTATACATAAGAGAACAATGCATATGCTAATCCAAAATAGACCTGATTCTGTGTCATAGAGGCTGGTTTTATCATGAGTCAGATTTTATGAAATGGATACCATTTGCTTATTACTATCTATAAGGGGATTGTAAATTATGGAAAACACAGTTGTAGCCATAGTATTTACATACAAAATATGTATTTAGAAGCTTGTCATATCTTAAGGTAATTTGCTTTCAGTATTAGTTTTTGCCTAAATTGTTTGACCATCACTAAACCTTGTATCGAGAGCCAGTTTGGTGCAGTGGTTAAGGCACCAGGCTAGAAACCGGGAGACCGTGGGTTCTATTCCTGTCCTAGGCACAAGGCCAGCTGAGTGACCCTGAGTCAGTCCCTCTCTCAGCCCTAGGAAGGAGGCAACGGCAAACCATTTCTGCAGTCTTGCCAAGAAAACTGCAGGGACTTGCCCAGGCAGTCGCCAGGATCAACACTGACTCAAAGGAACAACAACAAACAACTTTGTATCATCATATTCTCCTCATAATGTTCTTTCTTCAGCCTTTTCCCACAATATACACTGGGCAGCCAGTGAAGATGCATGGGGAAAGGAACTTTGATCATACAAGATGCTGTCAAGTTGCAGGTCTATTTTAATTAGACATTACCAGGATGTAGGAATAAAATGCAGGATAGTATCAGCAACAAGTTTGAGATGATGTCTGGTTTGACATTTCAGAGGTAGAATATCATTTTTTTTCCTTGCAAATGTAGTTACATGTTAAGTTATCAATATACATATATTTAAAATACAGAGAGTCCCTCTGAATGCTAGATTAAGTTTTCATGATAACATCACATTTATTTCACAGGATACTGTTTCCAATAAGAAATGCTATATTTAGCAAATATAGTTTCATATATTAAAATAGACGAACTCGATCTTTTGAACATGATTGTAATGGCAGTATAATCCCACCTTGTAGCATATAAATGAAAAAAAAAATTAAACTATAAACTATAGCAGGGCTGTGCATTGCTTCCATCTTTCTGGAAGCTCTTTTGCTTCCAAGTGCTTAGGGGTACAAGTGGAGCATTTCCCTGAAACTCTTTAAAGCAGCTGTGTCTTTTCCTAATTTAACTAGGTCCTCTGTAGTTACTGATCAATTCTTTTTCTTTTCTTTTTTTTCCAGAGTGAGAGTGACTTTTTCACATAAACCTTTCTGCATTTTTCTTTAAAGTCATCTTTCACTGCTAAATCCACAATATATATGTGGGTCAAGTAGGGTACTATGTATTTTATTTCATACAAAAGGGAGGTGTTTTTACTTTTAAAAATTTGTTAAAAGCAAGCACATGCCTGTCAACTTGTTGGCGCATTCAGAGAGATTTCAGAAATGTGGGGTTTGCAATAACATCTTGTCCATTAAGGAACTTATTCTGCCAATTATGGTTACACATCAGTCACAGGGCTAGGCTGTTTCAAAGAGTTACTTTCTCTGTACACAGTAGTCTTGTTTCTTGTACAGTGGGCTATGAAATAAATGCCACCAAGAATATATTACTGTAACAGAACTTAAAAATCAGCACCTGTTCATTCTTCTTTAAAGCCTGGATAGGAGCTTGCCGGTAGATTGTTGGGACCAACTGTTAGATGGGATTCTCTTCGAAGTTAGCTATTGCTGAGCATTGGCCTGCTCAAATTAACTTATGTTTTATAATGTGGATTTTTGTATATAAACCTTTAAAAGTATAGAGCTGAAGGAGCTAAAGGCAAATCAGATCAAAGCAAATGTTCCTATCAGTAATATTTTATGCATGAATATTGGCTAATCTGCCTTGTGATTATTGTGTATGCAGTTTTAACTAAGATCTTTTCTGTAATAAATCGCTATGGTTTGCTATCCATATAGTATACGTTTCACATATGTTTGTTTTTTATGAGGACTTTTATTTTATTTATATCCAGCCTTTATTATTTTTATAAATAGCTCAAGGTGGTCAACATACCTAATACTCTTTCCTCCTCCTATTTTTCCCACAACAACAACCCTGTGAGGTGGATTGGGCTGAGAGAGAGTGACTGGCCCAAGGTCACCCAGCCAGCTTTCATGCCTAAGGTGGGACTAGAACTCATAGACTCCTGGTTTCTAGCCCGTTGCCTTAACCACTAGACCAGACTGGCTCTCCTTCCTTCTGACATTCTTCCTGTGGGATAGGAAACTTAAGAAGGGAAGCACTGTGGTTTCTCTCTGACTACCAAGTTGATAGTTGAGAATGTCTGTGTGATCGGTTGGATTATATGGATTGATTGGCACCTTTTGTGTATAGATATAGAAGCTTTAACAATGTGCAATGTCATGCTTGCAGAGTTACCAGAACCACTATAAAATGTCTACATTAGATTTTTGTTTTACAGCTATATTGCTCCTGATTTCTCTCGTTTCTGATCAAACATTTTTTTTTAATCTGTACAATCATGTCTGATTCTTGAAGACGCCCAGGACATGTCCCTGCAGTTTTCTTGGCAAGGTTTTTCAGAAATTGTTTGCCTTTGCCTCCTTCCTAGGGCTGAGAGAGAGGGACGGGCCCAAGGTCACCCAGCTGGCTTTGTGCCTAAGGCAGGACTAGAACTCACGGACTCCCGATTTCTAGCTCAGTGCCTTAAACACTACACCAAACTGGCTCTCTCGATCAAACATAAGAACTTCAATATACTCTACCTTTAGTTCTGATATTGTTGTTTACCGTCATGCTGGAAAATAAGAACAATACTCTGTAATATCTCTGGACACATTAGACGCTACTTACAGTATTGTACTAGACAACTGCACATGATACTTGAAAAAGAACTTTAACATGCTTTCTAATGGGAAAAAATTGAATTTACCCCAAATAATTTACACAAATCTATCCACTTATTGTTGTATACTCACAGCATATAGTTAGTCTTTCATCATGCCATCTGCCACACTGAATGGCTTTTAATTGCAAAACTAATATATGAAAAATCCTTAAACCTCTGCCACTCTCAGAACTTAGTGTTCAGATATAGATTTCTAGTCTGTATGTGTGTAGGGAAGTGGAAGTCTTGCATTTGTTTACTGAAACTCAGATTGCCACTTAACTTTAATGAGCTTGGATTATGAATGTCACAATTTGTTGTTGTTGTTGTTGTTGTTGTTACAGATGGGGAACTCAAGGGGATTTTACCACAACCCATCCTCGGCCTGTAGTCAAAGTGAAACTTTTTACAGAAAGCACAGGGGTCCTGGCACTTGAAGATAAAGAGCTAGGAAGGGTGAGTGTTAACATTTTTTTACTAGTTTAAAATACTGAGAGGGTAACTGCTAAAAACTTCTTTGTGAGCCCCATAAATATGTATTAGTTTCAGACTCCCAGTGAAAACCTAATTCGTAGATAACAAATTATCAATGAACTGTAACCAGAATGTATGGAGAATGGCAAGATGGTTGGCATATGCAATTTATAAATGTAAAATAGAATTTTTCAATCATTCATATTTACTTTATTTCTGAAATGGCCAGCCTGGTACGTTCAGTGTAAAATGTAATCTTGTAGCTAGTAAAGGTGGATCTTAATAGCTGGTTTTGAACTGTGGTTTATTCACTACATGTGGCCAGGTTTTTTGCTAGTGAGGATCTCAAAAACAAGGAACAAAAATCAATTCTCTTCATGCTAGCTTTCTCCAGATATGTTGGTACAGTAACTCCCAGAATTTCCAGCCACAATGATGCTGTCTGAGAATTCTGGGAGTTGTACTACCAAAACATCTGGAGAAGAAGTTGGGAAAGATCAATAAAGATTGTACCTCAGGTTGTGACAAATTCCAGATATTATGTGCTTGGTATCTGCTAAGTAATATTACGGGGTGGGGAAGGGATAGTGGTTGTGGCAGTGTGATCAAAGCCTTACTTCCTTTGTATACGTGTACATGTGTGGATTATTGATGCACATACAAATGGGATGAGTTGCCTTTTTTTTAATTCGCCCTGAAGATGCCACTGCATCTGCTACAGATAGTCCTCATGCAGCAACCACAACTGGGACCAGCAACTTGGTCATTAAACAAAGGGGTCACTAAGTGAAACTGTGACTATGGTTATGATCTTACTTCAGCGTCTTTGCTTCACAGACCTGCAAAAATCATAAATATGTTTTAAATACTAGTTGTAAAGTTACTTTTTCATCACCATCGTATCTGTGAATGGTTGCTAAACAAGTCAGTCACTAAATGAGGACTAGCTCTATTTGAATTTTAATTGAGCCTCCGATTGGAGTATCTGGGTAGTTTACAGCATATTTCAGATAAAACAGTACCTTTAAAAACATGATGTATGAAATTATTAGAATAAAATACAAGTAGTCCTCACTTACCAACCATTCGTTCAGCAACTGTTCAGAGTTATATGGTGCTGAAAAAGTAACTTTACAGCCTATTTACCATCATTTACAACCTTCGCAGCATCCCTCATTTATGTGATCACCATTACAGTCAGTACAGTCAGAGCAGAGAGAATGGAGAGGAAGAGATTTCGAGAGAGTAAGCTGCTTGATCTTCTACACATTGAAAGCAATGTGATTGCACCGGCAGCAGGAAAGGGTCAGGCAAAAGGGAGAGTGCCTAAAGAAATTGCTTGATTCCCCTCCCCCTCGCAGAGCGGAGAGATTGGAAAGGAAGAGATTTCAGTTGCGTACTGTAAGCTGTTTGTGTAGTGCACCCATGTCTCCCAGGCCCAGGCTGTGGTGCAATCACATTGCTTTCAATGTGTACAAGACAGTAAGCATGCACTCGAGCATTCCCAAGGGCAGAGGAGTGGTTAGGAGGCAAACAAATACCAAAGGTACAAAACTGAGTAGTCTTGTCTCTTTCCAGCCAGAAAGCACAGTCATGGTCATGTGATTTCCTACTTAGGGACCATTTCGCTTAGCAGTAGAGTTGCCAGTCCCAATTAGGGTCATTAAGTGAGGACAACTTGTAGCCAGAAGATTAAAGAGTTGACATTAACTTACGACCCTGTGCAGTTCATGCTTATTAAAAGCAAATTGGATAAAGCAAGTAACAATGTTAGTGGAAAAGGTTCTACCACTTGATTCCAGCATTGAGGTGCAACATTATACAGAGGTGCAGCTCAGATCAGTATTTAGAGAGGATACATGTGGTGGAGCACAAACAATGCGTGGTTTGAAGGCAAATTCTTTGTGTGAGGCATTGTCAGCCTTAGCAAGCAATATATTCTGAATGTGATGTGGTGCTGCTTACCAGCTTGGCTGGCTTCAAAAAAGGCTTGGATCGATTCATGGAAGTCATGGGGGTCAATAGCTATTAGCCTTGATGGCAGCGTGACTGCCTCTCAAGGCCATCTGCTGGGAGACTTGCTTGTGCAGTTACTTGGCCACTGTGCGAACAGACTGCTGGACTAGATGGGCCTGGGGCCCGGTCCAGCAGGGTACTGCTTATATTTCGACTATAGCAAGTGAACTAAAGCTAGTGAAAGGAAAATTGTACTGTGATCTTCAAGCTTAGAACCCTGTGTCCCTCCAGTGCTTTATGTAAGCTTAACAGCTGTAGTTTTTGCTTACATTAACAAAAGGCTTCTTCGGTAGACTTTTTTTTTCACAGCAGTCAAAATTCATGCCTGTTCTCTGAGCTAGATCATTCTTAATTACAAGTTGCTAGACGAAAGGCTATCTATCTTTTCCCCCCTCCCCTCCATTCCCTTTTCTTTTTCACAATGCAGCATCACTTAGTGATTTGAATTGTGCTGCTGATGACTGGTGAAATATATACTGACTATATACCTTTGCTATTCTGAACTTCAGTTCAGACAAGTCAGTCTGTTTTAAATAGAAGTGACAAAGCCAAATTCTGTGTGCATAATTTTGAAAAAAATACTCCTCCACTTTGCTACATGACATTACATCATATCATCTAGCTTCTACACAAAACATGTGACACTAATTTAAATATTTCTTAACATTACAAAGACTATTCTCTTACATCTGTTCCAAGCATTATTAATTCTTACATATGCAGAACCATTTGCTTTAAGAAGCAGTCTGATATTATATTCTAGTCAAAAGTATTCTAAACATTTTCTTAACTGTGAAAGCCAGGCTAAATATATTACTGCAAATGTCTAGTACATTTGCATCTAATGCAAAACCATGTGTTGTGGTTGTAACCTCATGCCAGACATTCACAATACTCTGGGCTTTTTGCCAGATGGTCTCAGATGTTCAGTTACATCTATGAGGGAGACATACTCTTTGTCACATACTGTATATACAGAGATTTACTCCAGCCTCTCCTATTCTGGAGATAAATAGTTTGAGTCCTTTAAAAATAAAAAAGGCAGAATTGGAGGAGATAACCAAGGAAGAACCAGAAGAAAAAAAGCATGAGACTAAGTTTGTTTCATATAGCCTCTCATTAGAATTTAGACTTGCCAGTTATCTATAGAACATTCAGGTAACTGAGACAAATGAAATGTCTATGTTCCAGAGAATTCTAGTTTTGAAGATACAGGTAATAAATTTACACAGGAATCTGAATCAGAATTAATGTCTTTTTCTGTGCTATGTAAGTGGTTTGCTCTGTGTTGTTCTCTGTATAAACTGGGACGCTGAATTTTTAATCACCGCCTTGCATTCCATCCTTCAGTTTGAGCACAAAAATGTTAATTTTATTCATAATATTTTGGTAGGCTCCCTTCCCACAGAGAAAAATAGTTCGTTTGTAGCAGACACCCCCATCTTGTGGTATGCCTGGAATATTGCATTCTCTTTTATAATTTTAAGGCTTTTATGTTTTCTTCTTTTCTAAGTAAAGTTAGATTTTGCTTAGCCTGGGTGAGATTGGTCTCTCTTCTAATCTTCCTCTCTTCTCCAAGGAGGCAGTGGAAAGGCTAAAACTGCCTCTATGTGCATGACGAGGAGGATCCATTACTGAAATTATTTCCATCTTTTAATTTCTGACCTTATATTTCTAGAAAGGCACAACAGGTAATGAGCCCTATCTCTGTCACACACTGAGGATAGAGAGAGGATGCCAGGTGGGTTGCTCCCTGGAAAGTAGCTGGTTGCAGTAGCAACTACCAAGTTGCTATCCCAAAGCAGAAAGTCTAGCCAATGTGGAAGACTGGGGTATTTCCACTACACTCTACATACATGTTACATACATACATATATACATGCATATATGCCCACCATGTATGTACAAGTTGAAGAAGTTCAAGTGAGGTCTTGTTATCTTCCCTTATTATCCCATGCAGCCAAAAGGACAATTCTGGAAGCTTTTATTTCCACAAAAAGTAGTGTCAGGTACTTGGCAAGAGAAAACAAGATTCTCAGTCTTCAATCGGATTTATTAAAAGGGAAAAGGGATTATGCTGGAGACATTTGACAGCTGGATCCTTGCACTGTAGAAGCCACCAGTATGTTCTCTAGGGAGGGGACTTCTTAATTCTCTTGCTAACAGCCATTGGATGGAGATGTGGCTATCCATTTGCACAGTTATAGAGGAATGTGCATGAATTGCCAAGTTAGTAATATTTTGTCAGTTATTATCTACTTTCTTGGGTTCTGAGAAGCTCATAGCATGTGCATTTTTTTTAAAGGCAACTTCAAAAAAATTATCAGCATAAAGCTGGCTTGCCCAACTGAACAGTTTGTTTTAAACAGTCCTTTCTGGTCTGCACATAACAACTCCACTTTTATGGAAGGTGAAACCGTGAACTCTGTTAAAGTTCTCATAGCTGCATGGGAAAATCAGGCTGGGGGGAGAACGGCAACCTGAAGGTTTGGCAGTGATTGTGTCAATTCATACGCACTGTGCATAGCTGTGGTTGAGCATCATATGTGAAAGCAAGCTCATTATTTGTTGAAGTTAATCTTTTGTGACCATAGCATAACTTTAATCATTTCCAAAGCTATTCCTCTCTTCTCTCAGATTTTCAGTAAACAGCGAAAAATCCATTTCATGCTTGGCATCGTGCAGGATTCTCCCTGTTTCTTTTTTTCATTAAGTTAATGCTTTTTTTTTCCTTTTAAGATCTATACATTCCTGTATTTCTAAGGTATGTATATTCCTCATACACAGAATCTTGAAAAAGCATTATGGATGCAAGCACCAATTTTCTGTAGTGGGTAGCATGACTAGTTTTTAAAAAGGGCTACCTTAGAAATATGGTCAGTCAGCAAATGCTCAGATTCCATTCCTTTGACTCTTTTCTGTATAAACATATGAGCATGCATGCTCTTAAAGGATAACGGCACATCAATTTTTACTTTTGTTGACTACATTAACGTACCCATGTGGTTTTCTTGGCTGTAGGAAAGTATTTTGCCATTATCTTCTCACAGGTTAGGGTTTCTGGTTGTTGGTTTTTTTTTTAAAAAAAACCCAGTTTCCTTATAGTCTCCTGTCCAGGTATAACCAGGATGCCCCCACTTAGCTTTTTGAGGTTCAACTAAGGTCACTTAGGTGGTGTCACCTGCTGCAGCTGGGTGCTGTTTCTCAATGAAAAAAGAAAAGTGAATGAAAAGTGAACATGGAGATATGACAGCAAATATTTCCCTTCCTCTGCAAGTGAATATAATGGTTTGTCCATTCATTATTGGGGTGGGTGGGATATATTAACAATCAACAGTAAGAGTTGGGAAATGTTACAATCTCATCAGCAACCCTTTTTTTAAAAAGTCCTTAGTGAAGGCCAGGTTTCACTCCACATCCCCATTGGAGGATGGAGGCATCTTTTTGCCTCTGTGAAAGTCAGCAGAGAAAATCACTTCATTTATTTGTATAGGGAAAATAAAAAATAGGCATCCAGCAGGTACCTCAGCATGTTATAGTATAATAGTCTTGGCAAAGTTTGTAGCTACCTCTTTTTTAAAAAGCAGTGCAGGAAAGTTGAGCATAGAAATAGAAAATAAAGCAGAAAATGGCTAAATTGCTTCAAGACATATAAAATTCTGTGCCAAATGATGTATTAGTTTTTTTCCTTTCCACTTTTTTATTGTTGTTGATCAGCCTGAAGAGCAGATACCTAAATGGTGAAATCTACATGCTTATTATTTTTTCTTTCAGTTGTTTTTCATGAATGCGTCTGAGTTTTTCAAGTTCATGATGCACCTGGTTCTCTGTATAGGAGAAGGGAATTATAGGAAGCCCTGGTTGAGCACCACTATCTCCATTTCCCCTTGGTGTGATATCAGTTTAGGATTCATTGTTGTGATCTTGTATTACAAGCAGACAGTCAGAAAGTTAGCAGCGTCTGTGGGGCTATCTGTTGTATTGTACTGAGTGTCATGCATATAACTGCTGGACCAGAAATTGTGTGTGTATGATCAGTGTGATGACCTCCTGATTCTCAGGAAGCTAGTTCATTCCCATAAGGCCAAGATAGGTGAATGAAACTAGCTAGGAGAGACAGAGAGGTTGGCAATAGAGGACACGAATAAGGTGGCAGCAGATGACTTCAGTTTTGGTACCTCAGAAATCAGAGAGAATGAAGCTGTAGGAGGATACTACTGAAGAAAAAGGGAAAGGTTCTGTTAGAAGGTGAACAGATATTCTGTCACATTGAGGCTATGCTCGGGCAGCATGGGGCTTGCAGTAGTGGGGAATTCACTTTTTAGAGGTTTACACAAACAGATACGTGATGGGTGTACCAATTGCACAATGAATTTCCTGCCTAGTATGAAGGTGGCAGACACTGCCTACATAGTTTAGTAGACAGTGCTGGGAAAAAGCCATTCATTGGCTGTGGTGCACATCGGCATCAATGACTTGTGATGCTACCTTTTCCATGCACAGAATCAATTAGAGAGGCTTAGCTGAGAAGTCTCAATGAATGGATGAGACAATATGTTGTGAGAAGGGGGTTAGATTTGTGAGGCACTAAGGCATCTGTTGGGACAAGCCTAGTCTGCACGAAAAAGGATGGGCTGTACTTGAACCAGTAGTGTGCATAACATCAAAAAGGTGATAGAGCAGCTTTTAAAGGGATACTGGGAAGAAAGCCAGCCAAATGCAAAGAATATCCAGTTCAGGGGAATTACTCATAGATGAGGCTGACATTTTTGGTAAGTGTTCAGAGAAGGATAGTGTAGATCTATGAAACTAGTATAGTCAGTCAAGAGAGCTACAGGATGACAATAGTCCCTCTGCTCGGAGGAGATGGGCAGTGACAAATTTGATAAATAAATAAATAAAATAGTAAAGGAAAATCCAAGGGTGATATTATGTATAACAATATCATCCTTGGATTATATCTGCAGGATAAAATCGCTCGGATCCGTTCCAAGCATGAAGCAGGGTCTGTGGAGATGCTGAGGGAACATTCTTGCCTTGTTATCTGGGTACAGTTTGATCCGGTTGGACCCGAGGAAGTGGACAGGGACCTCCGGATTTTGAATGCCACCACCTGTCATTCAGATCCACGCCCCTCCTGGCTGGTGAAGGCAGCTCGGGAGGTGACATCTGGCTGGGTCCAAGCAATGGTAAATACATCCTTGAGAGAAGGGGTGTTCCCAGCTGCCTTTAAGGAGGCGCTGGTGCATCCCCTCCTCAAGAAGCCGTCGCTGGACCCAACTATGCTGGACAATTTTTGTCCAGTCTCCCCAGTCTTTTTGGGGAAGGTGGTTGAGAAGGCAGTGGCGTTGCAACTCCAGAGGATTCTGGATGAAATGGATTATCTGGACCCTTTCCAGTCAGGTTTCAGGCCAGGATATGGGACAGAAACTGCATTGGTCACACTTATGGATGATCTCTGGCAGGAGCAGGATGGAGCCAGTGCATCCATCCTTGCTCTTCTTGACCTCTCAGCGGCTTTCGATACCATTGACCATGGTATCCTTAGGGGCACCTCAGGGAGTTGGGGATGGGGGCATGGTTTTGTGCTGGTTCACCTCCTTCCTCCAGGGCCGTTCCCAATCAGTGGTGATAGGGAGCGAAAGATCCAACCTTCAACCCCTCCATTGTGGGGTGCCGCAGGGTTCAGTTCTCCTCTCTTATTCAACATCTACATGAAACCACTGGGTGAGATCATCTGTCACCACAGGATGAGGTATCATCAGTATGCTGATGATACCCAATTATACATCTCCATCCCAGGTGAGGTAAGTGATGCGGTGACTGCCCTTTCTTGGTGCCTGGGGGCTGTGGAGGTCTGGATGGGGAACAATGGGCTTCAGCTGAACCCTGGTAAGACGGAGTGGCCATGGGTTGGTGGCTCCTCTGTTTCCGGGAAATTGTCATCTTTAGTTCTAGATGGGGTTGCACTGCCCCAGACAGATCCAGTGTGTAATCTGGGGTTTCTTCTGGACTCCTGCTTGAAGAACAGATGGCAATCGTGGCCAGGAGGGCCTTGGCTCAACTTCGGTTTGTGCGCCATTTATGCCTGTTCCTGAAGCGAGAAGCCCTCCAAACAGTCACTCATGCCCTGGTCATCTCCCATATAGACTATTGCAATGTGCTCTACATGGGGCTACCCTTGAAGAGTATCCGGAAGCCTCTCATCCCCATAACATTGACCCACCCCACCTGGTCATGCAGAGAGGGCATGTTACAGACCCCGTCTGTAAGAGAATTTCATATGGTGGGGTCCAGGAAGCAGGCCTTCTCTGCAGTGGCCCTCACCCTTTGGAACATCTTGCCCCTGGAGGTGAGGCAGCCCCCTTCACTCCTGACCTTCTGGAATGCACTGAAGACTTCTGCCGTCTCACTTGGGGTGGGAAGGTGGGTAGCCATTCTTGGGGGTGGCTCACGCCTTAGAGCCCTCCCCACCAGATTGGAATTTTTATAGCCACTTGGATTCTATGTTTATTTATATTGTATTTTATATTTGTAACTTGTTTTTATTTTTTATGGGATTTTAACGTTTATTTATATAGTATTTTACTGTAAACCGCCCAGAGTCTCTCTTTTGGGGGAGATGGGCGGTAACAAAATCTTAATAATGTGTAAGTGCTTCTATCAAATGCAAGAACACTCCAAAGAAAAATGGGAGAGTTGGAGTGCTTGATGTTAGAATGCAAGTAACTAATGAGATACATGGTAGAATGGTACTGTAGAATGTAGATAAGTAATGAAATGTACAGTTACCTCTGTATAGGGTATACTGAGGGTAGAATTGGCCTGTACATTGAAAGTGTCATAGAGTGCCATAGCAGAATACCTATATATGGAGCAAACTATTCCTCTGAATCACTGTGTGTGTCTGTATATTCCCCCCAAAGACAATTAGTACTAGTGATATTTACTGTAGTTCCAAAGAAGCTAAAGTTAACATAGAGATTTCATAGGCAATTTCACTTGCTGTGAAATTAGAGAGATATCTGGAAAAGCTGCAATAATAATGTTGGGCAGCTTCAATCACCCTCACATAGAAGGGAAAATGTCAGTTTGGTGTAGTGGTTAAAGGTATTAGGCTAGAATCCGGGAGACTGTGAGTTGTAGTCCCACCTTAGACGCAAAGCCATCTTGGTAATCTTGGGCCAGTCACTCTTTCTCAGCCCTAGAAAGAAGGCAATGACAAACCACTTCCGTAAACATTGCCAAGAAAACTGCAGAGACTTGTCCAGCAGGTCACCAGGAGTCAACTCTGACTCAAAGGCACGCACACACAAAAAAGTGACATTAAAGACATCTTTTCTGGCAGTGACTGACCAGGAATCATTGTAGATGGCTTGATGAAAATGTCAACCTAGTCCGTAGCTGCTGTAAAAATGGCAAATTCAATGCTTGCAAACGTTAGGAAGGGAAAATGAAAATAGAACTGCTGATATAATGCCCTCATACAAATCTGTGGTGAAACCACACTTGGAGTATTATGTATAGTTCTGGTCACCACTCCTTTAGTGTCATGAGTGCCGTTGAGCTGAAGTCATCAGCGCAATGGCACACATGACAATAGCAAGGAAACAGGGGAAGGGGCTCAAGATAAGTAGCCATCAACCCATAACGACTAACGGTCAAGAAACAATAGCTAAACGGATCACGGAACACACCCAAGCCATCAGCGCTAATACAACGGAGATCGCCCAGCTGAAAGCAATCACCGGAGGAATAGAGAAACCGATGATGGGCGATCCCAGAACGCCAGCGGGGCCTCGCAACCCCTCACCCACCGGCAGGGCAACGTATTGGACAAAGGGGGGTGACGTGACCGCGAGTGAGGGGGCGCTGACCGGCGCGGGGTATTTAAACCCCGCACCGGCGCGCTCCTGTCACTCTCAGCTTTTTTCCCGATGCTGTACCTACGCTATGAATAAACCAGAGCCTGTTCCACCGAGTCAGTGTCTGAGCATTATTCATGGGTAGGCAGCGCATGACATAAAGCTGAGAGTCATAAACTCAGCCTCGCCGAGCCCCACCGGACAACAACGAGCCGCGGGAGGAATAGACGGCGAGAAGAACAGAAAGATGAAGCCGGAGCGACGCGGACAAGGAGGGCGAGCCGCACGGCAAGAAACAGAGGAGGACCGACCGAGGCCAGAGGCACCGCGGACTCCCGGAGCCATGGACGCCCACCCGACCCGACCCGAGCCTCAGCTCCAACCCCAAGGGGAGATGGCGACGGAGGCAACCCGACCGCGGGAAGGAGCAACATACCTTCCGAAACCAGCGGAGGACCCCGCGCCCCACATTGCACCCCAGCAACGGGCGTGGAGCGACAGCCCAACGGCGGTCAGCACGGAGGAGGACGACGGAAACACCCAGCAGACGGCGGAGGAAGCAGACCAACGGCAGAGGGAGGCTGAACCCCGCCGGCAACCCACCCCCGCCGACACACCGACGGAACCGGCCCCAGCGGCGGCGCAGACCGTGGACGAGGAAGCACGAGCTGAACTCGCGGCCATGCGGGCCCAACTGGAGGAACTCCGGACCATGCTTCAGTCGCTCATGCCCCCCGCGCCGCCCAACGACGTCCCCGCACAGGCCCACACCCCGAGCGAAGCACCGAACCCCCACGGGCCAGCTGAAGGTCAGCAGACGGCCCAGGCGGACGACACCACAGGCCGGGAAGCGAGAGGAAGGGCCGCGCAAAACGCCCGGCCCCCAAAGGACTTCCCCATCTTCTTCGATGGGAACCCCACGAAACTGTCGTTTTTTATAACGAACGCCAGGGAGTTCATGGGGAGGCACGGACACTCCTACGACTCCGAAGCGGACAAGATCGCCGCCGTGGCGATCAAATTACAAGACAGGGCGGCGGACTGGTACGTCCAACTGTACGAGTCCAGCTCCCCCGCCCTCGCCAACTTCCCCGCCTTCATCAATGAGATGAAAAACTACTTCGAAGACCCCCTAGCCAAAGTGAGGGCGAAAAGCGCACTCCAAAGACTTAAACAGGGCACACGCACTGTCCCAGACTACGCCCTGGAGTTCAAAGCCCTCGCGGGGAAGGTCAGCGACTGGTCCGAGACCACCCTGCTGGAAATGTTCAAAAGGGGGCTCAACCACGACGTACTCCAATGGGCCCTCTACCGCGACGACCCAGAAACGCTGCACGGGTGGATCCACCTCGCGGGGAAAGCCGAACACGCGCACCGCACCTTCCTCATGACAACCACGGAAGACACAAACTATACCTGCAAAAAGGTACCCGCACCACACGTGGGGACGGCCAGCCCCATATACCCAAAGAAGAAATTCAATCGGGAGCCCTGCGGGAAGTGTGGCAAACTAGGGCACAAGACGGCGGATTGCTTCGCCAACCGACCGCTGACCAGTGCGCCTAAACCCACCCCGAAAATTAGCCCCAAACCACCTAACCCGGGGCCGCCCCCTCACCGCCGAATGACCTTGGCCACAGCGACACCAGAGGAAGGCTGGGACGCCTACTGGGGGGAAGAGGATAACGTAGACCCCGACCAGCCGGCGGGAAAAGCTCCCCGCCTGCCCTGAAACGCGTTGCGAGGCAGGCGGTGGGACAGCAGCGCGGACCACCTCGACGGAACGGCGAAAGCCCCGTAATAATGGCGGCAATTAAACTCTCTACCGGCAACGGAGCCACCACGGCCGCGGCACTAGTGGACTCGGGGTGTTCAAAAAACCTCATCCACCCCGACCTAGTCGCCAAACTCGACCTCCGCTGCTTCCCCCTCCCCACGCCGCTGGCATTCCACCAGCTGGACGGCTCTACAGCGGGAGGGAAACCAGCTACGCTGCAAACCGAGCCGGTCACCCTGCAAATGGGCACTCACACCGAACGCACATCGTTCGTCGTCACTCACATCGGACGGCCCATCGCAGTCCTGGGGATGCCATGGCTCGCGACAAACAACCCGCGCATCAACTGGGAGACCCGCACCTTCACATTCGGCGACGGTGAGTATCGGGCACCAGTTCCAGCGGGCAGAACCAACCCCACTGTGGGACGAGCGGAGGCGACTACACAGGACAACGCCGCTACCATAGCAGACCTACCGGAACAATACGCCGACTTCTCCGAGGTCTTCGGAGAGGCGGAAGCTGACCAACTACCCCCCCACCGCAAGACGGATTGCCGGATCGACCTGCTGCCCGACGTCCCCTTACCTAGACCAAAGATCTACTCGATGACCCCGAAGGAGATGGCAACCCTCCGGGAGTTCATCGATAAAAACCTTGACAGGGGATTCATAGAGCCAGCATGCTCACCGGTCAGAGCCCCCGTCTTATTCTGGGAGAAGAAAGACGGCACCCTACGGCTCTGCACCGACTACCGGGGCCTAAACGCGGCTTCCCTGTCCAACAAATACCCCTTACCCCTGGTGAAGGACATGCTCGCCCACCTGTCCACGGGCAAAGTCTTTTCCAAATTGGACCTTCGCGAGGCGTACTATCGCATCCGAATCAGGGAGGGGGACGAATGGAAGACTGCGTTCAACTGCCCCCTAGGCGCCTTCCAGTACAAAGTGCTGCCGTTCGGACTCGCGGGGGCCCCTGGGGTGTTTATGCAGCTCATCAATGAGGTACTGCATGAACACCTGTTCAAAGGGGTCCTTGTCTACATCGACGACGTCCTTATCTACACAAAAACGCACGAGGAACATGTGACCCTAGTCAGGCAAGTCCTCGACAAGCTCAGAAGGGCGCAGCTCTACGCCAAGCCTACAAAGTGCGAATTTCATAAAGCGCGCCTAGACTACCTGGGGTACCGAATCTCCGGGGACGGCATTGAAATGGACCCCGCAAAAGTCGAGGCGGTGCTAAACTGGGAGCGCCCCCGCAACAGACGCCAACTCCAGAGCTTCCTCGGCTTTGCGAATTTTTACAGGTCATTCGCCCGGGGGTTCGCAGAGATAGCCCTCCCCCTAACGGACCTCCTCAAAACCAAAGGGTTGGGGGACACCCGACGCGCCAAGAACCCGGGCACAGTGTTGAATTGGACTCCCGCGTGCCAGACTGCATTCAACAAGCTGAAAGCACTGTTCACCACGGAGCCAATCCTCGCGCACCCGGACCCAGAACGGCCATTCGTGGTCCAAGCCGACGCCTCAGACTTCTCCCTGGGGGCCATCCTACTCCAAAAGGACCCCACGGGACTCCTGAAACCATGCGCCTACCTGTCAAGGAAGTTTTCCGAGACAGAAAGGCGATGGCACGTCTGGAAGAAAGAAGCCTTCGCGGTAAAATCGGCGCTAGAAACATGGCGACACCTACTTGAGGGAGCCACCCAACCATTCGAGGTCTGGACCGACCACCGGAACCTCGAGGCCCTACGAACGCCCAGACGCCTTAGCCCAAAACAGGTCCGATGGGCCCAATTCTTCAGCCGCTTTAATTTCCAGCTGAAGTTCTTGCCGGGCAAAAAGAACTTCCTGGCCGACGCCCTCTCCCGACTGCCCCAAGACGAAGAGCCCGCCCCAGACACCATTGGGACGGTCCTATCCGCCTCGCAACTGGGGATGGCCGTGACCACCCGAAGCGGCGCCCGGAGACAGCTCGACTCTACGGCGCAACCGACGGCGGGACAACCTGCGACCAGACGACGCCAACCGCAACTACCAGGGGGAATACGCACGGACATCGCCGCCACCCTCAAAACCGACCCCTGGTTCCTGGCAAACCCCGACAAGGTAACGATGGCACAGGACCTGGCATGGGGGGAAGGCAGAATCTATGTCCCGGACTCGCAACGCCAAGCGATCTTGCATAGGTCACACGACGCCAAGCAAGCGGGACACTTTGGGTTCCTCAAGACCCTACACCTAACACGGCGTCAATTCTGGTGGCCCGCGCTCAGGCGAGATGTGAAAGCATACGTAGCGTCCTGCCCAATGTGCGCTAGGGCCAAACGGGCACCAGGCAAACCCGCGGGGCTATTACAACGGGTGGCAGAACCCTCCCGCCCATGGGAGGAAATCTCTATGGATTTTATAGTGGATCTCCCACCCAGCCAGAAGAAAACGGCCATTTGGGTGGTGAAGGATTACTTCTCAAAACAGGCCCACTTCATCCCCTGCACGTCGGTCCCGTCCGCACAACAACTAGCCAAACTCTTCCTCATCCACGTGTACAGGCTACACGGATGTCCCGCACGTGTGGTGACCGACAGGGGCACACAGTTCACCTCTAAATTCTGGCGGGCCTTCCTAAAGCTGACGGGGACCCAACAGGCCCTATCCACTGCCTGGCACCCCCAGACGGACGGAGCCACAGAGGTCCTCAATGCCACCCTAGAGCAATTCATACGCTCATATACCAACTATCATCAAGACGACTGGGCTGAACTGCTCCCGTTCGCCGAAGTCGCATACAACAACGCCATCCACACGAGCACGGGGAAAACTCCGTTCGAGGTAGTCTCGGGGCGCGACTTTGTCCCCATACCGGAGCTACCTCAACCCCCGGAACCCCAGGTGGACGCTAGCGATTGGGGACGGAAGATCGCGGAATCATGGCCAATAATCACGGCGGCGCTGAAGGATGCACAGGCAGCCTACAAAGAGCAGGCCGACAAGCACCGGCACCAACAACCGACGTTCCAGGCGGGGGATATGGTCTACCTATCCACCAAATTCCTAAAGTCCCCCCAACCCTCGAAAAAACTGGGGCCTAAGTACATCGGGCCGTTCCGAGTCACGCAAATAGTGAACCCGGTGGCAATACGCTTGGACCTGCCACACAACCTACGGAGACTCCACCCGGTGTTCCACACCAGCCTCCTGAAACCGGCAACCACCTCTCGATGGCACCCAAGCACACCACAGCCCTCACCGGTGATGATCGACGGGCAACATCACTTCGACGTAAGGGACATACTCGACTCCCGCAAGCAACGAGGAACCCTACACTATTTGGTCAGGTGGAAACACTTCCCCCACCCGGAATGGGTGGCGGCGCACAACGTTAACGCGCCTGGCCTGACCCGGGCTTTTCACCGGGCATACCCCGACAAGCCAAAACCAAGGTTAGCAAGCCGTCCCCTGCAAAACCCCTCCCCCGTGGGCCCCCCCCCCGCCTACCGTGCCCCAAGGGAAAGGGCCACCCCAAGCCCGCGACTTGGGTGGACCTCCCCCCCCCGGGACTCACTCCCCCCGCCCCGGGCCCACGAGGCAGTAACAAGCGTTCGCCAGCACCCTCCCCCCGCCCCGGGCCCACGGGGGAGTGGCAAGCAAGTCAACAGGGCAACTTGGGGGCAACGCCCAGGAGCACAAATAACAAAGGCGACGCACTTTAAATAAAAAAGAAGGGCCTTACCTGGAGCTGATAAGCACCCAACCAGCCACGCCTCTCTCCTCGCCGAACTGAGCCAAACAGGGTGTGGCCGGAGCATGCGCACGCCAGGGCGTGACCTGGGCATGCGTACTAGGACACACCCTGGGAAGGCACGTGGTAGAGGGAGGAGCAAAGGGAGGGGCGAAAACTACTCCGGCGGGAATTTAAAAAAAAAAAAAAAGTGCCGTTTGACAGCTCCACGGGAAAAAAAAAAAAAAAAAAAACCAGAAAACCGGGGGGGAGCACTATTCGGACAGGGGGCAGTATGTCATGAGTGCCGTTGAGCTGAAGTCATCAGCGCAATGGCACACATGACAATAGCAAGGAAACAGGGGAAGGGGCTCAAGATAAGTAGCCATCAACCCATAACGACTAACGGTCAAGAAACAATAGCTAAACGGATCACGGAACACACCCAAGCCATCAGCGCTAATACAACGGAGATCGCCCAGCTGAAAGCAATCACCGGAGGAATAGAGAAACCGATGATGGGCGATCCCGGAACGCCAGCGGGGCCTCGCAACCCCTCACCCACTGGCAGGGCAACGTATTGGACAAAGGGGGGTGACGTGACCGCGAGTGAGGGGGCGCTGACCGGCGCGGGGTATTTAAACCCCGCACCGGCGCGCTCCTGTCACTCTCAGCTTTTTTCCCGATGCTGTACCTACGCTATGAATAAACCAGAGCCTGTTCCACCGAGTCAGTGTCTGAGCATTATTCAGGGGTAGGCAGCGCATGACATTTAGAAAGATATTATTGAACTAGAAAAGGTTTTAAAAAGAGCGACCAACATAATTTAGAGGTGGGTTAGCTTCCTATGAAGAAAGATTATAGCTCTAGCTTGAAACCAAAGGAGACCTGACAGAGGTGTGAATAATCATTTCTGGCATAAATAGTAGATGGAGATATTTTTTTTCTTCTACTCACAAGGTAAAACTTGAGGTCAGGGAGTTTCAGGATTGAGGGAAAGAAATACATGGTTACATAGCACACAGTTAAAATGTGGAAGTTAACCAGTCTGGATTGTTTAAACGTGGTCTAGGTTGGGAGCATACTGATGCCTGTTCGTTACTTCCCGAATCAGGCAGCGTCTTTTAAATACTGGTTACTCAGAAGCAATGCTGAAAGGGGCTGTTGTCCTCCAGTCCAATTGGCCATTGTGTGACATAGAATACTGGACTTGATGCACCTTTGGCCTGATCCAGCAGGGCTGTTCTTATGTTCTTACTTGTCTGGGGTTTGTCAGATATGAATCCTGAGTGTCAGATGCTGGTGAAGGATTGTAGGGGGAGAAGGAGAAATGTCTGTGCAAAATAGATCCTTGAGGTCATCTTCTGTATGCTGGGTCTGATGGTAGCCAGCAGACTCCATGCCTCCCCCCACTTCCCAATTTATTGATCTACTTATTTATGGGATTTAGTTATTTTGAAACTCAGCATATTGCAAAGTAAAATAGTAGCCGCAAGCATAATCTTTATTTTCAGGAATGCTTTTGTGCCTCATAGTTTACACCAGAGGCACTTTTAGAAAATAAAATGAGAGCTTAGTACTTTATAGGGAAGTATACCTATATGCCCAGAACAGAAAGACAGAGATAAACTAAAGTGAGGTTTCTTGGGAAACTAGAGGAGAAAGTGCTGGGCAAACATATATATTTACCTTCTGGTAAATCACTGCTTTCTGACTGGCCACATTCACTATATCTAAACTATATTTGGCTTTGCAGGAACATTGGCCCCAATGGTTGCTCTTAATGGGTCATACTCCCCTGAAGGAGCTGGCCCATGATTTGCGGGTCTTCCTGGATTTGCAGCTCCTTCTGGAGCAGCAGGAGAAGCCGTAGCTAGTGGAAGGGGCCTTGCCCAGCTATGTTATGATCCTATCTTAACTGTGCTTTCTTCTTGTCTCCTTCCTTCCTTGAACGAGCTGTATTTAAATACTTATACTATATATTATTACATGAAGGAAGACAGCGTGACACTACTATCGTATTGTGATCTGTAGATTGGTTTGAGCTCTCAGTATTTGGCATATGTTCTAAAATGTCTTCTAAAATGTATTATATGTATTTACCCCCACACACAGTCTCTAGTGGGTATATGCTTTTAAAAAGGAAATTAATGCCAGTGTGAAAGGAAGGCTGTTCTGAAAGGAACTTTCATGGTGTGGAGTAAGAGTGAGTTCAAAAGAAAAAAGTGGTATTTGTGTTTACTTTTTAAAAACACTGCTACTTGTGCCTCTCTGAGTGAATGCGGGTTTTGTTTCCAGCCATAAGTAATCTCCAGTTCATTCACAGATTAATATAACAGAGCAATATTGAGTTCTATGGGAATGTTGTGTGAGAAGGGTAGGGGGAGAGGGAAGAAATTTTATATTTAATTTGATGAAGACTGTACATTATACAAGAGCATGCATTGCCATTACACATATACAGTATTAAAACTTTATACACATAAAAATTTTCACTTATCACAGGCTGATTGTAAAGCAGATCTATATATTGGATCCAAACTTAATAATATCTAGAATAAACTGATTAAATGTAATGGAACATCAATTAAACATGGTTAACTTGACCCATTGCTTTCATTTGTTTCATCTAAACATGACGAAGTCTGGATAAAATGTTTTTAGCAATTTTGAAAAGTACATTCTGAAGATATGTTCTTGAGACAGGATTAAGAATACTAATTTCAGAACCATCAAAGAGCTTCTTCCTCTTCCTCCTGTCATGTTCTGGCCTTTGGAGATCCAGATATTTAAAATTAATTCAAAGTGACATTCATTGTACTTGCTTAACAGACAAGTGAATTCAGTGTGGGAACAGCTGGGGTTGTTTGAGC
Source organism: Candoia aspera (assembly GCF_035149785.1). Classification (NCBI taxonomy): domain Eukaryota; kingdom Metazoa; phylum Chordata; class Lepidosauria; order Squamata; family Candoiidae; genus Candoia; species Candoia aspera. The sequence goes on along the minus strand of NC_086159.1, from coordinate 58,929,264 downwards.
ACAGAGCCTATTTCAATATAAAGATAACTTAGTTTTATTAGTCTTGATTATTCAGTTAAAAAAAATAATAGCCCAATTTCTGTCAGCTGCTTGTCAAATCCTTAAGTAGCCAGTAAATAATTTAGCATAGGGGGTGTCTGTGCGCATGCATGCTTTATATTGCTGATGTTCTTTTCTGTAATTGCTGATGAAAATCTTAAAATAGCTTGCTGGCATGCCTTGTGAACATAGTTAAAATAATTTCCCATTCTTCAGTGATCATTATTGTTTTTCTCTGTGGGGGTAAAATTGCTGCTTTGTCTTCAGCTCATTAGACTTTTGTTCTATTCCTTTCCCATCTGACAGTGAAGATTCACCATTCCTCTTCCCCTTAACCCGGGAGAGGTTTATTTTATTCCCTCACGTCTAAGAAATAACATGTTCCAATTCCCATCTGTTTCAGTGGTTGATTCTGATTCATGTAGGTTGTTCAAATAGCAGCTTAAGCTAATCTTTTAGAAAATAACTGATTATCCTTTCTCTGCCTCCTGCATCACAGAACTTCGGATTCTTTAAGCTAGGCATTTATTTCCTTGGCATTCTTTCTAGTTTAAATATTTTTCAAGTCTGTCCATCCTTCTGTTTCCTCAGTGGCCAACCACAAGCTTTTGGGAAGCCTTATGTGTTTAATTGAAATATCTGATTATGTTTTTCTGTTCACTGGCATATTGCATATGAACTGGTGATAACATATAGTTATATCATGTTCATCAGCTCCATCCGGCTTTGACTCTGTCAGTAAAGTACAAGATGAATGTATGGAAAAATCACTCAGTTGCTGCTAGAAGTGTATTTCTCATCTTTCAGTATAGCAATCTGTGTAGGAAACTTTCTGGCTAGTCTGTGAACCACAGATTAATTTTAGTTCCCTTCTTTGATGCCTGACTTGGAAAGCAAAAGTTGATGGCATTCATCATAAAGAATATGAGGTTATGTTGAAGTAGGCAAACAAGAACCATGGAAGACACTTACACTTTTCTCTCAGATTTGGTCTGTTGAGACTTCTGCAACAGGTATAGGTCAAGAAAAAGCTGATGTATTCAGTACTGGAGAAACTGCTGCTGCTGATGCTACCGCTATGAACTTTCCCGAGGCTCCATAAGTAATTAGTAAAGGACTGAATGGGCATATTGAATGGAAGCAGTAGTAAGAAAATGATAAAAGTTGTATAACATAGATTGACATGGTTAAACTAACAGTGCCAAACAAGAAGGCAAAAAAAGCAGAATTGGTAATAAGGACTGTGTCAGCCGTATCAGGTAGAACAGTCTAAGAAACAGACATCATGGAGACCTAAAGCTATTTTTATTATAACAGCTATAGTAACAGAATCTTGCAAGTCTGAATGTGCTACTTTTCCCCCCTCTTTTATTTTCACAAGAATTGGGGGAGGCTATCTGAAGCATTGTCACAAATTACTTTCTTGGCCCAGGCTCACGTTTTGTTTATCTGATCATTTCCCTGGTAGCAGGTCCTTCAAGGCCATCCTCTTTATTGACTACAGACGGCTATTAATCTGTTAAATGATTGTATAGAAATATATATTGCTTTATTACTATTGTCATGTGTCCAGTGTCCAGGGGATAAAAGACACATTTGTGCAACCCTCGCATCAGACTGTATGAGAGCTGCATGTTACACTCCACTGAATGGTGATGATGGAACAATCAGAGATGAGTTTTGAGGAAAAATGTGCAACATTCTGAATGAATGTGATCCAAGGGAGAACAAATATCTGTTGTATGAGGTAAATGTATGAGTAGTACAAGATGAGAAGTACAAGAAAATTGGAGACCCAAAATGAACAAGAACAGTGACTGTTTGGTAGGTATCTGCTTGCTGAACAACTACAGGAACAGAAAGTATGACTTCTGAGTAGGTAGGTATTAGTAGATAGATTAATTTCCCATCAGTATGTATGGAAAAAGGATAAAAGGAAGGAGGAACTGAGAAAAAGTATTATGTTACAGAGTACCACACAAGTATTACACTTAGAAGAAATATGAAAGTGGATGCTTGGTGGAATGATGAAAGAGGCTGTGGATGAGGAAAAAATGCATGCATGGAGAGTATAAGAAGTGGTGTTACTACAAAATAGATATAGTTAAATTTTGGGGGTTTTATTATCTCCTGCTTTTAATTTCTCTTCCTTTCTACTTTTTAGTCTTTATATTTTGCACAATATTGCTTACCCCCCCCCCCAAAGGAATAGCATGATGGCTATGTACTGTATATTCTGTTTGCTTAGAACCACCATGCTAACTCTCTGTGAGAAACCAAATTAACACATAAAACTCACGGCAATCAATTTAGGACTCCTATTTTACAAAGCTGGTTGGGGGTTTTTTGTATGTTTGTTTTTTGGGTGAGCAACTGATTTTCTATTTCTATTAGTAATTCCTAGTAAAGTCACACTGGCCCAGGATTACATTTGCTCTTCTAAACACCGTTTGCTGTAGTGCAGGATTGGGTACTTGTTGCCCTTGAGATGGTTGCTGTATAATTCCCAGCTTCCCTCATCACTGGCCATGCTAGCCATTGGTATCTGCAAGGGAGGTGGGGGCAGCATTGTGACTGAACCTTCAACATGGTGAATGCTGCACTATGATTGAAACCCCACCTCTTCTATATCTGCATTCGCATTGCAGGCATGTAGAAAAGAGAGAGGTTTCAATTGCAACACCGTGCCTGCTATCTTGGAGGTTTTGACACCACCTGCAGATACCTGCGATGCTTGCTGTGCCTGCTGAGAACTGTGGTACAGCCCTATATGGAAGATAGCAAGATTTCCAGCTTTGCAACAAGAAGAGAATCAAGCATGAATGGGTGCTGTATGAGAAGCGAGTGACCCTTTGGAAAAAGAATGGTAGTTTGATCATATAGAGAGAACGAAAGAGACTCTAAATCCTATTATGCCACATTGCCAAATTGCCATTGCGGGCAAGGTTGCTCCTTAAAGAGGCAGAGCTTTTTCCTAAGCTCAGGAAAATATGCCTTTGAGGCCCAATTATCTTGTACCAGTGTTTACCTACCTGCTTTCTGCCCTAGGATTTTTCATTGTTGTCTTTTTGGGGGGAGGGAACCTTCCTCTTATTCTCCAAAAAGCATTTCCTGTGTTCTATCCAGAAACATTTCACCTTCCTGAAGGGATCACTTATCTGTCTAAAACAGGTGAATTGCCATTTGAAGAGTTCTGAAAGTGGCAAAATGTGACTAGTGCTGCAGCGTAAAACATCTCATCTGTTGACTAGTTGCTGGAGTCTGAAACGTTTTCCATGCATTGGCTACATTACAAAGATAATTCAGCAGAAAATAAAGTACATAATGTTCTATTGGTTTAATTCATTGGTTAACTTACAGTTGTGCTATTAATTTGAATTATAATTTTGATACATTTAACAAATGTTTGTCTCTCATCTGATTCTTCACTAAGGAATGTATCCACATGCAGCCCAATTAGAAAAACTCTGAAATCAGTTACAGCATTTTCCTAATTGTTTTTAAAAATATATTATTTTGCTAGGCAAAAAAAGAAAGAAAAAAGATTAAAGAGAAAATAGCAGTGCAGAATTAGAAAGAAAAGCTACTGGTATACTTACATTTGTTGGGGAGGGGGAATAATTTATTGGGAACATAGACATACTGCATGCAATCTTAAGGAGAAAAATCAAGTGTTTGGACTTCTGTGTCCAATATGGTTCTTGTTAAAAGAAATGTTATCAATATAGCTAATAAATAATGCCAAAATTATTATGTTTGTGTCAAGTGTCTATTTCTAAGGATTTACACATCCATAGAAATTATGCCTTCATTGTAGAGGCTCATTCCTAGCATTATTTTGAGAAAAAAAAGCATCCATACCTGCATAGCAACAAACCATCCATCTTTGCAGTAAGGAAATGTGCACGTGGGAGCCGCTGAATCCACTGAGTGTATGCAGAAGCTAGCTGGGACTACTGTGCCCATACAAAATAGCAATAAGCAATGCACTGGAGTTGATACCAGGGATTGGAAGATTCAAGGGCTGTAAGTTAGATGTATTCAGGAGTGTGAGATGGCATGTAATCTGCAGAGAAGGGAGTTCAGGGTCAATGTGGGAAAGAAGGGATTTTGCTTACCCTGGCTAATGATTGACTACTTCAGAAATTCTTTCGTTCAAAATATTATTTGGAAATAACTATTCAAATTGGGAAAATATCATAAGAGAAATTATCATTGCTCCAATCTACTTGGCAGAGAACTGACCAAAAAAAGAGAGAAAGAGAAAGAACGTATCATATACCCATTTGCCACAACTACTTAGTTTGGCCCCTGAAAACTTAGAATTGAGTCATTTGTGCCCAGGTGATTGGGGTAACTCAAAGTACTGGGCTATTAGAAGGACCTAAAGTGCTTCGATAAATCTTCAGAGCTGAAACAGAGATTCTGTTTATAACAAGAGAAATAATGGAAGCATGAAAATGTATGTCCTTTTTATTCAGCTTTGATATTTAATATTGTTAAAATACAGCAGTTTAGTAAAATATTTAATAAAACATACAGAGACTAATGGTAATATTGTGGTAATTTGTACTGTTTCTTGACACTGAAAAGGGTGATGTTCTTTTTAGCATTTAAATAGTTCTAAGAATGCATTTAATGATAGGATATTTTGCTGTTATATTGATATCTAGTTTATTCCTTCAGGTGAATGGAATTGTTTGTGTTAAGATAATAAACCTTTGCATGAACTAATCATGCAAAAGGCATGTTTAATGTGAAAAAAAATACTGCAATCATATTTATTATCCACTTTGGTTTTTCTGATTTTGTTCCAAAATTTGCAGTTTAATATTATTCACTGGAAAATAGTGTGTATTTGCAGTGACATCAAGTGATAATAAACATGGTTTGACTTAGCAATTTCTACAGCTTTCAGATGCACATGTGAAATAGCTCAGAGAACATGGACAGCACAATGCAGTTGACAGTGTTATAATATAATTGTGTAACTATAGCACATCTTTATATTTTGTAATGATATGAATTTTAACCGAGTTATTTACACTTATAACAACATAAGTTAATCAGAGACTGAGATTCAGCTACCTTAAACTGAATATAAAATATTATCTTCATCGTGGCTCCATTAGCTGCATTGATTAGAATAATAAAGGTAGTATTGATTTATTTAGGACATTTAATCCTGAAGCAAGCAAACATTACATATAAAAAGTTATATTTTGATGCTCTCTAACGTTCATTGTTGGCAAAAGCAGGTAAAATCTGGGGAATATTGAGTAGCATGCAATAATAAGTGCTTGTTTCACTGAAGGACTATTTTTCAGCTATTAATGCTCATTGTGTTTTGAAGTAGGTCAATGGAGAATCAGAACTCTTATGTGACCTAATTTTGAGAAAAGGAACCTGTCTGCTTTGAAGCTATGAGTTGCAACGAAATGGAAGTTTATGACCTTCTTTGGATCCCCTGTAATTTTTTAGAAATAGAAAAAAATGGCATGGACAGCTTCTGGGCTGACCAGAGATTTCTAGTAAGGAATTATTGTAATCTATCAGATTGATAAACAGATTTCTTTGTATCTTTTCCAGGTTGTATTGTACCCAACTTCCAATAGCTCAAAGTCAACAGAGCTGCATAAAATGATAGTCCCTAAAAACAGCCAAGATTCTGACTTGCGGATAAAACTAGCAGTGAGAATGGATAAACCGCCACACATGAAGCATTGTGGGTGAGTGCCTATTCTGCAAAAGAGTAAATGCTAATTCTGTTTCAGCTGCCCACATAATTTTGTATTGTATGGTCTATAGCCTGAAGAGAAGAAAAGAAAAAGAAGCAGTCTAAGTGTGACAGGATAAAACATAAGATTTATTTAAACCAGGTAACATTTTTAGCCTCAGAATAAGTAAAAGACTCATTGCACAATCCAAAGCAGGATGGGAAAAACATGCATTGAATTTTTAAATGATGATTTCCACTGATACATATTGCATATTTCCAATTTTCTTTGTGTATAGATCAGATTTACCATACAGAACTCTTTCCTGTTCTCATGTTGTCATTTTCCAAGTACATGTAAGAGAACAAATTGTAGTGGTGGTTGTTTGTGCGGTACAGATGATCCCAAAGGAAGAGATGATGTCCTTAGCTAATATCTAAAATACCATAAAATGAATTTAGGCAATATGTTACTTCCTATAATGCACTGACAGACCACTTTTGAAATTCAAAAGACTTTGAGAAGTAGCTTCAGATTCTCTAAAAAGAAAGTGAGAAAATATAATCATATTGGACATGCCAAAAGAAACTGTGCAATCAGAATATTGTCAGGGATATAAATATCTAAGAAGGTCTTACACTACAATTCGCCACAGTTAAGTATAATTCGTTAATGGGAATCTTTGCCTCAGAAGGAACAAACAGTTCTATATGTAGCAAAATGAAAAGGTCACTGTATACATAATTTATGACAGAATTTTTAAAAATTGATGAAAAATACTTTCTTAGAGCTGCAAACAAGGAGAGAGGTTTTAAATGATTAAGAGCTAACCATTCTACTTGTAGTCTACAAGGCCCTGATTCTGAAGCAGATTTTTTCTTTAGAATTCTTTTCCGTTGAAGAATTTAAAGAATGACTTCCAGCTATTCTGTCTCATGAGTTTTAACTAACACTTTAATGCAAGCAAATGTTTGAATTTGCAGGTTGCTTGGGGGGTGGGGGGGGGGGAGAGAGAGAGAAAGAGAGAGAGAGAGAGACATGTTTTATCAGATGAGTTATGTTTTAGCACAGCCTAGTGGCCAAAAAGATGTGTTGCTTCATCTAATAAAAATACTGTAAACTTTTTAAAGCCATTAAATAACATTTAGAAAATGAATTGTTGAGTTAGGTGGAGGGAAGAAACAAGAAATCACCTCAGTACCTTTTGTAGTTGTGGGCTTCTGCTTCTCTAATCAGTTTAATCTTTAAAATTGGCTGAGTTTACCACTGATAGAATTAAATGAAACTGTCTACTTTCTATACGTTATATTCTTAACGGTTCGTATAGCCCTTTCCCTTTTGTTCTTGTGACAAATCCTCTCAAGGTCTAGATGGAGGTCTTCCTCAGCTCCTTCAAGATTATTTATTGGTTCTGCATCTGGGGACAAGAGAGAACAGGTCTTTGCTTTCTATGTGACATCCTTTCAGGTATTTGAAGAGTTATGTTCTATTCCCCGCAGTCATTTTTTTCGTAAACTTAAATACACCCAGCTCCTTTAGTCTCTTTTCATAGTTCCTTGGTCCCTTATCATCCTCACTGTCCTTCTCTGAACCTCTTCCAATTTCTTTGAGTCCTTTTAAAAGTATTGTTTCAGAACTGAAACAAATGTTGAGGTGGCAACTCACCAAAACAGAATAAAGTAAACTGTGTTTCCTGTAGTAGTGAGCACTTTGTCTTCTTATAAGACAAAGCATTATCCACTCTTCTTTTAAGGATGCACCTCTTTTCTCCCATTCTTCGCTCTTCTTCTTCCCCTGAATCCTCAAAGCCTGTATCATCTTCAGAGACCTGAAAACTGTTTCTGAGTTCTAGCAGTGCAAAACCTAATCTGTGTCTCTTGCTTCTGTTTGCTAGTCTCACCTACTGGATTTGCTTCTCTCTTTGATTGCCTTCCTTGTGGAAACTTGGTTCCTCTGTCAATTTATGCTGCAGAGACTCCCTTCACAGAAGTGAGAGATCCTTGTCCTTTCTTGTTATATTATCCTTGTCCTTCCTCCTTCTTATCCTTGTCCTTTCTTATTATCTTCTCCTTATTGTTGAAGTGACCGACAGGAAGCTCTGGCGTGGGCTGGTCCATGAAGTCACGAAGAGTCGGAAGCGACTAAACGAATAAACAACAAAATTGTTGAAGTGTGAGCTTTTGTTGTTCCAATCCTTCCTGCCTAAAAACAGCCTGGTATATTTTTGCAGCAAATACAAGCATGGCACAGCCCTTGGAGGAAAGAAAAATGAAACTAGCATTACAGGTCACAAGTTCAGATTCATGCCCATTCATGTTTGTTTCCAAAGACACAACCAATAAAAAAGTTGTTATTCTTGTTTGGTTCCTAGCCTCTTGGTTTATCCAAGTACACCTTTTGATATATAGATGGAAAAATTGTGCAAGCATCACTATTTACTTGACTCTCCCGCAGGATTGGGTTTGCTGGCAGTTACTTAACATATAGTAGCTGCTGTTGGTCACAGGGACTCTCTGTAACTGATTCCCAAGGCCACTGCACAAATGTGGGGCTTCCAGAGAATAGGGAAATAATAGTGTTTGTTTGTTTGTTTGTTTTCTATAATGGTTGCCAAATCTGCTAGCTTTACTAATCCAAACCCAATTTGCTATTCCCATATCTTGCTCATTAGAATTGTCAGATAATTCAGCAGTTAAGCAAAGTTCTGTGCTCCAGGAGGTTTGATTCAGTTAAAGCTATTGAAGAGCACAGGTCAAAAGAGGAAGAAAATGGAAAACCATATTTAAAGAAAGAAAACATAAAAGATGGATCAGCTGGTATTTTTCGAGCAATTGTATTTCAGGGCAGTTTGCAGGAAGGGCACATTACGTTTTATAGTAAGAGGCAATCTATAACCTTCTGATTCAGTAAAAGTATACTGTTTTATGGGGTGACAATGCAAGAAGAGAGGAGGAGCAAGAATAGGATTTAACTCTCTGGTTTTGCAAATATATATGAATAGAAATAATCTGCATACAAATATGGGTTAAATTGTACTAACGAAATTTAATTTGGCAACATAAATTATGAAGTTTCAGGCTTTCAGTCCTTGTTTTGTCTTTCAGCAAAATAAATAGTTTATCAAGAAATAAAATGAAAATTGAACTGCATAATAAGTGATGCACAGAAATTGCATTAAAGACTGATTGGACAATTACGTTGAGGTTAAGTGTAAAATGTTTAGAATAGGAGGGAAAAAAATAAGTGTGTGTTTAGATCTTTAGAGAACAGAGACAAGTTTGATTTTAATGATCTCTGTTAACTTGCTGTAAGAGGATCTTGCAAACCTTTATAATAAGTTCTAGCCACTTTACTTGCACAGAAGAGCTGAGAGACTTTTAATTGCCCAAATATATATTATTAAATGTTGTGATGTGTTTCTATCATTATCAAAAAAGAAAGATAAACTATTAGGAATTCAGTGATGTAACTAAATAGTGTGAATAAATCAACATTTAATTAAAAGATACCTCAAGACTTTTTGTGGCAGTGTTAAGTTTTCAGCAAATGCCATTTCCCATACCCAAGATACCACTGGTCCAAAGGAAATGTTCTTAGTTTTCCAGTGTTTTGCTAAAGAAAATCTGGCAGTTGACTTATCCTGACCAATGTAATAGGGCTATGCAAATCTTTCAAAAGAGGTGCTTCAGAACATGTATGTACACATATGAAGAGGATAGTGGCATGCACAGGGCCTTAATTTTCCTGGGGGGAAAGCAAATGAGAAGCTAACTACTCTGACTCAGCTCCTGTCTCTGGGGCTTTCTTGCCATTCTGAGTGTGATGGGATGCCTAACAGACTTTGGGAACTCAGAAGAGGCAACAAGACAGTTCAGGAAAGAAAGAGGACAATTACAGAAGTGATTCTTGACTGCCCAGTGAGGGAGGAATCATGAGAAAGGGACTCAGAGTAACTCTGCCTTAATTACAGTAGCTATAAATTGTGCAGGAGAATTACTTTGGAGAGCTTTTTCAAGATTAATGTCAAGCCTTGCGTGGCTAGCAAACTCAGGAAACCAGAACCACTTGGATTTCTGGAAAGATCTTTATTGCTAATAGGGTAATGTAATAGAATCTTGAAAGCTTGCCCAAGACATTCCATCACACCAAGGCTCTCAGAGAAGTGCCCCTGCTGGTGTCCCTCAAGAGCTGCTTTTTAGACTTCTCCTTTGCCCCTACTCTGTTAACAACATTTGTTATGGCTGCTGGAGGAACATAACTGTTTGCAGTGCCTGGTTGCCCCTCTGTGGTTTCCCTTCTGCCCTCCCCGCGACCCCCCCACCCCCGATGCCTATGCTGCTTCTTTCATTTGTCAGAGGAGTGGTGTTCATGTTACTCAGGCATTCCCTGCTCTGGAAAGGATTTTCTTTGTACCTCAGCTGGTCACAAGAAACAGGAATGAAGAGTGCCTCTTCCTGTGATGGGCCCCAGCATCAACTTCTGGAAATTGCTGCCCCTCTGCAGCACTGCTGCTGCTACTACTTTTTCCTCCTCTTTGTGATGATTCACCCCAGATCTTAAAGCCAACCAGGCCCACTGTTCTTCTCTGGGAAGACTAACTTAAGACTGAAGAATGGTTCTTCCACTCTTGGGGAGTAGAAAGGAAGTTTCTTTGCCCATGTGTTCTCACCAGTACAGGGAGTGTGGTATGGTGGCTGAAAGGATACCTCACAGTAAGTCCAACTACTGTTTCTTTGAGGAACTTCTACACATTCTTCTAACGTACTGGTGAAAACTGAGATCAGGATCTTTCCTTTTTTACTTACATGGTTCAGCAATTGAGACTGCTGCATGGAAATAAGTAAGTAGAAACGTGAATAGTGGATTCATTGAGTTGGTATATGTTTTCTAGTAATATATATTAGTCTCTTTATGAGACTAGATGCTGGTGTGCACTTCTGTTTGTAATGACTGCATTAATCAGCTTGCCATTAAATTCGATTCATAATTGATTAGGTTAGAAATCTCTTTAATGCAGTGTAGTACACAGTACAGTGAAAAGGTTGTGAATAAAGATTCCCGCGCTTTCCCCAAATTAAACAGTCCAATGAGCTCAACCCCCTCACCTTCTTCGGCATGCAGCCCCCCTTTTCATGCCAGTCAGTTCATTTCCCGGCAGATGTCTCCCAACAGCTCGGTAGCTCGACCTTGGATACCAGAGATAGTCCAAACAAGATGCTTTCCCACTCCTGGCATGTCCCCCTCCCACTTGTGCTGACCCGCAAGTCCTAACACGTGGTAACTCCATTCATGCATGCAAATCCAATCAGAAGTTCTGGGAACGTTTGATCGGGGAGCATGACACTGTTTAGCAAAGATAAACATCCATACATCTTGGCTATTGTCAATTTTTTGATATCCATTGAAATATCTCTGTGCTGCAATTATGTATGGTAATTGTGTTGTAAGATGCACATAGCTCTTGCTGCAGTTGTCGTTCCCACTTATTAAAGCATATTTTGTTTATTTGGATGCTGGCCCCCATCCATTTCTTAGGTCTCTAGCTAAACTGATTCTGACTTCCCAGAGTATTTGTGGTGGAGGAAAGGTTGTGACACACTTATTGTTTCCATTGTGGTTACATACTCAGAAGCATTTCATAATCTTATCTCATCTAATTAGCTTAGCTGCTGGGGTCAGTTGCTTTTTTATTAGCATGACAGGTTTGATGATTTGCATCAAATAGCATAAAGCAAACCTGTTCATTTTATAGTAATATGCTTCGAAGGGTTTTTAAAAAAAATTTATAACATTTTGTATCCTAACAGATTCTGCTGAATTGACTCTGAATATCTTTAATTTACTGTATGAATACGGAGATAGAAAAAGTGAAACCCTAATCCTAGCATCCAGGAGAATATTTCTCTTTTTATATTGTTGAATAACAGCAATCTACCAGTGATACTTTTCTTAAAGCTTACTAATGAGATTGTTTTGAAAACAAGCATGTGAAAAACATGCATCCAAAAATACAGTAGCACACAAATGAATATCTATATTGTCTATATCTATAACTGTAAATTTATTTATTCATAGCCTTTCCAGAAAATCTCAAAAAAGAGAAAACAATAGAAAATATATAAAATAAGTAATAATTTAAAAGACATGGTAACAATCATAACACTGTCAGAGAAACATAAAGGGAGAAATGGCTGTGGCTGCTAAGCCCCAAACATGAGAGTAAAAGGCTGTGTCTTCACATGGATGTCAGCCTTGTGAGCTAGATACAGACAAGTAGCACACCCAGAGGAACTAGCTGTACTTTATTGTAAGGTTACATTAACAGAATCTTGCAAGTCTGAAAGAACATTTCTCCCCCGTCGCCTTTACAGCCCAAGAAACTAGGGAGGGTCCCTTCTGAGATGTTTGCCATGCCCACGTTCCTTCTGCAGCCCACGTTCCTTCTGCAGGCTAAGCTCCCTCTTATCCGACCATGGCCTGGCTATGGTTCTTCCCCCATCTCCCAAGGTCATTCCCACATGCCATTACATTAGATTACAGCAGAGCCCATTGGGCTCTCTGGGGAAGGGCATTCAGAAGTGGGGTGCTATAGCATAGAAAGCCACTTGTACATTCCACTTCTTTCAACTATGGGATTCGAAGGAAAGCCATACCCGCACACAGATTTTAATGTTCAGGCAGGTAGATATAAAGAAAGAAGGTTCCTCAAGTATCAAAGTTCTAAGCCATTAAGGGTCTTGAACACCATTACTAAAACTTTGAAGTTTGACTGGTATACTAATGCCAAGGTGTATAGTACAGCGTGTAATACATTCTCTCTTTCCATGTGATTTATTTGAAGGGGCCTCAGTGTGTCAAAAGAGGCAGCGAAGTTGTGCCACTCCTCCATGCTCCATTCCTCAGATGTACACATACCGAGTGTGGATAGCTCTGTAGGGCAATCCTGTGGATGAGGGCTGTCAGTCATATATATGTAGATTAATCATAGAGGATCTTCTTAAACTTCTCATTAGAACACCTCACCTGATTTAAAATGTAGACTAACAGCTCCACGTTCTGACCTTCACCTTATTTGTAGGAAATTCATAGCAGAAGCAGATTGGCCTGTTTTGCTGTGCATCTACATTCCACCTATTATTCCTATAGCACATAGTCATCTTCAGGGGATAATTTTGGGTAATGACCCACCACTGAACAGCTGAGTAATTGTATTCCCCAAATTTAAGTTTTCAAGAAAACGATATGATGTTCATACTGGGGTGGGGAGTAAAGCTGCATGATTCCTGCATCATCTTTTTATTAAGAAGGAACTTCAGAGTCCAGGTTGTAAGGGAATAACTCAGTGATATAGAAATTCTCTCTGGAAGTCTTGGTCATCTTCTCTTGTACATACTTGTGGACCTGGAATCTGAAATGGTACCTTCTATAGTATAGCTTATTGAGAAGAGTGTTCTTCTGTTTCTGTTGTGTGTATCTAATGTGAAACAATATTGCATCATAAAGTCAGAATGTGTTTGTTTATACAAGGTTATGACCTCATGAGAAATATGTCATCCCTGAGGACTCAGAATCATCCTGTATGTGTCTATGCTAGTGCTACGTGAATGACCCCACCTCTTAAATTGGCAGATTAACTTCTCCTTTCAAATGATTTGTGTTTGTCATTTTTAAAGAATGCATACTGAAGTGATATATATGTTCTCTTCACTCTAAACATCAATGTATGAAGTACTTTCAGAAGGAAGACTTGATTTTGCTGTTATTTATGGTGTCAGAAACAATTCAGATATGATCAGTATTAGTAATCCAATTTTATATAATGCACCATGTGAATTTAAGATTTTAAACAAAAGTTATTAATCTACTGGAATAGAAGCAGCTGCCGTATTTATAGTCTTGTGTATTACTATGAAATATTAAATAAATTGATCACAAGAGGGCAGCATGGTTTAAAGGAATGCTAAAAAACAGTGTTGAACTGATATAAAGTTCAACATGTAAAATGTACAGTGCCACCAAATGTTATTTTATAGTTATAGATTACTTTTTATTTCCAGCAATATATTGATAAGCAATCTCATTCAAAAACTTTTAGAACTAAAAAACACACCATTGACCTATAAATATATTTTGACTTACATTTTGAAAAGAAGTTACATAAATAAGAATTGAAATCTTTGGTATTATACATTCAAAACATGCTTTGTTTTATACTAGACTTTCTTTCAGAAGAGTTGGACCTCCCAGAATCCCCAGCCAGTATGAATATTGGCCCAAAACAGGGAAGTTGGGGTGGTATTAAAAAAGTCAAGATGGTGGCCACTCAGTGGAAGACCTGCCCCTTTTTTACATGTGTTACCCATGCAGCACACGTGAAAATAGCAAGGCTTCAGTTGGCAGTAGGAGCTACTATATTGACTTTTTTAATCCCACATACAGAGCATTACCTCCATCCAAGGCCAGATTGGGAAAGTCTGGTTCATTCCTTTATAATAACATTACAGCCAAAATGTGTGGTTTTATCCACACCTCTTTATGCTGTCAGGGTGGCTAGCTTTTCTACTTCACAGATTGGACTCAGGGCCAGATTTCAAGCCTTAGCACCTTATTGCCATGGGAAAACCTGTCCGTTAGCTACCTCAAAACCAAGGTTATGATATTTTCAGAAGCAATCCAGTGCTATAGACATTACAGGCAAATAAATGGAAACTTTGTGGATCAAGTCACTAAGATATTTACAGGTAGTCCTCAAGTTACGACCACTTGTTCAGAGTTACAATGGCACTGAATGAGTGGTATGTACAACCAGTCCTCAAAGTTTCAGCTGTCGTAGCACCCCCATAGGCACATTATTGTGATTCGGGCACTTGGCAACAAGCTTGCACTTACGACGGTTGCAGTATTTCGCGGTCACATGATTACCATTTGTGACCTTCCCTGCCAGTTTCCCACAAGCAAAGTCAATGGGGAAGCCAGCAGGGAAGGTTGCAAGTTGCTCCTGTAAGTCAATCCCACCACTTTTTCTCCCAAGGAGCCCCCCGCCCAAACTCCATAGCACCTGCCTGCAGCAACCCACCCACCTGCTCACACTCCATAGTGCATGCCCACCCACAGCACCCCCCTTGTCCACACATGGCCCTCACTGGCCTGCCTGCACTTCGTAGCACCTGCCTACAGCACCCATGCACCCCCTGCATTTTGTAGCGCTTGTCCATGGCACCTTCCCACACCCCGCACTCCTTGCCTAGGACTCCCACCTTTTCCTGCTTAACCACCCCCACAGTCCTGGGGTTACAACAGCAACTGGGGCTGGGGGGATTGCTGTCACTAAGCGATGCAGTCACTGATGTCACGATTTATGACTGTATCACTTAGCAATGGAAGTTCCGGTCCCAATTGCCATCATAACCCAAGGACTACCTGTAATCTTGGACTGTTCGTTCATCAGATCATGGAGGGAACAAATTAGGTCAGTGATTGAAAAAGCTAACAGCAGCACAAGGAGTATACTGGGTCTCCTCTAGTGTATACCAGTGGCTATATAGGTAGTCCTCATTTAGCAATCACAATTGGGCCTGGCAACTTGGTCATTAAGCAAAGTGGTCATTAAGTGAAACATGATTTTACAATCTTATTTCAGCTTTCCTTTGCTTTACGGACCTGCAACGGTCATAAATGCGAGGACTAGTCACAAAGTTACTTTTTCATCACCATTGTAACTGTGAACAGTTGCTAAACAAGGCAATTGCTAAACGAGGACTACCTGTATAATATCTTCAAAGCAAAACAAGTCCCCAGATGCTATAGGGCTTCTAGTTATGTGCCTACAAATAATTAAATCCAATGAAAGCCATTAAATCTAATTTTTTTAAGGGGCTGAAGCTAGTAAGGTGGGAAACAGTGATTCTCAGGCCAAAATCATTATGTAAAAGTAGAACAGGTGTCACTAACACTCAAACCAGGGAAAAGATCAGCCAAAAGTCTGTTGATCCAAAAAGAAGGAAGAAATGGCCTAGGATTTAAATCCTGGGACTGGCTGAAAATTGAGAGCTTTTTTGGGTTGAGTGACTGACATTTAAGTTTTCATCTGCTGCTTGTTTTGCTTTGATTTTGTTGGGTTTTTATTTATTTTTAGATCTTATTAATTTATCATGTACTGGATTTTTGTCTATTAACTGCCAGAACACCTAGCAGATTACAAATAAGTAAACTAATAAATCAATATGTAGGATTTGATCCCTGTGTTCTGCAGCAGGCAGATCTTCTGCATATACATAATTTCTTTCTTGTCTGCAATAAAGCAACTTACTATGTTTAGCTGTATCAAGTCTGTGAAGCTTGTGTGGCTGCTGTGCACAGATTAAGTCCACCTCTATTGGAGGTGAGTCTGAACATTTCTAAAAGCCTTGTTTCAAGTCCCTTGCTTCATTTCTAACCCACACAACTTGAATCTGGTTTGTGTCAAATAGACCTATATTGTCAACTCAGTTATTGGTCCAAACCACATATTACTAGGCATTCTTTAGCTGCTCTGATTGTTTTTGAAAATTTCAAGTTAACCTAGAAGAAGCAGCTCTCTTGTAATATTTTGTCAGCGTGGCTTTCTGAGCCACTTTTTGTTAGAATTCAATTTTTAGGGTCAAACTGAAATAAAATTTTAAAAATATCCTAGATATAGACTTCCAAAAAATATCAGGAAGGCTCTGACAGATCATATGAGCTGAGATTAATAAAAAGCTACTCACCTTGGAAAGTGCCTTTTTGACCTTCCGTGCTTAAACCACCACAGAGCTTTCTCTGTAGCTCACTTCAGCATTTTAGTCTCACTAATACTACAGGGAAAGTAGAATAACTGTCCTAACAACCAGGAAACACACTGAGACAAGGAACTGGTCTCTAATATTTATTGCTAGTACTTAACAGGAATCCTAACAAACTGAAGAAGCGTGGGAAAACCCAGACATATAACCCCCAAGGGTTAAGGCGGTCCCGATCTGTGTCTCTTTGAATGGCTGAACAATTCATCAGTGCTATGCATGCGCTTGACAGTCTGGATGGGAGCCCCCTGCTCGCCATCCTTACTCATGACAATAACATTCCCATCTCGGAGTTTCCCATTTGAAATTTTAAAAAAATTGAGCCTCCAGCTTATGGCCTTCTATGTTGCCCTTTCTACAGGATTCCTTGCTCTGATCTTGTAACTTCTCTTGTACAGGTAGTCCTCACTTAATGACCATTTGTTCAGTGACAGTTTGAAGTTAAGACAGTAGTGAATGAATCATACTTGTGCCTGGTCCTCAGAGTTGTGACCATTGTGGCGCATGTGCCCCCCCACAGTCATGTGATTAAAAGTTGGGTGCTTGGCAACCCACTGGCATTTATGACCGCAGGGTGCACTTCGACTCGACCACGAGGCGCACTTCAATTCCCCCCACCCACCCAACTCTGCCCTTTTTGGATGCCCTGTACTTCGCTGACGCTGCCACCCTGCACTCCACCCTGCACCCCCACTGCCCTGCACCGCCCTGAGTGGCTACCATTAACACTTTTATAAGTGTTTGTAGAACAGCACTACCATGTATTACCATTGAACTCCTGTTTCTCTGGATTTACTTTTGCCTCCATATGTTTGTATGTCATCCTTAAAACATGCATTCCAAAATTAAAACAATGCTTAATTGACACAACTTTGGGACTAAAATTCCAGAAAAAGTCATGAATCAACTCACACAGAAGCTTCTGCAAGGAATGTTATGATTTAAGAACTCAATAAAGATAAGCCATATTGCTAATGTAGGCGCAGGTGGCTAAATTCACTCCATAAATGAATTGTCAACTCATTGGCCAGTGTTGAGCTTCAGGATTTTGTGACCAGATGACAGATTTCCTAGCTGTGGCTGGCATCTTCAGAGGCAATGCAGACCACAGGCAACTGAGCAGGGACTGACTGGGCTGCTGTCTTTATAGCCAGGTGACCTGACTTCTGATTCAGAAAATCTCTTGTCTAGACCATGGTCACGAAACCCTGAAGCTCAACACTGCCCAACAGATACCTGCTGTGAAAGCCTACAGCAGGATATTGTCAACTCATTATTTAAGCATTACTTTAACCCATATTTATATGCCATGAAAGATTGCCCAGGAATACTTTAGACTGAACAGTTGGTAGCTGCTTAAGTGATATTTATATTCCCCTGAACATTTATAGAGTATTCTTGTAATAGCTATTGACCTTCAGTAATGTTCTATTAGCAAAGGTTAAGGAGTCTTCTTAAGTGTTTAATGATTTTAATGTTACCATTAGGATTTTAATTCTTCACTTCCAGATAGAAAGGAGTTAAATTAAATAATTTTAAATCATGATCTGAATCACCAGCCAGGATGATTCACTTTACTTAGTTAAATCATGATTTATTCAGTAGCAGGAAGATTCTACAGCAGGGATCTCTAAACTGAGGTTTATGGGCCACATGCAACCTTCAGACATTTTATGTTCTAAAAACAGTTTTAGGAGAGAGTTAATCTTGACTGGAGAGGACTTCCCCAAAGGAAGGTAACATTGTTCCTTCCCTGTTTCAGTGAGTATAACAAGCGAGACAAGAGCAAACTAGACAGATAGAAGAGGAAACAGGGAGGATGCTGGCTCGGCTGCAGCCCAGAACTGTGCCTGTAAAGCTTACCAATTGGGTCACACACTATGGATTCTCCCCCAGCTTTAGCTAGACCTAAAAGCTGTAGCAAGGAGAAACTGTAGTAGTGGTGGTGAGAGCAGGCAAGTAGGGTAAAGCAGGTCCTGGCCCTGGTTGTTATGGCTCTGCTCTTTCATTCCCCCAGAGTGCTTCAGGCGGAGTAAGGTAGTCCTTGCTTACCTGTTCATTTGGTGATGGTTCAGACTTATGACAGTGCTGAAGAAACCGACCTATGACTGGTCCTCACACTTACAACCGTTGCAGCGTTCCCATGGTCACATGATCAGAATTTGGGCACTTGGCAATGGGTTCGCATTTATGACCATTGCAGCATCCCATGGTCACATGATCGCCATTTTCAACCTTCCCACTGGCTTCTGGCAAACAAAACCAATGGGGAACCGCATGATTCACTTAACAACCACATGGTTTCCTTAACTCCCACTGCAAAAAAGGTTGCAAAATCAGGTCAGATTCTCTTAATGACCACTTCGCTTAGCACCGAACGTCTGGTCCCAATTGTGGTTGTTAAGCAAGGACTACCTGTAGATGCCCTACAGACAGGAACAGTGGTGGGTTCTGTGAGCCCAGTGCAGGTCGACAGCATGTTCCAGGTCTGGCAAAAGTGGGAGTGGGGTTCCTGGAGTTCCAGTGTTTTCACATTACAATGGCATTCCTGAGTTCTCTTCCACAGAGCCAGTAGGGAAACTCCAGTGTCCATAGCAGCTTCAAAGCTTCAACCATCACTGTGCAGCCATCATTGTGATTAGGTATCCAAAGTGAAATAATAATAATAATAAAAAGTCACACTTTCATATGATTTTGTTTTCTTCAGTTTGCTCCTCAGGTACAAAACAGTTTTATCTAGAATGCAGATTTTGTCTACCACTTCATCCACCATCTTAAATGGCCTTAAAAACAAATCCAAGAGTTCAGGAGTTCTTGTATGTTCATGCAATAATTCATGCCTCCTAGGAAAAGGGCCTCAGACTTGAAAAGGGAAATCCAACTTCATATCATCTTTTGACTTCCCTGAGCCTTCATAGTTAATTTTCTGGAGTCAGAAACCCTAATATAAAAGAGCTTCAAAAAGGGATAGGACAGGAAAAAACATCAGATCCAAAGGAGAATTGCTGGCTAAAATAAATATATTTGCTCTCATTCCTCATAATAGTAGGTTGTTGGTATTTTTTAACCAAGAAAGAAAACTAGGAAGTGTACCCAATGTTATTCCTCTCTCACTTCTTCAAACAATCCTAGCTTGATTGTCAGAATTTAATTCCTGGTTCACATGTCATAAGAAAATACATCTTCCCAGCAGGGGGCAGAACCTGACCAATCTTTTCTGGGCTTAGAAGCAAAGCAAGCTAAGGAGACAGTCTGTTGGGGGACCATCAGGGAATACCTGGGCAGTAAGGTTGACTGGGAAATTGAAAAAACTTCCCAGAAGAAGATAATGACAAACTTCCTTATAGTCACCAAGAGTTGAATCCAACTCAAGAGGTTTGGTACTGAATCTTAGTTGGCTGGTTTCAGACATGCTAAGCTATAAATAATCACAACACACTAAGCTCCAACGTATTCACTCAGTATGGTAAGCTAAAATGAAACAAACTTATTGCTGAGTAGACTATGTGAATCAGATTAGTTTGTCCATCAGTTTGGAGTATACTTTCCAGATTTTAATACGTAGAAATGGAGCAACAACACATTTATTCGGTTTAGACATCATGCCAAGTGATGGGATGTTCTGTGATTTGCTGAATAAACCACAATTAGTTGGATTTATTTAACATGATTGATCACCTATAAAGTGAAGTAGATACACTTTTGGTGACAGTAGGTTTCATTTAACTTTTTTTTTAAAGGTTGGAGCTATGGTGTACTGTACAGGGCAATAATGTAAAGAAGAATGTGTTATACCCATGGGAAAAACCAAGATGTTCTTTTTCTTATATGTTGGACAGATAATTTTGGAGAATTTGTTTTTGTCTTTTAGGGTTCATACTTGTTTTTGTTTATTTGCTGCTACCAAATGGTAGAAAATTATGCCATGATTTTTGACAATTGTGGTCAGACTGGTCTTTGGAAGACTTGCATTTAAGAAATATATGGCAAGTATTACCTAAGAAATTAATATTGAGAGAGATTAGGTATAGATGCCATTATGAGTAACATTTAGGATTACCTAGTCTTGAGTTAAGTTTTATTACTTTATATTTGATATTATGTCTATGGAACTAAGGTGGAATTTCTTGACTGGGGTGTGGTAATAAATTTGTGAAGCCCTTTATTAACCTGCCAATATAGCATCTCTATTAAGCAGCTAATAAGTGTTGACTTGAAACTTCATTGTTTCATTGATTAGTTTCAAGTCTCTGGCAATGTTTTAAAATATTTTGTAAAATTAATTTTCTTTGTAAAAAATCTGATCCTGAGTTATTACAAAAACAATTACAAGATACTCTAACATTTCTGAATAAACATCAGTGCATAAATTAAGGAGAGGTAATAGATTGTTTCTCATAGCTACAATCACAAAACAGTTTGAGATGTGGATAAATGTCTTAGAGGTGCAATGATTTCTAGAATCAAACCCAGTTTTGAAATCTGGCATGGTAAGGTTGGAAGTTTGGACATCAAAAGTAAAGCATGCTTTTTTGACAGGGAAGTTAGTGCCTCTCTTTATATAAAAGGGAATGGTTAGGACCCTCTTGGATCTTCCTGGGAAATAGCTATCCAAAAGAGACTGAGGCTCTATGGTTTCTCCAGTGATGCCATCTTAGCCTTAGAGTCAGACCAAGCTAGATCTCTACTAAGGCAAAGGATCTTAGATATAGAAGGCCAGACAGAAATCTCTGCTTTTTCTCATAACGTATTTGTCAATAAAATTTTACTGTCCAAACCAGTTCCATATTTATACTATATTACAGTTCCCAAATTAGGAGAGGCCTATCACTAGCCCAATTGAATGCCCTCCCCACAGCTGTTTTGGAGGGGAAATATAAGAAAATCCCATATGAAACCCGTCTCTGCCCTATGACATGGGAGCTATAGAGACCACGGCCCAGGTTCTCTTGTATTGTCAGTTTTACAGGGACATTTGCCACCAGCTGATTACCCCTCTTTTGTTTAAATTCAGGGGGCACTCTGATAATTTTTACTTACGTTATCTCTTAAACAACAAAGATAAATGTATTTCTTTGAAAGTAGCAAAATTGTGCTGCATTATGTGTAAGCCTTGCCTACAAATGGTTGTCAAGTTATTGATACTAGGGGATAACTTGGTTTGTTTTATAGAATGTATTTTATTGGTCAATGACCAAAATAAAGTTTCTATCTACTGTATCCATCCATCCATCCTCTTGGACAAGTTAATGTTATATTCTGCAGCAGGTGGTATTTACTGCCACATACTGTAGCTGCCTTCATATGAAGATAATTATAGAGTTTCTACATGTAGTCTCAACATTGAGATACTCAAAGCTTGCAGAGACTAAAGACCTTTTCAGTAGTGGCTAAAATATCACTAAAAAAAGCACTAAAATATCATTGCTTCCATCTGTTTTACTTTTTCCTGACTTTTTAATGAAAGGCTTTTACTATATAACCACCTTGTTATTATCTCATTCATGAAACTATTTCAGATTAACTTGGGAATTTATGAACTATTATTACTGATACACAGTTGTTGGTTTCTATGATACGTAACTTTGGGAAGGGATTTAAACATAATATTCAGAAAAATAGAATTGGGGGTGTGCTGTTGTATTTTTTAAAGAACACCCACACTCATACATAATCACTGATTCTTCCTTTTGGGCTGTTGACAAATGTATAGACAAATACAGCATTTAAAAGCAGAAAAAGGCACAGTAGATTTTTAGAAGACCTGGATACCTAGTTTAAACCAAGGTTTCTTCTGAAATGAATTGAGATTCCTTTGTCTTAGGTACATTTGATTCTTTTTTGTTTTGCTTGTGTGTGTGTGTGTTCTTGTTTTTCTTTTTATGTAGATTTTAGTTTGATTATATAGAGTAGAAGACTGATTTGTAAGAAGTGATGAAGTGATCTGGCATGATACTGGAATTAAGGAATGCAGGAAGAAGCATTTAGAAATTCTTATGGGAATAAATATGTCAAAGAATAGAATTGAAATCAATGCTGTAAATGTTGGTATCCAGGAAAAAAATGGTGAAAATTCTTAAATGTTGAACAACAGTAAGATGTAACTGCAGACGTGTTAAAATATAGGTGTGGTTTGCATATGGAGTGGCTCTGCAATTTGTTCAACATGTGAGCAGTAAAATGTGGTTGTTTGGTGTATTTATGTATAAATGTGTATGGAATGCTTGTGCTAATGTTAGAGGTGTGTTGGTTGGGGATATAATGTGCATGCTCTTTTGTATGCAGATGATGTCATATTGGCTGCAAACTCAAATGATTTGCAATGAATGCTAGATTATCTGATGCTATGTGGAGTATGGATCTGAAAATTAATGTATCATAGATCAAGATGGTTGTGTTGGAAAGGGAAAAAATGGAGTAAACCATTTTGAGTTATACATAAATGGTTAAAATTTAGAGCATGTATATGAATTTGTGCACAATAGTAGAATGCTAGCTAAAGATGGAAAAATAGAAAAAATTTAAGAGATGCAAATACTGGTGAAAAAGTAGTAGTAGCATGTGGTCTGCTGCAAGGAATGGTGATATGTTGTTGAAAGAAGAAAACATGCCTCTGTACAAGATTATGCTCTGCTGATTTTCTTTTTTGAAAGTGACAGTTGAGTATGTCAGGAGCAACTTAAAAAATAAGTTAATTGAAATGGGAATGAGTTAATTAAAATGTATGTTTGGTAAAACAATAATATACAGGGTCAGAAATAAAAGTGAGAGATTTGTTTGCAGTCTTACACCACTGATTGGAAGAAAGGAATGGAACCTACTGGGTTGTTGATTTACTGCCTAAGTTAACATGCATTATTTGGCATTCTTATAATAGAAATGTGTGTGCTGGATTTTGCTTTCAAAGATCCTATGCCAGGGTTGCAAAAAGAGACACTTGGGGGCCATCAGAGTTGGGGGGGACCTTTTTCCCATTTTGGGGAATTTAGGAAGGGAACTATGGGACAAAATAGGGGCTTTCGATCTTGGAAAAGCTCAAGGAACCAATTAAAGCTCTTAAAATCTCTAAGCCCCCAAATTAAGGATCCGGAGTCCATGTACTTGTTGAGTATACAAAAGGGCACACGGTCCTTTTGGTCCTAATGCCAAAAAATATTTGTATTGGACATAAATGCATACTGTATTATGATTCCATCATATGAAAGCATAAAGGAATATCTGAATCTTCCACTGATTCTTATATATTCATATATATTGGGTGATGGAAGGAAAGTGTAAAATTCTTCAGGGATTTCCTGCCAATTTTCCTATTCATATCTTGAACATCTAGTTCACTGAAATAAATAGATATATTTTCCATTATTGTTCAGCTTTCTTTGCATTCAGAATATTTGTCTTCACCAGACATCATTGTAACAGCTGTTTGGGCCATGTGGGTTCTCTTTTCTTTCTTTAGCTCCTCACCCCATCCCATTTGTTGCAAAGATGTGTTTGGTCTTCTTTTTCAAGAGCGCAGAAAAGTATTGAAATCAATCTGAAAATGTTTTCAGCTAGGCTTCTGGTGACCCAGCCATATTGTAGTCTTGAACCTGTTGTGTCTCTCCTACTCAGCTGAGAACAAGACAAGACAAGACAAGACAAGACAAGACAAAAGTTTAATCTTGTGGGGTTACATAAAAGAAGGAATGCAGAACAAGGAAGGAATTCCCTTTATGCTAGGCAGCACAGAACACACTGCGATGGCTGAAAGTGCCTGTGGGCATTTGGTCCCTCTTGGTTCTCACACTGAATGCAAGGATGCCCGCAGATAGACTGTATTGTTGTCAGTTAAATGGGATCATGAGTGTCTGAAAGGTGTTTGAGAATGAACTGAAAATCATTTTCACAAGTGGATGATTACTTCTGCCACATGTTAACCGAACTCAATCAGAATGGCCCAGATTTTGAGACTGCATTAATTGCTCTTTCAACCTTGACTGAGACTTGTTTTTAAGAAGCCTTTTGTAGAACTGAACTGTAATATGTATTGATTTTTTCCCTTTCTACCTTTTCTTCAACTGTGATAAATAAAAGCTTATAAAAAGTAAAGGATTCATTTCTGAGATGCAGATGGATTTTTTCCTTAGAATTAAAACATGGATAGACACAAGCACCACCACCACCCCTGTGAAGTATTAACAGTATTATTCCCCACCCCACCACATTGGTGAATTGTTTTAGGAGTCTATAAATAATGATGCCATATAGTCACTTATTTAGTAATAATTAGGCTTCTATCCTTCCCATCACAGACGTCAAAGAGAACCATGCAAACCTCGTAACATACTGTTAAATGCTGTAAACCTTTGTCTCATATGCATATGTATGCAGTATATTCTGATATTATGCTCTGCATGGGATATAACTTGAAAAAACATTTTTTACCTATTTTATTAATTTTTAACATAATGTTTATGATTTTTCCTAAGAAGACTTGTATGGAATATTTTACTTAAACTGAACTTTCTAGAGTAAAGATAGTCCAGAATAGTATTTCTCTTAATTCTGTTGAAATAATACTTGCTTGTTATTAGACTATAATATAATATTTAAGTCATCCATTTAAATAAGGCATTGGAACCAGAGCCGGAACTAGGGGGGGCAACTGGGGCATGTGCCCCGGGCCCCGCACTGGTGGGGCACCAAAATGAGCGCTCGTGGGACGCCAAAATGGGTGCGGAATCCATGTTTGCCCCGGGTGACGCAGACCCTAGTTGCGGCCCTGATTGGAACAGATCTTTTTTTAAAAAGGGGCACAGAAGGAAATAAAGGTTCTGTTCTGAGCTTGGAGCATGGAGCCAATTCAAGATGTTTTGTCAAAACATTTCATACATTCTGTGTTCTTATGGAACAAAATTAGGAACTTATTCAACCTTAGGGGAACGCGGTGGCGCTGCTGGTTAAACCGCTGAGCTTGCCGATCTGAAGGTCAGCGGTTCGAATCCGCCTGACGGGCTGAGCTCCCGTTGCTAGTCCCAGCTCCTGCCAACCTAGCAGTTCGAAAACATGCAAATGTGAGTAGATTAATAGGTACCTCTTCGGCAGGCAGGTAACGGCATTCCATTTAGTCATGCCGGCCACATGACCACGTAAGTGTCTACGGACGAACGCCGGCTCTTCGGCTTTGAGACGGAGATGAGCACCGCCCCCTAGAGTCAGACATGAGTGGACTTAATGTCAAGGGAAACCCTATTCAACCTTAGAGAACTTTAGAACTGAAAAGAAGCCTTTTTCTCCCTGATTTTTCATCAACCACAGAGAAACTGGCTATGGAGACATACTGGTGTAGTGCTTAAGGTGCTGTGAGTTCGAGGCCTCCATTAGGCACAAAAGCCGTCTAGGTGACTTTAGGCCAGTCACTCTTTCTCAGCCCAACCCAACTCACTGAATTGATGTTCTGGGGAAAATAGGTGGCAGGAGGATTAGGTATGTTTTTTTGTCTTGAGTTATATATATATAACAAAGGTAGAATAAAAATATAATAATAATGCCCTAGCAAACAGCAAAGGCAACAGTTGAACACATGTTTTGCTACTTTCCTTGCTCAGCCACAGAGCTAAGCCAGTAAAGTAGCAGCAGCAATAGATTAACTTCAACACAGCCCATGAACATATAGCAGCAGAGAAAAATGCACTTTTCTGGCTATTGGCGTGAGACTTCTTCTGAATACACATGCACAGTGAATACTTTCTGGATTTGGAAAGCTCAACAGACAAAGCAACATAGTTTCACATTTGGCGACCTGGAAATTCCATGGCATTGCAATGCCTTCTGTAATATACTTTTGCATATAGCACCCTGCTTCCAAAAGAAAGCAAACCACATCCAGAATGCCCAGGGACAATACAATATTACATTCAAGTATGAACTTTCCCATGGCAAACAGTGTATTTTAAGAAGCCGATTCATCTTACCAGGCAGGCAGTGATACGTGCTTAGATGACTTATCCTTAGCCAGCAATGCCAGTTCAGGCCATAGCCATCGAGATGGATTTGTGCCTGCTATTTTATTGGCTATTGCTGGGATTCTCAAACTAGGTGCTACTGCAAGTCAGAAAATGGCAAACCTGTGTCCTCTTCCCCCACAACAAATCCTGTGATTTAATTGGATCTGGGACTAGGCAAGAAATTAATGCGCCAATCACCCCCAGTAATCAAATTTCAGTTTCCAGTTGAGGGTTCAATTTCTGTAAAATTATACACCAGGATTTTCTTCCATCTTCCTTGCCTAGATAATCACATTACAGGAACACAGAGCCAGACCCCTGTAAGACAATATAGAAGCAGGTCCTGATAGCATCTTTGACCTAGGTTTGCAAGCATTCTCCCAATCCCCCCGCCTCCAGTGCCATGGGCTACTGTGCTATCCAATGACAAGAGGAAGGATGGCCAATCCTCGTCCCAGTGGCTGTGGCCACCATTTTCATATGCATGTTCTTTGTGTGGGAACATTGTTTTATTTGGAGATTTGCAGGTATCTCAGCTCTACTTGGAAATAGTGTGAGAACCAATGTTTTTTCTTCTTGAGCAGGAATTTTGTATTACATGCATACTGGACAACATTTTTTTTTATTTATCCCTGTCTGACCAAGTGACCAATGACATCGAGAGCATAAACCACTACCATCACTGTCAAAGAACAAGTATACTATGAGTAACTGTTCTGGACCCCTTGGTCTTGAGCCAGTTAATTTAAGAGTTACAAGGTCATATATCCAGCAATCAAAGTTGTAGTTATAGATACAAGTTCAAGTTCAAGGGAAAAGATTCCCTTCCAGCAGACAAAGTTCACCAAACCAAGCATCATGGCAAGACCTAGACATAGCAAGAGGGCACAATTTAAAATGAGGTATAAACAATAAGGGTTGGGTTTTCACAGAATTGTGTTGCAGTCAGGTACTTGCAAACCTAGGTCAAAGATGCTAAGGTCAAAGGACCTTAAACACAGGAAACTCTCAGCTGGCACTGATCAATTTTTATTACCTTAGGGTTCTCCTGAGTACTCCTGCCTATGCTGGATGCTTTTCCATGTACTCCAACATCCATCTACTCCCTGATTTCTGACTCTTGACAGAAAGCTGGCAGCTTTCCCATTAGCTAGTTGGATGAGCCTCCAGTTCAAGGTTTAATCGCAAGGGCGAAGCACAGTGGCTCTGCTACCCTCTCATTGCTGTTGGTGAACCAAACTTTTCCTGGTATCATTCCATGATGAAGTCAGTTTGGTCTTTCTTCCATTGTAAGGATAACTCTTCAGTCAGGGGCATAATACTGCCTTAGAGCAGTGATGGGCAACCTTATGGTGATCAAGGGAAGCATTAACATTTTTGACAAGGCTGAAAACTGTGAACAGGCTAAGGTCACATCATGAATATGGACAGAGGCTGGGCTTTGGGAGAGCAGAGTTTATAAAGATATTCTCTCTCCCTCTCTGTAATTGATATGCCTGTTTTAGAAGTTGCACTACAGCTGTCTTTATGTTTCCTACCTCAAGTAATCATAAATGCTAAAATCCAATCTAAAATTTCTAAGAACATGGAGGTTGCAAGTCACCCACCCCATTTTTAGGTATAATTTTGGTCAGAATGTAGCATATCCATAGACAGGATGAA
Organism: Candoia aspera; assembly: GCF_035149785.1. Classification (NCBI taxonomy): domain Eukaryota; kingdom Metazoa; phylum Chordata; class Lepidosauria; order Squamata; family Candoiidae; genus Candoia; species Candoia aspera. The sequence continues at coordinate 58,901,043 of NC_086159.1, read as the reverse complement.
CTTTGTAACCTCTTTTTAGAAGGTAGGCACTATAGAAGTATCTAGCCAGACTATTGTAATTAGGAGACTCTTTGATCCAGATAACAAATCATGTAATCAATGAATTATGGCTTAGCACAATATGTGAACTCAGTCACTATTAAATCAACAAATTCTTGGCTATAGAGCTTTAAGCAGAGTAGATAAGTATATAAGCAGAAAGGAATATGTTTCATAAACAGAATTATTCAGAGTTTGCTGGAAAATGCAGTGCATTTGAGGGCAAAACACGCTTTAGAAATGTGTAGTATTAAGTTCCAAAGCAGAGAAAGATTATTTGGATCTAGTATAGGCACCTTCACTGTACCTGTTGGCATTTTCTGGGCTCACCCAGTAGAAGCAAGTTGAGGAGGAGGCAACAGAATGTTGACGCATGGTCATACCCTTTTGCCATCTTCATAACAATTGCTTACTGAAATACATATCTTCCTGAGATATGTATCTATGTTGCAAGCAAGAATCTGCTCCAGTGTTTGCTCTCAAATTTTATTATATATCAAACACAAAACCTTAGCTATCTTTAGTTCTTGATTTTTCCCAACCTATGGTCTTTTAGATGGGTTGAGATTGCCTTTCCTAGAAGTGGTGACTGGGAATCCTTGGAGTTGTAGCCTCAATAATTCTATGGGGCCCAGACTGGAGAAGACTGAGTGAAAATTCAATTACATTCTGAAAGGCAACTACTTTAAACTCACAAAGTTCTTCCTGAAACAGCACATGAACTATGAGCTGAAAAACCTCCAGTTCAAATCTTGCCTCAGCTATATACTAATAGGGTTGCCTTAGTTTCTACATTTTAGTTTTCAAGTGGAATATAGAGTATAATGTTGATTTACCTTTCAAGACTGTTTTAAATTATGAGTAGACAAGATGATATATGTTGCTTGCTCCCTACATAAATGGTAAGTAGTACTAATAATGAATGCATCAAAAAGTATTAACTTATGGACTTCCGGTGGGGAAATGGAGTACTGAGCAGCTGTGCCCGCAGGCTAAGCGGGTGAAGCTGACAACACAGCAATACTTTTCGGGCTCAGGGAGGTTTTCTTGAAGCCCAGAAACATTCTCCGGATAAAGGAGAACACCTGGAATCATCCCATCTGTCCTCTGGACAGCTGCTTGCAGCCAGAAGATCGCAAACAGTATTTTGTGTTCGACTGGTAAGAGCTAGCAGGGAGGCGGGGACGTCATCACTTTCCACACCACGCTGTAGTCTTAAAGGGACACTAAGACCGGCCATCCCATTTCTAAATCACTAAATTTATAGGGTTTTTTAAGTATGCAAAACCTAAGAGAGGCTTTTTACAGTGAGGAGAAGCTGGCTGTCTTGGTGCTTATCGTTATTTTTGGGATTACTTTTTAAAAAATCCTTTTTTAAGTTTTTGACTTCGTTTTCCTTCCAAATATAAAGGAGGATTGAGAGTAAACAATTGTCTTCCTGTTATTTTTGTACTAGATTTGAAGATAATAGCATTTTCCTTTAGGTTGAATCAGCTGATCTGAACCTTCAGCTTTCTGTTTCTATTTTCCCTTGGGAACTGTCTGCCTATCTCACTCTCGCTTGTGTAAATACATTGTGAAACTTCTCCATATCTTCGACTTTCACTGGTTAAGCTCCTAAGGGGCATTATAATCTACTGCGTGAGATGTGAAAGATTTTAAACAGATTTTTTCTGACTTCTACCAAGCTTTTATGGAAGCTGTTCAGGACATCATGGAAAAGATGAGGTCTAAAATGTGCCATCAGGTTGGGGATGTGGTGGATGAAACTGAGTGATAGAACTGTTTCTTCTAAGAGTGAGATTGGGATTTCTATTGAGATGCTGGATGAAGATCAGATACTGGAGTTGGAGAAATTTAATGGAGAGAGAGATCTGCAAGCAATAAGTCAAATTGACTTTGTGGTGGAATGCCATGAAAAAGATGGGGTCTGTGGAGTCCTTGGTGCTCTCTGAGCCTTGTTGTTTTCTTTCATTGCCAGACTAGGCAACATCTTCAGTGCGAGGAGGGAGTGGGCCTTGCTCTCAGTTTATATACCGTGGCTTGCCCTGCTTGTGTTGGTGGGGGTGTTATGGAGTCATTATGTGTGGGAGGTTTTCTGAAGAAAAACTGCAATTTTTGAGGGGGGCAGTTGGACTGTGATTTTTTTCAAGAGAAAAGCTCTGTGCACATTGTGGGGATAGGTAAACACTCTGGTTTATTTTGAAGTGGTATAAGGGTTAAAGTATGTCTATCTGGATTGCTTTAAGGGTTTGATTGATGTTGTTTGCTTTTAACGGCTTAGATTAAGATTATTACAGGTATTAAAAAATGTTTATTTGGATGGTTTTAAGAATTTGATTTAAGGCCACTGTTTTGAATTGTTTTTGTTTTGGGGGTTTATTAAGATTATTAAAACTTCTGTACTGTTAAGTATAATGGCAGACAATTTATCTGTTTTTTAGTTTGATTCTTGTTATAGTAGACAGAAATGTATAGAATAGAATATTAGTAGGAAGGGAATAATTAAATAAGTGTTATCTTTTGGGGGGGGGAAGTTGTTTAGGGGGCCTATATGATTTTTTTTCTTTATTTTAATATAAGGGAGGGAGTAACTGTACTTAGTGATTGTTATAATGTGCTAAAGTGGAATGATTTATAGAAATAATGTGGTTTTGGTTTAATGTAGAGTAAGAGGTTGATCATGGAAATTTTTGTATATCCTTGCTGTTAAAAGTTGGAAGTCACATCTTTCTGTAATTTTGAAAAAAAACTCTTATGTTTTCACATCTTTTTAGTTCTTTTTTCTTTTTTTGTAGCTTTTATCCTTGTCTTGAAACTTCATAAAATCCTTTTTTAAAAAAGTATTAACTTATTTAAGGGTAAGTAAAGAAAGAGGAAAATAATAAGAAACAAATGCTCAATTCTTTACAGACTCAGTTTCATTTATGTTCATTTGTGGCCATTTCAGCATGACATATTTAACTGAGAATGATTTGTTTTCATATTTAACAGGTATTTATATGCTCTTGGACAAAAAGTTTGGAAAAGGTGGAAAAAACGCTACTTTGTTCTTGTACAGGTCAGTGATGTTTCTTTCTTGTTTAATGTCATCATCATTTCAAGAGATGCTGGTAGAGCAATAAACTCATAGCATATATAACACTATGTACAAAAAGTGTATATATGCTTACATCTATATATGTGTGCCTTGGGACTCAGAAATGTGCAGTGTAGTTTGTAGAAATATTCTTCAATAGCTGATTTCAGCAAAACAGTTCCGATGCACACAACTCTTTGAAGTAGTCCCATGATTTATGGTGTGGATCTAAGTCTCCTGTTAGAACCCACCTAAAATATCCTGATTTTCTCTCTAGGATATACTCAAGAGAGCAAGTCTATAAATGTTCATTTCCAACCAAGATTGTGCAGCACCATAGATTCAATTCCAAAATGGTGCTTCAGAGTGTGCAAGAGTATAAATGCAGCATTCACCTGCAACTCATTGAACAGGTTGTGTATTTTATGAATGCTACATTTGCAAGCCACACACAGCCCAAAACATCTTTTGGGAATCAAATTCAAAGCATTGCACAGCTCTAACTTCAGCTATAGTCACACTGTATGCTATGTGGATACATTTTGAACTTGTCAATAAATCTAGCCAGTGACAGATTCTCTCCCTTGAATCCATGCTGGAGTTTTGGAACTATTTATTGTACCCAGTTTAAAAAAAAAAACACCTCCAGATAGAGAATATAGCTCAAAGGTTCTTCACACCTCCAAACATTTGTGGTACTAAATATTCTCATTATTTTAGCTGTCTTTCTCATGAAGAACTTCCCATGCAGATCTGAGCACATAAGATCATAGGGTACAGTGGGCAGAAATATACTAGGAAAAATCTTGAATTTCCACAAAGCTGATTTGTTATGGTGATCTCTGTTAAAATGTACAGAGCCATTTAAGACCGACAGGCATACTTTTGGTATGGACTGCAGTAGCAAAGGCAGGGAGAATAAAGTAGGGTTGTTTATTATATCACCCCATTCCTATTTCACTCTTTTGTGGGTGAAGAGACAGCCATTCAGTGGTTGCAGCATCTCAGAAGCATTGTGTTGTGCTTCCTCAAAGTCTGTTCAGCTGACAAGTCTATGGAATTTCACAGGCATGGTCTCTGAGAAGGTTAAAGTTACATCCTAAGAATTCTGGAGTATGTCATTGGGCCTTTTCCCAAAGTTTTCCTGCTGGCAGATGAATGGATTCAAGCAAGTTGTTACCATGTCATGGGCAGTGAGGATTCATTTCTCAGCTGGGTTTCTTCATATTCATGCATGCTGCCAGGCAAAAATATCCTTAGTAATTTACCTGGCCATCCGTAGACAGCTTTCAGAACATGGTGGAGAGCTTCCACCAAATATTTTTGCCTGGTCTCCATAACTGCAACTTTTGCCCTTCCCTGTTACCATAGACAGACATCATATGAGTTTTCAAGGATGAACGCAGGAACGGTTCCTTTTGTTTATTGGCAGACTAAAATCCGAATGGCTAAAATATGAAAAGAACAATGTGAATATAATACATGAGAAGAGTACAGGGACAATCTCATGCTTTTATCTAGTATGAAGGAAGCTATGAACATTTAAAATTCATCTGTAATGTTTGTGATAATTGGCCAATCTAGGCTATATAGGGATACTACCTATGGTTTTCTGTCAGGCACAGATTGATGGAATTATGCATAAACTCAGTAGTACTCATACATGCATACTTTAGCACAGTGTATGTGATACTGTAATTCTAAGTCAGTTTTTGACTCATATTGATATCTGTTCATGTAGAGTCTGTTTGGATGGGTGTCTCTGCTTTTTTTCTGTAAACAATATTTCTAGTTAGTGACATATAAAATATGTTTGTTTAGAATGCCAGACAGCTATGTCTTTCTAGAAACTACAGTCTGGGACTGAAGCAAACTAATCAGTCCTCTTCATTCTGCCTCACTTTTAAACACTTCAGACTTTAGGTCTCTGTTTTTCTTCTCCAACGGTTTTCCTTTTGTTTTCTGCTTCTCAGAATAACTTAGAGGAGGCAAACAGCGGTCTTGTCTAGTTGAAAGAGATGTTCTCTCTGTTCCTCCCTTCCACACACACATGTGCACTTGGTTGTTGATGCTGTTTCCTTCACCTGCAGTCTGAAGTGCACAATCCAATTGATCACCTCATTCGGCTTTCTGAATAGACCAGGTGTAGAATGCCTATCAAGAACAGTACTGACAGATGTGCATTTTGCTATCCCTTTCATAATTCTTGCACTGTTGACACTGCAGGAGTTGTACTAAATTGGAACATTTTTGTTTTATCTTTATGTAGCAGAATTATTAAGAGGTAGATGAACTATGGGTTACATAATGAATAAACCCATCCAGAAACTTTAAAAAGCCATTTAGATCAAGTAGCATTAAATGGTTGAATCTGTCTAGTTAACCTTTTGTCTGATTATGATGATCACTTTGCACTTTTGTAGTCTTATAGCTGACTACAAAAATCAAAAACTTGGGGTCAAATGCAGATGGTGTGTATATGTTCAAACTATTGCTTTTCTCAGCAAGGACACTGAATTGAAGGCCCAATTATTTTCTGGATACCTTTCCTGACTGCTTTGATTGGGGTTGTAAAGTGTGTCCCAGAGGCCTCATTGGGCATACCACCATCTCATTTGTGGCCCTCAGATTCCCCCTAGTGGGTGACCAAACATTTCTGTCTTATTTGCAGTGGCGATTTAATTGATACAAGGATGCCTACCTAAAATATTGCAGATGCAAATTCCCTCACCCAGGAAAAAAAATAGGTCCTGACTCCAACCACTGTTGAAGTACAGCCCTTAGACACACTGTGCAAAGCCTGATATGACCTTCAAACTTCTGTGCACTCTAGGTTTCAAGGCTTGTATATGTGTGTCAGTGTCAGTTGAAAGGAAATACAGTGTTCAAAGTAGTGAAACAATGCCTTACATATACCTGGTTAAAAAAATGTATTGATGGGAATACATAGAATGGTGATTACATTTTCAATTTAGTATTGTTTCTCAAAATTGGTAGTGGTGACAGTCACATAAAAAGGTGATTACTTTTACTTCTCAAATTACAGTTTCCCAATGATTGCACAATCATTGCTGCAGACCTGTATAAAGAAGTAGACCATTGGTATTATTCTGATGTCTGTGCCTGTATTTTGAAAGGCAGTTTGCTTTGTTGTTGTGAATCTCAAGTTGTTAAAGTACAGTTGACATATTTGTTCTAAGCCACATGGCAGGTTATTTATAACTCCCATTGTTAGTAGCTAGCTTATTGCCCATGTCCCACTGAACTAAGAGCTGAATGTCAGTATAACATGATGTAGTGAAGTGTGGCTAATTCAGGGCTTCTCTTTATCTTTTCTTTCACCTAGGTTAGCCAATACACATTTGCTATGTGCAGCTACAGAGAAAAAAAATCTGAGCCTCAGGAGTTAATGCAGCTTGAAGGATACACTGTGGACTATACAGCACCTCATCCAGGTATTCTGTGAAATGAGTAAAAATGTCTGATTGCAGAGAAAATTAGGAAAGAGAGCTTGTTTTATCTTTTGGCAAAATCCATCAGATAGGTAGATAGATAGGAAGAGACCATTTTAGGCCAAGTTACATTTCTTATTTCAGTTTCTATCATATCAGAAACAGGTTAACCCCACCTCATTGCAGATCTGAATTGCCAGGCTATCCATTCTTTTAATGCTATTAAAGCCATTGGTATCATGAACTGATATTATTAATTGCAAAAATATTTCCCTCAAAGATGAGGATGAGGGTTTGATGATGATTTTATACTGCTCTACCTCCTGAAGATACCAAATGCAAAGCAGATGCATCTGTGTAAATGGTACTGCAACCAAGTAGCCAATGTTGTGTAAAGGCCATCATAGAATTTTTTTTTCCTTTATGTTTTTTTCAGGAAGAACTCACCTAACCTCTTAGTCAGTACGCAAAGGTGCTTAAGGACAGAAAGTTTCAAGGGAAGTTGATTAACTAGAGAAATCTATTTAAGTGGGAGCACAGTCCCCTAATATGTATGCAAGGGTCAAAGTTTCATTTTGATTACTTGCCTACATGTCTACCAGAAAAGTAAAGCTTTAACTAGAAATGCCCTCAAACATAGAAAAGTTTTCTCTTGTCACTGGGGTTTGAGGTGAGCATGAGTTTGTTTTCCTCACTCCAATCAATGTAGTGAGTGCGGCTGGAAAATCTTTTACAGAAGAACATAAATGCTTTTCCTAAGAGTATCTGAGAGACCCTTCTGAAGATGCTTCTGCTCAACGGGTCTTTTCTTGGGTTGACAGAACTAGGCATTTTTCTGCATGTCTCCCAAGCTGTATAATATTACTCCCTTTGTAATTGTTCTCCATGTTTTCTGGTTCTAGCAAAGACATCAAGACCTATCTCTTCAATTTAGCTGTTACATTTGTAAATAACATTTACATTTTAACTGTGCCTTTAATTATGTTTTTATTAATTTAGTCACTTTGAGTACTCTTTTTAGACTGAAAGGTAGACTATAAATCCAATTAATTAATTAAGGAGGTAGGAGAAAAGAAGAGCTTAATTTCATGTTAGTCAACTTGACTGAATCCTGAGTTCTCCTCTGCAGGCCTTCAAGGTGGTCAGATGTTCTTCAATGCTGTCAAAGAAGGTGACATAGTGATATTTGCCAGTGATGATGAACAAGATCGGATCCTTTGGGTTCAAGCAATGTACAGAGCCACTGGTCAATCTTACAAGCCCATTCCTGTAAGCCAAGCACAGAAGATGAATTCAAAAGGAAGCAATACTCATACAGATTTATCACAGAGTAAGTTTACTTTGTTCTTAATTTATGGGATTTCAATTGTATAATTAATCAGCATTTAACTTAACTTTTCTTATAAATTAATTATTAATAACCATCAAAAACCTGACTTGTAGCTCATTATTGCTGTTGTGTTACTTTTTAAAATATGCAGTTGATATCATTAAAATTCAGTACAGATTCCCATGGAAACAATTTTTAGGGATTTTTCATGCAGCATTCCCACTGATTTTATAACAAATATCTTCAGTCAGGGACACACCTGAGTAATTATTTTGATTAAATAATTTTGAGCCAAGAAGAGTACAAGATTATATGGCTTTATGATTTCTCATTGGGACGTTGGCTACATGTTGGCTACTGCAGCTTTTCAATACTCTTCCTGACCAAGAGTGTGAATCTGCAAATTCAGGGAAGAGGAGATGGTGGGGTAATTGTCATCTGGGAAAGTTTGTTGACATCAAAGAGCACTTTTCTGCAGCTGGCCAGATGTGAGACCTTGCTGGTAAGGTTGGACTCTAAGGACAAAGTGGGAATTCTAATATCCTCACTGCTGAAGACTGTCCTCACTGCTGAAGAATGTCTCCAACTATCCCTTTTGAGGAAGGTTGTAGAGAAAATGGTTGAACTGCATCTGCAAAGGACCCCAGCGGAAATAGATTATCTGGGCCCTTTCAGTGCAGTTTCAGACCTGGATTCAGCACAGAGATGACATTAATCCTACTTGTTGATGATCTCTAGCTTGACTGGGATAGGGGCAGTGCAACCCTCCTGGGCCTGCCTGATATCTTGACAGCTCTTGATACCATTGATCATAATATCCTTCTGGGCTGTCTCCAATGGATAGGAGTGGGGGACATTGTATTATGGTGGTTTTCCTTCCTGAGGGGACTTTTTTAGTTGACGGGACATAGAGGGGAGAGGTCAAACCCTAAACTCTTATAGAAGGGGATGGCTTGACATTCTTCCTATTCAGCATCTACGTGAAGCCACTGGGTGAGATCATCCAGTGGCATAAGGTCAGGTTTCATCAGTATGCTGATGATATACAACTGTACATCTTGGGCCCTGACCAAATTAGTAATGCTGTCAAAGTGCTGTCCAGAATCCTGGACACTGTCTGGGTCTGGATGGGGAAGAAGAGTTAAGGCTTAATTCCAGCAAGATGGAGTGGCTATGGATTGAAACCCAGCCACTTCCAGTGATATTCCACCATTAACTCTGAATGGGGTTGCACTTCTCCAGGCAGATTCAGTTTGCAATTTTGGGGGTCCTTCAAGCGCCTTCACTCAGCTCCATCTAGTGATCCAATTGTGACTTTTCCTAGCTCGCATTACTTACTGTCCCCATTACAGTAAAAAGAGGCATTTTGTTTTTTCAAATAATACAGTTTGTCATATTTAACTGTGCCATCCTTTTACGTTGTGTCTTGTGTTGTTTTTCAGTCCTTTGCTATTTCCATCTGGACTATTTGCTAATAGAAGGGATATCTATGGATTATTGTTTTATTGTATACATAGGTGAAAGAGATAAGAATTTGCAACAGTCTCTTGGTGCCTCAAGTCTGATTTTTCTCGGGAAAATGTTTAGCAATACTTTAACATTTATATGATGTACTACTTCTGAAGTAAGATGCCATTCACATTTATATTTATTGATTCCCTGATACAGATGATACATATTTTTAAAAGTTGAGGATGAGAGGAGGTCTTAGGAATGGCATGCCCAGGTTTGCTCTTCATACTTTCCATAAAGAAATATTGGCTGCTTTCTCCTAAGGCTAGGAAGAGATATATTCCTTAAATGTAAAATGTGACAGTAAAATATGTGGTCCTGTTTGGCAGATATCAACCTAAGGGTTACTATCATTTTCCTTGTCATTTTGCTGCATCCCATCTATGCCTAGTTGCTTGACAGTAGCTACAGGATAATTTTCTGTTTTACCAAATTCTCTTTCCAGCTTACTTCATGCAACTGTTTCTTGATTTATCTCATGAACATATTAGGGATGGGGGATCATCAAATAGCCAGCCCTTGGTGATTTATTCCAAAGGCAGAAGTGCAGCAAAGATGAACCCTCTGTTTTAATGAAATATTCTAGTAGCTAATTTTCTGTTTCCTTTGTGTTATATGAAGACAGCTAAGGAAAATAACAACTAGATTTTCCTCAACCATTTCCTGTCTCTATTTCACAATTTCACAATTTATTTTTACAATTTTAACTGAGCAGTTTCCTCTGCAAACCTAAGTTTGGACCAGGTTCTTTCTGCTCATGTTAGGGACAAGATATTGTATTTCTGTTCATGTATTTATCCAACTGAAGCTCAAGGTCGGTTATCACAGGGCAATACAGCAACATGGAATCAATTTATGGTGATATTACTCACTATAAGTTGCTATCCCACCCAATCATCCCACCTGATATAACTCACTATAAGTTGCTGTCCCACTCGATCATGCAGAGAGGGCATGCAGTGAACCCCGTCTGCAAGAGAATTTCACTTGGCGGGGTCCAGGAGGTGGGCCTTCTCTGCAGTAGCTCCCGCCCTGTGGAACATGCTGCCCCCAGAGGTGAAGTTAGTCCCATCACTCCTGGCCTTCTGGAGGAACCTGAAGACTTGGTTCTGCTGCCTCACTTGGGCGGAGAGGGGGGTAGCTCCGCATGGGGATGGCCAGTACCTTAGAGCGCTCCTCCCACATAAGGACTGTATTAGGTCCTCCTGCCACCTGGATTTGATTCTTATTTTTATTAAGGGTAATTATACATATTTATATATTGTATTTATATTTTATGCTCGTTTTAATTGACTATTTTATTGTAAACGGCCCAGAGTCCCTCTGGTGGGAAGAGATGGGTGGGGACAAATTTGATAGATAAATAACTAAATAGAGTTCAAGGGCCTCTACTTCCAAATAATTAAGGTTTTAATGCTGTAGCACAATACAGCAAGTAAACTTGTTTTCAAAAAAGTTAATGAACATATATAAACTAATTTGCATTTCTTCTTCTTAAGAGGTAAAGAACGATAATATGAAAAATCAAGGCTGCAAATTATTTTGAAAGGTCTGGATTTAATTTATGTGCATGATGATGAGAGAAAGGAGCACCATTCTCTCTTCTTTTTCTGTATTATCAGATGATAAATATTTTTACAGTAAGCAGTAACAATTTTTCCTATATTCTTTGCTAATAGGAGAGTTTTACATATATGAAATTAATAGTAAACTGCTCTATATGCTACATCACAATTTGACTAGAAAGAAAATGTCAATCTATTTAAGACCAAATCCCTTTCTTAGACCATGTACTGTAGGTTATATCATTTTTTTAATGCTTGGTTATTAAGTGCAGTTTTGTAATTACATACATGTAAATATACAGTATCTTAGGACTTGGGGAGTGGGGGAAGTATTGTTTCAAAAGCTTCGTAAAAATATACTCCTGTATCTGTAGATGATAATCTCATAGCCTAAACTATCAATGTGTTATCACACAGTTTATTTGCTATATGTACCTTGTTAAATCTGTTACATGAATGTGACTCTTGCTTTGACAGTACAGAGCCAAGTGATATGAATTAGTTTCTGCATCTTTTCAGAATATGATGCTGTAGATCCTTCAGCTTGAATTAAATAATTCTTCCATCTGCAAATGCAGCTGGAAGTTGGACTTGACATGGATCAATATGATCTGGGGCTAAATTTCTAAATGTGACTGATTATGTTAGCATCATGCCCACAGATCAATAGGGAGTTTTATTATGAACCTAACTCCCGAATTAGGTTTAATCAATAAACTTTTGTGTCCTTTTTTTAATAGAAATTTTAGGTTCGTAGTACAGTTTTCAAAATATATTGAGAATACATCTTTTCTAGTAACAAACATTAAAAACCCTATATTTGAAATTAAAAGAACAAAGAAGAGCAAAGACCTTATTGTAAGGGTCAAGTCAATTTTTTAGTTGATAGTGGCCTGTTCACTCCCAATATTGTGTACAAAATCAAAGTGAGCTAATGTGCTAATGCATAACTAGTCCTTTTGGCCATGGTAAGGCTTTTTCTGTCCATACTTCATAGCAACTTGCATTGAGGATTTTGACAAAACATACCATTAACGAAAGAATCACTAGATTGTGTCCTTTGATAAACCCGCGGGGTTCAAAGGCGTTGAAAGATGCAATCTCTGAACAACAATAAATTCAGATATTTGATTGAGGTGCCATTTAAGATGGCATGTTATATATAATTTACACAAAGAAATATTGTTTCCAGTTTTATTACTCTTGTTCTGGAAGACTGAAAGAGCTCTTTGCCATTACTACTTTACGTTTGTTTCTTTAAAAGCCTCATATAGAAAGCAAAAGACTGGAAATGACCCTGTGCAGGGCTATGTGTTCATTTCTGCTCTAGTTCGACGTTTAAGAAATGGGCTTCTAGCTATCTTCCTCTGCTACTTTCCTCTGAGATGAGTATCTTCTTCATGCCCGTAAGCAGAGACGTGTTGGTGTTTAAATAGACCAAATGTTCGGTACCGTTGCTATTATCTGAAAACAGGCACCCCATAGTCAGTACTGACAAAACAGTTATTAAACTTTCCAAAATCTTAGAATGTTACTTCAGAGAAACCTTTGCAGTGGGCAATGTATGGAAACAATATTGAAAGTATTTGCATGTGAATATTTTGTGTCTATGTGTGTGAGTATTGTAAAGTATATAAAACATACAAGAACATGTGTACCCACACAAATCTGCATGCACACATACACATAAACAATACAGTATATGATAAAAAAAGGGTTTTCTTTTGCTCTGTTTATCCATGAATTGTTGCATCATTGTCACTTGCTTACATTCCGTTTGTGGTTGTATTTTTAGAGAATGAGCTGGTGAGACTTGGAAAAAAAGAGAGGTTCTGAATAAAGCTGTTATCCAAGTAAATTTTAAGCCAGTGTTAAAGTGGGATAATCTATAGCATAGAATCATAGGGTTGGAAGGGACCTTGGAGGTGTATCAAAGTATTATTTTTTTTACCTTTAATAGCAAAGTATTTTTTTTTACCTTTCTGTAATCAGATACAGATCATGCACAGAAACATGATATGGATGAGTTTATTTCCACGAATCCTTGCACATTTGACCATGCTGCACTCTTTAGAGTACTACAGAGACAGACCTTGGATCACCGACTGAATGATTCCTATTCTTGTTTGGTGAGTAAAAGGGCTGGAATAAAAGAAACGCGGGAAAGAAAAACTGAGAAATAGTTAGTGCAAAGTGGTCTTTTCTTCTAGATGCATTTAATAACTATGCGTGAGGTTAGCATAAAGGATTTCAATCGATTGGCTTCAAATTTGAAAATTATACATTTGCAGGCTACTGCTGTGCCACTCAATAGAAAAGAGAAGAGATTCAAACTGACTCTGAACTATGGTTTATCAGCTCCTCTAGGGAGGGCTGAATAAAAGCAGAAGGCTTTAATAAATATAGAACCCTCTGTGGTAGGATTTGCTAACACCTGTACAGGCATTTTAAGGTACAAATCCAGCCTGCCAGATGTCAAGCATTATGTCATCTATCTTGTAATTCTCTCCTCCTTTATGAACTGGGAAGAGAAAAGAAATGAAAAGAATAGAATCAAAACCACAGGGGGAGAAAGGTTTATTGCACTTGTATTCAGCTGAGTCAAGGTTAGCTTTGTAAGCTTAAATCCTGAATGAATTACTTACCACTCTAGAGGTAATCTGTAATTTCTCTTTTCTTTTCTTTCTTTTTTCACTTTCAAATGGGCACATAGGACAGTTAAAGAGCGATGTTGCAGTCATGAAGGTGGATAATTGAGAAGAATATGAGGGGAAAATGTAAAAGCTGATGTGCAATTTTTCACACAAGTCTTTGATTTGGCATCCTGATTCCTTTTGTTTATAGCTGTAACATATTTTATTATTGTCACCAGCCAAAAGATAAGATCATAACCCAGTGAAACGCTTTATACATTAAAAATGATAAAATAAGAGTCGTACAACAAAAATAATAGCTTTCATGGAAAGAGTGGAATCTGGTATCTTGAAAAACATAATGTACTGTTGGATCTAATCCATTAAACTGAGTGTTAATTCTCTGCTTTGGGCATGCCACATTCTTATATCTCTTGTACGGATAGTTTTTTTTTTTTTAATGTATAAGTTACTGATCACACACACACAAAAAATAAGGGCAAAGCTTTATAAAGCAACAAGCTTAGGTTTGCCATTCACTCCATGCAGAGTTTTTAAGAAAAGTAGCTTTATTATATACATGCTAGTAGAGACGTGTTTGATAGCTCTAGTACTTGCCATTTTAAAAATATTTTAGAGGTGAATGGGAAAATATAGGATATTGTCTATTCCTTTATGGGTTTAGTAATGCTATATAAAAAAAATAAAATCCCTACTGGGTTTAACAGACCTCTGTTGACTTCCTGCCTGTGATGCACATAAATGTGAAGTGTGATGGAGTGTGGTAAGGCAAGGGGGGTAGGCTTACTTGCCACAGCAGGCAAGGACTAGGGAAATGTAGAATATCGGAGGCTGCTTTATATTGATTCAGACCATCATTTTACTTAAGTTATTGTGTACCTATTTATTGTAATTCCCCAATCTTCCAGACAGGTACCTTTTTCAATTGCTACTTGTACATAACAAGGTTGAATCTGGAATAGTAAAGCATATGCTTTGCCATTGATTGTAGCCCTTTTCCTTATTAGTAGCATTTGAAGCAAAGTATGGTGTGGGTGTGGAGAGGGTTATTTTTGTGACCCCATCATTTTTCCATCAGTGTAGCTAGTTTCTGCTGTTTGAAATTTGGCACCCTTGGAAACCTGGACAAACATCAGTTAATTTATAGTAGAAATTTTTCTCTAATATGCATTTGGAAAGAATATTTTAATTTCCTTCTTTTCAATCTGCATATGCTGAAAATAACTTTTAAAAGGGAGTCTCTTGCATTTTAATAAATTGAATGGAAGTAGCTACATGCATTATTTTTTTGCACAACAAAAGAAGCCTAATGTGGAAGAACTAGATTTAAACACAAACTGATTAAAACTTTAAGCTTTGCTGAAGTATCTTTCCTCAACTCCCTGGTAGAAAGTGGAAAACTTCTAAACAACTATAAAACAATACATGATTACCATAATATTATCTAACTAAAAACTCAACTTTCTGTTGTGCCAGCAAAGCTACAAATTTGGGGGTGGGGGGGAATACAAATGAAGAAACATATAACAAAATGGACATTCTACAGTTCAGTGACAGAGGATATGCTTAAGATATAGCAGTTCCTGCATTCAGTCTCAGGCACCTTCAGGGAGAAATGGAAAAGATGGTCTTCAAAACCCTGGGCTGCCAGTCAAAGCTGGTAGTTCTAGATGAAGCAGACCAAGGGCTTGACGTGCTACAAAACAGCTTCCTGTTGTGACCACATTCTTGTTGCTCTCAAAAAGCAGAATATTACCATACCTTGTCACTGTAAATAACCAAGCCTTGCTTGTTATTCACATGAGTGGCTCCACAAACCTGTCATATGCTTCTTTAATGATTATGAGAAGAGTAATTTTGGCTTAGCCAAGAAGGCATTACTTTTCAGCTCTGTCAAAAGTGGTCTGCTTCTGAAAATTCCCAGTTTAGCCCTTTTCTAAAATGTGATATACTCAAAACCAAGAAAATTATTTGTCATACTTTGTAAAATGCTGTGACTAAGGGAAAGAAAAAGCACACTTGATTTAAGCTTTCTTCCCAAAGAAAATTGAATATAGTTTAAAGATGGGCAGATGGATTGTTGCACAAATTTTCACAAATTAAGGTCAGGCTGTCTGGCACCTTATGGCTGTTTCATGCTATCACTGTCCTTGTCACTGATCTTGGTCAAATGAAATATTGTGCCATGTTTTTATTCATGTTTAAGATATCACAAGAGTCCAGGACTCTGACAGCTAAGATCTGGTGGTGGTGGTGGTTATTATTTTCCTGGAGCATCAATCCTCCTTTGTTGTATGTCTTTCTCAGCAGCGAAGTATGTATCAGGATTTCTGTGCTGATCCTCCCAGAGTTAAATGGTTGACTGCTCTAAGCTAAAGAAATATGTTTCAGTTGCAAGATATGGAGTCTAGATGTCAACACAGCCTTCTAGATGATATCCTGGGATATCCTATGCAGCAATCTTTTTTAACCTTAGAACAAAAAGTATGAAAAGCTGACTTTTGCCTCTGGGCAAAGTAAATAACTAATTGCAACTCTTCCTATCTTATTCTATGTGCATCATTTTTTTTCTTCTCTTCCAGAACTTATATCTTCTAAACTTAATATTCTTTAATATTCCTTTACAGTTTTTGGTGTATATTTTGGTGCACAGTGTGGAATAGTTTTGGATGAAGTACTGTGAAAAAAAATAATTACTTCTGACATTTTCAGTTGTCAAGCTAATAATTGTTGGAGTTTAGCCTTCTAATTTATTGACAGAAGAAATGGAATGGAGCTTATTAAAAGTATAATAGCTCAAAAGGTTTCTATAATGCACTGAGAAGCTTGTTTGGGGGGATAAATGAACAGCCTAAACTCATTAAAAAGCTTTTTCCCTCACCATCTCTTGCAGGGCTGGTTTAGCCCCGGCCAAGTCTTCGTGTTAGATGAATATTGTGCTCGTTATGGAGTAAGAGGCTGTCACCGCCATCTCTGCTATCTGAATGAATTGATGGAACACTCAGAAAATGGTGCTGTCATTGATCCAACCTTGCTCCATTACAGCTTTGCCTTTTGTGCTTCTCACGTTCATGGCAACAGGTATTTTAATATGCAGGCATGCCCCAAAAAGTTGTTAGTCTGTGTGATAAGGGAGAAACAAGCAATGTAGTTAGATTTCACTTCTCCCACTTAGAATACAACAAAGAAATAAATGAGTATAAGGGTTAAATTCATACAAAATATTGCTGTGGGTTCTGGAGTGTGATAAAATGCTTTTCTATAAATGAAGGCTCTGGTTTAAAATAGACCAGCATTTCAAAGGTTCTCTACTTGAGGGCTATTTTTTATTTTATCCAACAAGCATAGAGAAGTCTTCCCCAACTAGGTATCCTCCAGATATGTCAGACGACAAGTCCCATTGTTCTCAAATGCATGGTGGCTAGGAACACTGAGAAAGGCAGTATAACAAGATTGGGGAGGCATGGCATGAAACAGAAAGCAAGGTGTGCATCCTTAATCTATGAGATGGATGATGCTGGTGAACACTACATTCTAATGCAGAGAAAGAAGCAACATTACTACTACAGGAGATACTGTCTAATCTTGTATCATGTGGTTTAAAAAGCATTATAGACCAACCATACAGGTAGAATTTGATGACATTGGGGGGTGAATCTTTGGCTTAGACAAGATGTGGACAACAGTTTGAAGAGAATGGATTCTTCTGTTAAATTTTGTTTTCTGAGTAGATTTTGTCTGGCAAACAATCTCAATTTGAGGGACAGAAGTTAAGCAAGTCTGTCCATAGATTTCAGTAAACTTGTGGAAATTTGGCAATTGGGTTGCCATGTGAATCGAATAAATAAACTCCATAAGGCATGTGATACATATGTAATATGGTACTTTGTGTGTATATATGTGTGTGTATACACACATGTACACACATACACTAATACATATGGGTGGATATATTTCAAGGCTATCAAATTTTGTGTTTAACATTGTATTAAAATAACAAGAGAACATGTATTGGCAATATATTCAGTTATGGGTTTTTTTTTATGGTTTGATGCATATACAGGATATGGATATGGATATGGATATACAGAATGTTACAGTGGAAACTTACCCCACTCCAAAAGCTAGCCAATAGGTAAAGGGTAGGGAATCAGTTGGCTAGAATTAATCCACATAGACTTTCAGGTCACTCCATTAGGCCCTTCCTCTTTCCTGACTCTGCTCCATCCTTTGACCTTCCACCATAACTCTAAGTGATTACAGTACTTACAGTTTCCAGAAATCATTGCAGTGTTGCGAGAATGATCTTTTCCATATTGACTCATAGTTACCCATCATAATTATTTAGATAAACACAGAGGTGCAACCCCTTTCCAAAAATTCTTTTTATCTAGAATGAATATTAGCTTTTATTTACTCTTTTTTAATCCAGATTTCAAGGCCTTTGGCATACTTTTCATGCCAACTCCTAAACTATCCAGTACATTCAAAGAAACTTCTTCATGGAAGTCTGATTCTATACAGCTACTTTACTAGCCTTTTATATTGTTTTATTTTGAAAATGTTGATAGTAACGTTCAGTACAGAGTAACTGATAATTGCCCAAACTTGTTTTCAAGAACTGAAAAGGAAAGTAGAACAATTTCTTTTATTTATTAACTTAAGTGAAGGACAAAGGTGCTGCACTGTGTAGAAATCTCCAAAAGCATATTCTCCTCCAGGTCGGTGAGCATTCTGTATGTATTCCTTCTATTCAAACCACTGTATTTGTGCATCATTACAAGTGTTACAGAAATGAAAGAATAGAATACTGTTGTAAATAGAGGGTCTAGCTGGTATGAAGATACTAAAATAAGAAAAAATACGAAGAAAAGGAGAGAGAGGAAAGGTAAGTCAAGGACACAAACAGAAGCACTCATTCAGGATTGCACACACACAGAGATAATAACATCCACTCATTCATTTACAATACTACAGAGGGAGGGGAAAGAATTTTACAGACAATGTACGATAGGTCAAAGTTCTAGGTTGCTCTATGTGATTGTACTTCTTAATTTTCTAAGTCAGGCTCTCAAGGAGAAAGATGACAGCATCAAGACAAAGAGTTTTTATGGCCCAGTGATTAAATGGTTTGGGTGTGTTAGATGAGCAGTGTATTCTGTTGTTAGTAGGGCCATCATCACCTTATTATCAGCCTGGCAAAAACCTTTCAAAAGCATGGTGCATAGCAGTGCAAGTTACTTTTCTATTCCATAAAACATGTTACTCATATTATCTAATCGCAGGATGCTGCTACAGAATGTATGGCCTAAATGTTAGACAGCTAAGAAAAAATAGGCCTTGGCAGATTCACTGAGGGATTGTTTTTAGGCCATCCTGATAGAAATGTCTTCCAGACCTGTTCATTTATGCCCAGAAAATATCAGGGGGATCTTGAGCGCTATGACTGCTTAGCATCTTCAGGAAGCAGTTCCAGCAGTCCTTCACTCATGAGCAAAGCACCTTCACTGAACAATCTGGAGAGACCTAGAAAGAAGTACCAGAATGGTCAAATAAGCTGACCAGAGGGAGCTTCATGAACCTCAAATAAAGAAGCAAGCCCATTACCTATTTGCAATGGCTCAAATAAAATAATTTAGTTGGAAGTAGAGAGAAATGACCTGGGCTTTAGAGAGACAAATTGATAGGTCAAGTTTAAGAAATGTCAGTAATAAAATCGTATACTGTATGTCAACAAATAAGAAGGCTGATAATCAGCATTAAGGCAAGGTTTCAGGGTAGTATCATCTGAAGTTGGTAGTCTATAAAGAACAGTAATCAAAAATAGCACTGGCAGTGAAGTGTAGCAAATAGCCATGAATGTAGACCTAAGTAAGTTTAGGATTTAGGCCCTTCAGAACTACTGTTTTAAGTCATTTTTTTCTCCAAAAATATTGCCTGGAGGTTGTATCTTTAGATTTAAGCCATGTCAGAGAAGCCACAAAAGCCTTCTTCTCAATTGCAAAATGTAATAGGGTAACCAGGAACATCCACAGAAAGCCAAGATTTAAACAAAATGATGTCATGATGCAACTCCCACCACTTACTTGTGTGTGATGACACAATGTAAGTACAAAAGGGGCAGAGTTTGTATCATGATACACTTTGTTATTTACACCTTTGTCCTCCCCATAGACACGAAGGGTCCAGCTGAAACAATTCACAGCCATCTCTTCGTTCATATTTTGCTTCAGTTTATTCCCCTCTTCTCTCTTCTTTCTGTCTTACTCCATAAATGCATTTCATCAGTTAGTTAGAGTTCACATCTGAAGCTGTAATAATAACAGGATATTGCATTAGCAGGCATATGTCTCTATATCTTGTAGATTACCTGTGGCAACTAAACATCACAAAGTGAATATGCAATTCTTTTTCACAAATCTCCAAAATCATGATTATTTTATTTATTTATTTATTTATTTAATTTATATAGCCACCCATCTCAGACCAGTGATTAACAACTTGGTAAATAGGCTCACCCTTCCCAGCTCACATTTTTCCCCTCATGTATTTGTTTGGCCTATATAATACTGCAAATATTGTCATATTTAGAAACTAAAGAATTAAGGTTGCTTCTCATGTCTGTTCTATATCAAATATACACACAATGGGATAATCATATAAATGTAGTATAGGCTTAAAAATTATCACAATTAAATAAATACATTATAGGCTTATCAGTAAGTGCAGGGGTTAAGTGAAGTTACAAAATACAGCAAAGGAACTATTGTTTTCTTCTTCATCTCATCTTATATCTGGTTTTCATGCTGCGACTTCGCATTTTGTCCGTCTCTTTCTGAAATGATGTTGGTGGGAAATACATGAAGTGCAAAGTGACTTTTTCCCCCTGCTGAGAGGCAGGCTGAATTGACAAAGATGCCTCCCCCCTCCCACCCCCTAGTTGGTATCTTACTACTTCTCTTTGGAAGAAGCTGATATATTGAACATTCTTCAAAGAGATAATAAAGGGGGAAACCATATAGGAATCAAATCACTCTGTGACCACAAATGTTATAATTTTATTCTTTATTGTTTTTTAAATTATCTCTTCTAGGGCTGACCAGAATGTACAACTCTCAGATTCTTGGCTGGGCTGAAAATCTAAGATACTTGATTGGATGGGAAAGAAAATGCCAGTGCAAAGAAAAGTATTTTCTGTCTAGCAATGAATGTAGATTTCTTGTGAAGAAACTGAGCATGGCAACATTAACCGCCATGTTCTTTCTGGCTTTTAGAAAATACTCAGTTGGAAGTATTTATTTACTGTGTTACAGTATACAGTATGCCTTATGGCACTAATCTGGGCGAAGTTTCATCTCCTAATATACCATGTCGGTCATTATTTGAAGGAGAATAGCACTATATTCTCTGCAGTGCACATTTTTTCACAACTCCACCTTGAACTGATTCTCTCCAACCCCGTGCTCCATTCCTTTTCATTTTCACATGCTTTGCAGCATTGAAGTAAAAACCTTTGCAATGTAGTCCCTAAAGTAAGTCCTGATGCATTGGAATGTGCATTGGAAGATAATGTTTGGTGTTTCGATGGATGCATTTCAAAAGTTTGCAAGGCATTAATGACTAGAAAGGGATGCTTATCTTGTCTCTTAAAACAACATGGACAAGTAGATAAAATGTAAAGGCAGTGGGCCCTTCCTAATCATTTCCGGTTATTGGCTTATATCTCCTCAAGTTAATAAATAAGTTAATTAACATTGAATATTGTGGTTAAACTGAGGTCACAGAATGTGTCCATATTTGGACATATCATAAAATGTAAAAAAATTTTTAAAAAATTCTGATGACCTCTATCAATATCCTGCCTAGAACTTTTATACGTTATTTCTGCTTAGTTATTTAATGCACATATTAAATTGGATCTGGGTGAAGCGACTGCTTTGAACAGCAGTAAAATGAATATTGTTTATGTACCATGTTTCCTGCTGTTTCCCTTGAATCTTCCTTGCCCAATGCCATCATAGAATTAAGGGTCTTGGAGGAGAGAAGCAGCAAAATCTCCAACTCTGCTTCATCCAGAAAATATTTTGGGTCAGCCTATATTATACTTATACCAAGTTGGCTAGATGAGACCCCTTTTTTCATTATAATTGAAGACTTGTGTCCAGAAAAGACCCTCTGAGATCTTAATACAGTATCATTTTGCTCTTTGGAAATTAAGATTTGGGGTATGTTGTCTGCATGGATTTTTAGTGCTGTTTCCTCTCTTTCTTTAGAAATGGAGGTGGTATAAGAATAAACCATGCTTTTATAGGAAGAAATAATTTGGTATTCCATTTTTGCTTGGATTAGGTTGTTGAGAAAAACATGGTTCCTCATGTCTTAAGGAAATAAGTAGGGAATCTTTTAGCTCCCAAAGGCTACAGGAAGCAATGGTTCAGCAGCCAAAGTGCATACAAAGTGTATAAAAAGGCTAAAACTATAGAGTTACTGATAAATTAATACAATCGTAGATTGCTCTATAATAGTCTATAACAATATTAAAACGCTGAGGTAATAATTGCTAAAATGCTGTGATTAAGAAATAACTCTAGATGGGTGCACATGAAAGTGGTTTAGGTTCTGCATAGAACATCTCAAATGTGGAAAGGTGTGCTGAACAGTGAATATATGATTCCTGAGCATGGTCTCAATGCTCCACCTTGCAGTCTGCTGCAAGGTGGAGCATGAGACCTTTGTCTTATGCGTTTCCATGGTAGAGTGGCAAAAGAGGGAAGATTTGTTCTAGGCACCATAGTGAGTAAAAAGAACAGTGTTGGAGAACATGGGTGATGTTTACAACATCTATCAGCAGGCAGTGGCAAAGATGTTCTTGCAGAGGACTCCTGTTAAATCAATCTTCAAGGTGTGTGGATAGTAACATATTGTATCTGGTCAAGACAAAAGCTCTCCTGTGTGAAGGGCAAAGGATCCAGTATCTGAGAGATAGGAACTTTCAGAAAAAGCCTAGTGGCAAACCTTAGGGTCAGAGCAGAAGTCTTTCTGGAACTTTGTGTCAAGGATCTGTTGTTTTACCTCTGATCAAGCTTAATCAAAATACAATATACTCAGATACTGTAAAGAGAAACCACAGACTGTAGGCCTGCAGTTAGGGTTAAGGTGGGATTGACCATGTAGGTATGAGGCTGTCACAAAAGATCAGGGAGGCCAGAGGATACTCAGAGTAAATTAATTTAAGCCAATAATTCAAGCAGCTGAGCCAAGTGCAGGCCTCTGTAGAAATCAAACTGGCTTCATCCTTAGGAGGGGGTTGGATAAACATTGGGGCCCATAAAGTAAGGCCCTTAAGAATTTAGACTGAACAGTTTAAAAGAGGGGGGCAGCTGAGCTATATTTATAGACCTGTATCTATAGGCAAAGTGAATCATACCTTTCATTTTATATATCTCAATTGCTGGATGTGATGGTAGCTGTTCCATCTCATAAAATGCAAAATGGCATTGCTTGGCTTTGGGCTTTTGTGACTGACCCCTTGTCTGATCTTTTCAGGATGTTGATACTTAAAAGGAACTTGGGGATATTTAAATGACCAGACCTGTTATATGCTGACACCACTGATTTTCCAGGAGTGATGACATGATATAGCATTTCTAGAAAATGAAAGTAATTTTGTTTCAACGTAGGTGATGTCAAGGCCATGATCTTTATAGTAGGGGTCAAAGGTGTTAAGGGATCTTCTCATATGTGCTAGGGATGCAGAAAGAATGGCTGCATCATCTGCATACAGGAAGATCAAGATGGGTCTTTGGGCTAGCAAACATTTACTGTAGGTCTTGACTGGGCTTGCACCTCTGAGTTTATGAGGAATTTTTAAAAGATAAGGACCAATATACAACTCTGTTTCATCCCTTGTTGAACAGGTATAGGGACATAAGAACAATGAGCCCTTGTGAGGCGCAGCAAACATGCATGATATTGTTGTCCATGTTGTCCTAGAACTTCATGATTACAGCAAGAAATTGTTGGTCAATCAAAGAGGCAAATAGTTTTCCCCATAATATATTTCTGGAGATTGAGTCAAATGCAGCCTTCAAGTCAATGAAGGCAAAGTTTTTCTTGGGGGAAGAAAGTAAACTTTTCAGCTAAGTGCTGAAGGACTAGACAGTGGTCTAAAGTTGACCTGCCTTCCATAAAGCCAGCTTGCTGCACTGATGTGATATTATTTTATGTTAACCAGCCAGTCAGTTTTAGATGGAGATCTGTAGCATAGAGCTTGCTGACATACTAGTAGGGCAAAAGCTTGACAGGTTTTTATCACCTTTTTAAAATATTGGAACTGTGATGGATTTACACCATACAACTGACATTTGAAGTTTGTTATCAGTAAGCATGAATAGTTAGCCAAAATTGGAGCCCATCAATCAGAGTTGACCCATTATAGTTCTGTTGAAATTAGATCTGTCCCAGTGGCTTTACCTTATTTTTTTTTAAGTAGGACATTATGCTATTAATCCTTCTCGGGGACAATACCACAAAGGTTTGTGGCATGATAGGCCCTATAGGCTTCTCTTAATCTGGATCTTTCTGCAGCACACTTTTGATCAAAAGGCTTAGTATTGTGTTTGGGGGCAGGGTGCCTGGTTGAACCTTTGGCCAGAAGACCATGGATGCCAAAGGATAGTAATTGAAAATTGCTGCCTATTGTATTCAAGGTCAGGTTACTGTTAATGAAGTCTCTGAGTCTAATGATGCTACCCAAGCCCATAAAATATATTAAACCATCACCTATCCTGCTTGGCTATCTGCATCTACAGTGCTTTTTCATGTGAAAGCCTATATGGGCAATTTTTGCCAATTTAGTGATTAGTGGGAGATAATCACGATCCAGGTAGCTTTCCAAGTGAGATGTACAAGGACTGTATAAATGAGATCAAACAGAAATCAATGGTACTGGATCCTTGTCTGCTCCAGTAGTGAGCTCACCATCATAGTTGATTTTATTTTGTTTATTTGATTTGATAGCTGCCCACTTGGCACACAACTCAGGACAGCGTACATCATCAATAAATGGCAATAAGTCCATGTAAAACAACACAGTAAACAAATAATAGAAACAAAATACCAAAACTTAAGGACATAAAGTGCCAAGAAAAATTCATCCAATGAAATCATACTACTCCCTGACCCAGTGCTTGAGGAAAGTTCTTCCATTCATGATAAAAAAAACCAAACAAATAAATTTGAGCACCATTTGAAATAGTCTTCAGTCCCTATGATTTCCCCCCAAATCTTTAGATCAGCAGAGAAAATGAGTGTTACTGCCACCATGCTGAAATAGTCCACTCTTAAATCATGTGAGCAGTAAATCATGTCTTACCCTGGCATTGAATCACCCACTATTGGAATATTTGCCTCAGATTAGGGATAAATCTAAAACGTATTCCTTAAGGGTAACCCAAATGCTATTGGTGAGAGACACTAGTTATTGAGATGGAATGCAGATGTTAAGTAAAATACTGTCAAATTCACAGCCATGCCCACAGAAAGATCTGACAATAAGACAAGTCCTTGTGAACTTATTTGAAATTCGGATGATGATGCCACCATGGAGTTGCCCAACCTTAGAGCTGGGGACTGCCCATAATGAGAAGGACTTGGGATTTTAAGGATGCAAGTTCCCAGGTCTCTTGGAGGAAGATAATATGTTTATTCAGTGAGGGTGTCCAGTACCCATGCAGGTCTGACCTCAACCTTGGAATCTCACTGGGTGACTTTCGAGCAATCATTCTCTCAGCCCAAACTGTGCTATAGGACTGTTGTGGGAAAAATTGGAGGAGGCATGCTGTTTATATCATGTTGAGATGAAGAAAAGGAGATATTAGATTTATCTTAATCTAATAAAGAAATGTGTGGATTTTCCCATTCACAGCCAATCATACAGTCTAAAACTATGCAATTAGTTCTAAAGTTATGATTCAAATCCTTATAATTGTCTGGAAAATAAAACATGTAGTTTTATATGTGCTTCTAATATAAGATGGGACTACTTTTTAAATTATGGATCCAACAGTATTTTAAAATCTCCAGTAGGTTTTCCATCTATTCTAAAAATTCTCATTGCCACAAATTTAAGTAATGATATTCAAACATTGCAAAAACGATTTCCGAACAAAGTTTATTGGTGATGGAATGGGGCAAAAATCCTTCAAACCCAAAATAGAAGTGTACATTGCTATCCACCCTAGATAAACTGCCTCTCTTCCCAATATTGGGAATGGCTTTGGTCATTGTTTAAAAATTGGTATAATATTTACCAATAAGGAGAGAAAAAGTAACAAAAAAAAAAAGATTTCCTATATTATTTTGCTATGGAATAACCAGTAAATCAGGGTTGCCATTTGCTCCATGATGGAAAAACACTTTTTGGCAGTAATTTAGAAGACAAAAGATCAGAATATCTATATCTTCAGATTAAAAATTGTGTTGCTTGTCTCAGGTGCTATCTCAGAACTAATTGAAGACACTACGATCATAAGGAAAACACTTCAAAGCTGGAGATGCATTTGTAATCCCAATAAACACTTTGCCATCTGATTTGCATCACTCCTCAAATCACACAAAGCAGGCTGCCCTGCACTTTTCCAGTGAAAGGAAGGAAAGTCTGAGATTGAGCTATAAAGTTTATGTTCAAAGCGTCATAGGAAACTGTGTTAGTCACAACCTTACCCTAATTTTCATATATTTGTGTTTACTTGAGTATACAGATCCATGAACTCTTGCTTCAAACTTTATTTATTTCAAAATATAATAAAATGCAAAACAATACATATAATAAATACAACAAACAACAAAACAAGGATACCCACAAGGGTATATTACGTGACAGTCTAAGTTTATATTTGTCCCAGATCCTTAATATAGCCTTCCTGATATAATGATTTTTAAATTCCTTGTTTACCTTCACTTTATCATACCATAAATAGGCATGCCATCCAAATCTTAGTTCATGACCTTCAAGTTGTAACAATTTTTTGTTCTCTAAAGTTAACCAATCTTTCATCCACATAGAGCAACATGCCTCAAAATACAATTTTACATCCAGCAGTCCTAAACCTCCACATTCCTTGGCATCCTGTAATAATTTATATTTAATTCTTGGTTTTTTACCTTGCCAAATAAATTTTGAAATATCTTTTTGCCATTGTGTAAATACTATATCAGTTGACAAAATCGGTATCATCTGGAAGAGGAACAACATCCTAGGCAATACATTCATCTTGATTACAGAAATCCTCCCCAAAAGAAATAAGTGTAATTTTTCCCATCTTGTCTTTTTTAACTTCATTCCAAATTTTAACATAATTGTTTTAGAACAACGCACTATTTTTAGTTGACAAAATTACTCCCAAATATCTAATCTTCTTTTCATTTTTAAAAACCATCTTCTTCACCAACAATTCTTGATTGTTCAGTGTCATATTTTTAATTAACATTTTCATTTTCTGTTTATTTACTTTAAAGCCCGCTAATGATCCAAAATCTTTCAATTTTTTCATCAAATACTCAACTGAGTCTAAGGGATCTTATAATATCAAAACTAAATCATCCGCAAATGCCCTTAACTTAAAGACTTCCTGTTTTATTTTTAAACCTTTTATTAGTTCATCTTCTCTAATATCTCTATTGAAAACTTCTAGAACTAAAATAAACAACAAAGGTGATAAGGGACATCCTTGTCTGGTTCCTTTTACTATCTTACAAGCTTCTGTCAACTCTTCATTTACAATAATTTTAGCCTTTTGGGACATATAGATTGATTTAATTCCCTTTATAAATACTTCTCCAAATTCCATACTCTAAAACTTTAAACATAAAAATCCAATTTAAATTATCAAAAGCTTTCTCTGCATCCAAAAAAATAAAAGCAATCTGACATTCATTGTGGTATTGTACATATTCTGTAATATCTAACACAACTTGTACATTATCTTCTAACTATCTTTTGTTTAAAAAACCACATTGATCCTGATGAATGATTTCCTGTAAGATTACTTTCATCCTTTCTGCTAACACCAATGCAAATATTTTATAATCGTTATTTAACAGTGATATTGGCCTATAATTCCTTATCAATAATGGATCCTGTCCTTCTTTTGGTATGAGTGCAATATTTGCTTCCTTCCATGTATCAGGCATTGCTGAACCCAACAAAATCGAATTCATCAATTCTTTAAATGGTAAAAGGATCTGTTCTGTAAAACTTTTATAATACCTTGCTGGTATTCCATCAGGTCCTGGTGCTTTTCCTAACTTAATTTTCTTTATCGCTTCTACTATTTCAAGAGTAGTTATAGGGCTATTAAGTATTAATTTCTGTGCTTGTGAGAGCTTTGGTAACTTTTGTTTGTTCAAAAATTCATCAACCTTTTCCAATGAAATCTCTTGCTTTTCATATAAATTAGAGAAAAAAAATTATAAAATGCTTTTTAATTTTTTTATTATCCACTAATTCTGCATTACCTTCCTGAATTTTAGTAATCATTTTCTTCTCCCTTTCTTTTCTTAATTTGTATGCTAACCGTCCTCCGGGTTTATTGGCAAATGTGAAATATCTCTGCTTAGTATATCTTAATTTTATTTCAGTTTCTTTTACCATTAACATTGAGACTTGTTGATGCAATAACTTTAATTGATAAACAATATTTTTATCAGATGGCTTTTTCTGCAACTCTTTTTCTTTTCTTTTAATCTGATCTAAAACTGTTCGTAATTTTTGTTGGGATTTTTTCCGTATGATTTGATTATGATGAATGAAATGCCCTCTCAAAACTGCTTTACTAGTATCCCATACAGTTTTAATATCTATTTTGTTATCTAAATTAATCTCAAAAAATTATTTTAATTTCCTTTTACAATCTTCAACACCCTCTTCTTTTTTCAAAATAGCTTCATTCAATCTCCATCTGAAAAATCTAGATTTTTTCTTTATTGCCATACTTACAGGATTGTGATCAGAAAGTGTTCTTGGTAATATATCTACTTTAGAAATTTTATTTGCCAAATCCATTGAGTTCCATATCATATCTATTCTTGAAAATGATTTGTATCGCTCCAAATAAAAAGTATAATCTTTCGCCATTCCATTTTTATGTCTTCAAAAATCAACTAATACTAAATTTTCCATTAAATCAAAAAAAGCTTTTGGCAATTTTACTTGTTTAACTTTAATCTGCTTTTCAGATACCCTATCTGTCAGTGGTGATGTAACACCATTCCAATCTCCCATAAAACACCAGCTTGAATATGAGAAAACAGATAATTCATCCAATAATTTCATATAAAACTTATTTTTGTCATTGTTTGGTGCATATACTCCTACTATAATCATTTTAATTCCATATATCTCTGCTTCATATCCATGAACTCTTGAAAACTCATCAATAACTGTATGTTAAATAAAAAGACAAGATTAAAAAAAAAAAATAGGTGGGTATTTCAATTTAGCTATGTACTCAACACTTTATCCTTTGTTGGCAACAAGAAGCTAAAAGGAGAAAATAAGTATGTCATGAAAAATTGTTTTGCTTTTATCACCTGGGCAGTGTTGAGATCATAAAGCTGTCTCACTGTGAACTATTTTCTTGACGTTCCCTCCTAGGGAATTGAACTCTTTACAGAACAGCAAAAGTCCATAATCTAGCTACCTGCTGTCCCTTGTGAGAATAACAATAAACATTACTCCCCATAAATGTAAAACACAGAAGATAAAGCTGGCCACCCCCTGTAACACTGATGAAGAATTCGATCACACTGGTTTTATGTTGGTCCCTCACCCCTGGCCTGGCATTCTCAGGGTGGATTTTGCATAGCAAGTGAAAATGGATCAACTACTGTAAAATCACAGTTGAAGGGGAAACTGTTAATCTGTAGTAGCCAAAAACATCAGAAGCCTGGTAGCACCTTTTCCAGCTAACAAATGTTATTACAAGGAATATGTTTTCATGAGCTGCAGCTCTTAATAAAATTTGTTAGTCAGAAGAAGTGCTACCAGACTCCTTCTGTAAAATCATAGGCATTGTCAGGAGCATTTTGTATGACATGATAGATAGTGAGGTCTTCTGTAGAACTGTAACAATTCTTCTAGGATAGCTTGACAGATGGTGACATTCTTGGGGTTTACCTTTCTCACTTGTCACTATCAGGACCTCTGGCCTCTTTCCTGACAGATGCAGACATGCCCTCGCAAAGTTTAATATGACAAGATTGTTTTCTTTACCACTGCAGAGTGCAATGTCTCCTGACAGTCAAATTAGGCAGGAAAATTCACCTGAATCTGAGGACGTTCCATTTGTCAGGGCTCTGAGATAAAGTGTCATGTCATTCACGGTGAGGGAGGAAGAAGTTACTCATTCTTTCACATAACGTTTATGAAAAAGTAGGGTGATATGTCTGAGGTTTGCCCTGTCTGATGTTACTGTACCCTCAACATTATTTTTAAAGTTATATGGCTCTCTCTCACCTGAGAGGTGACAAGTAGAAATGGTCTAAAAAGAAGGAAGCGGCTATGTGCCTACTGGTGCATCAAATCTCATCATTATGATAGATAGCATCTCATGCTTGTTCAGTTAGCATTCCATCTGCTTAAGCTGTCCTGACTTTTTTGATAATATTAATAGTATTGATATTATTATAAACTGACTGCATAGTTATATCTCTCTTCCTTTAGTTTTGCAAACAATCAAGCAAATCTGTAATTGCATGAGGAATGAGTCTGTGAGCTGGGAAATTTTTGGCTCAGATCTTATTTTAGGAGACAACCCTAGACCATGCTTCTGCTATCTCAGTCCCTCATCTGCAATGTGAGGATAATACTACCAGTGAACTTCAATAGGTTATTTTAAAGATTGCTGAGAGAAAATATGTAAAAGGCATGTAACACTTGAAATGCACTCCAATAAATGCTAAGAGTTGATACACCTAGCCATTGGTATATCAATTTTAAGAGATGGAAGAAGGAGAAAGTTCAAGTGTTCTAGTCTCTTTTCATTGTATCCTCTTCTCAAGCAAAGGAGTTAGTCTGACTTGTGATGTATGAGTTCAGGAAGAAGGATTGCACTCTACCATAGTGCTCCTATCAGTGATGGCTGCACACCAAGGACCCAGAATGATGAACAGTCTTTGCCTGTGCCCGAAACATTATCTTCAAGGTGATTATCTTCACTTTTCCTGTAGGACAAATTTGCGTTCATGGTGAACTAAAACTACCATGGGTGATTTCGGGCTTTGGGACACCAAAATTATGAATAATTTTAATTGCACTTTGGTTTGTTTTATATTGGCTTTATAATACAAAGTTTTGACCCTAGCTTGTTTGGGAAATAGAACGCAATGCTTCATTGTAGCAGAAGAGAAATATACCATCTTCAGCAGTTTGTTCGGATGGTAGGCTGTTGTCAGGAGGGTTCTTTAAAATCAATAATTTATCATTCATTTAAAATGAGAAATAACAAAGCAGTTAAGACATACTGTTCCATCTTTAAAATGTGGTGTTATTTCAAGAAAGATAAATACAGTGAGTACAATGCCAATTTTATTTAATAGGTTTGTCTACTGCCTGAAATCTAATGGGCTTTAGGTGGCTTACAGAATTTACAAATCAACCACAGTAAAAAATTAATATTTTAATTAATTAGAATTATGATTGTGTTTAATTAATTAAATTTAGTAAAATAGTAAAATCCAGTAAAACTCAAGAAATTTAAAACGATTGGGTTGAGATTCACTTCTGTTGAGTTTCAAAACAAAATGAAGAATATTATTCCAACAAGAAAGACATTCAGGGCCTGGAATATTGCAAAGAATAATTTAAATGTGTAATTTAAATTGGCTAGTTTTATGTAAACATTTTCCTGTAATATATAGTGGAACACTTGGAATGGTCTTTTCCTTCTGCTTACTCATTCATTCATTTACTCAATTTGTATGGCCACTCAGTCACAGAGTGACTCTCATTCATTATAGTTTTTATTAAAAATGTGCATTTTTGCTGGCCTGGTAAATGATAAGAGCAGATGTCAAGGAGTATGAAAAGGAAGAGGAATTTAAAATAGCCCAAATTATGTACAAAGTGGAGAAAACTTGGTGAAAAATAAGTCTTATTACTATTTGCTTTTAAATGTACTGTGTGGGTACTCATTTTTAGTTTATAGTTTTTGCTACTGTTGTTAATTTAAATGAATTATACAACTGCTTGACTTATTTTTACATTTTACTGTTTAAAAAAAACAGTATGGATGTATAGAAGTCCTATTCCAGAGACAAAGTGTTTTGGAGATCTCAGTGTTCCCTTTTTTTCTTAGACCATATTTCTAAGGATAGTCCAAAGGTTTTTTGGAAGTGAATTGTCCAGAATAGGAAGTAGTTTTTGGTGTTCTTGATATGGTCCAGCCTTGAAACTGTGTAAAATGCCACAGACCACTTCTTATTCCAGAATGTTTTCTTCCAGAACTCCAGATCGGTATGGTCCAGAAGTAAAACAGACCATTCCAGATCATTTAGCAGAATGGTCCATCTCTGAAATAGGATGTTTGCAGATATCTAATGTAAAGCAACATAAAAATGTTTGAGATAAATTAGGGAGATTGGATGCAAAATACATAATTAGGGAAATCTTTAAGTGAATTCTTAGCATTTCTATTTCACTGGCATTTTTTTAAGTAGAAAAAAGACTCAGTTGTGTAGGATTATCTTTGTCTGCATGGAAGTCTTCAACAGAATTTGAAATATCAATGAAATTTCAAATAGAAATATATGGTGTCTTCTGCTATTTTGAAAAAAAAACTAATAGAATTTTTCAGATTATAATGCGGGTGGTTATTTTTTAATATAACTTTATTGAATTGTTTAACAAGATAAATACAATACAAATATTAGAAAAGAAACATATTAGAAAATAACAAAGAATAGTGAATAAATTAAAAAGAAAAAAGAAAAGAAACAGCTTCCAATCTTTTTGACAGCAATTATAAATGCATTTATGTTTTAGCCTCTCTCTCTAAGGTTACATCATAATTTCCTTCTTTCCATAAACTACCTTTTCTAATCCTC
This sequence comes from Candoia aspera, assembly GCF_035149785.1. Classification (NCBI taxonomy): domain Eukaryota; kingdom Metazoa; phylum Chordata; class Lepidosauria; order Squamata; family Candoiidae; genus Candoia; species Candoia aspera. The sequence goes on along the minus strand of NC_086159.1, from coordinate 58,868,308 downwards.
AGATCCATAAATCACAAGTTCGTTTTCTCTTTTTTCAACAAGAAGTCCATAAGGAGTTACTGATCTTTCTCTAATCAAACAAGTTAATTTTTGCCATGTTGGCTCGTTCTGTCATCTTCACCAACCATTGTGGGTATTTCAAAGTCTTTCCATTTTTGCGCATATAATAGTCTCGTAGCAGTAATCATATATAAAAATAATCTTCTCAGGCTCTTTTCTAATATCACTTTTCAGATTTTAATGGGGGGTGGTTCTTTAGAAACTAATTTACTTTGTATAGGAATTGAGAGGAGGAACTGAATGGGTCTTGTATATTATGCTCTCTTCAATAGATAACAAACAAGGTTAAATTAATTGCAAAGTTGCAAGAAGGAAATATAGATCAATTTTGAAGAGGCTCATTCTTTTTGCACCTGCTTTGCAAGGCTCAGTGGGGGAAGCGATATCCCAAGAGAGAAGGGGAATCTAAAATTAAAAAAAAAAATTGGAAAGAGGTGTCCCCATTCTCTTTAATTGTACAGTCTTTTCTATTGTAGAAAGTACAATGTCAAGCCCTTAGCAGCCATTCACAACCAAGGTGAGATTCCCACAAAGTCTTTTTAACCCATTTTATTGAAAGGAAAAATGGGATTAGATTACCGAATCTTGAAACTGAATATATGTACTTTAGCGCACATTTATCAGTAAGTTTCTTAGGTGTGGATTCTTCGATGCTCTTGCTGACTATCTCTTGAAGCAATGGGGAGGTTGCTACTCACTTCTTTAGTGCTGGGGGAATGTGCAGATGTTCTAGCCCTGTAATATTTTACAAACTGACATTCTCTTCCAAGGCTCTGAGAATTCCATTACATACATGCTCACACATTGCTCACACAGAGCAATTCCTGAATCACTCCAAGGTATTTCTCACATTGAGAGAGATGGTGTGCTCCATACTCATAAACATTTGAATTGAACAAACAAAATCTTTGTTTATATTATTGAATCGTATAATTGGGTGGGCCTATGGAAGAGGCCTTCTGTACTCAACTTTTTGTTTCATGCTGAAAATCTGCTAGTAGAACTGTGAATGTAGTATATATCACAAATGTGTTATTTGCTTCTTCCATGTGCGAAGAATGTTCCTGTCAGGGATAGGCACTCTTATTCCCACTATGTCCTGGAACTTGCAGACTAATCCAATTCACTTCAGCATAGCTGCTGCTCCAGACAGCAAGCTACAAAGAGTTTTACAGTGTTTCCTCTGAACATGCAAGATATACAGTTTCCCATTGGGACCTCATCTGCTCATCAGAGTTCCTTCTCCCCACTGAAGCTTTCCCCCAACCTTCCTGGGTACTCTAAGAGATACAAGTGTTGGGGGGCGGGGGCGGGGGAAGGAGAGTTCTGTCTTTAAAGCAAAAAACAAGTGCTATGAGAGAAGGACGAAGAGCCGATTGCTATTTTTCATGCTTCATCATTGGCCATTCGCAGGGAATGCTGCCTGGTTCAACAGGCAAATAGAGGACAATGCTGGCGACATTTGCACAGCAGCACAAAAATAATGTAGAGGATATGATGGGCAAATTTGATACCTGTGTGAAAGTGCTCTCAATGTGGTTTAGGTCATCTCTGTTACAGCTGGCACTTCAAGCCATGATCTCTTTCCTCAGGGTTCTAAATCATGGATCCTTTAAAGCAAGCACACCTGTCAGACATGGTCTCATCTCATAATCTCATCTATTTATTTTTTAAGTTTCATATCGTAATCAAAAATAAGAATCCATGAGTATAATAAATCCAAACCAAAGAATATAATTTATTTACAAGAACGTTTCCAGGTACCACATTGGCTCTCACTGTTATTCTGAGGGGAAAAAAATAGGTTACTGCAGCCTAAAGCACTGTTTGGAAGTGCTCTCACCTGCCCATAAAGATGCAAAGTAGAAATGGTGGAGCGCATCCTGGGGGCTTGCAGGAGGTGGAAGAAAATAAATAAGGTCATATTCACTATTACAGCCATTTTCTGATAGTACTCATGATAAAGTCCAATATACCTATCCTGCTTTATGTTAAACAATGTTTTCCTGTGGGTGTAATATCAATTATAAAGAAATAAATACAGTATGTACAATCGCTTCTATCTATTTCTGGGATTTGCTGTGGTCGTTGCTCTTCCCTGCTCACTCCTCTTTAAGTTGTAAACTGTTTGCTTTTCCTGCTTGTAGATGTATTGCTTCTCTCACTTAAACAAATTAATTTAACTGTATTCCTTTCCTACATCTTGTGCAAAAATTACCAGATACAGTCATCAGCTTATTTAGTTCAACACTTCTATCATATTATACCTCTGGAAGGGGTTTTGTGGCTAGTATGTTAATTCTCTCTGTGCTTTGTTCCCATCATTCGTTTTGAAACTGGAAGTGTTGCATGAAGCTATAACTGGTATACCATGAGTGCTTTCTGAGTTTCAAGAATGAGTGAGTTAAGAAAAAGTGTGAGAGAGGGTGTTTGTGTGTCTGTGTGATTATGCTTTTAAGAAATAAAAAAAATGCGCATATCTTTTTAAATCTATCAATTTCAGGCCTGATGGAATTGGCACTGTAACTGTTGAAGAGAAAGAAAGGTTTGAAGATATTAAGAAAAGGCTTTCTTCCCTTTTAGAAAACCAGATAAGCCACTTCAGGTGAGTGTTGTTTGCATTTTGTAACTTAGACATGCATGAAGCTGCCAGGAAACAACAGAGCAGGGAGTTAGGCGTTAAAGCCTGGTAGGAGTATTTTGAATAATAATTCTGTTTTTATAGAGAAGTCAAGGCCTTTTGGAGACATATACTGCATTCCATGCCTAGGATTTCTGAGTGTATGATATTTTCCCTACCAGACATTTCAAATCACGTTAACTGTGCTGATTTTGTGTTAAATTAGCACAAGTACCACAGCTCTACAAACCACCCCTTATTAAGTAGTGCACAGTTTCTTGTTTAATTACTCTAGTGCTAATTATTACCTATCATGATAATTTATCTTTTAAAGGAGATGGAGGGGATTTGTTTATGCTTGGCTAGTTGGATTCTATCAGGAGGTTCAGTGATGCAAACCACTTGGAGAACCTAAGGTCAATTGAGTCTTCCCTCTTCTCCCTCTGCTACCGCTGCCCCACGTTTAGCCCCTTAACTATTAATAGCAAGCACTGACTCATGTCATAAAACCTGAAAAAGAATCCAGTGGCAAAAATTACCCAGGTCCACATTGCTGTTTGTAGAAAGAAAAGCACTATCCTTTTTAACAGCAACTTGGCACTGGGAGAAAATTGTTATCAAAAATCCATTTTCTGGAGAGGGAAAAGGATTCATTTCTTCATTCCTCACCTTAAAAATGGAGCCCTGTTTTCTTGCACCCAATTTCCAACTTTCACATGGTTTCCAGAGAGAATAAAAAGTCCTGAATTTTTAGTGGCTTTGTTGGGCAAATAACCCAAGGTGATGGCAGAGGTTTAGTTTATTTGAAATGGGCCTCTAGCAAGGTAGACTTAATCACTCGGAGCATTAAAAAGGGAAGGGTCTGTCCTCAGAGGTAGATGCCAGCAAAGGATAAGGAATTGGCTCTAGAACCTGCAGAGCAGATTATTGTTTACTTGGTTTGTCCTAGTTGCTAGGATAAAATAAAATCTAATATGGGGGATCTATGTAGATTTTCTAATATATTACTGATAGGGAGAGCAAATAATATGTTACTATACTTTATTTGTTATTGAAAAATAATTGCCTGTGTCAGTTTTGCCCAGCCTAGTTGCTCTCATGAGAACCAGTTTGGTGCAGTGGTTAAAAGTATCAGGTTAGAAACTGAGGGACCATGAATGCCAGTCCTGCCTTAGGCACGAAGTCAGCTGGGTGACTTTGGACTAGTTGGTCTCTCTCAACCCTAGGAAAAAGGCAATGGCAAACCACTTCTAGAAATGCTGCCAAGAAAATTGTATGGACTTATCCAGGCACTACCAAAGTCAAGACAGACTTGAAGCACCCATAAAAAAAGAGTTGCCCTCATACTGGCTGGGAATTTTGTCTCAGCACATTTGAAAGAGAGCAGATTGCCTTCTGGTAAAAAGATGCTTGTGACTGGCCATGTCCACCATGGTAATTGTTCTATGAAATTTCTCAAAATTCTAAACATGGCCACTGGCCCCAAATGTTGGGACCATTTGTATTAGGAGATGTGAGATATAGGAGCCTTATCAGATGACATGAAACAAGTAGAATATATTAATTTATTCATATTAATATAAATATTTATTTGTTACTCCTAATGTCATATTTCAAAGTGTGAGATGCAAGTGTTGAGCAGCCAATTATGATGCAAGGGAATCTGGCATCATATTTCTTTCTTGAAGGCTACATTGGTCAATTCAAACCCAGAATCAACTACAGTTCAACTGATTTGGTTGATGTAGTTTAAAGCTTATTATGTATTCTCATGCTTAGTGTTAATAAAGGGTTGGACAGTAGCATTTTGTTTATTTAGAATGTAGATACGGCTATTTATTTTATTACAAATTCAAAGCAATTTACTTTTTTAAAAGAATCAAGAAATATGTCTAGAATCCCCATATATGGATCACTTCCCTCCTAGATGAAAATTAAATGGAGGTAGATTCAGATATCACCCAAAACCAGAATCTCAGTCTTGGCAGGATTCAGCTTCTCTTTATCATGATAGAATTCACCACCATGGCCAGATACTAGCCCTTGTCATGCAATATGTGATTCAGATGTAACATAGTATTGTGTGTTATTACCATAGGACTAGATGTCCTAGTACTAAGTGTATAACTTGGCCTTTAAGTCCTTTTTATTTTAAACATTCATTAGACACAAATCTAAGTTGACATTCTGAAATGTTTGAGTGTTTTGTGATTTGTGATAGGGAAGCTATTTATGGAACTAAGTATCTTAGGACCACTGTGAAAGAAAATTGTACACATTAATTAAATGCTTATTTCATGTTTCATTATTTGGAATTATATGTGCTTCAACTGATCATTCATTTACTGGTATGTCATAACAATATATAAGAAGCCTTGTGGGATAATTTGATTGGAAACTTAACTCTGGGACTGGCGGCATTTCTTTATACTTTTATCATTTGAACAATAGGAGTAAATATAGGAAAGTGCAATTATACTTTGAGAATTTCTGGATTTGAGATTGAGGTTGAAGTCACATTTCTTATTTGCCTTGGAGTACATTTCACTGAATTAGCTTGGGGGCTACATGCATAGGAATTCACTACAGATTCTTGCTAATTTATAAAGATTCTGTAGAATTGCTAATATAATAGGAATAAGAAAGAAGAATGGTATCCCACTGTAAGAGCTGCCCACCCAAATTTGTCCAAATTTTATTTCCAGGTTTTCTTATAAAGTTGCAAAGATGATTTCTAAATTCTTTATCCTGAGCCTATTTCCAGTTGCAAAGTGATGCTGAAAGATGACATAAAGTAACAGTAATGAACACACACTTGTTAAGTAGATTATAACAAGATAGAAAATCTTTGTTGAAATAATTAATTCAAAACTGAGAAGTGGAATTCCTAAAATGATAACAGGTTTATTCACTAAGAGGGGACTTCTAGTTATCAGCAACAAGTTGTATCTACATTGATCTAAATTGGTGATATCTAGGGTAACCCACTGAAATCATGGAAAGGCTTTCATCTAGTTTTTGGAAATTCCTCTTCAGCAAAAATCTACAGATCTTTGTGTAGCGTTTTTCAAGGCTCCTATAGGAAGGAAAGCGCAGGGAGATTGCTTTCCATGGCCTATTTGTTTATGCCTAAATCTGGATACAATGCTATGTTGGAGGTTGAAATATTCTGTATGTGCATGTGAGCCCTCCTGAAATGGGAGTCTAACTAGATCAGGGATTAATGAAGTAGATTTTAGAACTATAACAGACAGGATATTAATTTACAGGCATAGACAAAGCCTAGCACTAGGGAAAGTACATGCTATCAACCAAAATCTTAAAAGAGCATGTTCCTGGGAATGTGTGCATAGGAAGAAAGACAGAAGGAAATGTCTGTGGGTTAGCAGTCCCTTTGACAAAAGAGTACGGAGAGAGACAGAAAAAGAGGGGACACAGTAAATACTTAACTCTATATATACCCTATTGCCCAGAGGTGGTCAGTAGGCCATGGGGGCCTGTGTTACTAGATTTGGACCTTACACTTTAGGAACCACAAAAATGTCTTTTGGAGACTTGCCCATTTTATACAAAATAAAATGTATTTATATCAGTGAAAATGAGAGAATTAGATGGAACCCACTGTATTATAAAAATGGGGAACCCATTATCTTCCAGATGCTGCTCAGAACAGTTCTCTGCAGCCGAAGCCAGCATGAGGGAAGGGAAGGGAATTAGTCAGCAATATCTCGACGGCCACAAGTCCCAATCCTGTCTTATAGGAAACCATGTTTAGAAGAATTAAAGCAATCATGGACTATGGTGGCATTACCAGAAGTCGGTGATAGAAACAGAAATACAGAATTAGTTTCTCACAATAAAAATTAATGCTTGTAAAACAGTAAATTTTTAGGTGAAAGATTGAAAGAGAAGGTGGTGGATCAGGCAAACATAGAATTATGGTGAGCGTGTGTGTTAAAGAAAAATTTAGAATAGTTAGTTTTGAGGAAACAGCATATATAGTGCACATAAACATTCCTATCACTGTACTCCCTTTTCTGCGACTTTATGCAAAATGAAGGAAAAAAGTTAACAATCTGAAGAAATTAAAGGCTGGATATAGGAGATAAGAAAAGGAAATTAACTAAATTTAGTTTACATCAACATTCACTGTACTACTTCATATTTTACTGTCCTTCCAAATTGTCTTTGCTTCTAGTGCATCTATATACTGATTCATACACAGTCTTCTGTTCTTTAACCTTTCTTCTTGAGGATCTTGTCAGTGCCATCCAATCACAACTTTTGTGGTGTTTCCATTTCTTTTAAACTATTTGTTCTTCCTTCATCTATTTGTTTTGTGATTCAGTCCTGATAATTCTCTCATAAGACCAAGACATCCCAATATATTCCTTTTGTACTGGTCATTTTTATATTCAATATATATTTACCCAATCTTTCTTCACCCCAACTCTTCTTGTTCTACCATATACACTTCTTAAGTACCCCATTGCCACTGCATTTAAATTCTAAGTGTCTCCTGACATACAACAAAGTAGACGGGCATTTTTGTACATAAATCTCTTTGCTTCTTCCAGTATTGATTCCTCACAGTGGACCACATTTTACTGTGTGAAGAATATTTACTCCTCTTTGCTTCTTTCAGTATTGATTCCTCACAGTGGACCACATGTTACTGTGTGAAGAATATTTACTCCTTACATTTCTACCAGCATTTGTATATCTCTTAGAATTTTTCCATCCATCTTGCCATATTTAATAAACATTCTACTAAGATACACAGTTTAATTTTTTACCATTTATATATAATATAGTGAACTGCATTTTTCCATTTTAAATGCAATTCCCATGGTCTTCAATAAATTAATGTTCAGATCCATACTTTTCAATGTATCATACAATCTCTTACATTTACTGATATCATTGGACTTTCAGAAAACAACATGACATCACCTGCATACAAAAACACAGACACACATTCATGTTCCAAACCAACCTATTTGTATACAGGTAGTCCTGTTAAATGACCACTTGTTCAGCGACTGTTCAAAGTTATGATGGCACTGAATGAGGGGGACTTACAATGGGTCCTCATAGTTGCGGCTGTTGCAGCAGGTGCTTGGCAACCGGCTTGCAATTACGTTGCAGTCTCCTACAGTCACATAATCACCATTGGCAAACTTCACTGTCATCTTCCGACAAGCAAAGTCAATGGGGAAGCCGGCAGGAGGTCACAAATGGTGATCACGTGACCGTGAGACGCTGTGACCACGCAGGATTTGCCTGATGATGGCAACTGATACTGCTGTACCTGTCGTCGTAAGTCGGCACAGTCATGTGACATCGCACTTTACATTGCTTGGCTACGGAGTTGCCAGTCCCAATTACCATCATTAAGTGAGGAATAACTATACGTTTATTCATTAATACATTAAACAACTAAGCGCGCATCACATATCCTTACCTTATCCCTTACTGTGTTGAATCATTGCCTAAGCATTCCATTTATTTTCACACATGCTTTGTTTTCATCACATACAATTCTTAGCACCTTCAGCAACCAACCTCTCCCTAGATATTCCTGCAAAACATTCCATAATACAAACCTGTTCACTTCTTCATATTTTTTTCTTAGATGAATAAATATACTTTTTTTAATGTGTACCCATTTCTCTTTTCTAAAATATATTTTCAGTAGACATTTCAAACTAAGTGTATAAACAGGCAAAGAAAAGGGATAAAAGAGTGAAATAAGAATAAATAAGCAAGGGGTTTAAAATGACATAAAGTTTATAATTTTCCAGTATATAATCAAATAATTGTGAATAATTGAATATACTATATTGTTTTAAAAGCCTGAAAATCACTATTAAGCTCTGAACAAAGTATAAATATCAGGAACCATGGTCAGCACTATATAAATCAAAGAGTGAAATTATGAACTTTAGAGCCAGTTTGGTATAGTGGTTACAGCATCAGGCTAGAAACCGGGAGATGGTGAGTTCTAGTTCTGCCTTCTCTAGTTCTCTCTCAGCCCAAGGCCAGTTCACTCTCCTGGAAGCTCCTTGTTTAGCTCTTTTCACCTGCATCTAAAATAATGTTTTATTTCCATCAAGACATTTCTTCATTTCCTCTGCCTCTTTTAATCTTAACCATTCCTTGGTTGCTTTGCCTATATTTTTTGCAGCTGTTTTTTGTAATCTACGTATAATTATATAATCACTTTCTCTCCTAATTTATTTGCAACAGTCACAATCTGATATGCATTTTATATACTAAATGAATGTTCGTTTTCTTGCTTTTTAGATGATGGTAGAGTGATCATCTATAAAGCAGCTTTCTTGTTTGCATGAGATAAGTGCTGCTTGTCATTTCCACATTTCATATATAAGGTAGTCCTTGACTTACCATCACAATTGGGACCAGAATTTCCATCATAAGTCGTTGCAGTCATAAGTTGAGTCACCACGTGACCAGACCTAATTTTACAGCCATTTTTACAGCAGTTGTTAAGCAAATCACTGTGGTCGTTAAGGGAATCCAGCTTCCCCAGTGGGCATGCTTTGCTGGAAAAGGCAAAAAAGTTGCAGAATGCAATAGTGACTGCAGGAACCTGCAACCGGTCATAAATGTGAGGTGGTTGCCAAATGCCAGAAATGCAATCGTGTGACCATAGGGGGGTGGTGTGATGTTTTGCGAAGCTTGGAAGTGCTTTACAGGCCATAAAGCACCCATTCTGAGGCCATCATAACGTGGAAGTGTTGTTAAACGGTCATAAGTCGAGGACTACCTGTATATATTAAAAGTTTTAAAAACAAGGGTAAAAACTAATACAAACTAATATAGAGTAAGGAAGAAAAAATAAAAAGAAAGAAATCAAAGAGCTAAAAGTGGAAGAAAGAAAAAGGAAGAGAAGGAAGAAGAAAGAAAAAAAGAAAAGGAAAGGAAAAATAGAAAAGAAAGAAAAAAGATACAAAGAAGTGGTTTCCGATCTTCTTTATAGCAGTTATAAATATAATTACAAATTTAGTTCTTTCTCTAAAATTACATTATGACTCTCTTCTTTCTATAATCTAGATCAACCAAACCATAAATCATAAGTTCATTTTTTTCTGTTTTCTGCAAAAAGTCCATAAGGGGTTTCTAGTCACCAAAAAACATAGATATTGTCTTTTCTCTAATCAAGTTAATTTAGCCATCTCAGACAGACAGACAGACAGACAGATAGATAGATTAGAAGTTTTAAAAACAAAGGTAAAAACTAGTACAAACTAATATAGAGTAAGGAAGAAGAAAGAAAAAAAAATCAAAGAGCTAAAAGTTCAAGAAAGAAAGAAAAAGTAAACGTCATTTCCACATTTCTTTTGCTGTTTTAAAAGACCTTGTTCAAAACACAGTAATGTTTAGTAATCTAGTAATCTACTGATTGATAATGACTACCCTGATTTTTTTCAAAGATTTTCAGTTATTAACCAACTAAATATTGTAAGGTAGTAATGCATTTTTTGTTTACCAGCAATAGTTTCTACTAGCTTTTCCAATCTGTAGTTGAGGTAGTAGATGTTTTAAATATTCTTTACACAGTTGTATGTCTGCAGAGAAAAAGAATTTTATTCTGGTCTCAGCTCAGTTAAATCAGATACATAAATAGCTAAATCCAGATCAAGTAAGAGCAAAATAAAAGTAAATACAAATTTTAAAATATGTGGCTGTTCAGTCAGAAAGGTCGCTTCTAACATTTTCTCCCTCTTAGGCAGACAGTAGATTATGCATTAAATTATCTAACAAAACCTACATAATTTTAATAAAATCTACATAATTTACATAGGAGAGCTTCTAATATGCTGTGTTTGTTTGTCTGTTTGAAGATACTGCTTTCCTTTTGGGCGTCCTGAAGGAGCTTTGAAAGCTACCCTTTCATTGCTTGAGAGGGTAAGTCCATGAACTAAAACCAACCATTCTTAAGCTGGTGCCCTCCAGAGGCCTTGATCTGCAACCACCATAGTTCCTATCCAGCTCTATGCTGTTAATACACTTACACTTATTATTAGATTTTTATCCCAACATATAATGTACATAATATTAGCCGTTGTCCTGTGCATACTAAAAAGTCCCAAATCCCTTGTCTTGAGACATCATCCCCTTCATATTTTACTCGTAACTTTTTGTTTGTAACATTTCAAATACTTTATATTAATTTTTTTACAAAGCGTCCTGACATCAACATGATTTTTTAAAAACAACCTCCAAATGCTCTTTTTAATAAGAACAATGACATTCAGTTTTAAAAGTATGAAACATAAATCCAACTCAGTCATTTTTGGCACTCTGCTCAAAGTACTTTCCAAAATAACCTCTAGAGAACGAAATATTCTTAGAAAACTTGAGTGCTGGCTAGTATCTGCAGAGTTAAATTTGGATGCATGGTTTGTCCCCGTAAGCCTTGTAATCAGCTGGATACCTTAGTAAACTCATTTGTCAATCCCTGTCTATAAAATTGAGCTCTTAATTACCAATCTCACAGTGTTAATATGAGGTTAATATGCATTAGACTGTAGCTGCCATGGAAATTTGCTACATTTGGTGAAGCATTTGATTACTTCTGTTCAACTTCATTCTTGGCAGGATTGATCCCTGAAAATCACCAGACAAGAATTAGAAGCCCTGACTCAGATGTTCACTGACCAGATTTTTTCTTGTGCTGCTCCTAGATGCATATCCTATATTGAGCCAAAACATGGGAATTTGGCTATAACACAAGAATTTATGCTGGTGCTTTTGCTAGAGTCCTATGGTATAAATGCCTTGACAGACCTTTTTTCTTAATTCAGCAACATGCAATTAAAAATGTAGTCTTGTTTTGTAATTTTGAATCCTAATGAGTTTATTGTGTCTTGAGTTCTTGTAAGCAATGGTCTGTTTCATTTTCCTGCAACTACAAATAGATTTAGACAAGTTGCTGTATGCTCTGACTTTCTGTCCACACACTCACATCTAAAATGTAAAGACAAAATTAGGCTAAATTTTAGGCTAATAAAAGAGCTACCATTATGTATGTGAAATTGGGCACGTGCTATTTACATTTTTATAATTTTAGTCTTCTGTTTATAATTTTAGTCTTATGTACAACCTGTCAATGGGCAAACCTTAACATTATGACCTCAACAATGATTTTAACATAGCTTTCATCCATTAATAATTTCCTTTTCAATTTCCACATGTTACAAATGCTTTTTTTTTAAGTGTATTTTTTCTCTCTTCTGGGAAGATACGATATCTGACCAAGAACTATTTGATTGTCTTTGGCACAGGTCTTAATGAAAGACATTGCTACTCCCATACCAGCAGAAGAAGTGAAGAAAGTGGTTAGAAAATGTCTAGAGAAAGCAGCCTTGATCAATTACACTCGACTTACAGATTATGCCAAAATAGAAGGTTAGTACAGTGATCAGCTACTGTAGTGGCTGTAAAAGCAATTGGTGCCAATTCATTGAATACATTCTGTGAGCAGCCTTCTCTCTTTGCTGAGCAAAGCCTGAACCATAGCAAGGGGAAATATCTCATTAAAATCTCAGCTGGTGAACTACTGAGCTTTTTCCTATTCATTGCTATAATATGCCTCCTGGGACCATGCTTGAATGAATGATCTTTGCTTTGTGCTGAAGTTGTCCTTTGTCCTTTATTTTAACGGCAGTTTTATGTTTCACAAAAGTGGCTCAGATCAGCCTGTTCTGGTAGACATTCTCTTACCCAGTTTTGACATTCAAACTCAGTTGCTTCCTACAGCAAGAAGTTCCTGTTAACTGTCAATCTAGAATTATTTTTACTGATCCTTATAGAAATTTAATATAAATTATTGGTCTATTTTATTAATGGGCAACTGATAAAATACAGTACATTGCAAAATTAATTCAAGGTCCCTAGCTTGTGGAATGATGCATGTATAAAAGTAAAGAAAGGCCCAAAGGTTTATTCCAGGAACAAATCGTTTCTAAGGTTTTTTCAAAGTTTTCCTTTTAGCCAGGAGTGACTACTTAATAATAGTTAGATCACCAAAGTGACTTGGAAACTTGACTTCCCAGAGAAAGAAGGGGGACTTCCCAGAGGCAGGACAAGTTGGGAGCACCAGTCAGTGGGCAATCACTCCCTCTGCAGCTCTGGAGGTAATGCTGCAAATTCTCTTCAAGAGCAGCAGCTGAGACTATTAACTTATGAAGCAAATCAGCTTGGCTAGCAAAGATCTGTGGAATTCCTACACTGTTATGGGGATATAGATGTGTGGTACAAACCTTAAATCAGCCCAGCATTTCCATGTGGAAAGAGCCTCAGACACAGGTGGAAGCAAGCACTGCCAAATTATTTATAGTCACATTGACAGCGGAGGAAAGAGATCAGTCTTGAAATACTATTGCATCAAGATCCAATGTTCATCCAAGATAACCCACTGATTTATATCTGGTGTTAGCTAAAGGGTAGTATATATTCCTTTATTCATGTTTGTAATTGCTTTGAAAGACAAACTATAGACGTACTGGGTTTATGTTGAGCTAAATACCTAAATCTATATTTAAATATTTGACTCTATGAAGCTGATTTATCAAATCAATCCATTTCAATTAGATTCAGCTTATTATTGGGAAGACCACCTTCCCCAACCAGGCATTATGAGGGCTGAACATCTCATCTAACACATCTGAAAAGTACCAGGTTGGCAAAAACTGATCTGTACTGATTGGCATCAGTGTCTTACACTGGGCTTTTTCCAATTCCTATCTGGAGATGCCAGGAATTTTACTCTGGAATCTTCTGAATACAAAGCATTTTTCTATACTAGTGTTAGTTGTGGGAGTAATAGTAATATGAGTTTTTTACAATTTGTGTAAGTATTATTGTAGGCTCTTCCAGTTTATATTCAATTTGTTACAATTTATTTTTAGTATAACTGAAATTGCAGTCATGAATAAAATTTCCAAAATCAGGGGAAATGAATATGCTTAGTATATATAATCATTTGTTTTAACTTATTTTTCTCATTCTTCAGGATCACTGACAAACATGGGTTAACCAATCTTTTCACTGATTAGCCCCAAAAAGCCATCTCATCACTATAGCAACCAGTATTATACCATGGGAATAACAACATGGAGGCACCTTAGTAACCAGTTTATCATAATTAATTAAGATATCATGTTGTGTTTAAATGAAGGAGGATGTATGTAGATCTTTTGGAAAATGAGAAAGTTACCTTTTCACCTTCAGCGAGCATCCAATGCATGCATGCAGCAGGGGTTCTTGCTGTTCAATTATCTTGAGTTTTTAACAAGCTTGTTTGGAATAATTGGTGTAAAAATAGAAAGTTTCTAAAAGAAGTCACCAAAGCTGGGCTGAAAGTCAGCAAAGTACTCTTGGCATAGAACTCACTGTTTACAGGTGAAATAAATATATCTTTACTTTATATTCTCTAAAACATCTGAAAATGTAAGAAAATAGTCTTCCTCACACAGAGCATGGATAAGAAAGCTTTAAAGTTCCAACTGAATATCACCGGCAATATCACTTCTTTCTCTGCAGTTGAACCACATACATTTAATTAAGTAGAGATTCATAAGTCAAAATTCAAATCTTGTGGTATGTAGCTCACAAATCCTGCCTTTGTCTGAAATTAAGCATGTCTGCATCCAGGCAATTCCTGGGTCAAGGAAAATGCCATCTTGTGTCCTGTGGGCAAAAACATAAATGCATTATTGGAGTAAATAAGAATTCCATATTGATGTGGCCACAAACATTAATGGTATTACTGTTATAGAGCCATCTTATTCTTGGATAAGGAGGACAGGAGATGTGACAGAGCAGCCATACAAATGGGATCTGTATCATGCCAGCACACTACAGTGATAGCAGGCAGTAGAGGAGCATCCATTTTGTAAATCGTAACACCAGTTCCAGTAGAATGGTAGTCACTGTAGCAACTCAGGGCTGACACAGTGTAAGATCATTTTCATGGGCATCTGGAGGACATAAGGAGGGTTTGAACAGGAAACACGCTGATTCTACTATAGTATAGGATGTTTCTTGCAATCACTGCTTTAGTTCAAAGAAGCCCAAGAAGCAACATTAGAAAGATATTTTTTCTGTTGTCAGAAAACAATATTTAATAGCCTGTTTTAACAGAAATGGTCTTATAAAATTAGTTGAGTATTTCATATGAAAATTGTAATACTCATTGGTTAGAAAATAAAGCTGCAAGCAGTGTGTGTTGCTTCTTCTATTGTTGGTGATTCCATCAAATTTGAGTCTATGAGGATAAAATAGCATATTGATTGCTGTATAAACTTCCTTTTTCAAAAGGATGCAGTTATTTATTAATACATATTTTTCTTGCCAGAATAAACAGTGGAATAAGAACTTAATTACATGATACTTGTAAAGAAATAGTCTCATCTTTTTCTGATTTTTCCCCCCAATCTTTCCTTATATCTAAGCTACAAATGAAAAGGATCCAGGATCCATGTATATATTCAAGTGTGAATTCTGCAGTTTAGTGCAATTTTATATATATATTTTTTTCTCATACAATGTTTTTTTCTCTTTCAAAATAATTTAAAAGTCCCTGATTATTTTTGCATCTAAATGTTTCTATTTGCAAACATCTGGGCCAATCTGAGCAAGTTATCAAAGGTCAGAATCACAACTGAATCTGTGAAAGCTGAAACAGTAGCACTGATTGGCTAACTCTGGGGTAGCTAATCTGAGCTGCTCCAGAACTGTTTTGATTAACTGTTCAACATCACTAATTTTATTCTTAGTCCTGTTATAGAGCTAGTGGCAATAGTTTGAGAGCTTGTTCCTATCCAGTGTTGTTGGAATAGACACCTGCAATAATTACATGCTGTTCTGCAGATTTTAAAAATAATCATACTTAAGAAATAGGCACTCCACAAAAGGAAAATGGGAGTGCATCTGATGTTTAAAATGTTTAAAGGAAAAGAGAATTATAAAGAATATTAAAGGAAAAGGGCAAAAAATTGTTCTGGACGTGATGTGACCTCTTTTGTTCCCATCACTCCTGTTTTGTTTTCTTTTTAGAGGTGCTACATAATTCTGTATTTCCAATCTTCTATATGAGTTGGTTCATAGTCTTTGTTGCAAGTTATCACATAGGAGATACAGGATTGCTCTGAAACTAAAACACATTGTTTAAGTTATGCTTAGATTAAAAAACTATAGTTTCAAAACAGTTTGTTTAAACCTCTGTTTCATGCTTCTCAACCTGGAAAGTTCCCAGAACATCTTAGAGCATACTAAAAATAAGGAAGTCAGCAGGTAATAGGAACAGTGAACAACAACCTTCCCTAGCAAAGGAAGGACGAATATGGGTCTAAAGATGTCCAAAATAATCAGATTGAATGAAGGCATCTTGAGCGGGGAGAATACTACAACTTCCTTCAGCGGTGACAGAAACATTCCCTCACTCAAAGAAACAATTCTTCCTTGGATCCAAACTGGTGCTGCTTTCCCCCACCTAGAATGTATCTACCAAGTTGAGATATTTATTTATTCACTTATTTATTTATCAATTTTGTATATGAGTGGTATTAATACATCTGTTTCAGTTGTTCCCTCCTGATTGGGCATTACATTTGATTGTGCCTATATTGTGATGTTGCTTGAGCCATGAATTATTTTTCTTAACTGCAATTAATATTTTAGGAAATTGATAATTTATTCATTTAAACTATTTTTTGTTCGTTATTTTGTTCATTTTCCAAACCATAGATTTGTTTTGTTGTTGCCCATTTTCACATCTGTTTGCAAAATAAGCCAAAAACTGTGAGCATCAAAATACATATAATATATACTATATACTCTGTGTGTGTGTGTGTGTGTGTGTGTGTGTGTGTGTGTGTGTGTGTGTGTGTGTGTATATATGCTCTGTGTGTGTGTGGGTGGGTGGATGGATGGATGGATGGATGGATGGATAGATAGATAGACAGATAGATAAAAATTCTTAAGCATTTTTATATGCTTTTACTTTAAACATTTTTGTACCAATATTTTCAACGGACATGCTTTTTGAAAGTGGTTTTCTCCTAAATCAACATGTTTATCTGTATGTGTTTTTTTCTAATTTACATAATTTTGTAAGCATTTTTCTTTACATTTGCATACATTTTATAAATTGCACATTACATTTTACAAAATATGAGAAGCAGAGAAAAGTAGACGAGCAAATGTGTTTCCAGAAGAATCAGATTGGATTCAGTTATTTAAAAAAAAGTCTAAACAATTTCTTAATTCCTAGGAATGAGTTGAGCTGGATTTCAATTTTTCAGCTGTTGACAGGAATCTGTCATTGTCCATGTTGCCATAGAGTGATCTATTAATAAAAAATAATAAGGATTGGAAAAATAATATGCTCGATTGATGTGTGTCAAATGAAGAACATTTTGGATGCCTATATATGTGTGTGCCCACATATGCATCTTACAGTGGGTCCCTTTCAATGTTTTGCTCCGGTGATATGTACATATAATGCCTGGCATAATGGATTTTTTTTTTTTTTCATTTTTGTGTGTGGACTCTTGGTGCTGCTGCAGAATACTGTAAATGACAAGAGCCTCAGCAAAGAGAAGGTTGCCTTGGTGATGTTCCTGAGGTTAAGGTCACTTTCCATTTTCAAAGACAGCCAAGGTGGTGATGTGATAGCTTTGAGTGATATTTGTGGGAGTGGTGAAAAGGGAGCTGCTGACAGGGTTGCGCTCCTAGTTCTTCTTTCCTGGGAAAGGCATGGTTTCTGTAACAAGGTTTTTTGTTCTTTTCAAAGCATTTTGATCCTAGTGAAAATTAAATT
This sequence comes from Candoia aspera, assembly GCF_035149785.1. Taxonomy (NCBI): domain Eukaryota; kingdom Metazoa; phylum Chordata; class Lepidosauria; order Squamata; family Candoiidae; genus Candoia; species Candoia aspera. The sequence continues at coordinate 58,850,777 of NC_086159.1, read as the reverse complement.
ACAAGCTCAGACTCTGTCTGCTTTTAATAGTATAGGAACATGATCTATATTTCTTCTACCTCTCTGTTTCCCTCTAATACTAATATTAATTTCCTTGGAAATAGGCAGCGGCTCAAGAAAATCTTCTGTAGGTTTCTGTAATGAGTTGTTATAAATAGAGGTTATTAGAATCTCCATGAATGTGATCACATGAGTGATATAATATGGTTTCTAAAGCAGAAGCTGGTGCCATTTACAGAATCCTTGGTGAATTCCAAAGAATGTCTCCAAGCTGAGCTCCTAATAACATGCTTATAGCTCTAATTGCTTGGTGAATCTTGCTTTGGTTGAGCAATGTTAAACTGCAATTAAAACAAAACAAAACGAAAAACAAATATGAAATTAATGCCTATAACTTACTCAGTTGCAGGTATTTAGCCTCAATATTTTTGTCAATATTATGTTTATCTCCAAAAGTCCCGTTATGCTTTGTCTTTCTTACCTCTTACTTACCCAGCCATAATTCACACAAATATTTTCTGACACAGTAGTACCATAATCTGCCTTACAATTTGGCATTGTAAGCTGACCTGTAAAGATGCTGGTATCTATAGTTATTTGCTGTGATGACTATATTCAAGAATACAGTATTCATGAATATATGCCTCTCAGTAATGGTGAATGTGGAACATTAATGGGAAGGATCTAACTAGAGATGCGCAAAACATTTTGAAGTTGAAATTGCTTTGATCCTAAAACATCCCAACTGTTCTGACTTTACCAAAAATTTTCTGACACCATGCTAACCTTCAAGATTTTTCCAACCGTGAAATAGTGGTCCAAACAGTCTGTTTCAAAAGACTGGATGGCTCACAAAATCCACTGAAAAAGTAAACAGTTAAAACCCACAAACACAAACAGTCCAGACTAAAACAACTGGAACAGCAAACAGTATTAATAGTACAAAAAACAATACAACAGGGGCTTGACCAATGTATCCCACCTACATTAATCCCAGCTGGAAACAGAGCCAAGTTTTAAGTTTTTTTTCTGCACACCTCTAATGATAGTCATTGATGTCTGCCTTGTAGGTTTCAGTGGGAGTAGAATGTTGTACTAGTTACAGGTGTGACCTTATTTATTTATTTATCTATCTATCAAATTTTATCACTGCCCATCTCCCCCCCAAAGGAGGGACTCTGGGCAGTTTACAATAAAAACAGAGTTAAAATTCAAACAATTATAAATACAATAAATACAATAAGAGTAAAAATGCGATAAAATCTAGATGGCTGAGAGTTCTCTATCAGTCCATGAGTATAACGGGCCCTTTTAAAATCACTCTGTGGCACTAGCCAACCCCAGAAGTGGCTAGTCCCCTTCCCATTCCAGGCCTGCTGGCAAAACCAGGTTTTTAGATTTTTATGGAAGTCCAGGAGCAAGGGGGCCTGTCTCACCCTCGGGGGAAGAATGATCCAAAGGGCGGGAGCTACCGCAGAGAAGGCACACTTCCGGGATCCCGCCAGATGGACTTCTTTTACGGATGGGGTCCGTAACTTGCCCTCTCTATATGACCTGATCCAGCGTGGATAATCGTATGTTCCTATAGATATGGCTTACTAGTTCCACATTTTTTATTTTTTATTTATTATTTATGAGAAAGCATTGTAGCATGAATTTCCACTAGAACATGCATAACTCCAAAGAATCAGCATTTTTTTAAAATGCAGAATGGTGATACTTGTATACGCAGGTAGACTCAATATTATATTGTAGTTAGCTTTTGCTCTTCTTTACTTTATTGATACAGGCTACAATAACAGTATTGTGAAAACCTGACAGTGCTTCCCTTTCCCTCCCTTTTTACCAAAGAAAGTCAATTTGGGACAATCTTGAGTTTCTCACACTTCCTTGTTTTCCTGGGCTAAGCTAATGTTTAATTAATGGTCATTGCATGCCTCCTCCAAGGTCATCTCTGTGGTCCTCTACAATAAATGAATGGATGTAGTGATGGTCATTCACTGAAGGAACAGAAAGGGGAAAAAAAGATTGGCATAGGATAGAAGGAGAGAACAAATTATGGCCAGGAAAAAGTAAGTGAGAGACTTCGGTCCAGACCAATTGTTCAAAGACTTGTACATCTTGAATACAGGCTTTTTCAGCTATAGTTTCTTAAAATAAAAATAATGTCTTTGCATGTAAATGCCTCCAGGTTCACAAGGGTGTATTTGAAGAAAATAAGAGCACTACAAGCATTGTTGAACAAAATAGGAGCTATTTGTGCAAGTGGTGAGAGGCCATCTCTAATTGTGTCAAGCTCTTGGCACATGTTCATTTCACTGAAATCACCAAGGGCAAAATCAGTTGTCCACTCAAAATATCTTTTTATTCGGCCCTTTCACATCTGAGCAAAAAGCTTTCCTATGTTAATGTTCAAAACTTGCAAGCTTTAAGTGTTCACGTGGGCACTAATTTGCTTTCAGTATGATACTTAGCCATTGTCAGTTTAACGATACAGAAATAGCTCCCTTGATAGTAAGCATATAGGGTTGTTGTTGTTCTAAAGAGTTTTCTTTTGATCTGATATCTGCAATACTGCAGATAAATTTACATTAGTCAGCTTTTAATTAAAACATTAAGATGCTTTTGAAAATGAAAAATTGGTTTGAGTATGCTCATGGAGAAAAGACTGAACCTCCAGCTAAACTTAAAATACTTCTGTTACACCAACAGATGAGACAAGAAACAAGTGAAAATTTCACTACATAGTAAATGGTCAAATGCTACAATAAAGGATGAGAGTTTTAACCTTTAGTGCAGTTTTTCCCAAGCTGATGCCTGCCAGATGTACTGGACTACATTTTTCATACTCTCCATCCAGTTGGTGGGTGCAATTATGGAGGTGTATTTCAGAACTTCTGCAAAATGCCAGATAGAGGGGGATCAGGAATGGACATGTTTTTAGAGCCTAAGGACTGCACTGTGCTTTCAGCTAAAGGAAGGTAAGAGGATCACAATAGGTGGGAAGATGACACAGAATGAGTGAAACTAATGGATAGGGCATGGATTAAAGTTGCCAGGGGTTGGTGAGGGTGTCTTGTGTGGAATTTAGTGAAGGCTTATCTGCAGCTATCTACTGAAGAAGCTGGGTAGCCTTCAGCTGTAGTTTAACATTAGATGCTCTTGACAAGAGAGGTGTCTCTCTAGATCTTGCTAGGGATCAGCTGTTCTTTAGGCGTGGGTGCTCACCCTCGAGTTTATCGGAAGAATCACTAGTTGTCTTTAGTAAGAGCAAGGCCTAGGGTGGAGGGCAAATAGATCAGTGGAGTTTCTGTAAAACATAGTGATATGTGGGGCCTGGGGGACAATTGTGCTCTCTGCAATTGCTTCTTACTGCCCCTAAGTGGATGGTGAGGGAGCACTCCTGGGGAAGGAGAATTGGACAGCAAGAGAATTTTGTTTGTAATGAACATATGCTAGACTGCCTCTCCCAGATAAAGGTGGCTATCAGTTTAATGCCAGTTTCTTCTGGTTGAGAGGCCTCAATCCTGGATCCAGGTGGCTGAATTGGTGGAGGCCTTGGGCATAACCTGCTGCAGATAAACCCTACATAAAGATACCATGTTCATCTGTGACTTCATCATGGACAAGTGAGCAGACCTGGTGTATATTACCAAAACTTTGTTGGGCAAGGGTAGGGATGATGCCCTTTCTGAGATTTGGCCTCCTTGGCTTGGGGTACTTCAGCAGCTGCAGTCTTGCAACAGGTAAAAGGGGATGGCAGTAATCCTTAAGATGCCTTGAGTGGCTCTGCTTTACAGATGATGAACTGTGACTGATGGTATGTAAAGGTGAGTCAGTGAACTCTGGTATTCTTCCTTTAACCTTTTTTTTTCTTAATCTTAACTTATACCTATCCCTTGGGTTAATTGTTCCCAATTCTAATTGCTGCTGTGGAAGTCTTTCAGTCCAGATGTGGTTCATCATTACTTTTGGCTTATGCAGGATGTGGTCCTTCCTAGACACTGCTGTATCCAGATGGATTCTGGCAGACTCTTGGGGATCTTTCCAGTAATCTAGCAGGGGGTTACATGGAATGTCTGGTCAAACTCTGGAACTCAGAAGTGATTATAGAACTTAACAAGATTCTTCCTTCCTTTGATCACTGATCGTTGGTAGCCAGTTTTACCAAGGAGGTCCTAACAGAATAGACTTCTGGAGCACTGATCGAGGAAGACTAGAAGCAGCTTTGACTGATGAACATGGTTAAGTGCACATGTTCAAGCCTACACCATGAGAATGGTGTAGCATCAATATTTCTTCACTCATATTGCATTAGTGGATTTTTTCCCATTGGCCTTGTTGAAGTTGACCCTTGGAGTAAAAATTCCAATCAGATTTGTGGAGTCTGTTTCTTGACTTGGCCTACTTTGAAGGGCTGCCAATTTCTTTCAGCCTCCAAACATACCATTATGGATACTGTATAGCATAAACTCTACCGACTGGTAAACTAGATCCATGACCTTGGCTCCTTTAGGCAGCTTGGCAGAGGGGGGGATGAACAGCTGGAGGTGGTCAGTGCCTCTTTGGGAGGGAGGGTGATGCTAGCAGCTTGAAAGAGGCAGTGATGTGCTCCCTCTTGAACAGGCCTTCTCTTGAGCAAGTGGCACCCATTTTCCAAGCATCCATTTTTAGAGAAGTTTATTGGGAAGATGTTAGGACACCCTATATGAACCAGATACTCGTGTTGCCTCTCAGTCAGGGTTCAGGCCTGGACATGGGAAAGAAATAGAATTGGTTGCCCTGGAAGGCAGTTAAGGTGGAGTTATTCCATGGAGCTTTTAATCAGTAATTACTGGTGCTTGGACTGCAGACACCAAGGTGTGTTGATAGTTTTGTTAGCTTTGAGCAGTTTTTATGTTTTATACTTTAATTTGAAGTTGTGGGGGTCTTTCAGAGTGCAGTGATGTAGAAAAGCCATAAATAAATAAAATAGGGCCAAACTGGTTTGATTTAAGGTGGTTTATTTTGTAATACCTTTCTGAAAAATGCACAGCCATATTAATTGCTCATTGCCTTTAATAATGTCATAATGTGGATTATGGAGGGAGCTAAAATTGACTCTCTCCATTCATGAGATGCTGAAAATAGATTTATTTTCAATTATATAATCAAATTTTGTTAATACGCTTGTTCTTCTTGTAAAAGTAATGTGTTCTTAAGGAACCAATGCTTCATTTGTACATGTGGCAAAAATGTTTTAGAATTTGAAATAAACTTAATAAGATTTATAAATCTGTCCATACATTTGTAGTCTGTGAAGAGTTTTTTAAAAAGAGTTTTTAAAAAATACTAGAATAAAGAAACCAGATAGGAGAAATAGAAGTAGACTGATCCCCTATCCTTTACCTTATATGTCTACTTGAATATTTCTGTTGTATCCTCTCTCCTCCACATCCCCACCCTACTTTTTCCAGTAATTCCTAAACAAACAATATGACTTATTTAGTGTGCAGTGTCTTGGCACAGTTTTTGCTAGGCAGGTTTGCAAAAAAGTAAAACCACACTATTTATATTCATAATAGCTTAGGTAGAATTGATAGCTTTTCCATGGAGCCCAATCCTTTGCAAGCATCACTGAACACAATAGAACTTATATCTGGTATTAGTGATATTTTTAGAGTAACTGTTTGCAAAGCCAGTTAGTCCAGATCCTTATTTTAGCATCAATTTGTGGTATTTGCTAGGTAAATAATCTTTGGATTATTGCAACAAAGGATCTTGGAGTATTAACCAGAATACATGCATATTACATTACATGTAAATGCATATGTATAAATCAACAATTTGCACATAGACTATATACATTAAATGCAATGTGTGAAAATGTCTACAGTTTGGAAGTGTATACAAATAATGATTAAACAAAACTAAATATTATTTTAAAAGTAATTTTCCTTCTGCAGTTCCTCAACATTGCTGTTTTTCCTTGCTGTTGGTGTGGGGATGGATGGATGCATGGATGGATGGATATTAGGAAAGTTTATCCTGGTTTATGTCTTTAAAGTTGTTGTCATTTTCCCTTTGGGGTCCATTTTTGCCTCCTTTTTTAATGTTTTGGTGGAGGAACCTTTATTTTCAATCATGGTCTCATTGTGATGTGTCTTGGAAAAGGGTCAGTAGTCCTGGCCTGTATTTAAAATTAATCTTATTTTCACATTATACATAACTGGAATCAGACTGTCTGAAAAGCAGGAATTTTGCATATTGAGCACAATTATTCTTCCAGTGTGAATAATGTTGTAGCCATTGTATGATGAAGAAGAAAACAAACCAGTAGCTTCTGCTTTCTTTGCAGAGATGGCCTTGGAAAGGATTAGAATTTGCTTATTGCAGAAATTGAGCATCTGATGTGCCGGTGCAGTTTCAACTGCTAGTTAAATTGGAAACTGCTTCTGGTGCTCCCTCATTTCATAGCAGATAAAATGTTTTAGGTATTTGTACAATTCGCATTAAAAGCATCCCTGAATTGTTAGATGATGTCAGTCTCTTGAAATTGTTTAGTTATGTGTCACTTGGAATGTTTCCCATACCAGAGTTTCCTACTTACAATCATCCTGGTTTGTGTGTTCCTCTTTACTACAGAGACACTGAACTTGGCATCTCCTTCGGTAAAGCTGGAAGAGGTTATTCATTTAGCAGAGCTCTGCATTGAAGTCCTGCAGCAGAATGAAGAGCACCATTCAGAGGTGAGGATAACTGCATTAGCTGACCAATAATGCTTTAACGGCCACCCTGTACTGCCTTGGTGTGAAGCAGTTCTATCAAAAAGCATTACAGGTAGAGCCTCTAATATATGTTAAAGGCAATTTACATTTTCAGAGTTCTCAGTTGTGAAGGTTTTGAAAAATGAAGTGAAATAAAGCCCTGCTCGGATTTTTCTTTGAATAAGCTTCAGGTTTGAATAGTTAAAAAAAAAAGAAAAAAGACATAAATGCTGGAAAAAATATAAGAGCAAAGAAGAGGTGGTTCCAGCCATTATCTCACAAATAATTCTCCAGTTTCTCACCTCTGGATAAAAATAAGCATGATACAGCAATACAAAATAGAAGTGCCTTCTATCTTAAATTAGACAAACAGATTAAATAAGAGGGCCATATTTATTATGCTATTCTAGTCTGGCTATTGTTATTTTTTCTTTTTAAGAAGAGTAATAATACTGGTACAATCCACAAGAAAGTTTTGGGGAGCCTATCAGATGAAATCATCTGAACAAGACTTCTAGTCACCCTCAAGCCTTGTTGTTTCGGGAAGGCTGAAGTTGAAGCCATTCCTAAATCTCAGTGGTTGAAGACATGTAATGGAGTAGGGATTTTGCAAGAATAAAACAAAGTTTCTTTTATTTAACAAAATGAATAAATAAAGTTTATAGAACTGCATTAATATTGTTACTGACATTTTAAAAGTTTGATGAACTAGCCTCAGTGAGGCACAAATTTGCTTGGATGGAAGTACATATTTTAACATAAGTGTTATATTTTTTTTTCCAGTAGAGACACACAAAGTAGTAAGCTAAGTTGTAATGTCTATAAATATGATCATTCAAAACATCTGCTTTTATCTCACACTGTCAGTTCTAGATTTTAGCTTACATCTGTCATGTGTGAACTTGTTATGGATATTTTATTTTATCCTGAAGAAACAGCTGCTTCAATGATTTGAAATTAATTCCCAAGAGGCATTCTACAATGGTATTGCCACTGTAAATAATTAATAATGCTTATATGTGAATTTCTCTTCTGAGAATATATATTTAAATTAAAATTACTGGAAATTGCAGAAATTAAATTATGACTGAAAAACTATATTCTTAATTTCTAATTTTAAAGTACAATGTCCATTATATACTTTTCCTTCTGCAAAAGATAAATATTAAAACTATAATAGCTGGGATTTTATTTCTAACAATATATTTAAATGAATCCGAGTAGAATGCTGATTTTTTTTTAATATACATTGTTCCTCAGTCCAAAACATTAATACTTGAGAGTAAGCAGATATCTTTCAAAATTGAACAGTGATACAAAAAGGGAGACAAAGGATGTGTATCTTGCTAAGTTCAACTATTTTTTTGTTTTTCTCCTGTTCTACAACATTTCCAAAATTATGGATTCCCCCAGGGAAAAGAGGTATGTTATTCATCCCAATCAAGGCAGACATTTTTGTCATGATACCATGCATTGTTGAACTGTTTTGAATGTATGGCATCAATTATTTTCTTTGATGGCATTGACTTTGTTCGCATGTGGCATCAGTTATTTTCTCTTTATCATATTTCTCTTTTTTAAATTATATCTGGTCCAGCAGGTAGCTGGTTAAAAGTAGATATGAGAGAGATTTGACTTAAAGATCTTCATCTACTCTGGAGGCACTGAACAGCCTTGAACAAATAAAACTGGAGTAATTTTCACCTAACTTACAAAGTTATAGATTCACGATTATAAAGTATGTGTGACAGGCAGAGAGTTTCTCTGAGTCAGTGTTGAACCAGACTGGTATCCTCTGCTCATAGAGAATGCCAGTTTTGCCTGAGTCTTCTAATGTGGCTGCAGTTCCCACAGCTGCTCAGCAATATGGACAAAAACACCTGTAAAATTGGCTGACAAGCCCTGTTACTCTGGAACCTTAGTGCCATTGCTAGTTTTTTGAGGACAACATAGAGAAAGAAGATAAAAGCCTATGCAGTTCAGTCTTGGACAGAAGATCAATAATTGAGCCATTGCTGAATATTGCAATGTTATAATTCAATAGCACATGAAACCTATGTTGCTATATTGTATAATATAAATTAGAAATAATAGTCAAGTAATTTAACAAATAAGATTTTAATTTCATGCAACATTTTTTTCTTCTTCCAGTGGAACACATGTGATTAATCAGTAATTACATTCATCTTCATATTGTCTTAATTACTACTGACAGAACCATGCTTTCTGTGATACTAGTTTTTCTTCACTTTATTCCTAGGCACCAATTGATCAGGAAATCATCAAGAGATTTCTCAGATTCATGGAAATTTCTGCTCATTTTGCTATTGAATGTGATATCTTGGATTCTAGCATGCATCATCCTATTCAATTTATTTCCATTTTAATAGTACTTTATCTGAGATTTCTAGCTAGAAGGAAATTCCAATCTCTGAGTTTCACAGGGTATCAGTTATAATTATTAATACAGCCAGTTCTTCTTTCCCATTACCTTTTGCAAGAGGTAGACAGTGATCAAATTACTGTAAAAGCTGGTCTCAATCTCAAATGCTAGAGATTGAAGCTGGATTTGCTATATACAAAGCATTTCTTTTTCCACTAAATTGTGTCCTTTTATATTTAGTGGACAACGGCTACCAAAGGGCTGATTCATGTATTTAGGCATCTGAAAACCCAATTTAAAATTAAAAGTATATGTGAGGTAATTACTGATCATGTTGAAAACCCCATTGCAGTATTTTCTTGAATCATAGCAAATCCCACCCTCCCTGAAATATATACATGCAAATTACATTGGATGCAAAATTCAACTTTTCTTAATGAAGAATTTCAATGGCTTTTAAAGAATGAGTGCCACTTTCCATAATTTCACAGATGTACTATTTTTATGCCTACTTTCATCATATTTTACAATCACACTTGAAGGAGAATGTAACTGAGACTTTTTTTTAATTGATGTTACAGGCCTTTGCATGGTGGCCAGATCTATTGGCTGAACATGGAGAGAAGTTTTGGTCTCTTTTTACTGTTGACATGGATTCTGCACTGGAGGCCCAGCCACAGGATAGCTGGGATAGCTTTCCTCTTTTCCAGTTACTCAATAACTTCCTGAGAAATGATCGTAAGTTTGGTGTTTGGTTATTATTATACCTGCATTTACTCTCAACTTTTAAATCTTACTCCCTTTTTCGGTTTTCAGAATGGGCAGCATAGAAATCTTTAGCTGTATTTATTTAACCTTGCTTTTCTCCAGGCTCGTTAATGATACAATCCTAAGCACATGGGAGTAAGTCCTGCGGCATTCAGTGGGACTTATTTCAGAATAAGCGTACAAAGGCTTGGGCAACAAGGTAAATATTAACATATTTGAGATACAGGTTGAAATTCTTTTGCTGTTACATTACAGTTAGCAAGTGGCTTCTTTATAGACAGTGAAATAGACTGGCTATAGCAACTTTCTTGTAGCCCCAGATGTTCTGTAGAGATCCTTGCTCAGATTTCGTCTTTGCCCAACACAGCACATACATTTCATTTAAACTACAACTAGAACTCTTTTTGCCCTGGGCATTCAAAATTGAACATTCCAAAGAAGAAGTATAACAAGACTTCCTTGTTGTTCCATAGAAAGGTTTTGCGCTTTATTTCTCTCTCAAGCTTATTTCTTTGTAGCCTTTCAAATATTTTTCTCAGTGTTTACTTGGATCCAGATTCAGCGGCATACATGCAACCAAATTTGTTTCTTACTGACTGCAAGCCAGGATCTGTAAATACAGCTGACAATAACTGAGCTTAGGTGAGCATATCTCAGTCTAATCAGCTATGCATAAGAATCTCACCTGTTCGTGAATTCCCTTTTCTTTCTTATAGTGAGAAGCAGAAGTTTTTTACAGTGAGAAGTCCCTTAAACCTAGAAGGTATTTAAACCTCAAAGCTATGTTTGCAAACTCAGAACAATCCAGGTTTATAACTATGGTTATAAGTTGGTTTACGATCTTTACATGCTAAACCTGGGAACCATCATTTTCCAAAAGATGAGATGGGAAACTGTGGTTAACTAGGGTTTTCAGCATTCCACTGCAAGCACAAGGGAAGAGGGAATGGGCTGCATGTGTAGCAAAAGCTCCTCTGTATATCAAGGTTTTTTAAGTTAAAATATGGTATTCCAAATTTGGTCATTAGGAAATTTTCTTGTAGAATTTTTCATTTAGTCATAGAATCATATCCTTAGAACCTTGAATCATTGTAGAAATTACCAAGCTTGAACACAGAAAGGGAGGGTTAGGGTTGGTTTTGGATTTTTTTTTTTTTGCGGGGGGAGTGTATTTTTAAATATTTAATAAGTGTAGCAGCTGCTGCAAGAGGGTGTCAAAATCTGCAAGATACTGGGTGCAGCTTTGCAATCTAAGCTTTGGCCCTTTTGTACATGTGTCAATCTTGCACTCACTAAAACTTGGATCACAATGCCACACCTGCCATTTTGCAAATTTTTGACACACACATACACACCCAGGATACCCCTGAAAAAATACCCATGAAATTAGATTAAGGGAGTGTGTGTGTATTGTGAAGGCAGAAATATTTAGTCTCCATTCCCACTAAATATTCCAGATTCTTTGCTAATATTTCCTCTCTTGTATTGGTGCTGCACCCACCATCATCCTCCCTGATTCTCTCCAGATAGTTCTTTAGAAAGAACATTATCTCTAAAGCCTTCAGTAACTGAATGGAGTAACTTCACCTACTGTATCACCAATGCCAGTTTAGAAACTGTAAACCCCTGTGGTCTATATTGTTCCTGTTCTTTAACACCATAGCTGCATTGTCAATATTATGCTTTTCACTCAGGCCAACAAGTAATACTAACTATCAAACAGAGACATTAAAAAAGGATCTACTTTATTAAAAAAAAAAGTAGACAATAATGTAAAGGCTTGAATTTAAACTCTTTTCCCGTTAAGTCAGTTAAATATGGAATTGCTTTAAATAATCATGAGAAACCCATTTCTCGGGGAGAATGTATTTATTAAAATGACAGAAAATATATGTTCATAATGAAGCAGTTATGACCTGTGTTACAAAGTGCTGCTGATAGAACTTGAAATACCAGCAATTATAGGGCTAACTTTCCTGTTACTTTTTTTATACAAGAATGGTTGCTTCAGCTGTGGAAAAATCAGGGCACTTCCTGCTTCTAAGTCACAAATTCTTCTTCCCAAAGCTGTTTATTTTAAGCTGCATTGGAGTCCATAATTACCAGCCCTTTCAAAGAGTGAGCATGTTAAGGCTGTTAGAGAGGAGACTTCACGCTTAGAGTACTGATGTCATTGTGTCTTCTTTTAATGGCTAATAAATGATGTCGTTCAACTATTAAACACAAATGTATTGCTGGACATTTTCATCTCTTTTTAAAAGAAGCTCACACATCTAAAAAAAAGAAAAATCTGAAATTCTGCTCTCAGGAGGATAAAAAGGCTAGTGTTAATAATTAACAGGGAGAATGAAGTGGAGTCAAATTAACCATAATAGAGCCCAGAGTGACTGTTAAAGTTAACCTCTCATTATCAAAAAGCTCATTAGGAAATGAAGAGGTGAAAATCCTACTGGATTTTCCTCTCATTGAGGCCAGCATCAGAGAGTATTTTTCAGATTTTTTTTTAATGTAGATTGTGATACATCACCACATTGTACATGAAATTAATCTTGAGCCTTTCAAACGTGGACAATTGTCAGCTGCATTTTGTTCTCTTCCATGAGCTTTCAGCCTCCACATTTCTAAATCTGCAGAGAATTTCTAGATATATGAATAACCTAGATCTTTCAGTGTGTCTTTTTATGTTTCTTCTTATGGATTGATAGACAAAAGATAGTTCCACAATACATGCACATCAGTCCTGGAGTAAACTTTAAGCAAAATAAGCACGTGCTTAGGGCCCTGCAGGTTTTTTTCCCCTACCTATCACGACCATAACTCTTTCCCAGTCACACTCGACTTTAGTCATTTTTTTTTTAAATTGCCTTTATCTGCCATATTTGACTTTAATCTGCATTGCTAAAAAAAAAAAAGTTTCTTTGGCATGGTGAGTGACTACAGCTTAAAAGTTTGGCTTGAAGGTGTCATCAGATATCACATTTGTTTCCATCTCATAGCATGAGAATTTTCCTTCTGTTGAGGGGCACCATGGTTGGGCTGTGCTTAGGGCATCAGTTGGCCTTAATCCAGCTCTGAAGCATATGCGGTATACATGTGCTTATATAATTTATATTATATGTGTTTTAATATATGTATATATTAATGAAATCAAGAGTTAAAGTCTTCATAAAGCCATATAGTATTAAGAATTTATTCAGAACACTAAAGTAGGTTTCAATTGCACTGGTCAATTATTTCTAGATTGTAGGAGTGCAACACAGTATTTTGAAACACAAATTCAATCCCTATAACTTACCAAATTGGCAGTATTTGTTATTTATGTAATAAAAATCTATTAGCAAGAAAAGAAACCACCACTCTTGGTTGGAGTAAACCTTTCCCAAGAATCTAAATAGAGATAGATTGCATAGGGAAGCAAGTTGGAGCCCTTTTTCATCGTCATTGCCTCTAAATTAGAAACAGACTAGCCTCATTGTGTAGTCTGCCCAGAGCCTTTCATTCATATTTTTCTACAGGAGATCTGTTTAAGTCACAGTATATTTATTACAAACGATGTTATGTCTGAGTGGACTTATCACCAAGTAAACAGATGTGCAACTCTGTACTTTTGTCTCCTTTGCCATTTAAATGCCTTGTTTTGACTGCTTACAGCCCAAAAGAGATTTTTACTTTCCTCTTTTCTTCTTTTTTTTAACTTTGATTTCTTTTCTCTCATAAGATTGGTCTAGCTTCCAAAAAGCTAGGCGAAGAAGGGCTGATTTACCTAGCCACATACCTAAATGCTACACAATCAAGAGATGGCACTGTATAATTTATTTCATTATTTCACTCTTTCTTTCTCTTTTAATTACCAGAAAAACAGCACAGGTTGTGGAAGCTCTATTTATCTCATCTAGGGTTAGGGATGTGACACCATGGGAGGCATCCCACTCCAGGAAAGGGGGTGACAGCAGTAACTACAAAGCTGCTACACCAAGGTAGGAGGCAGAGCTAGAATGAATAGTCCTGGAGATCTTTGGGAGAGGTGGTTTGAGACCTGCAATCTTTTGCATATATGCTATGCCCATTTTTTTCATCATTAATAAAATTAATAAAGTTCCAAGCAACTGTTTTTAATCCTTATCAGAAACTTTTTAAAAAAACATTATCTTTGGTATAATTCATGGAGATTTATTTCCACTGAGCTATCATTGTAACAAATGAAAGTTGTGCAAAATAATTTGCTTCCGCAGTATTTATATGAAAAATACTTGCTAATGGATTATATTTGGTGTTCTGGAGATTTTGCACATTCAGAAATGAAACTGTTCTCATTTCACATGATGGTATACAGTAGGTGTTTGGGCAAGTTTTTCTTCTTTTTCATAGGTACCTAAAGAAAACCTTGAATTGGATGCATTCTCTGTAGCTCATTATTCCCTTCTGTTTATTGACCTTGTCCCTGGTACCTAAATAATAGTTTATCAGGTAGCTTCAGAAAGCTGAGGGCTTTTTTTTTATTTGCCACAAATGCATTCAGTAGAAAATATTCATACAGCAATATATTGTGTACATGTATACAATGTTAAGAGTTAATGTATCCATGAAATTTTGTCTGAGCCGTAGACAATTCTTTTTCTTGATTTTGAAGGATTTTTATGTTTATAAAATAGATTTTAAAAACATAAAATAATTTAGAAGATGTGCCATAATTTTAGTGAGAGATGCCACTGTATAGAATGTTACGTTTGAGTAAAGGTCAAGCTTTAAAATGCTTCTGTTAAATGTTACCATAACAAATGTTTAATGAGCAAAGTTACTATTTGGATAACGTGTTGTCTTGTAATAATTATTCCTTCCAACTGGACCATATGGAGTGATTATAAACTTCACACTTTGATGCACATCTGTCTACTTGGTGACAAGTCCATGCAGGAATATCATCATTTGTAATTTAAAAAATCTACATACATTCAGCTGGAAACCTTTATGAATCCTAATATTGTTCCTTTGCAAATCCACATACACAGATTCATTAATCTATTTGATAATTCAGTTTGATGCTATTCTACCTGACATACTTAAGCAATTTGTATACTAGACAAAAAGTGGTTAACAGTTTTCAGTTAATGACTCTGGCAAATAATATAAAGGGCCCATTTCAGATGGAATAATGCAGCAATCATTATAGGAAATCTTTGGCTCAACTCTCTCCAAACCGCTGAACTCGTTAGACATATTTATCTCTCTTTCATCAGCTAATTGATAGTGTGATTATAAAAATTTTAAGAAAATATACAGGAAATTCTATGAAATTCTAACATGGCCTTTGATAATGGTGATATAACTACAATAGCACAAATGTAGGAGTTAACAGTTCAGTTATACTAAATATAGGAGCTATGTGGGAGGACTAATGTCCACCAATGCAGTATAGCATGAGAGCTAATCCAATCTATAATCAAATGCAAAATAAATCAATTTAGTGAAAAAGCAATTGATTTATTTTATCATGAGATATCAATAAAAATATTACCACACTTTCACAAAGTAATTGTCCTGATTACCAGGAAACACACTGAGACGAGGACTTGGTCTCTAATATTTATTAGTAGTACTTAACAAGAATCCTAACAAACTGAGAAGGCGTGGGAAAACCCAGCCATATAAACCCCAAAGGTTAAGGCGGTCCCGATCTGTGTCTCTTTGAATGGCTGAACAGTTCCTCAGTGCTACGCATGCGCTTGACAATCTGGGTGGGAGCCCCCTGCTCGCCATCCTTACTCATGACATCACCCTCCCTTCCAGATTGATATTCCATTTCAGCCCCCTCCCCTCCAGAGTCTTGATAAGATATGTTGTCTGCTTGTAAAGTCTCATGAGAACTTGGCAAAGAAGGCAATTCTTCAAAGGACAACTCCTCCACGGACGAAGCGGTGCTGCCCTCCCAATCCGATAACGCCTCCGAGCCAGGTGGCTGCTGCTGAAAAACATCTAGAGAGTTAGCAGGGTCAGCCCCCCTCCCCCCTGGGAAATGCAAGCCCGAGGTTGAGGGCTGTGGTTCCCCCACCTCCTCTGTAACTGGAGTCGAGGCTTCAGGCAGGGGCGGGGGGAAATACACACTCACGAACTCCTCAGCTTGGGCTTCTTCGGCCTGCTCAGGCGAAAGAGGAATCTCGGGTAAAATGCGAGGCTTGGGTTTGTGAGGGAAAAGCTGATGGAATCGATGAACCAGTGCTGGAGCATGTACATCTCTGGCATTCTCCCACGTGCGCTCCTCCTCAGGGTACCCTTTCCAGTGTATGAAATATTGGATGCCCCTTCCCCTCCTCCTAGAGTCCAGAATCTCTTCCACTTCGTACTCCTCCTCTCCCTCCACAATTACTGGAGGTGGTGGGGGTAGGTGCGATCGCAAGTTACTTGGGGGAGGGTCTTTGGCTAGCAAGGCTCTGTGAAACACTGGATGGATCTTCATGGATGGTGGGAGCTGTAAACGATAAGCTACTGGATTTATCTGCTGCACCACAGTGAAAGGGCCGACGAACTTAGAGTCCAATTTCTTGGAGGGTCTGGTAGAGATCAAGAACTTGGTAGAGAGCCACACTTTGTCTCCTACTGCAATCGCTGGCCCCTCCTGCCTGTGAGCGTCTGCCGCCCTTTTGTAAGCACTCTTTGCCCTGTTCAGCTGCTCCTTTAACAACTCCTGTGCGGCTTGTTGCTCTTTAAGAAAATCAGCTGCGGCTGGAACAGTTCCCTGCTGGGAGGAGGTGGGCAACACCTGAGGGTTAACCCCGTAGAGCGCTTGGAACGGAGACATCTGGGTAGATGACTGCACAGAGTTGTTATAAGTGAATTCTGCCATGGGCAACAGGGCTGGCCAATTGTCTTGCCGATACGTGGTGTAACACCTGAGATACTGCTGTAACCACTGGTTAATTTTTTCGGCCTGCCCATTACTGGCAGGGTGATGCGCTGATGACAGGTGGATCTGGACCCCTAATGACTGGAAAAGGGCCCTCCAGAACCTGGAAGTGAACTGAGGGCCTCTGTCACTCACCAAGTGATTCACCATGCCTCTATACCTAAAAACGTGGTCTATGAACAACTGCGCGGTGGCTGGTGCAGATGGGAGGCCCTTGCAAGGAATAAAATGTGCCATCTTTGTGAAAAGGTCCACCACCACCAGTATGGAAGTCAGGCCCTGGACCGGGGGTAAATCAGTGATGAAATCCATGGAGATCGTATCCCAAGGCCTACTGGGGGTGGGTAGGGGCTGCAAGAGTCCTGTGGGCTTCCCTGGGAGAGGCTTGGCTCGTCTGCAGGTGTGACAAGAAGCAACGTAGCCCTTAATGTCTGCAACCATCTTAGGCCACCAGTAGTCTCTCAGAGCTCTATGGAGAGTTTTGAAAACGCCTCCGTGGCCTGCTGTTTGGTGGTCATGACACAGTCTCAGTACTTCTTCCCTCAATGAAGGGGGAATATACAATCGCCCACTATGCCAGAGGATTCCTGCCTCCACATTGAAAGGGGAGGCAGTGTCTTGCGGGGCCCTCTGGAGGTCATCCATCCTGGCCCTGGCATACGGGTCCTGTTGCTGCTGAGCTCTGGCTCTTGCAAATAGGTCCTCTACTTGGCTGGCTGCTGCTAAACTCTCCGTTTGGCTCCCCCTCATCGGCTGATCAAAGTTGTGAGGTTGTAATATAGCAGCCTGTACTTCCTGGTGAGTGGGGGGGTCTGCCCGAAAGGATCGAGACAGGGCGTCTGCCAAGCAGTTTTGCGCCCCGGGCACATAAGAAATGACAAAATTGAAACGGGAGAAAAACTGGCTCCATCTGATCTGGCGTGGGGTGAGGGATCTGGTGTTTTGTAGAAGCTGTAAATTCTTGTGATCGGTGCAAACTTTCACCGGAAAGGTTGCCCCTTCTAGCCAGTGCCTCCACTCTTGGAATGCTGCTTTAATTGCCAGCAACTCTCTGTTAAACACATCATAGTTTCTCTCTGCTGGTGAGAGTAGGCGTGAGAAAAAGGCACAAGGAAGCAATGTATTCTCTGCCCTGTTTGTATATTGCAATAACACTGCCCCAATGGCAACGTCTGAAGCATCTGAGTACATTATGAATGGCTTCGTGGGGTCAGGGTGCCTTAAGAGCGGTTGGGAAGCAAAAAGCTGCTTCAACTCCTGGAACGCTGCTTGCTCCCTCTCCCCCCATACGAATCTTGAGCCTTTCTTCAAGAGCTGTGTGAATGGTCTGGTCCGATGGCTATAGGCCGGGGCAAAACGGCGATAAAAATTACAGAATCCTAACCATTTTTGTACATCTTTAACATTTCGGGGAGGTGGCCAAGAGAGAATTGCCTGGACCTTAGCAGGATCCATGGATATGCCTTCTGTGGATACTATATAGCCCAGGAAATGTACTTCAGTTAAATCAAAGGCACACTTCTCTAGCTTGGCGAACAGCCTGTTCTCTCTCAGTCTTTGCAAAACATTACGTACATGGGTTACGTGAGTTGTGGCATCCTCAGAGAAAATTAATATGTCATCTAGATAAACGACCATGTATTTGTCTAGTAAATCAGCAAAAACGTGATTCATAAATCTGGAAAATATGGCTCCTGCATTAGACAAGCCAAAGGGCATAACAAGGTACTCAAATTTGCCAAACCTGGTGTCGAAGGCAGTCAGGTATTCGTGCCCCTCTTTCACCCGGATCAGATTGTACGCACTCCTGAGATCCAACCTGGTAAACATGCGTGCCTTCTGCAAGCGATCTAGCAGCTCCGAGATTAAGGGCAGAGGATAGGATTCTCTCTTTGCTTGTTTATTTAAGAAACTGAAGTCGTGGACCACTCTCAAGGGTGTCTCCTGGGTTGCAGGTGCCAACGGGTCGGGCTTCTTTGGTACGAAGAAGGTAGGAGCAGACGCTGGGGACGTAGATGGTCGGATGAAGCCCTTCTGGAGATTGGAGTCCAAGTAATGCTTTAAGGTGGCTAACTCCTTGGGGGACATGGGATATTGTTTCCTTGCTGGGATCTTGGCTCCTGGTAACAACTCAATGGTGCAGTCACAGTCCCTATGGGGGGGTAGTGCTGTGGCCTCTTGCTCGCTGAAAACATCTGCAAAATCTGCGTACTTGGCTGGCAAGTGGACCCCCCCTGCTACTGTGACTGCGTTGGTTGCTGGAGAGTGTGGAGCGGCTTGACTCTTGTGGTGCTGGCATTCCTTAGCTGGGAAGGAGATTGCTCCTGTAGTCCAGTTCATCAACGGGTTGTGGATCCTCAGCCAAGGCGTGCCTAGGATTACCGGCACATTTAGCGCTGCAGTAACATAAAGCTGGATCCATTCAGTGTGGTCTCCCACTGTGAGCTGCACCGGTTCTGTGAGCCTTCTAATCGGCCCTGCCTTGAGGGGCTGGCCGTCAATGGTCTCTACTTCTATGGGGCATGGCAATTCCCTGGTCGGTATGTTGCAGTCTTGTACGGTCTGTGCATCAACAAAATTAGTTGAAGCTCCAGAATCCACGAGGGCCTCTAGCTTGACCTGGTGCTCTGGGTTGACTTGGACTCTTACGGGTAAGTAGTAAAAGTCTTGCCTGGAATCTTCGGAATGAGCTCTCCTTAATTGATTTACGGTCTTCCTGCTGAGCTCTTGGGAGGGAGACCAACGGAGTTTCCCTGATTGGAAACAGAGGCGGGGATGGGTCCTGTTTCAGCTGCTTGCCCTGGGGGTCTTACTGGAGCAGTTTGGCCTCTCGCAGGGCAAGTTCTCACCATGTGCCCCTGGGCTCCGCAGTAGAAACACAGGGCTCTCTCTCTCCTTCTCTGCCTCTCAGTCTCGGAAATCAGTCTCCTGCTTGCCCCAATCTGCATTGGCTCCTCTCGAGCTGAGTGAGAGGCTGCTACAAGGGGAGTTGGGAATCCTGAAAACGCTCGGAGGGTCTTGCTTCTCCCCGGCTGCATCTGCCTAAGCTCCTCTAGCCTGGCATCTATGACCACCGATAGCTGATATAGGGGTTCTAACGTGGCTGGTGTTCCCTGGCGCACCAGTTCATTCTTAATCTCCTCATCCAGCCCCTGTTTGAATTGGTCTTTTAATGCACTCTCATTCCAGTCCAGATCTCCTGCTAACAACTTGAAATCAGCAATGTAGAGTCCCACCCTCTTGTTACCTTGCTTGAGCCTCCGAATCTCCCGGCTGGCCGTGGCCTCTCTGATGGGGTCGTCAAAATGTGCTCGGAAGCCTGCCAAAAAGTTCTGGTAGTCGTTGAGAATTGGATCGTTGTTCTCCACCATGGGAATAGCCCATTTGGCCGCTGGTCCCTTCAGCAGGCCTAGGATGAAGGTGACTCTGGTTCTGTCTGTGGGAAACTCTGCGGGTCTGCTGTCGAAGAACATAGTACACTGTGTGAGAAAGATTCTCAGCTGTCCTGCTTCTCCTCCAAATTTCTCTGGTAGACTGCCCTGTGATCTCAACATTACCGGTGGGGCTGCTGCTGCTGCTGCTGGTGGTGCCGGTTGTGGGTTAATCGGAGCTGGTTGTTGCAACTGCTGTAGCATGGCAGCTTGTAATGTGTTGATCTGGAGATCTACTTGTTGCTGGTGTTGCTGTAAGGCTGCTGCCAATTGCTGGATGGCGAGCCGCATTTCTTGGTTTTCTGAAGCCATTTCTAAACGTATCTGTTTAATTGCTTGTTCCTCCCTCTTTCGATGGGAGTACGAGTTTGTTAGGATTGATGTCCTGATTACCAGGAAACACACTGAGACGAGGACTTGGTCTCTAATATTTATTAGTAGTACTTAACAAGAATCCTAACAAACTGAGAAGGCGTGGGAAAACCCAGCCATATAAACCCCAAAGGTTAAGGCGGTCCCGATCTGTGTCTCTTTGAATGGCTGAACAGTTCCTCAGTGCTACGCATGCGCTTGACAATCTGGGTGGGAGCCCCCTGCTCGCCATCCTTACTCATGACAGTAATATTATTTACATTTTCCTTTATTTGAAACTGAAAGGTGAAAGGTCCCCTGTGCAAGCACTGAGTCAGGTCTGACCCTTTGGGGGGACGCCACTTTCGCGACGTTTTCTTGGCAGACTATAGCGGGGTGGTTTGCCATGGCCTCCCCCAGTTGTTTATTTAAAACTGCTGTGGAATATTGCAGTTGTTACTTTTGTTATTGAATGTCATGAGGTATACATTTGTATTTGGCAACAATTTTCCATTTACATAAGTAGATATGGAGGACAGCTTATTACTGTAGTAGCATTAACACATTCATATTTAAATTCTTAATTCATGATAATAGAAACAGCCAAAAGATACCCCACTCCTGACCAGCAAAACAGGATTCCCCAATCAACAGTATAAGCAATTTCTACTCCCAACATCGACCCTGAAATAACACACAAAGTTGCTAGGTTTTACATGATAATGTGCAAAATCAGGCAAAGAATAATTAAGAGCAACTGAACCTGCCTGAGGATTGCTCAGCATTAGCCCTTGGTTACTTTTTAGTTTATTGAGGGTATTTATGCTTTGGTGTGTATGTGCCATGTCAGCTATTATACTATATTCTTCTCAGGTTTATCCTTTTGGATAATGTTACTGTTTTATCTATCTTTTTTTTTTTTTTTTGGGGGGGGGGTATTTTATGTTGCTATTTTAAAGTTTATACTACCCAGATTGCTGATTAATGTGAATCTCTTTTATCTTTTGTTGCACAAGAGTTCTTCATTCTTCATTTGCATGTACTTCTCCTAATTAGCCTGATACTGTTAATTTAGTTTTGAGTATTTGAATACCAGTTCCCTTGTGCTGGTTAATGACCACAATAAAGTTATTTCTTCTAACCAAAAGATATGATACTGTCTTTGCACCTGAGATGAATACCTGTCTGAGGTGAATATTTGAATAGGCATCTTCTCAAAGATTGTGATTCATACAAACAAAGCATTATTTATAATACTTTGAGATAACCCACTTATTGTCTGTGTGTACTTTACTCACAAAATCCTACTTAAGAGGATCATTTTCTGCTCTGATTTTCTAGAAAGAAAGTAGCCCAG
This sequence comes from Candoia aspera, assembly GCF_035149785.1. Taxonomy (NCBI): domain Eukaryota; kingdom Metazoa; phylum Chordata; class Lepidosauria; order Squamata; family Candoiidae; genus Candoia; species Candoia aspera. Next base: position 58,828,840 of record NC_086159.1, on the reverse strand, counting down.
ACTCACATTTTTAGCATCAAACTGTTCTGAAGAAAGGTGAATGGTGCTCTTTAAAAAGGGAGCATAACTCAGCCACCGTTAAGGAATGGACTAAAGATAGATACAACTTTATTCTGAGGTACAGTGTAAGGCACATGTATGAAGAACCTCTTTTCAAATCATTAAAGGTAGCCACATCTGTCTGTAGGCTTGCATATTTTTTCCCACAGCCCGGAAAAAATATGTGGCTACTTCAGTGATTTTAGGAGAGCATGTATGCTCTCTCATGCTGAAAACATCTTTTTGGAAGGATTTGCACAGAGCAGTCATGCTTATGTGAGCAACAATTTAGCATTGGGTTTGTATGTCCTTAGCTCCCTGTTTCATTCCCCTGGAAGAGCATCTTTACAGCAACATGTGCCCAGGAGGCTTGAGTAAAGCAAATTCCTCTGAGGAGAAGGTTACCACAGAGTATTTCACAAAATATTCAGGAAGCTTGAGGTACCTTCCAGTAATTTTCTGTCTCTAAGAGCTAGATGTCCCATCTGAGGCAGATCGCAGGCTGAAGGGCAGCAGCAACCATAACACAAGGCATAATGCTGCAAAAATGAAAATCACCCAGTGACCATGATGCAAATCTGGCCCATATGTATTTGCATCCCAACATCTGCCATAAGTATGTAGTCTTAATTTTGGTGTCCTGACACATGTTTCATCACTTAGCAGTCCCCACTCCCTAGGTCAAATTAATTCCCTCTGTGTACATTACTTCTTTCCTGATAGTCCAAGTTGTGATACCTTGAAAGACCTCACTAATGTAGGTCTCCAGAAGGATGGTGAGGAATGATGGCGTGGTCTGTGGGCCTTTCTGGCAGCAGCTCCTTTTCCTTGAATGTGGGAATCTGAGCCAGCAGGCTTCTTGTTATTTGTAGTGGCCCTGTGGGTTGTCTGCCAAACCAATAATGTGTCATGTTGGCTGTAAAAGCTGTGCCATATTGTTTTTGAAGCATTTATAAGGAGTTGCGTCACACATTCAAACCACTGACCTGCCTTTTGAACTTAATTTTAATTTCTCTTCCAAAAGTTAAACATAGTTTGTTCACATCTCTGCTGCCTACTCTGTTAACTGGAGGTAGCATGGACATGAGGCATATCTAATATTAACTTCCCCTTACGATTTTCAGCCAGTAAGTCAACTCTGAAATTACTGCTTTTTACAAGCTGGAAATACAATGTTAAAATGGGATTTATTTATATATGCATGTATGTATGTATGTCTCAAATTTGTACTACCACCCATCTCCCCCCAAGGAGGGGCTCTGAGCCATTTATATTTACAATGTATTACTAGGAGAACTGTATGTTGGGAAAGTGTTTTTTTTTTCTCCTTGAGTAGTCATATAGGCAGGCTGCTTATTCATGTGACCTTTGCAAGACTTAGTTATATGTAATGAACGTATATCAGCACACGGAATCCTATCACTATATTAATGAAGGCTAGTTAACACTCTAATTAAAGTTGTTTGGTAGAAGGCCAGAGGATAGCCCAGCTAGTTGAGCTAGAAAAATCAAAAACAAGTAGAGGAGTTGCAGGTCTGAGCTGCATATGTGTGCTGCATATGTTACCTAAGCTCTATTTCCTTGGGTCTTGGTTCAAGATCTGCTATGGTGCTAAGAACAGTCTAATGAAGTGGTTACATTCAGGGAAAGATTGGGAGTGAGAGAGTACCAAACTGATAGGACAAGAAAAATGATGGGTAGTTGCCCATATTGAAGACATGTATAAGAACAACAGCCTGTGGTACCTGGAGAAACGTGATCTGAATCTAATTCAGGTGCCTTGGGAAACTAATGCTGATTTCTGTGCCAGTGGTACTAATGAACTCAGACTAAGTTGTTATGGCTGATCCTGTTCTGCCACTTTCCAGCTAAAGTACATTGCTCTAACAAATGCATTTCAACTAGAATCCCATGTTGATGCTAAGGAGTCATAAGTAGTCTATATATGTCACAATTTATGTATTAAATCTGGTAGCTGCTGTTCATTATAACCATAATTTCAGTGGGATGAGTCACTGATTGCAATCCTAATCTCCTTAATAATAAATCCCAATGAATGCAGTGGGACAGATTTCTGAATGAATATGTTTAAGGACTGAAGTAAAACAGTTGGAAAAACAATGAGTTCTCCTTAATCCCTTTCTGTCCCATTTCTCCTCTCTTCCCTTTACTCCAAGGACAGGCTGTCTGCTCAAGCAGTAATGCCAGTTGCTTTAAGGTGAAAATAGCATGTATGGAGTCTTATCTTCCAGGTTGCTGAAATTTCATATTCAGTGTCAATATTTTAAGATATCATATGGCCATCCTAGCTGATGTGACCTCTGCCACCCAAAGAAACCTAGAGGTCCCCAGGTTGGGGAAAGCTGATATAAGAGGTCTTAGGGCAAATCTCTTTGACTGTGCAGTGCAACTCTCGATCATCAGTCTGGCACCAGTTTTTCTGCACTTCCTGATGAGTTAGAACGTATTTTTCCTCCTTGCTGGCTACCCAGGGAAGACCAGGAGGTGGGGGTGTGTGGAGTAGGTTTGGTGGATGGATGTTGGGGAAAGGATTGACGGATGCCTGCCTGGATCCAGGGTGCTGAGTGTTATGCAAAGCACCTGAAGTTTCAAACCTCCTGGCTACTTGGAGAAATTATTGTTGGTCTGTTTGGATGGGGCCCTTTAGCCTGGGGGAGGAAGGGCATGGGTCAGGGAAATGTAATATTCTGGATAGGGATAGAGCAGTCAAAAACATTCGGGTGGCGACAGGCATGGGGAGATATAGTGGGAGATAAGGGGCAGGCCATTCTTGGGGAAGTCTGTCTCGGTGAGTGTTACTGATTCTGCATTTCAGCCCCCTGTACTCGGCGACCAGTGCCTGGTCTTCAAAACTTCAGTGTCCCTTGTCTCTGGCTGTTGCTGCTTAATGTAAGGTTGGTCTGTAATAAGGCTTGCCTCATCCATGATTTGATTGTGGGTAAGAGGGCCAACCTGTTACGCATTACCAAAAACTGGCTGGCCAGTGGGTTTTGGGCATGATTCTGGGGCAGGGGTGGTGGAATGACTATTGTTATTTGTGAGATTCTGCTGGCTTCCAGGAGCGCTGCTCTGCAGATAACTGGATGTGAGATCTTATTTGTGAAATTGGGTTTTAGGGATGAGATGGGTTTGCTACTCTTGTACCAACCTCCCTGCTGCATAGATGTGGCTGAGTTGGCAATGGAGTTCCCCAGGCTTATGATCCTGGGAGACTTTAGTCTGCCTTCTCTGGGCCTCGTTTCACAGACAGCTCAGGAGTTCATGGCCGCCATGGACCTAATCCAAAACACACTACAGGTAGTCCTCACTTAACCCTCACAATTGGGACGGGCAACTCCATTGCTAAGTGACATGGTGGTTAAGTGAAACATCACATGACCGCACCTGACTTAGGACATCAGTTCCACTGCAGTCATTAAGCAAATCACCCACAGTCATTAAGCACGACGTCACATGACCACAACTTGCGACTTACTGCCAGCTTCCCCATTGACTTTGCTTGTTGGAAGCTGGCTGTGAAGGTCACAAATGGTGATCATGTGACTGCAGCTGTGACCATCATAAATGCGTGCCAGTTGCAAAGTGCCCAAATCATGATCACGTGATGCTGCGATGGCTGCAAGTTTGAGGACTGGTCATAAATCTACTTTTTCAGTGCCGTTGTAAGTTTGAGCAGTTGCTAAATGAGGCAGTCGGTAAGCGAGAACTACCTGTAGATCTGTTTTTTTGTCTCAGGGGAGTGGGAACATGATCTATTATTGGTGGATGTTACCTTCAGTCCCTTGCCATGGATGGATCACTCTCTGTTGACCTTGCAGTTTTCTGTACTTGCTCCTCACCACAAGAAGGAAGGACTGACAGTATTTGATTGGTCCACCCAGGCACCTAATTGTTCCAGCAGGGCTCTAGAGGAATCTTGGGTTAATCCTGAAACTCTGTTGTGTGGTTCAAACAAAGCCTTGGTAACTGCTTGGAATGAGCATGCAACAGAGGGCTTGGACTGGATCTTACCTGTGTGGATTCTCTGTGTGCATACATCCCAGAAAGCCCCTGGTTTATGGAGGGGTTCCAGGAAATTAGAAGAGTCGTCTTGAGCACTGCTAGAAAAAGACAAAGGGCAGGCCCAACTGCCCAACTGAGCACAGGTACAATCCTTTGTTAAGGACTACCATATGGTGATAAAAGCAACAAAATGTTATTTTTCTGCTATTATCTCATATGCAGATAGCTGTTGGCCTTTGTTTAGAGCGATTCAGTCCCTCCTAAGTAGGGAGACCCGGGGGAACTCTTGCAGGGCTATCATGAGGAGTTTTTGAGGCATCTGTCACATACAGTCATTAGGATTCAATTGGAATTGGATTCTGCTGTTATAAAGAGCCAAGGAGATGACCTTGGAGACAATAATTACATAAACAAAAGCATGTTTTAAGCCTGGGAAATGGAGAAAGCATGAGAAAGAAGCTCAGACTGACTCCACCCTAATTGTTTAGAATATAAGAGGGAGGGAAGGAAAAACATAGGTTTTCAAGATTTTGTTCCTATAGCCGATAACAATAAAGTATAGTTCCAATCAAACTTGGATCTATTTCCTGACCTGGCCTACCTCAAAGGGTTGACAGCTATGCAGGTCCTATGGAGATAACTGAGGAATAATCTTGCTTGATTGTCTGAGAGGGGTTTAAGCTATTAGTCCTGAGGAAATGGACAAGGTTATTGAGGCTGTGAATTATGCCTCCTGTGTTTTAGATCCATGACCCACCTGGCTACCAAGGCCTTCTGGAAGGTGACATATGGTTGGATCCATGCAGTGGTAAATGCTTCTCTGGGAAAGGGGATGGTCCATCTGCTTTGAAAGAATCTGTGGTCTGTGCTCTCTCTGTTGCATCCAGGCACTTGCTGGATGCAACATACCTGGACAACTTTCATCAAGTCTCCAACCTTCCCTTTTGGGGGAGAATTGTGGAGGGTGGGAGGCTTACAGCTTTAAAGGTTCTGGAGAAAGTGGATTAAATAGACCCTTTTCACTCAGATTTCAGCCTGGGTGATAGTACCAAAAGTGCATTGATTGTGTTTGTGGATTACCACTGGCAGGCACAGGATTGGGGTAGTGCATCTGTCCTAGAATTGCTGGATCTCTCAGAGACTTTTGATACCATCAATCATGGTATGCTTTTGGACCAGTTCAGACACTTGAGAGTGGGAGGCACTATTCTGTGGTGGTTCTCCTCCTTCCTCCAGAGCTGGTTCCGGTCAGTGCTGGTGTGGTCCTGGGGCTTGAATCTCTCCCCCTTCTATTTAACAATTGCATGAAACCATTGAATGAGGCCATCTATTCCTGGACCCTGCCAGGTGGCAGTCATGGCCAGGAGGGCCTTTGCGCAACTTCATGTTGTACGCCAGTTACGCCCTTTCTTGGATCAGGAAGCCCTTTGAACTCATGCCATTGTTATCTCCCATATAGACTATTGCAATGCGCTCTACATTGGGCTACCCTTGAAGAGTATCCGGAAGCTACAGCTGGTCCAGAATGCGGCCGCGCAGGCAGTTATTGGTGCCCCAAGATTGGCACATGTGACACCTTTGCTGCACGAGCTGCACTGGGTACCAGTCTGCTTCTGGGTCCAATTCAAGGTGTTGGTTATCACCTTTAAAGCCCTACATGGCATGGGGCCAGGCTACCTGAGGGACAGTCTCATCCCAATTACATTGACCCATCCCACCCAGTCATGCAGAGAGGGCATGTTGCGGACCCCGTCTGTAAGAGAATTCTGTTTGGTGGGGTCCAGGAAGCGGGCCTTCTCTGCAGTGGCTTCTGCCCTTTGGAACATCCTGCCCCTGGAGGTGAGGCAAGCCCCATCACTCCTGACCTTCCGGAAGAACCTGAAGACTTGGCTCAGCCACTTGCTTGGGGCGGAAAGGGGAGTAGTTACTCATGGGAAGGGCTGGTGCCTTCAAATCAAATCAGATTTATTTGGTCAATGACAGCAAATTTAAAATGAGAAAAGCAAAGTAGAACAAAGAAATACAATAACATACTACAGACTAAGATATATCACATAATATAGCGTTCTCTCTGCTATTACTATATTAATACATTTGTTACCTTAGTGGGGTGAGCCTAGAACATTAAGAATTATACAATAAAAGTAAAAATATATATCCCCTGACAATTTATTAATTAAAACATTTTGAATTTAAAAGTACTTTTTAAAGTAGAGAGTTATTTCTTTGTCTGGTTTTGTCTTATTTTAATTGCCAGAACACAGAATTTAGCAACTGTACACGTAATGTATGGTTTTAGATCGTGAAGTAGATAGTTCACGTAAAAATTATCTGGATACCCAGGGAATTTATCTATTAGGGGCAAAATGTAGATTGACCTGATATCCCTATAAAATTTACAGTGTAGCAGTACATGCGAGATGGTTTCTACTTCCTCTTCACCACATGGGCAGATTTGCTCAGCTATGGGGACTTTGTTATACCTGCCTTGGAGTAGTGCAGATGGAAGAATATTGAATCTGGCTTTGAAGAATGCGATTCTCAACTTAGGGAAGGTTGGGTTTAACAAATATCTTGCTGGTTCCCATATGCCCCTGGAGCCTTAGAGTGCTCCTCACACACATGGACTGAGTTACAACTTTTTGTCACTTGGATTTTATTCTTATTTTTATATGTATAATTGATGATTGTATTTATATTTTATGTATTTGTATTTATATTTTATGGTTATAGTTTTGATTGATTGTTTTTATTGTAAACCGCCCAGAGTCCCTCTTGTGGGGGGGAGATGGGCGCTGGCAAAATTTGAAAAATAAATATAAGTAAATAAATATTACATTTCATTTCCAGTTAGTATTATGTTTTGGAGGTTTTTTAGCACTTTTTTATTTTGTAAAATTTTTAAAAAATGGTTTATTAATGTCATCAGTCTACAGATTCATAATCCTATGCATGTTTACAGCAAGGTTTTGTTGAAATCAATTTGTTTTCTCTCAGATAAGTGTGCATAGGCATGTAGTCTTCAAGAAGTGCTTACCCATAAAATCCAGTTTTGATTATGGTTTAATTTACCCATGATAGAATACTTTCAGGAAACATTAGCCTCTTTTATCTTAAGCCTGTACAAATGAGAAAGAAGTAATCACAACTATTTGCATTGTTTTTGTTTTGTTTTTCAAGCACTTTTGTGCAATGGAAAGTTTCACAAGCATTTGCAAGAGATTTTTGTTCCCTTGGTCATCCGCTACATTGATCTCATGGAATCATCCATTGCCCAGTCCCTTCACAGAGGTCTTGAACAGGAATCATGGCAGCCTGTCAAGTAAGTGTTTCTGGAAAGCCTGCACCAACTGCACCTGTAATATCTTTATTCCTGGTTTGGTTTGCAATACTCCTCAACATTCTGTTTTATATATTATTTTATGGTCTCCGTGCATTGTTTATTTCTTCACAGGACCATCACCAACAGTCTTCCCAATGTAGCTCTTCCAAAAGTTCCAAGTTTGCCTCTTAATCTTCCACAGATACCTAGTTTTTCTACACCAACCTGGATGGCTTCTTTATATGACTCCACGTGTGTATTCCTGACCGAACTTTGAGTGTCTGTATGTGTCTCAGCTCTGCATGGCCTTGCTAGTGTCATGTTGTACAGCTGCATTTGGACTGCATGGTGTTTGTGATCATTGGATTGGAAATTAGAGTTTTTTGGTTGACAGCCAAGCATGGAATGTCATTGGATTGTGCTTTTTGGTGTATAAGATCTCAGTAGGATATTGCTTAAAATTAACTAGGCAAAGGTTTGTTGTGATACACTTAGCAGTCATCACCCTTAATTACATAATTGCTCTTATTTAGTTAATAAGCAGTGTGGAAGCACTTTAAATTATTGTACTCAAGTATGTTTTTTTTTAATGTCAATAGCTCTTTGTGTTTTGGCGTGTTGTTACTAATCCACTGCATGTGCCAGATAAATTCAAAAGCAGCAGCAGCAGCAATTGGTTGCATTATTTTTATGAGACTTTTATAGCCTGTCTTTTATTAAGGCACTTCCAGCATTAATAGAGTTCAGTTCCAACTAATTACACTACGGCTGACTGAGATTCCGTCTTTATTTTTTGACAAAACAGAATCAGACAGCACAATTATGCAGTACGGTTATGTTAGATTCAGGAAAATGCATTCAGTAAGCTGAACAAAATTAGCAAAATGTGGAGAGACACTGCTGGTATCACTGAAAAGTTCCAGATGGAGGGCTTGTACTAGTTAAAAGGCATTGTTCAATTCTTCTAATATTTCTTCACTAATTTCTTTATGAGGGAAGGGGAGATGAAATGGTGGGAAATAAGGGATGATTACAAAAGGGTAAAAAAGATCTCAACTTTCACACAGTTGTATGATTCAAACAAGGCAATCCCAGCATAAAAGGTTCTCCGGAATGCATCCAGAAGCACTCACTGTCATTTAAATGTATCCTCAAATTTAAAAACTCCAGTAGATTTAAAAGAACATACAATTGTTGGTTCCAGTATTCTTTTCTGATATTTATTGTCACATTTCCTGTAATTGGAGAGTCTATTGTTTATGTAGCCATAACAATACCATTCATGCAGAAGAGAGGAAAATTAAAAATCGCAGCACTTCCAGAAGTATGAAAAATACCCAGAATAGAATGGGACCCATGAAAAGGTCATGGTTGATTAGCTGACTGGAACATCATGGTTAAGAGCACTGTATGTAACATGTCCCTGCAGTCTTACTTGTATGTAACTCAAGACAAAACAAAACAAGACTTCATTCATGGGATTACCAATTGTATAAGTGAATGTTCAGAACAAATAAATATCGTAAGTGGGTGGATGATTTGGATCAGGATCCTTGTATGTGAGGTAGAGGGACTAATAACCCCTACCATGTTTTGATACGATTCAGAAGTCCTATGATTGTTTTCATGGTGGGCATGGCCAGTTACAAAAAAAAATTTCCTAATAGTAACAGTTTGACAGTAGAACTAGTTACTCAGAAAGTAAAAGGCAGGGGCAGAGGCTAGACAACTAAGGAGGACTTGAGGGCATGATAGTTAAAAGGATACATAGCTGACTGAAAAAACATACTCACTGAATGCTCATCAGTGGTTCCTCATTAAAGTGGAATGAGCTATCTAGTGGGGGTTCCACAAGGTTCAGTCCTAAGCCCTGTATTCACCATATCATTCTACTTCATTCTGCTTTGATCAGCACCTATTTCAAATATTGTGTCCAGTTTGGGCACCAGCTTTTAAGTATCACAGAAATGGTAGTACGTTCAGAGAAAGATGAAAATGATCAGTGGATTAAAAACTAAGCCCCATGAAGAGAGATTGAAGGAACAGGAACTGTTCAGCTTTGAAATGACTGAAGGGGATATAAGAGTAAAGATACGCTCCTCCTTCAGAAGAAATGCTTCACAGGGCATCCTCTTGGCTGTGCATGCTCATGAATGCAGGTTATAAACAGCCACAAAAAACTGGAAAAACACATGGCTGCTTTAATGATTCTAAGAGAGGTGTTTTGTTCGTGCTCCAACACATGGTGAAATACCTTGTTTTCAGAGGGATGAAGGATTGTTACAAAGAAAATTACAATCTGTTCTGTATTTCACCCAAGTGAGAATGTTACAAAAATATTCAGAACAGTTTGACAGAAGAACCAGAGAAATGGAGGGCTTCCCTTTTTGAATGTGTGTAAAATGTTTTAATTTTGGATTTCTGAACTGAGCTGGGTTGCCTAAATGGCCCCTTATGATTCTGCTGTATAATTACAAACGTCTAATATCTGGAAACTGTTCATCATCTCAATAGAGATTGATACCTATATTACATTTATTTTATCATATATAGGTTTTAATCTTCCTGAATCTATTAGTCCTAGAAATTACAAAGATTTAATTTTTTTTGTATTTTTATTAGACAATCTACAGAAAGTATATAATTGATTGATTACCATCAAATTGTTGTCAACTTTTGGAGACCAATTTGATAGATTTTATCCATGCTGATCTGTCCCTAACCTGGTATTTCGGGTCTTCCAATGGTGTCCCCTTTGCCACTGTAACTGAGTCTGTCCACCTTGCTGCTGGTTATCCTCTTCTTCTCTTTCCTTCCACCTTTCTAGGACTGGAGCCTAAAAACTACATGAAAAAAAAGAGAATGAAAAAATAAAATTCAAATCAATATATCAGGGATGTAGAAATGTCATAGAATTATAGAGATATAGATTACCTTTCTAATTTCTTCAGAATCATATTTTGAAATTTTGTTTAGGATATACCCTGAATAATGTATATATGGCCTTTTAATTAAGCAGGATGCTGTACACCTCTGAGAAAGGAATTCTGGTGCAACATAGAATAATTTGCAATTCTCAGTTAGTTTGCTCCTTGCCAAGTATGGAAGATGCCAGTTGAAATGAGATTGGATCAACTTTTTATATAACATGAGAGCCATGTACACATTTTAAGCAATTGATTATAATATAGCTCTTCTGGTGGCATTTCTGTTCACAGAAGTGCTTTTCTTCTGTGCATGGTTAGGAGCAGTAAATGTGTGTTCTTACCTGTCATTACAGTCTCGGGAACATAATTACTTTGTTTTCAGTTGTTTTTGCTGGCCGCCCTCTTTAATGGTACATTTGGGCCATTGTGAATTAAGGTTGAGGAGGTATTAAGAGAGCAAAATGCTATGTGTAGTATTCAGTGTTCTTTTTGATTGGTCCCTTGAGAGTCTAGTGCAGAGGATATCTTGGCTAGACGTGAAAAGCATGCTGAATTGGAGTTGTCTGAGGAAAATACACTTGGAAGCAGGAGGGAGTTGGAACACTGTGTTGTGAAAGAAAGCAAGGGTATATAATTAGCCAGGAGAGAAGGTCTCCTTCAAAGATACTCATTCATTTCCATTCAGTGCTCACTTTTGCAGTTCTAAATAAGACCTTCGTACTAACTCGGAGGCTTTTTTGAATTATCAGGAATGTAAATGGTCAAGTAAGGCAAGAGGCAGCACACATTCCTATGGGTTAATGAGTCCCAAAAAATGCACCAACAAATACATTGCAGCTGTGAGCTATATTTAACATGATTTGGGGCATTCTTGCTCAGTGGTTAAGAACCTTTCACTCTAAATCAGGTCCCAGAGATGTGGAATTAGGCAGAACCTAATCTAGTCTCTTAAGGGCATGAAGTTACACTTTTATAATCTGAGCAATTAGGTGATAAATAGCCAAACTTTGAAGTGGAAATACTGCTTCCAAAGTTTGTCACTGTGGCTCTATAAGATCAAAGGTGGGATCTAAGGCTTATAAATTTATATTTGTCTCTCACAGGCAAATTAGTATATTTGAATAGATATATAAATGCTTTTTTTTCATAAATATACTTAAATACATAAATTTATTCAGAAATAAATTTATTTTTGTCTCTCACAGTCCTATCCTGAGACAAGGAAAAGAAAGGACTCTGAGGGGTCATAAAATGATTTTATTGAAGCCTAGCATATTTTGGAAATGAATTTAGTTCTCAAGAGCACTCTAAAACAAAACAACGCAAAAGAAAAAATTCTGTAGAAGTCAAATAAGTGTATTTATGAAAAAAATAACATTCTTATATCTATTCGTTTAGTTTAATTACTGCAGCAAGAGTATTGATGTAATAATCATGAAGATTAGCATATGTTTGATGCAGATAGAAATACGTTTTTTTAGAAATATACTAATTTGACTGTATTAACTATCCTATTTCAGACACTGAATCAGTTTGGGTATATATAAGGAGAATAACCCATTTTAATAGTAATGTTATGTGTTGAGGAGTAAACAATTTTGTGTAGTGGCACTTTCGTGTGTGTGTGTGTGTGTGTGTGTTTAGAGTGCTCTTGAGAAAAGATTTCATTTCCAAAACAGGTTGGTCTCCAATAAAATAATTTTTGTTGGTCTTTTACTAGAGGGAGTGACTCCTCCCCCATTCTTTTTCTTACTTTAGTCCCCACAACATCAGGCAAAAGTGGATAGAGTCTGGATGAAGGAGAAGCTGCCAGCAATAGTATGAAAACAAATAACCAGTTATCATAGTGCCCTAGCACTTCCCTCTTGGAAGAGATGATGCTGTACTGGAGGATGGTTCAGCAGACACGACATCAGAATTCTGGGTTCAATTGTTAGAAAGATATATAGACGTGCATAATAGAACACAGTGAAAAATTGTCATCAAAAATGCCCAGTGCTAAGTTGGAAGAGTCTAGGTCCTTATGGCATTGGCAAACACCTTTAACTATAGCATTTTCCAGAAAAAAGAAATAAATTGTAGGTCCAGTGGTAGTGAGGATCTACAGCAATCTAATGGAGATTGCTGGCAAGGAAGGAGGGGATCCCTTCCAGGGGAAAAAGGGCATGCACAGTGTAGAAAGCCTTGAGCACCAAGCCAAGAGGATCAGACAGGACCCGCCTTAGAATTTCTGGAGCTTTCCCCTTAGAGCCTGCTAGTACTGCTCAGTTTTGGCAAGACTCTGTTATCAGGTAGAAACAAAGACTAGAGCTTCATTCCTGACTCAGCGTTGTGTCTTTGCCTCATTCCTGACACCATCTCACATAGTGATTCTGGGCAGCGTATGTAGTAATAATCAAGAGTGTACAAAAACCATTAAAACAACCAATTTAAAATAAAAGCAAGATGAAAAAACAAATTAAAAAACCAAAAGGGCAGGAAAACATACAGAGAATGCATTCCATTAACAGTCATACAGCCATCAAACAGGCTCCACTCAACCATGGGATCCCCAAACCAGTTGACAAAGCCATGTTTTAAGGGCCTTAAAAGTTGGATTGCTGGATTTCTCAGACAAGCCAGCAAAGGACTCAAATTCTCCCCAAGTGATTCCCTTCACATATGTGTAGTTATACTAACCATTGCAATATTTTAAAATGCATATAATGTTGCTTGGAGGTAGTGCATAGTCGGACTATCCATTTGTATGAGTCCATTCGGTAAGGAAAGGAAGGTATTAACATAAATGTTGAGTGGCATTTGTCACAAGTGTAAATGTCACTAAACTTGGCTAGTGCCAGTAGTATATTTTCATCAGCATCAATATTTATGTTTTCTCTAGCTAAAGATGTTATTTCTTGTGTTGTGATAGTTTTTTTTCTTAGTTCATTAGCTCTAAAAAATTGTTCTGTGAATAATGTTGCAAGATTCTCAACTGAAAGAATACAGTGGCTTTGTATCCTATGAAATAAAAGACATTGATTACAAGCTTTATTTGGAATGTTATACTTTTAATATAATTGTGTAATTATTTGATAGTATTTAAAAATAAATAATGTCTTCAAGCATTATGTTAAGAGGCCTATAAGGAAAATTGGGATTTAATTCTATTATATCAACACGTACCTGGCATATTTTGGGTAGAATTATGTGTTTCTTTGATCTTTTATTTATTCTTCCATATAATTTGGTTGTCTTATCATAGGGCTAGAGAGGGCATAATCCACAGGTGTCAAGTAGCACTCAGGACTTTTTTTTTTCAGCTCTCAGTGTCAATTAAAGATTGTGCTACCAAATTCTGCAGCAATCAAGAAATTGTTGCAATCTAATTTCCTGCTGGTTCCTAAGCAAGTAAAAGGAAATAGGTATGCTGAGTTTCTAAGAGACTGAACACAACTGTTAATATTAAAACATATTCCCTTCCATTTCTTACCAAAAGCAAGCAAACAAAAAAGAGATCAACATTTTCAGCCCTGCTTCTTCTACTGATATCACATCACCATTACAGATTGTCAGCTGCCAAAAAAGTAAATAAATATTGTTGCTGCCAACTATAAAAATACTCAATTCAGATAATGGGTTGAAGAAATACAATATCATGTAAATCTCAGCACCAGTGTAAAATAATTGTACAAAGGTTTTTCTGTACTAAAAGCTTTACTCAGATAAAAAATAATCCACTGCTCCCTTTCCAAATTTAATGGAAAGGATTATGCAGCTTCAAGGTTGATGCTTCTTCAGACAAAAGCGTACTGTATATAGATGCCAAAGGCTCACAGTCTTCCTATTTTTCGTATGCAGCTAATTAGGCTGTAGTTCGGTACCTGTAGTTCTGTCTTTTTTGTTCCTTTGTGCTGGGAGTGATGAGAAGTACTGAAAATTAGGCAACAATATGCAGGCTTTCTGAATGCTGCTCAGTATCAAAGTTTATTGAGATTTCTGCATATCTTGTTCTTTGGAAGCCCTAGATGTACTGTCTGGACACAGCTGCATTCTTATGCATGTGACCTTCACAATAATAAGTTTATCTGCCTTCAGGGACTGGGTGAACTTGAACCCAGGCCTATACTGAACGAAGTATCATTAGTAAATTCTATAAAATCTCAAGATATAAATGTGCCTAATACTGTAGCAGTCATATATTGCTTTTTTTGTAGGAGCGTCACAAAACTCTAAGGTTTGATTTTTCACTAATGGTAGAAAAATATTTGTATGAACAAGACCAAACATCAGGTCTAACCAGTGCACATTAAGGAAATAGCTTATAACAGTATTATCAGGAACAAAAACATTAGGTGAAATGCAAACCTCCTTATTTTAAGTGTCTGATTTAAAATAAGTGGTTGCATCATTTGTAGCAACAAAAGTATCAAGAGATGGCCTAGTACTTCCCCATTACTATGCTACAGATCGTTATCACCCCAATATTTAGCAGATATAGTAATTTTCTGCCAGCATGTTCATGACATGCTTCCTAGAAGACAGAACAAACAGGAACCTTACACATGTTGAGATTGTAGTCTTAGTGCTGTTGCTTTGCTTTTGTTTTGTTCTTCTATTTTCTGCAAATTTATTGCTAAGGATATATTTCTGTAGATGTGAAATAATTTCAGAATTTCAACTTGACCTCTGTAAAGTCCCCAAGAATTGGACCGGAAATGATGAATGGAGACCCAGCTTCTTTCTGTTTGACCTTACTGCCTCCATTTTTGCTTGACTCTAATTAGGACATTAAAAACTTAACTAGAGTCAAAGCAGTGCTGCCTGATCTCTTTCTGCTGTCACATTGTGGTATGGAATGAAATGACATTAAGCAATAATGTGGGTGTAGTAATCATCACCAAATTGTAAAAGTCAGCAAAGTAAACTTAGATAAAGTCTTGTATCAATCTCAGAGCCCCTCTTTAAGACCAAACTGCCTCTCCCTGGCTCAGCTCTGCTCAGTTCACACCTGAAGGAAACAGCTTCAGCACATTAAATAACCCCTGCTGCTTGTGTCAGAGGTGTTCCCTTCTTTCCAAGAGTGAAGCCAGCCACTGTTTGACCCACACCAGGTAAATTTGTTTAAGACAAAGCTGCCAGTAATTGCAGCAAAAGAATAGTGATGCCAGAACTGCTTGAGCCGTGTGTTTATGGCAATTAGTTTAAATGCTTACCAATATAGGAATAGCATTATGTTTTATCTAATGCCCTCTTTCAAGTATCATAGCAATTTTTTTTGTTTATTAGTAATGGGTCATCAACATCAGAAGACCTCTTCTGGAAACTGGATGCCCTCCAGATCTTTGTCTTAGATCTCCATTGGCCGGAACCAGAGTTTGCCCACCACTTAGAACAGAGACTTAAACTCATGGCCAGTGATATGATAGAAGCCTGCATCAAAAGGTATGTGTACTTGTTCTTAAATTCTTATACAAATTACATAATAATTACAAAAAATAGTCCCAGATCCAGGTTGTAAAGGATATTTAGATTTAATTTAAGATATTTTAATTAAGATGCAGGTTGTATCTCTGAGTGAGCATACTTCCTCATCACTTTCCTGTAGGCCTAACCTGTATAAGAGCACAGGGCAAAGAAAAAATGCTGCTCTGACTGCTTACTCTGCTATGGTCACTGCTCACGCAAAGGGGGCAAATGAATTGAAAGCAAGAAGGAGCAGCAGCCGATCCAGAGCTCCAGTGGACTCTCAGCTGTGCTGTGGGCCTCAGCTGGTACCAGTGGTGGAGTTGATGTGTTAGTCCTTCAAGATAGTCCAGACAAGCACAACTATGAGTACTAACTCGATCTTTATTGTAAGGTTATTTCAACTGAATCTTGCAAGGTATGAAAGTATTTCTCCCCTCCTCTCCTTTTACTCTCTGGAAAACTAGGGAGGGTCCCTTCTGAAATGTTTCCCATTCCCTCTCCACTCCTTCTTTGGACTGAGAGATCTTTTTCATGATGGTTGTCTAGTCTGCAGCTCCCAAGTTTTCTCCTGTCTCCCAAGGTCATTCCCACATACCATTACATGATAACAGATCTTTTAGGGCTAACATTCAGAAATGCATGCTGATTGCCATGGGGTGTGTGCGTGTGTGCGTGCGTGTTCATTCCAGAAAAATAGTATCAGAGTTTAACATTCTGTTTCCATATACGTACTTCTGTTTCATGAACCTGGCTTTGGATTGCTCAAGTTGGTGAACCTCTGCCCCATGATAAGTCCACTGACATTTATGACTGTAATGGCATGCAGACTGCCAAGTGACTATTCCTTGTAGTGTGGCTTGTGCTCCAACATGGTATGTTTAAAAACGGTTACTGCACAATGTGTGCATAGTAGTTGGAATGGTCAGCAAGAAACGCTCCTCCTTGAGCTGGCCCAGCTGGTCTGTCCCTTTCATCTGCAGGACAGAAGGCTGGAGAAAAGCACAGGCACATCAGTAATATCCCTCCTCTTATTTGTGCAGTCAGGCCTGTCTGCTTTTCAGCCCCATGTTCTGCAAAGAAAAGGCTGGAAGCGAAGGAACCAAGAGGAATCCTTTCTTCATTGCTGTGACTGTCCCTCTGTTTCCTCAACCCCCTGCTAAAAAGATGACACTAAAGTAAAGCAGCAAAGAAGTGTAGAGAGCAGGATTGAAGAGAGAGATTTCATATTTACCCTGCTTTTCCTTCAGAGATTGCAGAACAGAGATACACTATGCCTTCCTCTCCTGCTTTAATCCTGACATACATGCCCTCTTTGGACATTAAGGAAGGTGGTGAAAAGTTACTCAAATTCAGGAGAAGGTGGCAAATGCCCTAGCCTCAGCCTGCCCATGTGTAGAGGGAAAACTTCTGTAAAAGAGTGTCTTCTCTGTCTAGAAATTGTTTCAGTGGGCCTGGAAAGATCACAAATAGAGGGAGCTCTGTGCTACAGACATGTTTTCTTTGCACCTGGAGAATAATAAAAGAAGAAGCTAATGCACTTGCCCCTCTCTCTCTAAACATGATTCCAATCCTGACACTGACATTACACATACTGTAAGTAGGGTTTATGTGACTAGCTCAAAGATATATGGTGAACTTTCTGACCAAATGGCAAAGTGAACCCAATCTGACATTCTAACCACTACAGTCTACAGCTGGGGAGCAAAAGTGTACAGCCGAAGATCGATTTAGCTACAGCCTCCAACCCAAGCAGTCAGCATTTTTGCTTTCTTCATTACTGGAGGTGATGAAAATGAAGATTCTTAGAAAAGGTATCCAACAATGTCCTCCATTTGCAAGGTTTTGAAGAACTTGTTATTCTGCAAGTTACTAGTACAAGTTAGAGCTGAACAAATGACTGAATGAATAGGCAGGAGTGAAAACATTTCATGGTAGAACAGTAGATATTTGAGCTATTGAAGTCATGCACAAGGACTCTACATTGTGACTGTTCTAAATAACTTCTGAAACCATGGTAACCAATACATATGCCAGTGTATCTCAATGTAGCAACTTTAAGTTGTGTGGACTCCCAGAATTCCCCAGCCAGCTTTGAAGGAGTTGAAGTCCACACACCTTAAAGTTGCTGAGGTTGAGAAACACTGGCATATGCAGTGGTGAGACTGAACATACTTCACCATGCTGCCACAAACACAACTTGTGCTGGTAAGCTTATGATGACATGATTCATCAAGCAGAGGAAACTAATATGTCCACTAATCCTTAATTGTTCCAGTTGATAATAATTCTTCCATAATCTCTTCTTGACTTCACCACACCAGTTATTTCTGAATTATACCTCTGTGGGAGTCCTTTGTGTAAAAGATCAATTATTATGCTTTTTCTATCTACTCCCCTGCTCATTTAAAATCTGCCACATGTGCTGAAACTCTTAACAATTTTTAATTGTCAGGAATCCCTGAATATATTATATGGCAGTCTATGATCACCTTTTGTCAATTTAAAATTTGTGCAGAAAACATTCAACATGCTATGCTTTAGCTGGGCAATGTTTTGTCAAGCAGCTATTTTGTTAAATCGGTATCTAACCTCAAGAGGACTATCAGACTTTAGCAGTTATGAATACGATAATCCCATTAGTTAATGTAACATACATCTAAACATTTCAGATCTGCTTTTCACACGCTTTCACTGAATTCCCCTCTTCACTTAGTTTATCTAAAATATGACCAATCTTTCTATTTCTGTAATTTCCATGTTTTAATTAATAGAACAAGAGTTGCTTTTGAACTCAAAGTGCAGAAGACAAACAAATCAACAGATCTGCGTATTCCTTCTTCTGTATGCACAATGTTCAACGTGCTGGTTGATGCCAAGAAGCAAACTGCTAAACTGTGTATTCTGAATGGCGGGCAAGAGGTAAGGGAATTCCAGCAAGAACATTCATGATGCCAAAGCTTAGCAAAGGTGCAAAAAGTTTGGGAGTAATTTTATGCCAAACAGTCATTTATTTATTTATTTCTGTGTCTGAGAGAGAGAGACACACACACACACACACACACACACACACACAAACACAAATATCCATCCACAAGGACTGATCTATGCCCCTTCATATACAGATGCACATACACTGTCAACCTTATTTTTTTCCATAAAAGGTGTGGTCATTCTTTTTGACAAAATACAAAATTACATGGCAATTTGAAAATTTGGTGCTCCTTTAAACAATGTAGATTGTTATGTGCCATGATTTTCAGAAATGCAATGATAATTGGCAACCAAATGTTTAAGAAAAAAAATGTTCAAAAATATCATCTTCCATTATTTTCCGAATGCCAGTGGATTTAGAGTTGGATTTGGTTATGTTAATTTTCCTACTGGTGACTAGTTTATGCAAGAAAAGTTACCATATTTGCCCCACTGGAAAGTGAATTCTTTTCCCAAAAAATGATCTGTGAACAGGTGGGGGTGTTGGCTTACAGAACAGAAAAAGCTGTTGGAAACAAAACACTGAGCATAAGATGCAGATGGCTACAGACATAACTGCTTAAAGTAGCCAATATTCAGGAAAGCTGTTTGTTGAATTGAAGCCTTTTTCTAACACTGGAATAGGGCTTCTCTACCACTCTCCTTTTTCCTTCTCTGTCTGGTTACTTCTTCTGCATTCCCCATTTCTCGACCAGTTTTATTTCTTGCTTTCCCTTCCTTTTCCTGTGTAACTATTGCCCCCCTGTTCCTACCTTCATTGTGTTTACTTCTTTTTTGCTGTTTCTGCTAGAAAGAGGGAGGGATTCTGTGCCTGTGTGTTCTGTGTTTCTGGGTGTAAGGGTGGTTTGTGTGAAAGAGACAGAATGGTTGGTATATGTAGATGGGAATTAAGTAATTTGATAAATGAGGAACCTGATTGTATATGTGATTAGTAGTTATGATTAGACAGAGAGATAGAGGCAATGGACAGATGCCTGCCTGCCTGCCTTCCACAATATGGCTCCTGACTGCCCCTACACAAACAAGTACAGCACAGTTACATATTTATTGAGTGGGGAGTGGGGGTATGAACCTTCAAAATTGGTTTAAGCTGGAATTGGTAATCCTATGTTGACAAGCTGTGTCTTCCACATGATTTTTTTTCATGAGTGTGTGTCCGTGTGTGTGTGTGTGTGTACTCTTAATTTTTGGGTGGTGGTCTTAAATTCAGGATCATCTTCCTTTTGGGTAAATACAGCCCTATAAATATTTGATGTTTGGTGTATTAAATTTCTAAAAACTGCAAGAATTCCTCATTTTTTCATAATTAACATATGATGAATATGCATGTTTTATAGCTTGAGATGTATTTGGCAACTCCCCTGCAGTGTATCTGACTAGGACTTCCAAGGGTTATTTTGGTGGGGGGGTCACTTTTCAGGGTGTTTGCCATGTTAAGCCACAAGTCCCCGTCACCACCACCACCACCAAAACCAACAGAAATTGCACTGCCCTTTCTCAATAACTTTCCAAAAATGCATTGTTTCCAGTTGCAATCATCAACACCGGTAAGAAAATTTAATTTTTGCAATAACCAGAAAAAGGAATTTTTCTTCCTATTGGTTGATGTGAGTTTGAGAATAACAATTAATCCAGGGAGAAAGACTATTTCTCCCTTTTTAAGAAAAGTAAATAATTTAAAAATTGGCACTAAGTTACATATTGTTGGATCTACAATATGTGTCATGGGCTACCAAAAACTTATAGCTGCAAATAGAGGACTCCAACTTTTCCTATAAGCCGGTCCCCACAAAATACCAGAGAGGCCATAAAAGGGACAAATTCGAATTCAGATATCTTTATCATGGTATTTGACCAGACTTTACAACGGAAGAAAAATAGTTTAGTCCCACAATTCATTATCAGGAAAAAAATAAAACAATAAAACAGTAAAACAACATATCTAATTAAACCTTTTGCGCAATTGTATAACTTGACAAAAATATTTGGCCACCTGGTGTGTGAGTGTAGAGTCAGCATCCCTTAAAAAGAAATAAACGTAAAATCTATCAGTATGACCCACTCATTTAGAAATAATTGGGGGGATCAGAGCACGTCTTGGGGCATCATAAAATGGACCCCGTATGAGGATCTGGGCAAGAGTTTCTACCTCCCTGGATCCACAAGGGCAAAGTCCCTCTGAACAAGGAGCCCCATGAAATCTGCCTGCCAGCAGTGCTGAAGGGAGGGCATCAAAGCGGGCTCTGGAAAAGGCCCATCTCTATTTGCTTAAGGAGAGATTGTATAGATACCCTGCAGTAGAGGGTTTGCGGCTATCTAGAATTTGGCGATAGAATTCGGGAGCACTGGTGATACCATTTTGTCAATCAGTGAAAAGGGACAAATGCTTCTACAGAACAGGAAATAAAAATGCCATACTTGCTCTCTCCGAGAAGCATTGGCTAACTACCAAACCCAATCAGAGCATAGACGCTCCCTAGATTTTTCAAATTTGTAATGCTACAGTACCATAGTCTTTTACTTTGCAGTAGAATTGTGCTATTTATGTGCATTCATCTTTGTAATCATCTTCGTTGTATTTAGTCTTTATTTAAACAAGTTTTCATTAAGTCTGTAATGGTAGCTGTTTCCTATGTTATTTTATAATTTTTTTCACAATTTTTTTCTCCATTTTCTTGTTTTGGGGGGGCTTTCGGGTCATCCACCAGTTTGCAAATCAATGGGTAAGTTTATTGCTTTAAATTTTTTTGGTGTTTACTTGCTTTGGGTAGAAATTGGGGGATTCATTATTTCTGATTATATATCCCCAAACAAAATGAATTCAGGCCTAGACTATGCAGTTGAAAGGAGCCATTTTTTCCCCAATTCTTGATTGAGTAAAAGAGGGATTTGGGCAGATGGTAATGAAAAATTGGGGAAGTCATACACATTTTCATATAAAAGAACGGAAGTCTTATCAATGTATTATTTGAACTTCTCAAAACATACCATTCATTGCATTTGAAAGGATTCTTCCTAATCCTAAAATGATTTATTTATAGCATCAAGGTTCAAGCTAATCCTCAAAGGCATCTGTGCTTTTCAGGAGGAATGTCTGCAGTCATTTACTTCTTTACCCATTTGGTTGTTTTCTAAAATCTCTTATGTATTCTCTGTTGAATATAAAATGAGACCTCCATCCCAATTAACAGGTACCTATTTGGAGTTGGAGAAAAACTTGTCGTCCTGTTGGGTAAATATGGTAAATGGGAAAGTAAAAGCTATCAGGTCTCACTCCTTTGCAACTTTCAAACAAAAGACTTCCAGAACTGTTCAGCTGTTTACTTGCGCTCTATCTTCCATTCTCAAAACCACCACCACCTCATTTTTATTAACCTTTCGTTATTCAAACGATACTTCAGTTATCATTTGTGCCCCACTGTCAGTGTAAGGGACTTGGCTTTTGCTTTATCTGACCATCCCTACTGTATGTATCAAATTCCTCTCGTGTGTTAATTTTAATTCTTTGGGTCTTTGCAAAGCAAAGTAGTGGATCCAGAGGGGCAAAAAATGCCTGATCAGGTGATTTGCACACCTTTATTTAGTAAAACTTGACAGCAATCTCTACATTTATAGTAATATACCAGCTCTTCTATGCAACATTGTTTCTATTCTCCAATCCATTTAAAACAGACAGTTGTTTTTGCATCTAATGACTTGAAGCGCTAAAAATATTTTGAGACAATGTTTTCCTACTAGGTGACCGATAGGCGCATGCCACTAATTAATTCAATCAGTGCCCCAAAAATGAAGGTGAAATCAATTGGCAGATTATCCCCTTCCCCCAATTTGACACTGAGCATTTATGACAGAGTGAAGCTGCATAGCTACCTAGCTATCATTCCTTCTGTATTAAAAAAAATCCCATTGAGAGCTGTGAATGTGACATACCATACCATCAACTTTGCAGTGATATATTTTTCCTTGCCAGCTGCTGAAATGACAAAAGGGGATAAGTTCTGAACAGCAAGAATTGGTACTCAAGTGTAAGGGCACCTTCCGACCACCATCATTTGCACTGCACTAAATATCCAAATTCCTTCAATCTTTCATACAAAGGGAGAGCCAGTCCGGTCTAGTGGTTAAGGCAACAGGCTAGAAACCAGGAGACTGAGAGTTCTAGTCCCGCCTTAGGCCTGAAAGCCGGCTGGGTGACCTTGGGCCAGTCGCTCTCTCTCAGCCCAACTCACCTCACAGGGCTGTTGTTGTGGGGAAAATTGGAGGAGGAAGGAGTATTAGGTATGTTTGCTGCCTTGAGTTATTTATAAAAATAATAAAGGTGGGAAAGAAAATAAATAATAAAATAAAATAAATAAAAAAGCCAAGCAGCCTGGCATTATGCCTATCTCTCTTCCATAGCAGAAGGGGAGGAAAAAATAAGCCATTTTCTATTATTACAACCTTTGTTGTTGTTGTTGTTGTTTATTCATTCAGTCGCTTCCGACTCTTCGTGACTTCATGGACCAGCCCACGCCAGAGCTTCCTGTCGGTCGTCAACACCCCCAGCTCCCCCAGGGACGAGTCCGTCACCTCTAGAATATCATCCATCCACCTTGCCCTTGGTCGGCCCCTCTTCCTTTTGCCCTCCACTCTTCCTAGCATCAGCATCTTCTCCAGGGTGTCCTGTCTTCTCATTTTGTGGCCAAAGTATTTCAGTTTTGCCTTGAATATCATTCCCTCAAGTGAGCAGTCTGGCTTTATTTCCTGGAGGATGGACTGGTTGGATCTTCTTGCAGTCCAAGGCACTCTCAGAATTTTCCTCCAACACCACAGTTCAAAAGCATCGATCTTCCTTCTGTCAGCCTTCCTTATGATCCAGCTCTCGCAGCCATATGTTACTACGGGGAACACCATTGCTTTAACAATGCGGACCTTTGTTGTCAGTGTGATGTCTCTGCTCTTAACTATTTTATCGAGATTTGTCATTGCTCTTCTCCCAAGGATTAAGCGTCTTCTGATTTCCTGACTGCAGTCAGCATCTGCAGTAATCTTCGCACCTAGACATACAAAGTCTTTCACTGCTTCTACATTTTCTCCCTCTATTTGCCAGTTATCGATCAAGCTGGTTGCCATAATCTTGGTTTTTTTGAGGTTTAGTTGCAAGCCAGCTTTTGCACTTTCTTCTGTCATGAGTAAGGATGGCGAGCAGGGGGCTCCCATCCAGACTATCAAGCGCATGCGTAGCACTGAGGAAATGGTCAGCCATTCAAAGAGACACAGATCAGGACCGCCTTAACCTTTGGGGTTTATATGTCTGGGTTTTCCCACGCTTCTTCAGTTTGTTAGGATTCCTGTTAAGTACTAGCAATAAATATTAGAGACCAGTTCCTTGTCTCAGCGTGTTTCCTGGCTGTTCGGACATCTTCTTTCACCTTCATCATAAGGCTCCTCAGTTCCTCTTCACTTTCAGCCATCAAAGTGGTATCATCTGCATATCTGAGATTGTTAATGTTTCTTCCAGCGATTTTAACTCCAGCCTTGGATTCCTCAAGCCCAGCATGTCGCATGATGTGTTCTGCATACAAGTTGAATAGGTAGGGTGAGAGTATACAGCCCTGCCGTACTCCTTTCCCAATCTTAAACCAGTCCGTTGTTCCGTGATCTGTTCTTACTGTTGCTACTTGGTCGTTATACAGATTCTTCAGGAGGCAGAAAAGATGACTTGGTATCCCAATACCGCTAAGAACTTGCCACAATTTGTTATGGTCCACCCAGTCAAAGGCTTTAGAATAGTCAATAAAAAAGAAATAGATGTTTTTCTGAAACTCCCTGGCTTTTTCCATTATCCAGCGGATATTGGCAATTTGGTCCCTAGTTCCTCTGCCTTTTCTAAACCCAGCTTGTACATCTGGCAATTCTCGCTCCATGAATTGCTGAAGTCTACCTTGCAGGACCCTGAGCATTACCTTACTGGCATGTGAAATGAGTGCCACTGTTCGATAGTTTGAACATTCTTTAGTATTTCCCTTTTTTGGTATGGGGATGTAAGTTGATTTTTTCCAATCTGATGGCCATTCCTGTGTTTTCCAAATTTGCTGGCATATAGCATGCATTACCTTGACAGCATCATCTCGCAAGATTTTGAACAGTTCAGCTGGGATGCCGTCGTCTCCTGCTGCCTTGTTATTAGCAATGCTTCTTAAGGCCCATTCAACCTCACTCTTCAGGATGTCTGGCTCTAGCTCACTGACCACACCATCAAAGCTATCCCCGATATTGTTATCCTTCCTATACAGGACTTCCGTATATTCTTGCCACCTTTTCTTGATCTCTTCTTCTTCTGTTAGGTCCTTGCCATCTTTGTTTTTGATCATACCCATTTTGGCCTGGAATTTACCTCCAATGTTTCTAATTTTCTGGAAGAGGTCTCTTGTCCTTCCTATTCTATTGTCCTCTTCCACTTCCACACATTGCTTGTTTAAAAATAATTCCTTATCTCTTCTGGCTAACCTCTGGAATTTTGCATTTAATTGGGCATATCTCCCCCTATCACTGTTGCCTTTTGCTTTCCTTCTTTCTTGGGCTACTTCTAGTGTCTCAGCAAACAGCCATTTTGCCTTCTTGGTTTTCTCTTTCTTTGGGATGTATTTTGTTGCCACCTCCTGAACAATGTTGCAAACTTCTGTCCAGAGTTCTTCCGGGACCCTATCTACTATGTCCAGTCCCTTAAATCGATTCTTTACCTCCACTGCATATTCCTGAAGGATATTAGTGAGCTCATATCTAGCTGATCTGTGGGTCTTCCCTAATCTCTTTAGTCTGATCCTAAATTGTGCAAGAAGAAGTTCGTGATCAGAACTACAGTCAGCTCCAGGTCTTGTTTTTACCGACTGTATAGATGACAACCTTGCCCTTGATTATCCTAGTGACAGTTGTAGCTGTGGGTTGCAGTATAGCCCATTTTATATAAGCAGTGGAACTCCCTGACATTGCATGTCTTCTGGATATGTTGGGCTGAGCAGAGCTGCAGGGCCAACACATCTGAAGGTCAAAGATTAGGGAAGATTAATAGCTTCAAAAGTTCGCCAAGGTAAACTAAGCACAAGCGTCTTAACACAAAGGCAACTTTTCTTGAAAGTATTTAGTACATATGTGTGACACTTTGAAAAAGGAAGTAAATTGCCTTTAGAAACCCTAAATTTCAGAAAAATATGCCACAGACTCCTGCAAAGTTGAGTGAATGCTTGGATTGATGTTGGTATTCTTTATTCAAAGCATTATGCTGTTGCTGATTCATGTAGCCCTGAACCATCAAGACAGGGTTAGTCTTTATAAGACACATTTTTTGTGAAGTGGGCTAGTGAAGCGTTCTTTGCTTTCAAACAAATGTTCTGATGGGAGAATTACTTTTTTGAATGAATATATGTTGAGAATAAAAGAAGGAGCCTTTGCTCCTACAAACTGCAGGGTGGACGTTGCTTTATTATCAAAAACAATGTGAAAGTCTTTCAGATTTAATTTAAATTGTGTTTCTTAAAGACAATGTTTTCATTAGCGAGAAAAAGGCAGTAGTAGAAAGATGGAGAGCAGCAACTGATTTAGTTACAACTTTTATGTTTGAGTAATTTATTGCCATCCTTCAGGTTTTCTGATTAATTTTTATTTTTTGCCCATGTTTGAACAGATTGTATAGGAATTGTATAATCTGCGGCTCACTTCACTCTTAAAAGGGTTCTTTGAAGAGCAAACAATTGGCCACTCATTTTATTTCTGAAGAACATAACATGTGAATGAGAGTTTTCAGACAGAAAGTGGTTTATTTACTAAATTTTCTCATCTTGCTTTTGCAGCTAAATCAGCCTTTTGGGGTAGGGGAATAAATAGCCACCTTAATTACAGAGAAGACAAAAAATATCCTTCATATTTTTTTCCCTGAATAAGACCTTACTGCATTTAAATAATAACCCCATTAGCTGCTTAACTCAGATGCATACAGGGGGAAATTTTCTGCATATTGTAAGAAAGAAAGAAATTCTTGGGTGGATCATTTTCAAGGCTTTGTTCTTTTAATAATTTTAAGTAACTCTGATCTGTCAATTTTTGTAGCTTTGAGCAAATATGACTTATTATAAATAGCATTGTGCTCGTTTAATATACTAATGCTACTCTGGTTTTCTGAAACACAGCAACAATATCATTCCAAAATAGATGACTTGATTGAAGAAACTGTGAAGGAAGTAATTTCACTTCTTGTTTCAAAGGTAAATGGATTAATATTTTGCAGACAAACTGCAGTTGGGGGAGAGAGAGAAATATCCATATCTGCTTTTTACAAAGAAAAAAATGTTTGATATTTTCCATGTTCCTGTTTTTAAAATTAAATTAGGTTAGTGACTAACACTGCGTGAGATCATCAAGATATTTATAGGTGTAAATTGGATCTCAATTTGAACAAGTCTTTTTATGCAATATCTATTAATCAGATATGATTTTCTTACCCTTCTTGCTATAGTGCCTTAATTAATTAACAGCATCTAATATGACCACATTTTTACTATTCTGGGATTAGTTTTAATTGGGTAAAAAAAAAATTTTCTGGTTTGCTTCATGTTGCAGTGGAGGAAAGTATGTTTTCAGCTTTTTCCAATGTTTTTGAAGCCCACTTATACTTAGACATTTGTCCTTATATGAAAAGGTTTAAAAGACTTTTTGATAACCTCTTTTTAATCTTTCTTGTTTTAAATGTTGCTACTGAGTTTTTCTGCTTTTGTGTAGTGCAAGACACAAACCCTTGAAATAATTGTGGTAGTTTGAGGGTACATCAAATAATATGGGTGCTGGTGGGCTGGGAGATAGGAGGCAAGTGACAACGCAAATATGATGACATCATCACACAAAAGCTGCAATTTATATTCTTTTTTCATCATCACAGTTTGTTATGGGCATTGCTGAGATAGATAGATAGATAGATAGATAGATAGATAGATAGATAGATAGATAGATAGATGTCAATTTAATGAGGTTCTTGGGATAGAAAATAATGAACTGCACTGGCTATAAATGACTATAAATGTTAGGGAGAAGAGATGTGCAGTTGCCTATTTTTTTCTAGTTCAGTTCTAGAATCTGTCCATAGCCTGAAAACACCATTGAAGTGAAAGAGTTAAGGTGGCCAACTTCAATTTGGAAATACTATTGTGTGAAACAGTGAAGACAACAACTAATTCCATGTACTTAAGCCTTATGAAAAAGCAGAAGAGGCAAATTATTCATGATTCCATACAACACCAAGCATTGTGTTTATGGTGGGAAAACAGTTTGTAACCCTTCAGCATACACTGGGATCTTGCATCAGTGAACACAAGCACTGGCCAGGAAGCTAGTAGAGCTCCTTGTTAGGGGTTTATTGATGTGGCTATATATGCTGCCCTACACATGCTGTGTTTTAATTTTTTGGTTGATATTTTTATTACTGTTATTAACTTAACTGTTTGCTGCCCTAAATTGTATGCCGAGTGAACAGCCATGCAAATAAATAAAATAAAGATGCAAAGCCCAAGAACAGGGCCCACCTTTTTCTCTCTTCCATAGGAAGAATATGAGCAAATTCATATGCTTAGTTCTTACATTTCAGTGTATTAATAATTTTAATTATTTTTACATTCAATTGTATGCTATCTTAAAAACAGGGGGCGGGGGGAGCTTCAATAGCACTAAAATTTTATTCCCTATCATTAAAGGGCAAAGAGATTTTAGGGCCAAGGAGGGAGTATAGGTCTGTATTTGCATATGATATAAAATTGGAATCAGTTAACCACTCCTTCTGTAATAATTTTTATGTTGCTATAATTCAATAGAGAGCCAGTTTGGTGTAGTGGTTAAGGCATTAGGCTAGAAACCGAGTGATTGTGAGTTCTAGTCCTACCTTAGCCAGCTGAGTGACCCTGGGCCGGTCACTTTCTCTCAGCCCTTGGAAGGAGGCAATGGCAAACCACTTCTGAAAAACCTTGCCAAGAAAACTGCAGAGACTTGCCAAGAAAACTGCAGAATCAGACACAATTGAACAGATTTTAAAAAATGGGTTAGTAGAAAAATATAATCATCTTTTCCCCCTTCCCTAGATTTCCAAGTGACTGCAAAAACATGATACTTGATTTTTGCTTTGTGTGTAACATTTTTTGATGTCTTGGCTAGATTTATATCCTGCTTCCTTTTAGGAGCTCAAAGTGCCATGCACAGCCCTCCCTTCTTAAGCTTTTCATGACAATGTTGTAAAGCTGGTCAGGCTGAGAGAGTGATTCACTTAAAGCCATCCAGTGAGCTTCCATGGCTGAGGATAGAATTTAACCTAGACCCATCCCAGTCTCAGTCAAGCACCTTCACCACTGCAACAGAATCATTTTAAGTATTTGTGGATTCTTAACATTTACAATTGTTAACAAAAGTTAACTTTAATTTAGCAAATTAAATTCAACAAAATAAAGTAATTCCAGAAATCCAGTCATCTTAGGGACATTTGAACTAGCATTTTGAAAAAGTACTCTTGAGGAAAATGAGGATTGGATTACAAATACAATATACTGCATTGGCATGCTAATAGGAGGCCAGAGAATTAGTGTCATGAATGAAGAAGTGCCTTAGTTATCCATTCATTTACTTATAAGTCCATCTCTTATTTCTTCTTGTATAATGATTCTTATGATGATATAAAAAGAAAGATATATAAGAAAAACAGAATAGATAGATATATATAGATACAAGAAAAACCGAATAAGATGTGATGATGTAGCTCACTATTATCACTTTGTTAAACCATTAGGGGTCTTGGATTGCTGCAAGGTGAGACTTTCAAATCCTTATAGAGAACAAGGAATATGACACTGTTATGACACTGTTAGAGTGGCCATTAACAACATGCCAGATGGAATTCTGTCCTGTCCTCTCACTTAAAAGATGCTATTCCTATGTTCTAAGAATGTGATTTTAGATGTCAAGCAATTACTCTTCAAAATACTTGTAAGATTGGTTATTATTCTATTATTATAAACATTTTGCAGTTACTGTAACCATAAATAATGTTCTCATAAAAATATTTGTGTTCATACATTTTTTTTAAAAAATCACTAGCTTTATATTTTCAAGGTGTGATAAGGTTTTCATTATGGTTTTTGTCACTTAGAACTTCCAAAATAAGAACAACAGAAGTGTTCACCTATTTAGCTTGGGTTTGTTTATAAGTTGTTTAAAATTATTGTGTTGATGATTTTAGAGGTTGGGCTGTATTCTGAGACTGAGTGTATATTCTGATTAGTGGGCAACAAATACGGCTTTTATTAGAAAAAAGGAAATAAGAAAGGCACAAGATACTTCCTCTTAATATTTTGTACCCAGGAATGGAGGGCCAAAGTTATTATAACACAAGAGAAGTATAAATAGTCCTACAAGTCTATTTTAATAAAGAATTTGAACAACGGTGGAGGGAACTGTTTAAGCCTTTTCTTTTAATTTTGCTTGTTTGATTACTTTTTCTTCATAAGTAGAAAACAAATTGGGAAAGATCTGAAGAAGAAACATACTGAAAGAACTGTTTAACTGCACATTTTCTTTTCTTCCCTCTTGACCATTCTTCTAATCAAACTCCAGATCCTAATTCTTTGTTGTTTAATTTTGCCCTGGTTATATTATCATATATATCGTTTACATTGCCATCTTCAGTGGCCCATTGTTTATAAATAAATTTATTTATAGTTTATAAATAAATAAATAGTGATACATCTACATAGTGAACACTGAAATGAACATTGATAGTGGCCTGCCAAACACATTGCAAAGCCCACAGTGAACATGGAATCAAACAATATGTTCTGAAAAAGTCTGGTTTTCACAACCTGTCTCTTTCCATATCTGTTAGTCTACAGTTCTACTAATCTCCAGACAGTGTGTTGGCAAAGAATGGTAGGAATTGTAGTAACTGGAGAGCACCAGATTGGAGAAGACTGCTGCATGGTTGTTTTATTTGTTGAGATAAGAGGGAAAACATGGACTGCCAAAAATTTCTATTAATCCTCAATATTTGCTAGGTAGAGTTCATGAAAGTTGAAATTCAATGTATGAAAAATACATGGCCCATCCTTGATAGATTTTGAGGATTCTCCCACTGCAATTAGCCATTTGTTCCACATTGTTTACATTTAATCAGTAGAAGCGAAGTCACTAAGGAGGGAGCCAAGAGTGATTATTTTCCCTTTGGTATTGCTATAGCAGTAATAATGTAGTAACAGAAGACCAATACCAGTTTCACAAGTGCATTAACTGAAGAGATTTATTTTATTTATATAAAAGCATTCATTCTTTTAATGTTTATCAACCATTCAAAGTAGCTGGCTACTATTGAAACCAATGCAATGTGACATTACGCAATAACACAAAGAAAAAGGGTTATATAAAAAGGGTTACATATTTAAAAAAAACATACATGAGTAATATTAAAGCATCTACAGCAGAGTTTCTCAACCTTGGCAACTTTAAGCTGCATGGACTTCAACTTCCAGAATTCCCTAGTCAGCGTGCTGGCTGGGGAATTCTGGGAATTGAAGTCCATACAGCTTAAAGTTGCCAAAGTTGAGAGACAGTGATCTACAGTAAATGAGATACACAGTTGTGGGGAAAAAATGCCTTTTAGATTGATTGATTGATTGATTGATTGCAAGATTTATAAGGCTGCCTAACTCCGACTGTGTGATTCTAGGTGGCAATAATTAGATATTCACCAGTTAATGAAAGGGGCCAACCAAAGCAGGAAGTTCCAAAGTTGTTGTTGTTTATTCAAATTCGTTATAGCTGCCCAACTCCCAATGGACTCTGTTTTGGTAGAGTCATCAAGAAGCCATTTCTTTTGTGCTGTCTTGCTTTTTAAATCCATCAAAGTAACCTAGCTAAGAAGTTAAGAAATTCTTTTCATATTTAAATCACAACACATTGTGTTAGGTCTAGGTTTGCTGGTGCTTGAAATAATATCACTGAAATAGTAGGATTTTAATTAACATAACTAAGTGCATAACTGAAGCCCCATGGATTTCAGTAGATTTATTCTAAGTAAATCTATAACCAACACCTTGTTTTTGTAATTCTGAACAATTTGAGTGTCTGTGTGTGTATAAAATAATTTCTGAATAGATCAATTACATTAATACCTTTTAATTTTATTAGATCTAACTAAGGTTCCAGTAGAAGAGAATAGATGTAGCTCAAGGTTGAACTATGAAGTCCTTGGTGCTCTCTGAGCTTGGTTGTTTGCCTCCAGACATTTCATTACACAACTAGGTAACATCATCAATGCCAGTGAGTGTGGGGTTTGCTCCCTGTTTATATACAGTAGCTTGCCCTGCCCATTTTAGTGGGGGGTGTGATTTTCACCTTTATTGAGGTATTGTTTTCTGCTTTATTGTTTGTTTGG
The DNA here is from genome assembly GCF_035149785.1 of Candoia aspera. Lineage (NCBI taxonomy): Eukaryota > Metazoa > Chordata > Lepidosauria > Squamata > Candoiidae > Candoia > Candoia aspera. Next base: position 58,796,655 of record NC_086159.1, on the reverse strand, counting down.
TGTTAATCCCTGCTTATCTGGGTGTTGGCTGCTGGAGAGAATGTGTTCTGATCTTTTTGTTTTCTTCTTGGCTTTTTTTTAATTGTCTCTTTTGAATGGTATATAAATATGATTTATCTCTGTGTGTCCATTGATGGCTGATTTGTCTGAATGCCAAGCTTCCAGGAATTCCCTAGGGTTTTTGGATTTGCCATTTGTCTAAGATGCTAACAGTTTCCCAGTTGAAACTGTGGTTGAATCTGTCCATGTGTTGTGAGATAAGGAGTTTTCATCACCAAAACTGGTAGGGCAAGTACTGTATATAAACAGGGAGCAAACTCCACCCTCACTCTCACTGATGATGTTACCTAGTTGGGTAATGAAATGTCTGCAAGCAAACAATCAAGCTCAGAGGGCACCCAGGACTCCACACATCTAACTAAGAATTTGGCAGTAGGTGGTTTCTGGTGTAGCCATAAAGGAAAGGTCGTCCCCCACTTCTGCAGCTGTTAAAAGTAATTTCAAGCTCTTTTATGCATTATGAATATTTATACTGTGCTTCTTAATATAGTTTGTTGCAGTGCTGGAAGGTGTATTATCTAAATTATCAAGGTATGATGAAGGCACTTTCTTCTCATCAATACTTTCATTCACTGTAAGTACATCAACTGCTGAATATTAATTTGAAAAATTTACTGTGAGCCAATAATACCAAGTGACAGTATTTGTTTTCTACTTTTACATTTTCTAAAGGTAAAAGCGGCGGCAAAATATGTTGATGTTCCTGTAAGTATTTTTCTTTTTAAGTATGAATGTGATAACTCGGTTGCTTTCTGCTGTGTGTACTTCTTCATGTATTATCACTGCACTTTCTTTTAAAGGTTCATTATAGTTACACACCATGTATTTAAGCAGATACTTCTTGCCCTTGGAGGGCATTTCATTTCCCTTAAGCTACTACAAGTCTCAGAGCAAAGCTTTGAAGGATTACTCTCAGTGTACTTTTTCAGTTGTGCAGGAGTGAGGATTGTAACCTAGAAACTGTGTCATGGGGGAAATTTTGTCATCTGGGTGTAATTGTTCCTAGGCTTAGCTCACTGGAGTTTTCATGAAAGTGAACAGTTCACAATTATATTCTGCGTCCATGAATATCTGTCTTACACATTTCAGATGTCCACGTTGCATTAGATGAGCATATAAGGTTATCCAGGCGTGGAGCTCATATCTTTCAAGCACTAAAAATACCAAGATGTAAATGTCCTGTTCAAAATAGATATTTCTTTTCAATCTGTAGTCATGCTCCATTTTTTCCCCTCCCTAATGTTGTATCTAATAATACCAGGTAAAAACTATGAATGATACAGTATAAAAAGAGTTTGAAGCTAAAGCAGATTTTTCTGAATTTACCTGCCTTTTTCCCATGCCTAAACCTCCTTTGTACAATTCTGGGAATTACTGTTACTAAACACAGTGTTATGTAGCCAAATGCATAAATGAGAAGGGCTTTAAATAAGGAAAAAGTCATTTTTTATATTTTAAAATTTATTTATAAAATTTTAAACAGTAAAGCTTTTTCCTATCTCTACTGTCATTTGCAAACCTGTGTTTACTCTTTTTCTGACCGAGCTGTTCTTTTTCTACTCCTGTTCTATTTCAAGCTGTAGCTCATATAGTAGAAGTTCTGTGTGCAGTACGTATTGTGAGATGCCATTTGGAACACTTGGTTTATCAATGATGGTATACCATTTTTCCAAACCAAACTAATGCAAACACCACCCTAAAATTAAAAAAAAAAACAACCAGAGAGAAATAGAAATGTCCAGCCATGCAGATCAATCCTATTATTTCTTCAGTATAAAATTATGTTGGCCTCATTGTTATTTTGAGATAACAAAACAAGGAGACGGTAGAGTCTGTCCCTCTAGGATATCACGTTCTGTGACCCATGGCGCAGAGAGACAGCGACTGGCCCAAAGTCAGCATAGCTGAAGGTGGACTTGAACTTGGGTCTCCTGGTCCAAGCCCAAAATTTTAACCTCTACCTCACACTGCCCTAGCTATGGTATAATTGCTACACCCTTACTTAGAGTATAACAATGACTCCACAATGCTTCAAAATGTAAGGGCCATTCCACTCCAGAGCCTTATACATGGTCCAGAAAAGAGCAGGCCTTAAGTATCACTGTGTGAAATTCTCCTTTGTTCAATACTGGGAAATGAAAAGCAGCAAATAATGGTTGCATGAGGAAAGAGGAAAAAATAAATATATTCCTGAGAAATGCAGCAATGGATCAAATTGGAAAAGAATTTGGAGAAAATTGTGTATACAGTACTTCACCATTCAAATTGGATTGTTTGAAAAGAAATGATGCTACAGAAAAATGGTGCTTTGTGCCCTGCAGCTCAGTTGTCAGACTCTGTAAACAGCTCATACATCACTTCTTCACATTCATATGCACACATAAACCCAATCTTGTATCTTGGGTCAGTGCAAATATATTGGATGTGGTTGGAATCCAACAATTCTTTTTTGTTGGAGATGTTATCAGCATGCCTCATTTTAGCATATGTATGAGTTGCTTAGCATATGTATGAGTTGCTCTAGGATGCAGACTCTCTATGTGCGAGGAAGCTGTTTGTTGCCACTCCCTCCTCCTCTTGCTCTCTTTTCCTCCTCCTTCCACCGACTGAGGAGGCAGCATGTATGCTGTTCTCCTCTCCCTCCATCTTGGGCCATGTGGCGGGCCGAAGAATTCAAAAGGAGATTTTTCCCCTTTACTCCACGCAGCTCTTAGCAGCATATAGGGCTAAGAGTTCATTAAGTTTAGGAAACCAAAGAAACAAAGAATTTTCATTTTTTACCGAAGATGGATGTAACTGAACAAAGAATAAAATCAATAAGACTCTTTTTACTTTTAAACCTACTTTGTCTAACTGTGTGATTCTTTATGCTTGGGAGGGCTGAGTGTGTAAGATCAATAACCTGTACTTCTCTAACATGCTCATTAAAGCTATTTAAGATAATATTTTCTTTCGGTGCACAGCTTCTCCACTGTGTTAAGCTCTGCTCCATTCAGTGGTCCTAGCTCATGGCTACAGTTCTGAACAAGAAGTTAGAGTAATTGGGATTTGAAAAGCATCAGTGGGAAAGGATACACAACACTTGAGTGTCACTGTAGCAAGTGCATGTTTGTAATTCTATGTTTAAGAAAACAATTTACAGTATTAATGTGGAGCAGAAAATTAATACACTTCTCCACTTCAATTCTTAGTTGTCTTTTTAATTTGTCTTTCTTTAAAAATGGATTAGCAAATAATGCCATAGTTACTATTTCATCAAAACTGTACATATTTAGGTTTATCTTGGAGATAATCAGTAGGTGTTCATTTACTGACTGTATTTTATCTGGTCTTCAAGAAAGTTGAGACCAGCAAATATGTCCATTTCTGTCCTAATAGCAGTCATGTCAGTTTCCTCATGAAGGACTAGCAGTAGTTTCTCCTCTCTTCAGGAGTGTAGGAGTCATTAAGTTGATATGTCTACAGAAATTTGTAACTTTCTTTTGGAGACTTAAAGCTCTCCTGGATTACTCTGTAGATATGGCTAGACAGTAAAGCATAAATGAATATGAATGGCTGATGCTTCTGTCAATGTCTTGATCTTACTATGAAATAGTTATTTTCTATTCACCTGTCCTGCAGAGTTGCACTGACTCTTTGGCTTATTAAGTAATGTGGAAGATGAAATAAGTAAGCTGATTATTAGAGTACAAGTAGTATAAATTTCATATCAACAATGATAAATTTGGAACATATTATTTTTGCCTAATTTTTGGCAATCATGGCAGAGAAGCCCTCTTATTTTTCACCCTCAGAAGGGTCTTAGAACCTTCAAAGGCCTGCTGTGACAGGTTTATATATACTATTAAATTGTTTGAGAGAACAGTTTTAGTTATTGCCACCTGAGGATCTGGATAAGATATTTAGAAACACTTGTTCAACAATCTGTTTCCTTGACCTTTATCCATTCTGTCTTTTCTCCAGTCCCAAGAAAAATACCGTATCAATTATTTTTGCAGGCTTGTGTAAGTTGATATAGAAGATCTGAGATATCCTCTTCAAGGAAGCCAATAATCTAAGGATTCTTCTTGAAAACCACATTTTGTAGAACAGAAGCATTACTGAATGTTCTAAAATATTAAATCAGCCCACAAAATAAATGCACTGAACTTGTGATAAGCTTTACATAGCTTTCCTTTCCTTTTATTTCCTTAACAAAGACACAGTACAGCCCTAATAGAAAAAGGGTTTCCAACCTGGAACAGATCCAAGGCATTGTTGTTATTTCTTTATAAACGAGAAATATCCTTGGATTGGAGAGGGAAATTTTAAGAAGATATCTATTTCTACATAACTGTCTACTTAGAGAATAGAAGTTACAGTGTATGTATGTGTGGGTGTGGGTGTTAAATAAAGAACTAAAGATGTCCTAAAAGTTTTAAGAGGAGGAAAAATGGGCTAAAGAGAAAAAAAAATGAAGTAAAACTTGTATTCTGCATTTCGTATACCCTTCTTAAAAGAAAAAAGAAAAATCCAAACTATAATAACATTAAGTTCTGCCTTGCAGAAATGTAGTTATACTTCCTAAATCCTTTTGAAGTGTATGTTTTTCTTCTTAAGTTGCAGAAGTAGTATTTACATATGTAATAATATTTTCAAAGACAGTGTGGCAAATCATTAACGTTTAAAATATCATATAGTGCAAATGCCCGCTAATCAGTTTGCTTCAATCATTCAGACCAGCTCAAGTATGTGTCTTCTGCTTGACCTTTTTCCGGTGATCTGGATGATCAGAACGGTACACATTTTGTAAGGAAATGATTTGACATTTGGCTATACCATTGATATAATAGTTAAATTGATTTACTCAGCATCAGCAAAAGCACCTTAGCTAATTGACTAATTGATGTTTTAGTCAATTGTTATTCAGACAATGGTACAGAATCTGACCACCCTACTAGTAATGTCTGAATGTTGGTCTGACAGCAGGTCAGGTACATAAAATTCAAACACTGCCTGATATGCTCAATAAAACGGGTATGATAAAGTGGGAGAAATATCACTGTAAAAAAAGGCAGGATGGAAGAACCTGCCTCTTAGTCTTCCAGGGTCAGATGTGATGAGCAAAATTGATATGTTGGTATCTGCCTACCAATAGCACTGAAGCCAGAAACTTAAAACAGGCAGTGTTAAATTATAGAACTTCATTAAATTATCCAGACAATACAAATGTAAACAAGGTCTACTGTTCCAACTACTGATTTTATCATTATTACAACTGGTTAAGATTTTGAAACATTTTGGGGCACATTCTATACCCACATGCTTGTAGCAGCATAAATCTATTTAAATGACTACAAAATGGCTTAGATTTTGTGTGTTACTGACTTTGCTGAATAATTCTGAGGAAAAATACATTTTATATCCCAGCTTAATGAAGTATGAAGTAGCTGTTTTTATGTATTAAGGTAATTCTTTTAAGTGTATATTTAAACATTGCGAATCTTCTTCATTAAAAAAGTAACATGCCCTTTTCATATATTGTTAACATTCGGTAAAAAGGTTTAGTATACTTCTGTATTTAAATCTGTTGCTTCCAGGGCAGGGCAGAGCAGAGGGAAGCTGTATAGAAAGGGCCCCCTTCCCCTCACCAGTGAATGGGAAGGGATGATCCACACCTGCAGGATTAGGTGAAGCCCCAGGAAGTAAGAGCCCCAGACGCAGCATATAATTAACCAGGAATTTTCTGTCTCTCTCTTTGTAAATACTGTTCATCTCGCCAGGTTAACAAGTGATTAATTTCAAGAAAAGGATCTACTGTGGTTAATTTCCTTGTTTTAAACTCTTCTCTTTTTTCTTTTGCTAGTGTATTTGGTTACGTGTGTTACCAACCAAATAGTATCCCTGTTACAATACTTCATTTCCTTGTATTCTGTTTCATGCTTTTGCCTTCACCATCTTTCCATTTAGCTGTGTGCAGTTTTGGCAGGTATGTATGAGCACCCTGAAAACAATGATACCTTGCCCGATCAAACTGAAATTCCACCAAAAACAAGCAAACCAAAAGCTCTAGCCTGCATTTTCCTCTTGAAATGTGGCAACTTATCAGATGTTCACTGAGCAAAATGGTACTTTCCATTGTGCATAGCACTGGCACCTAATCTTTAAAAAATATGAAAATGTTGATACTTCTTGTGTATAAAAATGCCCTTGGACTAATACTGTAACAGTATTACAGACTAGTACTGTTGAGTATTTGTGACAAACTAGGTTAGATTTTTTTAGCATCAGGTGGCAATCAAATCTGTTGGGCTCACACAACTCCCAAAATGTCTAATCAGTACAGCTAATAATATGCAGGCTGTCTTATTGCTGCATTGAGAGTTGTACAGTTTACCATGGCATAAATGTCTAGAATATAAATGTCAGGAAAGTAATATGCTCCTCTGATGTCTGGTGTCCATACACACAATTCAGTCCAGTCAAAGCTAACACAGTCTTTGTCCTGAGCTTCTACACAGTGTTTTGGGGTGATGGCTAATCCTGGGGCCAATAGATGCCTTTATATCAGTTTGCTTCCAGTGTCATTAGTCACAATGTCCTGCTAACATAACAACCAGTGTGACCCACACTCAGAATCACAGAGTTGAAGGCACCATTTTCAGGACCAATCCCCTGCCCTGCTCAGTAGAGTTAATAAACTTTTGCCATCATCACTGTAGCCAGGAGAACTGAAATATGCTAATTATATACAGTATTGCTTTCTATTCTTATAATACAGCAAGGCTTCAGTCCATGTAGGTCATGGGGAATATGCCAAATCTGGTTCGTGTATAGGAGCCACATTTATCTGTTGGTCTTAGGACCTGGATTGCCAAAGAGTTGCAAGTGTGTGGAATGACACTTTGAAAAAGCAGCTTTAGGAACAGGGAATTTAGAACAGAAAAACAGCAGGAAGTGGGCTTAATCCCCTTCCCACCCTTTGCTTTCCACTACAAGCCCCCTTCCCTATTCCAAGCTATTTCCTTGGGATTCTAAATGTGCATTCCACATCTTTAGAAACTTGCAAGAGAAAACTATTTATTGTATCTAACAAGATTTTTATGAGAATGAAACATAGCAAAATTCAAAAGAAGGGACTAGAGTTATAGAAGTGATATACATGTTCAGCTAGAAATATCCATTCCCAAATGAGCACTGATTTACTGTTTCATATAAAAAAGGATGAACTGGATGTTAAAACAATGGTTTGCTTATGTAAGCCAGAATAAAAGTATAGTTTCTGTCCTGGCTTGTTAATAGTCACTGTTTTTACTACCACAGTTGTCCTTTTCAGAAGCAACATATTAAACTGGAAAAAATAAGAACATAAGAGACCCATGATCTGTCTAATTCTAGCACCCTGTATCCACTCTAGCTAATTGTATATAGGACATACAGAAGCAGGACAAGAGAAGCCTGCAAATTTTTCAACAAGTGTCATTTGAAGTACGTTACCTTTCATGATGTTTCCAACTTCCTCTTTGCAGATGCACCTGAAGTAGAGTGCACAGGTCTAAGCTGAAGCAGGCTTGTTATTGTAATACTAAACTTCGTTCAAACCCAATCTCCATACTTGACTTTATTGATTGATTGATTGATTGATTGATTGATTGCATTCCATGTATACGTTTGTACATTTATACATTCCATTTACATGTCTACCCAACTCGTAAGTGTGACTCTGGGTGGCTAACATCAGATTAAAACAGCAAACAGGGTATCAAACAAAAAAATCCTTTAAAAGGTCACTCGTATATCTGCCTAAGCATTCCTTAAAGATAGGTTCGTCTAACCCAGGAAAAGTATCAGATCTTTCAAAGGGCCATCCAGGTCTCAATGAAGGCACAGAGACAGAGAAGGCATATCTCCTTCTGGGTTCCATCAGATGACATTCATTAAAAGAGGGGACCCGGGGCACACTCAACTGTTCAGATCTTGTGGGACAGGCTAAAATAATGAGAGACCAAAAGTCCTGCACTAACTCAACACTCTACAATGTAAGGCTTTATAGATGAGAAGCAACCTTGAATGACATTGAGAAACCTACTTGTAGCCAGTACAACTCACCTAGCAGTGAGGTTGCTGAGGTCACATGAGCATGTCTCACAAAGGGCCAGGCAAGGCACACTTTGTCAGCAGTGGGAGGAAGAACAGCAAAGGTCAGCTGGGGGCGACAGGGAGGTGGAGTGCAGAGCAGTCAAAAGGGCAGAGATAGGCAACTGGGGGCATTGAAGTGCACCCTGCAGTTGTAAACATGGGCAAGCTGCCAAGCACCTGAATTTTGATCATGTGACACAGGGGCACTGCAATAGCTGTTACTTTGAGGACTGGGTGTAAATACCATTCTTTCAGCTCTGTCATAACTTCAGTTGCTGAATGAATGGTTGTTAAGTGAGAACTACCTGTATAGCCCTGGGGTCACAGCTGGTGCCACACTTGAAATCCAGGAGAGGAATTCTACGCATGCCCATCCAAATCTTGGTGATACATGCCAGATCAGCCTTCTCATCCAGAGTTTAATCCTGAATGAGGAAGGCCTGGCATTCAGTAACAGCCAGTGACTAAGTTCATTGACAAGGCATTGGGGCAAAGCCCAGGAGGCTAGAATGCAGAATGCACCAAGACCACCTTCCCAAAGGCATTATGAGAATATCTGTTGAACCTCTAACTATACATGTAGTTTTGTTGTCCATATTTTACTCAGTAGTTTAAAAATATCTGTCGTTTTACAGTAAAACAACTCATTTTCTCCCCCCCCCCAATTTACTTATTTATTATAAGGCAGATTTTTAAAGCACCACAGTTGTTTGATTCTCAGCATTTTACAAAGAAACTTGTGCATATCCATAGTACAATAATACAAAAATGATTATTCATAACAAAGATTTAACTTACCTTAAACTGGAGCCCATATGTTGGACATAATCTACAATTTAAAGTGTAAGGCGTGAACAGCCAAGATTGACAGAACACATTCATAATCAACTGGCAGTCAGCGTGATGAAAATTCCTTAATCTCTCAACATATTGACAAATTCAACCACAATTTCAATTGAGAAACTGTTAACATTTTAGATCAAGGCAAATCCTAAACTCCTATGGAATTCCTGGAAGCTTAGCATTCTGACAAATCAGCCATCAATAGACACATAGAAAAAAACCCCATCTACATACCATTTAAAAGATACACAGTAACCAAAAGTCAAAGAAAGAAGCAGTCCAGAGACACATCCTCCCCAGCAGCCATAAGCAGGAAGCAGCACCAGGTACACAAGCAGAAAAGAAACAATATTGTAATCAAGGAACTATCAAGAAGAAACCATACTCTAAAACTAGCAGGGCAAGCTACTATGTGTAAATAACCAACAAATTTCCTTCTCCCATACACTGATGTTACCTAGACTGGGAAAACAACCAAGCTCAGAGAACACCAAAAACCTAACACCAGAACCCATATGTACAAACAGCAATTTGGTCTTCCTTGGGTTCAACTTTAGCCTGTTTCTTCCCATCCAGATCTTGACAGCCTCCAGGTACTAGGACCAGACTTCGAGTGCATTGCCAGGGCAGCCTTCTGTAGCAATAAATAACTGGATATCAGTCCTCTCCCAAGGACTTCAAATGTTGAAAAGTAGGTAGGAGAGGATCAAACACTGCAGCACTGCACTCATCAGAGGCCACCAAGCTGACCTCTCTTCCTCTGCAGCTACCCACTAAATTGACAGTCAAAGCAGAATTTTTTTTTTAGACTAGCTAAAAACAGCTTATTGGGATTTACATTGCATGCTTCACCTATTTTAATATAACAAGATATATTTTTATTTAAAGATTTTATTAAGTAATTGTTCATTAAATGGTTTTTATACCTTAACTAGATAATTAATCTAGTTTCATTAGCTTTAACTAGAGAGTTTTGCCATTGTAAATTCTTTGAAGAATCAGTTGTGTATATTCAGACGTGTATATATAGCAACTAAAACTATTTAAAAGGAAAATTAGGTTTTTCAGCAAATTTATCAGAGATAATTACCCTGTCTACAGGGCAGGAAAGAAAAAGTATAAAGTGTTTTAAAGAACTGTAATTCTAATTGGTAAATGTCACCAGCTGTTGCAGCTATCTTACTTGTGTATATTCTTCTAATAATTAGAGTCTCATGCCACAAGCTACATGAAAATATATTCACTAGGTGTGAAATTCCCATATGTCACAAATTAGGTAAACATCTCCAAGAAAAAGGAAGAAAAACTGCTAATGGGAATTTTTCCCTCAAGAATTGACTATTTTCAGGATTTTAAAAAAAACTTGAAAACAGATTTGCATGAAGATAGTAAGTTGTGATTTGTTGTGAAAATTATTATTCAACATAACACTAATTCACAAAAGCTTCTAGTGTACGTAGTTTGCTAGTTTTGATTCTGTTAGGAAACAGTGAATTTAACAAAAGCATTGAAACATTACATCTACACTTTTAACTATCTGGGTTCTGCACAGAGTGCAAAAGTGGCATTGTCCTTCCCCATACAATTATGATGTAATGCACACTTCTGCTGCTGAAATTTACTTAGAAAGAGTGTGTGCTTCGAAGAATACTGAATATCTCTGATCCCACAAAGAAAGAAATCATTTTGCTAAGTCAGAATGCTCCACTCATGTTCCAAAGAATTCAGTCCCCTGCCAGTGACAGACTAGCATGGAGGGAGTGAAAGAGGAGCAATATTCAATTTAATTTTTATGCCTCGTTCTACCTTTACTTTCTGATAGAAGAGAAATAACTCACAACAAAATGAATGGAAGGAAAGAGGATATAGAAGGTGCTTGAAGATGTAGATACGGAAGTGTGAAAAGAATTTGTTACAGAGTGCCACTGCAATGTATGGAGTTATACAAATGGGAAATATGAAAAAAGACCCTTAGTGGAATGATAAAGTGAAAGTGCTTGTGGATGAGGAAAAAAATGCATGTAGGAGAATGATTGTTCCAAGAATGGTTTGGAAGTGGATGAAAAGTGCTAAACAAGGAGCCTTCAGCAGAATGAATGGAATTAAAAATAAAAATGATTGGGGATGAAGCTGAAGTAAGGCAATATTGGAAGGAATAATTTGAAGATTTGTATAGAATGATAATGAAATTGAAATGTTAATATATTAGAAATGGATCCAAAGCAAAAAAAAAAAAAAGTGTTTTGGAGTAGGCATCATGCTAATGTGGTATCTGACAGTGCCTCCTTAAAGAAATTGTATGTTTTTCTGAGCTCATGTGCGAGCTGCTCAATCTCAAGAAAATACATATTGGAGTGAAGGAGCCGCTGACAGCATGCCCACACCCACTCTGAAGCACCTTGTTGTACTTTGTCAGAGTAAGAATGTGTTTCCCTTTGGTTGCTTAATGTTATTTAAGTAAAAATAAATAAGGAATGCTTGCAGTGATGGTAAGAGGTGTATTGGCTAGGACATGACTGTAGATGCACTTTTGTGTGCGAACAATGGCAATGAGACTTCAAATGATTTGTAATACTGTAAACATTAGACAGATTCCAATAGAAGATAATATCTGTTGCTCAGGATTGAACTGTTGGAGTTCTTGGTGCTCTCTGAGCTTGGTTTTTTGCTTGCAGATGTTTCATTACCCAATTAGGTAACATCGTGTTACCTAGTTGGGTAATGAAATGTCTCCAAGCAAACAACCAAGCTCAGAGAGCACCAAGGACTCCACATTAGACAGATTGTATTTTGCAACAAGGAGCATCAGTCTGAAGATTAAAGTATCAGAGGCCAAACTAGTTGTGTTTGACAGGGAAAATTAGACTGAATGATTACAAGTTACACATCCGTGGCAAAAAACTAGAACTAGAATTTGTATTTCCTAGCAAGAGGTTTACTAAAGTGGTAAGATGGATGGAGAACTATTAAGAAGGCCAAATGCTGATAGAAATGTAGCAGATAGTATGTGGTCTGTTGCATGGAATAAAAGTTGAAAGAAGCAAAAGAACTGTATAGGATCTTGCTTCTACCCACTGTTACAGGGAAATAAGAATTGGGTATGTCAGGAAAAGCAAAAGTAAGTTGAGTGCAGTGGGAATGGAGTACTTAAAAATTATATGTAGTAAGAAAAGATAGGATCAAGAACAGATGAGAGCTGTATGAATGTGAAATGAATACAAAAGTGAGTGATCAGTATAATGTACTTCACAAGAAGTACATTAAGGGATTTGGTCACATAGAATGAATGAGAATGGAATTGCAGAACATATATGAAGGAAGAGTGAATAGGTCAAGAGGAAGAGGAAGATTGTAAAAGTTGGGTAGAATTGATGAGATCCTCAAAAAGAAGTGAGAATTTTAAAAAACAAAGGTAATATGTGAAGCAGTTGTCATGGCTCAAATGTTTTCATGATGGGAACAAACTAGACAAATCATAGGTAACAGCTGGGGGGGCTACCACTTTTATTAGTTGACTATTTACAAATTAAACTGGGGTTGTTCAAGAATTGCATGAGATTATTCACAGTGAGTTTTGTTAAAAATGGCTTTCCGAAGCCACTCTTCTGGTACTTTAAGGATACTACTTTTCTTAAATATTGGGGTATTTTTTCACTGCTTCTGTGTGAGTTCTTTCTTTTATTTTCTCACTTTGTTAAAAAGGTGCTTATTTTGTTAACTGTATTGTCTCCCACTTTACACAGGAAAGTTCTCTTAACTTTTAGTTAGCTAAACAGGCTGACTATTTCTTTGTGACTCCTCCCTTTGTGTCAGGTGTCCTACTTAGCTAACTTTATAGAGACAGGGACTTGACAGTTGCTCTCTTCTGTTGTTCTTGGCTATGCTCTTCTCTCTGGGACCTTCAGCCACCAGACTGCTGATCAGCCACATGCCTCTTTCTGGAAGCCTTTGAATCTGTCTTCCATCACATAGATGTACTGCCAGGCTCCACCTCTGATGAACAGCATTTTCACACACACTGACAAATCTCAGCTTTCACTTCTCTCCCAAATAGCAGTTAAAAAACTCCTATTAGCACCATGTCTCTTTTCAAACCTTCTCAGCTTCATCACCCTCTAAAAAGATCAGGGGTCTCTGTGCAGTTAAGGGTCTACATGATGGGTGAGCTCCCATGCCTGAGGCATCTTCTCACTGGTTATACTGTATGGTCATGGTGGAAGCAATGATACATTGTAAGGAAGAAAGCTATGGAAAAGTATACTGAATGTTGGCGTTGTACACTAGCTTTAGCTAATTTTTTTTCTTTGTTTTTCTGACCTTATGTGTTCATTTCTGTGGCTTACTATTTTTTACTCCTTTATCGGCACTCTGCATAACATTGCTTATCACAAAAGAACAGCATGATGAGTATGTATGTATGCATTATGTGGGGAAAAGAATTAGAAGGGAGATGGTGGAGAAAAAGTTGACAACATCCAAGCCTACTCTGTAGTGATTAGGAAGGCTAAAAACATGACCACCTTATGACAGACTGTGTCATCCTACCCTGTATATTGTCTGTTGACCAGAGGAGAGGGTGGCTATTACATAAACACAGTTATTCTGTATAGATGCATGTTGCATTTTGCACTTTAAAGATCCTCTTAAGATGTTAAACTCTAAATCCATTGTGATGAATTTCCCTCTATGAAACTGAACCCCAAAGAGTCAATAAATAAATAAAAATTACAAACAAAATGTTTTGTGTATTGGATGAAATAAAAAGCTATTGCAGTTCACAAACAAATATTGTATAGACAGTGTCAAAGAATGATAGATTGTCTTTTTGGATTCTTAAAAGAAGATAAATCAACTTTTTAGAAAAATTTGTGGAAATAAAATAGCTGACTACAAATTTTATATGCCAGCCTTCTGACTTGTATTCTAATATTGTTTGTTTGTTTGTTTATTAAATTTAGCCACTGCCCATCTCCCCCCAAAGGGGGGACTCTGGACAGTTTACAACAAAAATACTCTAATAAATATAAATACAAATATGACATAAACATAAATACAATATAAAATCCAGATGACGGTAGCCGTTGGAATATCATTCACGTGTATCTAAAGGGACCATTTAAGGTGCTAACCATCTCCAGGTGTTATTACTTCCCACCCCAAGCGCAGTGGTAGAACCAAGTCTTCAATTGTTTTTGGAAGGCTGCAAGAGATGGAATCTGTCTTATTTCTGGAGGAAGAGTGTTCCAGAGGGCGGGTGCCACTGCAGAGAAGGCCCGCTTCCTGGACCCCGCCAGATGGAATTCTCTTACGGACGGGGTCCGTAACATGCCATCTTTCCGTGATTGGGTGGGACAGGTTGATGCAATGGGGATGAGATGGTCCCTCAGGTACCCTTGTTTCCTTTGAAATCTCCAAGCTGCCAAATGGTTTATTCTATTATATTTATCAAAGTATCTTTCTTTTTCTTTTTCTCGTGTCATATATTCTGTGAACATTTATGTATTTATGCATGCAGTTTATCCACCACTTCATTCCATGTGGATTCTGGATTGTTTACAACTGTTAAAATCACTAAAACAAATATAACAAATAATAGCATATTATGTCCAGGGTTCTTTAGAGAAATGTTGGAAAACAAAAAAGGGCATTTCTAGGCATTTGATGGATGCCTCTGACCTCCTCCATCTACCCATGGAGAAGTTTATAGGAAGAGAGGGTTATCGGTTGACTTTCTCTTCTTACCAAGAAAAGATGTAGCTTTCAGATTTTTTCCCCAAAAACTTTCCCATCCTTGATAAATCAACCCCTGCCTAGTGGGATTGATCTGGTAATCTCTCAAGTTCCACTCCGACATTATTATTGATACTGTAATGGTTGCCTAATCCCAAATACTCAGTCTCACAAACTCGGGCTTAAGGATAACTGATTTATTAAAGGAATAGTATGCAAATACAGAGAAAGCTGAGAATGAGCAAAAGCGCGCCAAATACAAACTTAAAGCATTGCCTGTGAGCCAGTTCCGCCCTCATCCCTCGTCAGGGCGCTCCCCCTCCCAGGTGCTAGGAACCGTTAGACGCGCCTGGGAAAGTAACCTTGAGCAGGAGCGCAAACCCAAACATACATTCCAAGCCCTCAAAACAACGGAGGGCGGAGGAATGGAAAAACCCGGGTGAAGGAACACGGAACAGAAGATGACATGTGAAACGTTACAATGTTAACAGCACATTGAAATGGGTAACATGACAGATACTGATACTTACAAAGTAGCATCCAATTCTTTGGGTTTGCATATTGAATTTCAAATTACTTCCATTCTGTTCCTTGGTGAAGTCAGTGAGTGTTATAGAAGAAAATACTAGACAACAATCCTGATACTTCCAAAGCTAACTATGGCGTGGAAAAAGGGTGCATCATTTATACATTGCGCCAGGTTTCCTTAGTAACTGCAAAAATAAAAATAAATATTTGCTAAGATTGAAAGACGCTGGGTTACACATTCCATTTCTCCTGGTGAGTATGGCCCAGAAAAGTCTGACTGCTTAGGTGCAAAACAGAAATGTATTCAATGCCCTCACTTTGACTTTCCGCATAGTACTATTTATTGGGCATTTCCAGCGGAGTGTCTGGACCTCTTTCTGGACTTGGGCCAAATGCAGAAAGTCATGTGTCTCTTTATGTTTTCTTCATTCCTTTTTTTGAAGTTTTTGATTTAGAATTTTAAGGTATCTTCCAAGAGGATTTTGAACTTCCACTATGGTAAATTGATGTCTCTCATGAGTAATTCTTTTTCTAAGTTTGTCAGAACTTAAGAAATGTTTCAGACTGGCCTATTGAAGTAATGATTGATTGATTGATTGATTGATAATCTTCATTATGATCACTAACCAGCAAAGAGTAATCATTTAAGAGAGTTGTTAGCATTTGTCTTCCTCTAAACTGTGTCATGACTTGACATGATGCAAAGCAGACATGATTCCATGATTGGAGGTGACAGGAGGAATGTAGTGAAAAATAGTATGTGTTTTCTTGACTTGTAATGTACCCATCTTTTGTTTTCATATCCATGCTATACTACTATACATCCAGACTGCAGACCACAACTGTGTATGTATGGATGAGTAAATATAATAGATTTCAATATTTATTCATAGTATTACGCATGTATTTCCTCATGCTGTTTATAGAAGCCTATTAATTCATAATCAGCATGTCATTTTTCTCCCATTATTGTGTGCTGGTTTCTTTGTTTTTTTTTGCATTATTGCCTTTGTGTGTCCACACTTGCAAAATATACACAAATATGCATCTGGATATATCTATCAGTGCTGCTTGAAACATACATTCATGAATATATTTCAAAAACCTCCTGGAAATTTAAAATAGGACAGGGTCAGCTTCCTATTAAAAGAACAGGGCTCCATATTAATTAAATCAAAATTATCAATCTCCTCTAAATTGCACTTAAATCTGATAAGAACTTCAGATCAGACAAATAATGTACATATATGTGCATGTTTTTATTTGTTCATGTGTATGTACACACACACATACATATATATGAAAAAGTAACATTGCAAGTTATACCTCTGTGGTTTATACTTCTCCCTCGTCTTCTCTCTCTTTTTCTTACATACGCAGAAACCAGGGATGGATCTTGCAGATACTTACATTATGTTTGTTCGTCAAAACCAAGATATACTTCGAGATAAAGTCAATGAAGAAATGTACATAGAAAAATTATTTGATGTAAGTAACTGTCTCGGTCAGAAATAGTACTTTGTAGAGTTGAATATCATGAGCACCTTCTTTCTGTTGGTTAGTTTTAAAGTTTAGGAATTACAGAGTTTACAACCACTCTTAACTATAAATATTTTGGATTCAAAAAATACATTTTCTGGGAAATGAATTTACTGAAAAATATTACTATCTCTTCATTACCTCTTTTTTTTTAAATGAAGTGTTAGAAAGCTTATTTGTAAGAGACTCTTGGATTTATATTCACACAATACATTGCTGAGGTTCAAGTCAATTCTGCTTCAGCTATAGTTTCGTCCTATTACTAAGTAGCCAGTTCACCACATCTGATGGGCATTTATCAGGTAAGTATAAAGACCATAACCTTTGGGGCAGCTGAAATATCTCTTCAGCTGCAGGGGTCAAATCTTTCCAACTTTGATTATCTCTTCATCTGCCACACTGTTAATTCTACCATTTTTGTTGTTTGTTTGTTTGTTTCACTTTGCACAATGCCATTGTGTTTCCTCTGGAACTACCATTACAAAACTTACCTACTTTTGGAGCAAAGGGTTACAGCCTTAGATACTTCACACGGCTGAAATACTGTCACGGTGCAGTGCCTTTTTCTTCCAGCTTAGGAGAGTTAGGAGGGAGTTGGCCTCTTGACAAAGATTGTCATTTTTCTATTGCATATACTGAGAGAAGCAGAAATCTGAATCATTAAGCACATAGGAGAAATGCAGTGTTCATGCATGAGGAATGGTACACTTCCTCTACATTGGATTTAGATAGATGGATTTCCTTTCTGGATATTATGTCTGTTCCATAATGATGAATTAAATAGCATAAACTAACAGTTCATATCCCATTCTTGGCCACTTTCCCCATGTTTCCAAGGGCTTGTAATTAATTCTCTGCCAAAATCAGTTCCCCTGTTCCCCAAACCCAAGAGGTTTCTGCTTCTGTACATCAGCCTTTGATGGCATTTGAGCTTATTTGATCATTGTTAGTGGTCGGGGCACTGAGTCCCTCCCTCCCCAATTCTCTAGCTTCTTGGCTGCTCCTGGGTTTGAAAAAATCCATGGGAATAGCTTCTTCCATGACATCTTCCTTTCATAGGTAAATGAAACAAGGGAAGTCAGAGAGACTACAAGCTGTAAGACTATACAGTGAAAGACAAGATGTATCCTGTACAAGGATCTTCATAATTACAAGAATTTCAAAAATAAACAAAAAGTTGGCATCCATGTGGTTCCTCTGTTTGTTTGTTTTCCTTCTCTGATAAGGTGGGGTGGGAACAGTAGCAATTTTTTCCCCACCAAATTGAATGAGAATTCAAAAAAAAAAAAGGTTCATCAATAGTACGAGTTCTGATCTATAGCCACTTCTGACCTTAGTGGCTATAGATACTTTTTTCCTTTTGCACTGCTTTCTCCACTGAACAATTTGGTCTGATTTCCTTGTATAATGCTTTTGGCTTATATATATAGTATGTATGTATGTATGTATGTATGTATGTATGTATGTGTGTGTGTGTGTGTGTGTGTGTGTATATATATATATAGTATAGTATAGTATAGTATAGTATAGTATAGTATAGTATAGTATAGTATAGTGTGGTGTTGCAAACATTAGCGTCCGGCTTCATCCAATAGACAGAACTGAAACCAATTAGACAAGCTCCCAGAATCAAGGAATTTCCAATGCATAATAGAAAGACATAGTGAGAGAATCCTAGTGACTGCTGTGTCTCAAGAGCACTATTATATTCCAGCCATTTCGGTCGTCTTTCTCTTTCCCAACCTGTTATTGGCTGCCCATCCCCTCTTTTGCCTAAAGGGCCACTTTCTATTTGTCCCTTTTTTTTCTGCCATGGTCAGATTTGCCAGCCTGGTTGTTTTTTATCGTCTTTGTGCAGTCCAACTCTCATAATCAGCTGCATCTATTTTCCTTGAGAAACCCAATTTCTGCAGTTTCCCGCAGTTCATTCCAGTACTGATTCTTAATACTTTCCCATTTGTCATGGAAGGTATTTATTTACATTCAATCTCCATAGCATTTCAGAAAGCTTTTATAGCAGTTTCCTTTAATTATGCAAGTTTTCTGCAAATGTTTTCATAACAGCAATTCACAGCCCTTGCTGTGACACTTCACTCATGTCAGTTGTGCAAGGTCTCACCACACAAGACTCTCTGCCATGGATATGTCATGTCAGTGTTTGTTGTTTCTTATCTTGGCTGATTGAAATAAACCTTGTTGTTCAAGTTCCCTCTTTTACAGACATTTGCAAGCAGTTCTAGAAGAAAAGTATCATCTGTTACAATAAGCGAAGTGTTACTATGTGTGAAATTTTATTTATTTATTTATTTGTTTTGCAAAAGCTTTGATGCCTTGCAAGGGGAGAAAACTTATCCATCCAGCTGGCATTTTTACAAAGTATTAAGAGCCATATTTCCAACTTTGCATTAGTTTGGTGGATAGACAAGCATATGGTCCGTTTCAAAGGTGTTTTCCTATTTCCCACAGCTTGCGTTATAACTTTTCAAATGTTTAAAACTTCTGGGTAAAAATCACCATTCACTCTTCTGGCAATGTTAATGAGCATTTGGAGAGACTCGATGCTTTTACAAGAGTTTTGGATTCAAAGCTGCAGGTGGACAGTCTGCCTACGTTTATTTTGTTGTACCTATGGTATTTTGTATTACAGTATTTTTGTGTTACCAGTTACTCATATGAGTTTGCAAGTTATAATTAAATGGAATATCTGAATACGTACATAAAGGTTCTGCTCTTGGATATCATGGCATTACTTGTAGTCTTACTCCATATTTCTTAAACCATAACTGCTGGAGTCATTACAGTTGCTACTAGAGTTGGTAGCCTTGTGCTATTCCCCAACCTTGTCACTTCTGAAATTACATTCAGTATGCCTGTTGCATATATAGTGAATTCAGCTGGCTGTTTCAAGACTAAGTGCAAGTTACATTGTTTTAATTACTCACAAGAGGATTTCTATAAACAATAAAGTCAAGTAACAAACAGCACTTTGCCTGATATAATTACTGACCTTTTTCACATAAAAGTCTGAACTCTGTTCAGGAGCAAGGCTCAGTGAGCCTCAGAAATTAAACTCTCTGCTTTCCTGTCCTTTTCTGGCAAAGTTATGAGCACACGAAAAATTTTGCTTTTGCTTATAAATTATACAGCATAAATCCCTCAGCATATCAAAACTCAGGAAAAGCTTAGTCTGAACTAATCAGAGCTCAGTCTAGTGGCACTAAGTGGGCTATTCATCAAGAATAATTGTATACACATCAAAACTATTTGTGTTTTAAACAATAGCTTAATTTTATATCTTGGTATGACAAATACCTGTGGTAGATTATTATTTACATATTTTGATTTTATATATTCTGGTACAAGATTTGATAAATTGGCTTTGGGAATATTTCCAGTGCTGTGAGTAGTTTTAATTTTTTAGATTAATGTTGTTATTGTTTTTAGCCCCTTGTTCTAAAAATCCATGACTATTCAGATGAGAAATGTATTTGTTTGATTTGATTTGATTTCTATAGCCACCCATCTCAACAAATGACTCTGGATGGTGTATAATCATAAACATAAAATAATTTAAAACAATTAAAACAATACAAAATAAATATACATGGTCACCAAGTAAAAATATCACCATAGATGTCAATATAGCCAAGAAACAGGGCCCTTAACACACTTGGTGTTAAACTAACAATTTCACTTAACAGTTTCACCCTTGAAATTGCCAATCCCCTGTTTTTTTAATCATCTTACCTGGAAAATTCAAACATTTTAGGAAATCCAAATAAAGATGTTGCCCATTTGTAGATTTTGGAGCTCATGCACACAGACGGTGCTTGCAACTACAATATCAAGGTATATGTTGTATAGTATTACTTAAATTATTTATGTAAATAATGGTAATCGAGCATTCAGTGCAGAGAAGAATTAGACCAATGAAGCTCAAACAACCTATAATTACAGACCCATTTGCTTAAACACAGGGTTGCTGCAAATTGTGTATTTGCTCACTTGTGGTGTTTCCATGAACAGATTGTATAGAAATGTTCTCAGCTGAGCTTTGTGAGGCTAGGCAGCAGACACGGGTGGAAGATTAGCTCCCTTGCTATATCTTTCAATGGCTCTAAAATTGTGTCTCCATTCCACTCTCATTTTTAATATATATCTGATACTAGATTTAAACAAAAAGCTCTGTCACATATATTTTCTGTCAGTTTCGGGCTGCAGTGGGCTGATTCATACATAAATGTTCAGTAATTTTAAGGAGAATCACAGTTGTGCTGAATCAAGTAGTTAGCATATATGAATGAGCTTTTGGGGGCGGGGGGGTCCATTTCATTATATTTTATAGCAAGGGTATGAAAAGTAGCATGAATGAGCTACCACAAACAAATTGAAGTTTCTATCAAGTCAAATAGACTTCCTTCTAAGGGAATTAATTCACATACTGAGTTGTAAAAAACTGCATCCACTCCATCTTGTAGAAATGAGGCTGATAACTGGATGAATGGGGAGAGGAAGAGATAAAGTCACCACCCTGTCATCTTTGTGTTGAGCCGCAATATCTGATAGTGATTTTTGCCTGGCCAGCAGCAACAGTTCCAAACCTGGATGTAGAACCCTGAAAACTCCAGGGCTGTCATGGCTAAGCAGCTAAAGAAGTGTTTCTCAACCTTGGCAACTGTGAAGTCCACACATCTTAAAGTTGCCACGGTTAAGAAACACTGAGCTAGAGTATCTTCAGCCATGGGACAAGTAGTCTTTGTGCTGTTTCCACTCCATTGCATGAAGTCTCCACTTGCCACTTCCTGTCCTGTGCACAAGAAGAGGATAGATTATAATTAAAATGTTCTAAGTTGGGAGCCCTTGCTGGTGAATTAGCAGAAAACTTTTCATTCTTAAGCACTAAAAGGCAGTTCATTTTTAATCATCCATGAAAATGAAAGAGGAAAGTCACATTCTGATATACTGAAATAACATGAAAAACCTTTTTTGGGGGGGTCTGAAAAATAATTCATGCTTTGGGGGTTGGTTGAATGAAAATAGATTACTTTTAAAATAATGATTCATCAGTGTTTCAGAACTAAGTCACGCCTGTATTCCTTAAAACTTTTCAACCATTATACCTCATGTGAGAAGAAACTTCTTAAGGTGGCTTTCAGCATTTCAGACTGAAGACAGGTAAGCTTTTCCTAAATCACTCCATACTGTTTCAAGATGCCTTGTTGGAAAAGTTAGTA
The DNA here is from genome assembly GCF_035149785.1 of Candoia aspera. Lineage (NCBI taxonomy): Eukaryota > Metazoa > Chordata > Lepidosauria > Squamata > Candoiidae > Candoia > Candoia aspera. The sequence goes on along the minus strand of NC_086159.1, from coordinate 58,774,603 downwards.
CATGTGACTAGCTCCTAGTCAAATCAGAATGTCCACATTTCTCTCATCTAACAGTGTATATTGTTCATTTAAGGAGATTTTTAAAATTTTATTTATTTATTTGTCAAATTTGTCACCACCCATCTCCTCCCACCAGAGGAACTCTGGGCGGTTTACAATAAAAGTAGTCAATTAAAACAATAGTCATAGAATATAAATATGAGATATAAAAATATAATTACAGTTAATAAATACAAAAATAAGAATAAAATTGATGGATGGATACATAGATTGCTTTTTTGTCTGTGAATAGATACATGGGAATAGTTCCCAGCTCAAATATAATGGAGAATAGGTTCAGGATTAGTTCAAATAATTGATTTGATTATGCTTGTATGCATTTAAAGAGTCTTTCTTGAATTAAAAACAAGATTTAAAATGTCTGTGGGTGTGAAGATAGGTGGGAAAAATGGCACTGTGGCATAAGGAAGGTTTTGCCTTTTTCCGTGATATAGTAGAACTGCTCTCCTCCAGTTGTAGTAATAGGGAGGTTTTCACTGTCATTAATATGACAGTGTCTTTTGTCTATTTGAGTTACAAACAAGAAGCGTAGCCTGCATCCTTAGCCATTGTTCCGCTGCTCAGCAGCAACATCTTTTTCATGAGCTTGAGCATCATGGAATGTCTAGGAACAGGTGCTGGAGGTGCAGATTTCAAAGAAGTGGGTGGCTACGTCTGTGAGTCCTGATAGAGGAAATCTCTCTGACTCCATAGATTCCTCCACATTCTTCTCTTCTCTCTCCCTGTATACCATACCAGAACAGTCATATGGAAGCAAAAAGTTGCATTGCATAGGCTGCACCATCAAAATCTCCTAGTAGCAAAAAACAAAATCTTCCTAGAAACTGTAAGATACTTATTACCATAGAAGCTTGTTGGAAGAATACTCTTAAACTTGGATGAAATCAGGCCGCAAAATCAGTAATATCTCTATTACTCTTTTAGCCTTTGGCAAGCCTCCAACCATGAGAATGGAGCTGGAATTAATTTGTGACTTTTTAATCACAGTCATACCATGTCTGGAGAAAATGGCTGTGGTCATTTCCTTCTGCAGGGTTGGGGAGCCTTTAAGATAGTCTTGCCTGAGAAACTTAAATAATTTTTGACAGATTCCTGCATGAACTTCAGTCTCCCAATAACATGGATTGTATTCCTTTGATTCTTAACTTAATCTCATTAAGGTTTCATGACATTAAATGAGCTATTGAAATTATTGTTCCACAGTCTCCTTCCCTCTTCAGTACTTCTGTGTCCATCTACCTCCCTGAGACTTTACGGGCTTTGAAACATGCATAATAAAGACTAGAAGGCAAGTGGGCCAATTTCCATAAGAATACAATGGAACACAAAGGAGAGTACTGTGAAGCAACCCGTTTGCTTTTTACATCCAGTTCGAGGTATTGCTACTTGCTTTTCAAGGTCTAATGATTGGAGTCCAAATATCAGCTGTACTTTCTTCCCTTAAAATGCTCTTTGTGCTTTGATGTCAGTTCTGGTACCTAACTCTGAAGTCACTCACCTGATGGATATGTGACTGACATCAGTAGTGGTATTTATGAGCTGACTCTAAACATTGTGGTTGTCAAACTACGTATGTTAATTAGTTCTTTTTATTTTTATTTTATTTATTTATATATTAAATTTTGCCACTGCCCATCTCCCCTCAAAGCGGGGACTCTGGGCAGTTTACAATAAAGATAAAAACGTTAAAATACCATAAACATATTTTTTTTGTCTCTTTGATGATACAGGGTTTAGAGTTTTATACTTGTATACTGCCCTAATATCTCCAAAGAGGAAGGGTGGTTTAACAGTGTTTTAGTAAATTATCATTGCTATCATTGGCCTATAGATTCCTCAGATTTGAAAACTACATCTGTGTTTCATCTATTCCTAAAAAAACACCATAACTGCAACTTTGCCTCATATTCTGTTCTAAGTGACTTTGGTTAAGGCTCTTTTACAAAGCTCTTTCACTAGTTGAGTAAACATACCTTCACATTTCTGTGAGAAATGTTTATAATGCACTAAATTCTATCTGTTCTGGTGGAGTTTTAATTGGCTTTAGGCTTATTAAATGAGATGCTAAAGTATCTGACTTAAAAAAAAATAAAATTAGCTGGTGTTAACCTGGTCATATGGCAAAGGTGAATATTGCTCATTAAAAATATTACTTCTGTGGAAAACATGCTTTCTGATCCATATACATGCTTTTTTTCCTGAAATAATAATGCTTCTGAGCATTTCTTCGGGTTACATATCAATCTGACATATTGTCATTTGTACAATAAATAGGGAGAACAATGTCTCTTTTGAAAAGGAAGCAGAGTTTCAAGCTAAGTACAAGAATGTTATTTACTACAGAATAGGCTGTTTAGTCTTGCATGGCATATTTCTTTTCGGTTTTTTTCCCAATTTGTTAACATTCTTGTAGTCCATCACTTTGTATTTAATTTTCAAATCAAGGGTTTAAACCTAGAGAAAATTAAAGAGAGTTATGATAGCCTTCATCAAATATATGAAGAGTTATCATGCACAAGATGGAGCAGCGGGTAGATAAAAATTGCATGCATGCAAATTTTAGCCCATTATTATAGTTAAAGCAATCCAATAGCAGAAGTCTATAATTTCTTTAATAGATTGTGCCCTTTACTTATTAGACTCCTAGGATCAGTAGTAATAAATCTACAGTTGAAGTTCTCATAAAACTAAAGCAGTATTATTTTTGAGCAATTATAAGTATATAACCCTGCTTAAGAATATAGTAAAAGTGTACAGGATCAAAGTGAAACCATCTAGTCTAATATTCTTTGCACATTGTATCAACTACTATGAGCTTCAGGGTATCTGTCAGAGACTGGTTGGTAATGTTTTGTTCAATAAGTGTGTAAATGCACATTGTGCTCCCACTTTTTATTTTACTTCTAAATGTTCATCTTTTTTTGTCATAACTTTTGTTTTAACGGGACAGGGCTTTTTTGGCAATGGTTGGATAGTGCAGTACCTGCCAGGGAAACTGAGGCAGGTCAGGTGTAGGTCACAGTTAAATTAGAAGCTTCAAGGATTAGTGGAAATATATGGATTGTGGAAATCTATCTGAGCTCTAGAGATTAAAAAGCAAATGTACAGTAAGGGATGCCTATGACAAAGAGATGTTAAACATTGCAAGCTGGCTTGGCAGACCAGAGTAGCTATTGCCAGAAAGAACAGTCAGAAGAGAGGCAAGATTGTGTTTTGGAAGAGAAATGTGACTCTTCCCTCTGTTTTTAGTACAGAGCCATTCCATTCCCTCTTAGTATAGACTTGGACTTCCATGTTCCTGTAGTGGAAGATGCTTCGACCACTTTGTCAATTAAAGTAGGGGCTCTCAAAGTGGGAGTTGCAAGCAAATTTGAGAGGGAACGCACTTGCTCCTACACTTCTTGAACACAAGTAGCCTTTCTCAAGCTGCTGCCACTGGACCAGCATGCATGTAGGACAAGAGGCCGGTGTCCCCTTCCAAAGCCTTTGCACTGGCAGCAGTGGATCCTGCAACAGCCTCACGAGCACCATCTAACCAGCCAGAATCAAGGTGCTTGCACCTTTCCCATCGCCCAAGGGCAACTCTTCCTAGTCTTTCTGGGAGACGGCAGAGTGGGTTCTGGCACTAAGCCTGCAGGCTCACTCCAGGCTACCTGAACTCGGCACCTCTTCTGCTTCTTGCAGGAGGGTAATGTACCCCTGGAACATGTCACTGAAAAGTGTTCTAGGTCAGGTATGTTGGGAGGCATTGTGATTTTGGGGGGAAAATAAATGTGCAGGTATAACTTTGCCATCATTAAATTGTGAAACACCATATTCCAGAACAAAACGAATTAGTGTGCTAGCATGGGTCAGTTCCCTACAGTTGTATACTTTTTCAAGAAAAGTACCACATTTACAGTAATCTAGCAAAAAGCATGTAATATTCCAGTTTGTATTCAGTTGATTGAAATATCAGTGACTCGGTATGCGTGCTTAGACAGTTGTACATGCTCACATACATTCAATAACATGTCTTTATACCCCAAAATACTCTTAGTTCACAAATAGCATGCATCAGTACTTTAAAGAAAAAGTGTACAATTGTTATATATAGTAAATGAATGTAGTATGGATGAACTATCATTTGCACTTAGACACAGGTGCAGTGCCATATAGCTACATCTCTGAAAATGATCCCACACTGCATTTGTCCACAGCTGAGGCAAATTTGGCATTTAACTGCAGATCTCAAAATTCAATACAATTTTCTTAAAAGTGTATTATTTCTGGAATATTACACAATATGAGGAACCCCATAGTCAAGAGATAGCTGCCAAAGTAAGTTCTCTCGGTGCCCTTATTTTCAAGCCCAAAGCATGAATAGTAAAGTCAATAGGCTCTCTTTTGGCAGCAGAGCTCATGATGGAGCAATTGGGGAGTAACCCTTCTGTAAACCCAGAACTCTATTTATTCTTAAGGATTTTCTAGATAACACCAGCACACTGTTTAATACCTGGAAGGTCTTTCATAGAATGGCATCTCTCATCGACCTTCCTGCTTCATGAGCTCTTGAGTACTGATTAAGCATCCCGATCTAGAGCAAATGCATTAATCTGGCATTGAGGTTACATAAGTGTGAAAGCAGTCATTAGGTACGCTCCCAGATGGAGGGCTCCTGGCAGTACCAATCAAAGGGTATTGTGTCAGCTTTTTTTTTTCCCTTGAGCTGTTTTTTCCTGAACTTCTCTGGCAGGGAAGAGTTCAAAGTTAAAGACAATGTTGTCTGTAGTCTTTTTAAAAAGTCCATGAACAAGGTAGAATCTGGAAGCAGTTCAGATTTAAATCTGTGAAAAAAGAACCATGACTTTTTTTTTTTAATTAGCCCAGGGGTGGTCATCTATGAACACCCCCGTCAGCTTTCCAAGACTAACTGGTCTTTCACAGAGTACTTCCCAATTCCACCAATATGCTTTGGAAGCAACAACAGAGATTTGGGGCAGCACAGTTTTTTCTAGGGTTTGGAGGTTGGTAAAAATAAGCTCAATCAAAAGTTCCCCCAAACCGGATTAAAGTTTTTTGGGGGGAGAATTTAAAAAAATGGCCTCTAATACCTCTGGGAGCCTTAAGGCACTCATTATGCACTTCAAAATTCCCCATATCAGGCTGAAAATGTTGCCCCAATCATTCCAGTAATATATTTGCATCACAGGCTGTGCTTCCTCCAGTCCTCATTTATAAGTGTAGCTCCCAGCTAGGAAGAAAAAACAACAATAACGCCACTCCTGGAGAATGAGATGAAAGGGTATTTGTTAGCCACTGGGTTTCCAAGAACAGTAGTAATAGCACCAGAAACACTTCAAGTCTGCAATTAGTGTAGTAAAAAAAAAAAAAAAACAGTAACAGATTGCTGTGATCTTCCCTTTCCATTGAATGTCCTTGGTTGCCATCTTGGTCTACTGTTGATGGGTAACTCAAAGGCATCTGCTGTTTTTTATTAAGTTCTTATATTAGAGGGCCTTTCAAATCATCTTCTGAAAAGTAGGACACATACTCACCCTAACTACAGTGTCTTCTCTCTTGAAATACTTGCTTTAAATCAGCCTGGGTTCAGTGAAAATGAAAGAAGACCTGGATGTTAACATAGTTGTCATCTAACAAATTCATATTCCATACAGAAATGTAGGCACTATGAGATTGCATGTGGGTCTTAGAAATGTTTAAAATTACATTTGTTTTTAAGATTAAAGCAATAAATGCATATAATGTGCTATTTTTACACATTTTAAAATCATATTTAAATCATTCACTATTGTTTCAAGTTGAAGGCATTAACATGAACAACCCTCCTGTTAGAGTCATAATGATTCTTGAAATTCCTTTTAACGTCTCAACTTTGTAGATTTGAAGGGTTGTTTTTTTTTTTAGCAATCTTTGGTACAACCACAGTCTTAATTAGAAGACATTGTGGCATTTCCAGACTGCGGAATGAGCTGGATGATACCGATTTGGTAATATACATGAGACTTCCTAGTGAAAGTATGTTTTATTTTTTTCAGGACTTTGTTTAAATGTTACAGAGGTCTGTGATGCTCATTCTCATCCATGAATGTTAAAGTATGTATTACTTTTGTATTCAATCTTTTCTTCAAAAGTCCTATTAAATCTAAAGCAATCCAAGGTTACTAGTTATGCTGTGGAGAACTGAAGAATGGTTTTAAATATTTGGTGTTAATTTTTTGAAAACTAATGTAATAAAGTATACTGCATGTGTGGATTTTTCAGGCATATTTTGAATGGTGGAACAGTAGCTGCTGTCAGAGTTAAATTTTTTATTGATCAGTTTGAACTATGTTTCACAAAGAATTCACATTTAGTGGAAAGGTTTGGATAGTTGGTTGTTTTTTTCTCTCAAAATATAAATGTCAGTGTTCAAAATAGCTCATTCTCAGATTACAGTCTGTCAAGTTAGTTTCAGTCCATCATCATTTTCTATGTTAAATTATCATTTGTAGGTTTGAGCTTTGACAAAAAAAGTTCTTTTGATCTCAATTATATGCCAGGACAACACCTGCAAGTTGAAACTGGGTGGGACACTGTTCCTCTTCTCGCATCCAAAACCTGCATGGGAATGAAGGTCTAGGAAATCTGAGTGAAGCGTACCTAATTCCCAGAGAAATTCCACAAGACAATGCATTGTAGCATGTTGAGCTGCTTATTTCTTTGATAAATCAAAATAATCTTCAAGAAATATGTGGACTTCTGCTATCAGGTTTCCAGAAACTGGATAGGAACGTAACTGTCACTTGGCACAACCCCAGAAATAGATTTCTTGCGGTTTTTTCCTGATGCACCTGGACATACGTGGCAGGTCTGGTAGAATCAGCTAATTAACAACACAGGCTTAAACAGGCACCTCATCTGGCAATGCAGTTAGTTGCCTGATGGTGCTCAGCAGGACTTGGTAGTGCTTTTTATTTTTCTGTCCTAATGGTCTGCTGCCCACCTAATTTTGCCTTATTGTCAACTACTACTTACCGCAGCTTGAGGCCCTCCCAGGAGGCTAAATTATTATCAAAGGATTAGGGAGATGTAGCCTTGTAGCTCTGACATTTCTGATTACTTGTCTATGCCAGAACACTAATTAGCTGTGACTAATTAAGAAAAATGTTCCTGCCATAGAAAACCATTTAAAAGAACTGAGAAGTAAAAAAAAGAAAAAAAGAAAGATTCAAAAGCTGAGCAGTGCTCAGATTTGCTGATACTCTTTACGTTTCTACTGAGCTTTAACTCACCTTTAATTGTGCCTAATTTTTTTTTTAGGCTGGCATAGACAATAAAAGAATATAAGAATCAGTCTGAGATGCCTTCTTTATTTAAGGGAGCAAAATAATTGGCTCCTTTAACACTCTTTGTAGCATCAGGTTTTCCCTATAGAGCATGAAAGAGCAAATCTTGTAAATTTTCAAACATGTTAACAGACTGTTGTGGGAGAAGGCAACCTCACACACATGCGTACGCGTGTGCAGGCACAAAGCACAATTCACAGACACTGTTGGGAGCAGCCCCCTGTTTTCTCACTAGAGCTTGTGCGGATTCCTCACAAACATTATTAAAATAAGAGAAGGAAGGGCAGCCGGTATGCTTAATAGATTGCTTTGCCAGTAAGTCACTTATGAAATACATTTCCAATCCATCGCAATATTCTATCTTTTATTATATACGTGAGTCTGCTTTAATGTATAAAATAATAAGGCAGCCAAATAAAAAGTAACCCTGGAATTTTGTGCTGCACTATGTAAAGATAAAGATGAAACAACGAAAGACTGCTTTTCTAGGTATTTATTCTCTGCCATCCTTAAGAGAAGTAAGTCAATATCAAATAAAATGATTAGTTATAATAATAGATGAAACTATACTTCTAGAATTAAATACTTTATTTTTAAAAAATTGTAAAAGTTCAAGCCAAATTTTATGAAGTCTCCCCATATCCTTGAGTATGTATTTATTCTATATTGTAATAGCTCATTTTTTAATTGAAAAGTTAATTTTTACTTGCTTAATAAATTGCAATGCTGAGAGAGAGTTCATGCTGCCCCATTTATCCTAATACTTTTTTTCCTTGAACTTGGTTTGTGGGTTAGGGTGTAGTTTGAAGATTTTAATTCCACTAATGTTCTGATGTCCCTGAATTAGAGTAATGGTTTGTTGGCTTTTAATTTTGTTACCAGTCAGAGATCAGTTACAGACTTAAACATTACCCTTAGGGTTTCAGATCCATGTTAGCTGATCCAGATAAAACCTGTAGTTCTTTTATGTTTCAGCTTTCCTTATATTACTCTAGTTGACCGAGTTGAGAATAATTTCTCTGGGTGAGCATCCATCCATTTCATAATTCAATCAGCAGGTTTCACCTTTAGAATGAGTCTTGCCATTTCTTCTTCACAAACATAATCACGTCATCTCTTTGATCTCTTCCAATGTTCCTGCATCTGAGGAACAAGAAACTTCCAAATAGTTTGGGGTATTTGTGTAAATTAAAATATAGTCAGCATCCTGTTGAAAAAAAGAGAAAGAATGTTGACATGCAAAGTTTGTCCAGTGAAATAGTTGTGTTTTCAAATAATTCTTGGTGTATTCTTTTGAAACAGCTTTGCCATGCATTTTATCACGGGGTTTTAAACTTTTATAATTATTTGTTTAGCATTACAAAATGCATTTGAATCATGGATTAATTTTGTGCTGCTATAATGTTGCAGTTTTGCAGCACATAAATTGATATAAACTAAACTTTTAAAATAGAAAAATGTTTTTAGAAATCAGTTTTAAATGAACCATGTTGTCTTCTTTTTTTAAAATAACCACTATGGCCAGAATGTTTGGGAGGAAAAGAGAAACATTCATAAATTTTCATAATTTAGAATTGAACTCATGAACTGAAAGCTTTGTCTCTAGGGATAAGAACAAAAAGAGAATTGTTCATAATTATATATACATTTTACTGTGGTGTCTTTAAAAATAGTATAGAAGTACCCTACTGAGATCAATAGGATGCATCCAGCTGTAATAGCTCTGAAACTCTAGGTAAATCTGATAGAAAGTGTTAACTGGGCCTGCTGTCCTCTAGGTAGTAAGGAAAAATCAATAGGTTCTCTACCATTTGGATTGTCTTAGGTCATCTGTTTTCCACCATGAAATGCCAGGCAAAGGCACCATTGAGGGTTTATTGATTTCCTCATGTACTGTAAATATACACACACTTAATCAGCAGGAGAAGCTCACAGTTTCTGTAGCCAGCTATGCATTGCTAGTAACTTTACTAGTGAACCCTGCATGTCTTAAACTAGCTTTTTAAAAGTTTGCCACTATTCATGGCAGATAATTTCTCTTGTGAAGAACTCTGAAATCATAGATCAAATAAAAATAGCTCTCTCCCCCTCCCCCTGAAGAATATTTTCAAAGTATATAAAATATATTAAACCAGTATTAAATATTTGTTACGTTAACAATCTATTAAGGCATATTCAAATAGTTCAGCTTCATTTCTTCTGAGTGAAATTAAGTGACCAACTGTTGATTATGGCCCAAAGGATGGCCATTCTATTGAGAAAGGGGAGAGAAATATCATACTCAGGTAAACCTAGAAGTATGTAGAAATTCAAAGCACTGAGGGGAAAAAAGGGAAGAGGCAGAAAAAAATAAAAACAGTCTGATGATTGAGGCCAGGTACCTTCTAGAATGTCTTGTCAATTAGAAAAGTGTGGTTTAGCCCCTTGAGACTTGCAGGAATGAGGACCTCTGTCCCTCCAGACAGTCCTGACCTACAACTCCAATGCTCATCCCATTTCTTGTGTTGGCTGGGGCTGCTAGGAGGTGTAACTGGAACATTTGGATATCTACCAGTTTCCCACATCTTCTTACAACTTTGTATCCTAGAGCAGTGACTTCCAACAGAGTATTCTAAGTAGTCTGTGGTGTGGGCGCTATAATAGACTTTTTTTTTTTTCAAAATAGCCAAAATGTCATGAGATTATCAAATATTGCAAGGGTTTAGCATTCTTTATTTGGGCCATAAAAATGAATTTTAAAATTCATGACCCTTTAAGTTGGGGCTCCACAGAGATTATGAGGAAGGGTGTGTATGCCGTGTTGTCCACAGGTGTAACGTTGCCAACCAATGGTGTCTAATGATGCTCTTCAAACTCTTCAGTGATGTTGTAGTGATTCTCCTAAAAGAAAAGATTGGGAACTGCTGCTTAGAGGAAGTTATACCTGGCTGGTGCTCACAGTTGCAGGATGAAGTTATACTGCAACACTTTTATAGGTCTTCACAATGGAAAAAGATTGCCACAGAACCATGAAAGCGAGTATAAGCTTTGTTGTCCTGTCTGCTCAATTTTCTTATGGAAAATGCAGTGCTGCCATTTTTTAGAAAAAATAGTAACTTCTGTAGCTCTCTCTCAGTTAAGTTTATTTTAATTCTACTGAGCTTCTTTCTCTGGCTTGTTTCATAGTAATCAAGGAAGGGCAAGGAGTTTATGTTCTGGAACAGAGGAAGACAGCAAATGTCCTGTAGGTAGTATGTGATTCCTTTAACTCCAGTGGATTCAGATGGTCAAGCATGAAAGTGATCTGAAAGATTATGAAATGTGTTTATAAATATTACACAGTGGGGGAGGGATTCATCATAGACTAATTGAATATATTTTAGTGGTAGTTGACCATGCAAACATGAGGTTCCTTTGAGGGATTAATATTACTGACTTTATATTTTTAACGTAGCTGTTTCAGCCTCTGGTGCAGGTGGAATGAATACTCGGGGTGGGGGGTGCTTATATTCAACAACTATGCACAGAAAGAGAATCATTACAAAGGGAGCTAATTTTTATAGTGGCTGCTGTTTTGAATTTCTTCAAAGTTGAAAAGCATTTCAGAAGAGGGCTAAAACAAGATGTCCCTAGTGTAGGCTAACCCCATTTTTGAAGTGCATGAGAGATTAGCAGATGCCCTTGCCAATTTGATACTATCCTCAGTGCTGTATCAGCAGTGGGGCTAGCTTGAGAAGCAGTTCCCAAATTCAGGGCTACTTTTGCTGGTTTGGGATATGATTCTGATTTCAAAAACAGCACTGCCTCCTTCCTTGCTATCTGCTAACTCAAGTTCTCCAGTGAGGTCTTATTCTGAAATAAAACAAATATAAAAGATTAGACTGAAAAGCAAATGGTCAAGGAAAGGAGGTATGCAAAGCGATGTATTAGAACTCTGATTAAATATCTCTGCATATGCAAACTTCAGTGCCCAAATTTCTACATGAGCACCACAGCATCCATGTTGAAGACTCTTGCCACACATATATAGGAAAATCTCATGCTGAAACTCCATGTATATAGTGGAACTCCTGAGTTCTACAGTCAAGTGAATATGTTTTAATAAAGAGTATGCACATGTAATGGTAGAGGCCATTAAAAGTTTTCATTGTGAAGCAGAAGGAGATCGTTTGGAAATGTTTTGAATGGACTACGTAACCAATGGGCTCCAAGCAACTATCCTGAAAAGAGCTGTCAGCATAGTTCGGCTTCAAGGCAAAATCTTCCCCCCCCCCCCCCACTATAGCTGCCGAGGAATAAATCCCATCCCCACCAATTCCTTTGCTTCTGAGGCTATGAAGTATTGTTACTGGCTGAAATCATAATACCCTGAGAGGGGAGAGGTCAAGAACCTGAGCAAATGCACAAGACATTCCTCTCAATCTGGTTTCCATTCTCTTCAACACTTCAGCCGTCTGCCTTGGAAATCCAGGATGAAGCATGTGGATTTCATAACCATGATTTAAAATATTTAGCAACTTCACATCAGAACATGGTTAAGGGGTTACTGTTCTGTGTGGGAATCATCTGTCCCATACACGCAGACACAACACCAGCGTTCCTGTCTTGATATTAATGTAATTTGATTACGAACACACAGAATAATTGCATAAAATTAATTCTGACACAAATGCGGAGCTTTTCAAATGTGAACCAGCATTGCACACAAACAAAAGCAGAACTGCTTTTAGCCAATACTCATTTCAAGTGCATTGATAGAGGCTAGGAAACTATAAATTAGCCAATCTATGATAATTAGTGGGGTGAACATGGCATAATAGAAGATTGCATTCAGTTAATAGGCGGTTTCAATGATAAAAGTCAAAACTTAAAAGTAAGGGGGCTTAATAGGACATTAATTTTGGACTGCATATGGATGATGAAGAACACCCAAATGTATATACAGTCATTTGCTCTGATATTTTATGCATAGCCAATTGATATACTTGTATACAATTGACTGTCTCATCATGTTGGGTCCGTAATGTTCTACCAAAATGTAAATATTTAAGCATCTGAAATGTTCTGGGATAACCTTTCAAAGTATATCTTCATTTCATTTCAAGTCAGATTTGGAGGCATTTTTATGCACCCATGTTGCTTATGTTCAAAACCATTTAATTCTGTGAGAAGGTAATTAAAGCTCACAAATATATGAAAGAAACTTAAATGGTGAGTGACAGCAATGAGATTTATGTATGCCATGTTTCCATGTAATTATTTTGGTCAGTCACATTCTCCTTAAGACACAGTTGCTGAAAATATACTGGGAGGAGAGATGTATGTATGTATAAATAGAGGGTTTAAAAAATAATCACTTTTTCTATAAAGTGCAGACAGCTGTTCTATTATTTTTCGTAGGGACCATATGTAATATAAAATTCTGTAAATGATACAAATTGTGCTGCAGTTTTTGACTTTTCAGTTGGTTGTTTCCAGTTCTGTCTGCTTAAGTACCATTTTATTTTAATTTCCTACCTGCCTTGGATTAAACCACCTTCTTGTTATAAAGAGTCCTTTCAAAATGTTTGAATATCGTCTTAACTTCTGATTGGTGCTGCATTTTTGTCCAGGAGTGAGGTGCTTGAAAATGTTCTAGCATCAAAAAGGGCAAAGTCCTGTATTTATCAACCTAGCATTTATGCTTTTCCTGTTTTAATCAGCAGGTGTGTCAGAGGAATAAGTAGTTTTTGCAGTTACAAGTGTATTTAACGTTGCTAATGAAATCTATTAGGATTTTTACAATAGCAGTTGCTAGTTATTCAGTCAACTCAAAATTGGGTGCTACTGTTGGGTTCTTCTGTTAATTTTAGCATTGCTGCTTTGTGCCCTAATGTAGGACAGAAGTGCTGATCTGCCCTAAACAAAGCTACCATTTCTTGCCCCCTATTCATCAAAAAACACATTCTGTTAGTGACAGTTGCGAGAAGAACCAACCTAAAGAAAAACTGTATGTGGTCTAGTAATTCAGTTATAGAAATATCGGAGCTGAATGGACTGCCGCCTTGTGTATTACTACATGTTGAGTCTTCATTCCAGATAGCAAACAGCTGCATCTTTAAAAAGAGAGAGAGAGAGAGAAAAGAAAGAAAGAAAGAAAGAGAGGGAGAAATCTGGAGCACACGATTTCAAGAGACAAATTACTACATCTAATTAATCACTCTCAAAATGTTATGAAGAGTAGAGAGAAAACAGGGAGATAAGGATTGTGAATATTGAACATATTTGTTTTGTATGTTCCAATAGTCAACAGAATAATGAAATTCCTTAACTACTTCTCTTTAACTTGCCTGAAGAAAGCTCGGTATGTTGCTAAATCTCTTTTCACTAACACTGCCGAGAAACAACTTTAATCCTTGTTAGAAAATTGCCGAGTCTGCAGCTGACAAAGAGCTCATGCTTGTTCTATTGTCCGTGTTCCCGGACCCTGTGAGTGGAGCCCTTTACAGCTGCGTGGATCCAGCCTGGCTCAGCTGTACTATTTAGGAGAGGAGGGTTTGTCAATTTCTATTGACAATAGAGAGAGTTTTTCAGGGCTTGTAGCAGTGCTGAACACAGTTGGGGATCAATGCCAGCCATTCAGCCTGCACCCTCTTTCATTGCTTTGGTTTGTTAATTCAAGACTAAAGGTCCACTGAGGTGGTTTAGGGTGTTTAAGACGGCTGATGAACTGAAAGCGTTTATGGCTCTGGCGTGGCAATTTCCATAGGCGGTGGCAACTATTGACACGGAGGGGGCTGTGTCCTTGTTGACCCTCTTGTTATTAAAAATGCACAAGTGCTGCGCTTCTCAATATTTCAACACTCTTTCATTGTCAATACCACCTTCTGAGCCCTTCAGCTTGTTACTTGCTCTAAAGATCTTCTTAGATTGGGTTTGAAAACTTCACCTTAAACACTAGATTAGACTGATGTTCTGTTTTCTGTGCTCCTGTTGATTTGTTGAACCTTCCCAGGGCTGAAAAGCAAGTAGCAGCTTGATGGGGAGACAGGCTGCTAATATGATTTACCAGTCTACAGTCATGCACAGTAAGTGTGAATAAATACAGGGGTCTTGCAGAGTCAACCCTAGCCTTTCCTTTTTCCTCTCTTTAAAAAAAAAAACTTCAAAAGATATTTCAAGGGAAAATGAAGTGAGTAATACATGCCCTTACAGGAGCTGACTCCTCTAGCAAGAGGAGGGGTAGAACCCATTTTATTTTTAAATGGTTGGCTGCTGTCATGCACCGGTGTGAAAAAATATAGAGAATATACACATTCTGTTTTTATTCTTGTGTAGACCACAGCATCCAAAAACAGTAATGCCATAGGCTTGACATCAGGGTGCATTATAATGCTTTTTCAATTTTTTTGCCCATCAGGCTCAAGAGAATGTGATTCTAGTGTAGGGGGTGGGGACTGAAAAACAGTATTGAAATGCTTTTCCATGCCTGGGGCGTAATTTAGGGAACTTTGATATCTAGCAGACAAAATTTGCTAATATTAAAAGACCTTTGTCTTAAAAATACCAAATGATTGCATACTGCCTGTCAACATTGCTTGGACCTAATGAAGAAATTGTTTTCTTCATGTTGCACAGGAGGCCAGTGCCCTTCCCTTTTTGGGTCTGCCCCCTTAGCTATTGTGGTTTTAGAGGTCTTAGAAGGGGATGATTTGGCTAAAATTAGGGAGGGGGAGGCAGAGGACTGGTAAACTTCATCCAGGGTTCCCTCTTTCTTCCCCTCTTTAATTTGAATAGTGACCTATCTCAGTAATTATTTCTCTCTACAAGCTAGCATTGTAAAGAGATGTGGGTCCTCTGGTTCACTAGAATTACAAGAGTAACCTACTTTGTAATACTCTTTCACATTCTAAGTTGGATCAGAATTCTTGACAGAAGGGTTTATTATGGGAACACAATATACCTCCTTGAACAAACAGAGTTAGTTGCTTTTCCCATTGCTTTCAGTGTCCTGTTATGCAATCCCAAGATTGTATGAACTTTAAACCAAACTGCACATACCGTTTATTATGGTTTTCCTAACTCAATTTTGTTCATTAAGAAAAATGTTCAGAAATAAGTTCCAGCTACTTATTCTGGATGTCATGTAAGAAGCATGTGGATGCAATCATCTTTATCCACATTCTTGCTTGAAGGAATATGCTAATGCCTATATGCTGGGAACTCTGGGCAAATATTTTGTTTTTGTTTTTGCTGTCATACAAGCAGCCATTTTATATTAATAAGCACTTTGGGAAATGTTGGATACTGTAGAAAAAGATTAAGAATATTGCATGATGAATATTAAAATGGTGTGCAGATTATTTACAATTAAGACCCTCTCTTTCCATCCCGTTATAAGTAGCCATGGACAATGAAGGAAAATGGTAATTTTCAACTTCTGGACTAAATGACGTCTGCCAGTTATCTTCTCCATATTTTCAGTGTCTTGAATGTTTGGATGGGAGAGAAGCTCAGCCCCATCTTTTTATGTGGGGCGAGCACATGGCATTTTTGTGGTCAGGGTTCTGGTCTCTTCATGTAACCCTATTAATTTCCTTTCATAGAATTACAAATTGAAGCACTTGTCACAGTAACTGTGGTTTGCTCATTTGTGTAAGAGGCACCACTTTGGCTCTTGACTAATTGTTTGATGCCCAGCCTCCTTTGCATAACTGGTGAGCTCCCCCTTCTCTACCGAGGGTTTTGGTCTTTCCATAGAACTCAGCACCAAATCACGTTGGGTACCTCTGAGGTTAATTTGTCTGAAAGTCTCGTTGATAAGAGAACAGATTGGACCTATCATATTGCATGTAACAATGAATAGATACAAAAGAACAAATGGCAATTAAGAGATTATCAGGTGAGTGTGAATTTATCACCACAAGTGAATTGACTCAGATGCCATCTGTTAAGCTACATGATACTCATCTTAATGTGCCTGACAGGATTCATTGAATGCCACCTGTTAGCCACGGGTTAAAATTCAGATTTACTTTCATTTTTAAAAATATATTTTTAAAAATATGAATAAGACTTTCAGAAACACATTTTAAGAGATTGCTATCCTTTTGAAAGTTATTTTTAAGCACATTTTCACTCTAAAGATAACATCAGAAGTAAATAAGCCAGAAAAGAATTCTGATTTTTCATATAATCTACATGCCTGATCACATCCATCACAGCTGCTCCTTATCCAGAGAGCGATATGTAGTGTAATTCCTCATGCTATTTTATTTTATTATATACAGCTCTTCAGCTAGACATTCTACTGAAAATAAAAGTGACTATAGATCTGAGAATCATCACCTACTGCCTAGATTAGCATCAATAGTGTAAAGCCACATAACAACTAATACTAATATTTAAAACTGGCATAATTACAGTGCCATCTAAGGCACCAGAAAAGAAAGGAAAAATAAGAGAGAACTTGGGGCATGATGGGAGAAGAGGTCCATGCTAGGTTGATTGGAGGTCATGCTAGATCTGACATCAGATCCAGTACATCAACAACATAGCACTTGACAAAGAAAGATGATGGCATAAGTAAAATTCTTTTTGAAGTCAACGGAGGACCCAAATCTCTATCTGGAATCATGCAGCCTTTCCTGAGCCTCAGAGTACGAAATCCTGCTTGGTAGCAACATCTTCAGTGACACCCATCCTGTGGAATGATTTCTCATCTGTGGTACCCACTGTAAAATCTAATGTTCCCCAGTTATTAATTACCCCTAAAATGTGTCTTTTAAAGGCTTACTGAAGAGGAATATAAGCAAACTCATAAACATAACCTCTGATTTTGACTAATCTTTTCTCCTAGGCATGCTTTGGCCTCATGTACATCAAAAGCTACATAAACTTGGCGAGACAACTTGTTCTTACTCCAGGACCTCATTTAAAAAAAAAAAAAAAATGATGGGCACGAATATGAACAGGGTAGGAGTAGGGAGACAGCAATAGCAGTTGATTTTGAAAGGATTTCTTTTTCCTAAATTAAATTTGCAGAGCTTACCTTTTTTTTTTCTATAACATCTCCCTCCACCAACTGTTTCAATAGTTATTTCAGGGGAGTGTGCATTTAATACTGTTTAATGTCATTCCCCACCCCCCATCCGAGGTCCATCTGGCCCTGACCCTGCTGTCCTTTAGAAAAGCTTTAAAACTTGGCTCTTCAAGCACACCAGAGGCCAGGGCAACTTGTAATCTTGCTTGAGTGATGATGGGTGGTTGGAATTTTCTTATTTGTATATTTCCCCAATGAATTGGTATTTTAATACTTAGCTTGTATTTGTATGAAGTTTTTAATTCTATACACCACCTTGAGTCTTTTTGTTTGACTTATATGTTATAAATCTATTATTTTCTGCTTATGGGTAGCAAAGAATGAAAAACTCTTGTACATGAATGGGATGCAACTCTGAACAGTTTTTTTTTTTTTTTTTGCTAATGCTAATGCATATCAAGACCAACTGAGGTCCAGTTAACCGATTTCCTAGCAACAACACTTGCTATTTTATTAACAGAAATTAAGACATTATTGAATTCAAGTGCTGATTTGTAGCTATTTCTAAGTGCTCCATTTACCTCTCATTGCCAGTTCTGTAAAATTGGACTGGATTTTTTTTCTCCCCCTTCTGTTTTGCAGCAGTGGTACAGCAGCTCCATGAAAGTCATGTGTGTGTGGCTGGCTGATAGATTAGATCTCCAGCTTCATATCTACCAGCTGAAGACTCTCATCAAAATAGTAAAGGTAAATAAGCGTAGAATGTGATTACACTGCAGTATTGAAAACAGAAGCAACAACAATAAATTATTACTCTCATTATCAAAAACTTTACCACCTGGCACAGGGAACACTTTTAGTGATATTTCTAGAATAGAGATATAATGTAAACCTAATGCATAGCTACATTGGTTCTAACATAGTCAACTATCCTGTGAAATTATTCTTAGCAAATCAAGAAAAAGTCTTTGGAGGAACCAGCCTTGGTTCCCTAGGCTAAAATACTGCAGAACAGAAACTGACCTCAAAAGACCACGTAATGGAGTAACCAATTATGTAACTATGTAGTTAAAGGGTCATCAGAATCTGTTGAGCTACATGTCAGGTAATCATGGTGCACTGCACAAATGGGGGCTGACAGTGAGCAGTTCCCACAGTTTCAAGACAACGTGAATGGCAAAACACTTCCACCTGTAATTTCTGTCTGCACTTATATCTGAATAGTGGTGTGCAAGGGAATTTAAAAATTGGCAGGAAAGTCTTGCATTATTTTATACTATGCTTTTATTCAATTTGATTCAATGTGTACAAATATTCCACAGAAATGGTGGAAAAGAGCTTAACTGTAAGCCTGTGATCAGCGTTATCAGCTGAAGAATTCATACAGTGTCCATCAAAATGAACTTGTGTTTCAGTTCAGGACCATGTTGGGAAATTTACACTGACTTTGATATGCCTGAGAATTCTGCTGCAGGCAGGAGCAGTGGGTCAACTTGCCATGCCTCTGTTGACCTTAGGTGGCTTGCAGTGGCACAGAAACATTAAAAAAAAAACCTATATTGATCAAGTTAGGATGATCAGGAAAAATATCCTGAGTACAGAATAAGCAGGCCAGCAAGTATCTAAAGAACATGAAACTATCCAAGCCTCAAAAGCTAATACCTTTTTAAAGCATTTATTGTAACAATTTATGTTTTTAAAATGTTTTTTTAAACACTATTAGCCCAGCACCTCTATATGCTTTTCTTTTGCTGCATGTAACAGTTGATTAACATGCACAGCCTACAATATGACATTTGTGATCAATGAGCTCATGCCTTTCATTTTTTTCTTCTGCTGTAGAACCATTCCCAACTTATTTTTATTGAATACAATACTTAGTGAATAGGTGGTATCTTCTATAATAGTCATTCTTAATCTTGTTTTTGACTGTTTTGTGTTGTTGTTGTTTTTGCTACAGAAGACCTATCGAGACTTTAGGTTACAGGGTGTGCTGGAAGGAACCCTAAACAGTAAAACTTACGATACAGTCCATAGCCGTCTCACAGTAGAAGAAGCCACCGTTTCCGTATCTGATGGTAGTGGACTGCAAGGCATCACCATGAAAGACAGTGATGAAGAAGAAGGCTGATGTTTTATGTCTCTCCAAAGTATTTGTTTCATAACTTGTCCTCATCTTTGAGTGTATGTTTTGCCTTAATGCCCTGGTACTAAAATGTGAACTCCTCCCATTTGAAGGAAAGAGAAGAATGGCTTCTGAAAAATAATCTAGGAAGGGAGATGGTGAGGGGCGGAGTTCATGCCAAGGACGTTCTGACATCAGTAGATTTTGCGTATTTTGCCATGTGGCTTCGCTTTGTACTGTGAGAATGCCAATTAGGAGCCAGAGCTCCCCTTGTGATTCATCTTTTGTTTGTATCCTTGCAGTCTCTTACCATACCTTCAGGACGGCATGCCCCTGTGCAGAATGCAAACTGCATACCCCACCAAACCCTTTTGGCTGCCATTCTTGGAAATTCTTCCCATTTCATTGTTCAGAGCCCACACTGTGGCACTTTGCAAAGATTGAAACCCCACCTGTATTTTCTATGATTTGATGCTGCTGTGGTTTTGTTTTCTGAGGAAGTTGTATTTTTGCTCCTTCATTATCAGGTGAAACATTAAAAATCTTACTCTTGTATCCTAGTGTTTTGATTTTGCTACATATAAAGGCAGGAGAATTTCAAGGACTGCTGGGAAAATGCACAGAAAACAAAATTTGAAGTGTTACATCTTCCTCTTTTGCACATCAAAAAAAAAAAACACTCATCTTGTAGGATGTCAGGAAGCTTGCCCTAAGTACTTCTGTGTCTCTGTGAAAACATGCAAGCAATAAGAACCTTTTTGTTGTCACTATCACCTCTGTATCTAGCCCTTATTTGTATAAAACTAAACGATGATTGCAGTATTTAAAACAATTTGACCTCCTGTGTTAGCAGGGGAAAGGTGTCAAAATTTAAAAACAGCATGTATTTAGCTGCTTTATACAAAGAACTGTCTATAAGAAAACACCTTATATTCACTTAGAATATAAAAATGGAAGATGCCAAACAGAATATACATGTTTCCTATGTGCATATATGTACACACCTTCAAATCAAATGCATGCATTTTCCCCTATTGAAGACAATTTGAATGGCTCCAAAGACATCAGGAACAATATTGCTCAAAGAAGTGCTGTGTGGGAAGGAGGAGAGGGAAAGTTACTTATGTCCCCATTGACCCTAAATGTCTGGCCTTAATTTAGTAGTGAGGTGTTTTACTCCAATGAATTCCTTGAACAATTCAGAATCTCTGTTGCTTATATTGACAGTTCTTTGCAAATGCAGGTCGTGCAACTTCATGGCAGTTCTTTGTAAGGACAAAGGACTGAAGGATTGAAAAGTAGCAAGCTTTCAAGCGGGTTTCATTTTGTTTTCTTTTTAAGCACTTGTGTAAACTATGCGAAACATGGGCAAGCAAGTTGCCCTTCAACAGGACCTGGCTCCTCCTAGAAGTGGCACTCATTCCCTGAAGAACTTAAAATACAGCTATTTAGGAAGCGGGTGGGTGCCCAAGGAATATTCTGTTCAGGCATACTGTCTGCACAAACAGAATAGAGAGGAAACCTTTGTCTATTTACCTCGGTTTGGTTTTTCCTTCTCCGTGCTGTCTTCTGAAATAAAGTTTACTGGTCTCAGAAGATGTCCCCCCACGCAAAGGAAAAGGTTTCCTGCTCCAGGAGGTGATAGTGCTAATCTCGTGATTCCTTTTGCTGCCTTCAGAGGCTCCACATCAGCCTGTGTTTGTGTGTGGGCAACTGGAAAGAACACATGTTAGACACAATCCTAGTTTGCCTAAATTTTGCTTAGAACATAGATGTTACTTACAGGTATGGTGGCTTTTTTAGGAGCTAATGAGGATACATCAAAAGAAAAGAACATCCAAGTGAGGCTCACTAAACAACTTGATTAAAATTCTGATGTTCAGATTGGGTTTGTTTTAAGTTACAAATGCATAAACTGCTTAAATTAATTCACAGTTTGCTTCAATCCCAGCAGGAAGTGTTTCCATCCATAATAATGACAGCATGTTTATATTGTGTATTTGTAAATCATACATTTTGTTAATGTATACACTCAATTCTACAATTCCTTTCTCCTGCTTTATATTCCATTTTTTTTTTTTTAAATCTACACGTTCATTCAAATAGTGTGAGGCTCAAAAGGCTTTAGTGTGCTGGTGTAGAGAGGCACCATATGGATAATGGAAGTGGCCTCCCTGTGGAGGCTCCTTGAATATACTTTGAATAAACCGTATGCCATCTCAAATGCAGTGGGCTTGTTTAAACTGTGCATGGATCCTGCCCTCATTCACTTACAAAAAAGGCTTAAAACGTACACGAACTTTATTTCTTGCAATTTGGGGATAGCATTGCACCAGCCCAGAGAACCATTTGAATATTCATCCATTTCAGAATATTCCCTTCTGTTTTTCACAAAGAATAACTGTCCAATGCTAGTCAGCTTGTCCAACTGACGCTATTAGAAATTTCAAATGGATTTTACAAGGTGCCCCAAGTAGCCATCTCACCTGCAAAAACAATCATTTTTTCACCACAATATTTTTTTTAAAAAGATCATATTGCCCTTCTGATAGTTCTAAACAGAGAGAGGATCTACCTCTACATCCAGGATAAGCTCCAAGGAACGGTCAACATCACTCTTCTGCAAGAAGTGAAGATTTTCTACACAAGGAAGGCAAAACTGAGCTACTTTTGTGCCATGTTTCTAGAGTAAATACCACAACTCTCTAAGCAGAGTTGAAATTTATTTGCCTAGATATTTGACTGCTTCATATTGTATCTGTTACCAATGGGGCATATAAGACAGCTAGCAATAGAAGATAAAATGTATAAGAATTATTATAATATTATTATCCAACTCCAACTGAAAAGGCAGGCTAAAGTGGAAGGTCTTCTTAAATTAAAAGCAGAAAGTTTAGTTGCTAAGCACAATTCCCAAGGAGGCATGTTTCACAGCATGAGCAGCCCCTGTTTTACAGGAGGGATTTCTGAGTTCGGACAAGAAAGCTCAGGACACTTCCCCCATCGATATGCATATGCTTTGCAAATGCCTGAGGGTAGAGACCCCCTGAATTGGACACTGCAACTGTCACACTGTAGACAGCCCTTACTGCTGTCCATTTATATCTATAAATAGGGAATGGCAGAGGCAGCGGCATGTGCGCATGGTTTTCTCACGTCCCACTTCAATATGCAATGGAAGAAGCACCACATGAAAGATATAAAGTAGCTAAGGGCTTTGAAGGCAACATATCTTCCCCAAACACTGGTCAGATTGGCTGGCACTGATAAGACTTCAACTGGAGTCTCAGATCCTCGACTTTATCCTACTCCTTCCTAAACCTATCCTTCCTTCTAAGGCCACCATTTAGGCCAGTGTTTTTCAACCTTGGCAACTTCAAGACGCATGGACTTCAACTCCCAGAATTCCCCAGACAGCATGATAACCCCTCCCCGGGGGGGGGGGGGAAGCATTGCTGCGGGCATTAAATACAGAGGTGACAAATTAGAAGACAGATGGCTCCTTGTGATAGGCTGTTCCCCTTTTCTAACCTGGATAAGAGGTATAAAAAAAGCAAAGGAAGGGTGGATTAAATAGTTAGGATTAGACAGCAGGAACGGGATCCCCATTCCAAGAGAAGGCGTCCGATTTTAAAACTGCCCCGTCAAAACCAGTTCACTGTCCCCTTCTGGAAAGAAAGGGGAGGCAATGTGTTAGGACTGCAGCCTTGAGAGACATGGGATGGGATCAAGTTTATTTTACAGTAATTTTAGCCCTCACCACATTCAGACTCCGCTCCCCCCCCCCAGCACCTTCAGTTACCTCCTCCGTCCTCTCCCAGCCCAAACCAATTGCTTTATTGGGCCTTGAAAGTTGACGCGCTTAAAGACAAACCAACAACAAAATAACGGGAGAGCCGAGCCTTAACTGCTGCCACTACCCCATCACAGCCACGCTGAGGTGCTTACTTTTTTTGTAAAGAACAGTGTTTCTCAACCTTGGCAACTTTAAGATATGAGGACTTCCAACAGCTGGCTGGAGAATTCTGGGAGCTGAAGTCCGCACATCTTAAAGTTGCCAAGGTTGAGAAACACCGCTAAAGAAAATCTCCAGGATCCTGCGGCCCCGCAAAATGGGGCATCTCAGCCGAGTCCAGTTTGCTTCCAGCTCTCTGGCATTCAAAGCTCCAGATGAAACCCCTAGCCAGAGTGCAAACGCGCAGACTCCGCCAGACTGGGAGTCGCTGGCAAGGGAGGCAAGCGCTGCTTGTCAGACGGCAGCCAGCCTTGGCAGGAGCTGAGCCGACAGACACAAAGCCCCAACGAGAAGAAGACGCTGCTAATAAACCGTGATAAACAAAACCTGTCGGCCGGCCAGCCAGTCCCACCCACCCTCAGGGAATGGTGCCTTTTACCCGATTCAGGCAAGCGGGCAAATGGGCGCGGCTGAAAGAGGGCAGCTCTCTCCCCGGCCTCGAACCCCACCCTGCTGGGTCGGGTGGTGGGAATTGTAGCGCATCTGGTTAGACAGTCCGGTCTAGTGGTTAAGGCCCCAGGCTAGAAACCAGGAGACCGAGAGTTCTAGTCCCGCCTTGAGCAGGAAAGCCGGCTGGGTGACCTTGGGCCGGTCGCTCTCTCTCAGCCCAACTCACCTCACAGGGTTGTTTGTTGTGGGGAAAATGTTGTTTATATAAATAATAAAGGCGGATTTTTAAAAATATATTTTAGAAAAGGCCATTGAGGACCCCGCCTCGTCTTCTGCTGCAGCCCCTGCTTTGCAGGTCCGGGCTGAATTCCTCCCTCCCCAGGTGCCGTGCTGGATCAGGCAAAGGCTTTACTTTATGGTCGGTCGCGGAGCGCTGCAGGGCAGTTCTCTTTATCCAGTAGAAGAGAATATAAGTAGCTCAGGGTTGGACTGGCACGATGTTACCTGGTTGGGTATTCTGTTTATATAGGCAGGTAGTTGCGGACTTGATCTAGAGTAACCACTACCGAGTGCCAGCAGGTTAGGGTCGAAATCGTCAAGATGGCGGCTTTGAGGGTGTGATCGCAGCACATTAAAGACAGGCGACCCCTTTTTTCAACGGTTACCACTCTCGGCTGCCCGGAGAGGCTGAGTTCACATCTAAGCCTTGTAGCCAGGTGTGCCCAATTCTGGGCGTGGCTCGGAACGTTTGGAATCGGAGCGGGCGCTGCAGGAGGCAATTCACAAAGTGGATGGCCCGGCGAGGCACTTCCCGACCGGTTCCTCGGGCGGACACAAATCTAAGAAGTCGCCGAACTGGCCATTCGTGCCTCCTCCTTCCGCCGCCGGGCGACTTTCGAGTACCCGCAGGGCATCCTAGCTTCCTTGGAAATAACGCGGCACTTAAGAGTGATCCCTTGCTTTTAATGACAAATAAATGTTATTAAATGCTTTAATAATATTGGGTTCCAGCCCCTAGTATCTCCGTGCGGAGGGTCTGGCCATACTGGCGCGAAAAGACAGCGGCCATGTTAGGAACCCAGCCCCCAAGCCCAAGTTTATACAAAAGACACTGAAGCCAGTCACTGCGGTGTATAAATCCAGCCGACGATGGTTTATTCAGTGATCCATGGTTTAGCAAACTAGCTTTGCACAAGGTGAACTTGGCCCGTTGTGTCTGGGCCTTTCCTGGCCCACCTCAATAGCTTTATAGGGGCGACGTCTGCATAGCGCCCTAGCTAACTTGAATCGGGGCCCGGGGGCTCACTCAGCCTCCCATCATCTCCAGAGCAAAGCTAAACATTTTTGAGGGAAGGCGGCAACAACTGGGCTCGTTCATGAGAATCAGAAGCAAGATGTGCCAAGTGGAATGATCCTCCCTCCGCAAAGGCGCCCAGCCTCTGCAGCCTCCGCGCTCGGGCTAAACTGGGAAGCGGCCAGCTACGGAGTTTCAATTCAGTCCTCCGCGCGTTTGGGCGCGGGTTTATCCGGAAAGGGGTTTTCCGCCGCTGTTTTTTTAAAAATTTATTTATTTATTTTCTTCCCTGTCTTATGATTTTCGACTAACTTTCGTGCGCCTCAGAAGGCTAATTGAAGGGCTGCTTCTGATTGCCCAGTGTCGTCTACGGGGGCGGGGTGGCGGGGACGCGACCGCGAGAGCAACAGCCGCGGGAGAAGGCACGCCAAACGCCCAGTTGCTCGCAACCAGCCAGGCCAACGCGGTTGGCGGTTCCCGCTGAAAACGCGGGATGCGCTGTGCAAACCCTGCCGAAGCCAGCCGAAGGCGAGGAGGAGCAGCGGCACGGACGGGGCGAGGGAGTCCCGGCCTTCTTCTGGAGCTTGGAGGAGCAGCTGTTCGAAGGGCGGCCGGCCTTTCGCGAGACAGGCGCGCGCATTAGGTACGGCGAGGTGGCTTTTCCCAACTCCTTTGGCTGCTCCTTATCAAGTCTGTGCCCCGCTGTCCTTCCCCGCCTGCTCCCCATCTGAGCGGGCGGAGTCTCGGGGAGCTTCAGGCTGATCAGCTTCCCGGCCGTAACGACTGCTGGGCAGAGAAGCAACGGGCTTCCTCGCGGATTCTTTTGTTTGTATGGAGATCTGGTGGTGGCGCCTTTCCCCTGAGCAGAAGGGGGAATTTTCTTCCCTGTCCTGATTATGATTTTCGACTGTAACCGTGACTGAGAAACGAGCTACCAGCTGGACGCCCGCGATCCTTTCTGGCGAGGCGGCCCTCCTATTCGCCCGGGCGCCCGGAAGAAATCGAAGTGGTGCGTGGGGGGCGGAAGGCCCCGCGCGCCTTTTTGAGGCGGCCTGCAGCACGTGGGAAGGACCTGGGGAGTCTTGCGCTCCTCGGCGCCTCAACATCGGAAGAGGCCGAGGTCGGGCCTACCCTAGGAAGGGAACGAGAAAGAACCCACTACCTTTCTGAGGAAGCGAGTTTAGCGCCCGCAGCAACAAGGCAGCTGGGCGGCATGCCGTCTCGGCCTCTCAAGGAGCCGGAATCCGAGATCGCGGGGCGAGAGTGAGAAAGAGGGAGCGGAGCAAAGGAGGCCGTGGCGTGGAGCTCTCTTCCCCGTTGAATCCCGACGCGAGAGATGGGCCGGCAGGGAGGAAGATCTTCACCTTCGTTCAGAAATAGAAGACAAGGGTTAATAGTAGCAGGAAGGAGACATCTTGAGAGACAGGGCCGCCGCCGAAAGCTTTGGGGTGGAAGTGGGCTGCAGTCCTGTGCCTCCTTTCCTGGGAGTAAATCTCAGTGAGCTCTACGGATCGGTTTCTTAGTTGTGAGGGCTGCCTGGAGAAGGGGCAGGGAGGAGCACAAACAGCTCCCCTCAAAATGTTAGCTTTATAGCTCTTTCTTTCCTTTTCCCATCCAGCACACATAAAACTATGTGCCCACTTCGGGGTATTGGTAGCCTGGAACTTTTGTGCCCATCAAAAGAGATCTATCATTCAGATGCTATGTCTACTAACCTAGGGTTATATCTTGTGAAAGGTGAAAGGTCCCCTGTGCAAGCACCAAGTCATGTCTGACCCTTTGGAGGGAGCCACTTTCGCGACCCCACTTTCACGATGTTTTCTTGGCAGACTATAGCGGGGTGGTTTGCCATTGCCTTCCCCAATCATCACCTTCCCCAGCAAGCTGGGTGCTCATTTTACCGACCTCGGAAGGATGGAAGGCTGAGTCGACCTGAGCCTGCTGGAACTGCGCCACACAAGGCTCTAGGGTTATATCTTACTTATGAGGAAATGAGTTCAGCCATCAAGAGGGCTGGTGGTGCCATAAGACTGAAGTGCCAAGGGCCAAAAGCATCAGATTTTGGCATGGGAGTGCCCTCTGCTCCTGATTCCAAAGGGAAGTGATAATTCTGAACACCCAAACATGGCACCTGTCCACCACAACGCTATAAAGGAGTGGCATCTTTTCCTGGGATAGTTCAAGAAAAGACCCATTTGTTTCAAAGACCTACTTACAGGTTCAGTGTGTGTGCCCACAGCATTTCAAATCTCATTTTCCAAGAAAACCCAGATAGTGGCACAGCCCTCATCTGAATGGCATGAATGGTTGGCAACTTGGCAGACAGAGAAACTTTCCAGTATGAAGCACCAGGACCCCAGCAGGAATGCAATTTGCTCCCAGTTGGAATTTAACAATAGCTCTCTGGTCTTGGCTTTCCTACCCAGAATTTGCAGAAACACCTCGTTTGTCCACCCAGAAGGAGAAGTGGCTACCTCTGGTTCCCTTGTGGAAGCAATAGCTGTGAAGCAATCCTCTAGGCCCTCCCTTGTCTGTAGGCCAAACCAATGTCACCCCAAGGGCCTTTCCCCACTTGCAGGTAATCACAGCACAAGGCCACTCTGGCAGCATCTCTTTTTTTTCCTGCCATGCTATTCCCAAGACATTGCCTCTGTCTCACCCACAGCCCAAAGATGGAGAGCATCTTTAAGTTATCTTTAGGTATATGAATGTTAAAAGAATGTTTTTCCCACCCCAGTCCCCCTTCCACCACTATCCAGGGGCAGCCCCAGTGTGTGCAAAATCTGTGAGCCTTTGTTACCCCGCACCTTGAAGGAAAGTCAGGCAACTGCAGCAATAGAGGCAGGAGGGATCAACAATGGAGGCAACCAATTCTGCCAGTTTAGTTTTCTGTTGAATCAAGGATGGGATTAATAGCAGAAATGTGCAGCATTCAGCTCCAGAGCAGGTGAAGGTGTTTTGGATCCAGCACGGACACCCTCCCTACTTGTTCAGCATGAAGGGCATGAGGTCACACTTTTTGCTGCCTCCTTGACTCTAATCCTTATTTTCCCCAGCCCTGTGACTGCCCTGCAAGGCCCAGAAGAGCTCCTTTAAGGATGCTTTGGATCTGGCTAATTGATTGTGCTTCCATTCAGCAGTGGAGAAAAGCTTGTTTCTCTCATACACCTCTATCTGTTTATTGAGCTGTGGAGTAAATGCTCTCATAACCTAAGCATGCATAGGCTGTTTGTATGACATACTTACTCATGGTTAACTGAATGCTGGTTTACTGATTCTGTTCATCCAATATTCTGGGTTGGACACACAGTGAACCATGAATTAACATCACTGGGCCAGGTTCTCACAATAGGTTTTGCTACAAGACAATAGCCTAATCTGAAGTTCCCTGGGTCCTGCTATTGCTGCCCTTGATTGGAGTGCACATTTTCCCTTTACTGAAGAGAGTCCAAGGATCTTACCACAGGTGAGATGAAAAACAATTTCTATCCAAGTTCAGTGTTCTGAATTAGATCCTAAGAGTATCTGGTCAAATTCAACAAAGGTTACTTTAGAAGAATTTAGGCTCTGGAGCACAATTCTAAGCATGGTTTTTCCAGGTGAAACTACTCTTGAAACTACTAGCATATATTTCTAGTTATTGTTTTCACAGTTTGAGGAGCAGAGCACTGTTTCTTAGCAAAGGCTTGCAAGACATGTGAGCCTGCTGAATTGTGTGCAGAGCATACATCCAAAGTTTCTTTTGACCCCAAGGCAACTTTTTTTCCAAGAAATGATATTGTCATCTCAGCAGTCAAACAGGGATCTTTTCAATGGGGACAAATCCTATTTCCTCTGACACCCACAGCAGTTCTTCTATAGGATCCAGGAGTAAGTGTGCTTGAACTGAATACAATTTCCTGTTTAAAGAAATCCTGCATAGGTGTTTGATCTCCCAACAGTCCGAAGTGATCCTATGTACATGAGGAAGTGGTTTAGGCCTTTCGTTTCATATGGGAAAAGGGGACCTGCCCTATCTAGCTTGCCAGGGGGTGGGGCTGCCTCAGATTTCTATCGGCTGGGCTGTTCCTAATTTTCTGCCCCCACAGCCAATTTTGCATGTCCTTTTTTCTGCCCCCTTACTGCCTCTGTGACAAGGAAAGGTGGGTGGCAGGGAGGGAGGCTGGTGACTTCCCACTCTTCACCTTAGGTGTTTTCTTAAGGGCCGCAGAGCCAGTAAAGTGACTTTGAGAAGGGATTTTCATGCTCCACACATGGCCAGTTCCTTTCCTTTCTGAGAAGGGGAAACGAAGTCAACCTCTAAAGGACTAGCAAAGAGGCGCACAGACTTGGACAGCTCCGCACATAGGTGGGAGGCTGGGAACGAGACTACCGCTGATGCTGGGCCCTAATGCAGGGGCTTCAGGCTGTCTTCCCCACATCTGCCAGCCAAGCATGTTTAATAATTCAGCCTGTCCGAAGGCTGGATGACTTGAGTAAACCGTGTTTAAGTTAATCATAGTTCAGCAGGAATGCAGTGTTTTGGGTGGGGTGTGTGTATGATGTGCTTGGAATAAAGGGACGTGAAGGTAAAACACAAGGTGCTGTGTGCCAGGCACTGTACAGGCAGAAGCGCTTGGCCCATGATCGAAGCCCTTGCCCCGCCCCCACCCCCTTGTTGCATCGGGGTGCTTAAAGAAGGAACTTGACCCCCTCTGGGGAGGGTGGCAATTATACGTTAGCACAAACCCATCTGCTACAGGGAAGAGCTCCCGCAAACGGTCCCGTGGTGGGTGGACCCATGCTCCATGACCTGGCTTCAGGAAGAGACACCTGTCAGGAGGCTGAAGTGCAAGGAAAGGGTGGCAAAGCCTCCTAAAAAGGGGGGTGAGAGAAAGAGGCAGAGGTGAGGAGGGAGAGGCAGCCCGCCAAGGCAGCGGGTCGATATGACGGACATATTTTGAGCAGCAACATTTCCCCTGTGGTTGCGTTAAAAGGCACCGTTAGATGTAAATAGCAACAGCTGTCCAATATACCCTTGAACCTAGTCTTTTCCTGAACTGTTTTTATTATTATTATTATTATTATTATTATTATTATTATTATTATTATTATTTTCTCTGCTTTGGGGCCAGGAGGGTTGTTGGTTCGTTTATTTTTTGGAGTGTCTCTGATGCTCCTTTCACAAGACAAAATGCTGGCAGCAGTTCGACCTCCTTAGCCCAAAGTGTCAGTAGCGTTGTCCCCTGGGCCCTCGGCCTCTCCCTGCAGCAGGTTACGGTAAGGAGGGCTGGTCGGAGTCGAAAGGCTGGTGCCCAATTGGCCGTGGAAGGGCCCAAGAGCAGCCCAGCAACACACGTCAAGGGGGCTTCTTGGGGCCCCTCCCGAGGCTGGGTGCACTGCCTGCATCTCCATCACCACTTTCTGCATGCTTGAAAGAAGAGCGTTTCTATCCAAAGCACCAGCTCCGAAGAGGCAAGGGAAACCGAAGTCGTGTTAAGAACGATTATTGGATTTTGACTTCTTTTAGAAGAAATCCAAGCATTTCCAGGATGTTTGGACAGAGTGTAATGCATTCCTATCAGTAGGACTTCAGGTCAAGCAGGAGACAAGGCACCGCCAAGTGTGGGGAGGCCCAGATCAGAACACCAGCGTCACTGCAGGGAGCGCAGCCCCATGCCTGGTGGGGCCCGGCAGCCCCCGCTCCTCGCTTCGCCCGCCTCTGTTTCTACCGAGCGGAGCCAACCAGGCAGCCGCCGCCCCAGGGGCCCCGCCGGAGAGCTTCGGGAAGCGAGCGGGCGAGTCAGCAAGGCAGCGGCAGAGCAGTCAAGGCTTGCTCCCAGGTGCGCCCGGCCTGAAAGGGACAACGAGCGGGCAGCGCAACTTCCCTCCTCGCTCGCTCGCTCAGCGCTGCCAAGAAGCCCGCGCCAGGACCTCTCCCGAAGCTGACCGGGTCGCGTGAAGCCTTGGTCATTTGATGGGGGAGGGGGGAGGGGGAGGAGGATTACCAGGAGTGGGTGGAGGGAGTGGGGATGTGGCTCCGAAACGGCAGGTTGATCCTGGCAAGGAGAGGCGATTGGCGGCGAGGCGAGGCGAGGCGAGGGGGATCCAGAGCAGGGGCGATCTAGAGGGAGGGAGGGAGGGAGGGAGGGAGGGGGCGGGCGAGTCGAGCCCCCCCTTCTCTCTGGGAGGAGGGCAGAGGGAGGCGCAGGCACCAATGAAAAGGAGCCACTGGCTCTCCGGGGTGGGTAGGGAAGGGGGGCTCAACTTCTCTCCCCCTTCCTCCTGGTGCCTGTTGGACGCGAATTGAGCAATTATCTAGTTTACCTTCTCTTCTTGGAAGTTAGCGATTGGCGGGATCGTGGCTGCTGCTATTGACCCAACACTTTCCATAGAGAGGGGGGGGAACCGCAAGAGACGCTGCCAAGGAAGAGGAAAGGGAAGAGGAGGAGGGGAGGACCAGCATCCCCCGCCAAGGAAGCACACCGGCGGCGGCGATGGGCCGGC
This sequence comes from Candoia aspera, assembly GCF_035149785.1. Classification (NCBI taxonomy): domain Eukaryota; kingdom Metazoa; phylum Chordata; class Lepidosauria; order Squamata; family Candoiidae; genus Candoia; species Candoia aspera. The sequence goes on along the minus strand of NC_086159.1, from coordinate 58,742,905 downwards.
ACGAGTCCATCGGGACGGGCAGGCGGCGTTCGCTGGCCGTCGGGATGGAGACCTCGCCGGAGCTCTTGGTCCCGCTGGCGATGAAGACGTGGAGGGCGCCGGTGGCGGCAGGGTCCTCGGAGGGCTTGAGGTCAGGTTCCAGGGCGGCGGCGGCGGCGGCGGCGGCGGCGCGAGGCTCCCCGCTTGCCGCGCTGTGATCGGGCGCCGCGGGGGCCGAAGCATATCGAACCGCTCTGATCCAAGCGAGACGCCGGCCATGGAGAAGAGCCGGCAGCAGCAGCAGCAGCCGCCGCAGCAGCTGCAGCAGCTCCCCCCGACGGCGGCCAAGAGCCTGGCCGTCGCGCGGGGCAGCATGCTGAGCGCGCCCAAGCCCCTGGCCTTCTCCATCGAGCGCATCATGGCTAGGACGGGCCCGGAACCCCAAGCCGTGCCGCTGCTGCCCCATTTCCTGCAAGGGGGAGGTGGGACCCCCAAAGCGGCGGCAGCCACGGCAGCGGAGCATCTGAAGCCGCAGCAGCAGCCGGCGCTCAGCCTGGGGCCCTCCATCCCCTGCATGATCCCCTTCCTGCCGCTGGCCTACGAGCCCTTCGCCAAGGCGGGATCCGAACCCAGGAAGACCCCCTTGGAGCCGGCCTCCTCCTCTTCCTCCGCCTCGTCCGCTCTGAGCTGCGGGCTCAGCCTCAAGCCCCAAGCCGCCGAGCCGCCCCTCGGCCTGCTGCAGCAGCCGCCCCACTACAAGCTGGTCCGGCCGCGGGTGATCAAGCACTCCTCCTTCCACGCCCTTGGCGCCCTGGGCTACTTCAGCCGGACGGCAGAGCCGCAGCCGCAGCCGCCGGGCCTGAGCCTGCACCCGGTGGCCTCCTACTTCTTGGGCTCGTCGCTGCCGGCGCCCGCCCTGCAAGACCCGACGGCGCCCAAGACCTACCTGGCCGAACGCAACAAGCTCCAGGCGCTGCCGTCTGTGCCGGATAAGTACCCGCAGGCAGCCTTCAAGGACCTAGCCCAGGCCCAGCTGCACAGCGCCGCCGCCGCCGCCGCCGCCGCCGCGGCTCACCTCCTAGCGTCGGAGAAGCTGCCCTTCAAGGGGGTGGCGGCCGACTTCAGCCGCGGCTCGCCCAGCGCCAAGCCCAAGGTCTTCACCTGCGAGGTCTGCGGCAAGGCAAGTGACCCGCGTGCGCGGCATCCTCCCACTGCCGGAGCCCTGGCGGCGGCGGCGGCGGCGGCGGCGGCGGCGGCCGCCCCGTTTAATGGCGCCTGGCTCTCTCTTGCAGGTCTTCAACGCGCACTACAACCTGACGCGCCACATGCCGGTGCACACGGGGGCCCGGCCCTTCATCTGCAAGGTCTGCGGCAAGGGATTCCGCCAGGCCAGCACCCTCTGCCGCCACAAGATCATCCACACCCAGGTAGCGCGCCCGCGCCGGGTCCTGTCCGCAGCCTCTCCCGCGGCCCGCGGCGGTCTGGAAGGAGCCCCCGACCTCAAAATTTCCCCTGCCAGAGGGTCGCTCGCCCGGCCCAGGTCTAGGCCCCAGGCCGTCAGCCAGAAATCGCCGCCCTTCCTGCACCTTCTTCCCCCATCGGGGCTCTAGGGGTCCCCGCCTCTCCCTCTCTCCCGCTTTAGGCGCCTCGCCTAAAAACAGGGGCGGAAAGAGAAGGAGAGGCGAGAAGGTATGCAGCGGCGAGGCGTACAGAGGCTGCCTTGCCTTACCTCGTTTTCCTCGTTCTCACCCCTTTTCTCGGGAAAATGTAGCCTACGACCTTCGCGTGAGAGCTGACCCCCTTTGAAACGAGGGCCGTCGTTTGCACAACCGGTGGGGTATTCCCGCGTTTGGGAAATCTACCCAGACTTTCTCTTAAGCACGTGAAACTAACCACACTACGGTCTGTGCCCGGCTGGCAGATAACGCGAACGCAGCCATTGTGTTTTAATAATCTGGTTCTAGGTTTTAAGGTGTTGTGTGAACGAAACTCTACGCTGGACAGCTCTTCATCACTCACGCACCCACGCGCACTCACGCAAGAGCCACGACGTGCATTATAACCTAATAACCTCTGAGGGCTCAACTCGGCCCCCTTTTCTCCGAGAATAAATTCAGTCGCACATCCGTGGAGAGATTCCCAAATCTCTCAAACCCGGACTGCGCTGCGGCCGCAGATTTCCCCCTTCGCCAGCCTCCTCTCATCTCGTCGCCTCCCCTCCCCTTTGCTTCCCTTTTAAGAGGGTGGGGCCCCTTTGAAACAGCCCTTTGGGTAGGAACCCAGCGGGTGGTTTCAAGCCCGCGGTTGTTGCTCTGCTGCGCATTACAGCCGCGGGATGCCCAGGCCCCAGCGCGGCCCGCGTTCTCCCAAGCGAGCGCCTGAATCTGGATCTGCTCTTGATGTTGTTCGTTTGTTGATGTTTCCCCACAGGAGAAGCCCCATAAGTGCAGCCAGTGCGGGAAAGCATTTAACCGGAGTTCCACGTTAAACACCCACACGCGAATCCACGCAGGCTACAAACCTTTCGTCTGCGAGTTTTGCGGAAAAGGCTTCCACCAAAAAGGTAAACCAAACCGCTGAGAACCGGGTGCCAAACGGGGAATGGCTCTTGATTATGGCTGGGAAACGCAGCCTGAGGCTGAAAGCGCCCTCCCTCCCCGTTTGTTTCTGGTGGGAGGCCTGACCAGTTCCTTCCGAGTAGACCAGCAGCAGATTCTGCCCGAAAGCTGCCATTCCCAGCCGCGGAACGGGAATTAAGTGCCGCTGAATTCGGTGTGTCTGATTTTGCAGCAGGCTCATTGGGAACTAGCCGCTATGAAAATGTAAATGCGGTTTGTTTTTTCCCAGACGTTCGTTCGCTCGTTCGTTTCCCAGACGTGGGAAATTGTTGCTATCCCTTTCTGCACAAAGGGGGCGGGGGGCGGGGGGCGGGGGGAGTGTGTAATATTGTAAATGAGGTTTTGTATCATATCTAGATCCTTAAAGTTTATTTTTTGATGTATTTGATCGGGCAGGTAGGCAAGGAATTTATTTGAATTTTAAATGTTAAGCATGACTGTAATTATAATTCCACAGAGAAAAGTAAATTAACAGACCGTATGTTTACCTGGAAGTAAGTTCCACAATTTGGACACAAACTTCAAAATACAACAGGTCTTGTATCAATAGAAATGCCGTCTCAGTCTACTATACCTTTCTGGGGGGCGGGGGGGGGGAAGTGGTTTTCCTATTCAGAAATGCCTAAAATTGCAGCCTAAGGTTGCCTTGTTTTTTTACTTACTTGAGAGTAAATCCAGAGTCAATGGGATTTATTCCCCACGGAACAAAGTTGGCCTTCGGGGCTGTGCCAGCTGTGCCTCAAGCATATCTTTCTATCTTTCATATCCCATTTCGTCTGAGCCGGATCATTAAAGGAATGGAGGCTGAAATCCTAAAATCACAGTTACTGGCTGGGAGTAAACCCCACTGCTTACAATGTCTGTGTAAACATGCATTCTGTTTTCAATGGAAAGTTTCACAGTCTATTTTTATGAACTTTGTTTTATCAAAAGCTCAGTTATTTCTTTACTGCCAAATAAGACAAAATGGCTTTGGGCATCCTAGCATCCAGATTTAATGTGGGACAAAACTGTTAAATTGTTAAATTTTGTTGGTTTGATTCCGCTGCTGTTGCTGCTGCTGGTGTGATTTCTGAAATGGGGGGATTCTAAGGAAAACGGATTTCAACTGATTTATCTGGGGAACCCTGTGGATCCTGGAGAAAAGTATTTAGCGATTAGGCCCAAGGCTTTGGGGGATTTGGGCATGGGGTTTTGCTCTTGGGTTCCAGTTCATCCCTCATGTTGAAATTCTGTTCTGTTGTGGCAAAGGTTTCTTTTCGAAGAGTAGCAGGCAAGCCACAGAAGGCCAACTTAAATATTTACTGTGAGGGAAACCTGCAGGCAGTGCCTGAAGCACAGTAGGTTGTGTGAATGCAACCATCGGGGTTGATAAAGCAGGTCTGGGCTTTAAAAGACTCTCTAGCTTATGAGTTGCAAATCCGTGAAAGAGGATAACTGAGCTGAACTGCAGAATCTCCACTGTATTATTATTATTATTATTATTATATTATTATTATTATTATTATTATTAATTCCCCCCTGCTGCTGCTGCTAGGAAACTACAAAAACCACAAGCTGACCCACAGCGGCGAGAAGCAGTTCAAGTGCACCGTTTGTAACAAGGCCTTCCACCAAGTCTACAACCTGACCTTCCACATGCACACGCACAACGACAAGAAGCCCTTCACCTGCCCCACCTGCGGCAAAGGTTTTTGCCGGAACTTTGACCTCAAGAAGCACGTCCGCAAACTGCACGACAGCGGGGGCGGGGGCGCCGCCCTGGGGCTGCCCCGCAGCGGCAGCGAGCCAGACCTGCCGCCGCCGCCGCCGCCGCTCCACCGCCCGTGAAGCGCCCTGGCGGCTCGGCTCCCCCGCCTCTTGCGCCCGCCCTGGAGGAGGCGCCGCGGCAGCGGGACTCCGTGAACGTTGGGTCCTTGGCTGCTGCCGGGGGAGCGAAAAGACTGCAACGGCCGCCTCCCCGCTCGATTTGCGGAGGGCCACGCTCTAGGCCCGGGACAACGGTCCGGGCGTGTATTTATTGAGCTGGGGGAGCCTTGCCAGACCCAAAACGCCCTGGCGATACTGCGCTCCTCTCTCGGTCGGTAGTTCCTGCATTTGTGTGTGTGCGTGTGTCCGTATAGCTCGCCCGCCAAAGGGGAGGGGAGTTGGTGACAAAATGGAAAATGGCAGGGAGGGGATCCTCGTCGGAGTGCTGGCCTTTCCGCGTGGTCTCCTTTCCTGCCTCCCTTCCTTCCCTAGCGAGACTTGCAGACAGTAAGAAGCAATTGGAGAGGCACGTGCTTAGGAAGGAAGCACTTTTGATTTTAGTTTTATTTTCAAGTATCTATTATTCCCAAGTAGTCGGAGCTACCTAAGAAAGGAAAAGGGGGAGGTGGGATGCTCCAGACCCCAAAGTCTAGGGTCTTGATCGCTCTGTTTCCCATCTGGCCAGCAGCTTAGCAAGCCGTTGACCTAGTCCTTGGGAGTTTCCTGACCCCCAGAAGCATTTTCGGGGAGTAACCGGCATCCTAGCCCCGGGACGGGCCCTTCGCCGCCACCAGTGAAGAGGGTGTGCTAGTCCTGAATCCAGAAGGAGAGCAAAACCGCTCCCAATTTGTTTCCTACTCTGGACAGAACGCGGGAAGAGAAATCCGGTCCCTGTTCTCCGGACTGCCTGGGTTGCCGTCGCTCTGTAAATCGGTTTAACTCTAGGCGAGAACGTGGATCTTGGTAGACTCACCCGGGAAGCGGACTATTTTTAGGGATGCAGGTAAACTCCAGAAGGACTTTGGTAGCCCTTTTCCCGAAAGCTGATGCCTTTTAATGAAATGTAATGAAAAGGGGCTACTGGGCTCCTCCTGAATTTTTGCCACTATTGGCCAACACGGCTCTCTTCCTACGAAGCTTAACCCCTGCCTTCCTCTACCTGGGACCCGAGAACCCGGTCCCCTTGGCCGCTCCTTCATTAGCTTGAGGAACCCGGCAGACGCCCCGCGCTGCAGAAAGGGTTGACCTGAAACGTCAGCCCAAGACAAAAGGGTGAAACCACGGTAGGTCTCCTCCCTGGGGCCCCACCCCTTCTGCGGTGCCCCACCGGATCCTCCCCCTTCCCCGAAGACAGCCCCGAAGAGTTCCCTGGAATGCATGTGTGAATGGACGCGTGCGCGGATTTGAGTGGCTCACCGAGAGAGACCTTCTAATTTCTTCACTAAAGACTAGGAAAGCACTCCAGTGCACCCGCGAGGGGGGATCCCCCGATCATCTCTTTTTGGGAGGCCTCCACCATGTCCCCTTGGATCTCACAGTCCCCGGCTACGCGTCCCCCAGACTCTTTTGCTGTATATAGAGATTTTTATCACCCGCTGTGTTGGTTGACTTTGCCTGCTGGTCGCTTCTGTTTATCCCTTGGATTCTCGATTTCTCCATTGTGGGTCGCTTCTCCTCTTCCCTTCTTCGTCCGTCCCCTCGACCCACCCGTCCTCTCCTGCCCACTTCCCCGACCATCCTATTCTACCCCTTGTGGAGAGGGTTAGATTCGGGTTTGTACGGATCTGAAATTTCCAGTTGTATTTTTTTAAATTATTATAATTATGATTATTGCACGTGCAAAAAGAAAAAAAAACAGGGACATTGGGGTGGGGGGTGGATTTGGTGGCAAATAAAGAGGTGGTTCGTCTCTTTAAAACGGAATAGTCGGTGGCTGTTTCTCCCGCCTGGCAAGGAGCCGAGGGGGGGGGAGCCGAGGGGAGGGATTCCTCTGGGGGTCGCCCGCCAACCTGGGAAGGTGAGCCAAGCCGGCAGAGGTGCCAACTCGGGTCCTTGAGAAGCTTAGCCGGGCGCGGGTGTTGTCTAACTACGAAACGCTCCTGTCCGCTTGCCAAAACACGGATCCAACTGCTAAAAGAGTTTAATTAAGACTCGAGGGTAATTAGTTCGGATTGATTAAAGCGCAGGGCCTCGAGAGACGAGCCTCTGTAAAGCCCTCCCCCCTTTCTTGGCAAAAGGGAAAGAAAGCCCTAAAGGAGGGCGCGGAAGAAGGCAGAGGGCTTTATCCTTCCGCCCTTCTCCCGCAAAAGCCAACCAGTCAAGGGGAGAAAAAATCTGCCCCTCTGTGATCCGGAGTGAAAACGATGCGTGTGTGTTGGGGGGGGGGCGCAAGCACTGGCACCCACCTCTCGACCGGATAGCCCCAGGAGTGAGAACGGCTCCACTCCAGGGAGAGGCCAGGTTGGGGGTCTGCAGCCTTTCTCTCCCCATTTCAAGCTGCAACCCCCCCCCCCCGTGGAAGGGTTTTTCCTGTCGTCTCTCTCACCCGCCCCCCCATCCGCCTCCGGTTTATTTGGCGGCTGTCTCACCCGAGGAAGAGCGGGAGGACTTGAGGACCGCGCGCTGCTTTGTGACCTTGACTGGGCCAAATAAAGACCTTCTTCTCCTCCTTTCGAGTGGGGGCTTTTTTTCCCCCCAAGAGCCCACTCCTCCTCGCTCCCCTTGAATGAGAGGCGCCCCTTGATTCTTTCAGCCCCGAGTGACCAGGGCGACCCAGAGGGAGTGGGACAGATATCGGCGGGGGGATGTAAAAGTGAGGAGCAGCGAGCAGGCCCGAGAACCGAGACCAATTTGCTTCCTTCGATGAAGAAAATGATGCTCCGAGTAAATAAAATAGGACCAGAATGCGGGAAAAGCCGCCCAGAACGGACGAGCTTTGCAGGCGGTAGCGGGTGCAAGATACCATTGTTAACCGGAACATCCCTTTCTTGATTGACCCAGGGTTACCGCTTGCGCCACGTGCTCCACGAGCGGGGTTCGCGAAAGAGGTTGGGCTGAAAGGCTGGCCTGTGGTTCAGGGTGTCGTGAGAACACCCAACCCCAGGTAGCGGCAGTGCTTAGAAAGGGTGAAAAGGGTCGCAAGCCAAGAGCAGGCCAGCAGGGCAGGTCATCAGCAGCGGTTGTCAGAAGGTGGCGTCCCCCAAATGTGCTGGACTAATCCTCCCCGCATCCAAGCCCGCCGCCCGCCGGGCATTGGGGCTGGGAGTCGGGCAAAACTGCTCTCGAGTGACCCCGGAGGGAGCCCAAGGAGAGACCGAAACTCAGCCCGAAGCCCGCAAAAGGCACGGCAGGTGACCACGTTGCTGAGAGCGGCCGGGCAGGCGCAGAGACCGAAGAGGGAGAGGGGGACCCTTCGGCCTCCGGAGAAGGTGTGCCTCTCCCGGCAGAGGGGCCAAAGGCTGCCCCGCCCTCCTACTGGCCACGTTCGAGCTCCTCTCCCCACCCCCCCAAAAGAGAGGCGGCCGTGATGCGCTGCCCCACCACCCGGGGCCCGCCAGGCCTTGGGAAACCACCCCAGCCAGGCGCAGCCACGTGGCCCTTGGCGGGGATGGGGTGGGGTGCCAACGGCTGCCACCTCGAAGGGTGCCCTGTGAGCTGCCCGCCACTTGCAAAGAGTGGGCAGGTCCGTCCGAGAAAGGGGGCGGGAGGACGAGGCTTGCTCATTCACTGGGAGGGGGGGAAATTTAAAAGTCATCCACTTTCTGCCGGGCGGGGGCGGATGGTGGAGAGCCTCAAAGGCGACCCTGGCCCTGATTTTAGTTACTCCGGCCGTTGCAGCCCGCCCGACTGGAAGCCTCTCGGCCTGCTCGGACCGACCGTCTCCTGTCCCGTGGCTCCGCCTGAGCGGCGGGCTATTTTTCTCGGGCGCCTGCTCCAGCAGGCTTTTAAGCGCTGAGCTGTTTGGTTTTCCGCCACCGGGCCTCCTAGGCAGCATCCAAGAAAGTAACTTCAGGAGAGCGGTGTCAGGATCTTCTTGGCGGAAAGTGTCCCCCTGGGAAAGGAAAACAACTTTCGGACCTTTGCTTGGAAGGGTGCCCGATGAACGACTGCCGCGTAAAATCCCACTGCAACTTGCCGGGGGCGTTGTAGAAAGAAGCCCACGCACTGGCGGGGAGGGAGAGCGAGGCTGAGGTTGTTAGCAGGGCAACAGTGTGAGAACAGAGGTTCCCTCCGCCTTGTCTCCCACTTCTGTTTCCAACCGGTGGTGCTCTGGCTAACGTTACCGGGAGGTTAACCCGAGTCCTCCGGGGGACACCAGATTAGGGCAGAGCACTTTAAATGTTCCCACTGGCGGCTGTTTTATATTTTGTTTTGGCTTGTTTTGAACACTCAGCCGAAGTAGAACGGGAAAAAAACATTCTGATGAATAAATGGAGTGACCTCTCCCTCCATTTCTGGCTAGATGAAATCCGGAAAACCGAGAACGAAGAGTTTTAAGTGTTGCTAGAGCTCTTAAAAGATGCACTTTCTCTTGCGCCACGGGCCGAAATTGCTCGAGAACGAGAAAAGCCTCGCGGCAAACTTACCCAACCTTTTGCCCTCTAGATGTGTTGGCTATAGCGAACCAGGGAAAATGGACAACGTAGTCCAACGCAATCGGAGAGCGGGAGCGGGCTGTGCTCTCGCTAAATCCACAAAAGGTGCTTGGCTTGACTCTGGTCGCCAGAGAAAGGGATCTGACCCATGGGCCAGCCCCAAATGTGAACCCCGTTGAAGTCACGGGGTTTGACCTTGCAGCTCTACAGACGTGGGGACGGGAGGAGGGCCAAGTGCCTCCCATCTGGCACTGCGTCCGTCCCATCTGCTTCGGCTCTCCCCGAGCCCTGACATGCTGTTTTCTTTCAAGAGGATGCTTGGAAGCTAATACAGCACTTTCCTTTCTCCCGATTAAACGACCCAGGCAGGGAGAAGGCAACGAATTTCGGAGAGCCCCATTCTCAAATTCTCTCACCCAGAAGACAGAAACTAAATCCAATCTTGGAGGTCGCGGGTCCCCTCGCACCCCGATCCACCGCCCCGTTACGCGCCAGTCTGTTTGAACGGCGCGATGCTGAGGCCTTAACCCGCTAGCAGGTGTGTAATGATCTGATCAATCGCAGGCTTAGAGGGCTGCATTCGCATGACACGCTTTGCCACGGTGAGCAAGCGGGTTTATTCACTTAGTATTCGCAGGACACAGAACCAGAAGCAGGTCGCTCCGGGGCACGTTACCTCTGCTTACTCCTCCTTGAAATTTCCCTCTTCCCTCTCCCCACCACACCAGTTCGGGAAATAAGGGATGGGAAGCGACCCTTGCGTTCACATTTCTCCTTTTTTCTGCTCCAAAGGCGTTGCGTCGATTCAGGGGATTACAGTAGACGAACGAGGCAAAAGGTCTGGGAACACAAAGGCAGGAGCAAAAGGCTCCGGGGGGGCTCCGGGGGGATGGGGTGGGTGGGGTGGGGAGTAGGTTCCAGTCCCGAACTGCTCACTTAGAAAAGGTTTCATCCCCGCGTCCCAGGCAACCCGGAGCCTGTGGGATGGAGCTGCAAGAAGTGAGCTGGGGACGCATTGATCTGGCAGGCAGGAAACCCCCTTGTTAAGCGGAGCTGGCGTCCCACTAGGTGCAAGTAAACTGCTGCTGAAAAACCCAGCGTGCCCCCCTCCTCTGCCCCCTCCCAAGAGATAAAAATAGGGAACCCCAAAACTGGATGGGAGGCTTTATTATTTCCTCAAACCGAGAGGTAGAAGGGGAGAAAATCGCTTTTGGATTCAGGAGATTTGCCACGGAGAATAGCAAAAGCCACAAGAAAGAGGCTAGTCCCTAAGATTTGTCCTCTTATTGCTGAGAAGGGGGAGAAAATCGCTTTTGGATTCACGAAATTTGCCACGGAGAATGGCAAAAGTAACAATAAAGAGGCTAGCCCCTAAGATTTGCCCTCTAATGGCCGGGCGCGACTATTATTTCTACACAACATTCGCATTTGCCTGCACAATTGTTTCCTGCATTTCAGCTCTTCGGTCTCAAAACAGGGACCGTCTCGGGAGGGAGGGACCGACTCCTGAAGAAAATCTTCCGAGGGCCCGCAGTAGTTGCAGCAGAAGATAAGGCTGTCTGTTGTTACCGGTTGTGCATTAGAGGGAATTTCAGTAAATATTGCTTTCTTTTGCATCCCACTTGCTGAAATCATATTTGACGGTTATTCATGCGCCAAACTTTGCCAGCTTGCATCTGTCAGCTGAGCCAGGTGGAAGAAATCCGATTATTTCCGGTCTAGATTCACCTTCCTTAAAGAAGCTCCGTAAAGAAACCGTTGGTGATTTTGCTGTGACTGCCTTCATCTGTCACCCAAGCAATTACGTACGTATTAGTTGGTGCTTCTGGGATGGACAGAGAGGGAGAGCGAATGCCTTATTCCACACCATGCATAATGCTTCCCCATTTTCAACTGTTTCAGAAATAGTAGGACCCACCGCTGGTGGTCAGCCAGGGTTCACTCAACCCAGTATTCTGAGTTAGTTTATGGACATGCTGAACTCCAAACTAAGAACAGAAGATGGCTTCACACAACTGACCAGGCTAAACAGAAGACGGCTAGTTGAGAACAAAGATCATTCTTAGTTTGATTTGTTGGCTTATCTTACAGATATACCAGGAGGTTTTACTGTACAGCTCGCTTGCTCGTTCTCTCTCTCTCTCTCTCTCTTTTTGCAAATGGCTGAGAGTCCCATTGAAATCAATCAATCCATTGCTGCCTGCACTTATACATCTCCATCATGATTATTTGCAACCTGGCAGAGACTGGTATGCTTTAGTTCAACAGGTGCAGCTTTTCGGGGCATCAGGTGGAGCTCAGCAAGGAGAAAAAGGAACCGAAAGGTGTGCCAAGAAATCTCACTGCTCCAGTGAGCCTCTTTTTTCCATCTGGGGGTATCAACTGCCTTGGCTGAAATGTCTGGGTCAGCAGGATCAGCTCTTCGCTGCAGGGTCGGCTGTTCATTCCATCCACCCTGAGTTTTTCTCCCTCTGCAGGGCAGCCTTCGTGGGCCACCTTCCAGCCTTCGATGGCCACTGTCTTGTTGGGCTGTTGCCTCTGGATCCCCCTGTACTTGTTTCCCCAGGTTTTGATTTGGGGAAACAAACCACCAACTTTCCCTGGTTTGCAAGTGGTCTTCTGAAAGATTCCAGTCTATTTATCACTGGGGAAAGTGTTTCACAGTAACAATGCCTATAATTGGATTTCGTTCTGTTTATATTTTCTTTGAAGATAAAATGCATTTTTCTAAGCAAAGAGCCTTCCGCTTACACAAGGAGTTGTTGTGAAGAAGGAGCAAGATTCTCCTTCTTAAATTCTTCATTCAGTGGGATTTTCATCACACTAGGCAGGCACTGGCTTGCTTGGAAAGGCAAAATGTGAAATGTCTGGGTCCCTCCCTCCCTGGGAGCATCTCCTTTGAATTGGGAGGCTGTCCTTCCCCCTGCCCCCCACCCCCCAATTCTACTCAAAAATGCACTCCACCAGGGCTGGGGAAAATCTGAAATCCACAAGGGGGGCTATATTTCAGGTGCACCCCCCAAGCCACAAAACCTGGAAAAATTCCGAAGTGGAAACAGCTGGACCTTCTCCTCCTCAATGAATCTTGAAGTCTGCCCTTTCTCCTATTGAATTTGGTGGCCCTTCGTTTCTGAGCTGATGAAGGAAGGCCCTGCCCAAGCCCCTTATTTCACCTCATTCATGCTGGTTAGTTTACATTCACTGTCTGAAAAGAGTGTAATCACACTCTTTATAATACCCATTATACAGAACTGATCCAAGATTGTTTTCAGCTGCAGGTGGACTTCTTAGGGAAAACAACCTGGCTTAGAAACTTCAGTAAAGTGGGCTCAATCCTGGTTGGAATTTCTGCCCTTAGATCTGGAAGCTCTGCTGATTGAGCTCCATGGTGCACGGAGAATGTAGTTAAATCATGTACAATGCAAAACGTTTTCCGTTAGTCTTCCCCCTTTGCTGTGCTTCTCAATCTTCCCTAGTAGCCCTTAGCTGTTGGAGCTAATCCCATGGCTGCTCCAGGAATCCTTTTACAACCACCTTGCCCTCCAAAAGCCATAGTTTAAATTATGTGCGCTACCAATTAATTTCAGGATTCATAACTACCAATGAGGAAGTGTCAAAGCGAAGGCTTCCTTCTAGCTGGGAAAACATCCCTTGTTTATTTCCTCTTGTCTACTGGTATTTTCAAGCTAATCAAAGATTGATGCTGCATTAGACTCCCTTCTCACTAACTAGCCAGAGGCGCGGACCTTTTACGTGTCAAAGATAGCCCTTGGAGAAGTATGCTGAACAATAGATTCCCCAAAGTGGAAGGGTCAGTGCAAAGACCTAGATGAATTTTATTTTCGATTTAAATTCAGTTACAAAATGAATGCAGTGAAAAAGGATTATTTCCTGTGTTTTTAATTTCAGTATCTCCCCCTTCTGTTGCATTAAAACTTTCAATCCAGCCTGATCAGATTTAGGTTATTCAATAAGCAAATCAAGCTTAGTATGGTGTCTGAATGCAGTAAATGTCCAGTGAAACAGACTAGACTTCTTCAGTGATTCTAGTGGCGTATTAAAAGACCCTGGTTTTGCAGATGTGGAAAAAATGAAGAGGTGTTTGGCCAATGAAGCTTTATAGTGTTTTGCTTTCCTGAGAGTTCACCCCTATGTATATGGTCCTGAACTGTTGACCGTTGCAGGCTGCACCAGTTTATGAATGACAATCATTCTTAAATTGTGTTAGTGGTCTTCACTTTATACAATGACCTTGAGGAAAAGCTCTCCTAAATTCTCCCATTAGTTATTGAATATATCTCTGTGCTTCCTCACTAGTAAATGAGGGGTAGATTAAGGAATAACGCTAAATCAATAACAAAGAGTACCTTGCAGCTTTTGTCACACTGCGGACAGTGGAGAAGCTCATTTATTACACACATGGAAAGATACCATGTGAAGATAGGTAGGTATTTCCTGCTTTCATGCTGATGTGAAATTTCCAAGAAGCAGATCCAGGGATTGCTGGAAAATTCATGATATTTATAGCATTATATTTACTTGCAAATTATTAGGTCAGCTATACAGTAAGGGAGATAAATGAACAGAGCTGCAAACAGTTTCAAAATACCACGTTCCCACATCAAATCTGCAAAAAGAAGTCTCCTAACATTTTCAAGTGCTACTAACTGACCAAGATAAACATTTATCTCTCTGCTCTCAGATATTTTGGAGCCATTGAACCATAATTGTGCCAAGACAAAAGTAATGACAGATTTTACATCACTTTAGGGATGGCTGGGCAATATGATGAAGGCATTAAAAGTCACTAGTGGGGGAAGTGTCTGTAGCTCAGAGCCCAGATTCTTTAAAAAAACATCTATCACCCTTATTTCTCTTTCTATCACACACACATACACATCTTGTACTATCAACTTTGAGCCTCTCCCTACTAGTCTCTGATCTCATCTCTTCTACAAGACCCTCCTTGTCTGCATATTGGATGGGATGATTGTTTTTCCATCAATTTTGTTGCTCCGTAAGCTCAAGTTGGTGTATGGAACAGTTCTACTTCAAATCTGGGTTTTCCTAAATGTTATACCTTGCACTGATAGGTTTTATACATCTTAGTTTTTGAACTGATAGGTTTGAAAGGGTTTTTTTCATGCTTATTTTTTATTGATAGTATGCCATCCCTGTGGTTAAATTTAAATTGTGGTATATACCAAGAATGCTGCCCAACTCCTTTTCTTTTAATCTGGTTTTGAATTGCTAACCCATAGCATTAGAGAAATTTTTGAAAATATTAAAGGGACATAAGATTGTACTATATATGGATAATTTCTAATCTGACTAAATTAATACATGGGTTTGGTATCTTGTCTGGTCATTCTGTAAATTGGCATAAAACGGATTCCACTGAATTACTGCAATAATACTGACAAATGTAAGTATCAAGGTTTTGTGTTCTGATTCTCTATCATAGTACAAAGAAACTCAGGCATCTTTCTCAGTTGGTAAATTTACACTTATCCCTATTTTGATTGAGATAAAAAAAATCTAGATTGATCATCTAGAATTCCTTTGAGTTGGGGGGTAAAATAAATGTGATTAAGTTTAATGTAACCCTGAGTCTGATTTACATTTTAAAATATCATCCTATTTTCATTCCATTCCATTACTTTAAGCAAATTAAAGTAATTTATAGGATACTGAACACTTTAGTTTGCTTAAAAAGCTGAATTTAATTTTCTCCATTTTCAAGTTTAACATTATTTTAGCATCAGTTAGTGAATGGAATAAGATTCAGAATTAATTTGCTGTTTGGCTCACTTATTTGATTCTGTTCATATCCCGGCAAATACTGGGATCTTTGTATGGCTTAATGCTGTGAGAGACATTTGGAGAATATTGGCTTACAGATGCAATGTTGGTCTTTTATCCTTTTGTGCACATTGAATGCTTCAGAGAATGCTTAATAAGGATGGGTTGTAATAATCTTACTGTTGGAATTGTAGTTTAGAAGTTAGAACATTACTCAGATTCTACAGTTATGGTTCCTAATGCTCCAGTAACTATGGAAAAACTTTTGCCATTTTATTCCGTAATCTCTATACTTCAATTGTTAAATCCTGATATTGTACAGCCTTTTCAGGTTCCTTCTGCATTACTCTACCATCATTTGGTATTGCCACAACTGGCTTTTCTTCAACTATTGTGATGTCTTGTGTGTTGTATTCTAGATGTCAGTCCATCTGAATTTGGAACTATCATTTTTTATATAATCATATTAAAGCACTTTTTAAATGTTATGGTTCTATCAATACTATGGAGTATAAAATCTATACTTTTTACATAAATTCTGTTGTACTATTTTTGCCATGCAGTTGCTTCTTTCCTTATTATCTGTCTGGACAATTTTGCTATATTGCCCACAGTAAACAGTCTTGTCTTTCTATTATTACTGTTACTATAATTATTATCATTATCGTCATCATCATTATGATTACTGATGTTACGTTGTCTCATTAACATCGTTGTGTGTTTGTATTCCTGCATTAGTTTAATAGAATAAACCAAGGAGATTGGTTGAGATGGGATGGTGATGATGTGCATGTCAAGGGTCATGGATAGATTGCTGTGTTGAGACTTATTGGTTGTGAAAGCTTCTTCCTTCTGCAGAAGTGGGGCATGGGACTGATTAAAATGATACATCTCATGGGAGCTGTGTTGGAGTAGTGATCTGGAACCACCTGCTCTTAACAATTTGATCAGAGAGGTGTTCACTTAACTGAGACTCTCTATCAGAGTCCCCTATCCCCATTTTATATAATCTCTATAAAAAAGGGGTAAGGGAAGAGCACAGAGAAAGTAAGGGCTCTTGAAAAAAACCCTTATGGGATTATGAGATGAATGAACTAAAGCATTTTCATCTGGATTTTATTTTTCAAACACCTTCTGTCTTTCCCATTGTGCAAATGGGGCAGTGTTTGTTTTCATGGATGTTCTACTTAAAAAAGAAGCAGTGTTTCTTGAAATACTGCCAAAGCTGTTGAAGACAGCTAGAAATTACAGTTCTATCATTCAGCTAGAACTGTAATATGATTAGATATGGCTTTCTTATGTTCCGACCACAGAGGCATGTAGTTAGCAGGACTACTCAAAGCAGTGGGACAAACAGTACACGTGTTTTAAGACTAGAACTATGTCCTCATTCTTTGGCAGAGGTGAGGGAGCCTGTAGAACGTCTGATGAATGGGAGGTCTGTAGGAAATGATTTTTATCCCAAAAGTATAATAGAACCATAACAATGATATGACCAAATGTCCTGGGATGGGACCCCTGCAGTTCCTTGAATATTTGTTGCATATTCCAAATTTGATCTCAGTGGCTAATGTGAATTTCAAAATGAGAACCTCTATCATAAACATTCTGAAACAAAGAACTCTTTCTTCCTTTTGTAATCTGTTGTTCTGACAAAGCCATTGTTTGCCTTGCAACAAATGTGTAAAGAAGGTTAGGCTGAGAGTTGTATGTGTTTGCCCCAAGGATGTTAATGAACAATAAAGAAGATTGAAGGTAGCATGCTAATCTTTTCACCATGTTAGTTTCCCAACTTGCATTAGCCATACAAAGAAATGAAGAGGCAATCCGGAAGAGTTTCAGTATCGTTCAATAAGGCAACAAATGGTGGTTTTGAAATGTGGGCCCTAGTAAATCTATTTTTAGGTGTCCTAGAGTTGACCTAGAGCAGGAAGAGCTAATCCACCAACCCTGCCCTTTGCTCACAACCTTGATCGTTGTGGGGTCCTTCTTGGATCATGGCCCATAACAATTAAGATTATAACAACAGCCCTGCTACATCAGGCCAATGGCTTATCTAGGCCAGCTTGCAGCATCTCATGATGGCCATTCAGATGTGTAGGCAAGAGTGTCTGTCCTCTTCCATTGTTCCTCCCAACTAGCTGCTTTTTAAGGAATGCTCTCCCAGCTTTAACAGGTGACACTGAATTCTAACATTGGGAGAAAGAAGGAAAAAAACCCCTATCCATTTGTTCCATAACAAATCTACCTCTATCATGTCTGCCCTTACATGCCTTCACTACATTCTAAAAAGTCTCCAATCCTGTACTCTTTCTTTATAGGGGAACTCCTAAATCATGTTCTTGGGTCCTTTTAGCACTGTTCTAGCTCTACTATGTCCTTTTTCAAGTCTCATGGGCCACCTTGTTTCCCCATGATGGCAGACCATCCAAGATATATTGGGCTTCAGAGAAATGGGGCTCATGAGCTGCTGCTACTCAGGAGACAGTGGGAAGGGACCATGCAAAACCAGCAATGTACCTGACCATATGCATGTTCATTCGACAATAGGTCTTGCTGAACTTTTGAAGTTCCACACAGTTATTTGGAAATCCCAAGTGATGCTGCATAAAATTGTTTGGATACCACAGGGTTCCTTATTTCTTCCCATCCAGAAAATTCAGCAATCTGTAGCAGAGTTGACTTAGTTAAGGAGAGTCAGACCTGATTAGTGCTCAGATGCGTGATTACTAGGAAATACCAGGGCTGCAGGCTAGATGGGAAGTGGAAAAATACAGTCCCCAAAGAAGGCAGTGGCAAAACACTTGTGCATCACTGCTAAGCAAAGGCCATGGGGTGTCCCTGAAGTTGCCAGGAGTAGAACCAACTATTTCTCCAACCAGGTGTTCTCTTAATGAGTATGACTGGCTGGGAATCATAGGAAGTGAACATCCAGATATCCAGAAGGCAGTAGGTTGTGGAAATGTATATACAGATCTAGTCAAGAGTGCACTTTAGAGAGCTTGTAGTAGCTTGTGAAAAATAATGCAAGTTACTGAAGTAAGAACATGTGGTAGGAATTGATGTTCCCTGTGAGGAAGGATTATGAGTTCAGCAATGTTAACCTAAGACAATAGCCTTTTTCTCTTTGTGTAAAGCTCACTTTTGGCCAGGATATTGTAGGGGATTTCCATTTTGGCTATAATCCTGATGTGATGTCTGTTTAGTAGCACTTTGGGCTCAGTTAAGAAAAGAAGTAACAGCAATCAAACAGGTAATGACTAGTCACAAGAATGTCAGTCAGCATAGACAAGAACTTTGGAGAAAAAGAAACAAGACTTGTTTTTAAAGCTAAATTCTACTGCCAATCAAGACAGTGGAAATGGGATGAAAAAGAGATTTAAGGCAAAGAAAGAGATTGTACCTTTTGCCAGTTCAAATGAGCTTGGTTTCCCCCCCCCCCCAATGTTTTCTTTTATACATAATAATTTATTCTACTGTTTATTACATTCTGTCATGCTCCCTGATCAAACGTTCCCAGAACATCTGATTGGACCTGCATGCATGAATGAAGTCAACACATGTCAAGACTTGCGAGTGGGTAGAGTGGGAGGGGGAACATA
Organism: Candoia aspera; assembly: GCF_035149785.1. Classification (NCBI taxonomy): domain Eukaryota; kingdom Metazoa; phylum Chordata; class Lepidosauria; order Squamata; family Candoiidae; genus Candoia; species Candoia aspera. Next base: position 58,724,560 of record NC_086159.1, on the reverse strand, counting down.
CAGGAGTGAGAATACATCATGTTTGGACTATCTCTCATACCCAAGGTCAACTGGTTGAAGACACCTGCAGGGAGTCAAGAGACTGGCATGAACTCAGAAAAGGGGGGTTGCGTACCAGAGTGAAGGAGGGGAAATCATGCACTTATTAGACTGTTTAAGTTAGGGAAAACATGGGAACTTTCATTTGCAACTTTTTTGCCATTCTGTATGCTTTTTCCATTAAAGAGATTTCTACTGTATTTACCTATGAATTGGATTTAATGGTGATAGAGTGTTGCAGTCATTACACACAAAAATGGTTCTTTTTTTCCTTCTTAAGCTGACAAGGTCCCATTCCAGTGATATGGTATGGAGAAAAATATAGCATTTTGTCACCTTTTTTTAGTGAGTTGAAGTCCAGAAACTTGGTTTTGGTTGTGACCACAGTTATGTCTTGGGGATGTTGGAATGAATTACTGGCCTCCTACCTCAGCTTCCTAGCTGGCATGTAATTGGCAAGTCATTGAGTGATTTCATTCAATCTGAAATTGAAATTTATCAATTGTTCCAACCTACATTTTCCCCTCAGTCTAAAGAAAAATCTTTGCAGAAGTTTTAGTTGCAGGCTGGAAGGATTTGATCCTTTGTTCCTTTAGAAAAAAAAGCAGAGTATGAAATATCTGACGATGTAACCTTCTACTGTCCAACTTACCCAATTCTCTTCTTAGCTTGCAAGAGGATTAAACTGTGCTATTGGCTCATTCAGTCTTTTTTTTATAATAAATTTTATTAAATTTCAAGAAAAGAATAAAAACTACAAAAAACTACAAACTACAAAGAAAGAGAAAAAAACTAAAAAAGTGCAGAAACACAAGAGAAAAAATATTTACAGGGAGTTGTGGCTTCTGACTTTCAACAGCAAGGATATAGAAAATTTTCATAATCAATCTCTTACTCTATATTAAACCAAAAAACCACCTTATTTCTATAGGTCATTCCACTTTAACACATAATAAAAATCACCAAGTACAGTTGCTCCTCCCCCTTATATTAAAATGAAGAAAAAAGAAAATTCATATAAACCTCTTAAACATCTTTCTCCCCTCCAAAAGATAAGCATATTTAATTATTCCCTCCTACCAATATTCTATACATTTCTGTCTACTATAATAAGAATCAAATTAAAAAACATAAATTTTCTGCTATTATACTTAATAATACAAGAATTATAATAATCTCAATATTCAAAATAGTGAATCCAAATCTTTAAAGGTCAAATCCTTAAAGCAAACCAAACAAACATTTTTCAACCTTTATCCCACTTCAAAATAAACCAGAGCAGTTACATGTTCCCAAGGTAAGCGCAGAGCTTTCTTCTTAAGAAAATCAAACAGCCCGGCTGCCCCCCTCAAAAATTCCAGGTTCTTTTCATAGCATTCCACCAGGAGATCGACCCTATTTATGACTTGCAGATCACTCTCTCCCCTAGATTTGTCCAATCTTCACCCAGCATCTCCATAAAGATCCCAATCTCAGTCTTAAAAAAACCCTTTCTATCACTCTTAAATTCCTCAATTTCATCCTCCACATCCTCAACCTGATGGCACATTTTAGATCTCATATTTTCAATAATGTTCTGGATGTCTTACATAAAAGTTTGATAGAAATTGGTAGAAATCTGTTTAAGATCCTGGTGAAGGTCAGAAAGAATCTGTTTGAAATCCTCCATGACTCATGCAGTAGATTATGGCGCCCCCTAAGAGCTAAATCAGTGAAAGTCAAAGATATTTGAAAGTTGTTTACTTGAAGTGAGAGTGAATTCTCAAGGGAAAGTGAACAGAAAGCTGAAGGTTCAAATCTGCAGATTCAACAAGTAGGAAAATACTAATAGCTTCAAATTTAACACAAAAATAATAACAGGAAGGTAAGTGCTCATTCTCAGTCTTTAGAATTTCCTTTGGAAGGAAAACAAAAATCCAAAACTTAAAAAAAATTCAATCCCAAAAGTAACATTAAGCACCAAGAGGGCTGGCTTCTCCTCTCTGTAAAAAGCCTCTCTTGGGGAACATATACTTAAAAAAAGAAGCAAATTGGTGATTTAGAAGTGGGATGGCTGTTCTTAGTGTCTCTGTAAGGCTACAGCGTGGCTTGGAAATGATGACATCCCACCTCCCAGGAGCTCTTACCGTTGACCATGAAATGCTCTTTGCGATCTCCTGGCTTCAAGCCACCATTCCAGAGGACAAATGGTATGATTCTGTGAGTTCTCTTTGACCCAGAGAATGGTTCTGGGCTTCAGGAAAGCCTGTCCCCCAAAAAAAGCCCCCCAAAAGCCGCTGTGCTGCCCGCTCCACCTGCCGAAACAACAGGCACAGCCGCTCAGGGAATACCATTCCCACCGGAAGCCCACCATTCCCATTGGAAGCCTGCCATTCCCACCAGAAGCCCTCTTCCAGTCTTGAAGCCTCCCATGGTTGGAACCTATCATCAGAGAAAATAGTGGAATTCAGAACTGCATTTATTTCTCTCTCTTTCTTTTAAATTAATTTAAAAAAATATTTTATTTTATTTTATTGAAGACAAAAGTGGTACATAGTAAGGTAATACCTAAAACTATGGTCTCTTTCTGTTAAGAAAAATGCTTTCAGTGAACTTTGTTTGCCTTTATTATCCCACATAACCTATTTGGAGCAAACCTTAGATTGACACCTGTGGGAACTCTTCCCTGATACAAATAGCAATTATGGAGGGTAGGGGGAGGATCTGGCTCAAATCACAACTGGAATAAAGGATTAGAGCCCCCTTTCTCCTGATAGGGTCCATCTCTGGACTGTGGACAGTCCTTTGTTCTTTAAACCCCAAATCCCCCAATTTCTAAATGCACAATTATATGACATCAGAAGGATCTTTCTGCAAGATATTCAGAACAAGCTAAAAGTTGTGTGGACAAAAATACTTCTTTTTAACATGAAGAGTCATAAGAATAAGGATGGGTCCCCCTCTAGGCTAAGTGTAGGGGCAGCTCAGGTTCTTATCAACAGTAATGCAGATAATATTGATGCCAAAATAAATTGGGAGTGATATAAAAACAGTTCTGCTTGAATCGCCAGGCAGTTGTAAAGAATAGTATGTTGATAAGTAAAGAAGGATGGGGAAAATGGATTTTATACATATTGGCAGAGGAATATGTTTTTATGAAAATAGTGTCTAAGCTAATTCTCTGCATATAAATGGCCTCAGATGGGTATGAATTGTAGTTTCTGTGCAGGTTACAAACGAGAGCTGATTTTGTGAGATTAGCGATGTGAATGGTTTAATTTCCTGATGGTAAAGAAAAGGGGCTTCATTTCATAATGTGCTAGATGCCCATTCTAGGAAATCTGAATTCAGATTGGATTAGCTCGCACATCAAAATGAGTCTGGCTGACAGAGGCCAACTCCTGGTGGAATTCCCTGCACTGAATAAACACCATTCAATTTGGCACAGTTGGCCATCTCTGGGCAGAATAGCAAACCTGGTGGGCAGGCTGTAACTGAAGGATATTGGTTAGATTCTTGCTTAAAAAGAAAGGGGCACCTTGCCAAGCTCTTACTGGCATTATCAACTCCTCAGGCAGATGGGAGAAGCAAGAGATGTTTAAGACGGCTGCTGAAGGAACTGGCAATGTTTTTCAGTGCGGAAAGTGGCTGATGAAAAATACTTTGTTTTGGGGACTTAAAAAGTATCCTAGAGTCCTGACCAATTTCAAAACTTTCTGAGGAGGTAGCGGGGGTGAGCAGGAGTCTGAACCCAATAATAGCATAAGAGAGTTCAGTGGCCTGGCCACCCCCTGATCAATTTTTACAGTTGTCATAGACTTGGTTCATCTAGGAAACTAGAAGAAAAAAAAAACCATCCATGAGCAATAATATCCTCATTTATGGGTCTTCTGTAAGAAAAGAAAACATCTTTCAAAGTTGAAATGCATTATTTACTTAACAATTTTTGGTTAATGTTATTATTTATTGCATCCTTGCCTATATGATAGCTAGTCTTTACACAGCATTATAGACTTTTCCAGAGAGCTGGGTCTTTGCATAATGTGTCTGAAGTAGGATAATTTGAGCCTGGTCATTTGTGCCTTGAGTGAGAACTCTGGGTTGATTTGTTTGATGATCCATTTGTTTTCCTGGCTTTCCATGGTATTCTCAGGAGTCTTCTCCAATCCCAAAGTTCAGAATACTAGTTTTACCCTGCTTCTTCAAAGTCCAACCTTCACTTCATTGAGTGAGAGCCAGTTTGGTCTAGTGGTTAAGGTGCTGAGCTAGAAACCAGGAGTCTGTGAGTTCTAGTCCCGCCTTAGGCATGAAAGCCGGCTAGGTGACCGTGGGCCAGTCACTCTCCCTCAGCCCAACTCGGTGCAAAGTAGACTAGCCTCCTCGTGGTGCACCCTGGGCAACGTGACTTGTCACAGCTAAATAGTCTACATTTAGCTGCTGGACCTCACAAGGATTTCCCAGCAAGAAAAAAGCAGCATGAACACCAAACTTCTATGCCATACATTTAAAAAAAAAAACTTCATTGAGTGTCACAGGGAATATCATTGCCTGCACTATTCTAATCTTTGAAGGTATTGATACATCCTGGCATTCTGGGAGCTGAAATCCACACATCTTAAATTTGCCAAGGTTGAGAAACTCTGGTTTATACTATGACTGCCTTGGTTTAACATTTTTAAAAGTTTTACTGGATAGTTGTATATTTAGACAGCTAGTTTATAACCTCCGTTTAATAACCTTAATGAATTGAGATAATCTAGATTTTATATTGCGACATTGTACATAAGCCACTTTTTGTGAGAAGGGGAGGTTCTGAATTGTGGGAAAGACTTTCTCCTGTGATCACTATTTACATGTCATATGTAAGCACAACCAGCCATTGACAAAAGCCTTGATGTTTTATTGATCTGCAGCTATGAGATGTTCTCTAAGAAGAGAAGACAAAAGTTTTCAAGCAACAAGCAAGCAATTTATCATGTTGATTACCAACATTACATTTCCTGCTCACAGCTATCCACATCATAAAGTTGGAAGGGCCCACAAGAATCACCTAGTCCAACTCTCTGCAATGTGCAATGTGCAGGAAACCCAAATAAACCAGCCTCTTCTTAAAAACCTCCAGAGACAGAGAAACTTCAACCACTGTAAGTAGACACTTTCTCTGTTTTATGAATCTTTCCGTTAGGAAACTTTTCCTTATATTTAAACATACATACATACATACATACCGATATCAACCTAACCCTAACTTACACCCATTATTTCCTGTCCTAGATTCTGGGGCAATAGATAACCATTCTTTATGGCACCTTATGTACCTGAACTCTGATATCATGTTTCCCTTCAGTCTTCTATTCTCCAAACTGAATATCCCTAGTTCCTTCTGCTGTCTCATAGTAATATCCCTTGTTCTTCTTTATCATCTTCCTCAAAACTTGTTCTAACTTACCAATTCTCTTTTGGAAATGTGGTGTCCAGAATAGTACACAGAACTTCAGGAGTGGTTTTGCCAGTGCAGAGAGGAATCAAGATGCCACAGCACTTCCTTTATAATACAGTGTGGCTTCTCATGCTGCCCAGAATGTGGTTAGTCATTCCAGCATCTGCCTCACACTGCAGGCTCACATTCAGTTTTTCATCAATGAACACAATAAGCCTTTCTCTAATGTAGCACTTCCAAGCCATTAGTCCCTCATTATGTATTTCTGCTCTAGGTCTCCCACCCTTAAATGTAGTACCTTACCGTCCTTCCTACGGAAGAACTTCTTGTTCCTCTCAGCCTAACTTTACAACATGTAAAAAAACAAGATTTGTCTCACATGACCATTTTTTGACAAAGCCATGCACACTGTTTGCAGTTGCAACGTTTTCTTCAAGGGCTTTAATATCTGCTCTAACATCTTTCCATGTATTGATGCTAGGCTGATTATGACTGGGATTTTTCTTTTCTTTTCTTTTCTTTTTTCTTTTCTTTTCTTTTCTTTTCTTTTCTTTTCTTGAGGGGGACCATATTTCTCTTCTCCAGCCCTTTGGCCTTCCCCAATTTCTTCAGGATTCCTGAAAGATAATCAATAGAGGTTCAAACAGCTGTTCAGACCATTCCTTCAGTATTCTAGGCTTTGTTTCATCATAGCCTAGGAACTTGAAGGCGTTCCAATGACTACAAGATCCTTTCTTACATTCTTATTGATCTGTACCCTCCCCTGTTGTATTTGTTCCCAGTCTTTGCTACTTAAATCATCATTTCCTTTGATGAAGAGGCATACAAGGAGTCGAGTTCCTCTGCTTTCTCTTGGTTTTAGATTTCTCCAATTGGAATAAGCAATGAGCCATTGCCTCTTTTGTCTTCTTCTTGCTGTTGACATATTTGAAGAAAGCGTCTCACTGGATTTTGCCTGTCTTGGTAGCCTTAGCTCATTTTCTGCCTCAGCTTTCCTAACTTCATTCCTACATTTCTGAGTGAAGCTTTGTAGATTTCCTTGGTCATTAGTCCTTCCTTCCATTTCCAATAAACATCCTTCTTTAGTCTCAACTCCTTTGTGACTTGCCTATTCAACCACATTGGCTTCTTTAGAGGTCTAATTTTCTTCCTCACTGGTATTGTTTGAGACTGCCCTATCCTCAATTTCCTTTTTAAGAAGTCTCAGCTAGCTACAACATTTTGCCTTTAAGATTTTCTTTCCATGGTATCTTGCTTACTATTCCTCTTTGTTTATTAGAGTTGGACTTTCTAAAATCAGTGGTTTGTGTCTGATTTCCCCCCCCCCAAAGCGTTTTGTTTAAATCAAGAATTCTAACAATACTTGATCACTTACACCCAAAGTTGCCATTATTTTAACACTTCTCTATTAGTAAGGACCTAATATAAGGTAGCAGATCCCCTAGTGCCACCTTAATCTTTTGAAAGAGCAAATTATCACCAACACAAACCAGGGGGTTTTCTGAAATTTTATGCTTAGATGCCTCAGATCTCCCATCACAACTATTTCATGTTTTATGTGGCTTCAGTTATTTGCTTAAATAAATCTTCATCTCCTGCTTCTGACTGATTTGTGGCAGACTTTTCTTAGCTTGACTTTTATTTTATATCTAATACTCTGCTAATAGATTTTCACTGGATCTTTGCAAACTTCCATTTTCATCAATGTAATCTATTTGGACTCTGAAATTAGTAAATACCAAATGTGTTTCTTTAATTTTCAGTTATTTTAATTCTCAGTAAACTCTGGTTACAAGTACTGTAGCAGTCAACATAATAAAAGAGAGTGTTAAGTGATGTTTTCTATATAGCTAATTTTGAAGAGAAAAAAATCCCACTGGATTTCTTTTCAGGTATTTCATAGGAATAAATCGGGATCGCTCGCTAATTTAGTTTGTCGTCCAAGATTATAGCTTCGCTGTTGAAAATAGTGGTTTCGTAAGAGCAAAATTTGGCGCCCTCTGTTGGAAGTCTATTATACTTCTAAATTGAAATATGAGTACAATTTATCTACTTATTGATCAGATTTGCTATTTAAGATTACAGTACTGCAGTTTGTTAATATTCTCTCATCTTCCACGCTTCCTACTCTTATAATGGGAGAGATATATTCTAAATAAATGAAATAATAGAAGGATTTTCTTATTATGTACTGCAAAAAAATTAGATAAAAGAGAAATTTAAAGCTAATCTCTTGTTCCTTCTCATAAATTAAGCCTAATCTCTTGTTCCTTCTCATAAATTAAGCCTACCGTATCTGGGCTGTGAAAATCCAGACAACCTGTAGCAGCGAAAAGTTAGAGTTTTCAATATGGCTTTCCTCTCATCATTATGGCAGTCAAGTCATTAAGGTTATAAAACTATTATATAGCAGTTGTCTAAACATATCCATATCCAGTAAAAATTAAAAAAACTCAAAACCTTTTAAAAGCAAAGCAGTTCCAGTATAAACAATAAAACATGATAAGGTATTTCACAGCCATATAACTCAAAGAAGAAATTAATAAGAAAATTGAATGTATATTTGATGGTTGGAAAAATCTGTACATCCACTAGGTAGGAGCAAAGAGTTACGGATTTCTGTATATCTTTGCTATGCCAAGAAGCAGCACCATGAGTTACAGCCACTAATTGGTCATGCGCTGACAAGCAGGCAGGCGCCCACTCAAAAAAATTAAAGGGAAGAAAAGAAAAGATGCAGTGTCACTGAATCTCCTTGTACAGTGTTTCTCAACCTTGGCAACTTTAAGATACATGGACTTCAACTCCCAGAATTCTGGGAGTTGAAGTCCACATATCTTAAAGTTGGTAAGACTGAGAAACACTGTCCTTGTAAAACTCAAGGATCTTCCAGTTAAGGAAGGCTTTGTATCATTAATTGATAAAACCGAGAAAGGTACATCAGAAAGTCACTTGGTCAAATGTCCTACAAAAGGAAGCCTTATTTATCCAAGGTAGAGGTGTCCTTCCTGACTGCTTTGGGTGCATTTCAGAGGTGCCCGCAGTGTATGGTAGAAAAGGTCAAGATGGCAGCTACAAAGATGCCATCAAAGCTCCACCTTTTTAAAATGTACATTGCACAACATAAAAAACTGGCAGGATTTTGATCATGCCATCGTGGCCACCGTATTGACTTTTTTTTAACCCTACTCTGTGGACAACTCTAGAATTGCTTGTGGAAGGCTTAGAAAGAAAAAGTTTGTGAACTGGGATGGAAACATCTTCCTTCTATAATATTCTGTACCATTCAGCTTTCACAGATGACTAACATGGGACTGACTTGACAAAATCCTTCAACAATGCTTATGTTGCAGAAACGGTCAGATGGAGCCTCAACCTTTTACCTTTTATGAGGCTACTAAAGAGGGCACAACTGAGCTGAAAATTGGATGTAGTCATGGAAAAGATTAGAGTCAGGATTTTCAGCATCACTTTCCTGTTATCTGGTGGTCACACATATATTTGTAGCCCCACATAAATAATTACAATGAAACCTTGATTTATTGTGCCCTCACTTAGGGGATCACATACAGAGAATTAAATTTCCATCTACACATTCCGCTGAAATAACAGGCAAGTCCACTGCACCTGAATAAGTCCAATGACGCTGGTTAAAAATTAATTTTACCTTAATTTTACAAACTTGTAGTGATTTACACCTTTGGATCAATTTGCATTGTCTGTGTACTGATGCATTGTTATGCAAATGATGTAAATTGATACTAGTCACATAACATGCACAATGAGAGATCAAGAAGGGGCAGGATGGATACACCACCCCCATCCTGAGCCCGCCAGAGGAAATCCACAAGTGTGATCAATGCCATCTCAGTACTATATCCTGGTCTGAAACCCAACTGTGATGGTCCAGATAAAGTATTTCAGTGTCTATTGCTCTCAGCCAGCAGGTAATGAGATGCCCTGTTTGTGGATGATGGACACTGTAGTGCAAAACATTTGGGTGGGCACCAGGTAGGGAGAAGACAGGTAGAACATGTTGGATATATAAGTACAACCTAATACATGAGTTACAACAATGAATTAGACATTTCAAAAAAGAAAAAAGCCTTTTTTGTTATTGTTTAAAGATTTGTAGGCAAAAAAATAAACCTATCTAATCTTCTGAGAAATCCAGCAATCTAAATCACTAGGCAGTAGATTGGGGTTCATATCTTGAGACCTTATGGCCACATGTGGTTCTCTGAAATCCTTGGGTTCAACCCCAGGGGTCCTGCACAAATTGCCACTAGTGCATAATATATGGGAAATAATCACATTACATCATACCATATCAAATTTTGTTTTTCTTCTGGTTCCTCCTGTTTGGAGTTTGGCCCCAACATGTCACAGATGTGGCTCCCAGTCTCCTCCAAGTTATACATCCCTGCAGTAGATTGTCCAGATAAACCTGCTGATTACCTTTATACAGGCTCTGGGCAGGGAGCTACCAGCATTCCCTCCTTTCCCCATACCTATTGTTTCAAACTGTTTAGTGCACTTATGAGACTGTGAGAAAAAAAAGGGAAACATCTTACTGTGCGTCAGTGACTCATCTCATCTGTGCCCCTCAGATCATTTTCTATTTTTGCAAATTACATAAGTTGCTTTTAGCCTAGGGTTACCTTAGGGCTAAAAACAAATTATGTACTTCTCTTTCAATGTGCTACAAAAATTGTAATTTTTCTTGGAGCTGCAATAGTCTGATTCTGTACCGCTATGATTATTTCTTGTGAAGATTATATTACTTTACTTGGAGCACTAGATTCTGTTCCTTCCTAAGAAGTTATTTCAAGTCCTTAGCATAGCTGATCAGTGGGTGAACATTTATTGTCAATTATAGTACTGCATCAGTAATCTAATGGAAATGGCAAGATTAAAAAGCTCTTATTATAAGAAAGGAAATCAAGGCTTCCCTATATGTCTTGCCTGTTTAAGGTAATGAATACTTCCATAGCAACAAAATTCAGATGATAAGCAATTATGTTGAATTGAGTCCTTGTAAAGAAGACATTTGACACAAAACAAGTGGGGGAAAACACAAGGAGAGAATAGATTTGGATGAATAAGGCTATTTGCAACCCACTTTTTTTTCTCTCTCCAGATAATACTTTACTGATCCAGTTGTGATGGAAAAGGGGAAAACAGATGGCAGACAGCAAGCCACAGTTGTTTGGGTGGTGGTGGTAAAAAAAATTAAAGAAGGCAATTGGGAATGGGTGGTTGAAGCCCCTCATGGGTGGTTTTTACACACCCAAAAAAGGAACGGTGCTTCAGTCACACAGCTGCAACCTCCATTGTTACTTTTTTGTTCCTCCCTGTGGACACCTTTTTGGGAGATTCCTCAAGGCATCCACAGGCCAGAATGTTTCCATGTCTCCTTTAGAATCTCAAATAGACAGCAGAGATTTATGTGACATTAAATGTCTCAGTCTTATCAGCACAATCCTTAATGCTGTTGTCTAGAAATAGCCAAGAAATAAGTTTCTAGACAGGAACTTCAATAAGATTAAGGTTGAATGGAGCTTTAGCTCATTCAGTGGAAGCCACTGAATCCATAATCATTTTGTTAAAAATAAATGTGAAAATAGCTAAGAGTTACAGCAAGCCTGACATTTTAGATAGCAATAATTCACAGTGGTGAGTTATTGACTTGCCTGCTAAAGCCACTGGTCACAGCAGATACAACTAATTCTTGCATAGAATTCTCTAATAATTCCACATTAGGAAAATTCCTAGTACAGAACAGTATAATATATCCCTATACTAGCTGTAATATGGAATATTTCTTTTACATTAAATAGAAATCTGTTGAATACATTTTATTCATCCTTTTCAAACTACAACACTTAAATGATTCCAGTACTCCATTAATAATGTGTTTTGCCAAGTGCCGAAAGGTTAAAATGTTCTCAGTGGAAAAACTTTTATACATCTTTCTGTCTCATAAATAGAAACCTGATTTACAAACAAATTCTGGTTTTTCTATTACCAGGGCTCTTTTGAAACCATGAAACTCAGTTTTTGCTCTTTCATACTATTGAACATGTTTGTTTGGCAGAATAGAGTTTTACAAGCCACATAGGCAGCTGATTATCTTTTAAGATATTGTAGGAAGAGAGCCATGTTAGTTTATGGTAGCCAAAAATCAGGAGGAGTCTGGTAGCCCCTTTTTTGATTAACACATCTTATTAAAAGTTATACGCTTTTGTGAGCTGAAGCTCTCTTCACCAAATGCATGGAGGGGTTTGACCACTGTAGGATTTGAATTTTAAAAAGGGGTGTGGTGGCTGAGTGGTTAAGACACCAGGCTTGTCAACTGGAAGGTTGCAAGTTTGGTGGTTCGAGACCTGCGCGCCGCATGATGGAGTGAGCTCCCGCCCTTTGGCAGGAAGGTAACAGCATTCTGTGACTGTCATGCTGGCCACATCACGGAAGTGTCTTCTGACAATGCTGGCTCTTCGGCCATGGAACAGAGATTAGCATCAGCCCCTAGTGTTGGACACGGCTAAACGGGAACCTTTACCTTTAAGGGGGAGGAAAGGGAAGACAGGGTGGTTAGTCAGATGGAGGTGACATGGGAGAATCTCTCTTAAGATTTTATTTATATATTTATTTACAAGATTTGTATGGCTGCCCATCTTAGAGCACAATTCTGGGCAGCTTGTAACAACAATAAAACTAGAAACCATAAAAACCATAAATGAAAAAGCTAAAACAAAAAACCCAGTGCCTGAACTATCCTAAGATGCCCCAACCAATATCCATAGGGTCCCTTCACTCTACCCCAGTACCAGGTCTTGGTGGCCTTCCAGAAGGCTAAAATAGCATAGATAAAGTCTTTTCCCATTACCTTCTTCAGGGTTTGAATCTGAAGCTTCTCAGATGTGGCAGATACTTATCACCACCTCAATAGCCTTTCATTTCATTAATTCGTCTAGTTATTTTGCATTGTGTTACCTATCACATTTATATCCCGTACACCTCTTCCATGTGCTGTACCTATGCTGTATCTATGTGGGATTAGATAATTTCTCTCCCTCATCTGTATTATCCTTACAATAACTGTGGGAAGTTAAGAGAGATTCCGACCAAAGTCCATTTCATTACTAAGAGGCATTCGAACTATATGTTGAATTATATTGGCGATATTTCATGCATAATAATTAAAATACAGTGGAAAGATTTGGCAGAAAAGAAAGTGTTAAAGAAACACTTTCCAAGTGCACTTATGCTCTTTGTCTCCATTTCACCCCAGCAATGAAATAGGAATCAACTTTTGACTGTTCATTTTGGGACGTGTACTTGCTAATTTTTCTCAAATGCAACATTATGGACCGAAAACACCCATTAAATGGATAGGGTCAAAATATCCAGCTTTTGGTGTCCTTTTCTTTTTTTTTCCTTGAAAATTCCAATTTCCCCCAAATCCCATTACAGGGGTCAAGGGGACCCACAGGTAGGTATCCAAAAGCAAAGATGGCAGGCACAACTGTGTGATCAAAGCACTTTCCTTTTTTACATGAATCAAACTCATGTAAAAAAAGGTCAGGATATTAACTGCAGCACTGAACACCCCCCACACACCCTTGACTTTTTTTGACTCCTCCTGTGGATATCTCCAAGAGCAATCTAAGAAGCAGAATCGGTGCTTTAAGCCAATTTCTGCCTTTTGCAGCTAAACCATAAAAAATGAGCTGAAACCATTGCTTCTAGCCACTCCATTGGCATCAGGCCATCTCCATGATCTCAGCATCTTCTGCACCCCATACAGGCTCACCTATAGGCTGGCATCATGGGGATCTGGCAGAAAAAAAGTTGCCAGAGCCCATTCATACAAGTGGGGAAAGGCTGATGTCTTTAGAATTCTGGTGTTTAAAGAGCATTTCCCTCTTACTACAATACCTTCCAAGGGCAGCCCCAAGGTGTATAAAAACCTAGCCTTAGTTATCCATCAGTTTGGAAGGAAGTGAGCTGACTGCTGTGACTGGGGATGCATGGGGAAATCCCATTTGTTAGGAAATCCACCTAGGGTTAGGTTTATGGACCCTAATCACCCATTAAATGGATTGGGTCAAGAAGTCCAGCTTTTGGCACCCTTGACTTGTGATGGGGGCCAGAGGCTCTAGAGATAGGCTAGGGCTCGGCACTGGGGACAGAAGTCATGCCAGGCTAGTTTTCTGCTGTCTGAAGGATGGGTGGAGAGGCCTTAATTCATCAGCGGGGCAAATGCCTCTAAGGAGAAACAGACCGCCGATATGCAAACTGAATCTATCAGCCGCGGTGGCGAGTTGGCTGGCGCTTCGCTCAGAAGCCTCCCAGTTTGCAGGGATGGAGAAATCAGCAAACAATTTTTGAAACTAAAATTCAGATGTGTGCGCGCCCCGTTTTTTTTTTCTTTTTCCTTTTAATGCAACAAGCGAGACGCCAGCAATGCGCAATAACCCGGAACAGCTTAAGGCGCCCCTAGACTCCCTTCAGGCCTTGCAACTTTTCTGGGTGAAGCATCGCGACTCCCCGCGGGACGCACGGGGCACCCAACGAGGCGCGCACTGGCAAAGGGAACGCGAGGGCTCAGCCTGGCGGAAGGGGCAGGCTCGTGCCCATGAAGTGGCACGGGATTGGCTGGCGGGGAGGGAGGCATCTCTCGCGCGCGCTCGGTCGCTCGCCCTCCCCGCCGCCCCGATCCTGTAAATAGCGTTGCTTGACGGGGTCTGGCGGCTGCTCGTCGTGGCGTAAGTCGAGCAGGGCTGTCGTTAAGCCGTGCTCTACCATTAAGGTAAGCGATTCCGTGCATGCTGGACGGGAGGAGGCGGCGCCTTGCCACTCCTGAGTTCCAGAGGATGGGTTGGGCGAGTCGGGCCTAGGAGTCTCCCAGCGTCCCGGCGTGCACATTCTGCTGCTGTCGCAGAACCTGCTCGTCCCCTCGGTCCTGAGCCCCCTTGAAGTAGGCCTCGCGGGGAGCGCATGAGCAGTGGGAGCGGCTCGCCAGGTTTGCAAGGGGAGGTGGAAGCGAGTGCTCCTCCTCCTCCTCCTCCTCCTCCTCCTCCTCTCCTTCGGTTTCTAGTCTCGACCTGCATCTCGTATGAACTTCTTGTTGTTGTTCCTGGCATAGAATGGGAGCTTCGTGGCCCATTAGCTCCTTTCTTCTCTCTATCCTATTTCCCTTTCACCTGTGGGTTTTGGGAATAGAGTTCGCTTGCCTTTTCCAAATAGAGCGTCTCAAAAAGATTTGGATATATTCCCAACCAGCATTCGGGAGTTACGGTTCTGTAGAGGCTCCCTCATTGGTGGTTATTACTCACCCAAAGCCTGGTAGAAAAATAATGGATATGCACCAGAGGAGCAAAATAAAAAAAATTAGTTTCTCTCAGCATAAAATCCCCTCAGGTGTTCAGAGCTAGAAATAGAGGCAGGGAAGAGAGTGAGAGAAAGCTTGTGGCTTAAAAGTCTCTTTAACCACCAGACTATAAAGTGAAATAGAAAGTTTAAGAAGCTCTGGGCTTCCAGATCAGTCCTGCTAGAGAAATTCATGGAGTACTGAATGTCCCAATTGTCTTGGGACCTTTTGCAATTGATTTAGAGACTTCCAAATGCGACCTGTATCTCAGTTTTAATATGGCATAGCAGTCTCTTTTGAGAGGCAGTTTGGTGCAGTGATTACCGGCATTAGGATAGAAACCAGGAGACTGTGAGTTCTAGTCCTGCCTTAGGCACAAAATCAGCCGGGTGACTTTGGGCCACTCCCTCCCTCCCAGCTCTGGGACGAAGAAGGCAGTGGCAAACCACTTCTGAAAATGCTGCCAAAGGAATTGCATAGATTTATCCAGGTAGTCACCAGGAGTCCAGAATAACTTGAAGGTTCACATTCACAGGTATGCACATTCACACACAAATCCCTTTTAACTGCATTTATTGTTTAAAAGAGTACAAAGTTGTTTAAAAGAGTACAAATCCTGCCCTACGCCCCCTCCAACATTTTACTGTGTGAATTGGCTTCCAAATTAGTCCTGTTTTCTTGTTCTTGAATAGATTAAAAGTTTGTCTGTGTTCTTAAAAACTACTTTTGCAACTTTTCTTGGATTGCTTCTGCATCAGATAATGATTTTATATTTCCAGAGATCAGGCCAATAGCTTAGCTCAGAAACCCGGAGAAGACAGTGATTTCCCATTGCCATTTCTTAGCAGCTGTTGTTCAGTATATGCTGCCTGTGATCTCAGAGGTAGTAAATAGGTGTGTTGGATGCCTATTTATATTAGTTGTAATTGTACTGTTTTATTGACTTTGATTTTATTATGTTGGTCTTTTAAATTCAGAGTATTCTAGTATTTGTTCACTTCCATGAGTGGCAGTACAGAAAAATAAATAAATAACTCATCAAGATGAATTATCATTGGTGGATTGATCCTGTATGAATTTTCCTAGACCCTTTTAAAAGCCAACTTAATTGGTAGGCATCAACACATCTGATGTCATTACATCAATAAACCCATTCATTCATGAGTGTATTTATGTATTTTACAGAATTTTATACAGCTGGCCAAAATGATTCCATCCTGAATTTCCCATATTTATTTATCTATTTTTGGATATCCTGAATTATAACATTGGGAGAAAGGGAGAAAAACTTATTTCTGTCTGCGTTTCTCATACTATGATAATTTTTTAAATGCTTATGTTTCTTCTTCAAATCCTTACGTTTTGCTGCAAGCTAAAAAGCCCCTAAAGCTGTAAGCATTTCTTGTAGGGGAAGCCAGGGGTCCCCTAGACCACACTTTGAGAACCACTGCTCTAGAATATCCTTTTTTCACAACTGATCACAATGATAAACAGTACTCCAAGTCTGAAGTCATATCGAGTCACATAAGGACATTCCTGTATTGTCTTTTTTATTCTCAATTCCCTTCTGAATGATTCCATTTCAGCAGCCATATGCTGGGTTGATATTTTCCTTAAGCCACCCATTGTGACTCCAAAATAGCTCTTCTGATCCACCAATGTCTGCTTAAATCCTATTAATGTGTATTTAGATTTTTTTCAACGTGAATGAATATGGCTTCACACTTGCTTCCATTTAATTCATTTGCAATTTTATTTATTTATTAATTAAATTTATATCACTGCCCATCTCCCCCGAATTTTGATAATCAATTTGGACTGATCCTTTTGGAACTCATTATAATCTGTTTTGCTTTTGGTATAATTAACAACTTGCAAATATTAGTAAATTTGGCCAACTCACTGCTCCCCCTAGAAAATCCCAGTCTGCATATTTTTCAAACATGAAAAGTGTCCATTTATTTCCACTTTCCTATATTTTAATCAGTTAACAATCCACAAGCATACATGTCTTCTTATTCCATGTTACTCATTTTGGTAACTGTAATAGTTAATTTGTTATGTAACTGTATATTGATTCTAAAAGTGACAACTAAACTCTGAATACTGAAATGACAGTACAGTAAGAGTATCTTTGCTACAGTGTTTAAAATGAGCTGCAAACCATTACAAATTTATTTGTGGAACGTTACATTAAGGCTAAGATTTCATGTTAGTTATATGCATGCATGGAAGCACACGTATAAATCCCAAAGTTGCAGTGGCCTTGTAAATCACTGAATATAACTCCCTGTTCAGTGTAGGGGGTGGTTGAAATTGGGGGCAGTGGGGTTGAAAACTCCAAAGAGCAAGAAGTAAAACGGTTCTTTCTCCTTGGTTCCATTAGAGGTTACTTCTAATCATGAACAGAAATCTATTCTGTAAATTATCTTTTCCCCTCAAGAAGCAGAGACCAGGCCTTTGCCACCTTCTGTTTCACAAAGTTTCAGGTGTTTGAAAAATAGATCTCTGTGCCTGGGTAGGAATATCTCACAGCAAGATTGGAAGTTGTCATTGGAATATATCTAGAAGCCTTCATGTCAACTCCAACCCCGCATAAATCAGTATGCAATTTGACATAAATTCCTGAAACCCCATTTTCTCTTAACTTGTTACCATGTCTATTCTTCAGATGAACTCAATGTATAGAATTAATATATGCTTACTCTAGTTCTGCATTTGCACACTAAAGCATCTCCTAAGTATTTCTAACTTGTTATACATAGATGTATTTTCCAGGCACATTTAAGTTCACAATCACTTACAGTCAAAATCTGTATTGGTAAAGGAATTAAAAAGCTATTTGAAAAACCATGATGCCTGCACTGCTGAATGGAAGAACATGCAGAAAGCTGTATTCTGTCAAAAATGTAGTGGTTTTCATAGGATATTTTTCCCTTTGTTGGTGAGGGAACAGTGTAAAAGATTATCATCTTCCTGCCTTGTTGAAGACATGGCATCCAAGGGGTATGATCTAATGATGGGCTGCTGACCGTTTGATATAAATCCCTAATTATCATTAGGGATATAGGAACTTGAGCTGCTAGAGTGCTTCGATACTGCTTTCCTTCTGGTGATCCTTCAGTGAAAGCCAGTTCCACTAGCTAAGTTTGGAGTCAGCTTCAGTCCTTCCTGTTTAAAGTTTAGCGAATATTATTTAGCAACTTTTCAAAAATAATGTTATGATGCATTTTATAGGAGGCTGCTTTAAAGGCTGTTCCAAAAATTGCAGAGTACTGCTGCTAGGATATTAACTGGAACTTGATTTTATCATACCAGTTCAGAAATATTTTAGCTGACCTATGTTTTTCTGAGCACAATTTAAAGTTGCATTATTGCTGTAAAGCCCAGAGTGACTTCAGGTAGCTAGAGTAGACCTGGATACCAGAAATGCCCCCTTTTCTCTTTTGAACCTACTTACGAACATAGTGATCTTCTCTGTCCTCTATAAATCTATGTTGAAACATTTTATTGATCATAATATTTTATGTTACTGCTATTATTTCGTAAAGGATAATACCTGTATAAATATTTAAAAGAAATGTAAAGTTGGATTGTTTGATGTTTGTATCAGTTTGTACCAGTTTGGTGTAGTGGCTAAGGCACTGGGCTAGCAACCAGGAGACTGTGAGTTCTAGTCCTGCCTTAGGCACAAAGCCAGCTGGGAGACCTTGGGCCAGTCCCTCTCTCTCAGCCCTAGGAAGGAGGCAATGGCAAACCAATTATGAAATCTTGCCAAGAAAACTGCAGAGAGTACTCCAGGCAGTCACCAGGAGTAAAAAACTGACTTGAAGGCATCCCCCCTCCCCCGAAAAAATGGATTATGGTCCAAAGTATAGCAAGAATTGGAACTGTGGATTGTTATGACTTTGACCATTGTGGTTGGTAGAAACTTTTATTCAGGAGCCATGAAGAATGTGACTTACAGAGTTTCTATGGGGAAGGTTAGAATTGATTGGTTTAGATCAGTTTTTTGAGTTCTTCTTGGAGTGCCTTTGCTTTTTGGAAATCTGCAATTCCATGTATATATTTAAGGCACTTCTATGTTGTTTTGATGTGTTACAGCACCTTCAAGGTTCCATTATGTTCTTGTTTAGTAAAGAAGGGACATTTGAACAGTAGAAATGGGCTGAGAGTACTTGACTATTAGGATGGTAATAGTAGTAGTAGTCATAACAATGGTAATAATAATGGCAATGTGCAATTATGGCTTATTTTCTGCCTGCTGCCTAAATTTTACAGCAGATTTCTAAAGAGTCAAGAGATTTCTTTTCCTCTTGTTACACTAAAAGGCTGCTTCAAAGTATTTTTATGTTGTATTTATTTATTACTGCATCTTTGCTGTGGTCAGGTTTTTAATCATGCTGCAAGCATTCAAACACACGGGGGGTCAGTTTGAGAGACAGCTTTCAAGATGGCAGCATTATCATAAGTCTGTCCTGGCAATCAGGAGGGAGGATGTTAATGCCTGGGAAAGAAGAGCCCCTCTAGCACCACGCCATGTCAAGATGTTGACCAACTTGGGGTACAAAGTTCTGGTGCAACCATCCAATCGTAGGGCCATCCATGAAAAGGTACGTGTGGGTGGTAGTAATGTTTGTATGTACTATTCTGTTTGTTCTTCTGAATAGAAAGAAAGAAAACTTCATGTAATGCACAGGCAAATTGAATGGACAAAGCTATTTACACTATATAGAGAACTTTTGTGGAAGGCTAATTAAATTCTGGCATGGATTGGCTGAAATGCCCTTACACAGGGGTAAGGCAGCTGGAGGCTTTCAGGAAAAGAGAGACTGAAGAGGCAGAGACTTTGGAAAAAGACACCTGAGTAGAATCAAGCAGGACTTAGATCAAAAGTGAGGCTCAGAAAAAGGAATGTACCTAAAGAATGATGAGAGGAATCAGAGATAGGCAAGAGCAGCGGAAGTGAAGAAGGGTGGAATTCACATTGAGGAATCTTTTGTTCCCAAGCTTCTAGTCTCTTTTAATGTGAAAATAATTATACTGCAGTTCTGCTCTGGGCAGATGAGAGTGGATCTAACTGAAAACCAAACAGCTTTTTCTGCAGGACTGCATAACCAGTCCATGGGGAGGCTTCTGCTGTAGCTACGTGATCCTGGAAAAGATGTGGTTGCTTTAATGAGTAGCACTGTGCTCACACTTGAGGAGGTGTTCTAAAACACCTCTTCAAAATCAAAGCTGAAGAGCTGCACATCTCCCATGGTCAGTATAGATACAAATTATAGTCATTCAGAATAGCATCTACCAAATGTATCTCAGTGATTTCTGCTTTTGTTCATCTTGGCTGTGTCAGTAACCTTTTAATGATCCATTGGCAGGACTATATTAAAGCTGGAGGCGTTATACAAGAAGATATTTCCCAGGCTTGCCTTATTGTGGGTGTGAAGAGGCCTCCAGAAGATAAGCTAATTCCCAACAAGAACTATGCATTCTTCTCTCATACTATCAAAGCTCAAGAGGCAAATATGTCCTTGCTGGATGAGATCCTAAGCAAGGTAATATTGCACTTACTGAGAACTATTGTTATCATAGTACCATTATGGACTGCAAAGGAAGCAGGGTGAGAATACTTGTAAAGCATGCAATTAGCTTTCCGTAATATGACAAATATCTATAAAGTGTGTTAGGAGTTTTAAACGCAAAAAAGGAGAAAAATACACATACTTTCAATCTAGTGTTATGCATTTTCAGGCCACATTAGTCTAAGCAGGCAACACTGCCCTCAGTGTGGTTTACATCTGAGTAGACATGCATCAGACACTTGATTTAACCTCACATTAGGATTAAAGGTGTTTAGCTTTAACTGGATTTGCCTTCTGTTCCCATTATATCCTTCCATCTCTTGCCCCCAAAATGGGTTGAAACATTTTGGTTTGTACTTTTTCCAGTGACATCATGAAATGACTGGATGTTCTTTAAGGTAAGTGCTGAACAGGACTGATGTAAGACAGGCTTTCCTCCTAGGTCCCCATGCATTTCTTACTGTAAATTATTAATTATTAAGTTTGGCAAAGGATTGGGATTGATGGAAATTGTATTTCAGATTATTAGAGAGATTCAAGTTAAGGAGGAGAGGGATAATATAAGTTAAACGCAAGTTAGAAAATCAAGGTTGTACTGAAAGAAAATGGTTGCTAATACTAAGAAATACCCTCATGGGACCAAGATGACTTTTAATTCATATTAATGATTTTTTAAAAGCTTGCATAATATTTTGAACTGTATTCAGATTGGGGGCAAAACAAAGGTTTTAGAAAGGCACATTTATCTTGTGCTACTTGAAAGGTACTAAGACTGGCTGGAGCAC
Organism: Candoia aspera; assembly: GCF_035149785.1. Classification (NCBI taxonomy): domain Eukaryota; kingdom Metazoa; phylum Chordata; class Lepidosauria; order Squamata; family Candoiidae; genus Candoia; species Candoia aspera. Next base: position 58,703,359 of record NC_086159.1, on the reverse strand, counting down.
TTAATCTTTATTACTTGCTTCAATCCTATTTATTCCATTGATATGTACACAGGATTTGTGAGATGCCCAAAAACTGATATAAAAACTGAAACAGTATTCACTTATGTTGAATGTATCTATCTGGATGGTGGAGAATGCTGTGAGAAGGAACTTTCAGTATGGATTATATGACACATGCTTTCTGCTTTATGTTTTTAGAATATTCGATTGATAGATTATGAGAAAATGGTGGATCACAGAGGAGTGCGAGTTGTAGCCTTTGGAAAGTGGGCTGGAGTTGCAGGTATCTGGAGTGAATATTATTATTGTGCACTTACTATTTTTCAAGAAGAATATTTGGGGTATTTATGAAGTGGTAGTATAAATAAAACGATAGTTCTGTTTTGCTTAATTTTAGCTCATTCATTTAGAACATCTTAAGATTGTGCAATGCAATGTCACTCTTAGACCATAAGATTCTATCTTATCACAAGTCAGGCTATTTGTATAGCTCAGTTTAAATGTTTGGGTAATAGTCTGTCTGGTAGGTACTCATCCAGCCTCTTCCCATCAAAACAAAAACAAACAACAAAAACCACAATGCAGTGCCTCATTCAGGGGTGGATGGTCCACACTGTCTAGTCAGTGGGATAAGTAATAGATTATCTTCTCCAGTATTTATTTGAATAGGAAATTGCATTTATATGTAGTATCTCAGCCTGGCTCATTTCTAGGTAAGAATAGATAGCAACTTTCTCAAATGGGAATCCTTCAAACGCTGCAGGCTACAGCTCCCCTCATTCCTAATAATTTACTTGATAAAGGTTGGAAGGGACTTGTAGTTCTAAACTTCTGGACTGACCCATGTTGGAAAGGATGTTGTACAGAATTCTGATTTTGATACTTAAGCTATTGCAATTCCATTCTGTGTTTCAATTTGGTTACTTGTTTTGGAAATATGATTGCATCATACGATCAACAACTATATATATTGCAATTCTAATCCAGGTATGATCAATATTTTACATGGAATGGGATTACGTTTTCTGGCTTTGGGACATCATACTCCATTCATGGTAAGGCCGTGTATCAAATTGCCAGCCAAATGTTGGATTATAGGCATTTTATTAACCTTTCTGAAAGTGCTACTGAGAACAGTGCTCTGTCTTTGGTTGCAGCATATCGGTATGGCCCATAATTATAGAAATAGCAGCCAGGCTGTTCAAGCAGTTCGGGATGCTGGCTATGAAATTTCCCTAGGCCTGATGCCAAAATCTATTGGACCGCTCACATTTGTGTTTACAGGTACTGGTAATGTCTCTAAGGTAAGGCACACTTGAAATATACCGCATTAATACATTTTCTCACTGAGACCATAAGCTATTAATTATCTATATCAGGCTACTATGTAGTTTTTAGAAGAATGTGCATACCTATCCATGTTATAAGAATTCCAAGCAGTAATAATGTGATTGCCCAGGTGGCAGGTAGAACACTGGCATTGGCCTTATATCAGAGTGGGAAACTGATGGTCCTTATGTGATGCCTTGCTCCTACCTTTTTCTTTTGGCCCCAGGAACATCCCTATAGAATGGCACTAAATATCTTTTTTAATTTTTATTTAATTTTTATCCCGCCTTTATTATTTTTATAAATAACTTAAGGCAGCAAACATACCTAATACTCCTTCCTCCTATTCCTCCCCACAACAACAGCCATGTGAGGTGAGTTGGGCTGAGAGAGAGGGACTGGCCCAAGGTCACCCAGCCAGCTTTCATGCCCAAGGCAGGACTAAAATTCACCTTCTCCTGGTTTCTAGCCTTAACCACTAGACCAAACTGGCAAAATATCTTTTACTGTTGCAAGCTGTCTTGCTTATCAAATATGCCAGAGGTTTCATTCTGTTTTCTGTAGAACCCAGTTCATGAGAACTTGATGGAGTTCTGTGAAAGACAAAATCAGTGCAAAATCAGTCTCTCTCTCTCTCTCTCTCACTCTCACACACACACACACACACAGCCAATTTTCTATTATTAGAGCTTGTTTCTTGATTAGGGGTTCCATATTTTTTTTAAAAAACTAGCAAGCTCACAGCTTCTGTGGCCTGAAAAAGTTTGAAAACTAAAATAGTCAGAAAGGTAGGGTATGAATCTGATATTAAATTTAATTTTTAAAGTTGATTCTAGCCATTATGTTTTTTTTAAATGCTTTATAAAAAGAAAGTAAGGGCAAAATAACTGTATTAAGCTTCCATAAGACTCAACACATATTTTTCTCCATACATACCTCCTTTTTACTAAGGTAAATGAAAATGGGCTAAAAATGTTTAGTCCCAATAAAGCTGACTATATCCCAGAAGTCTTTGGAAGGCAGCAGGATTTAAAAACAAAACAAAAACGTAGCTCCTTACCAGGTACAAAATGTTATCCACCCTGCCTTTATCAGATCTGAGGCCATCTGGGTCAGTATTGTCTATCTTCATTGACAGAATGTCCAGGGTTTTAGAGGCTTTCTCAGACCTCCCCATAGAAGTGCTAGGATTGAACCAGGGACTTTTTGCATAGAAAGCAGATGTTTGCCCCTGAGAGTCAGGGTTTGAAGCAGCATGGGGAAGTGAATGCCAACATGTGGCTTGGTATCCCTCTCTGGAGTCTCTACCTTACGTGACCTTTTGACTTCAATAGTAGGGCCTACAGGGAGCAAGAAATGGGGGCAAGGATTGAGAGGGAAGGAATGGTGATCTAAAGTCATGTAGGACTTGAATTCCATTTGCACTTGGCCAATTCGAGCATCACACCATTATCCACTCAACATACTGGCTCTATAAAGTACAGTATGCAAAGGTCCTTAGTATAATTCCCCATTGCCTTGCATTATTTCTAAAGTCCTGGTCATGCCTTTATCTGCAGGGTGCCCAGGAAATGTTTAATGCTCTGCCTGGTGAGTTTGTGGAGCCCCACGAATTGAAGGAGGTCTCTAGAACTGGAGGTACTGCTAAATCAATTGTATATGCATTAGAAACTTTCAGTGTCTAGTATCGCTCTCTGATTTATTGTGTATTCCCTCACAGACCTTAGAAAAGTATACGGAACAGTACTAAGTCGACACCATCATCTTGTAAGGAAAAGTGATGGGGTATATGATCCAGTAGAATATGACAAGCATCCAGAACTCTACACATCACGGTTTAACACTGATGTAAGTATGACCTCTAATTTCTTTCAGTTTAGGAGCTTCTTGTTCTTCGAGATGCACCATATATTGTGAGCATCTGTTATATGGTTATCAAACACTTGTCTGAAATGCATGCTAATGCTGGCAGTTCTTGGCAATATATCCTATGTGCACAGTATTTTTTTTTCTGTTTGGTTCTTCAAGCTGCTGATTATCTAGACCCACTTCTGGAAAGCCCATAATTTGCTTGTGGCCCTCAAAGATTGAAAGTGTCAGCTTCAGAAATAACTAGGTTGTTGTCACCAAAATTCTCCCCCAAGTACCATCAAATCAAGTACATGTAAGGCTCCTCTTTGGTGGGATAGAGAAAGTATAATTTTTCTGGAGGTGGGAATCATAGTGGCCCGATCTCTCCTCAAGCATTCAGCATTGTAAAAGGAGGACCATCTTGACCATCTGTTATCAGGCAGCCTGTTCTGCACCCAAATCTAAATGCTTTTGATGTCAAAATAACTGTGAAGCATTCAGTTGGTGGAAACAGCCATTTTTGACTCATGTAATTGACCTCATAGGGGATAAGAAAAATACGGTTTCATTTACAGATTGCACCCTATGCTACTTGTGTGATAAATGGAATCTACTGGGAGCAGCATACCCCACGCTTGCTAAGCAGACAGGATGCACAAAAGCTTTTGTCTCCTCTCCAGCCTTCTCCTGCTGCTACAGAGGGTTGTCCTGAATTGCCACACAAGTAAGATGTTTTGACTGGGACATGACCTAGAAACAACAAGCACAGTATCACAATGGGAAGTATAGGGTTGGAGCCAGACTTGGAGTCTGTGGGGCTTGACTGGCACTGGAAGAAGAAGCTGGAAAGGCAATGCCCTTTAATCCCCCTTTCCTTCTGTGATTCCCTATGCCACTTTACACATTACTCCAGAAGATGCCCTGATCTTCTGAAACAGCATGAGAGGAGGCACTGTAGAATGCAGGAGAGATGATGGTTGGAGAAGATTGCCTTTTTAGCCCCCTCCTCCAGTACCAAGGGAAGATTGGAGAAAACTGCTACCTAGTTCCCTTTTCCAGTTGGGAAGCCTCTGCTAGATTCCAGTTACCTCCATGAATGGAGAGAGAGACCTGTAGCTGAGCCTTAAGATACAGTCACATAGTTGCCTACATGGTAATAAGTTCCATATAGTCAGTAGTTGAATCACCATGTATAATATTGCACTGTTAGTCTTACCAATCTCTCTAATGATAAAAACATGAGTGACAGAATGAACTAATATATAAAAATCAAGAACTGAACTTCTTCCCAATGCACATGCCCTGCTTTTTAGATCAGGTCTTTAGGACCAGTTCCTACAGCTGATTTCTCAATCCAAGCAAAATTTGCTTTGCCAGGATATGTCTGTACAAATAGGTTCTCAGTTGGATTGAACTGCTGGGAACTATTGAACTGAATTGAATTTAAATTTATGGGCCATAACTGCCTTTTGTGATTGGGCTATTACACAGCTTTGCTTAGGTCATGCTGCCAGGGACTAGCTGGATTGAGTGTCAGACTTCCATTGGTGACAGCTAACTGCACTGGAAAAATATGAAGAACCACCAAGTTATCTCTTAAATTCCCCAATAAGCTTAGAACACTATAACTGTAGTTCCTAAAATGCAAGCTAACGTTCCCCAGAGAGAGTGAGACAATTGTGAGAATAATTCAAGTGAAAACTGTTGCAAAGGTCATCTAATTTATCCCCCTGTTGATGCAGGAATCTACTTCTTCTGTAACTCTACAAGGGATCAACCAACTATTATCTTTCACAGCAACGTCTTTCACTTTTGAATGACTCAGACCGTGTAGAAGGTCTTCCTATTATCTTTTCCTAATTCTGTCTCTCAGTTATGAAAAAAGTATATGGGTGTAGCTCAGTTCTGGCTCTTCTGGTACTTCTGTTCCCCCTTGCTTTCTCCCCCATCTCCCCTCATAATCAGTGTCCAGTCCCACTTCTTTCTCTCATTAGGGTTAGGACTATGCACTATAAAGTGTATGTGCAATCTGGAACATGAGAAATCACTCTCTGTTCTAAAACTATAAATTATCTCAGGAATAATAATAACAATAACAACAACAACTTGTATGTATATTCAGATATGCCCATTCTAAGTGATAAATAAAATATTCTGTTATTGGATTTGCCTGTTGCACATCCCTTCTCTTAACAATTTAGCAGGAGAATAATTTTAGCAGGTATACCTTGTTTTATACGTAGTTGTTTAAGATGCAGAAGGTCCTCCTTTGTATTGTGTTTGGTCATTCTACTTAAAATGGAGAGGAAGAATAATTTTTTCTTCCTTCTGCAGAGTTTGGAGTAGAGCATCCAAAACTGCAAAGGTCATCTGCGCTTATCTTGTATCCTGTACTACTAATATTTAATGTTATTTCATTTAGCAGTGTATCCAGAAATATGACTGGACCTATCATGAGGGCTTCTTGTCTTGTCTATTCAGTGTGACATGCTTGGAACTCTGCTGCTCGCAATGGTACCTAACTGTGGTCCAGGTGGACCAGAAACCATATGGTTTGGTTTGATACCTGTGAGGAGTGGAGCAGGCTTTGCATTCTTTTTATATGCCAGAAATCTCATTTTTAAAGAAGATCTGGCCCTAGTATACCCAGAATAGCCTTCCTCAATCTGGCACATGCCAGATGGGCTTCAGCTACTATCTTCATCATTCCCATTATTAGTCATGCTGGTTAGGCTGATAACTAGAGTACAGGGTAGGTGACAACTTATCTATTTATTTACTAGTTAAATATCTTTCTCTTGCCCACTAAAGATAAATAGCAATAATAGCTTTCCCCAAATTATAATAAGAACATTAAACAGCATGCCAGTAACAAAGAAATAAAGGCCGACTATCATTTAAACCCTGTTAAGGCAAGCAAGACAGTTTAAAAGCTGCAGGTCAGCTTTGATGAAAATGTCTTTGCCTGCTGATAGATAACAGTCAGGCCCTCCTTGCCACTCTGAAGATTTTAAAACCCTTATACATAGCCTGTTCTCAAATGATGTCAAGATTTATAGATCAACCATTTGAGTCTGAATAGAGTATATCAACTCTAGAAAGGGATACGTTTAATCCCAATTGTCAGGGTTTTCTGGAAAGGATCCTGAAATTACATTTTTATTGAATAATTCTGTGCTGAAGACAGGGTTGACTGCTATTGCTAATAATAACCCATCTTTCTCTGCTGAGTTCTAGGTATCCCTGTTGATTGAACTGCACTCTTAATCTGGTATAGGTAACCTGGTGACTGTCAGATAGTTTGGATTTATACAGTCTCTTGCCATTAGCCATAGTGATTGGTGCTGATAAAAAAGAGTCCAAATATCTGGATGGTAATAGTTACCTATTTCTACCTTATATGACCTACATGGCTAGTGTACTACCATTTCATTAATTTTAGGCATCTGCAATCTTGATTTTAAACATAACTTAAACAAATAACCAAAATAAATAGGACAAAATATTTCTGTTATTTATGTCTAAACTTCACCTGTGTGACTAGAATTGTGTTAGCATTCTTCCCCACTGCTTTGATCCCTTTTAATAAAATTGTACGCTGTGAATGGTAATGCATTCTCATGTTTCCAGTTTTATGAATTTTTATGGCTAATGACAAATCTTGCCTAGATGAATGTAGTTACATTAACATCACTAAATAAGCTATAAGTAATGTTGAACACACACACACGAACAAAGGGAGCTGTAGAGTTATTCCTAACTTGGGTCACTGCTCAATGTAGAACATGGTTAGAAGTTCTTATGTGTGTTCAGAAATACAGTTCTCACAATTTATGAAGATAGCAAACTTGTCACTTAACTCTATCCTTAATTGACATATTTCATTCAGTTATTTGGGGGGATGAGATTATCTTTTGTTTATGGATTATTATTTTGTTTTAATCAACTCTTTTAGACTTGTTGCGATATGTGACATCTCAGCAGACACTGAAGGATCTATAGAATTTATGACAGAATGTACAACAATTGACAGTCCATTTTGTATGTATGATGCTGACCAACATATTATTCATGACAGGTAAGAGAGTCTTTTAAATTTGTACTGGCTTGCTTTTGAATTGAAGATTCAGGGGTTTTTTAAATAGTGGTTTTGGAGTCCTTAACTAGGATTAATGTAAACAAGCATACAAGATGCCAAAACAATTTAGTTTAAGGAACTTCTGGAAATGAAAGTTTCCTGTCTACGCATCCCTTTCTTGGGGGTAATTTGTAAATGACCCCCCCACCAAAACCACTCTGGAAGGTCAGGGGTTCTCTAAAATAGTGCGCAAAAATTAACAAGAGACTGTTTGGAAGAGAAATTTTTACTCTGTATACTTCCTTAAGCAAACTTATTTTAAGATCCAAGCCAGATTTGGGAAATAAGTCATTCTCCCCAGCATTCCCTAGACCCTATCCGATGGTCTTCAAGTGGTCTCCTCAGTCTTAGGAGACAGTTCTTCTCTCTTCCCCCCGCCCACCCATTCTTTCATCCTTTTATGCTAAGGGATGGCTATTCATTACATGGAATGAAATGTCTCTCTCTTCCAGTGTGGAGGGATCTGGGATTTTGATGTGTTCTATTGATAACTTACCAGCCCAGCTTCCTATAGAGTCAACAGAATGTTTTGGAGATATGTTGTTCCCTTATATTGAAGAAATGGTAAGTACGATGCACCTTCCGGTCTATTCTGAATAAAAGAAATCTGCTGTAAAACTTAACAGGCTTTCATGAAATGATTTCTAGGAACTTTTTTTCACCTTTGTTAAATTTTTAGGTTTAACCTTTTCAAATATTGTTGGACAGCTTTTCTTTCTTCCCCTGCTCACACTGCTCAAGAGTAACTCCTCATCTGGGGATAGAAAATACAGGTGATGAACTTTGCACGTATATATCATATAGGAGCTATTTCACTAAAGTTGTCTTCCTGCTTAAATAATGATGGCCCTTTTCTGGATGTGTTTCATCTGTGCTAATTTGGGCAGTTCTTCAAAAAGTGGTTAATGAAGCATTGTTTAAAATAGCAATTGATAATATATTATACTGTATTATACTATAGCCCAAACTGGCTATAGACATCATTATTTTCATGATATTTAAAGTGATATTTATTCATTTATTTTCTATCCCGCCTTTATTATTTTTATAAATAACTCAAGGCGGCGAACACACCTAATACGCCTTCCTCCTCCTATTTTCCCCACAACAACAACCCTGTGATCACTAGATTGGGGAAAAGGTGGCTGTGAACAATTATGATAAAACTGGTGAAAAACTAGACAATAGGATTTTTTTTTCCTGCAAACCTTCAACACAGAAACATTTATAGCTAAAGGTTACAAAACTTGATGCAGCTTTCCTTTGCACTGAAAATATATTTTGGTTAGAGTTGGGTAAAGTAATCATTCTGTTTAACCTGTGAGCAGCTTAGAGAATTAGATGTATCATGAACTTTAACAGAGTTTAATTACTTACATTCTTTTACAGTGTTTGTAGATTGCCCCATCAATTGAGATTCTGGGTGGTGGTTATTGTATTTTTAACTATTAAGTTTTGAAGGAGGTTTGACAATTTTTCAGTTGTCCTTTAGCGAATGCCTTTGACCCCAACATGGTATCTGATTGCCAGGGTATCCTGAAGTTTATTTCTTTGCTTTGAAAAACTTCAACTGCTAACTTTTGCACCTTTTTTCTATGAAAGATAGAGAAGCAAGCCACTTTCTTGCTGTCCCCCTCATCATTGTTCTAAAATTTACTCTGAAGCCATGGAGACTGTGGGGTGTTGTTTTAATGGAATGGGAGACGAATAAATGATAGGTAGGAATATTAGTGGTTGTTACCTCTGTGGTGCAGTAGCAGACCAGAAGTACCAAAACAAATTAGCTAAATAGGAGTAAACAACTTGTAAATCTTTGTGGTGAAAATATGATAGTGTTAAACCATATCTTTCTCATAAGTACTTGTTAGGAATTTTACATTAACTTTGTTCTATGCTTGGTTTGGTATAGTTACAATTTGTAGACAGGTGCACTGTTTTCAATTACTGTATGTTAGCTACTTTCTGCTATTGTTTCGCTTTAACAAGTATTTTAACATATTTTAATTTTTAAAAACAGCTTTTTATGTGAGGCAATGGTATGTTTCCCCAACAATATGTATTATTGAATAGGGCTGCAATCCTGTAAACATGTATATCCATGGACAGTACTGTTAAGTCATGAAATAGAAGACATAGGCAGCAACTATTTAAAAAGCTAAACTCTAATCTGAAATAATAGTGGCAGACTTCCACAGTATTCTTACTGTGTGGAATAATTTGTTTTGGAAATGTTTTGTTGCCCCCTTTTGGCAGATTGCTCAGAATTGCCTACACAACTTTTAAAATCTCTGTATCCTGCCAATACATAAACATTTTACTTGTTTGTTTGTTTGTTTGTTTATAGCTGCCAGGTAATTATCTAAAGAGATTGGGCTGAAACCTTAGTATAAATCAGTGTTTCTCAACCTTGGCAACTCTAAGCTGTGTGGACTTCAACTCCCACAATTCCCCAGCTAGCATGCTTGCTAGGGAATTGTGAAGTCCACACAGCTTAGAGTTGCCAAGGTTGAGAAATACTGGTATAAATAATCATAGCTAACCCTATTCCAATATAGGCATAGAGATCCATGTCTCATTGGCTGCTTATCAGCAGCACTCCCATAAAGTCCTCCTTTGGTTTTTTTGCCTTATAAAATCTGCTAGAAATGCAGCAACTGAACTTCCAGGATGTTTCCTCCAGGAATGGAACTGTCAGGAGCATCCACAGAAGGGGCCAGGTGGAATCATATAAAGAAAGCAGCACCCTGCTGTTATACAAGCTCCACCCTTTTGGTACATGCTCTGTGATGTCATACACATGTATGAAAGTGGTGGAATTTAATGTCACAATGGTGCAGCAGTGCTTTTGTCATTTGATGAAAGCTTCCAATCCTGTGGATGCCTCTGGCAGCTATGGTTAACCAGATTTTATTTTTTACTGTTATTGATTCAGCCAATAAAACAATTTTATGACAAGTGATAAACAGAGGTTAGGAAAGATTTGTGGCTGACAAGAATCATTCATTATATCTTGGGAGGGAAGTGACTATTGCAGTGGTTTTCTAGATATTAGGCTGCAATTCCGTATCTTTGATCACCAATTGTGTGACATGGAAGCAATGGGCCAAATAAATAATGGCACAATTGACTTTTCTGAGGATAGGATGGTTCAAAAATAGCTATTAAAGATAAATGTATGTCAAATATATTTTAATCATTTTGGACCCTGAACACTTTTTAAAATCGAGACACCAGTGACTAAATTTGTGATAACCCCAAATAAGATCAAATTATTCTGTTAGCTACAAATGGACCTCAAGTACATAGCACATGAAAAGTATTTTATTGTACTTCCAATCAAAGTCATTCCTTTGCTGTAAGGCATTACTCAAATATATTAGATTGCAATTTTCACAGTCCCTTGCTCTTGGCTATTCTGCCTGGAGCTGACATCCCAAACATTTGACAGCCATCAGGTTGCCTATCCCTATTTTACGCAGTGCCTCTATAAAATCCAGTTGTTAGCCCGGTTGCTTATAGCCACCTGAATAATTTCTTTTTGATGTCATATGAAAACTTCTCTGTGTTAAATTTAGCTCCTTTCCAAATCTTACTCCAGAGCAGAAAGGATATCCTTTTAAAATTCATTTCTAAGAATTACAGTTCTTGTGTTTCTTGTCTTCTAGATAAAGCCTGTTTTTGTCAGGGAGAGTACAAAAAAGATAAGTCTCTTAGATTTGCTTTTTTGTTTGTATTTTGTCATTCATCTATTCTTGAATCATACTTCCTGCCTTCGAGCTGTTGTAGTATGTTGGAAATGAGTCATCTTCCTGATAAAAACTTGGACCTGGTTCTTGATTTCCCCTTTAGAAAATTGTGTATCTATAGTATGGTCTGTGGTATAAAAATCTGTTGTGCTTGTATCCTTCTCACCTCAGTGGTGTTAATATTAAGCTAAAATGTGGAGGAGTTAAGCCTAGAAGAGACTTAATTGCCAATTAAGGTTCCTGACAATTTCTCCTCTTCAAAATAATGTGGCTACTATGCAGCCAACGTTTTCATCAAGACAGTTTCTGTCTTGACAGTTCCTATGTTTTTAATGAAAGTTTTCCAAGGTTTTCTTTCCTGCCCAAGATAATTACGTATCTGAAGATGTGTGTGTATGTGAAAACAAGTGCTCTGACAGAAACCCTTGCTCTCCACAGCTCCTCTCTGATGCTTCAGAACCCCTGGAAAGCCAGAATTATTCACCTGTAGTTAGAGATGTAAGTCTTACAAACCAATTGTCTTTCTTCCACACGCTTTTCAGAAGAAACCTGGCATGCGAAGGTCAGCTGTAAGGAAAGTAATGATGTCTTTCATATACTTTTCTAGGCAGTGATTACATCCAATGGTTCACTGACTGATAAGTATAAATATATCCAGAAACTGAGGGAGAGCAGGTAATACACAGATTTCTCTTTTCCCCTCCAAAATATATTCATCTCAAATGTAAAATTATTGGGCCTATATATGCATGCTAACATGAATGTTTTGTTTTATGAGATGAAGTTAATGTGGCAATCACAAGCAAGTGTCTGTGTAAGATCATGCAAAAACAAAAGGAACAAATATGGACCATTCCTTCTAGTAACAGAACTAATGATGCCATATTTATGATTCTTTGGAAAAATACCCAAAGATACATTTGGATCTGATCAGTTGGAATACAGAAATGTGCTGTATATAAGGATTCATTTGAAGGTGACATTGACACTTCAATTTAGTGCAGAACTCAGTTGGTATAATAAAGTGGGATACAAACATTGGAACAGTCAGGCATATGGTGCAAGCATTTTGTTCTGTTATACATAGGGTCGCCATGAGTCGTAAACAACTCAACAACAACAACAGTTCTGAAAAGGTTACACTGGTTGCCTGTTTGCTTCTGGACCCAAGATACTGGTTCTTACCTCTAATGCAAGGGTTGGGAATTCTTTGAAGTCCAGAGTCTGCACTTAACATTTAGTGAGATGCCAAGGATCACAGTGGGAGAAGTAATGATGCAAAGTGGCTGGACTTTTTCATTCCTTTCCCCTTGGGTTTTTTGGGGGATTTGGGGTCTTCTTTGTTTTAAAAAGTATGCCAGTGCTGTTTTAGGGCTTAGGCTATGTGTGTGTTTCCTACCTCACAATTCAGAAAAACACGCCATCCATTTTTAGTAACTGTGGACAGAGAAGGTTCTAGGAGTTGCAAGTTATGGTTTTAGGCCTTGTTTTAATCCCTTAAATGGTTCTGTTTCCCTATGGCAGTGTGTTTAAGATTTTCTGTTAGGACTTTTCTCTGGGTGCCCTTCCCAGGGAGAGATTTCTATGTTGCATTATGGCAGATATCCTCTGGTCTTGCCTTGATTACAGAAGCTTCTAGAGCATGGCTGTGCAGCATATCTAAAGTTCAGACTGCACTTGGAGGCCTTTTGAAGAGGCTTCCACCAATACCATGCAGCCTTGGGGCTTTAGTTGTACTCTCTGGGCCTCAGGGGATGCATTTGATGCTGCCATTGTAGTCTTTGTAAGTTTTGGGTTGTGGCAAGATGAGTTTCCCTGATGGACTTGAGATGATGCAGTGGTCTCAAGACTAAAGGTTTTACTCTATGGACAAAACCCAGGCTCAGTGTCACAGAGACACTGAGAAGTTTCATGCCGAGGTTGAACACCTGCCTTCTAGCTGTGAACATATCCATGGGCAGAAGCATTAAGTGATGGTGGAGGAGTGCGTTGCATTCCTGGAGTTGTTTTTGTGTGGCTTGGACTGGTGATACCATGTGCGCAAAGCAGGATCAATCTGTGGTTGGCAACTCTGCAGAAGCACGCAGGAGCTGAGAGAGCGATCTGCTGAGCAAACAGCTGGTGGAAAGGACGGTAGTTTGGAAGGACAGATCAGAGGTCAGCAAGGACAGCTTGACTAAGATCTGGAGTCCAATAAATCCAGAATAGAGTTACTTTTCCCCTCTCCTTGTTTTCCTCCCTAGGATAGAACTGAGCCCAGAAGTGAAAGCACAGGAAGAAGCTGCTTGAGTGAGAGAGGGAGGGAATGAGTGAGTGAAACAGATAAGACAATATAAAAGCTCAGTTGAAATTGTACAGAACTGTATATGTATAGTTTGTTAAGCTAAAGCCAGGGAAGAACTCTGTATGAGTGTGTGGAAAGTTCCATTCCTTTTCCCCACCCTCTGTCATGGGTCAAAACTCTTTTATTTGCTAAGTCCTTATAGTGTTTCATCTGCTTAAGTTAATAAAGAGTAAAATCTCTCAAGTTGATCTCGATACATCCACATTATTTTCTTGGCAGATGTATGTAAAATGGTTTGCCATTGCATTCTTCCTGGATCCTTTTCAAGTCTTCTTGGTCCAGTTTCCTAGTAGTCTCCCATCCAAGTATTAACCAGGTCTGATCTTGCTTAGCTTTTCTGAAATCAGCCATGGTCAGATAGGTGCTGCCACTAGCTACCACTTAATTTAAATTAGCTGCCTCTAAATGCATGTATTACCTTTTTATTTAGCACCACCATTTCTCATTAGAAACTCTTCCAGTTGCCTGAACCAAGAAACAAGTTAGAAGATACGATGGCATGCAAAGGAGCATTCCTAATAAATCATCACATTTCTTAAACATATTTTTATTTTTGCATTGTGTCAAACTCTGAACTTCTTTTAAAACACTTGTAACATCAGATAATTGTGAAGATGTTTGGAGGCTCTATTATTTAAACAAAGGATTTTACAGTCTAGAGCACAATGAATTAAGCAAACCCATACTAATTTTATAACCTGACATGGATATAGAAGAGGTGGAGGGCATTTATTTGTGCACATAGCAGAGAAGGGTCAAATTCCATCACTGTTGTGTAGTCACACTGGGGAAGGATAATGGAAGAGATTTCATCGCATGCCACTGTGATTGATTATGATTGCTGAATACTTAAAAGGATAGCTAAAGGATGCAACTTTTTGCAAAGCTTTGGCTTGCATGAAATCTTACCTGTACAGTTATCTATAATTTTAACTGATCTTCTCAACTTTGATGTAGGTAGAGAAAATTATGTAAAAAAAGGACATGCCAAGGTTTATACTGAACAGAAACAAGATGCTAGCTCTGTGAGATGTGGTCCTTTAAAGTGGGACATACAGTCATTGTCTGATATGACAGGAATAATGCTTTTGTGAATGGATTGAGGCTGGCTAGCTAAAAGATTCTTACACCTTTTAAATATTTAAACAAGTCTCACTGATCAGTAGAATAATGGATATAATCTCTTGGGCTGCATTTAATAATATGTGTTGATAAAATGATTGCAGGAGAAAGAAGTATATATTGATTTCACTGTAACCTTGGAAGTATAAAGCCATTACTAAATATAGTATGGGATGGAGGCATAATATTGGACATCGTTAAGATGATCATTTTTCGCTATCGAATGCAAATGCAATATTGAAAATATTTTCATATGGGCTGAAGTTAAATGAGCTCTGAAGGAAGTAAAAAAAACTTTAGTAATCTAAAGTTTTTAAAGCTGATTTATAGCACACTAACAATTCTGATGCCTATTTTACTGATTTTTAATTGTATATATTGTAGGGAATATATGCAATCCCTGACCATGGATAAGAAGAAGAAGGTTTTGATACTTGGATCTGGATATGTTTCTGGGCCTGTAATAGAATATCTTACCAGAGACCCCAGTGTTGAAATAACAGCAGGTTTGTAAGTAAGGATATAACCCTAATATCTCAGCATTGTTGAGAACTGCTTTGTATTTATAAATATTTCTCATTTAAAGTCTGTTTCGAAGGATGATGTCCTTGATCCTTCTGTTAGTTATTGGCTAAGGTATAGCCATTGGGTGGAATAAACATAGTAAAGATTCTACTTGCAGAAGGGCATCACTGTTACAGAAGGATCCTGCCATGAAGACACATCTTTTTGATATGAAATCTTATGAAAACAACTACTTTGTATCCCACTCATTAATTTTTGGATCACATCAAGAAATGGGTAAGAGCAGAAGGCAAGCCTGTGATTCAGGGTCATGGGGTTCTGTGTATCTTCAAGCCTGCATGCGTGCATATCTTGTCTTGACTGTTACTGTTTTTGCTTTGTTCTTCCCCAATGTCCTGTTTTTACTATTATGATGTGGGTTTTTTTAAAAATCCTAATATGGAAGCTGCCTAGAGTTGCCTCTGTGATTGAGGTTTATCAAAGTTTATAAATAAAAGATAAAATATCTGAGATACTTACCTAAGATGGAAATCAACCCAGTATACCTCTGCAGATTCATATTCGCAATGTGCTTCTCCCTGAAATATGCTGTGTTCCTTTGGAATTAACTTTTCCAATACTTGCATTAGCATCTCTGCATTTTTTTTAAAAAATTGAGAATTGAGTTTTGTGTGGAATCTTGGGCTAGCTGTTCTTACTGTGATTACTCTTTAATTTTTGAAATCTTGTTTAGTTATGTGCTAAGATCTCTCCATCCATGAGTGCTTAAAATGTAGGGTTTTATTTTTTTTTGCTTTGTTTATTTAATCAAAGATTCAGAGCCTTATGGTACTTAGCAAGCTGAATTAAAATGCTCCTGGCTGCCTTCTGTATCGCCCACTTTAATTCTCTGCCTGGTGGAGAGCGTGGGAGTAGTTGACCTGAATGGCTTAGAATGACTAAGCCATCATTTCATTCTTTCATTTGTTGACACTCTTGATTTCTTCCCCCCAAACAGTTTCTTCGTTGAGCCTTTGTCCTAGAACAGGTACTGCTTTGCCTGCATGGATTAGCTTAGTTTTAGCTGCATCGCTGTGGAAAATATTTATCAGAACTCCTCCGTCTGTTCTTGTCACTGTGTACCACAACATGGTTTTAGAGAAAATTCACTATTTGGTCACTGATTCTCCAGATAATATTTGTCAGCTGTAAGCCTTCTTGTTTGTTGAAGTTTTATTCCTCTAATCCCATTTCCTTTTGATGCCTCATTCTCCTTTCATCTTAAAATGCTGTCCCCTGTTATAATAGCTGCATTCAGACACCACTGCAAACCATGGAAGTTTATTACACCCATTTTATGGCTTAAGAAATGTAATTTTGCCCACTTGTGATGGCTGAGGGACTACAGATTTCTCATTACTGGTTTACTTTACCAGTTGGGTTTTTTATCTCACAGATGAACCCCTTCTTTTCTGGATGGTTCAGCAAGCTATGGCTAATCTCAAAAGGATATGAAACTTTCTGAAACTGTTTCAGTGGAGAAGGAGTGCATGAGGGCAAAGTTTTCCTGATCTCATCCTGCTAATGCTAAGCTATGGTTCAGGATCTGGTTTTGAGGGGCAGCATACAAAAATCAAAGATGACATAGAAGTTAAAAAAAATTGTGAGACCCAGTCTTTTTCATATGTTATTCTTACTCTCCAATAGCCTCCCTGATGAAGATTCAACTTGAGCAGTTGTCCAAGAAATACAGTAATGTTGTTCCCATCATTATGGACATCACAGAGGATGCGAAATTATCATCACTGGTGAAGAAACATAATCTTGTTATTAGGTCAGTGTTTGATCATCAAATTCAGAAAGTGCAAATGAACTGTTCCAGGATAGGGCTTGATAATTTAAGCATTTGATTCCTAGTGGTCATGCAGGTTGGGATTTTATGTATTGAAACATTTTAGGTGCTTACATCCAAGGACAGAATAGATAGCATTACAGTATTAAACAGTAAAAATGAATCATTATCATGCTGAAGTCATACAAATAATTGAACTGTGTACATGTATACATTTCCTCTCTTATAAGTATACTCTGATGAAATATAGTGATATTCACAAAAGGTTATCTGATAATATATTTGTCTTTGGTCCTGGAGGTATTGCCTTTTCTGTTACTACTTAAAACTTGTTTTTTTGCTAAGAACATGCTCCAAGATATATACAACATACCATATAGTCTCTCATTCAGGGAAAAAAACTTTTAATTTTTTTTTCTGTATTTATGCCAAGGAGCTCAGGATTATATATACTAGTTTTCCCCAACTTAGTGCTTTCTGCATTTGACTTTGATGGTAGACCATCATCTGGAAGAGTACCAGTTTGACAAAAATGATATGTAACCCCTTCCCTTCCTTCCCTTCCCTTCCCTCCCCTCCCTTCCTTCCTTCCTGTTTTAATCTTACAACAACTGTGCGAGAGAAGGAGGGATGGTAACTGGCCCAAATTCACTCATTGATCTTATTAATTCATTTAATTTATTTATTTTAAAAAATGTATATGGCCGCCCATATTAAGCAAATAACTCAGGGCGGCTGCCAAGAAAAAACAATATAAAACAACAAAGATACAATTAAAAAGAGACATAATAAATACAAAAGCTGAGGTGTTTCATGCATAACTCAATCCATATACAGTATATCAGGTTCTGCTAACAACTCGATCTTCTGTTATTTTAAACCCAGTTTATACAAGCTCAAATCTAACACTGAAGCTATCACAGTGACTTAATAATTCATAATTCTGACTTTGTGGATCTAAAGAAATGTTTGCTTGAGTGTGTATGTGTGTCCATATATGCACATACAATAGAAGACTCACGTAGCAAGGAATACACACACACACACACACACACACTCACATATACACACAGACACACACTGTGTATATATATATGTGTGTGTGTATGTATGTATGTATGTATATGCCTTATATTTAATCAAATATTGGTCCATCTGAGTTGGTACTGACAATGATTTCCCATAATCATTGAGCAAAAAGAGGACAAGGTATAGGTCTTCTATCTGAAAACTTTCAGGAGGACATTCCAGGGTTTAAACTTTGGACAATTACATATGTAGCATGTGCACTAGCCCTCTCAAAATTCCGTTTAGTAATTTCTATATATTGTTGCAAAAATACTGCTTAGTAATGTTTGAGAAATAAGTTAGAGCAATTCATGTTTAGAGACAAACATGCAAGTCCATTTCTCAGAAAATTTATTAAACAAAATCTGACAAAGAATTCCTTCTTAAACCTTGATACTGAATACTATTTGTAGATGTAAGTGTGGTTGGAAAAAAGTGATTTTTCTTTTTGCATTGTAACATTATTCTAAAAGCCAGGGAATGATCTTCCTAATTAAACTGATTTTATAGAAATCAGTAATTATGGCTATCTTTCTCTTGAGAAATAGGACAACATCTGACTGGGTTTTCTGCCTGTTTTGACAGCATAGAAAAGAATTGGCATTTTCTAGTGTCTGACCTTGGTCTCACTTTTTTCCTCTCTTTATAGTTTGTTGCCATATTCATTCCATCCTTTAGTTGCTAAGAAATGCATTGACAGCAGAGTGAATTTGGTGACTGCGAGTTACCTGACGCCTGAAATGAAAGCGCTACAGGAAAGGTATGACCCATCACGTTTGAGCACTTAGGATCCTCAGCAGATCTCTTAACATCTTTCTTGATGCTGAATATATGTTAAGACAGGTACCATTACTTACCTGTAAATATGATCACCTCCAGCCACAGAAATTTGCCATTTTAGTCAGAATATCAAAACCCAGCATTGCTATGTCACAACACAAGCTTTTCCCCCACCTTGTGACATATATACAGATGGGGCAAAGTTGGTGTCGCAATTCTGTGATGCTGCTGACAACAGTGTAGCCTGTCTTCACCTCCCCTTTGGATGTCATTGCCTCCAGCAATAATTGATAGCTAGCTTCATGGTTTTTTTCCCCCTCAAAATCCTTTGCAAATCACACTGGATTTTATCCCTTAAGAAAGAGAGCCTTTTGTTGGTCAAGGGCCACACTTAGCTATTTTTAAGAGGATGGAACAAAGCAGGCAGGGTAATGTCATGTAAATATATGCTGGGCTTCCCAGCCACCCATTCCCAAGTTTTTGCTTTGTTTTATAAGCTATTAAACATATTTTAGAGCATGTGCTATAGTTTTTTTTTCTGCCACCTGAAAATGGTGGGAACTGACTTTTGACAGTTATAATAGGGAGAGACACTTAAAAAGGAAGGGAGGGAGGGAGGAAGGTTCAAAGACCCTGGAGTCACAGGTTGTCTACCCCTCTTTTAAGGAAAGTCAGCTAAGCTTAAAAACTGGGTTTTCCAGATAATTGCTTAAGTGTGGAGAGTACATTTATACCAGTCCAGCCTAGTCATTGAAGAAAAAAATGTGTCCCATTCAACTCACTGCAGAGATGTTAGAAAGCAACCTGAAATAGAATGAATTGGATGTGGCCCCACCTGCTAGAGCAGTGTTTTTCAACTTTGGCAACTTTAAGATCTGTGGAGTTCAATTCCCAGAATTCCCCAGCCAGGATGGTTTTCAATTCTGGATGTTGAAGTCCACGCACCTTAAAAGTTGCCAAGGTTGAAACCCACTGCCAGAGGATGGTTTGGGAGCTGCTGAGTTTAATAGTCTGTAAAGATACCTTGCTATTGCCTTTCACCTGATAGCCTTTCTTGTATTATAGCGCAGAGGCAGCTGGCATTACCATTATCAGCGAAATGGGTTTGGATCCTGGTCTTGATCATATGCTGGCAATGGAATGTATTGATAAAGCAAAAGAAGTGGGTGCTACGGTAAGCTCAACTGAAAAAAAGAATCCAAGGCATGCCCCATGCTCTTTATCCCCCCAGTTTTGTTTTATTCTCCTCTTCCTCCTCATTTTTTAGTATAGAATCTTAAGGCCCATTATGGCCAGAAAAAAAGTCTAGAACTAGATGTTGCTAGATGTTATAAAACTTAAATGAATGGATTTCTAAATAAATAAAAAAAAATACAAATGTCTTAGATGTCCTTCTGTGGACATATGGCAAAATAAATTAAGGGAATCAGTAATGTAGAGTTAGGTTATATTAAATAAATTCAGGAATCTCTATTGGATAATCATAAACTAATTGAATTTAAATTGAGAACTTTATTTTCATCAACTCCAGGTGATATCCTACACTTCCTTCTGTGGAGGCTTGCCTGCTCCTGAATATTCTGACAATCCCCTGAGATACAAATTTAGCTGGAGTCCACAAGGAGTCCTACTAAATACAGTGCAACCAGCAACATATTTAAAAGATGGAGAGGTGACGTAATCTCTCTCTTGAAGTATATACATTTTCGTGTATGTTTCTGTGTGTGTGTGAGAGAGTGCCTTCAAGTCCATATGCTTTTTGGTAACATTTTCACAAGTGGTTTGCCACTGCCTTTCTCCTTGGGCTGAAAGAAAGTGACCAGCCGCAAGTCACCCAGCTGGCTTCATACCTAAGGCAGGACCAGAACTCCTGGTTTCTAGCTTGGTGCTTTTAACCACTAAATCAAATTGGCTTTCATGTATAGTATGTACATATATATGTTAAAATGAAGAGATGGGTTGTAGCTAGATCAGGTTGAGGAGTTTTAAAAATTCTTCTGAAGTAAACAGTGTTAGTTCTTAATTGAACATTTTCAGTTTGAGTTAAGCTAGGGCAGATATAACTGAGCCAATCCAGAAATAGCCATTTTCTGATCACTACCCCTTTCCAAAGTAAAATTTGTCTTTCCTACGCCATCCATGGCTAAAGGAAATGTAGCCTTAGCTATTAATCACCTCTTTTATTAACTAGACTGGCTAATGCATTTACCCAAGATTTATGATGAACCAGTGACGAAAAATTATCATTATGAGTTTGACTATATCTATTTCTCTTTTAGGTTGTAATTGGAGTTCTGGTCTAACTAAAGTTCAGGGAGTGGGGTGTTATCGCTTCTACTGTCCTTCAAATTGTACTGTGGCTGACATATTCAGCTGGCAACTTCACCTTGAAGATGCCAGCCACAGTTGCCAGTGAAACATCAGGAAATCAGTTGTCTAGACCAGGGTCACTAAACCCTGAAGCCCAGCACTGCCCAACAGATACTTGCCATGAAACCTACACTAATAAATCTATCTTTTAATCAGTGATTGCTGCTAGTACCACCAGTCTCTAAAAAGTAGGTCCACCCATTTACTCAAGTCTGAGATTAGATGTTGTTTGTGCTGGAGTGGTACAGTAATTGAAATGGGGATTCTAAAGGACTGCCCATTCATGAGATAGAGTGAATACTCTAATCAGGCAGTAGAATAAAAAAGTTGGACCCAGTTCACCATTTTTTGTTCCACTACCTGAGCAGAATCCTCACTCTTATCTCATGAATGGGCGGTCCTTTAGAATCCACTGAGGTAGTTGAGATTCTAAATATTTTAGAAGTGTTAGGAAGCTTTCAGCTGCATAAATATTGTCTGACTGAATTGAAGCCCTGGAATTTTCGGGAGTCTTTACTTTCTGTGAAAGTTTTTTTTTCACTGCATTTTTTGCAGATACAAAAGCAGAGAAAATATTCTGATGATGTCTGAGCAAAGTTCCTTCTTGTTAGAATAATCAACCAACCATACAGTGCTCACCTGTTACGTGGTCAGGTGATCATTTTAATAAGGAAGAAGGCAAAGAAGAGTCCTCATGCTGCTATAATTAGCATGGAGACTGTTTTTTTAAAAAAAAGAAAAACATTTGTCAGCCACCAGCAAGGAAATGGAGCATCCACTTTCTCCTAATTCTGAACAGATTCCCCCTTCTGTTCATTTTGCTCTGAATTTATCCACATCCCTTGGGACAAATTTGAAGAGGAACAAACAGCTTGATGTAGTAATAACCTTTGTTAGCTCAAAAAACTTAAATGTGAGATTATATTATTAGTAGCCTATGCATTTAGGGCCTGAATCAGTAAGATTTGAAGCAGTGTCAAAGCTTGTCTTAAGAAGGTTACTGTTAAGGGAACGCAGGTTATTGTGTAATGTAATGTAGCACACTGAAAGTCTTGCAAAGGAACAGAAATTAGGACCAAGCAGGGGTCTGAAAGGAAGTAGCCATGAATAAGATTTGAAGAGATCTTTGACCTTCACAATTGTGGGAGATAGGCATTTCTAAAGAGGAGCTTAAAGGTTTGGAGAGCCCTGTCCTCAAATATAGTACACTTACATGATTGTTATTTTTCATAATCCTTAGATTATTAATATTCCAGCCGGAGGAGCTTTGCTTGATTCTGTTACTGTCATGGATTTTTTCCCAGGATTAAATTTGGAAGGTTTTCCAAACAGGGACAGTACAAAATATGCTGAACCTTATGGTATTCAATCAGCTCACACTCTCTTAAGAGGAACTTTAAGATACAAGGTAGGTACATGTGGTGTTGCAGAAGTGTGACTGATTATAGAGAGAGCGTGGCCACCCACTGGAGGAAGCAAAAGGGTAGTGGTGGCAAAATATGTGTCATGACTCATCCTGCATGACTTACGTATTTGCATGGGATATTGGAACAAAAGCATGAAAGGCTGGGCTTTTGTGTTGTGACATCACAATGCACACTTCATCATTTTTGCATCATTGTGGTTTGTACTGCATGACTATGGTAGAGAGTTGAAGGTATGTTAATACCGATGAAGAGATTAGTTAATTGCTCTTTGGTTTTAGTTCTGGAACAGGAGGCATTTCTATAATAGCCCCTGCTTTATATATAAAGTGAGGCTATGAAAGTTTAAATGAGAGAATATGGGAGCTGCAGCATTCTTTTATGTTTTAAATATTTCTATCAAACTCTTATTGCAGTGGGTCACAGACCAGGGAAACATGTCACGCTTTGCACAAGTTTGAGATCAGTTGTTTAATATTTTTTAAGGCAAGACTCCCTTGTAACAAAATTCAAAGGGAAATTTGCTTAATGTTTTGCAGAACAGTGGCTAATTGGTTTAAGCAGTACTGTGCTTGATGGAGGAGTGATTTGGAAAAACAAAATGATGGTTTATTTATTTGTATAATATGCCTTGTCTTACTAGAATTTATGATGATGTAAATGCCAAACAATGCAGAATTATACAACTATTGTTCCATTATATATGAGTGCAAGGACTTCAGATTTCTGACAAATAGCCTGTTGGAATAGCTGAAAAGCCATGCTAGTGGATTTCCAATATTGGTTGAGTTCATTCTTGCTTATCAGGTTAGCAGGTCTGAAGATTTGTGTCATTTCCTAATCCTTGCCCATTTGTTTTACCAGGGTTACTGTAAAGCTATAGAAGGTTTTGTGAAATTGGGACTAATAAATCCAGAACCATGCTCTATGCTTAGTGTGACTGCGCCCTCTATAAAATGGGTAAGTAGTGTCATACGGGTTCCAAATGAGGGAAATAGAGCAGAGGGTGGTGTGGTAATCAATTGGTTTCTGTAAACTTAGCAAGTTTACAAAATTTTATAGTTTAAAATATACTGTAACTAAGAGCAAGCCTGTAAATTCATTTTCTCTTGAGGGAATTCTGGGTAGAGGGGCCACCATTGAGAAGGCCCAATCTTTGGTGTCTGCCAGCCTTTTATAATTTATTGAAGAAAATTTTATGACACAGTTAAAAGCTACAGAAAAATAAAAAAGAACATAGGAAAAAAAAGATATAAGAAGAAAAATAGGAAAAGAGGAGAAAAATGAACAACAGTATAGATCAAGAAAAGAGAAAGAAAAAAATATTTAAAGAAGCAACTTCCAATCTTCTTTGCATAATTAATACAGTCCCCCCCCAATTATATAACAAAGTTCCCTTCTTCCCATATACAGCCTTTTTAAATCAGTAAATCTAGGGATCATCAGTTCATTTTTATTCATTTTCAGCAAAAAGTCCATAAAGCATTTCCAGTCTTTTATATAAGTAGTTATTGCTCCTTCCCTAATCAGACAAGTCAATTCTGCAAGTTCTGCCATCTTCATGATCATAGACCAACGGTACATCATTTTATAAAAATTCTCTCTTAAATTATAAGGCAATGTAAATTTCAGTCCTTTTAACCACATTCTTTCCTATTGATCCATCTGTATGTTATAACCAAAATTCTTAGGCCATGGTATCATGCACTTTTTAACTTGTTCATCTCCCATTTCAAATCTTAGCAGTAATTTATACATTTTAGCAATTACACATTCATCATTTGTACATAATTCCCTTTCACATTCCATTACATATTGTTCTATACCTGGTAGCTTTTTATCCATATTAAACCTCTCCCTCAGTTGTACACATGAAAACCATTGAAAAGTAAATCCTTCTACAGTCAGTTCTCTTGATTTCATCTTAAGTTCTCTATTTTCCTGTATTAACAAATCTTGATATGTTTGCCATTTTTCTTTGCCTTCTGTTTCTTTTCTATAAAATGCATCTTGCACAGAGGCCAATAAAGGTGCCTGCCAGCCTTATATGTCTTAATTTTGAGCCATCCATTAAATCTTTCAATGACAGTGGCAATATTAGTTTAAACTTCCATGCCAGGGATGGAGAAGAAATGAGCTCTCCTTGTTTATGAGTTCATGTGTTTCCTGCACAGAGTATTAAACAAACCAAAATGAAGGTAAATGGAAGGTATATAAACAAAGCCCACCTACAAGTATTGCATTTAAAATTATCCTCAGAACTGTACTTGTAAAAAGATTTTTAGGGTGGACATTACATCATTTGCAACTAAACTGTCTTCACTGTTGCATGAACTAGCAGCTAATTGAAACCATTAGAAAAATAAAATTACAAAATACAGTTATGAAATGTGCTATTGATGGACAATGCATATATCTAAGGAGGCACTGGGAGTCAGGTGGCATATAAATTTAATAAATTATTATGGTTGGTCACACAGTCAGTCAGATGTTTAAACTGGATTTGGCATTTTTTATCCACCTATTGAGTCCTTCCCAAGGACCTAGGATAGGCAGATATTGTTTGATGGTGTTAAAGGTATCGCCACAGTTCCAAGTAAAGCTGCCTTTTGCAATTGACTGATGGTGATTTTGTCTATGATGACGACGACGATTATCATCATCAGTAGTAGTACCCTGGTATCTGTGTCCAGCCACAGTAAAGGTAAAGGTAAAGGTTTCCCTTGACGTAAAGTCCAGTCGTGTCCGACTCTAGGGGGCGGTGCTCATCTCCGTTTCAAAGCCTTGGAGCCGGCGTTGTCATAGACACTTCCGGGTCATGTGGCCAGCATGACTCACGGAACGCCGTTACCTTCCCGCCGAAGCGGTACCAATTAATCTACTCACATTTGCATGTTTTCGAACTGCTTGGTGTGCAGAAGCTGGGACGAGCAACGGGAGCTCACCCCGCCGCGCGGTTTCGAACCGCCGACCTTCCGATCGACAGCTCAGCGGTTTAACCCGCAGCGCCACCGCGTCCCCAGCCACAGTAGTCTTGAGGAATTTCATCTGTTCTGAACTGTAACTAACTGAAGATTTCTGAAATATATTTTTCCCTGTATATTTTTTTCCCCTTATCTCAGGTAATTTTCTTAAGGCCTCAGTGCCTTGGCTTTCAGAATTTCAATCATTTTTCTTAAACTGTTTGTATTTAGAAAGAGCTAATGTGTAAGTTACTTGGACTTCAGCCCTCTATCAAATATGATGAACTCCGACAGGCTGTCTACAATCACCTGAATGAGAATGAAAAACAGTTGGAAACAGTGGAATGGTATGGTAGAAATTCTTGGATTGACTATGTTTCCTCCCCACTTCTTTTTTTCCTCCAGTTCTAGCATTCAGGTGTTTGATACACTGTTTTTCTTTAAAATGTGCATTAAGATGAAATGTTTGGCTTGAATTTGCTTGCAAGATGACTGGTAGAGATTAATTTTTCAGCTGCCAATCCTCAGATGCAAATAAGAATACTGTAATAATTTTAGGAAAAAAGTAAATTTATTAGTGACTCTAGAGAAAGCTAAAGATGAATGCAGATCTAAAAGTATCAGTGGTATTCTGAGTTTGAATACCATGCTGAATAGCCTCAATACAGAATGTGTTACAGTTGTCATACTGAAGGTCACAAAAACATATGACAGCAGAAATGTCTGTCTCCCCCAGAAGGACCATAGCTAGTACCAAGGCACAAAAGCCCTCCCAAAATTTATGCTTGTTCATTAGGGTAGAGAATTGCCCCCTAAGGAGAGGAAAAGCTAAGAACTTCCCTGCTACATATCTTATTTCTAGTATTTGTTTTTATTTATTTATTTTATTTATTTAGCACATTTTTCCACCGCACATCTCAACGATTCTGGGCAACATACAATACATTAAAACAACAACAGTTCATATCAATTCAACAATTCATATCATAACAACAATTCATATCAATTCAATTCTATGAACTCAATTGTTCATAGAGTCCCTTATCTATACAGCAAATGTACACAAGGAGAATGAATTGTGCACACCTCATAAATATTTGGAGTGAACTCATAGAATTTAGGGAGAGACTTGATATCATGATTTTGCTTCTCTGTTACTCATGTACAGGATGTGGAATTCATACCCCTTTGTCAGTCCTTCACATGTACTTAGCAGGGTATAGATTTTCAGGCTTTTTTTCCAAGTTTGACTCTTTAGGGTGTGAATATTGTTCCAGAAATTTGTGTATGTTCAGTTTACATAGCCTACATATGTACACGAAAACATAATTTTCAGTGTAGCAGTAATAGTACTTGTTCAGATGTGGCTAAAGGGAAAAAACAGCTCAGGGGCTTTATCTTCTGTCCTTTACACCTGTTGGTCAAACTGTACTGCAATGATTCTCCTTCAGGTGCTTCAGGTTCTGATTTTGAATTCCATGGGGAAAAGTCTTACTATTTTTCTTGACATTACCTGCTGTTATCTGCCTTTCAGGTTGGGATTACTTGGAGATGAACCTGTTCCAATAGCACATAGTATAGTGGAGGCACTGGCCAAGCACATGGAAGCCAAGCTCCCATATGGTAGGGAACATGCTCTTCGCCCTTAGTTGTATTTTCTGATAGCAGATTTTACTGCTGGCATGCCTGGTTTGTTTCATTTGGGCAAAGTTTGAGAACGATCAATTCCTATTTCCTTTTGACATTCTTCTATGCACCCCATTCCTCAAATTAGTAATGATGTTGGTTTAATCCATCGGATCTTTGCATTTTAGTTTTGAACACCAGTTAATCTCACTAAGGCACTAGTTTTAGTCCCAGGAATGGATAATCCTGCTGAAACCTGAAAGAAAATATATATGAAAGAGAATATATATGACAGTGTGGACTAGCCCTCTTTCTTCCCCCCAAATTTCCCGTTGGTGGAGCAGCTCTAAAGATAAACTGTAATCAAGCATGCTTTGCTAATTTATGCAAGTAAGGTTCCCAACTGCATAGAGTAATGCCACCATATCCTTGTTCCTCTTCGAGGCATCTCTTCAACCCAGGGATGTCAGAAGAGTTGGAGAATGACTGTGTTAGACTGTGCAATTGTCTACATATGTCAATAGGGCTCTGTTGTTCCTGAAATCAATTTGAAATAAATGCATTCTGATGATTTTAGTGTGACTTTGGATGAAAAAGATGGGCATACTTTCTGTATTGCAAAGTTAGTGATAATTGAGTTTGATAATGTAAGTAAAGATCTTTTTTTTTACAGTTAAAACTTTATTTAGCAATAATTCAGCATATACAGATATAGAGATACTACAATATATTAATTTCCCTCTTTTAAAAGGTACATTGTTTTATTTTTTATTATAATCCTTTTATTTATTTTATTTTATTTTTTATTTTATTTTATTTTATTAACAAAGGTGTGCGTTATCAAAAAAAGATATTACCTATGAATGAACAGATAATTATTGAGGTTGTACAATTATTACTCAATATAAAATTAGTAAAAGTTACCAAGCAGAATGTATTAAGTTGTGCTATTTTTGAAATAGTTTTGCAGTTCACTTTTAAGTAGGCAACTTGTCAGTGTTTTTTAATGCTTTCCTTTTATTTAGGCTCTGGAGAGCGAGATATGATAGTTATGAGGAATGAGATAGGAATTAGGCATCCATCTGGTCATCTGGAAGATAAATATGTCAATCTCGTAGTATATGGAGATGATAAAGGATATTCTGCAATGGCAAAAACTGTGGGGTACCCTACTGCTATTGCAGCAAAGATGGTTCTAGAGGGTATGTATCTTTCTTCCTGTTTTTTAACTAAGGAGTCATTGAATGTAAAGTGATTTTTTTTTAGGTAATTGTTATAAAATGCCTCCTGAAAAAGCATAACTTACTTATACCTATCAGTGTGATACACTATATATGTAGTAAGTTATGCCTGAGTGCCCAGCTACTTATTTTAAAGGGCTCCAATTACACTCAGTGAGGTTTTGTTAAAATAAGGAGTTCTGTTCCTCTGCCTTCTAGGAATATATGTGGAGTAACTTCCCATAATGATCCTACCTTCATAATCCTAGTATGTTCCCCAGCAATTTAAGTGATGGATCTCTTTCTCTGAGTAAAAGGAAACGAGTTGTTTACTTGAAATTAATGCACTTGTGGTAGTGTTTCAAGAATAAGTAGAGACATAAACCTTGATTGCAAGTAGGGTGCCAATATATTTTTTATTAAATTAGTATCTAACTTCCTTAAAATAAATGTAGATACATTATGCTGTTGTGCCTCTCTAAAATTTGTTCAAATAGAAAATTATATTTTTTATTTTATATTTCAGGGGAAATTAACACCAAAGGTATGATCGTCCCATTGACAAAGGATATATATGGACCAATACTTAAGCGTGTTCAAGCTGAAGGCATTGTATACACAACCCAGAATGTTATCAAGCAATAAAGCAGACTTCATGTTTCCCCTCAACCACCCATCCACTGAGTTTCTAGTATGCACAAATTGAAGGTTGAAAATCTTGTTTCTGTTCTGTTGAGAACCTCCAGCCTTTGGTTAAGGCTTTCACATGAGGTTATCTTTCTGAATTGTGTTCACTAAAGGCCGCAGTCCCAACTAGACTTATATGGAAGCAAGTCTTAATGACTTCTGAGTAGGCTGTGCTGTTTGTGTGCTGATCCCAAGTGTTTATCGTAGTATGGGATGGTATCTCTCTTCAGAAATTCAGAATTTTTATACTGAAGGCAGGGCTCTTCAGGCAGTGCCAAAGTATTTTTAATTGGTTCATAAATGCTGAAAAATTGCTGCATATGGTAAATGTTAGACTATTTTCCAGTACAGTATTTCCCTTTAAAATGTGCAGAACAGAATGGGACTCTAAATTTAGAATGCTTTTCTCTTTCATTCATTAGGTATGAAGGAGATTGTGATCTGAGTGCCCAAACTACTGATTTTGAAAAGCTCTCATTTCACCCAGATATGGTTATGTTAAGAAGTTTTGTTATACATTCTTAGAAGACTATCTATCTATATCTATCTACCATCTATTTATCTATCTATCTATCTATCTATCATCTATCTATCTATCTATCTATCTCTATCTCTATATATCTATATCTCATCCATCCATCCATCCATCATCTGTCTGTCTATCTATCATTTTGAAAAGCTCTCATTTCACCCAGATATGGTTATGTTAAGAAATTTTGTTATACATTCTTAGAAGACTATATCTATCTATCTATCTATCTATCTATCTATCTATCTATCTATCTATCTATCTATCTATCTCTATATATCCATATCTATATCTGTATCTGTATATCTATATCTATATATCTATCTAATCCATCCATCCATCCATCCATCCATCATCTATCTGTCTGTCTGTCTATCTATCATCTATCTATCTATCTGGTAACTCATTTCTCTATGAGCCAATTTTGTAGTCACTCTGTGATTTGATCCATAAGCTTGATGAGCACCTACACTTATTCCTTGCATAACAACTATGGAGTCAAAAGTAGCTTGGCCACTCTTAAAACTTAAAATAATGTTGTTGAGCATTTTACTGAGTTGCTAGCTCAGTCTAGGCATTTCCAGTTGGGTAACAGAGCTGGAAAAGATCTCTGTCTGGAACTCTGAAGACCTTCTACTCCAAAGGAGACCTTAATGTGCAATAGGCCAGCCTTTCCTAACCTGGTTATCCTCCAGCAGTGTTGAGACTGCAATGCTCCAAATTCTTAGACTGTATGAACAATTCTTTGAAAACCATAGAAATTGATACAGCTGTAACAGAGATGCAGTGTTATAGCCAAAGGGAAATCTATTTTTCAATTGCACTGTTAATTTCTAGAAGTTAATCAATGGCATTTTTCTATGTATTGAGAATATGATTATTCTAGACCAATGTTCTCAACCTCGGCAACTGTAAGATGTGTAGACTTCAACTCCCAGAATTCCCCAGCTGCTGAGGCTGAGAAACACTGTCCTAGCACTTCAATAATATACATTGAAAATCCTGTTGTGGAGGGGAAAAAACTACTTTGCTTCACATTTGCCAAATGTTACATTGTTTGAAAATATGTTCTATTGGGCAATATCAAAATACTGAAGTGTTATGGAAAGTTGCCAATTAGTGTATTTATTAGTGTTCTGCAGTGCCTTGTAAGGTCTTTACTTGCTTCAGAATTGGAGAGGAAACAATATATTAGGTAGATGTCTTGTATATAAGACAATCTGAAGAGTTCTTGTTCTGTAACCGACTTTCAGATCAGTGTCACACAAATAATATGAGCTGATTTCTTTTAAGTGGAGACAGGCTGGGTCGAGGGAGCAGCCAGGACTTTTTCCTTAAAACTATTCTGGAATGAAGAAAAGTAATTTTTTTGTATCTCAGGGAGGAAAAAAAATATATGAGGGGAATTCATTTGGAAGCACTGATGAAAACTCAGTGTGATATGGAAGAAGAATGTGGAGTCCATGCTGAAATCTGTGGCCATACATTGCTGTCAACTCAGGTAGCTAAATTAATGCCAAAATAATTTTCCCAGCAGCTTTAATTCCAAGGTACAATGAGTATTATCTGTGGCTCTTTTCTTAGTATTTTTGGAATTAGTTGAATCTGCAAATACTATATTTAGACATGGGTCCCAGATATTTTGGTGTTTTAGGTCAGAGCAATGTTTAATACTGTTGTAACAGCACAATCCTGTGCACATTTACTGAGAAGAAAGTTCCACTGTAGCCAGGCAATAGAATGTGTCTATAGCATTGTGTCTATAGATTATAGGCTTTCAGTGTGTATAGGATTGCGGCATTAATATCCCTAATTCCCATTTTTTTGCTTCTTGCTGATGGTAACAGAACATGGTTTCTATTTGAAACTGTTTAATTTTTCAATGCAATGTCCAATGTTCTTTGTCTGCCTTTTGTGGTCACTGAAAAGTAGGGAAAAGTAATTGAGCAAAAGAGATTCACTGGAAATGTAGTGAAACTATTTACACTCAGCAAATTTTGCAGACAGAATTCTGAAGGCTGCTAGCCTACAAATAATTTGCCAGCTGATTTGATAATAACTTGCCTCAATTTGTACAGTCTCTTTAATGTAAAAAACCGTTCCAAAATAAATCCAAAAACTTTAAATCATCAAGCTGTATTACTGTGTATTACTATGGATCATGCGTACAAGAGTGTGCAATGGGGAGAAGTGGGAGAATAAGGAGACTAGGAAGTAAGGAATAACTGTCTAAGTAGAGTTGCCGGAGGAACAAAGTACAAGTTTAGATTTCAGTCAGGGCACAACCCTTTTAAGTGAAGGTGAACTGCAGAGAAAAAACCTGCCTTTTTAAACATACAGCCTGGGATGGGATTAGCCTTCCTGATTCTTAGATGGACTGCTTTGGGGCTTTCAAGGTCTGAATCATCTCTGGATTACTTGATTTTTTTTTTTCAAGAAATCCAGAGTTGATTCAGACCTTTACTTTGTTTTCCTCCCCAAATGAATGGATTAGCATCATGGAAGCTTTAGTTTTATGTGGTTTCCAGTTTAAAGCATCAGAAAAGGACAAGACCTTGCCAAACTAAACCCAGAGTCACTGAGAAAAAAGGGTGTTTGTGAGAGACTGTTTTATAATTTGGTATTGTTTTTGAAAAGTATTTTCCTACAGAGGGTAAAGTAAAGGGGCCATATGTTAGATTGGGTTAAAAGAACCTGGTGTTTTTGCTATCCTACCATACAAAAATAAAAGTGTTTGACTTTCAGGTGTGTAAGGATCTTTGTTGGATCAAAGCTGTGTGAGAAATTCTTCACATACTTCAAAGTGTTCAGACTGCATTTCTGTAGAACTGTAGAGTTTATGTATAGTTACTACAAAGAGGCATTAGATTCACATGCAGAAATGTTTTGTATTCTCTTAAGCATAAGGCATCTGTTGGAGGCCCTGTTTTACAGGGGATGTCCTCTGTTCGGAAGATCGCAATTTCTGGTGACTGCATTCATGTAGATTTATTAACAGTGTTAAAGAAATGGTTTGGCCATTGAATTCTTCCAGGGTGTTAACTGCATTAACTGCAACTATCCTTAGCTTCTGAGATCAGTCAAATTTGGCTGAAAAGAAAAGTACAGTTATCCACAGGGTGGCTTCATCACATGAAAGGAAGACCTTCTGTGAATCATGAATTGAAAATATTTTCAGAATTAATGAGGATTTGTGAAATTGCTGCAATATTATAAAATGTCAAAATGAATCTTAATGGATAAGCCTGTATACCCGTAGCCCTGGCCTATTTTACAGCTAAGGATGTGTGATCCTTTAGCACATTGCCTGATTTTGTAATCAAAGTTTTTGGTTCCAACAACAACAAAAACATGTCCATGAGGCACCAAGTTAAAATCAAGAAATTTGGTTGATTAATAATGGACCAGAAAGTTATGTATTGGAACAATGGATCACTGTTATAAGTGAAATACTGGAAACTTTGCAAACTATATAGTGGATGGACTGACATTTAGGAAAGGGGGTATGTATGGGAATCATCTGATTGTCTTTGCTAGAATTGCTTGTATCTCTGATAGAGTTATTTCTACAATTTATATGCCACGCAGTTCCAAAAAGGTTCTAAGCATTTTACAAATAATACAAAAATAAAAGCAACAAGGAAAACAACACCATCCATGAAAACAATAACAGTAAGCTTTCCTGTTGAATAACAGAGAGGGAAGACGGTCATCATATTCACGCCCTATAGGGAAGAGGCCTGCAATAGACGTCACCATGGCCAGTGTCCATAAGGATAGTAGCACTTCGGAGGGTTTGGGTGCCAAATTTTACCCTAAATATGTAAGCCTCCATGTCTGTGAATGTTGTCCTGCCTTGCCAATATTTTGCTGTTGAAAAATGAAAAAGCATCTCTGAAGGTGCAATGGGGGCCTTTAAGAGTGATGAGGCAGATTTTATTTTTGCCAAGTGTTCAATACAAGCTAAAATACTGATACTTATTTTTGCAATGCCATGAATAAAAACCATTGAAACAATGCTGAGTACAGATGTTATTTTCATAGAAACTTCATATTTCAAAACAAGTATATTTCAATTTCCCACACAAGTTAAAATTACATGCAAAGATAGAGTTACTCATTTAGGATGCATGACAATATATCAGAAGCTACTAAAATTAAGAACAGGTAATGAAGTACATAATTTTAACAATGCAATTACTCAGAACTAGAAAACTGACTTTGTAGTAAAATATAAAAATCTACAATTATAAATATAAATTTGGTCCATGGAATCCACTCTAGAAATATTTACAGTAAGTATCAGCTCTACTAAATGCCTACCAAAATCTTAAAACGTTGAATATTACAGAGAATATATTTACAGTCTACCATATTAAAAGTTAAATTTCTAACAAATGGTATTAGGAGTGCTATAAATAACAGTAAGGGAATTAGGTACTAAAATGTGTGTTGCTGAAAACTTCAGCATCTATAATTATGATAAAATGTAAGTGAAAATATAACCACAAAAATTAAAAACTAATACTGTAAAAGACTACAATATCATCCTTAGAAACCGAAAAGTTCAGAAAAATTAGTTCAAACAAAACAAAATGCATTACTTGGTTGTTGTTGTTTTGAAAAAGGCACACATTGTTAATGTATTTGCAAGAAACATTTATTCAATTCAAATGAAATTAAAAAAAGATTAATAGCTGGACATCTCCCCATTCACCCTGCCAAATGTAAAAAAGGAAGTATTTCCAGCTCTGGGTAATTGCTCTGCCAGATTTTGATTGAAGTCAAACTAACGATTCCAAGCTCTCTGCCACACTGCCTTCTGGCAAAGCTGAGCCATTACTGTCGATGGATATTGAAGGATTTTCTTCTTGCCTTGAACTAACAAGACTGAGGATAGTTTTGTATAGAAACTGGTAATGGTCCTAAAAAGATTGTGGGAGGGTAGAGAATGATGAGTTGTTAGTGTGGCTTGTATGGATCACAAGAATCACTAATATCACATTCAACCACCAGGTGACAAGAAACAACAATGGCATGCTCGGGAGATTTTGAAAGAGACACCATTTGTCCATCAATCTGTTAACCCACAGGAAGGAGAGCATTTTCTGTGGCCATAGAATAATGCATATTGGTTAGGATGAAGATCATGGGTGATGGTAAGGACGAAAAGGAAACATACTCAAAATGGTAATAGTGTGTTTTGAGTATGTTCCCAACAAAATAAAGAGTTACAGATCAAGTGTATCCACGTTCAACAAATTGGCAAATTAATTGTTGCCAATTTGAAGCAATAGCAGGCCTGCTATTTTAACTACTTAGTGTGATTTTTATTGCTTTGGGAATGGAGTTTCACCCCACAAAAAATGCAGTTTCATCATGCAGAATAATTCTTGCCTACTTACAATATCTGTGAAGACTCCAGGTCTCATCAAATTGATCATCTTAGCTACGTGATAAACATCCACACAATTTTCATTTTCTAGCTGATGCATAAGTGTAGTTAATGCACAGAAGGTACCTGCTGTCACTCCTCCATGCCTTATGAAAGAAAATATATATACACACATGTAGAAAAAGGACATGTTCCACATTTTGAGAAAATACCCAAACTGTTTAATATACAGTAAATGCCATTTAGGATTTTCTATAAGGGGTAGAGAATCAATCAAATGTGATTTATTTATGAGCAACCTGCTGGTTCTACTCATCATTAGATAGGCATATCCACTAAATAATATATTAAAGGGCTCACATTCCCTCATTTAAGAGCACACTTAGTTACAATTTGATCTGCTTGATTAATATTACAGTTCTTTTGAGATATAAAAAGTAACCATAACAAACGTTGTGCACATACACTACTTTTGGACAGCTTAACAACTGGGTCATTACAATCCTCTTAGTCTCTTGCCTTCTGATCCAAAAATTCTATACTTGCAATTCTACCAGCTTCCTTTTTTTCTTTTTACTATTTGTCAAAATCATTTCTCCATATATGTTTCTTAGGTCTATTTTGAAACTTAATTCCTTTTGAGATGAAATTATAGTTAACATTTCTGTGCCACTACTTATTTTATTATTATCCTTCTGAGTAGTTTTACATGGAGTTTTAAATGTGCAAATACAGCAGTGGCCCATATAAATACTTCTTCATTGTCCTAAACTACAGAGGACAGCAGCTATGTATTCCTGTTTTTTTCCTGACATTGCAATGGCTGAATACTAAGAAATTATTAGTCACCGCTTTTGCCTAATCTTTTCCTTACAGTGCTTTTCTTATTCTATTAAAGTGTTACTAATTCTTTTCCATGTGCTCTTTAAATTGTTTTACTCCATTTACAGTCCCCACAGATGCAATATATTGAAGCACAGAATAGGGTCAAGAAGGCATGGTTAAAAGATGTTGAATACTGGCAATTTTTAAGTGGAAGAGAAATTTGGGCCTTGTTGCTTTCTATAAATATGACTTATAAATCATAGATGCTGTATGAAACATACATAGAGATATCAATTTAACAGCTATTGAAATTGCATTAATACTTACTCATCATGAACAATCATAGGGCCATCTCTGTTGGAAGTTTCTTCTTTTATGATGCTTATAAGTTCAAATGTTTTACTAATAGGGCTATCTGGATTTGGCCATTTTGGACACTGAAAGTGCCTGACTTCAAGAACGTAATCATCCTCAAAGATTAAAAAAAAATCAGCACATTTAATTGATTCACATTTATGAAACAGGTATCCTTATTTTGGTCTTGTGAATAATACAGTTGAAAAAGCATGGTTGGCTTGCAATTTACACATAGTTCTGTGAAAAAGTACTTGCCATTTTTAGGTGACATCTTTGAACGGTGACATATCTTTGCCACTAAATGTATCAGAATTACTGATATATAAAAGTAGCACATTTAATTGATTTAATTAATTGAGTGAACAGAACCCCCTCCACCCAAAGTTTGGGTCCTGTTTCATTTAGTTCATGAACAAAATAATCCTACATACAATGTACCAGTGGGAAAAAATAAATTTTCCCCTAATTCAATCAATCAAATTAGGGTCACGTGTGGATATTCCTTTAAATAAATAGGCCGGAATTTGTCCAATATAAATTTCAGCTCATTCAAGTGAAGTTCTCACCATGCAGATTCTAGAGGCAAGTCATATGCCTCTCAAATTAAATTTCTGAAGACCTGGGTAAAAAAGTCATTGCTGCCTTTCAATCTGGAAAAGCTTACAAAACTATTCCTAAAGCTTTGCTGATCCACAGTCAGAGACATAATCTTAAAATGGAGAAGATTTGGAGAAACAGTAAATCTTCCTAGAGTGGCCATCCTGTTAAAATAAATAAAATGCAACATAAAATTGTCCAGAAAGTTACAAAAGAAACTGAAAACATCAACCTTTTTTGCTTTGCCTGAAGTCAGTATTTGTGACTCACCATCAGCACAGCATTGGGTAAAAATGGGATCCCAAGGAAAGCAGTAAAGTAAAACCCATTGCTCAATAAGATGATTGCTTATCCATCCCAGTTACTAAAAAGTATCTCTATGGAAGAATGTTCTATGGAGAGGTGAGTTAAACAGGGCCACATTTGGTCTACACTGGTGTTGTTATGCCTGGTGGAAGCCAAATGCTGCATTTTACAGTAAGACTCTCATACCAGCTATCAAGCGTGGAAGTAGTAGTGTCATGGTTTGGGGTTGTTTTGCTGCCTCAAGAACTGGGCAATTTGTCATCTTTCAAGGAACCATAAATTCTGCTTTGTGTCAGAGAATGCTGCATGAGAAAACCAGGACATTAACAATTAACTGAAGAACAAGTGGGTTAAGAAGCAAGAGAAATGATCCCAAACATGCAAAGAGGTCTACAAGAGAAGGGATGAAAAAAATCATTCAGCAATGGTTTGGAATGGTCAGGTCAAGTCAAAACTTAAACCCTATACAAGTGTTTTGAAAGATCCTGAAATAAGCAGCTCACGCTTTCAAATGTTATTGAGCTGAAACAGCTTGACATGGAGAAATGGCCAAAGTTCCTATATAGACTAATAACTAATTGTAGGAAGCATATAGCTGCAGTTACTGCAACTAAAGGTGGTGCAACTAGATACATAATCAAAGGAGCCAATTACTTTTTCATACTCATGGATTACATATTGGATGACAATTTATGAAATATATGAAACAAGCATCAATGTGATTTATTCACTCAGACTGCTTTGCACATCAGCAAGACCCACACGAAGCTCTGATAACATTCAGTGGCAAAGTTACATAAAAATCGAGAACCTTCAAAAGGGCATAAATACTTTTTCACAGAACTGTATAAATTTATGTACAGTACTAGTTTAGAAATAGTTTCCATGAAGATCTTAATTTCAATCCTTTTCTCGTATTTTTATAGATCAATAAAGATCAATAATCCAAATCTAGGAACATGTATAAAAGTCCTTAAAATTCTATTTTTGAATAGTGGTTGTTATGAATAAACACTTTAAGGATATTCCAACTAAAGAAGGAGTAATTATATTCATGGCTTTACCTGATGCCTTACTATGGCATATTTAATTCTGACACTTTGGAATTATAAAAATTTAATGAAAATGGGTAGAAACCAAGCTATTGTAGACCCCCCATACAAGCAAACAATCATCTAAGTTGTGTTTTAGTTCAAATGACAATAGAACTCTATTATATAATAGGAGAACAAGTATACTTGTGTAGCTTCTAAAATGAAATCCTGGATTATGAGCTTCTCTTCATTTGATAAGCACTTGTGCTCTTCTGAAATCAGGCTGACTTTAAAGCTCTCACAATTTATAGGATCTTCTTTGTTTGGCCAGTAGACAAATTCATCTTCTGCCTGCTAAAAGGAAAACAAACAAACCCAGATTTGCTATGAACAAAAGTAATGATTATTTTATCAAACTAACCATGACTTAATTTACTGTAACTATGCATTTTAAGATAGGTCAGTAATCATGATGAACGTAAAATTTATGAGTACAATCAAGAGTTTTAAAGTATCAGGCATTGTCCTGGTTTCTTTTAGCAAATAGTTCACTATTCAGTGCATTTTAAAGCATAAATATCAACTTTTAAACAAAGTTATCATTATAGTACTTGCCAGGGAACAATTTCCTATTATTATTCTTATGGTGCAAAGATATTATCTTTCCAGAATTCCATCATTTTAATGTATTTTATTTTATTATTCCTATTATGTCTAAGAGACTATTTTTCCATGTCCTCATTAAGATCCTAGTAATGAGAAAAGTAGCTTTTCATATCATTTTCTTACTTTTAACATCAAGTTCACTAATCAGTAAGAAGATAAGATTCTGTTTTGTGATTAACAATTCTAGTAAGTAATAAAGATACTGATATGAAGCAAAGTATTTAATCTTACCATATTCTGACTATCAGGGAGCATAACAATTATCTGAGCATTGTGATCCCATATTATTCTCCAGAAATCTTTGATAGTATGTAGCAGAGGATGCTGGGTAATAATGAATTCATTACTTTGATAATAACCCTGTAAAGAAGACAAATTAAATTAAAGACACCCTGTTTCTTATACGCATCTGCTTCTTATAAGGAGTGTTCTTCCTTTTAATAGGATTGTGCTGTTTCTTAGAAGCATAATGTAGATATGCTGGTGCATAGACCTCAGTCTCCTTCAGAAAAAGTTAGAGCTTCTTATTCAACCCTTTCCCTGATTTGCTTTGTAACTACAGGGTTTGGGTTTTTTTTTAATGATTATATTGGTAAGGAGGAATATTCAATCATTTTCATTTCTTTGATAGTGAGCGTGTTAACTTTTGTCTAAAAGTAAGCTATTTCTGAGTACATATGCAAGATGACCAGTACCAGAATTATACGTAAAGCTTTTAGGAGTGTTAAACAAGAAGTTAATTCCATTTATGCACTTGAAACAGAATATTAATTGAATCATATAAAGCAAAGATATTGGGAATAAAGTGAAAGACCTGGTAAATTACTCATCTCTTGGCAAAAACAACTGCAGCAGTGTAACAGCATCTGCACTATGATGCTGGATGGTCTGAGTTTCATTCATTGTTCAGAACTGATCTAAACTTGTTGATGTTGCATAATCTTAATAGCTCTCTCTGTAGATATGTATCCACACACTTTAAATTGACTATTTATATATATTCATTTAGAATGATAAATAACTTGTGCTATTGCTTTTGTGGTTTTAACTTCTTTAGTCGCTTATAGGTTTTTAATTCCCCCCCCTCTTTTCTAGGGGTTTTTTCCCACCATTTTTTTTCTCTCCTAGATAGTTCAGTATACTGTTTTCCTTTTTTTCCCCCTCTTCACTTTATAGCTTGTTAAAAACATTTAAAAACAAGGAAACAAAAAAGAATAAAGATGGCAGAAATGACAAAACTGGAGGTCAAGGTCCATGTGTTTAAAAATTAGTCTGACTGATTTCCTATATATAACAGAATGTGCTTTTGTGGTATCTCTTCCTCCTTCTTTTATTGTATTTGTTTTTATTCCCCAAGCTGGCTAAGGAATTCTGGGACTTGAAGTCCATACATCTTACAATTGCCAAGGTTGAGAAACTCTGCTACAAAAGGTACAAAATAGGTGAATTAAGGTTCCCAAAGATGATGTCTTTCATTAGGAGGACACTAATATGAGCCTGCAGGCCCTGGATTTGGTGTCCTTCCAGACTGTAATCAGGGACGGGGGGCAGTCGGGGAGGGGAGGGCACTGCTTGAAGCTGCACTTGCTCCGTCCTGGGTCATCCTGGGGTTGGGATGGATTAAAAAAGCTATAAATAAATATTAAAGTGCCATCTCCAGCTATAAAAAGTTCCTCTTTCCTAACCTTAAGTACTGGCATGGATTCTGAAAAGCTCTTCAACTTGAAAAAAGCTGTGCCATGATATCAAAGCAAGATATTGTGTAATACAGTGTTGGCCTTATATTTTACTTGAATACCCATATATTTATGCCAAATGGTACAACCTATGAATGGCACTTAATTCATGCAAGGTAACTGCAGCTCTCGGTGTTCTTGCCTGCCTGGACTTGCTGCTGCCTTGCTTGGTCAAACAGGCAGGCTTGACTGACCCAAGTGAAGTTCCTCAGAAAGCTGACACCAATGTGTAGATCACATCAAATTACAGTGTGATTTACAAGGTAACTCACCATAATATAGGAAGCATTAATGTAATCCGTGCCCTCACCAGACAATGATGAAATGCCAACTCTAGATCTTTCCACTGTAAAACAAAGATAAGAACTTACTGGGGGAGTGGGGTACCAAACACCAACCATTTTTCTGATATAGATTCTATAATTCTCCAAATCAAAGAAACTGGAGGAGCACCTGCTAATAACACAGGAACCACATATCTGCAGCTGTATCCAATGTATTTCTTTCACGAGAAGCTTGACTTCATGAGATCCAGAAGAATAGAATGGATCCTTCCTTTCTTCCACCCTTCTATCTAAGCAAATGATGAAGTACATTGGATCCATACAATTTATCCCTTCAAATGAAGTTACGGAAAAGCTGCTCCTCCCCCACTTAGTAATGTATGAAAGGGCTTGTAATTTGGGAGATAAATGCCATTTCTTTCTACTAAAAGTCCATGAAATACAAAACTCCAGAAAAGAGGGGATTTGGGATGGCTTGGGTTACATCATCTGAAATGTACAGAGATCCTCACAAATGCATTGTCACTTTGAGTTGCTCCATCTGATTCATTCTGAATCATATCTATGTAAGTTTAG
Organism: Candoia aspera; assembly: GCF_035149785.1. NCBI lineage: Eukaryota > Metazoa > Chordata > Lepidosauria > Squamata > Candoiidae > Candoia > Candoia aspera. The sequence goes on along the minus strand of NC_086159.1, from coordinate 58,662,030 downwards.
TTAGTGAAACACCAGAAGTTAGTGTAAATCACTAAGTACCACAACTTTTAGTATACTGCATATCTAACTTCAGAACTGGTCAGAGATATTAAAAAAAGGGAAAGTGCAAAACAGCAGGTTCGTTTTCCCTAAACTTCCTTTATCATGATGTACATCTGGGATATCAATAACTACTACAACAAAACCACTGTTTTAATTCTGTGTTTATATTCAATGAATTTTAACATTTTTTTTAACAAACCTACCAGGAATTATAGATGAAGTCCTGTTCTTTTCTCTGTTACACTGTTTCAGTGCAGTAGAATAATCACACTGTTGGATGTTAGATTGGTTCAGAAGCTGAATGAATGAATGAACGAACAATAGTAGTATTAATAATAGTAATAGTAATAAACAAGGATTGCTTTCTGTGGACAATGCATGGGAGCACACATTCAGATTTAGGACAAAGCCACATACATTATACTGATCAGGGCCGCAACTAGGGGGAAGGACAACCGGGGCACATGCCCCGGGCACCATGCTGGGGGGGGTGCCAGAATGAGTGCTGGGGGGTGCCAAAATAGGCATGGAATCCATGTTTGCCCCAGGTGACACAGACCCTACTTGTGGCCCTGATACTGATCAATGATTCCAACTCTCATTGGTTATTCACACTGTAGATAGGATACAGCCAAGAGAACTTGGTGGATCCATAACTAAGGCACTCTGAGGTGGACCATTCCTCATTGATATTGCAGTCTGTTACCCACTTAATTATTCCAATCCCCCCCCCAAAAAAAAGGAAAGGAAAGGAAAGAAGGGGGAGAAGGCATCTTTCAGCTAACATCATCCTCTATTTATGGAAGTGTACCATAATGTACTAAATGTCATTCTAGTTAGTTGTCAGCTTGTTTCCCTTTACCCCCTTATCCCGGAATAGTAGAGGTCTATTGCCTTCAACATGACTGCAATACTTCTGCATAAAATCCATTGGCCTACATTCACCTTCCCAAATACCAGGATATACACAAACATAGGCCCATATAAAAGGTTCTGTCCAGCCATCTATAATTTTTCTAAATCTCATCTATACTACACATTCTGCCATGAAAAAGTAGGATAGGATAATGGTGGAATTCCAAAGCACTACTGACAGATGCTTTGTACTTAGTGGTGCAGTCATGGACAATTGGATGGTTTCAGATTCAAAAGTCTTTAAAAGCAGTTGATGAGGATTGAAGTCAACTGGTTCTATATCACCACTGGGGCATGATGTGTCCATAAGGACTAATAATGCTTACTGCCAAGTATTTTCATTGAAGATACCCATTTCATTATTATTCTTTTTCACTTCAAAGATATATTTTTTGATCCAAGCATCAGGGAGGAAAAACAAATTCCATTTTATTCCTGCTAGGCATCTGGAATAAACTGCATAGATGGAAAAATGACAAAACATGTATTATGATGTCACAGTGCAAACCCTAGAGTTTTCTTCTTACATTCCAATGTCGTACACATCTGCGTAAGTTGTATCAATTGTGTTATGAAATCACAAGACACATGTCATTTTTCCCCTAATCTGCAGTCCTCGGTGACCTTTGGTTACGGTGCTATGATTTCAGTGAGTCAAAATGCTAAGTGCAAAAACCCAGAGTATTTCTCTATTTCTAGTGTGAACTTAGTTTAGTTTTATTTTTCCTCAATATATCAGAATGCAGAAGGCATGGAACCAAATTGGTAGGTAGGAAGAGAAAAGAAAACTTGCATGCTTCACAGAAGCAGTACTGCAGCACAGTGGTTGAGAAAACTGAGCTGAGCCAGAATTTTGCCTCTCCTTGAAACCCAAACCATCTTACCTTGAACTGTTTCTCTAATCTTGTCTTTCCCATTGCTCCTGGGATTAAGAGGGAGTTCACATAAGCATGAATGTGACTTTCAGGTACTTCTGTTTCTTTGCTTAGAATGGCTTCCACAAGTGCATCATGAATGAAGATGTACTGTTCCTGGTTTACAAGATGAAGACACAGTCTTGGCTATAGCACTAGTCTTTACTGTGGTTCAGTGTCAATCAACTTTAAGCTATGTTTTACTATCAATTATTCAGCAAAACAGAATAGATCCCTCTAAAGATTATTCAAATTTATTCCAAGGTCAGAAACACATTTTCTACAGTTACAACAATTATAGAAATTACTATATTACCATGATTATATTCACTACTGATCACTAGGAAGCATTATACAACCAGTTTCATTCTTGCTGGAACTTGACAGGCATAGGTAGTCCCCTATGTTTGGGATTATGTACTATATGCTCAACTGTTTAGTTCTCCTTAGATTTTGAGGTTTTTAGTATGAGACTCAGTCAAACCTACAGATCTCTAGTGTGAGAGTGCAAACAAATAAGAAAGGAAGGTATACTATTAATAGAATCAATAATTACTATTTTCATGTGTGTGTGTATATGTGTGTGCTTGTGTGTATATCAGAATTTTGGATGGTGCTGTATATTAAACCCATTCCAGAAGTGATCTCCATGGCAGATTTCTAGTTTGTAATTTTAGATCCAGATCAGAAAAGTTCATAAAATGGTCTCACAAAAAGTAAGATGTAGTATGGACACACTATAGTAGTAACATAACGTGTAGAGAGAGATCAGTTTGCTGCCCCTGATACTGTCTCCACCTTCCATGTAAATACATTCAGGATTTCTTCTTCTAATTATTATAGTTGCGGAACAAAAAAATAAGGTGCTGATATTGATTTTAAATACCTAAAGGGCTTAGGCACTTTCTATACTCCTCTTATAATCTATACACTGCTAAAACTCTCATGTCTTTTTGATACTTTGCAACCTTCAATTGGGTAAAACTCTACATCATAGGGCAAAACTTTTTCAACAAAGGTACCTCAAATGGGCTAACTTACAGAATTCTTAGACCCATTACTCCTGTGGGAATGAAATTTGGGAAAGTTGTTGCCGTTTCAGCGCTGCTGCTGTTCATCACCACCGCCGTGCTTCCGTGGTCAGCCACGGTCATCCTCATTGATGTTCCCTGACAGCTTCCCACAAGTCAATAGGGAAGCTTGGGAAGCTTGCATGGAGAAAGTCAGTGGGGATCACACGACTGCAGCTGACCACAGCAGCGCAGTGGAGGGTTTAGACTTGCAACTTCCTGCCTGGGAAGCTTGTAGGGAGAATGTCAATGGGGAACCTTGCAGGGAAGGTTGCAAGTTGCTCAGGTAAATCTCCCCCACCTGCGCACCCTCTGCCAGTGAAAGAATAATTCAATGGGTCATGGGTTGTCTAGTAGCTTTTAAAATATTCAGATTTTCATTTGGGAGTTCCAGAGACACATAGGCAGGTTTACAAGACCCTTTTTCAGTGCAACCAGCTTCCTGTTCCATGTCAATATTCCAATGTAGTAGTGGTGCCAATAAGGTATGGTAAAAAAGTCAAGATGGTGGCCCCAGTGGTGTGATCAGCACATAAAAATGGGTGCAGCTTCAATAGCACCATTGTGGTTGTCATCTCTACCTTTTTGACCACACCTTGTGCACACCACTGCAATGTAAAATGTGGATGATGTCCACAAGTAAAATACCTATGTGCCAATTTTCTTGGCTTGAATAGATTTTTATTAATTCATTTAACATATTTCCCTAATACTTGCACTGAAAATATTACCTCTTTTTCAGAACTAATCAACTTTCAGATAGAATGTCACCTGTTTTTTGAGGGGCAGGGGGGCCATTTTGTAACTGGGGTTTATAATGGTATTAGAACAGTAGAGTATTTTTAGTTGTCTCATGTTAAAATCCACCTAAAAACTGAACTTTTGTGAGTTTTCATGATACAACATGGACACTATAATTCAAGGCAAACGTTTTCTTACCTCTGTCTGCACCAAATAATTCCTTTGTGTTCGTATATGCTTCAAGAATCCAAATATGTTGACAGTCCCTTCATGTTGAATTTGCTGAAGCATACTATCTAATACTATGTATGTGCCTGTCCTTCCAACACCAGCACTGTTAAACATTAAAATGTATGAATATGTATAAATTTGTGAAAAAGCATAATACAACTATCCAGATCTGTACTTTCACAAAAACAGCCATCCACAGAAGAAGGGGTTTGATGCTATATACATCCTTATAAATAGCTGAAAATAACTCTACACTTTATGGTTCAACGTCTACTTTGTTAAAGTGATGCCTAAAATGCACTTAAAATAAATGGGGAAGCCAAGTTATGCAGAAGACCGAAATTTACATGAATTGGAAACATTAAGAAGATACGGCTTTCCAAAGACCTATAGACATGTTCATTAAGTTTTTTCTAATAATTAAAATGGGAAAAGTGGGATATGCATCTAATAAGAGATGAAAACCACAGACCTGCAGTGAACCACTACGGGGCCTACAGCATGCCTTTTAGCATACGATGCCTTTCGAACAAATGTCAGCACTGGCAACGTGTATTCAGGAACACCCATGTCAGGCCACTGAGTATAATGATACTGAGAAACTAAACGGCCACTGGATCTTCCTTTTTGGGAGCCCTATAACACAGAATAAAAATTAAATCACAATATTTATACTTATTTTATAGATTTATAAGGCCACCCCTCTCACAATTTACAGTATGACTCTGGCAAATGTACAAAATAAGTACAATACAACACAATATAAAATGATATATCCCAAGAAAATCGAAGACATAATCAATACCTAACTGGCACATCTACCTTTTTCACTTTGGTGTTCCTGATAGTGAAATTCCTCACGGTATAATAGGCAAGAACATGAATGCTCTTTTGGGTCACTAGAAAGTTTCCATATTCTTCACTACCATCAGCAGGCCAGTACTGGTCACATTTTCTCTGGCAGCCAAGAAATATACAATGTTAATATGCAAAGGAAGCTATAAAGCATTGTTTTAACTAGCAAACTCTCTGGGCATGTGTATTTGAATATCTCTGCTGTTAAGTGACTACACAATACTTTCCTTTTATAAAGTGACTGAGAAGGCTGTTATTGTCCCCAAAACTGGGAATTTTAAAATATTTTATTTGAGTTGAGTGTACTTAGTTGGAGTGCTAGGCAAGGAAATGTCCAACCATATTTGAAATGAATAATACTAAACTAGAATACTTTCAGCCAAAGATTAAGCATTTCTTTTGGACTTTCTTCAGTGTTTTCATTAATTTTGTAGAATGATGGAATGTAGTAATACAGATGATACTAAGATCAAAACTAGACCTCTGCCTTGAGGTTTCCTGGAAATGCAGTTTATTTATTTATTTTTATTTATTAATCATATTTACATAGCCGCCCATCTCATGAAAGTGACTCTGGGCAGCGTTACAATCTTTGAAAGCTAGAGAGAGAGGATTTTATTATGAGCAGAGAAAAAAAAATAAAAACATTCCCTTCTCAATTGAATTCTGAATAGCTCAGGTTTTCTAATGACTGATATTAATGGAACAAATGATTCCTCCATACTAGCATTAGCTCTTCCACTGTTATGGGAGACTTTTCAATTGAGTTTTTGTATTTCAAACCTATGTGTATTTATTTAAAATGAGGCTGCTCTGTTCAATGAGTTTATCATTAGAAAGCATTGAATTAATGAGGTTCATTGAGCGGTTTGCACAACATATAAAGCTAAATAATATTAACTAAGAGGTTTATACCCGTCCTTTCTCAACAAGGTTGGTTATCATTACAATGACTTCCACATTATGTTCCCATATCATTCTCCAGAAATCTTCTGCTGTTGATTTTAAAGGCCCTTGAGCTGCAATATAAGCTTTTGGTCTGTTGTAGCCCTGCATGAAGCAAAGAAAAGAAGACAGGTTATGATAAAGGACAGTGACATGTGGTTCCTTTTTATAAAATGCTAGTCTTCAGGCAATCCTCTAGAAATAGCATATTCATTTTGATGGAATGATAATGAGAAATAAAGATGACACTTCTTTATCTTGGACTGAGGTTATATCTGAGGATGAAATGTAAAATATTGCTTAGCATGGATTTGTCAGTCTTTCAGGCTGAACTGGACAAATTCACAAGATCCATGATTTTTTTCTTTTCTTTTACATTTTTCCAAAAGGGAATAACGTGAATGGGTGTGTGAGAGACCAATATGTTATGTAAATCTGTTCAATTTGCTAACCAACTGCTATTTGATCCATGAGGAAAACTTCACCAATATTCAACTTGTCTTAGGCAGATAGATAAACAGCTGTGTAGGTTTATCATTGATTTAGAAAGAAAGAGTTAGATCCATCTTTTTGCAGCTCATCTTGTGAGTAACTGGGACCTTTAAAACTACTGGTTCTAGGCACAGGGAAGTTTGACTTAGTCCATCAAACAGCTTTTGATATAGTCTGGAGCTAATAATCAAGGAATTATTTAAAATGTATAAGGCTGTCCACATCCACTACTTTGAGATTCTGTGTATAAGGAATACTTATGTAGCAGGCAGTTTTGTTGAGCAGCTGGTAGACCCCTGAGATTGGGACGCAGCCAAGATGTTGACATGATTTATCCTGAGTATTATGTCTCTGTTGGCCATACCCAGGGAGTTCCTTATTTTACTGAGGTCCTCCAGGATATGGAGTGAAGATGAAAAGGAAATCTGATTGAACATGAATTCAAACTAATGCTTGAACTCACAACTGGACAATAAGAAGATGTTTGTATTTCTACTCCTATTGCCTCAATAGGTTGCCATAGAGATGCCTTGTTTAGTATTGTCCTCAGATTTCCAGAGGGGTATAATGACCTGGGTCCAGAAGGTTGCCACTGCTTCTTTGAGGGAGGGTGTGTGTGCTCCCTTCTCAAGAAGCCTTCCCTGGACCTAGCTGTTCTGAATAACTGTCGTCCAGTCTCTAACTTCCCCTTTTGAGGATAGGTTGTTGAGACAGTGGTGCAGAGTCAGCCCCTGGGGAAGCAGATTATCTGACTCCCTTTCAGTCTGGATTCAGGCAGAGCATGCAATGGAAATGGCATGGGTTGCTCTGGACTTGGATGGAGCAGTGTATCCTACCTGATCTTTTTGGACCTTTCAGCAGCAGTTGATATTATAGATCTTAGTATCACTGTGGGGCACTGTGCTGCAGTGGTTACACCCCTTCCTCAATTGTTGTTGGAAAAAGAGATCAAATTGTTGTGGTAAGAGAGATCAGGCTAAGGGCTACTCATTGATGGAGCAATGGCAGGGAAACAATAGTATCCTCACACCAACACCATGAGTCACATACATGCACCAGACATTGGGATGAAAATACGCAATGGCAGCATTTGGGTGATGACTTCATTTTGAATGTCATTTGGATGTCACTGCAATTTTTTCAGATGCCACGGTATCAACACATATGTACTTAATGCCAGCTTAGGATCTGTTTTTAAGCTTAACTTATAAGACTGTGGAGAGGAAAAGGGGATAACCACAGATATATTCTTTTTTAGGTGTATGTTCCTTATACAAAGAGTGGGATAAAGATGTGAGATCTGTCCCCCCCACCCCCAATAAATACTCTCTAAAGCAGTGTTTCTCAACCTTGGCAACTTTAAGATGTGTGGACTTCAACTCCCAGAATTCTGGGAGTTGAAGCCCACACATCTTAAAGTTGCCAAGGTTGAGAAACACTGCTCTACAGAATAAATTTTCTTAACTTATTTCATTGATTCTGTGGCTTAAGCTCTCAGCTGGGTCTTTTCCCTTTTTCCCAGCAATCAGGTGTACTTCTCTCCAGTTTCTTACTGTTTCTAGTGCTGGAAAAGGGGAAATCTTTCCAGAGCTCACCTAAGGCCAAGACTCACATAGAACGATGAATAAACAAAAATAAAAAGGTCATACAGTGGGAAGATGCACACTTACGTCAACATAATTGGCATTAATATAGTCGGTAAGTTTTCCATCCTTGTCTGCAAGTTGGGTAAGTTTAACCCTGCTATGGTCATCTACATTGGAAAGAAAGTGATAATAAAAATGTTTTAGCAACAGAAGTAATAGTTCTTTTGACGGTGAACTACTAAAATTTTAAAAATCAGAATTTATTTATAGTGCATCCAATAGTCTAAGGTTACTAGACACAATGTCATAAGGTAAAACAAACTGAAATAAAAACAGGACTTAAAGTGAGTGTAATTGCTTTAGTAGAGAGTCTTCTTAGAAAGCCTCCATGTGAGTTTTTAGTGAAGGATCCCTGGTGTAGGCAGTCCACACTGTACTTACAGAGAAAGGTTCTTCAGGGCAATTAGAGAGGGAAAAGGCTGCTTTCTGTTTTGTACATATTAACTTACACATGCAATATCATTTAAACCAAGCTATTATGAATAAAAAATTGTAATTGGAATGCCCAATCATGGGCTTTCTACTTTAAACCCTAGCTTCCTACTCTAGCAAATAGTCAAGGTGGCTTATTTAATTACTTATAGGTATAGTAGATAATCTGTATCAGTGTTTCTCAACCTTAGCAACTTTAAGACTTGTGGACTTTAACATCCAGAATTCATCAGCCAGCTTCTGGATGTTGAATATCTTAAAGTTGCCAAGGTTGAGAAACACTGATCCATATTTTTGTTTACAATAAATAATATGTAGAATTACTTACAGGCGACAATATTTATGTATCTATTCTTATTTTTGTTATCTGGATGATTAGAACTGTCTGATGTAATTCCTAGATCTACTGTGCAACTCTGGATTTCCTGAAAAAAAGAAAATAGACACATGCTGTTGAATACATGTGTATATTTGCATGCATGACCCCACCCCACCAAATATCCATATCTTGCAACTACTTCTTTACTAATATAAGATTTGTTGAAATAATTCCTTACCTGATAAAACTCTTTCAGTGTCTAATGAAGGAATGAATGCAAAAAAAATAAAAATAAATCAAATTTCACAGCACACAAATGAGTAAATGTTTATATATTACAAATACAATGGAAAGCAATTATGGTTATGAGATATACATATATAGATATATACACATGTTGATAATTGAACATAGCTGAGTATTTCTAATATAAAGCATGCAAGTAAAAAAAATCATTTTGAAACATAATTTTACTGCCTAGAGATACAATACAATGTTCATTGAAGTCAGTGGAAAGACACCCATTCATTATAGTAAATCAAGGGTTGCTGTTTCAATGCATAATGCACAAAAAATGCCTGTTGGTTTCAGCAGTATTCTCTTCAACAGAAAGTGACTTGTAAATGCAAACTTGTTTTGCAAATAAAAATATTAATGGCAACTTTTCCATTAAAACATGCAAATAATCAACCATGCATAGAACAGGTAAAATATATGAACTGCAAATGGAGTTAAATTCTATTTCAGTGATGCAAGACACAGAAATTAGGTGTTTAATGAGAGTACTTTTAATGTTTTCAAGACCTTATATTAGTACTATTCATATATTACTTACTAGGCATAAGACTTACTAAAATCAATGATGCATACATGTGTTATTGTGAAACTAACAACCAAACACACACTGGGAGTCTCACAAATATAAGAAGTGAAACAATTTTCTGTAAGCCACCTGAATTAGGTAAAATTCAATGTATTATTCTGTTACATCTTGGTCAAGAATTTCAAATGCTGCTGTTTCCCTATATTCAGAGCACATGTATAAGTATAGAGAACAAAACCATTATTTTTACTTTCATATTTATTATTCAGAATTAAGGTGAGAACCAGCAGTTCTCAGGTCAGACATGCCAGTTATGTCAAGAACCAACAACTGCTCAGTTTCAGGAGCATAAACTGCAGAGTGGCAAGTCCACTGAAAAAGGTGAAAGACCAGAAGAAAAAATAATAGGTTTAAACTGCTGTGGGTGTAAGAGAGAACCGCACCTAACACAGAGGGCAATTAATTCTTTGCACTGTGTCAAATGAAAGAGTTCAGCTGAGTTCAAGTTTAGCAACATAGTACAGTTGGGAGTGTGCGATGTTTAGCTCAAACTGGTCCAGTGAACCTGACACTTATGAGATGTGAAATGGGAACACAGGATCTCCTGTACTAAGTCTGAGATGGGGGGATTTACAGTGAACTGTCAGAATAAAACTTCCTCTTCAGATGCTCCATGTGGAGTGCATAAAGAGCTCATACAGTTTCTTGCACTTTTTTTTAGTTAGTTCTTCTGTGTATTTTCTGCAGCCTTGTTACTACAGTTCTCAGCTATGGTAATTAAAAGTGTTGTTCAATCCAACACAAGCTTAGATGTTCTCCTTTTCATACAGAAACTCATGATCTGAAAATATTAAGATGAAAAACCATTTATACACTCAACTTGATCATTGCCATGTACCCAATCCACTTCGTGCTCAAAATAGCATGGCTGAGATTAAATATGTCTTTTCATATATAAATATGGATATACCCATCCAAATGACATTCCACATTCCATTCTTTTAGTTCCACATAAATTTGATTTTGTTTTCACCTATGAATGTTCTAAGAATACGTTCAACTGTGTCTTTAATTTTAAAGGAACAATAGTTCATACCTCAAATTCTTCAGTAAATCCATTACTGGCATGCAAATCTGCAACATGTTTTGGAAAATGTTTTGTTGGGATTGCTCCAACATCGTCTTAAAGGTAAATTGAGAAAAGGGGGAATGGGTGGAGAAGAAGAAATGTAAATAATGTAAATAACGTAAATGTAAATAATTTTTTATTTTTAAGTTATTGTTTTTGAACAATAAAAACCAGTCCAGCCTCCATGAGTTCTTTCACAAGCAAGTTAGAAGATGGATCTCTCCACATTTGAAATGTACCGGTAGAACATAGAAAATAGCTTCCCAAGCCATCCAATGTACACATTTATCCCAGCACAACTATTCCAGGATAAAATATACATCAGCATAGCAGACTATACTTTTGATTATTGGCCCAAGTTTGACTGGTTCTCTTGCAAACTAGAATAACCACGCTGCAGTTGAGTGCCTCCTTTCACTTGGCTCCAGTTCTTTGGAATGAACTCCTGCCAGAATTACATGTAGAGTCAGATTCCTTAAAGTGAAAAAGAAACACTAATCCCCCATTTGCTTTTCATGGACTTCTGTGAAGCCATTATCAATTAAAATAAAAAAATTAAAATTAATTATTAATTTGAACATACAGTACATTAATTTGATCTTTCCCTCATTCTGAAGCATCTGTGGATGCCTGCACTTCTCATTCTGAAAACGCCCATTAGGGAAAGCTCCCTCATGATGTCTTCTGTAGGATTTAATTGAAGTGCAAGACACCAGGAAGGCTGAAGTTTGCTGGAAATAAAGCCATACATAGCAAGACAAGATATTCAAATCTTGTAACTAAATAGCTGTAAGAATCCCAAATCCCATGCATGAGAATTACACAGAAATTCCTTTGTCTATTGAAAAAAAATGAAAGAAGTTTTCTGTAATCCAATTGAACAAGAATTATAGAAAAAGGTGTGGCAGAATTTTTCTGCTATTCATTAGGAATAAATCAGCCTTGGATGTTTCCTTGTACTAAAAAAGAAGAAAGAACATTTCACTAAGTTGTAGATGATGTTGCTACTGTTATTCTTTTTTACACATATTAAGACTGTACTTTTGGGTGACAGCCTTTATCCAGTGCCATGAGAATGACACTATTTAAGTAAACATTCATTTTAATTTGCATTACTTTATGAAGGATTGGAAGACTGACAGATTTTCAGGAGAAAAATAAAATCATAAGACTTTTTCCAGATGTAACGCTGGTGATAATGGTCATTGGCTCATTCACTATAATGCTAGACATTTTAAACTCCAAAGCTCTTCATTGTGCAATGATGTTCCCTTGAGGCCTAGAGCTTGACAGTCTCAATAGTTTAATACATCCAGGGTTTTACAAAATGGAGATCTATAAAATATTAATCTCTTCCCACCAGATCTGATAGGGTGGGTGTGCTCCAGGTCCCCTCTATTAAACAATGCCATCTTGAGGAACTGAGGAGCCTTCTCTATTGCAGTGCCTTCCCTAAAGAACAGCCTTCCCCTTGAGGTCTGGAGGACCCCAACCCTCTGGGCTTTCCAAAAGGTTGTGAAGACCTGGCTTTTCCCCCAGACATTGGGCCAGATGATAGATGAACCCAATGTAAGTATGATTTGTGTTGGTGAATTTATTATGTCTGTCTTGATTATTGTACTACATTTATTAAGACAAACAGAAAACTAATTCAAAAGTAGAGTTTTTATTGAATTGCTTTAGCTAACTGTTGTTAGCTGGCTGGAATCTATATGTTAGATGGATGGCCATATACACTTTCTAAATAATAATTATAACATCAAAATATACCTACACATTCTTCAGGTCCTCAACATGTTAAAGCCAAAACTGGCTAAAAGATATATAAACATTTTCTGTAATAAAAGGTTAATTAGCTTTGTCCCTGGAGGGTATCTTCCCATAAAACGTTTAAAGGATTTGACTGATTTTTCTTGAGTTTCTTGTAGGTTCTTTGGAGGGATCCTGTGATTATTGTTAGAAATAAGATACTGAGCTAAAAAACCCCAAATATGACTAATAGGCTGCTTTGTATGTTGTTCTTATTTCAAACTTTGTAATTTCAAATGATGAATAAACATTGAAAAAACTACATAAGGAACTTCTATTTATGTCAGCAGATGTTCCCTCATTTAAAAAGTTATTTCTTTTTAAAGCTTCAGCTAACAATAATTTGCTGTTTTGTATTAGGATCCATCTGTTCTTCTTTTTATTGGAATAGGCTTGAATGCACAGATGAAATTAGCGGTTCAACCCTGCATAAAACTGCGTAAGTGTGCAAGAATAACTTCACACCTTGGTGAAGGAGCCTGTCAAAATGTATTTTCTAATCAAATAAGACTGTATGTTAATTTCCTTTTAAATAAAACAGGCATAAAATTATACTATAGGGGAAAAGAAACAAGCACACTTGTAATAGTTACAGAAATTACAGAAAGTGGAATAAAATATATGAATATCTACACCCAAAAACACACAGGGGACTAAAGATCCAGATGTGGCAAAACAAATAATTAAAATGGAAAGATAAAGTTAAGATGTATGAAGATCAGCCTGTGACTGTCAGACTGCTTAGAAAATTCACTTCAACAAGATGGGAACCCAGCATAAAATAAAACTCCTTGAAGACCATTTTCTTTTGTTTAGAGAAGAATCGCTCTCTAGCACACTGTCTGAAAGAATGTAGGGCTTGAAAGAAAGGGTATCTAGATATGCTATGAAATGTGCAGGGTCCCAAACTCCCATGTATTCCTTGTTTGCCCCTGATACATTCTACTTTTTGATAAGAAACTGATTGACTGTTGATTTCCTATTGAAGCTTGCTTGATAACTAGAAACAGAGCCCACACACATTTTTCTAGAAAACTTACTAATAAGGACTCTTTCTACAGCCTTTTCTCTGTGCTTCCTCTTGTGATGATTAATCCTGGAATTTATTTTTACATTTTATGTTTTCTTAAATGTCAGGCACATAGATCTAAGCTTTTATCTTCCTTCAGAAGTGATTCCTGGCTTAATCTCTCTAAATGGTAATTAAAGCTGAAATATTCTCTATATAAGTACGTAATGCAGACATGGTTAACAATGAAGGTGACACAAGAGTTGATAAAATAGATTTAAGTTTAATTTTTCCTGCTTTATGCTCCTGTATAGTTTCATAAATACAGAAGTTTCAAGCAATTAATAAATTTGCTTTTAGGAACCACATCTGGAAATGCAGAAGACCAAGAGCCACTCCTGACTACACTGAAAAGTGAAAACAGCCCGTGATTGTGTATTCAGATGGCGCTTGTGAGTTTCCAGAACAGGTTCCTGATCAGATACTCAAATAAAGAACAAGCCTCCATTCTCCATACAGTGCTGCATCTTGATGTTTTCTTACTTTCCCTGCTGGATGCTTAAACTTTTTAATCTGAGCGCAAAAACCTGAATGGAATGCCTGTTCAGCACATAATTATATAGTATATCATACTAATATCATGTCTCTTACTCAAGCCACAATACTGTTTACTGAAATTATAAATTAATTACCATTATTAAAACTAGCCATCATTCATAAAATAAATTCTAAGCACAATACCTGACACAGGAAAGACTGGTGCTGGGGGAATGGATATCACTCGAGGGGATGTGTTATCTTCTAAATAAAAGTGTGCAGTTTGAAAGCATTTCCTAAGAAAACAAAAACAAAACTTCACATAAATATAAAACAACTCCACCCAGCATTAAAATGACATGCAATTATTTGTTTGTTTGTTAGATCACGGCTGAAATACTTGAAGGAAAAAAAAAACCCAACCCTATCTGCATGCATCTTCTGAGACCTAAATGTCAACATCAGTACAGTACATTCAGAATAACAATGGGGCATTCCTCAGTCAAAGTTTAATGCATTTATGTTGCCTTGATTTCTAAGTGAGAAAAAAAAAGACATATGCAATGACACCTTAAAATTGTTAATTTTGGCTAGATCACGCCAAAACATTATAGCAGATGTTAACAACAGTTTTCAGTCAATTTTTACCTGACGAAGATGCAGAAAATATAGCAGACATCTGTCATAGTGGCAAAGGTGTACGACTGAAACACATATTATTAGTGATCAAGTTCAATGTTTCAGTGATAATAAAACTATTATTGCAATCAAATCCAACTGCTACTTAATGGGTCCTTTTCTTAGCCAAGCTAGCATAGTTCTGGATCTGTGTTTGAAACCACCTTTTTATACTATACTGAGACGTGTCTTTCTCCAGGGACATTGGAGTTAATGAAAAAGTAATCCACTGTGAAGAAAAATTTCCAGTAGTCTGTAATTAAACAGCTAAAATTCAGGGAGAAAAGGTTAGTTAATCAGACGATCATTACCCTGTTGCACTCATCTCAGTCCATTCATTATAGATTATACAGCATTACGCTGACCAATAAAGGAAGTTAGTGTTTTGAATCAAAACATTTACTGTGTTGCACAACATAATTTGAATATTCTTTCAATACTCCAGATGTGATGATAATGGAAATAGCATCTGGTAAGAGCCTGCTATTAGCAAATTAAAAGACCGTACTAATAAACTTCAGCTTCGAATAATGTAGTTTTTCCTTAATTAAAAAAAATCAATCTTTAGATAATTATGTCTACTAATAACACTTTATATGGGTCATTTATTTTCTCAGAAATATTATTTACAAGGTATGTCTTTTAATATGAGACAGCTGCAAAGGAACCACCATTGGTTTTAGTTTGTAAATTACCCAAACTCAAGTCAATTTTTTTTTCCCTTTTTCCTTTTGTGTTTGCTTTCTGGCTATTCCACATATGAATTAAGCTGGATTTTTTTATTTTAAAAGCTACTATACTTCCACTGATTTAAATACTAATATATTAGACTGGACAGAAAATTATCTTACATTGCATTTAATAGATTTTGCTGTGTTTTGCTCCAATAAACTTTTTGCCATGGAAAAGGAAATATCCTGATAAATAATTTTTTTTTTTTAATATAAAAGCAGTGTAAGTTAACATATAAGAGGATGAAATAATATTTAAAAAAACATGTAAGCAATAGTTATTTGGGCATCTGAAACAGCCAGCATAATACTCAACTAATTAGCCTGATTTACTAAGTCAAATAAGATCAATTCCTAGCAAGTGGAGTTTTGATATTTAGGTCATAAAATATTCCAAGCAAACACAGTTCCAATTTCTGCAATATTTCTGGGTTAAGGCAGAAGGAAAGCTTTTGCTCTTGTTTGACACAGCACGGAGTGTTCCTTTTTTGTTACATGAAACAAATGTTAAATGGTGTCAAAAGAGGGATCTGAACACAGCAGCATCTCTAGAAAGAACGGCCTCGAATACAAGGCCAAGTACAACCACTGATTTCTTATTCTGGGAGAGTGGCAGGAAATTGGTTCAAGTACAGGAAAAGCATGGAGTTACTATTTGCAGGCATTGAAGCAGAGAAATGGTCCAAGAGTACAAGGAGGCATGCTCCTGATAGCCATAGGTAGAAACGGGATATATATATACTGTATACACTGCAAGTGTCACTCGCCAGCTACTGCTCTTCAAAGTTTGAGGCAAAAACAGGGTTGTGGAGAGCAGGTTCTTTTATGGGAAGCAGCAGGGACAATGTGAATCCATAGATGAGTTGGCTAGACATTGCCATAAAGTTTGCAGATGAAATGGCCAGAACACAAATCTTTACTAACAGGCACATAGCAAACAATTAGTAGTACAAAATGGAAACCCCATCAAATAAGCAACCTCCATATGAGGCAAAGCTGGAGATGTTGAGGAGCTGAAGATGGTGAATTAGAATGCCCTGTAAGGTTCTGCATTGACATTAGCATGTAATATATGTTAAGTGCAATATGTAATTAATTCCTTGTTCCATAAAGCAATTTTAGTATTCCGCATCTGTTTTTGTGCATTTTACCAAATGCAGAATTAAAAGAGTGCCTAAGCTGTCTTTCTAACACATATGAAGATAAATCTTTTGCATGGCTAGTTCAAACACATTTCCCTTTTCACATGTGCCAAGGAGAGGGGAGGGATGGGAAATGTTGCTTGATTTGTACTTTAATATGAATCTGACAGATTTTTGGTTTAAAGACAATATACAAACTGAGATCCAATTATTTTTTGAAATTCTTGCTGTTTTGTGATGAAGTTCCCAATCTCTCATGTCAACTGAAGACATTGCACCTCTGAATTAAATACAGTACTAATAATCACTATATCCATATGTGGCTTTACATTATACAGATGTATAATGCACCAACAGAATTGGCTTAAATGTGCCATAAACACAACTAGGAATTGACCAAAATATGCTTCAACCGGACATTACTTGTGCCCAGACAATCAAATGTGTGCATCTTCATACTAGTGTATTGCTTGGACTTTAAGTTGTGGAGAAGTCATCTCCTCAAGGAAGTTCAAATATTCAGACTGACATCTATTATTTTCTATTAAATTCGTTCATTTGAATTCATTAACTCTCTCTATATTAAAAAGTCATCCACACAGGATTTACCAATATCAAGCCAAGAGATTATTAACAAAAACACAAGAGTAAAAATGAGGCCAACAAAAAAGAAAACCTTACCTCCAATATATTAGAATACCAACAAGTATCACTAGACAGATGAATGTCAAGGCTGATACGATCACAAGGGGTATAACTGTCTTCTGTTCTGGCAGTCCAATAATCAACTGATGGCTACTATTACTTGCTTCTGCAGTCGGAGAAAATTGAAACAGCCTCTATTTAAACTTTGGCAAAAGACACCGCATAATTGGCCATGATTTCAGAACCCTAGGTTATTGTCACTTACCCTATTAATGCTTTAGCACACAGAGCAAAATGTGTGTGAATGTGTATATGCACAAACAGAGAGCACATGTACATTTGCAAACCAGTTTAAGGGAAGTAGGCAGAAAAGACAGCAAAGCAGGGGAAGTGAAGCTTAAGCAACTGAACTCCCTTGGAGTCCAAAATTCCATTTGCCATTCATCATCTTTATGGTGAAAAAAATCAAAAGTGAAGTTTGATTCAATCCAGAATAATAAAAGAGGTATATACTTTATTTATGAATGGTTAGAAACAACAAAAATGTTGTTTTCATATACGTTTCCCTGCAGTTTAATGCTCATAAGATTACTATGTTTCTAACTTACCATTTTCATTCTTTACTCATACTTTGTAATTAAAGGTTTTGAATATGTTCTTCAATGAAGATCAGACTTGCATTATGGTAAATCCCAAAAGAGATTAGGGTTTTGCTGTAATAATACAACCCAGAAAGAGACTAGGCTTAACCTTTCAGGCAGGAGCACTTGGAAGAAACTCCAGAATGTTTTGTATCAAAATGTCTGCTTTTCTTCATCAGTATATTGGCATCAAACAGTAGGTATCTGTTTTTTGCACTATTCTTCATGTAATTAGAAATAATTCCATAATAGCTTAATTTATTCTACTGATCTTCCAATGAAAACAGTAGAAGCTGGAAACTAAAATTATAACCTGCTAAGTCCTCATAGAGTGTATCCAAAGTATTAATTCAGTCCAGAGACACAGGCACATAACCTGACATACTGCTGAGTAAATTTCCCAGCAATTAAAATATAAATGCATTTGTGGAACCCATACATAAATCTGAGCTCTTGGTTGAAAATGATAGTAGTAATAACGGGGTGGGGAGATGGGCAGCATTGTGGGAGGGATGCTAAATCTATACTTTGGAAACCCAGTATCTGAAATAGATGATTGTATCAAGGCAAATAGACAATGCTTTGTTGGGCAAATTCTATAGTTCATACTTTAGTAAATGCCTAGCCTGATGGAAAAGTCTGTATTTAAACAGCATCACTGGACTAGAGACATAAGTCCTAATGAAAAAAAAAATGAAGGTCAAATTCTAGGCTATTATTACACTTAAGAGATCCTGATAGTGACTTCAAGAAGATGTTGTGTGGCCCATGGAGTTATGTCTAGCTATAAACAGAAAGGTTATAGCTAGCAAAATGGATTTCTCCTGCTGCAAAGAGGTCAGTGATCCTGCTGAGCAGATCTGGGAAGCACAGGAGAAGGAAGGAAGGAAGGAAAAAAAGGGACTGCCTGCTTAAGCTTGTATGGAATCCACTGAAAGTGTTTGGAGCAAGCAGCTGCACTTCATTCACTGTAACATCATAAAAAAGTAGGTGCTGTGTAAAAGAGGTGGGTACATATAAAACTTCACAAAAACCTTAGTGAAAGGGCAGCCTCTATTCATACAAAACTGCACATATGTATTAGTGTCTAAAAGAACATTAGGCTTGGCAGCAAAGCTGAAAGGTGCTTGGCAAAGCTCTATTTTAAGCTATCAACATATCCAACGTAACTACACAAAACTGAATGGGATGTCTTAATAAAGCACTTCCATTATTTTAAAACTTCTTCAGATTTCTGAATTTATGTTGCTGAAAATTAAGAGAGATACAGTACTCAGGTGGTGGATTCTGTATACCAAAATGCACAGCCAAAAAAATTAAACAGCCTTTTAGATAATCTATTTAACACTATTGACTGCCATGATTTTGTCAGGGCAGCCGTCTCCAAGGGTCTGCTTTCTAGTTTGTGTTAATCCCACAGATCTGCCCTGCATAGTTTGATTCAACTTTCCATGTGATTTTAGTACAGAAGACAAATCAAAACATGTAAAAGGATCAAAGATATATTTCCTCCACTGAAGTGGCTGGGGAATTTAGGAGCCTTGCAAATAGAATGAGTACTGTATAGTGAATGGAGAACAACGGGCAGCATTCAGAGATCATACATAGAAAGCAGGCAATACAAAAATCTTAACTTGCTAGATTAATTTCTGTCTATTCCTAAAGGAATTCTATTAATGAGATCATCCTCCTTGCTAGTATTCATGTATTTACTATAACCCTGCACATTTGGAATTACAGCTCTTTTTGTTTAGAGTCAGTGGCATAAATGCAGTCAAAGCAGGGATGGTGACCACCTTGGGGCCTGCAGGAACTGGGGCCCATCCTGGATCTTCAGTCTAACCTCCCACCCAAAAAACCCATTCATGGTCTGCTGCAGGACTAGTGCATACTCCTAGAGGTACCTAGGTATTTGCCTAGGCTTACAGAGAGGGGATGGAGTTAGAAACTGGTGGAGGAGAGATGCAGACGGTCACAGTGGCCAGCCTTATTCTGTGCTGCACAGGGTGACCTCTAGATGGCATCAAAGAGATACAGAACACTCTCTTTTTTGCTATCTTGTGGTTGTCTGGATTTGTGCAGCTCAGGTATGGTGACAACCATATGTTGGTGCTGCTCCATCTCATGGGACTGCTCTGAGCTGTGCTGCTGCTGGCCATTCTGAAAGTGGCTTGTGTGTGCAGACCCTGGCTAGCAGGGCAGGCCTGCTGCTTCAAATGTAGCCACCACCTCTGTAGGTAAAGGTAAAGGTTTCCCTTGACGTAAAGTCCAGTCGAATCTGACTCTAGGGGGCGGTGCTCATCTCCGTTTCTAAGCCTTGGAGCCGGCGTTGTCATAGACACTTCCGGGTCATGTGGCCAGCATGACGACTCGGAACGCCGTTACCTTCCCGCCGAAGCGGTACCTATTGATCTACTCACATTTGCATGTTTTCGAACTGCTAGGTGGGCAGGAGCTGGGATTAACAACGGGAGCTCACCCCGCCGCGCGGTTTCGAACCGCCGACCTTCCGATCGACAGCTCAGCGGTTTAACCCGCAGCGCCACAGCGCCACCATCTCTGTAACTGAGACTAAATAATGTTACAATGGGGCATCTCATCTATGAGGTGCTTTAGAGACCAAAAGCTTTCCTTACACACGTTTTAGAGTCAAATAGCAAGGTTACTGAATTTTGAATGTTTTATTGTAAACTGCTAAATAAATAAAATCTCTCAGCCACAGTATGTAGCCATAGTTAAGTCTAATATTAGATCCATTGGTTTAGAGTTGAAAATACACGAAGCGATAGATGTTCTCTAGTGTGCATGAAGAACACTCTAAAGCCATTTACACCACTTCAGGCTTACTCAACTCTCCTATTCCCTGTACTTAGATTTAATGTGTATCTCTAGTTGATTAGCAAAATACAATTTGATAGAAAAGCATTCATGTTTAACTCCTGCTCTGTTGAAAGAAAAATAAAGCAGAGTAGAAAGAAATACTGATAACGAAGTGTTGTAATTCCAGGAAGGGGTAGAGAATCAAGTGTTGCTCCCCATGAAGTATGGGATGCAAAATTTCTAAAGTATCCTTTAGCTGCTTCTGAGGGTGAACTGCACACAACATATTTTATTGTTAATAAGAGTAAATTAAACACATGTCCTCACTTAACATTTAAAGATCCCTATTTGTATATTTAATTTCTACACTTCATACAAATGATCATTTCAATATTCTGATTAATGAGAGTATTGGAAAGCTGTTCAGGGTGACACATGGGTATGCTTTTTACTGGATTGTTCCCATGGTGAATATTTCATGTGATGATCTACAAGCTATGCTGCATACCCATAACATAGTTTCAGTGAAGGGAAAAAAAAGAAAATAAAGTGTATTCCTCAGAGCCTTTGGCCTTACAACCATGCTTAAATGTACCTCAGAGTAGCTTGAATTCTTGTATATAAGGCTGAAGCCTCAAGAACTTACTTAAAGACACAATTCTCTCTTAAGCACAGAAGGTAAAAGTCTGTATACTACTGCCCTCTACAGATATAGCCTCAGTGTTCTGTTTACACTCAATTTATCAAATTTAACTTAAGTCTGTACCATATATCATAATTTTGACATTGTATTACATTATGTGAATGAAAATTTTGATTTTAGTTCCCTGATGTTTATTTTAAATTGGGCCATATCTATACAGTGATAGGTATTTATTCCTTCTTTCTGTTTTAGAATGAGGACACATAGCAAAGCCTTTATGCCAGGACAGCTGCAGTCAAAAGCTCTTCCCTACTAAGAATTGCTTTATCACCAGCCCTTCCAGCTGAACATTACATAATCAATTCATAGCTGTAAAAATCAATAGCTGATGCTTTGTTTTCTTCCCCATTTCATTTTTTTTTCTTTTGTATTATATTAGAAGGTAAGATAACAGAAAGCAAACGATTTGCTTTTAATCTCTGAAAAATGTCGTCAATGACCATTTCCTATACTCAGAGATAACATTGTTTTGAGCGACCATGGGGCATCTCACAATACTGTCTCCAAGTTACAATCCGTAGAATTCTCTTAGAGAAGATATTACAATCAAATTAAAAGACTGCTATAGCAATGCAAATTATGAATACCCACCCACAACTAACCTGCCTCAGAAATGTTGAATGCCGTGGAGACAGCACTAGGGACAAATTCTACTGATGACTGTTGCAGTCCAGAAGATAATTCTGAGTTACCTGCTCCAACTACCCTCTCCGAATCATGTTCATTAACATCAAAGAAACTGAAATCGGTTGACATCTCATTATCATTTATGCTATCTGAGGTACCTGGACCAGAACCACTTTCTTCGTCACCTGTAAAAACTGCCCATGATTTAGATTCTAATGCTTTTTGTAATGGTCTGCTACCAGTCTGAATGGAATCATCCCATAAAGCCAGATCACCGTGTTTCTTCGTCTTCATGTTTGAAGCCATGGCTGGAACTGATGCTTGCTTGAGTTGGTCCATCTCCTCAGTAATTGTATGGCCTGATAAAGAATTGAGGGCTTTCCTTGCCTCCTTTTTCTCAGGCATTTGAAAATGTAGTTTTCTAATTATGTTCTGATGACTGTTCACATTGCTTAGGTCTGTGTCTGGCTCGTCTACCTCTTCCTGAGTTTCTCTGTTGGAAATGCACGTGTGACAACCACTTACAGGTAAGCCACTATCATACTCATCATATTCATTATCAACAAGAGAGGACCACGGTTCAGTATCAGAACTGGTTGTAGGGAGCAACTTAGTGGGGATTAATAGAGGGTTTAAAGTTTTGCTGCCTTCGCTGCTGGAAGAACTACCTGCAACAAAACTATGTAGATCTGGTACATGTATAGAGGCATGCTGAATAGAATCGGAAACTATTCCAGGCATAGCAACTGTCACATCAACAATCTTAGCACTTGAGGATAAAGTGAGATACTCAGCCTTTGGGGAATCATGTGAATGGCTATGACTGTTAGCAGAGGTAGCTGCATTTGGCAACGTATCAGTTGGCACAATAGGAATAGTCACTGTATTCACTGCATTCAGGGGAAAGGCACTTTTATTCTCAAAATCGGTTGGTGGATATGACACATTGTTATTGTACCATGGAGGAGAAACCTGTTGTATGTCTTCACGGTTATGCAAATGGGGAGAGATGTATTCATCACCTATATGGGGAAAAGTTAAACTTTCTGGTGAATTTATAGGCTTACCAACAGTATGGGATATATTTATAGCAGATGGTTTTGATGTAGAATGCAGTACTTTTTTATTTTCAGCTGAATCTGTGGCCATTTGTTGCAATAATTGGCTAAATACAGAACGACTATTATCACCCCTTGTAACTTTTTCAACCAGTACGGGATCACTAGGCACAGATGTTTTATGCACTGTATCATCATCAGAGGACTGAAAGGAAGTTTGCAGCAATGAATTATTATTTAAGGTAGCTGAAGCCCAGTAAAAGTATTGCTGGGTGGGAGAAGACGATGTTTTGCTAGAAGCAGGGGTGGAGGAAGCTTGCTGTGAGCTTGCACTAAGCACAGGCTTAAGCAAAGTGTCATCAAAGGCTGGAGTCGTAACATGCAAAGACTGAATAGGAACATGATTTTCCAAGCGCTTACTAACATAATCATCAAACACCTTAGTAACAGGAAAAGCAATAGATACTGGCAGGATTCCCTTTGCACTAGAAACAGTAATGAGGCTTTCTTGAGAATGTGTATCCTGCTTAGGAATCTCATCGTTAGAAACAGATGTAGGAAGTTCAGTCATTTCACTTTCAGTAAGAGAAGCCATTTCACTGAAAGCAGAAATTTGCAGTCCTTTGTCATATCCATACATTACACCACTTGGGGGAGTCATCTCAACCTCACCTGTGAACACAGGCATGCTGCACATTACTTCATTGGAAGAAACATGCGAAGAAGCTTTAAGTATCGACCAAATATCTGTGTCAGGCAAAAGGGACTCCCTACCAGAATGAGCTTCAGACCAATCCATTTCACTAGAAAGAGAACATGGAGGCCGCAGAAAAGTATCAGCTTGCGAGATTGCAGAAGAAGGCTTAGGCACCAGCATATTGCTATAGCTGCTAAACAATGGACCCTGATGAAATGCACCAACAGACTCATGCACAAATTCAGATGTGTAATAGGAAGCAGCAACAGTCTGAGGAGAGCCCACATTACCAGATAAAGCATAAATAAATTCAGACACTGTAGACACTGCATGCCCATTGAAATCATTGCTGGGTGGTTCAACTTGAGATAACAAGTGAGTTCTATCATGCCCAAATATCAATGTCTCTGAAGCAGCGTGGACCATCTGATATGATGTCACATTAGAAAACTGAGTGAAGCTTGATTGGGTTAATGTGCCACCCTCCTCCAATGTCAAAGAAACATGCAGGGACCCTTTATCATTTTCAATAGCTGGAGCAGCTTGTGGAAATGTTTGAGAAACCATATACAAATGGTGAAACATTTTACTACTGGAGGAAGCAGAGGAAAATGGAAGCAAAGGTACATCATCATAGGAAAACAGGGTGGATTCAAATGACACATCAACACTGGGAAATGCAGGTGTAGCATGCAAGGTCACATCACTACTTGATGCTTCAGGGAAAGTGTTGAGCAACTGAGTGTCAGATAATAAAGAGGTGACTAGAGGAAACACTTCACTACTGTAGGAAGGTTGAAGTGGTATCTCACCATTATAAACTGCTTGAGTTGTCTGAGACAGTACCTCACTTCCAGAAGAAGCAGAGCCATGTTCTTCAGAATTTGATGAGACAGAGTAAGATGACAACTCAGCAGAGGAGAAAGCAAAGGTAGAAGAATGTGGCAATACTGAAACTGCAACTGAAGTATCTTGTGACACCTCTGGATCATTAGGATAAGGTGCTGTTGTAGGAACAGGGGAACTAATCTTAAAGAGATCCTTGCTATCCAGCGCAACAGCAGTACTATCTGTACTATTAGGATACCACACATTTTCATTGATTGCAGATATTTTGGGAGCAGATTCTTCTGCTTTTGAAGGTAATATGTCTTCTGATGGAATTTTGATATAGTTTTGAGAAAGGTCATCCTGTATGGTTGTGTCTGGGCTTCCAGAACTAAAAGTATTTTCCTGAGATGTCTCCATAGTAACTAACCAGGTAGCAGAGGTAATAGGAATGGAACCCCAAGAGTCATCTGTTTCTAGGTCAGGCTTAAAAGCAGATACCTCTATATCATCTTCATTACTATCAGCAGCAGATTCTCTGGTTGTTTCACGGCCAGAAAAAGTGTGTGCATACTCTTCCTCATTACCTTTGGTGGAGCTGCTTGCAGGAGGAGCAATTGCTGTTGCTGCTTGAAATTCCACAGGATTATCCTCTTCTTCCTTTACTCCTTCGGTGATAGGTTGAGAAGTTCGATGAAAAATTGTTTTGAAATGATCATGTTTTCCATGCAAGTCATCCTCTTCTGTGAGATATCTCTGTGTTCCATCTTCATCGAATTTTGATCCCATTCTTTCCTGACTGTAGCTAGATGTGGTAAATTGGAACTCGTTTTTTCGTATTTGGCTTGTTGCACTATCTCTACTGGCAATTACAGTAGCTTCTTCACCCAACCCTGCCCTTGCCTCTTCTGTTTCATCTTCCTCCTTTAAAAACAAGAACACAAACATGTGTAAAATATAGTCAATGCGCTCTTAAATAATGCCTGAATAAATGAGCTAAAATATCACAAAGAATTGTATTTCTGTACCTTACAGTAATAGAGTGCTGCAATGTGCTCTCTTTCTGGGTTACCCTCTTGAAAAATACAGCTACTGCAAAAAGTAGCAGCCACATTGTTTTTTGAATTATCAATATTCTGGCATTTTGCAAAATTACACAATACTTTCAGCGATGTGCATTATCATTATTAAGAAATACACATTCTAACAAACCAGAAAATAATTTCATTTGATGTATGAATTATACTTAATTCCTATACAATAATAAGCACTGTGCATGATTATTTCCTCTCTTCCTTGATAATAGTTATTGATACAAAATGTAGGATATATCATAGCATTCCAAGTCTTCATCTCCTCAAAATAGTATGAAGTATATCATACTTGGGAAACTTGGTTAAAAAAAGACATGGCACAGCTGTTTTTTTGGCATGAGCTATGCATTTTGTGTAATGTTTGTTTTTGAGAAGATGCTTTACCATCTGTTCATTGATATAAATCAACTATGATTCATGCAACTACTCAATAGCCCTGTCCCACTGGTGTCTACTCAGATATATGTTCTATTAAGTTCAGTGGGACCCACTCTTAGACAAAAATGTTATAGAACTGCAGCCATGTATTCATTTTTATGTTTTAGTATAACTTGAAATATTATTTAGAATGCTACAGACTGGCTTCATGATAGCCAAATACTTTAATTCAGATGTCAAAATATTCACACTGAATATTCTATTAAACTCAAGAATTTTATTTCTAATAGCAGTGGTATAAGTGACTTACAAGAGAATGCAATAACAATACCTCATAATCTTCTGTTTCAGTCAATTCAGGAAACAGTTCAATTTCTATAGAAGAAAAACATGCATTTTTAAACTAACATTTTAAATTAATAGACAACAAATTGTTTAAGTGATTAAGCTATGTTGAAGATTTTTAAAAAAAATCATCACGTTACAAGTATTTTTTTAAAGGTTTTAATGGAATTACTGAATAACCTCTATGCTCTGGTTTCCACCACAATAATTTCGGAGATACTAGTTTTTAGAATTTAGCATGGCATGGAGGAGAAACATTATAACAATTATCTGGAAGACTCTGGTAAAGTCAGTGTTTTCCTACAAATGCGTAGGGAAGATTCAAAACCTAATCTGTAGTTTAATGTTGGAACTCATGCAGCATAGGGGAGATGTTCACCTCTGTACATACAACTGATTTCATCTCAAAATTATTAGAATGTTTTTCCTACAATAGAAAGTCCAGATAGCTTTTGCTTATTACCAGTTATTAAGAGTCAGGTGGGGCAGGGGCAGGGCACAGCCACAATGAAGTATTAACAGACAAGGACTTTAACCCTTGTTATTAATGTGATTTCCTTGATTTATTCCACTACTGTAAATGCTCTTATTAGCCCTGGGAGTGAAAAGATGCAATCTAGGTACAGGTAGTCCCCAGTTTAAGAAGGAGTTCCATTCCCAAGGTCTCTCCTTAAGTCATATTTGTATGTAGGTCGGAACAGTATTATTGTATAATACTGTATAAGTAGTATTGTGTAATTAACTTGAACCATTGTGTATTTAACTTGAATCATTGTGTATTTAACTCAAATTTTGCTACCTGTATCTATTGTTTGATTCATATACAGTTAATACCAGACATGTATTTGTGTGTCTTAAATTTAGAACTGGTTACACTATACTCTGGAAATTAGTCTTAGTACAGTATTGCTCATCCCATATTTCACTCATGATCTTACTACCTCTGGATTATGCTGAGTTTTAATCTTTTGATGAATGTTTAAAGTTGGGATCAAAACATTTTAAGTAAATAATATATTTAAAATGAATAATCATGTAGCACAAATAATATCATCACTTCTTTCTAGGAGATTAAATTTGTGACTATGTTTATGCAAACAAAAGATGTCAAATTTCAACTCATGGATTCCCCCATTATATCTAGTCTGTCTATTGAAGAATCAGGAAAATCAATACGCCCTTGTGACTTTCAGCAGCTTGAATCTATTGAACATGTCCATCTTTAGAGCCCATACTATAGCAATGTTAGAATTACTCTTACTTTTCCACTTATTACAAGGTTGTGCTATTACTATCTGATTGTATTCCCTCAACAACATGTCAGGCTGCCATGTTGTGTGGCAGCATAAAAAAGGCATTGGGAACTGACTGCCAGTAAAACAAGATAAACATCTTATCAATACATTTGCATTATTATTCATTATCTCCAGTTATTTGCCTTTTAGTTAATATTATTATATTGTATCATAAACTTCACTCTAGTACAGGATAGAATTTAAATATATTTAATTACCCAACCCAAGATATAGGCATTTTTAATCTTATGCTAGTCAATGACTGTATCATGAATTTTGATTTGATCTTAAGAAAAACAAAACCATATAGGCATATGCTGTTTATTGTTTCAACAGGTTCAAATCACAGAGCTTAAAAAAGAAGAGGCTTGACAAGGTTACAGCCACTGGTGTGCTGGTAAATGTTTAAAAACCAGTTTTGCTGACTCTGTTGCCATCACTTCACTGCTAGTTGCAGAAGAGCTGATTGGCACACTGGACATTGGGGCTCAGATCTGAACTCAATGAGTTCACAAAATTCCAGAAAACTTAACAATTGCTTCTTGCAAGCTGGTGTGAACCGGCCCCAGCACACCACTGTTTACATCCCATAACTAATAATTTAGGAATAATTGGAATAATTTAGGTATAATTAGATGTTCCACAAAAATAAAATAGACTGCATCATATTTATTCTGTAAAATGTTAAAAATTATAATGTCATGGGGAAAAGGAACTATGACTTGTAATTCATATATATACAGTGTTAAACTGGAAAAATATTTAGAAAAAATAGCATGGAAAGAAACTGTTTTTTAAAAAGAAGCAAAAAGAAATGCAGAATTTTATTAGATGTTTAGGAAAAATGGTCTTACCTGTTATGTTCTGAAGACTAAGAAGCTAATGGATAAAATGATGATGATATTCCCTGGCTTCTCAATATTGAAAGTCACATATACATATACATATACATACATACATGTATAGATATTGGTGGTTTGGATATTTTTTTTCTATTTCATCCATTGTTGCAATTACAAGACAATATTACAGATACTCATTATACACACAATATTCATGGAGAACTGATGCCTGAACTTATTTATCTTTTCCCTTTCTATTCTTTTTTTTAAAAAGTACTTCTTTTCAGATCCTATACTTTCTTGTTTTAGTTATATAAAAACCATGGAGGTCTTCCAGCCAAAAAGTCAGTTATAAATGCTTTCAATAAACAAATGCTGCTTCTTTTCTTTTTTAAGAATATTCATTGATAAGGTCTTACAAATATTGTACTTCTGCCAACATTTGCTCAATTTAAATTACCAACAAAACACTTAACACAGCATTAGCCCACAGTGCAGAGCAAGGCCTCCCTTGACTACTGATGAAGAAATGAATGTGAGTGAACTTTATTGCATAAACCAGAAACCATGATGAAAAATCAGGATGAATCTTGTTTGAGAAGACACCAAAGGGGACAAAAAGAAAGATTCTGAAGTGTGATAGAAGCTTCTTTGAGTTTGTCACAGAAAGTCTGTCTAAGCCAAAATAACTCCTTGAGCTTTCTATAACGAAGTAGTTTTCTAATGTTATACTTCTGTGCTTGGAAGAAAATGCAGGTTGGATTAGTCTATAGCAGTGTTTTTCAACATTGGCAACTTGAAGATGTATGGACTTCAACTCCCAGAATTCCCCCCCCCCAGCATGGCTGGGGAATTCTGGGAGTTGAAGTCCACACATCTTCAAGTTGCCAACATTGAGAAACACTGGTCTATGGGTTCTTGTCAAAAAAGAGTAATGAATGAATTTGCTCTTATGAGCAAATATTGTTATATATATATTATATTAATTTAATTCATGCTACTCCAATGGAAAAAAAGTGAAAATCTGTCCATTTAAAACTGTTTGAAAATAAGTTTTTTTAAAAAAAACTTTATACCAAGCAAGGAAGCAAATTCAGTGCTTCATGAATGGACTTCTGTCCTCTTGTAGAATTCTGAAAGATAATCAACCCTTCTGAACTAGATTTGGGAGGAGAAAGGCTGTAAGGAGAGAATCTGTGAGAATAAAGGGAAAATATTGTTAAATATAACCATATTTTTGGTTTTGTAGCCATTCTGAGTCAGCATGATACATTTGCTCAAAGAATATTTACACAGAAGTTCAGCCCTTCCAGCAAATAGCATGATTATTGTTTTACATGAAAGCTAAAAAATTTTAAGAAATTGGTGAAAATACAGTAGACACTAGCAGCAAAATTGGATCAATATTCATTTCAATAGGAAACAGATGAAACAAGTGAGTCATATTATACCTTTCAAGGTGAAGAGTAAAAATAGAGTTTTGAAATAAGTGAAATTGTTAGTTTTCTGATTTTAGCAATTCAACATTAAGAAGCAAGGGAATTCCATCACCACATATGCACTGAAATCTCATTTCAGAAAAGGAACATGCAATGGAATTTCAAATCATAAGAATAAAATTAGTTAATTACTGTGTCCCAATTCATAGGCCTTTCCTTAATACACAAAAATTTATCACATTTTACCTTCTTTTCATCACAAACATTTATTATTTTTTCCCCAACAGGAATTGGGTTGAATAGGAATCTGAATCTAGGCTTAATTTATTATTTTTATAAATAATCTTTGGCATATTTTATGTACCAACTCATAAGAGAAATTATTGTGGACCCCCAAATATTATTTTTATTCTAAAATAATAAATCTAGTTCTAACACTCTAAAGAAATCTTTGAAATATCTCAAAGAAAGTGAGATATTTCAGATGAACAGCACTGATACTGAAATACCATTGCATTTTGAGCTGGTTTGCAAATAAAAGACCACTGTGGATTTTTAACTAACATATGCCTCTGTATACTTACCTGGATCATCCAAAGGCATGTCAACAATAACTTGATCGCTGTACTTTCCATACAGACCATTAGCACAAACAGCAACTATCTGAAGAATATAACTTGTATTGGGCAGCAGATTATTCAGAATAGCTCCCTGTAAGGATACAAATTAATCAACCATGTTTATTACTTTTCATATTTCATATAAATGAAATACTTTATTTCTTTTTAAGGAGAAATGCTAAGTCACAGAAAATTCCATTGAGAAGAACAGGATTTTCAAGTACTATAAAAACAAATATGCAGTTTTAATCATTCCAATGCATTCACGCATCCACAGCCCATTATATGGAGAAAGCAACTGAAGGTTAATTGCTAAGCATTTACTGAATAGCCATGATGCAATACTCTGTAAAGGTTCCACAACTGTCTGGTAGGTTGTACTCCATTCAAGATTTAGATGTGTATGTATGTATGTATGCATGTATGTTTATATTGTACTTTAGACAGAACTGATGTTAACATATGTGGACTCAGAGTGCCACTGACACTATAATCTCTTGGTATAGGCTATCAAAAGCACCAACTTTTCCCCTTGCAAATAGTATTAAGATATGAACGACTGAGATTCATGTTCATGAAAGACAAGTTTCATATTCCCACCTCTGTGCTACAGGTCCCACAGCTTTTAAAAAAGCATCTCTGAAAATGAGGTGACCTCCAAGACAATCTGGAATAGGGCAAGATGGACTGTTGGAGAAAAGTGGGCAGGTACAACTTTCTTTCTCTGAATGTCCCTTAAGTTAACTTACAGTAGTTAAGATTTGGAGTGAGTCTTTTCTCCAGTTAGGTCTGTGCCCCACTCCATTGGGTTATAGGGGATCCAGAGAGTTTGGAAGGTGTAGATGGCTCCAAAGGGGAAGAGTTTGCTTCATGCAGACTTTTTAAAGTTTATTTATCTTGGGATTGAGGACAGTATCTCTAGCTGAGCCCTAGTGATTTTGCATCAGTGTATGATTCTATGCAACTGATTCACAGAGCAGTTATTTTATAACATTGCAACAACCACTTATAATATATTCAAATGGTATTCTGGATACCATCCACAAGGACATGTAACATTAGGAGTAAGCATAGAAACATATTTGGAGTTAAGAGCTGCACTGAATGACCATTAAGGCAAGTAATCAATATGAACTTGGATATCACTGGCTTAAATGATCTGTGGATTGCACACCACTGATTTTGACATTATTTGTGATATCAAGTTGTTTCAGATGAGTAATTATTTTTGTAGATTATTCCTGTGCCTCTGATGATAATTAATATGTGTATTGTAAGAGACTTACATATTTATTTCTACAAGTTATGTGGTTGCCCAACCTGCTGCAATGAATCAGGGAGGCTAAGACTAATAAAGCAAAAAAAGAACAGCAGACAGAACAATTAAAAACATCTACAATAACAATTGATATGCATTGTGCCAGAGGTCCAAATCAATCCCTTCCATCTTGCAACAGACAGACTGTAAGCAACTAAACAACAGGGTTCATGCTTGAGGGAAAAGCCAGATCTTTAAGGCCTTACAAAACACCAACAGTGTCAGGGCCATCTGAATCTTGGAGGTGGGGGAGATGCTGTTTCACAGGTGCTGTGACAGAGAAAGCAGGTCTGGGTCCTGAGAGATGACACTGCTTAATAGAAGAGACCTGGAGTGTGTCCACCCTGGTGGGATTAGCAGAAACAATAAAAGATAAGGGGTTCCACAAACATGCTCTGTGTCATATAGAGCTTTATAGTGACAACCAGCACCCTGAATTGCACTCAGAAGCTCACTGGGAGCCAGTTCAGCTCATGGAGCATTGGTGTTAGATGGGCATGTCTTGACATGTCCCAAACTGCTCTCAGTGCCACAATCTGGATCAATTACAGCTTCTGAATGTTCTTAAGAACAGCCCCATGCAGAGCACATTGCAATAATCTAGACCAGGGTTCCTCAACCTTGGCAACTCTAAGCTGTGCGGACTTCAACTCCCAGAATTCTGGGAGTTGAAGTCCGCACAGCTTAGAGTTGCCAAGGTTGAGGAACCCTGGTCTAGACAGAAGGGGACTAAACCAGGAGTTCCTGGGAGTAAGTACTCTGGATCCAGAAATGGGCATAATCAATATGCAATATGGACTTGTGCATTGGCACTCCAATGCCAGTATCATCTAGCTGACCCTGGTATACAATTGGCTACCATCAACATACTGATGATACCCAGTGTTGGTAGATGATCTCACCCAGCAGCTTTATGTAGATGCTAAATAGGACTTGGAGAGGGTATAGCCCTGAGGCACCCTACAAAGAAGGGATTTAGGGCTAGACCTCTCTCTGCAACACTGACTGAAACCAGCCCAGGAGAAAGAAGTACCACTGTAATACTTCCAATCTCCTGAGCCAGTCCAGGAGGAGACCATAATCAGTGATATCAAAAGCTACTGAGAAATCAAGGAGGCCTAAGCCCCCATCCCATTCCTACCAAAGTTCATTAACAAGTGTCACCAATGCTATTTCAGTGCTGTAACCAGGTCTGAAACCTGACTGAAAAGGGTCCAGATCATAAGTTTCCTTTGAGGCCTGCTGGAGTAGCAAACTGACCACCTTGTCAACAATTTTTCCTAGAAAGGGGAGGTGGGAGACCAGATGAAAATTGTCCAGTTTTATTGGATCCAATGATGGTTTCTTGAGGATAGGATGGACAACCACCTCTTTCAAAGCAGGTGGAACCACCCCATCCTTCACAGAGACATTAACAATCACATGGACCCAACCACATGTCACCTGTCCTAACAGTCAGGAATCTGCTGAGACGAGGAGTAGGTCTCTAGTGTTTATTACTGCTACATAAGACAGAATCCTAACAAACTGAAGAAGCGTGGGAAAACCCAGACAGATAAACCCCAAAAGTTAAGGCAGGTCTGATCTGTGTTTCTTTGAATGGCTGCTTAATTCCTCAGTACTACGCATGCGTTTCCCCCCCTCCTGCTCACCATCAGTACTCATGACATCACCTCCCAGGAGGCTTTAATCACTTTGGACAGACATGGATCTAAAACACAGCTGGAAGGATCCTGTCCACTTCAGGATTAACAGGCTCAAACTCCTCCCAGATAATCAAGCAAGACCATCCCTCAGGCAAATCCATAGGATTTGTACAGCTAGAGTCCAATTCTGAGTGACATTATCCACAGATACCTAGAATAGTCCTTAGGGAAATCCTGTAAATGTTCCCGTTGGCCCTCCTTGCCCAGGAGAGACTGGATCATCTTAAACAGGGCTGCTGGTCAGATCTCCATAGATGCAATAAGGGCAGAAAAATAATTATATTTTGCTGCTGTTATTGCCACAAAGTAATCCTTAAGAAGACTCTTACCCATGCTCAGTTGGGTTCACTCTTCATTTACCTTTAGCAGCACTCTAGGCATCTGTTATGCAGCTTCAACCCCCCACATGCTGGGGCAGATCAATCAAATAGGTCCTATGTTCCTGCAGTGGAGTGCAGTCAGAGAAAACTCCAAGGCTAATAGGGAAAGACGTGTCCATGACAAGGGACTAAAAGTGACAGCATTCTATTCCAGATCCTGCCACCACAGCCCTGTCACCACAGCCCTGAATGTATGACCCCCACTGTGAGTTGGGCTAGAGATAACCATGGTTGCTATGATGACCATAAATTCCTGGTCCATCTCTGAGTCCACATCCAGGGATGGAAGGTTGATTTCCACTAGTACCATAAGCCTGGGAAACTCCACTGTTAACCCACTCACAGACTCAAGCAGACAGGTAGGTAACTATGTAGCTGTGAGGTTGGTATACTAGCAACAGTCTCCTCAACAGCCCAATTTCACCAACAGGATCTCACTACCAATTATCTCTTGGAATATCAATTACCTCTGTGGCAGCATTCTTGGAAGCCACCAGGGTTTCTCGGATAACAATAACTACACAATCCATGAAATGTATTAGTACAGGGGAATGATTGTAGGAATGGGAATAGTTCTAGGGTACTGCATGAGGTGAAACCAACTTAGTAAGCATAGATAAAGATAGAGGAAACCTACATAACAGTTATCCCTCTGAAGCACTTTAAAATACAAGCTTATACAGATCCACTGTATATGTGTAATCCCATACATGTTGAATTCACTGGGGCATATTCCCAGATTCACAGAAGACCTTTGAAGTGGTCATTTACCAAGTCCTGGTAACCATCAGTTAGGAATTCATGCTTTGTCTGGTCTTCTCCTTCCAACTGTTGGTAGAATACAGCAAATTTTTCAATCATCGTGTCATACACTACTCTTGGCCTTTCCCAAGTAACAAGAAGACTAGTATAGTTCTTTGGATCGGCTTGAACATTTTCTGGTTCCAAGCTGCAAACTTAAAAAAAAAAAGTTTGTTTACAGGTTATAGTAATTATGTATTGAAGAAAAATAAATACAAGATAGAGCTACAGAGAAAAAACTCATAGTTGTCTTTCACCCTAGGATGAGCCCAACTTTTAATAACTTCTTTATAAATTCATTGTGGATCTTTTATTATTTTCTATTGTTACGTTGTAATGTGGATATTTTAACTATTTTCTGTAACCTCCCATGAATCTGAATAGGTTTGGCCAATACTCATTTAATAAATAAATAAGCATCTTCCTGCATTCACTACTGAAAAAAGAGATTAAATACTACCAAACTCAAGGCTGGCTCATCTTTATAGCCATTAA
Source organism: Candoia aspera (assembly GCF_035149785.1). NCBI lineage: Eukaryota > Metazoa > Chordata > Lepidosauria > Squamata > Candoiidae > Candoia > Candoia aspera. Next base: position 58,626,838 of record NC_086159.1, on the reverse strand, counting down.
GCTATAAAACTGTTTCAATTACACTAGAGGAGGAATGTGTGCTGATCTAGAATAATTTAAGCAATATATAGCCCTCCTCCTCAAAATACTTTGAGTGCCATACTCCATAGTCCTTACCAGAGCTACTGCCAAATTATAATTCTTAATGTTACAGAAGAAGAAAATCATTAAAATACATGGGGAGTAATCATATTAACTATATTAAATTAATTTAAATTAAATAACATTTAGTTTTTGCCACATCCTACTACTCCAGAAACCATGAAAAGGCTAAATGTGGTTAGCCTTGGTTATTTTTTAACAACTGCAGATGGGGGTGGGGTGAATTCCCTTGGTTAAAAATGACTGTGCAACCATCTATAGATAAAAGACTATATCCAGATTTGGAATAATGCACACCTGATGGGGAAAGAGATTAAAGTATTTTTCCTGGCTACTCTGACCTGCAAGAGCAGGTTGGTGTAGTTGTTAAGGCACTGGGCTAGAAACAGGGAGACTGTGAGTTCCAGTACTGCTTTAGGCATGAATCCAGCTGGGTGATCCTGGGCCAGTCACTCTATCTCAGCCCTAGGAAGGAGGCAATGGCAAACCACTTCTGAAATCTTGCCAAAAAAACCCTGCAGGGACTTGTCCAGGCAGTTGCCAGGAGTCAAATACTGACTCAAAGGCATACATATATAATCTGACATAGAATTCACCCCACCCACATCTGCAGATGTTAAATAATTTCTGCTAGCATTTTAAGATGTCAGCCTCATTCTTCAGCCTCAGCTTCATACTGCTTGTACTTATATAACCATTTTTAGAAGCACATATGGATAAATAAATAAATAAAGCAAACATGTACTATTGCTGTAATATTATTGCAGGAACTGGAAAGGTGAAGTTTAAAAAAAATACATAACCAAGGGATTGAAATGAATAACTGTTAGGCTCAGCTCTGTTTCAAATATGTAATAACCATCCTTCTTGCACTTTTTTTTTTTTAGCTGGGAGATTTAATCTGGAAATATCTTCTCATTTCAAGATAGCAGATCTTGAATGATATCTCAGCTCAGACTATGGGATGGTTTTTGGTGTTCGCAAAAACAATAGTGGTCTTTCTTGATCCAACTGTATAGAATACTCTGAATGCTAGGATTATTGGGGTGCAGTGAAGATAAGGTCTGTGGTATTGTAGTAAAAATCAATGATTTCCTACAGGCAAGAAAGGCTAAACTGCCTTTAATTAGATTTAAACTAGTTCAATGCAGCCACCTGAAAATATAAATTGGCCTTAATTCAGAAAAAAAAGCCTTAACCCATTTACTGAGATGTCATCATTGCATAATCGATTTTCATTAAAATGATTTCACTTAGATTTTTAAAATGTGTTTTCCCCTTATTATTATTTCGGAATTTGTCTTTTGAACACAAGGGGGCACCCAGTACTCAGTATAGTTTTCTAACATTAAACCTGCATAATAAAATAAAAAAATTAGAGGTATTTTTCCTATTTTATCAACCTGAAGTTTAATAACACAATCTTATTTAACGTGTGACCTATGTTAAAGCTTCTTTTAGAATAAAACACTAAACAGATAATATATTAGTTATCATTTACTAGATTTTGTGACATATTCATTTGTTAGACTGAACAGATACTCTGAACCCTTGTTGTATCCAGTGGGCAAAAACCCCTCATTCAGTTGTATTAATTGTTTTTTGGCCTTTTGGCTAAGCTCGCGGCAGTTGTTAAGTAAATCACTGCAGGTGTTAAGCGAACCATGTGGTTGTTAAGTGAATTACACAGTTCCTCATTGATTTTGCTTGCCAGAAGCCAGCTGGGAAGGTCAAAAATGGCAATCATGTGACCACGGGATGCTGCGACGGTCATAAATGTGAACTGGTTGCCAAGTGCCCCAACCATGATCACATGACCACAGGGACACTGCAACAATCATAACTGTGAGGACCTGTTCTAAGTCAGATTTTTCAGCACTGTCGTAAGTCCGAACCATCACTAAATGAATGGTTGTTAAGCAAGGACTACCTGTACTTGCTTCAGACCTCAGGATGGAAATACAAAATGGTGACATTTGCAAGACACCATAACCATGTGTAGGTAATTATTTTAGCGTCTTCACTTTCTACTGTGGACGGGGTTATTTCTATTGCAAGTAATAGCACACTTAATCAAGACAAAGGTGATATGAACAGCCTTTTCCAGTTTGGTGTTTTCCAACTGTGCTAGCAGTCCCAATATATCTGGAAGGCACTAGGTTGGGAAAGCTGGTGTAGAGGCATGTATTTGTGTGAGAATCCCTAGGAGTATGTTGATATATCTTGGAAAACTCAACTGAATGATAGATAATTCATGCTGGACAAATTTTCAAATTTTGGCAAGGTTGAATTTATTTACCCACTTATTTTTTGCTCCTTGATCCATGCCCCACAGCTAATTGGCACAAGAAATAAATGTCTTAAAACTCTCTGCACGTGGACAGTTGAATAAGGATCTGTATTCTTATTCTGTTTTCCACCAGAGCAATTCATGGTGACAAAAATGATGCTTAAGCCTGCAGTTCTAAGAAACAAATAAGTACCTGCTTCATGAATCTCTTCCTGCCCAGTATATGATGAAAATACTTGGCCAGAAAACTTATGTTGTTGATCTCTAAAATTATTTTGTAGATAGTCCATCAGCATCACATAACCAGATTGCTGCATGGTCAGAACATCACAAAATACAGACAGCTGGAAAAAGACAATAAATGGAACCATGGAAGGAATTTATTAAGGAATAAATTTTTTAAAAGCCATATTCAGTTGATGGAGAAACATGTATTACTCTAAATGTCTAAATGTTATGTTTCCTGATTCTTCCTATATAATCTCTTTGTTTAGCAGGAACATTAGCTCCCTTAGCTTTTGTTTAAAAGAAACATAACTCAGGACCACATTTTGTCATTCTTTTTGTCCATAAAAGAATTCAGGTATAAATCAAACTGGCATTTTAAAACACAATAGAAATGTGAAAGGTGGTACATGAGCGGAGAGGAAAAAGAGGAGACATGAGGAAAGAGGAGACAAAGAGGAAAAAGAGGAGGCACACCATACAAGTTCGAAGTTCGTTATGAGCCTTAACAAAATACTTTTTATAAGGTCAACATTGTTACAGATACAGTTCATGCCATTACAAAGTGAGTTTTCAATTACAGATAACATTCTAATCACCAATAAGCAAATATATTTTGTTGGTTTGGAATAGTGCATGCTCTTCCTAAAGCTGGTGTAGATGCAGGTAGTACAACTGTTTATTTCTGGAGAAAATTCTTTCTTGTTGCACTGTAATCATGTACATTTGTCTACTGACCTGTATCCAATGGCACCTTCACAGTATTGAAACTGATAGTGTATTTTTTAATACAGTAATTTACTCTGACATTCACTCTGTGGCCCCTATTTTAGAAAGTCATACGATCTCGATATAAATTTAAATATTTTGTGTAATGAAAATATGAAGCAACTGCATATAATTTTTCTTTACAATTAGGATCAACTGTTTCATTCACACATATATAAATTACCTGGTTTTCTGAAATGTTAACAGCGTCTTTGAACACAATCCATTCAACAGTTTCTGAGCATGGAGGAGTTGACAAAGATCCATTGTAAGTGTAATATTTGTCTGTTGAATTTGGCAAAAGATTCAACAAAATGAAAGGCTCCAGTTCATTTTTTTTCCCTGCAAAATATAAAGAAGTTCCCATGACGATATTTTAAAATCCAACTTGCATAAAGTAGAAGTGGAGTTGCTGGGTGAAGGCATAGATCTGTCTAGGTCAAAATGTTTTGCTACCTTTCAAGGCTGAATTCTCCTCAAGGTGAGTCAGAATCAAAATATAAATAGGGAATGGGCAATCTGTGGCCTGCACTGTCCCCAACACCCCGTTTATACCTCCCAGAGCCCTAGAATGCCACGGTTAGCCTGTGGGGGATTAAGGGGTAAAATGAATGCCTTAAACCTTGCAAAGGCCTAAGGCTCCCTTAACATCCCTTAAAATCTCTGTCATGAAGGGGTCCATTTTTCCTGATGAGTAGAAATGGAAGGGTAAGGGGCAAAATGATTGCTTTATGACTGTGAAAGGAAACCAGATTAAAGCATCTCCATTACACAACTCCATATGCGATAGATTGTTAATGAGTGACCCCTAGCCATGAACTAAAATGTTCAGTAATCTGGTCATTTAGCCATTCCCCTTTCTAACTCAGTCACCCAGTTTTTGTCCTTCTGCAGATCCTGGAATCCTTCTGCACCTGCTGATTATCCTCCTGCTATACCTGAATAAGTGAGGTTTTATGTCCAAGTACCAGAAATAGAGGAAAAAGAACTAAGATATCAGTACAAGGGGAAAATTAGAGTGGAGGTCGCTTCTTTAATGCCCTGATTATGAACTCCCCTGAAGAATCTCATTAGCTGACGCTGGAAAACAATGCTAGACTACATGGTCTTTTTCTTTAATCCGGGAGAATAACTCTTGAAATGAATGTATATATTTAATCAATCAATCAAAACAAAACAAAACCTCCTTTAAATTGCCATGCTGAGCCTGTGATTGTCTCCAGCTGGAACTCTTATAACCAACAGAGCTACAGTCCACCAGCTCTTCCTTCTATCTTGTAAAGTGCAGAAAATGCCCACTGCTGCCACACACTTTCCATCACAGTGGCATAGTTTCTTCTTAGCTAGAAAAGGGGTGCAATTCCCTTTTCTATGCCTCTCCTTGCCAAATAGAATATGGAAGCTGAAATCTCTCTGTTATGGAAATGCTAGGAGGAGCCATTTCAGGAAAGGTGGGGTGGTACCTGTGCAGCAGGGTTTCAATGCTTTAAAGGACATTCCTCACTGGAGTTGCTGAACAACACACTGTGATAATATCTCACTGGGAGCAAAATGTTATCTTGCTCTGTGTTTTATTTCAAAACCTAGTCCTCTCAAACAAATCATTTGCTATAGCCATTCTCTTGATACATGTTATCCTACTGAATGTAGCTTTCTGCATCTGTAATATTTAAAGCAGATATAAAGGAGGCTATCTCAGCTTGTTTGGGTGCAATTTAAATTATCCCTGACTTGAATGCTATTGAAACACTATGCCTTACTGTGGTTTTTTAGTTTGCTTATGTTGAAAAGGGTCTGAGGGAGTAGCAAAGAGTACCTGTGCATTAAAGTAAGGTCTCCTCTGAGTTGAACTTGACTCTAGGGAACCTCACATATGCATCTTATGGAAATGGCTTGCCATTACCTTCTTCTGATTTTGTTTTATTTTGTTGCTGTTGTTGTTTCAGTCACCAGCCTAACTCATAACAGTGGCCTTTCCCAATGGATTCCCACCCAAACATTAACTGAGTTCCAATCCTGTAACAACATGCTGCCTGGCCTTTACAAGGAAGGTTCATGTCTTGCCATGATATGTGAAGTTTCTTTTTGGAATAAAACTTTAACAGTATCTTTGCTCATATGAAATGGTACTGAATATTATGGCTATGAGAATGGGGGAGTAGGGCTGATTAAAACCATTCAGAGAGATACTCTGCAAAGTACCTCTTTAACTCCCTGTTCACAGCATTGAAGAGCCATGTCTTCTGAAGATTTGGCATGGCATCTTGAGGGTCTCTGTGCATTGTCTAAGCATGTTCAGAAGACATTTCCATTGGGAAACAAAGTGCCTCTCTGGATGTTATGCACAACTCTACTATTTATATATCTGCAGCTGTAGGATTTGAGCAAGGTTTTGTCATGCATGCAGATACCATAAATTCATATATCACCAGGCTTAGAATCTTCAAAGTGATAACTGTTCATATAGTTTCTCAAATTATGCCACAGACTCACCAAACCGACTAACACTGGCCACTCCTTCAATAATTGAATTGTAATCTATATTATCTTCCAGACCAACCTGTTGAAGAAAGATTGGACTTTTCTCAGTAAGAAATCATGCAAGGTATCATTAGTATGACAGCTCTTAAATTATAAAAATATATTTCTTTTAATATTCTAAAGGTAAAGGTAAAGGTTTCCCTTGACGTAAAGTCCAGTCGTGTCCGACTCTAGGGGGCGGTGCTCATCTCCGTTTCAAAGCCTTGGAGCCGGCGTTGTCATAGACACTTCCGGGTCATGTGGCCAGTATGACTCACGGAACGCCGTTACCTTCCCGCCGAAGCGGTACCAATTAATCTACTCACATTTGCATGTTTTCGAACTGCTTGGTGTGCAGAAGCTGGGACGAGCAACGGGAGCTCACCCCGCCGCGCGGTTTCGAACCGCCGACCTTCCGATCGACAGCTCAGCGGTTTAACCCGCAGCGCCACATTAATTCCCAAGCTCTGCTGAAAATAAGGCTTATTCTTCTTCTTTAAAATTACAATAATACACGTACATACAGCACAACTCTTACCCTCAAAATGGAAACAATTACATTCAAAGTTGAAGAATCAATAACCATTAACAATGATTACCTCAAATAAAACTGATAAAGTTCTTAATTTCCCATTTCCTTCGATTGCTTTCTCTATATCTGAAAACTCATTTGAATCATAACAGTAGATTTGCATCTGTAAATATAATAGCATAGTGTTTTTTTGAGTTAATAGAACTGTGAAAAAAATATACAAAGGACATTTATTAGTTGAGATCTATCAGGAACTTTAGAAATCTAAAGCACTGATATGCTGTGTTTGAAATTTTCCAGTTTCTAAAAACTTGGGAACATATTGCTCAAAATAGCTGGCTGGGGAATTCTGGGAGTTGAAGTCCACACCTCTTAAAGTTGCCAAGGTTGAGAAACACCGCCTTAAGCACAGCCCAACAATGGTGATCCTCAGCCCTTCCATTGCTTACCTAACAAGACATTAAGACTCAATAAGTGCTGAAAACTAAAGTTGAGTGTGGCAGTGAAAGAGTTAAGGGCATGATAGCTAAGGGAAGACTCTCTGGTACCCCCTTTCCCTTAGTGCTTATTTGGCTGAATGGTTTCAGTTACAGCTTTCTGGGAATTGCATGCAATAAAGGAAGCAACACATATACTCTGCTTTACTTGGTGGACAATTGGAAAAGGGAATTGGAAGAAAACATTAAGGCCCAAGAAGGATTCAACCAATGAGATGAAACTTGCTCTGTGTCACTTGAAAGACTAAAAGCAGTACCTTGAATTGGTCCAGAATTAGTAACTACTACACATGGCAAATCAGCTCCATTCTTTGGAACTAACTGAAGTTACAGGTAGTCCTTGGCTTATGACCATTCATTTAGTGACCATTTGAAGTTATGATGGCGCTGAAAAAAGTGACTTATGACCGGTTCTTACACGACTGTCACATAATGACTGTGGTCTTGTGATCAAAATTCAATTGCTTGGCAACTGGCATGTATTTACAATGGTTGCAGTGTCCCGGGGTCACATGATTGCCATTTGCAACCTTCCCAGCTGGCTTCTGACAAGCAAAATCAATGGAGGAAGCCAGATTCACTTAACGACCATGTGATTAGCTTAACAACCATGTGATTCACTTAACAACCATGGTGATGCACTTAATGATGCAGCAAAAAGGTTGCAAAATTGGGTGCAGTCACATGATGCCTCACTTAATGGCTGCATTACTAAGCAACTGAAGTTCCAGTTCCAATTATGGTTGTAAGTTGAGGACTACCTGTACTGTATCAGAAAGTATAATCAATTGTACCATTCCATCAAAGCTATTCTGAAGAGATTAAAAAAATGAGTCTTGAGCTTTTTTTTAAAAAGGTAAACTAAGCACTTCTGTAAACATACTAGTCAGTGTTATTTATAGCTATTTAATTATATCTATACAAATGAAAGTGCACAAATATGTTGGTATTTCTAATGTTATTAAAATTAATTACAATTAATTACCTCAAGGGGATATTTTTGTCCAGCTATACTATGTTCAGATCCATCATGAGATATATTGCATTTTCCCCAGTGAAATGTTATCCTACTTGCTTTAAATATAGCTTCTGATCCTCCTCCAATTACAAAGTATTCATTTTTCAGCTTAATTTCCACTGAAAAAAGAAACAAAAATAACTATTCATTATACTTAAGAAAAAATAACTTGCATTTCAAATTTATCAGCCTTAATTTTAAAATGATCAAATCAAATGATATATCAACACCATGAGTGCAATCTAGAACAGATTAATTACATTTTCCCCACTGAAATCAACAGGATTTGAGCTAAATTAATATGATTAATAATATTAATATATTTCATATATTTCAGCTCAGAATATAGTTTGAATTTAACCCAGTAAGTGTAATTTATACTTTATGGAGGGGAATTATGGAAATGGACAGGTAGACTGTCTCAAACATAGACAGGGTTAGTGTTAGTGCTAGGACACATTATTTTCTACTGTCACTGTGGCACTACTGACTGTTTAAAGCAGTCTGTCTCAACTCTGGCAACTTTAAGATACATGGACTTCAGACCACAGAATTCCCCAACCAGCCATGCTGGCTGGGGAATTCTGAGAGCTGAAGTCCACGTATCTTAAAGTTGCCAAGACTGAGAAACACTGGTTTAAAGCAATGACTTCTAAGGACTTTGGAGATGAGAGTCAAGGAGTCACTAATAGCTCTCTTTCCCTGCCTCCCAAATTCCCACCTTTAAATGTCCATGCACCATTAAGCATTTCTTCTATGCATTTCTATGAAAACTTGTTCCATTGTTTGTGTGGAAACTGAACATAATCCTGGTTTACTATTCCTGTTAACATAATGTAGTAAAAAATGAATCTAAATAAGCTATAATGTGTAATGTTTACATTTTTAGATTAAATAAGATTGCTTATATGAATTTTAATATATTTTGTACACTTTAAATAAAATGTGTCTACCTATCAGTTTTGTTATCTAATTTATAATTTTCAAAAGTCAAGTTTGCTTTAAAAATTCTGTGAGAAATAAAATAATAAAATAAATTATGTAGTGATACAATTGGTTTGCAACTACCTAATTTCAGCAGATAAATGATATAATACGTGTGATAGAAGGAAAACTTATTAATATTAAATATTAAATCAAATTTAAGAAAATAAATACCTCAGTTTCAAAAAATATGCTTTATGGGCCTGTGGAATATTCAACAGATTTCTATTCCATACCTCAAGTTTTTGGAATTTCTCTTCAGTTTCCAAATGATGAATTATTAAGTAATTTAGTGCTTCAAATTTATGTTTTTGAGAAATAGTTCAGCACTCTCTTATACAAAGGGAATATACTATACAGGTCATTAGAGTCTATTACTATGAATAATTGCAGATTTCATAAAACAAAATCTAGACAGGTAATATTCTATATGATTGAATATCAATGCAATAGATGGTTATATTTATTTCAATTCATATTTATTTATGTGACTTATCAATACATACTGATTGACTAATCTGTACCTGGTAAAATCTCAGTAATTACAATGATATCTTTTTGAATTAGAAGATTATAATTAAGTGTGATACACTTTTAATGACTTCTTTATTAATTGCTCTGTGAAAACACTAGCTGTGTCTTTGTGACATAACGTGCAAAATGTGGGCTTCATTAATAGGCAGGCGTATTTTGTTACAAATATATTTATATTCAGGAAATAGGAAGGATTGGATTATAGGAATCATGTGATTCAAGGGCTATTTTTGTTACTGTGTTTGTTTTGTCCCTGGAGGCCTCATGATTTAATGCCTGTCTGCTCTTGCCAGCTGTCTTCCCAATAATTGCAAGAATGTTAATTTCAAAAAGATAAAAAAGAGAGAAAATGAACCAAGAGACTGTAAAAAAAAATCTACATGCAGTTGCTTCACATGTGAACAAATTTCTATGAATATTAAATCAAATATGAATATACATTTTGTACCTGTTTTGCCTGTATTATAGATTAAGGTGTCTTTTGAAGTTTCTTCTTCCCAACCTTTGAACTTCAGTTCCTTGAGGTCCACATTTACTTGAGTAAGATCTTCATCAATGTTAATAGGTGACTGCTTGGCACCATTGCATGCTGGATATTTTTTCCCCCAGCTTGTTTGATTTAAGGCTCCTAAACATCAAAACAAATCAGGAAGTAATTTAATGAAACATATGCAACTGCTTTTGGTTTTTTATGAAAGGAACAAATTACACTCTAAAGACATGTCTGTGTTCATCTCTGTTCAAGAAGATTTATTTATTAATATTAAAGCTCCCCTCTATTTCATATGCTCTTATAACAGAAAAGTTGTTAGGGGAAACATTTACAAATGTCCTGCCAAGTCACAAATGTTAATGGTTTTCCTACTAACAGATTAAGGTGCTATTGTCTCTAATCATTTTTGGCCAGAGGTTGAATTCAACTGCCCCCTTTTCGAATGTTAATTATTGCACCTGGGGGGAGGAACCTGCCCGGACTTGTTTCAGTTCTTCTTTCTCTTCTGTGCCGGCATGTAGCAAGCCAGGTAGCTCTTAATGAGAGCCAAGTCCTTTAAATATGTTTTTGCTTTTTGTAAATAAATTATTTTTGTAGATATGCCTGGTGTGTGTGACTTTTCTGATCTCTCCTGGGCTAAAGGCTTTCCCAGCAATCTGCCAACAACAAATCCCCTCTTGTGCAAAGCTCCTCCTCTTCCTCCTGTGCTATTATTTTCATCCCCTTTCTCCATCTTTCATACCGTAAGAAAGTAAGTGTGTATGACTTGACAGATGCCCAGAATCACCAGCTTAGGTCTAACTGACAGCATACTAAGTGCTCCTAACTGAAAGCACATTCTGGATTAAGGTTCTTTTCACAACTTCCAAAAGAATGGGACATGAACACCTATAATGCTACTTAGTTGGGGCCTAACCATTGCTGAAGCATTTATGCTGTACACACAATGCTGGACAGTTCCTTTGCTTAGTTGAACTCCCAATACTTGACCTAGATGATTCATGGGCATCCATGAGTGAGGAAGGGAACTGAAATCATGCATGTCATGATTCCATTATGCAAAAGACCCAAAATACGTAATTTGTATCAATCATTATGATTACACAATGATGGACATGATGATAGGCATGATGTTATTGTGGCTTCTACTGGGCACCCATGATAGGAATAATGACAAGGCAAGATTTTACTTCTTTGGCAAGAATAATAGGAGCAGGACAATGTGATGTCAAACTCATCATATTCCTCTTAAGGTTTGATAATCTGGCAAAACAAAAATTTAAGAAGGACATAGAATGTTTTCCACAATGCAACTCAGCAGACCATGATTTTCTGCTACCATTATTGTAGAATTCTGAATATTATTTCCAGGGAAGTGTTTATAACAGAAAGCTCACTTCAAGAAAAACAGTCATACTTCCTCCTGCCCATGCATACTTTACATATCTCTAACAGTAAGAATTGTGATCTATGAAATAACTCTCTGATTTCTGACTGCAGAGGTTTTAAAAGTCACAAAACTTTACCAAAGCTTTTAATTACAAATCTAACCTTTCAAACTGTGTCACCTATTTAAATTAATAGTGAGCAGTCAGGATTGCATCAAAAATATTGTACCATTTGCATTTTGCTTGATTGCTCTCATTTTTGCTGACTTCTATGTAATCTGTCACAAAGAACAGAAATATATAAAAGCTTGTCATCTCCTCATTCTCTGCCAGAGCAGTTAATTACAATGATTTTCGAGCAGTAATTGTTCCAGTCCTGCTCTGAAAATATTCTTAGCATTGTACTGTCCCATGTCCTTTCTATACTTCACTGTTGCTTTTTGGAACTGATTCTAAGATGCTAGTCCTGTAGTTGACAATATGTTGGATTTTATTATTTCCAATGCAAAAGAATGTTTGAAAGAAGTTATGGAGGAGGTTGGAATTCTGTCCATCAGCTTAATAAATCTCTGAAAACTGAACAGACTGGGACCAAATATAGTGAGTAGGGGGAGGCCAGCAAAAGAAAATAAGCAAGATCAGGCAGGGGGCTGTAAAATAAAAAAGAAGTCCTGAGTTTTTCCCCAGTGATCCCTGTGTTGGTCAGTGGCTCAGAATGTTGGTGATTTATCTGTTCTAAGCCCTATTCCCTCCCAGTCATATGACCCAGAGTGGAGCATATCCAGCCCACACAGCCCTTCCCAGCATACTAGACGCAATGTGAGTGAGAACAAAAATATATCCTCAGAAAGACGCAACACATTGTTACACACAAGATGCTCCTATGTCTGTTGGTAAGGATTGGAAAGAATTCCAGAAGCCATCCTCTGCATGCTTTAGCTATATTATTTACCAATATATTATATATACTAAAGTATTTCTTTGTCTCTCTCTCTTTTGTTTTGAACAACCAATACACAGAGTCACATTTGGAGTTCTCCCTGCTGTCAAGGCCTTTCCTGTTTGAGTGGCTGCAACCTTGAAGCAATTCGTATCTTCTGCTTGATTGACAGAGACTTAAATGTTTGTTCTGTTTTTTGTTTATTTGTTCAGTTGCTCCCGACTCTTCGTGACTTCATGGACCAGCCCACACCAGAGCTTCCTGTCGGTAGTCAACACCCCCAGCTCCCCCAAGGTCGAGTCTGTCACCTCTAGAATGTCATCCATCCATCTTGCCCTTGGTCGGCCCCTCTTCCTTTTGCCTTCCACTCTCCCTAGCATCAGCATCTTCTCCAGGCTGTCCTGTCTTCTCATTACGTGGCCAAAGTATTTCAGTTTTGCCTTTAATATCATTCCCTCAAGTGAGCAGTCTGGCTTTATTTCCTGGAGGATGGACTGGTTTGATCTTCTTGCAGTTCAAGGCACTCTCAGAATTTTCCTCCAGCACCACAGTTCAAAAGCATCGATCTTCCTTCTGTCAGCCTTCCTTATGGTCCAGCTCTCGCAGCCATATGTTACTACGGGGAACACCATTGCTTTAACTATGCGGGCCTTTGTTGTCAGTGTGATGTCTCTGCTCTTAACTATTTTATTGAGATTTGTCATTGCTCTCCTCCCAAGAATTAAATGTCTTCTGATTTCCTGGCTGCAGTCAGCGGCTGCAGTAATCTTTGCACCTAGAAATACAAAGTCTGTCACTGCTTCTATGTTTTCTCCTTCGATTTGCCAGTTATCAATCAAGCTGGTTGCCATAATCTTGGGGTTTTTTTAGGTTTAACTGCAACCCAGCTTTTGCACTTTCTTCTTTCAGCTTCATCATAAGGCTTCTCAGTTTGTTCCATTAGTTACTTCTAATACAAATTATAGTTACATATTTCCAAGCACTCAGTTTCTGTATTTCAGGAAAACTTCAACAAATGTTAAAAATCTTATTTTAGACAATATAATAGAAATAAAGAAGTAAACAAGGCATGGCCAATTCTCTTATTCAAAAGCAAAATGTTTTTTCATCCTCAGTCACAACTGCATTACTTTTTGGGCTGGAAAACTGTTGGTCACCCTGCAGCTAGCTAATGCTGGAAAGACCTGTTTGTTTTAAAGTCTTTTTCTCATCTCACCCACATGTTAGCTGGCCTTGTCATTGGAAAAGGAAACCAGGACAAAGTAATTGCTGGAAAAATGAAAATGGGTGTGCAGCCAGTTTATTCTTTTTACTAAGAAATACATGCTCTGAAGCTGAAGGGCTGCCTGCTTTCTCAGTGTGGAACATGGGACATATTAGAAGGACACAGCCGGCTTCTGTGTATGATTTTGCCTGTTTTAGAACAAAAATGGACCAGCTCATAGAATGTAATGGATTATTCATGCAAGCAAATTAGCTAGAAAAACCACCAACCTGTTGATTATCGTAACACTGAAACAAAAGCGAGGTGAAAAGTTTTGCAGAGAGAACAATTCTGTTTGCAAAATATCATTGCACTTAAATATCACTAATGCTATTCTGTCTTAACATTCAGATAAAATCAAAAGCATTTCAAATAACATAGTTTGCACAAATAATGTTTTTCAGATAGTTGTAATTGAACTTGATGAATAAAATGTTAACTGAAAGTCGCATACAGTATTTCAAGAGCCCAGGAAAACTGTCAATACAGGTAGTCCTCAGTTAATGACCATCCCGTTCAGCGACTGTTCAAAGTTACAATGGTGCTGAAGGAGGAGACTTATAGCTGGTCCTCAAAGCTGTGGCCATTGCAGTGTCCCCATGGTCACATGATCATGATTTGGGCACTTGGCAACTGGTTCACAATTATGACAGTTGCAGCATCCTGTAGTCATGTGATCGCCATTTGCGACCTTCACTGCCAGCTCCCAACAAGCAAAGTAAGTGGGGAAGCTGGCAGGAGGTTGCAAATGGTGATCGCATGATGTTGCGTCCAACAACCATGCAGGATTCACCTAATGACTGCAACTGGAACTGCCAGAACTGCCATCGTAAGTTGGCATGGTCACATGAGGTCACGCTTTATGACCACGTTGCTTAGCGATGGAGTTCATGGTCCCAATTACCATTGTTAACCAAGGACTACCTGTACTACAGGTAGTTGCACTATTTTCAGGGTGAAGTCTAAAATATCTCAAAGAGTTCTTGGAAGAATGAACAAGAACCATATATGGAGTTCATAGTGGGCAGATAGAATAAGTTTGTGATAAACAGTGAATATGTGTGTCATTTCTTTAACTGAATGGATTTCCTTCCAGAGAAAATATCAGAACTTTTAACCTGATAATCATTCATTTTTATAATCCTCAAAATTTCAAAGATCATCATTTTTCACTAATTAAAAAATTTGGACTGCTGTGAACAGCTGGCTTGGAAGTGACATTCAAGCTAAACTTCTTGCTGAATTATATCAATACACAGGTGACCTTTAAAATAACTAGTCTCAGTGGCTGTAGCTGATTCTGCATAATAAGGTTATAAATAAAGTAGACAAACTTCACAGTCTGTGGAACAATGTCCTGTTCATGTGTGGCTGTAATATTGCATATGTATCATTTTGGAACATTTTTCCATTTTAACTGAGTTAAGGATATTTTAGAGTTGAAGCTGATACTACAATTCCACATCAAAACAAATTTTTGCTATTTGTGGTTGAAAGAGACCTTGGGGATACGTAGAAAGAGGTACAGAGACCCATGATACCTACTCCTCATTTGAAATTGACTATGAAAATTTGGAAATTTTCCCAACACATCTTGAGGCCAGGAGGTTGACTGTAGCTGTAGTATTGTCTTGATTTTTAAAATACATTTAACTTATTGTAATAGAAGTAACATTATTCAGTCAATGGCCAGCAAAATTTACAAAATATACAACATGAAAGTATTCAAATGGAGGAGGTAAAATACCAACATAGCAGAGAGTCTCTATAATAAAAATGTTAATATAAACTACTATGATAATGTATATTGATAAACTGTGTGAGTATAAAATACTACAGCCTCTGGGGTAAAAATACACATCATCTAAAACAAAATAACTAACACAGTTGCAGAATCTGTATATTAAAAGCCTTTATGATACAGTCAAAACCCTTTTGACCCTGTCATAAAGAAATACTGCAATTAAATATTACATTTAATTTATTACTGCTAGATTAAAGTGATATTTAAAATGTCCTATATATTCATTACTAATTTATAGTACAGCTAAGGGTGGACAGGATGTTTACCTTCTTTGCCAAATACATACTATACTCAGTCTATATGTACCATACTCAGTAAAATATATGGCAGTTCTAAACTATATCCTCACCCCCTTAAATACTTCCAAAAGTCTTAGTCACTAAACCAAAAAAAAAAAAAAGGAAGTCTTGCTGAACCTTTCATATCCCAGTTTTGGTCTTTTGCTCCACTACAATTATTGTAAATAAATTTTGCCTTATGCCTGTAAAGTAATAAACATTACTATACTTCACTTGTTCGCTGTGTGTGTGTGTGTCTGACTTCACTCCTATCCATACCTACCCTCTGACAGGTCCCAATACACATTGTCCCAAGGACCATGTGAGAACATGTTTACTGTATTAACCTGAGGGCTGCCACACTGAACACTTCGTACACTGATACAAAAGACCCTTAATTTTAATAATTACATTCTAATATAAAATCTGTCACTCTCCAGACCTTGTTAAATTGCAAGTTCCAGCAGTCCCAGCCATGTTGGGTTCCTTAGCTCAACACCATCAGCGCTTCTTTCAAGGGGAAGATGTTGCCCAGAAACACACACCAGCCCTCCATATGCAATGTATCCAAATCTCAGCAGAGGATCTAGCATAGTCTCTAACACAGATATCAAAATAAGACCTTTCCTGTGGTGACTGTCAGAAAAGCAGATCTTTCTGTAGCATATGAAGAAACTGTTGATCTTTGCCTGCTGTCACTCATATCCAGAAATGATAAAAGGAGGTGAAAGTGGGAGTGGGAGTGGGGAGCAAAGAGAATTTCAAAAGGTGCTACTCATGAAAACTCCTGGATATGATGGATTAATCAAATGGGACACATGGCAGCAAACATTAATCATAATTGAACAACTTTTTAAAAGGTCCTATTTCTGCCTGTCTCACCAGTCGGAACAGCTGAGTATCTAGATATATAAAGCAAATTAGCATTCTGCACAACTTGCAAAACCAGGAGGCATAGAGGGAAGCAATGTATTCATATCAAAATAAAAAAGCAGAAACAGATAAAAACAGTCATTTAGATAACATTTAACATAAAGCTTCTCCTGAGGAGAAATAAGAACAACTATGTATTATGGTATTTAAATAAATAAAATCAGACAGCTACAACTAACGATATTAAAAAGGTATGCCCTGTGTAAAGTGATGTAGAAAATACGTTAATCCAAATGTATTGGCAGGGTCCAACATTACTGTGAACAGATCACTCTGTGTGTGTGTGTGTGTGTGCGCGCATACAATAAAATGAATGCAGCGCTTCTTCCATTGAATTCAATAGAATTTACCTAGAGGATTGCTGCTAGTAAACTGAAGTATAGGTAAAAGATAGCCACAAAAGTATAAACTACATGTATCTATTATGTTACTCATTAGCTTTATAAACCCAAGTTTATAACATCCCATAACATCGACCCGCCCCACCCGGTCATGCAGAGAGGGCATGCTACGAACCCCGCCGGTAAAGGAATTCCACCTGGCGGGGTCCAGGAGGCAGGCCTTCTCTGCAGTGGCACCCGCCCTCTGGAACATTCTGCCCCCGGAGCTGAGACAGGTCCATTCGCTCCCGGACTTCCGGAAGAACCTAAAAACCTGGTTCTGCTGCCTCGCTTGGGGTGGGAGGGGCACCAGTTCATCTTGGGAGTGGCTAGTATCATAGATCTCTCTCCAACAAACAAGATCTACGCTGCTGGATTTTATATTTTTTACTCTATATTTATTTTATTTTTATAGAGTATTTATATTGTAATTTAAGTGTTTTTTGATTGTAAACCGCCCAGAGTCCCCTTTTCGGGGGAGATGGGCGGTGATAGAAATCTGAAATATAAATAAATAAATAAATAAGTTATAGTGTACCTTCCATAGAAAGTTAAATACCAATTTCTGAGAGCTTGTATAAGGAAGTGATAATAGAAGTTTAGTTCTGTTAATATCTCATTATGGACAGTTGAATACTGAATTTTCATGAAGTGCAAGAGTTATTATTTCAGAGGATACAAAATGCTTGCAGGAAAAGAAAAGGGCATTTTCTACTCTTAACCGTTCCTTTCTTTAGCTGTTTTATGGCACTTTTTAAAAATGTGTAAATGATCTGAAACAATTAAGAATCACGCAAACCCAATGACATCATAGTATCTAATAGCCAGTTTTGATGAGTTCATATAAGTGAGGATAAACAGGAAAGGCCATCGGCATTCATTCCTCATGTGTAACACTATGATGGCATTTTCTGTGTCTCTGCTATTTGGCATAAGTTTTGCACTTATTAAATTTTAATTGCAGATATTTGTATTTGACTTGTTTGGAGATAGGTGAATATTGCTCATATTTGCAACAAAATTTCTGTCCCACTGAAAGTAATGCAATACAGTTAGGACGACATCTGGATTCTACTTCAGCAACAATTTGTCTGAATTGGCTGGATTGTGTTAAGAGAAGCCTGGCCTAGTCGTCATGCCAAACATGATGCATCTTTCTACCTCCAGACAATCTGGATGCAGTTTTCTTCCTATCCTGAAAACACTTTTGCAAATATCCTAAAAGCTTTTTGGAGAGGATGATTGATCACCCTTTCTTCCTTACTGTTCCCCTCTGGGTTTGTTTAGTTGTTTGTTTGCCATCATTGTTCTTTTCTCTTGTGCTGTTTTTGAGTTTTTGTATACAGCCTATACAGTTTTTTTTCCTGCTGTTCAATCATGTCTAATTCTTGGCAAATGCCTGAACTAGTCCCTGCAGTTTTCTTGGAAAGATTTCAGAAGTGGTTTGCCCTTGTCTGCTTCCTAGGGCTGAGACAGAGTGACTGGCCCAAGGTTACCCAGCTGGCTTTGTGCCTAAGGCGGGACTAGAACTCACAGTCTCCCAGATTCTATCTTGGTGCCTTAACCACTGCCCCAAACTGGCTCTCAGATTAAGAGATTAGAGACTCACTTTTTAGATCTTATATTAATTACTGATGGATTTATTACTGATGCTGTAGAAGAACAGTTAAGCTACAGTGAGTAAACTCCTTTGAACACAGTAAGATCTGCTTTTCAGTGAATATGATTGATGATTTTATTCATTCATTGCATTGAGAATTAATTATTCATGAAATGAATGTGGATAAATTTGTTATGATTTGCATTTTAAAGATATCTGTATAAGGAGGATATGTTAATTATGCCTATTTGAAATGCAAGCTGATGTCCTTGCTGGAGGATAATATGAAATTGTTGAATGCAACATTTCTTTTTTAAGACTCATCAAGGAAGAAGAAGAGCACACAAGTAAGACACAAATTACTCTCTTTGAATGCCAGGGGAATGAGACCTCCAAAGAAGGTAGAACACAGGAAGATGTCCAAGAGCAGGGAAGACTGGGGGAAGACTCCAAAGGGGAAGAACTCATGGGGGTCACTTGGAGGCTTATGGCAGAAAAGACAAGAGAAGTCCCATGCCTTTGTAGCTGTTCAACTAATTTGAGGCTCTACATAAGAAAGGTGGCATTTAACCACCAAGATAGTTTTATCATCTCAAACTCTTCAGATCAACGAAGAATAAAAATCTTAATTCCACATGGATCAACAAAAATAAAGTTCTCAATTGGGAAAAAAATAAGAGTGGTGGGGGAGGGAGAGGTCACTATTAGAAGGGGCAGAATTAGCTGCATATGGACCTGACAAACTATGTTATCAAGATGAATTTATTTTCAACAGAATTTTGGACATTTGAAACCTACTTTTTAAATAATTGTAAATATACTTTCCTTGTTTTAATGAAAGTTATTCACAATCTAAAGCTTTCAAGATGAAGTCTTAATCTAAATTTAGGCCCATCAGGAACCCCTGCTTTGATTGTATATCTGATGTCTTACATTAATCAAGAACTTGTCACTTTAGTACTTGATACCACTGGCAACTGTAGAATTTACTAACTTTAGTCTAAGTTATAATACGTTAATATAAAATATTTGCAGATACAATAAAAATAAACTATAAGATATTAGGAAATACCAGAGAAACGAAATTCAACAAAAAATGTTCTATAATGGGAAGAATAGAAATCTTGCAGTACACTAATCTATTTATTTATAAGACTTATATCGACACTCATTTTAAAACACAGCTCTGGAAAGCTCACAACAACAATTAAACCAACACAGTGAGAATAATAAAACAATAATATTTCTTTATTTCTTTATTTATGGTCAATGACCGGAGAAGTAGTTATAATACTAAAACAACACATAAAAGCAGACTCAAATACACCATGAACAATAAAACCACTATACATCTGCCAATTGAAATTTAAATGTATAAGAAATAAACAAAAGAGAGTGAAACAAAGCAAAGCAAAACAAAAATGATAAAAATAAAGTTAAGATAAAAGAATACAAGGACTTCCTTGTGACAACGTAGAACAATATTTGTAACTGAATATCCTGAAAGGACTAAACAATCCACCATGGTAAAGTACCAAGCCAATCAAAACCATTTATTTGTTTTATTTCTTATTTATTTATTTCATTAGATTGAGATGTTGCTGGACTCCAGAGTGACAATGGACAGCTTGTTAGAATTATGAAAGCAGATGCCACTATATTCTATATAATTACTCTGAGATAATGGCAACATTTTCTTGCATCTTCTCGAATTTAGATTAATTAGAGTCAAAGTCAGGCAAAAGGATACACATTTTATTTGCTGAAATGCTTTTCTGTTTTGCATTGAAGAATCATGTGCCCTATAGCCATCTGGTGTGATCAGTGCTAGAGAAAGAAACTGGCAACAAGGCAGGTCCCAAGAATGCATGAAATTGCTGTCCGAATAGCATGCTTTTTCTTTACAAAAATTGACTACTGGAAAACAAATAAATCAGGAATCTCAACAACAATACCATAAAGAACAAAGTGGAAACAGAATCCCAAAGATGCATCTTTTTTTTTCTTTGCCTAACATATCTCATAACCTACAAACTTCCATGGAAATCTACAGGCATCGATGATGGAATGTATAAACGTTGTAGAATTTTGTTCTGGTAGGGAAAAATGCTACTAGATATTACTCCTTCTTTCTAATCAATGGTAAAGAATGAAGGAAGCAGCTATTAAAACACACTGGATCACTGGCATTTTTAGAAGTAAAGGAATGATGATGATACATACCTCACCACTAAGAGTAATTCAGACCAGTTATGAGAATCAGTTAAGCTGATAAATGACCTGAACATTAAAATCCTAATTCAGAAATGTACATAAGAAACTTATTTTCATCTGTACAATTTCTGTAATAAATTATGCATTTCCATATTATTCATCATAGTATTATTTGCACCATAATAGTATATATTAGAATAAGAGAAAAAGTAGGCAGAAATGTTACTTTTTTATTCTCTCTTTCTGACATCTTCAGCAATCAATATTATCTTGAAGCCTACAGAGCATGAAATTAATTCCATTCTTCTGGTCCTACATAATGAAATCTTACATCTGGAGAGAAAGAAAATGTTTTAGAATAGTATAACTTATATAGCTATAAGGATTTTATACATCCATAGACAAAATTGTTTAAAATTAATTGAAAATTCTAATCTTTCATACTTGTTACTAAGAAAAAATGAGTAATGAGATAACATTGCTGGGGGCCATCTAATGATACTGTACATTTCTGGATGTATATTTTTCTATATTCAGGAACATTTATTGTCACACTAATTTTATTGCTTATTGTTATAAAATTTGTGCTACACATGAATGGGCCCAATTAATTTCCTTAAGGAACTGTTGGTTTCTCCCATTATCATCTTAATACATTATATGGAAACTCTCATTATTCATTCTGCTGCCTCCAAATCTAGTATATTAGAAAATGGAGTATAAGATAAAAATATTAAAACCATGCTAAGTGTTCATTTCTTTGTTCTTCAAACTATACACATTCTCTTGACATTTTTGTTAAGTTAAATT
The DNA here is from genome assembly GCF_035149785.1 of Candoia aspera. Classification (NCBI taxonomy): domain Eukaryota; kingdom Metazoa; phylum Chordata; class Lepidosauria; order Squamata; family Candoiidae; genus Candoia; species Candoia aspera. The sequence goes on along the minus strand of NC_086159.1, from coordinate 58,605,264 downwards.
CAACTTTGAAGATCAATGTATATTTTATTAAAACTCTGTCTTGTCATAATTCTACAGTGTTGTATTATAATAAGATTTCCCCTAGGATTATCACTGTTTCAAAACTTGCTATGAATCTCTGACAGAGAAATCTTATAATCAGTAATAATATAATTGGGAATTGACAATTCACCAGGAATTACATTACTTTTCTTCAACTCCAGGATTTAAACTGTAAATATGTGAAGGAGGATATCTGTATAATTAATAGTTTAGCAATGAAGCTCAATCAAAATCTTAACATTCAGTTTCCCTCAGCTTCTAGTACCCTTTTCAGGTCATTTAATGTAATCTCCCTTCAATGTTAATTTCTTTCACTGATGACAACACTACACCAAACCATTTTTCAAGGATTTTTATGGTCAAGCAATCTATCCCCCATTCCTCATCAGCCAGTAACATGCTCTGTCTTCATGCTCATGTAGCTCAGCAACACTGCCCAGGCTTGAAAAAACAACTAAATTAACTCCTAATTCCTAGTTTAGCACATTTATTAATTAATCCAGGAGAGAGGAGACAGGAAAGGTCACTTCTTGTGTAAAACAATACATGTATATACTTCTCATGGTAATCCTTTCCCAGGTAAGCAATATTATACAAAGGGCAGAAACAGAGTAAGAGATAATAAACCAAAGAATTTAAAGATGTAAGATAACAAAATACAGCTAAATTTATTTTACACCAACACCTCTCTGTATCTTTGTAAACCATTTCTGCTTCCACCGAATCCACATACCATTTCAGTATTGTTTTTTGTTCTTGAAACTTCTTGCCTCTCTTTTTATTGTTGTTCTTGAGAATCTCATCATCTCCATCCAACCATGTCTCTCTTGGTCTTTCCCTTCCTCTTGACCATTCACTCCCCCTTCATATATTTGTTTGCTATTCAGTCCTCATTAACTCCTTCTATAAGACCAAACCACCTCAATTTACTTCTTTTATGCTGGCCAGTAACTTTTGTAATCAGTCCACATTCATTCTTAACTCTAGCTCTTGTTTTACCACAGAAACCTCTTAAGTATCTATTATGGCTGCATTCAGCTGTTACGTTTCTCCTGGCACACACCAACCCTCTCATACACATAACAAAGTGGGCAGAAGCACAATTATTTTTGCTTTTTAAAAAAATATTACAACCAGAAGATACGAAAAAGTAGAACCCAAAGTATAGCAGTGCTAATAAAATCAGAAAAAATATATAGAAGAATGAATAAGTGACACTGTAAAAACTAAACATCTATAAAATATTAATACAGAACTAGGTCAGTCATGTTATTCAATCTAACCATATAAGCCATCTATCAGAGCCTCGTGTGGCGCAGAGTGGTAGGCGGCAGTATTGCAACCAAAAACTCCCCATGACCTGAGTTCAATCCTGGCGGAAGCTGGATTCTCAGGTAGCTGGCTCAGGTCGACCTGAGGTCGATAAAATGAGGTCGGTAAAATGAGTACCCAGCTGGCTGGGAAGGTGACAACTGGGGAAGGCAATGGCAAACCACCCCACTATAGTCCACCAAGAAAATGTCACAAAAGCAGCAGCGTCCCCCCAAAGGGTCAGACATGACTCAGTGCTTGCACAGGGGACCTTTCACCTTTCACAAGCCATCTATTGCTCTATCTTCTAAGATTTAGCAATATGTTATTTTGATACAATATTTATATAATATGCTTAATATGATAAATTTATATAATATGCTTATTCTATTATGTAAGTGTGTTAGAGTATTAAATGTAGATAAAAGAAGAAAAGAAAAAAGTGGATATTCTATCAATATTAATTACAGTTTCCAATGTTAATGTTACAAGCATTATAATTATTTAACTTTTCTTCGAATATACTATACAGTATGCTCATTATTTTTGCTTCTTTTGATAAAGATTTATTCCTCACAATAGCCTCATGTGGTGCAGAGTGGTAGGCAGCAGTACTGCAACCGAAATTTTTCCCATGACCCGAGTTCAATCCCAGCGGAAGCTGGATTCTCTCTGGGTAGCGGGCTCAGGTTGACTCAGTCTTCCATCCTTCCGAGGTAGGTAAATGAGTACCCAGCTTGCTGGGGAAGGTGACGACTGGGGAAGGCCATGGCAAACCACCCCACTATAGTCTGCCAAGAAAACATTGCGAAAGCGGCGTCCCCCCAAAGGGTCAGACATGACTCGGTGCTTGCACAGGGGACCTTTCACTTTTTTTTTTTATTCCTCACAACAGGCCAAAAATGGATTTTTTTATTATTATTATGTGCCATCAAGTCAGTGTTGACTCTTTGCAACCACATAGATAGACCTTCTACAGAATAAGACCACATTCTACATCCAACCATTTCCCCATCTTTAACAGACATGCTACCAAATACAAACATTCATCTACTTGTTCTAGTTTTTTTGCCATTTATGTATAATTTGCAATTGTTCACTGTCAGATGTGACTGTCATGGTCTTTGATATATTAATATTCAAATCCACAGTCCTAGTGGATTTTATAAGCTATCTGCATATATACAAACTCTGTACATATTAAACACATTGCAGAATCACATCCGTATTTTAACATTTTATAATTACATCTGTGTTTGCAGCCTTATCATTTTTTCAACATTCTCAAAGCAATTTCCTTGTCATCCTTTTTTTTTATATTAACACTTAGTAAATTTGTTTCAATTCCATTCTTCAACATATCTTCCCTGTATAAATCTCTTAAATACTTCTTTCAAATACTCTTCATTTCAGTTTCCTCCCAAATCGTTCAATCACTTTTATTTTTAATTCTATTCAATCTACTGGAAGCATCTTGTTCAGCCCTCTTTACCAACTTCCAAAACAATTTATTTCCATCAAAACTGCTCTGCATCCTCTCTGCATCCTCTCTGCATCCTTTAATTTTAATTATTCCTTGCTATCTTCACAACTAACTTTTTCTCTTTCTCATTTTCTGTAGCAATCATTCTGTTACCAAGATTTTTCTCATCCAGAGCCTCTTTTACTTTGTCATCCCATCCCTTTTTACATTTCCCATTAGTGTGACTCTGCTGTGTCACTCCGTAACTAATTCTTTTCACTTTGTTCCATATCACTTCCCATTATGTCCAATTCCCATTCATTCTGTTGGGTGATTAATCTATATTCTAATGCTTTTCATTTTCCTACTTTTTCTTTCTGCAGTCATTCTCCTACACTCTACTTTATTTCACTTTTTCTTCCATGTCCATTTTTTACAAGATCCACTCTTGATGCTACCAAAAATGATCTGGCCCATGTTCAGAATCTTTCATCTGGATAGCCTTCACTAATTTCCTCAGTCATTCACATTTAACCAAATCAGTCAAGCTTTTAGATTTATATTAATTCCTTTGCTTTGTACATTTTGAATAAACCATGTACTGTCATTCAGAATGTTGCACAATATTCTTTTGAAATCTTTTCTCATTCTTCCTTTATCATCATTCACTGGAGCATAACATGTAACTATCACCAGCTTATGAATTCCATCCACAAAATGTAGGTAATACCAGTTCATATTTTGTGATGTACATTTTAGCCTTTTTATTCACAATTAAACCTATACCTCCGTTTCCATAGATATATTCATCAGTTTTACTCCACAAGGTCAGGAAACCTTCATTCTGACTTACTATATCTCTCCCTTTTCTCTTAGTTTCACAGATACATACTATGTATGTATTCTTCAGGATATTGGTAGCAAAGGAAGTCAGATCTTGCTGTCACATAAATTGCCCTGTAAACATAAAAGGTCAAGGTTCCTTATAAGTTTAAGTAGCTATTGTAAGGCCATAAAGTTAGCAAAGTCTGTGTATCCTAGCTTCCATAGAATAAAGTGAGTGTGCTTGGAGTAAAATTTAACTTTGATTTGGCTTGTAGTGTACTGACCAGTATATATTTAGCAGGGAATAAGTTACTGTAGCTGGTAACTTAATTGCTGTCCATATAGCCAAAATGCTTTATGTGAAAACATCAGTTGACCAAAGTTATGATGGATGGTGAAGATCAATATCTGTAGGCCCATTTGGTGATGAGCATGACACATGGAACAAGAAAACTTTGAAAATAATAGGAGTAAATTGTAAAAAGCATGAATTAATAACTTCCTTTGCTACCAATACCCTGAAGACAGAGGAGGTTCACCCCACAGAGCTCAATGAAGAGTGCTGGCTGTAGCCAATTAATGGCTTAGATTATCTAACCAAGAATCTTCCTGGTGATTCCTATGCTGTTTGTTTAGCAAAAAACTATAGTAAGATCCACCCAGGATGTAAATTCAGGTCAGTTTTGTTCTGGGCATAACTTGACATATCTTGACATATAGTCTGGCAAGTAGGAAGAGGAGATTGGATACTTTACAAGTTGGGAAAGGATCTGTTCCAACTGTTTATCTAAATACATTCATTGCAGGAGTATTACAGGTTTAACAGTTATTGTGCTTTAATGTTAAACATTTTCTAACTTAGATTATTTAATATTCAAGTTAAACATCTTTGTAGCAAAATAACTGTTTAAAGTTTTTTAATGTTTTATAAAATCTGCACAGGAAATGTGAGAGAAGTTACTCACATTTAATATTTGTAACTATACTTTAAAAAACCAAATTTGTGAAAAACAAGGACAATTCTATCAATACAACCCATATTCCTGGATTCTTATCAGTTCAGGAGATTTATTATTGTTTATAATTCACATGGGTGGTTTTTCTCTGAAATTTTACCACTTCAGAGTCCACTGGAGTGGACAGCTACATTAAATCTAACAACAACAACAACAACAAGTTATGGCAAAGGGGGCCTGGCAACCTCATAGTGGCATAGGTCTTCCCACCCCAGTTGTCACATTCACTGACAAATAAACATTTTTGTTTGCTGTGTTATTTAAGCACAAACCTGAAATCCATATTCCATGTGAACAAAAACTATTTTGTAATAAAAGATAATGCTGAAAACAATTTATTTTGTCACAGATAATCTACTAAACACTAACTGTACTTTATAAAACAGAATGAAACATCAAATTTGCATTTAAGAAATGTGATAATATGGCAGATCTCTTTAAAGAATTGACTTGAAAGGCAAAAAGTTTTCAGCCTTTTGAAATGTTGTTCTTATTGGTCAGCAGGGAGCATGATTTCAAAAAAGGCCATTGCTTTGCATGATTTAGTATTCTTACAAAGCCTTCATTATAATAATGGAAAGTGGCATATTCTTCCTAATATTTGACAATGGCAGACAAGTGAAAACACACTTTAAGTCTATTTCAAGAGTTTTGCTATCTGAGATGAAATATGCATCTCTGATGAGCAGCCCAATCCTACCCATGTATACTCATAAATCCTACTCTATGCAAATGTATGTAGGACCGAAACTTTAGTCCTATGTACTAAAAAATGAAATAAAATATTTTTACTATATCCTCAGTTCAAATTAGAAACGATAAATTGATAAGCCTTTTGTGATTTTCAGCAAAACTAAGAGTGGCAGAGATGGGTTACATGGACTGGATTGGGATCATAATAACAAAGCTTTATGCCTTACAATAGCTCCAAATCCGACTTGACCCTCTGCGCTTGCACTTCACCCCCAGAGGAGAATTCAACCTAGATCCACAGCAGGTAACCCCCATGTCCATATACCATTGTTTTAAACTCTTCCCTTTCCCCACAAAGCTATTATAAAGAGTCACACAAGATTAAGTATAAGCTTAGTGTCACATGCCATTCTGGATGACTCTTCTTTCGGCAGCAAGTCAATTTCTTTTGGTTTTTAATTCAGATACCATAATACCAAGTCATTATAGTTTAAAGAGTTAGGGAAAATTACATGTGATGTGGGAGATCTGTGATATAATTGCTAATGTTATGGGGAAAGATGTGAGGGATGGAATACTAATTTTTTTTTTCCTCCAGTGCTGCTTTTATGAACCCAACTGCAGTTGCTGTTGGATACCACACCTGTTTCCACCCATCTCCCTCTGAGTTTGTCTCAAAAGATTTTATCTTTTGTTTCTCTCAAAAGATAACCTGGCTTTGCCACCTCGCTTGGGGTGGGAGGGGGGATAGTCAATCATGGGGTGGTTGGCACCGTGATGTGGCCTGAGGAATTTATATTTTATATAAATTTTAAATATTTTCTATATTTTCTATTTATATTTTTATGATGTACTTGCTTTTATGATTTTAATCTCGTTATTTAAATTGACTTGTAAACCTCCCAGAGTCACTTGCGAGATGGGCGGTGCAGAAATGCACAACAAACAAATAAAAGCCTGGGTTAACTTAAATCAGGTAAAATCATTTTTATAGTGCCTGCTACACCCAATGGCTCCCCAAGTTCTCCCAATGGCATAATAAGTAGGAAAAACTGAACAGAAACTAAACATTATAGACAGTAAAATATAATTCAAAGGATTAGTGAAGACAAACTTCAAATCAAGCCAAAGTCCTGGGAAAAGAGAAACGGAAGGCCAGAAAGCCCGAACAGCCAGAAGCAATTATTTATTTATCATTTATATAGGTCAAAGATTTCCATACCACAGGTCTCCAGGCAGTTTACAACCAAGAAAACATAATAAAAACAACTTTATCAAACTCCATCAATCACACTACAAATCCTAATCAAAATTCCATAAATATAAAATAGAATAAAAATCAGATTATTATAATCGAATAAAAAGTCAGCCCACTGACCATTCAGAGCCGACAAGTCTGGTGAAAGAAAATAGTGACTTCCAGTAATGGATCTCCAGGGACAGGCTGTTCCATAACAGCAGGGCAGCTGGCGAGAAGATTATTCCTTGCCCTCTTAGGTTGAATGGTCAGGGCAAGAATATTCTGTTCAGAGGAGAGCATCCTTAAGGTACTCGGGACTTATACCTCATATCGCTTTATACAATATAATGCATTCATTTCAGTTTACCAAACTAGTTGTCTACGACTTAGTGCCTTCCAGGTGTGCTAGGGGAATATTGTGTTTTGTAAAGTAATATTCTGACCCAGGAGCTCCAAAGAAGCTACTGTTGCCTGGGTTATAGATGACTGGAATATCTGAACACTTCTCAGAGTGGTCAGTTTATGCAGAGTATGTTGCAATAATTTAATCTTTAATCAGCGTGATAGCCAAACCCATGCCATGCACTTCTCTCTACAATTGCCATTAAACCATCTATCATTAAACATTGCCATTAAACTAAACTGTTCAGAAGGAAAGCCAGGTCCAGGAACAGAATCAGAATCAGAACCTGGTGCTTCAAGAAGGCTGTAACATGATCCATAACTGCTTGACCCCTGATCCTGGCTTGCTACGTAATTGTAATTCATTTGAAAAACCCCCAAGCTTATTAGCTAGATTTAATCTATCAATATACTCAGCAATGCAGAGCCCCAGTCTCCTTAAAGGCAAATGGAACAAAGAGCTGGGTTTATCACCATATTGATGACACCCATTTCTAATTCAGGGAACATTTTTCCAATGATTTAAGTCATATTATTAAGTATTAATAAGTAATTAAATACTATTTATTCATTAGACTATATATTGTTTTCATCCACTGGCATTTATAGTAATCCTCCCTCAGTTTAAACAAGTATTAACAAATGAATTAAAGATCATGTCATGAGTGCCGATGAGCTGAAGACATCAGCACATCGGCACACATGACAAAGACAAGGAAGCAGAAGGAAGGGATACAAAATAAGCATAGCACGCAAAGCCATCACGACACAAAGAGAAGGAAAAGAAGACAAAGACAAGGCGAATCACGAGGCACACCCAAGCTATTAGCAGGAGCGCCACGGAGATCGCCCAGCGGACAGCAATCATCGGCTGAAGGAGGAGACCGATGATGGGCGATCCCGGGGCACCCGCAGGGGCCCCACAACCCTACACCTACCGGCACGAAAGAATGCAGGACAAAGGGCGGGTGACGTAACCTAAGGAGAGGGGGCGCTGACCGGCGCGGGGTATTTAAACCCCGCACTGGCGCGCTCCCTTCACTCTCAGCTTTTTTCTACAACTGACACTACGTGATGAATAAAACAGAACCTGCTTCAACTGAACCAGTGTCTGTGCTTTACTCAGCGGTAGGCAGTGCATGACAGATCACAAGTGAAAGAAAAACCCTTTTTTAATGCATAATCACTTCCTGGTCGCTAACCAAACTATATGCATGGATTTTCATAAATTTCATACAATCATAGGAAATTCAATTTACTAAGATCCATATGGAAAACTGGGAAATATAAATGGAAAGATGAGACATGTGGCTGTTGCAAATTAACGAGCTGTAGAAATTGGTAATATCAACTGCAGATGTCTGTAATTCCTGTGAATTTGTGAAGAAGAGAATAAATTAGACCAACCTAAAGAGACTAGTTGGCAAGATTCATATTGTTACTCCCCAGTACTATAAGCCAATGGAAGTAGGTTTTTTTTAGCCAGTTACAATAATAAATAACAATGTCAAATCAAGCTAATAAGATATACTGCTGAACTCATTGAACAATTATTTTCAGAAGAAAATGGCAATCTGACAATTTAGCAAGAAAATATTCGTTTTGCTTAAATAATCTGTAAACAAAAATATAGATCATCAGAATGTACATAAGCAAATTTGTTTAGCCAAACTGAACCTAAGTAAGAAAATATATACATATATACATACATATACATAATTTATTACGGTTTTAGACCAGTACAAAGATCGTGTTCTGTAAAATATACATAGTCTTTCTTAAAATGATAACAATGTAGGATAAAATAGGAAGATGAAAATTAAAATAAAATTAAAATACATTTATAGACTAACTAAACTCTATAAGTGCAATCTAAGATAGAGCCTATACTAAATAAGAATATAGACATTGAGAATATATTAAGAATATATTAAGTATATAATGTAAAACATGAGTATCTAAAATTACCACTATGTTTTATATATAAAAACAAAATTTAAATGATTTACTATTATATACAATACATTACAGAAATCAGCCCATCAGGGTCTGACGGATCTTCATTGCCTCAGCACAGAACCTTCCTACCTGCGCTGTGACAATAGAGTTTTCATCTATAAGCAGCAATTGAGGGTAGTCAGAATCTGTATGACTGGGGTATTTACTAATCAGGGGTATGATGAGTTTGGTATGAATGTCTTTATAAAAACGCAATGCAGAAGAACATTTTCTATAGTTTCCACCTCTCTGGAGTCACAAGGACAAAGCCTTGTGGCCAGTATTTACTCTCCAATACTGCAGAGGGGAGAGCATGATAGTGATCTAAAGAAAAGGCTCTCCGACGGCTGGGTATTTCAAGCTGTGTGAGATATCTAGCTGCAGAAGCGATATATTTGGTGTGCGCTGGAGACAGGAAGAATAGAGCCTTCCCTATATCTGCTTGCCTCTCTGTATCCTTTATCCTTTGTTTCAACTCTTGTTGGGCTTGGTTGAAGTCCATCTCAAGGACTGTAGATGGAGAATATCCTAGCTTTAAAAGATTTGAGTCAATGGCCTTGATCCATGTGGATTGAAAGTTGTCCTGGAAAATGAAAGGTACAAGGCCCTTGGGATAGAATTTGAGCTTTAACCAAAGGTTTAGACAGGCTAAACACACTCTTGATTCAACCCTCATCATGCCTGTTTCAAGCGGTAGGTGTGCATTTGAAATGCATCGAGGCATTTGGAGTACTGCTCTAATGAATTTGGCTTGTACTCTTTCCAGAGGTGTAAAACATGAGGATGGAGGGCCAACTAAGGTCCCATAGAGGAGCTGAGCTAACAACTTGGCCTGAAAGAGTTTGAGTGCAGCTGGAACATAAGATCCCCCCTTGCAACGAAAAAAATTTAGGATAGCATTGGCAGATTGTGGACCAGAGGCTGCAGCATATTCACAGTGACCTTTCCTCGAGCGTGTGGCATGGATGACTACACCTAAATACTTGAAACTGGTAGAATGGCTTCCATCCAGAGGCAATTATAGTCGAGTCTTGGTAACATTTGGACAGTCTGGGGTACCCAGCATGCTCTTCAAAATGAAACCTTTTTTGAGCACATTTTCAATCTTCACAGTTCGTGTTTTTCACTTTGAAGAAGTTAAATCACTTGTGGCCTATACTTCAGAGATTAGATGATTTAAGAGAAGCCCTAATGACAACTTGTCAAACAGCCAAGCCATTAATAAACTTTGCCTTACGAAATATTCAGGATGATAATCCCTACTTTAAATAAGAAAATAATGTGTAAACAAGAGGAACATTTCTGAACATTTCTGTTAATTTAATTACAAATTAAAATAGATTAAGTAGCTATTGTAAGTCACTGAAATAGTTGGCTACTGGTAAAATAAGAAAAATTATGCCCTGAGAAATATAGTAAATAGGTGCCTCATCACTAGTAGCAATTGCTCAGATGATATATGAAATAACTAAAATAGCAGTCTCTTATGGGCCTCCATTACTTTTCTTCAGACAATAGCCATATTAGTTAATCCTGCAAACTTGTACCTCATCAGAGTGGACATGTAAAAAGATAAGAATTATAGTTTAATGATTTTCAGCTATATAAAGTCTCTGAGCCTCATTTCTTTATAGGAAGAATAATTCTTGCTGATTCAAAATCTGGTTTTTATATTTAAAATAATTTATGTGGGAAGCAGTAAGAAAATCTGGAGGTACCTACTTTCCCTGGAGGTACCTACTTTCTGCATCAACCATATCTACTTTCTCTTCTCCTACTCACACAAAGTTCCCAACACATTCCACAAAACCCCACAATCTTTAGTCAAAAAATGCATTCATCCATGATTTCCAGGGCTGAACTTTTATTCCACCAGGTTGTGAGATACTTCATTCATTCATTCATTCATTCATTCATTCATTCATTCATTCATTCATAAATAAATAAATAAATAAATAAATAATAAATACATGCTTGATATAAACATGGGAACACAAAGAATTCTTCTACAGGTAAACTACAAAACTGTGTTCAGTCTAAAGGAGCATAAACCTATGGCTTCTGGTTATAGGAAAGTGTAATGCTCAAGAGGCCACATTTATCTGAATTTTTCTGCTGAGGTAGTTAATTCACATTTTAATGACTGAGGCACCAAACAAAAGAAACCCATTTATTTGCATATTAGGCAGTCACTGGTTTCAGCAAAAAAGTGAAAGAAAGATCTGCCAAAGCCATCATGGCTCACGGCTATAAAGTAGAATTTTGGGTGCTTTATCTGTGGACAACTTGTACAAGTTCCAGTTAAAGACATAAGTGAAGGCTATCTCATGCTGCTTCAAGAAGGTCCACAAAACCAGGAAGTAGGCAGCTAGCTAAGACTGATACTTCAACAAGTTTCATGAGTAATAATAATGCTGTAAAATAATACAAATCATGTCTGCTTATACTTTAATTTTCTGTCATGTCTTTGTATCTTGTCTGCCTAATCTCCATCTGTCCCTTTGGATTCAGATCTTCATGACTTTACTTGCACTATACAGGCTTGCCCTTCTGAATTACTGTCATCATGCACCCTGCAGTACGTCTTATACCCTGGAATATTGCAGGATGGTGTGCCAAACAATCTAGCCCAGGTTTTACAGAGTATCTAAATCAATGCATAATAATATTTTTGCAAGAGACTTGGCATACTCAGCCCTTACCTCTTCAGAGCTTTACCTCCTATTGCTTGCCAGGCATCCAGAGTCAGAAGGATGTCTGCCTTCTAAGGGGAATCAGCATCTTACTCTCAGATGCACTGCATGATCAAGCATCACCAATAGTCATAGCTGTTCCTATAAAAATTAGCCTATTGAGGATAGGTTTTATATCATTTCAACATTAGCTGGGTGATGCAATGAGGATGTGATTTCAGTAGTGTGGAAATGGCCACAGTGCTCTTTCTCTAATTCACACTTCTACTCGGTGTTTAGGATTCTTATACATATTAACTTTGGCACAGTGCTGATCCAACAGCCCTGAAATATTTTCAGTTTAAGGAATAAATCTGAAAACAAACAACATGCAAACCATCAGCTGAGTAGGGTTTGTAGTTAAATATGTCACAATCATATAAAAGAACTTTTTCATTTCCTCAGAGAATGACTTCCTCCATCTTTGAAAACTCCTCATTCTGACAGTATCCTGTTACCATCTGCTGACTGTCAGGTCACAAGAACTGCACTGGCCATCTGTGATTTATTCAACAAAAAGATACCATGACTTGTATTGACTGGGCCATAGTATCTTAGATAATATAATGCAATTTAGACTATTTATCAGTGCTTCATAAAATCCAGTTTCTTTAATCACTGCCCAAACCTCTGTCTCCTACCCAGCTCTTAGAACTTGGGCGGGGGGTGGATGGGAACCTACTCCAAGGCAAAATCAATACCATGATGGCAATATCAAACAGAGTTACTGAACTTACAGGTGCAGTTTGTGGCTTGCCTTGTTACATGTGGTGGCTTTAAGACCCTCCACAGGATTTTGGACATCTGTGCACGCTCAGAAGACACATTCATCCTAAAGGGTATCGCCCAGGAAAAGGTTAAGATCCATTCTCTATTGTCACAGAGTTAGGCTGACTATATTTCCTTGAGACAAAAACAGGACATTGGGATGGCAAAACGGGATGGGGTTAAAATTACGTAATATTCCATATTCACGAAAAAGACGATAAAAAAAGTTACTGACAGTAAGCTGGGAAGGTGCAGGAGGGGGAGGTGCGACAATGGTTGGGTCCGGAGAGGTTGGTGCAGGGGTGGTGTTGGGCAGAGAGGTTGCAGGAGGCTGAGGGTGGCGGCGAGCTGGGACAGGAGGAGAGGAACGAGGCGGCAGGAGGCTGGAGAAGTGCAGGAGGGCTGAGGGCAGTGGCGAACTGGGACGGGAGGATAGGAATGAGGCAGCAGGAGGGCTGAGGGTGATGGCGAGCTGGGATGGGATGATAGGAACAGAGGAGTCTAGTGAATGTTGTCCCCAACAACCTGTTCCTCTTTGGCGTGCCCTTTATTTATTTTCTTCCCACCATTTTGGCCTGAGACCCAATTGGCTTCTTTTCTGCTGGGCGCACTTTTCCAACCGTCTTCCACTGCACTGATTGGCAGCAGCGACTCTTCCTCTTGCTCACCACCGATCAGCTGTTCCTGCAATTCCACTCTAGGTTTCCTGCCTGATTGAGTACTACTGCCAATTTCAATTTCAATTTCAATTTTTTCTCACTTTTCCCAATAACGGCTCCGTTTTTAAAAAACGGGACAAAATCAACATTTATATTAAAACAACAGGACGGTCGGGAAATGTTAAAAAAAGGAACTGTCCCATTCAAAACGGGATGTATGGTCAGCCTACCTAGAGTAGAGGACACAGAATAATGTCATTAAATTGCAGGAAAGCAGTTTCTAGTTGAATATTAATAGCAGTCTGACAAGTAAAGCAAGGGAAATGGCCATCTGTAAGGAATGCTTTAATATGGATTTCTGCACTGACTAGGGGGTAAGTTTTCTAATTCTAAATAATTCTATGATTTTATAATTTTGAATAAATAAAAGAAAATGTATGTTTCTCTTAGAGGCAAGACAATAAATATAACTGAGCACAATGAAGAAAAGTAAAAAGGAGATGTCTATATATTTTATTGCTTACACATAATAAATATTCAAGGTAAAGATACATATATCTAGTTATTTTCTTTTACTAAGGATAGAATCACAACTATGCTTCGAAGATATACATTTCACCACCTCATATATTTAAAATTTATCCTTAATCAATTAGGTTGAAGTATATCGTTTAGAATTTCAATGGTTTTAATATAAACAATTTGATCTTCCAAAGCAATGAAAAGATAGAAAACCCTAATTGATATTAAACTAGCACATTCAGCTGAAAAATGGAATCAAAAGTATTTTTCTAAAAATCTGCAGAAGGAAATAATAAAAAGGTATGCTGCTGTCTGATTAATCTCAAATTACTATTTTGCAGGAATGTCTGCAGAATGAGGTTTTAAAGGGCACAATTATGTATATAAATTAGACAATTTATGAACTTCTGAAGACTGGGTATTAATCCAGAGAGCAGACTGTAGGATTTTACTATGATAAACCCAGTCCACTCTGCCTCCTTGCTAGACTACTTTACTAAGGAAAGATTAGGACCAGACACATGGTCATGACCAACATCTACAGAATATGAAACTACATCCCAGGCTGACTTTCCCTGTGACTCAGTTTCATACTTAATAGGCATCGTAGAAATTTCTTGGTAGACCAGGGTACCTGAGAGAATGGCAGTTCAACTTGAACCTAAGAAACTAGGGGTGTGCAAAGGATTTGAAAGTGGTACTTTCCAATTCATGGGAGTTTGACTGAGCACCTCTCTTTGAATTATTAAAGCAGCCACACCTTTTGCAAGATTTGAGTGGCTGCTTTGGAAGCTGTTCCCAGATGTTTCTACATGTCTCTGCATGCACAGCCACTTCATTCCATTCCATTACTGAAGAGAAAGATAGTAAGGAGCAAGCGATGACTGCTCTGAAAAGATCAGTCTAATCAATGAGAAATGCATTAGATAGCCTCAAAAGGAGGAATGTAAAAAAGTGACAGAGGGCTATCCCTACACTAACTACATCTATTATCTGTAGTGCAATGAAGCATTGCATACAGAAGTGGATCTAGCACCTCTTTCAAATGCTTTGCACAGCTCTCTGAGACCTACTCCCCCTCCCCCATTTTGATTTCAAGCAATTGCCAAAGAATCAAGACCTAATCATATGATGAAGTCTCAAGTAATTGCCTCCTGAAAGAAAATTCATTCTGCTTGGCCTGTGAGCAGTATGGGCCACTCATTAGTTCCTAAGTGTAGGAATGGATGATGCCATCCTCCTTCTACTCCCAGCTCACTGAAAATGCACCCCATACCTGTGTTTTCATGTTAGCTTTGATTCAAAACTGCTGTTTTCTGACCTCAGCACACCAAAGCAGACAGTCTTCAGCAATTCATTTCATTCTAGCAACAATTCCAACTCCAACTGGCTGCAGTGCCTGACACACCCCTTCCCCTCCAGTGGCTAGTTGCTGCTACGGGCAGCCATTTTGTTCTGGGCTCTTGGGCTCTTCCATACTCTGTCATTGGCAGTTGTTATTTTTTCCATAAGGTTGATCCAATAATGACCCATTAAATCAATGAACTATCGTCCACCGTAGAAGCTCGTGCTTCATTCAGCTCTTATGTCTCCCAGTGACACAAGTTCTGTGCTTCCATTGCTTTCCCACCACAGTAGCACAAAGCTTCCCTTCCCTTTTTCCAGAAAACCTCTTTAAGTTGCAGCGTAATAGCATTCCTACTTGCTTCTATGATGCTGAATTACTTCTTCCTTGCTACAAAGTTTCCATGGAGCTAAAGAGAAATATAGGAATGACAGAACAATCTGTTCCCTATTGCTTTGATTATTGTACAATTAGAGTAATGATGGAACCATAAGAGAAAAATATAGTCTGGATTAGTCTCAGAGGAGATAATTGAGTGGTGGTGGTGGTGAAGGTATCTAAGAAAAGGAATGGAGACTAATGGGAAGGAAATAATCTCTCTCTCTCTAAAAAAAAAAAAAAAGCAGGCACTGGTAGACCAGTCTGGATAGAAGCCAGCTAGCAAGTCTTCCCTTTCCTGCACAGGTAGGAAAAGCAAAAAGCTTGAAAATGACAAGTCAGGCTTCGCAGTGGCTGTAGATCAGACCGAGCACCAGCCCATTGCTAATCCACTGAAATCTGACTGATATATCTGAAGTTGGCTTAAGAAAATCCAGGAGCTGCATGGGAAATGAGGTTGCAGTGCAGAATTGCCCTAAATATCCTGAAAGTACTAGGGTTTATATTAGGCACCATATTGTTTTCAGTGAAAAGAGGGATGTGCTTTTAAGGAAAAATATCTAGCCAAATGCAGAATAAATACATTCAAAAATCAATACATTCTTTGCAATAACTCACGGTAGGCAACCTTTTAATGGACAAACACACACTTCCAATATTATAGGCACCCAGGACACAATGGTTGGGGGGATTAGCAGGGATTTTAATTCTTTTCTAGATTTGGAGGGTGGATGGGCAGTTTTTGCTTCCCAAATTTGACCAGTGTTTCTCAATCTTGGCTACTTTAAGATGTGTGGACTTCAACTCCCAGAATTCTGGGAGTTGAAGTCCAAACATCTTAAAGTTGCCAAGGCTGAGAAACACTGAATTAGATTATGCTTATTTCAGGACTTATACTTTTTTTGTTCCAAGCTTGAAATGGTACAAAATCATGACAAGAGTTTCTGAAAAATATAGTCAATGGTGGCTTTGGGAGCTGTAAGAAAGTTGTTCAGGGGCTGTATGCCATAGGTGAATAAGCACCTATTAATAAGGACCAGCAAAAGGACCTTCTAATATTTTTAATTAGGCATATAGGAGGTGCCGTGCTCCAACCTGACACTTCATTTCATGCAGTGGAAATGGCACACAGCTCATTTTTAATAACTGATCTTTGTCAGATCGTACTGCAGCCAACAGATATAACCTGCTTTGCCCAGGAAAAAACAATTTGCTGATTAACAATAATGAAGCATTGGGAAATACAGGAGTATCCAAAAATGGCAAGATGACATGATCAAAGCATTGCCTGTTCTTATGTGATGCATGTAAAAAACAAGCAACGCTTCAATCACACCACTGCAGCTGCCATCTTGATGTTTTTGACCACACCCTATGGACACCCCTGGTGAAGTAGCAGATAATGTACTTACCCGAATAGGACCAATCAACCTCTTCAAGAAATTTTCGCTGTGGTCTAAAGTAGCCAAAAATCAGTTCTAAAAATAAACAAGCGCAATAAAAAAGTTAATATTAAATAGCAGAGAGGAATATTTTACATATTGTTAACTTCAGTACATTTGCCCTGTATTTTACTGACCCACTGTAATTGCCTGTGCAGGTAGCAGCACCTGGCTGACTTTGGGTGTGGAAGCTAAAATGTAATGGATGGAAGACTTTAAGGGGATACCTCTACAGTCTCTATAGTAGCCTTTCTCAAACTTTTGACTCTGGAGGAACCCTTGAAATATTTTTCAGGCCTCGGGGAATCCCTGTACATTCAGGTTCAAATATAGGCTACAAGTTACAAAATTATGATACTCGTTTCATGGGTAGGCCTGTATATATGCATTAACAGTGTTCTTAAACTAAAAATAAAGCATGAAACTTACCTCTTTAATGTTAAGTTGACCAATTTGAAATAATTTTTTAAATAAATCATGATCTCCCAGGAACCCCTAGTTAGCTCTCACAGAAACCTAGGGCTCCACAGAACCATGATTGAGAAACCCTGCTGTATAGGCTACACTGGGAAGAAGAACAAACACCCTGGGGGAAGAAGGTCATGGCAAGTCATGTCTGTCTTGTGGTCAAGAAAAGTACATGGACACAACCACAAATTCTCCAAGAGTCAATGTCACATTGAAATTTACTTTGAGGTTTCTTAAAAATAAGAGCCAGTTTGGTCTAGTGGTTAAGGCAACGGCTAGAAACCAGGAGACTGAGAGTTCTAGTCCCACCTTAGGCATGAAAGCCGGCTGGGTGACCTTGGGCCAGTCACTCTCTCTCAGCCCAGCTCACCTCACAGGGTTGTTGTGGGGAAAATAGGAGGAGGAAGGAGTATTAGGTATGTTCGCTGCCTTGAGTTATTTATAAAAATAATAAAGGCGGGATAAAAAAATCTAACCCCCCGCATGCATCCTATCCAAATACTTAATTTGTACTAATCTATAACTAACCTTTAACTCAGTTTTCGTTTCCCCTGTTCTAGTCTCTACTTCTTAAATCAGTGCAGCTTTCAGATGTGTACTGGGAAACAATTTATTTTTCAAAAATAAAAGAAATGCAACAACGGACAGCAATTATTTATTAGTATCAAGGATGATTGCTTGAGGCTCCATAAACAATGCTCATGCCTACCTGCTTTTCCTCATCTTTTCCCTTGTCCCATACTTCCACTGTAGACTAGCTTTGGGGTGAAGATCCTGCTTTGCATTATAGCAAAGTTCTTAGTCCTCTGGTTCAATGCCAGATAGCAAACCAGAAAAATAGCCAGGGATGAGATTCTATTTGCTTGGTCAGTTAACTGAATGAAGTTATAACATGGAAAGAATTATGGTGAAGTAAACACTGCTAAGGTTAGAACATGAATTTTGGATGTCTTTCACTTGTCTGAATGTTCAACAATTCTTAGAAATATTTAGTGTAGTGTTTCTCAACCTCAGCAACTTTAAGATGTGTGGACTTCAACTCCCAGAATTCCCCAGCCAGTATGGAGAATTCTGGGAGTTGAAGTCCACACATCTTAAAGTTGCTGAGGTTAATAAACATTGATTTAGCATATTAATAATGTTTTAAATATAATGTTTAAATATTAAACTTTAAAAGCATTACAGCTGCCATTTCTTAAAAACTTCTAAGTTGTACTAGTGCATGTGAAGTCATATAACTATATAATTATGATACTGTAGTATAAAATACTATATACTTTTTTTTAAAAAAGTCTAGCCTATTACATAAAAAGAGGTGTATTGAGAAAAAAAGAAAGGTTAATGTACACTAAACTGCCTCAGGAAAAATGAAACAGAAAAATGAAAGAATACACATTCCAAATAAATGAAAAACACTCTTAGCCCCCAAAAGACTAAGCAACACTGGAAGCTTACCACCACCTCCAACCTCTGCACTTAAGTTGTATTCAGTTCTAAACATTATTGAGAAAAGACCATTAAAAAAAGGGGAAAAGGTAAAATATATCTGACTTTTGAAATGATTTTTTTTCAGTGTCATCATTATGGTTCAGTAACTGAACAATGATCAAGCCCAGGGCATTGGGTTTGATCCCAACCCAGGACATTGGAATATTGCCTCTTTTTCAGCTCAAAGTTAGACCAAAGTCTGAAAACTGACAAAATTTGTTAAGCTAACTTTTACCATCTGGGACACAAATATTCTTCCATGAGTACATAATGACCATTTTTTTTGGCAACAGTGCAAGCTTTCATATATTGTAGATTCAAGTTTTTTGGAAAATAGTTAACAAAACATTAACATTTTAACCTTTAACAGCCTTCAAAGAACCTGATTCACCATAGTGATAACATAAGGAATTACAGGTGGACACATCCATGACATACAGTATGTACCAAAGTTTCTTCATATTTATTACATTTTCAACTTTGAGGGTTCCAATAGACTTTAAAGGTTTTTTTAATGAACTAAATGAGTGTAACTTTATAACCAACACATCTAACATTCCTTAAAATGTGAATCTACTGATTAGGTAATAAATCTGCCATTCAAAATTTCTTGTATATTGTCCAAATTTACTTTTAATTTTTGGTAATAGTAAATAGTTTACTTTCAATAAAGGTCTTATCCAACAGAATCAATGCCTCTGGAGTTTCAGAGGATACAAGGGCACTGGGGACAAACAGTGTTTTAACTCTATTTATTTCCATTCAGCCTTTCTAGATAAATCGTATTCCTTCCATAAATTCTCAAAAGTTGTAAAGATATCATAATTTAATTGTTGTTTAAAGGTAATAATCCCATTCTGAGCCCATTCCTTAAAAAAATGTATTACTAGCAATTCTTACTCTAAGAATTGCTCCAAAATGTCAATTTCTTTGTAGATGAAAAATCAGATTCAATTTTTTTGCCCAATAATGCCCCAAAATGTCTAACTACTTTAAATGCTGGAAAAGAAACCAAATTCCTACTGTTAGAACCAAGAACTTTCCAAGAAAGACTGGAAAGGTGATGAAGTAAAGCTCTCAAGCTGTGCCCAAAAGGGTACAAGTGAATATTATGTCCATTCTGTGGTTAGCAAATCAGCCACCAGCATCATCAGAGAGTCATAACTTGTGTTCTTTTCATAAAAAATTAACTTTTAAGCTTATCAATCTGCTTAAAATATATAAGTAGAACCAACGTTACTTTATATTATAGATCAATCTTAATGCAAAATTAATTTTTGGAATTAAAAATATAATTTCCCACAAATGTATGAATATTTTTATCCACCTCATATCCTTTTCCATCTGGATGATAATTTTGAAATGTTCTTATCTACTAAACTGCATATTTTCCTAGGCATAGTAATCTCCAGATATTTGGAGCAATATATAAAACCTAATTATATCCCTATGATCCTTGGAATCTTCTTGCCAATTGGCATAATATTTGACTAAGTCAAATTCATTGAATATCCAGTATATTTACCATATAACTACACCTAAAATTTTAGCAAAGGTTGTTGACAATCATTTTAAAAATTGTCTACATATAACAGCATCTTATATTTAAATCCAGCAATTCAAATTCTTAAATTTTGTGAGTTTCTTTTATTAGCCATATCAGGGGTTCCAACACTAAATTAAAAATTAAAGGTGATAAGGACATCTTTGATGAGATTCACATTGCATTTTAATTACTGGTGAAATAATCCCATTGGTTATTGGTTTCATGAGCAGAAGGATTAAGATAATATGATATAATCCAAGAAATATATTCTACAAGAAATATAAGCTTCTACAGCACTTGACTGAAGTGTGATTTGAACAGAATTCTAATATTTCTAGGGGTATACAGTAGATAGCTGTAGTATTTTCTGGTTGGTGTACTATGATTGGCAAGTGAGGAAAAATAATGCTGCTAAATGCCTGTCAAATATAATTCTATTGCAAAAGGTTGAGTCATTCATCTAATTAATTCAGGTCTCCAGGAGATTTTTTTAAAAAGAGCAAGTTATATCTATATCCATTGATAGTTTATGAAGTATATACAAACTGTCTAAAGTTCCTGCATGAATGCAGTAATAGAAGAGGTATAAACTGAAATGACTTAAACATATTATGTCTGTTGGAGAACAGCAGAAATATGATAAATAAGGCTGAGTACTTAGTGATGATATTAAGAGTGTCTACCACCACTTTCTTTTCTTTGATTCCTATATCCATCGTTTCCTTTTTCTATTGCTTTTCTTAAATATTAACCACCCTCTAAAGTATTAATTGCAAAAATAAGTGAAATTTGCACATGAGAAATTCTAGCTTAAAACTGGGAGACTGTGAGTTCCAGTCCTGTCTTAGGCACAAAGCTAGCTGGGTGACCTTAGGCCAGTCACTTTCTCTCAGCCCTAAGAAGGAGGCAAACCACTTCTGAAAAACCTTGCCAAGAAAACTACAGGGACTTGTCCAGGCATGCTCTGAGAACTGAATACAATTTGAACAGATTAAAAAAAAGTATTAATTGCAAAAGTAAGTGAAATTTGCACATGAGAAATCTAGCTTAAAAACTGCATAAGGATTTTAACAAAAAATAAAATGACAGTTCAATAAACCAGAAGTGTATATTCTGTGCACACACACACACATACATACATTAATCATCGGTTAATAAATGTCAAATGATGCTAATTCCAACATTTAAATATAACAATATTTCTTCCTAATGTCTTTGTCATCTTAAATAAATCAAAACTGATGAACAAACCAGAAGCAAAATTAATCCAGAATGCACTTGACAAATATAGTACTGAGTATATTACACAGCTAAAGGAGACAAACATGTTTACTATGTGAGAGATGAATATTATATATTTAACAGTTTTGGATAGTATTTTTATTGTGTTATTTCTTAATACAATACTTGGGAAGAATTAGCATATTGTCAAGAGAAAGATATGAAGAAAAGCTTCATTTTGACATGATTTTAAAATTTAGATTATTTACGCTGGATCAGACCAAAGGTTCATCTTCTGCATTTTGTCTTGAGACTACTCAACACAATGTTTACAGGAGGCCCACAAATAGCATCTCCTGTTTGTGTTTCTTAGCAACTAGTATTGAGAAGCCAGAAGTCTCTGATATTAGAAATACAATAACTAGCCACTGAGAGCTTTACTCTTTATGAAATATGTACTTGTCTATTCTAACGTATTCCAGAAGATATTCAAATTGCTGTCCAGTTATCCTCATATCTGTAAGGGACGTGGTGGTGCTATGGGTTAAACCGCTGAGCTGCTGAGCTTGCCGATCGGAAGGTCGGCGGTTCAAATCCGGCTGACGGGGTGAGTTCCCGTTGCTAGTCCCAGATCCTGCCAACCTAGCAGTTCGAAAACATGCAAATGTGAGTAGATTAATAGGTACCACTTCGGCGGTCAGGTAACGGCGTTCCATGTAGTCATGCTGGCCACATGACCACGGAACTGTCTATGGACAAACGCCAGCTCTTCGGCTTTGAAACGGAGATGAGCACCGCCCCCTAGAGTCAGACACGACTGGACTTAATGTCAAGGGAAACCTTTACCTTTACCTATCCTCATATCTGCATTATACAATATGATAAATAGTAATGTTCGTATGTGTTCAAGTCAATGGAATTATAAAATTACCTTTCAGTTTAAACTAGGGCAAGTTGAACCCTCAAAGAGGAAAATTCAAATACCAAATTCACAATGAAATCACAACACCCAACAGTATTGAGCAGGATAAGAACATCACCGAAATCAAGCTTGAAAACGTATTTGATGAATTGGAAAGCCATGCTGAAAATTGGTTAAGTCGCCAGTCCAACTTCTTTCCAGAAGGAAATTTTATCGATGATACTCTGTAACAAGGTAACTGTTTACTCATCTCTACCTACATTCAGACTGGGAAGGAACCCTAATGGAGAACATTACATGAAACAGGATTCAACTATAAAAAGGAAATCAGCAACACTGAACTACTGGCAGATAATGTAATTCCGTCATCATTTCATTAAGAAGATGCATTTAGTATTTTAGTCCAGGTTAGTGTTTTAGTTTCAGTTCTCAGAAGTACTTAAAAATAGCTTCATATACAATTCATTGCAGAAGCCTCTTTTAGAAGATACTATGGCATGGATAATTTTGGTCAGGCTATTTATATCTGGGCAACACTAATACAGAATAGATAGTGCAAACATTTATGGAAATTCACAATGTTTTCATTGATACATCAACCATTACTTAAGACTCAAAGCCAGATTGAGCTAAAGTTTATCTCTTTTGTACCAAACAAAATCTTCCAATCCATAATAAGTCTGTCTCTCTCTCTCTCTCTCCTTGGAAGTAATAATTATTTCCACTATTTCCAAGGTTTAGGCATAAATTTTACGGCTTACGTAGCCAAACCTGCACCACTCATGTATAAAAGGGAAGTATTTAGCAGGCTTTGGAGTATCAGAAACTTTGCAAAAATAGAGCATTCATTGAGAGAATGCTAAAAGCTAAAGAAGAACCCAAGCACAGCCCAATGAGACTCTGATGTTTTAGTGGACATGGAATGCTGACTGATTACTGCAGAATGGGAAACTGCAGTGTGTGGATGATTGGAAGGAATACTGAGAAGGGAATCCCTCATTTCCTTGTATTGCTGCTTATCAGCACACTCTCCTCGGAATACCAGTCCTCATGAAGTTAAACCTAGTTACAGGATTCTGAGAAGAACATTGCTCTGTCATTACATTTAGGATGATTTTGTCCTTCCTTCCTTCCTTCCTTCCTTCCTTCCTTCCTTCCTTCCTTCCTTCCTTCCTTCCTTCCTTCCTTTCCTTCCTTTCCTTCCTTTCCTTCCTTCCTTCCTTCCTTCCTTCCTCCCTCCCTCCCTCCCTCCCTCCCAGCCCCTTCCCTGATTTGATTTAATGTTGATATCTTTTTTATTTTATGTTCTTTGTATTGCTGTAATGCTGTACTGTTTTTATTTTTTTATGTTGGGCATAATTTATCTTATATTTTTTGTAAGTAGAGGCGGCATTCTTGGTTTTGGTAGCTAAAATCACATCATATTCTATGTCCAAGAAATGGTGATGGAAAATAAACATTGCCCAGTGTTGATTTTATTTTGCAGGCCTATTACAGCTACTGTGCTTATGAAGGTTAATACGCCCAAGATTAAAACCAAATTACATATCAAAACCAGAGTTGAGCAATAAAACACAGACTTTGGGACAAACCTTTATGAATCAAAATAATAACCTACTGTAAAATATATGGATCTATTCACATTCAGAAGGATGTGATAAAAAGATTTCTCTGGAATATACAGCATGCCACCATAAAGGCAACAATATGTAGAATTAGAGACCCCTTTAATATACTCTCAAAAGTCAAATAATCACTTCCAGGTACAATTGTTAAAATAATCCTTACAGACATATACTATATATTTCTGCATTATATATCCAACTTTTAACAAATAGAAATCTTTTAAATTATTTGTCTTTTATTATGATACAGCATGAAAAGTCTAATTCTGGCTGTTGAGCCAAATTAAGTCATTATTAATTAAGTCAATAATGACTTAATTAATAATAATAAATAATTAATGATGACTTAATTGAGTCATTAAAATAATTAATGACTTTTATGGAGGTGTCATTTTATATTCATTTAATCAACCCTTTAAACCCTAAAAAAAGCTGTGTGGCGCATGCATGAGCACACACATACACAGAGATATTATATTAGCTAACTATAGACAAAAAGGTTATGCTATATAATCTCTCACTATTGTACTGCATTGAAGAAAAGTGATTGTATAAAGAAAGGATCAGTAGTAAAGTGTAATATGTAGTTTGGAAACATTCAGTCTGGAAATATTCAGCCAAGGCAGATTATGAAGAGTTACATTCATTTATCCTGTGAGTGGCTGGTATAACAATGCCTGTAAATAAATAAAATACAGCTTTTCTTATAGAAGTCCCATTTAAATAGTACAAATGTATATATGTATGGCTATTTATATTAGGGCTGTGCATATTTCAATCTTTTCAGGCTTCAGGCAGAGCAAATGCTGCTGCTTCAAGTAACCCTCTAATTAGACTTAATCTTACTGTTGAAGCATCAGAACTGTTTTGTTAGGCTGACATAGAAGCCTAGAAATTTTTGGGCAACTTCAGTGAGTAACAGAGAGATGCTGTGCTCACACAAGATCCAAAGCAGATGTGAGTCTTCCTTGAAATGTGCACAATCCTAGTTATTGCATGCAGAGAGATTTTATAAGTTCAGAAATGTGAAAATAGTGCAAAAATATCAAGTTCTAAGTTGTTTTTTCTTGCTCTGAGTGAACTCTATGCAATGATAACTAAAGGAAATGGGGACAACAAAGTGGAGGGCTCCATTTTCTACACATGCATACAACCTGGGTAGGGAAAGGGATGGGCAGAGGACTGGCTTTAGGCCAGTGTTTCTCAACCTGGGCAATTTTAAGATGTGTGGACTTCAACTTCCAGAATTCCATGCTCAAAGTCCACACATCTTAAAGTTGTCAAGGCTGAGAAACACTGCTTTAGGCTAAGGCCAAGTAAGTGCTGGCCTAGGGCGCCAAAGCTTAGGGGATGCTAAAGCTTAGGGTGTACCAGTTCTGCTGCTCCTTCTGAATCATTGTATTGTAAAAAGGCAACTCTTTGCATCAGCGAGAGGTGGCACCATCAGTCACTGTGGCCTAGGGGTGCCATATACCCTTGAGCCTGCCCTGAATAAGCAGCACAGGGTTGAAACTCAGTGTGCTATTACATGAATGAAACTACGAGAAAAAGACATCAGAAAACACTGTATGTGTTGCCTGAATTTGCTTTCAAGTTTTTTCCACAGAATTGTATTAGATTTTCTTCCTTGTATACTTTAAATAGAGAATCACTTCTATAATCTTCCTCAAAGAGTTTGTCAGCTTGGGTTTGGTATGCAAACATAGTCAATAATAGAACAGCTTCTCAGTACAGAAATTGTGCCAACTATTTCTATTATCATAAATCTGGTGCCTTGTTTAATCCTTAAGAAAAGCAATCTAAGAATCATTATGCTCAACATCTCCTATAACAAAGCTCATGTCTTGTATTAAAAGTATCCCCTTTTCATCTGGAACTTTTCTATCGTATAAACCTAATTATGGAGTTGACGTATCTGCCTTAGAGCCCAATTTCCAAGGTTGGAAATTTTTTAAGGTTTGAGGTTAATTATTGCTTTCTGTTGCAAGCTGTTTTTCTAACCTTTGTCAAGAGCAGATGTAACAATTCTAATCATACAGGAACAGTTTCATTGCATTAAAGAAACACTGACTGAAAAGTATAAAAAACGTAAATATGAAGTCAGCTCATTGTGTGTGGTTTAATCATGACTTTAAAAACTATACTTCAGACAGTAAAGGTGTATCTATTTGTTAAGATTTCATATTTAGACGGTATTCATTTAACAGCTGAAGAGTCTACCACTTTTTAATGGAATGGATGAAATCCTGTAATTTAGTAATTATATTTACAACTCCCATCTTTCCTTCTTAAAAAAAATAGAATTGGTCTCTATGCTTCTCCCCAAATTTTAGACATTCATCTAGGGCAGACTGAAAAGAAAAAAACAAAAAACAGGGAGAGAGCATGGCTGGTCCTTAGTGCCCACGTGGTTGAACTTCATTGCCTTTGAAGACTGCTTGAAAACTATAGTTGTCCCAAAGTTCAGGGGCCTGCACATTAACTAGTACCAGTTGCTATAATTGTATTACACCTAACCTGCAAGCTATGAGCTGATTCCCAGTAGGGATATTGGTGCAATTCAAAGGACTAGTTTTGAGTTATATGCCTTGGCTGCTGGTGGTGTTTTATGAGATGAGAGAGGTTGAACCAGGCAACATGGCCTATACTGTGAAAGCACTTCACTCAGAAGCCAGGCTAGCCCCTTTCTGATAACCTTCTGGGAGACAGTGAACACCCTCCTCCTCCAGAGTGCCTTTGGGGATGATTATACACTACTTGGAACTGGGCATCATTAGCCTGTTTATTTAACAGTTGGTCTTGTATATTGTTTTTTTTTATTTTATTTATGAAATTGTATTATTTACAGTGTTGTTGACTGTGGACATTTATTGTGTTGTCATGTTCTTGTAAGCTGATTTGATGGAAGAAATAATAATAATAATAACAACAATATGAGAATTTGAATCTGAGGCTTTTCAGTTGTAATGCAATGCTGGAACTTATACCATGTTACAAGCACATGATTTACAGCAATATTCCATAATATTTATTTATCAAATGTGTACATCACAGAATTTTCTAAACTCACAGTAGCTTACAATGACAAAAGAAAACACAATAAAAATTCCATATAAGATAAAAAGATAAAAACAGCCCTAATCTGGTAGCCCTATCTTATCTCTGTCACATGTTCCTTCCAGACATAGACTGGCTGATTACTCTCAACTTTTCACACTTCACATCTTTCATTAGCAGTGAAAACATTATTGCCCAATCTCTGCCTCCTTTTTTTTTCATTTTAGTTATATCTGCCTCTTCCTTGAAAAAGCACTGCCTGTGAAATTTTATTTCTGAATATTATTTTTAATTCAAAGGTAATCTTTATTGAACACTCACATGGAGGTAAAGTGGATGCACTGCCAAGGCTGTCTCAAGGCCTCAGTTAATACTAATTCGAAGCAGTAAAGAAATGGAGTATTTTGGATTGATGTAGAGGATATGGAGACACACATTATCATAGCTTGCACATTTCTGGAAAATACCTGTAACAGTTAAATTTCTCACCTTTCTTTCCCTCCTTTCATTATGAGAAAATATGTAGTGGTCAATTTTAACTTTAAAAAATGATTTTCCCCATTTATCTAAAAATTTACTTATTTAGTGTGCAATATTGCATTTTGAATATGGATTTACAGAAATAAAATACAAGAAATCCAAGCCTTTTATGAAACCAAAGTTCCTATAACATCATGTTATTTTCAGGACAGATACAGGCTTATGTAAAATCATATCTAATCAAACTGCATACTGATAATATAGAAAGAAGATTGAGAATATATGGCTGTGTTGGAACTACATGTTGCTTGAACCAAACTCATTGTAATATGACTTTCAAGGCACTTCCCAGGCTCCCTATCCAGCCTTGCTTTTAATGTAAACATATTTTAATTAATCCATAATAAGAAATGAAAAATGAGAATGCTTCAGAGCAAAGCTTCAGTCTGTCATGATCTGTCTTTACAGCAGTATCTCTGAGTGCTATAGAGGCTTAAACAGGCATTCTTAAAAATGAAAGGGGATTGGTGGCTGGCCAATTTTTTTGGACCTGTGTCCACCTGTATTGAAAAAAGGAGAAAGGTAAGTTACGATACTGTAGAAAGGATCATACACAGGAGTGATAGTGAGCATTCTCATCTGTTTAGCTTCTAATGGATTCAAGACTAGCTAATCATGTACCCTGGTTGTGATTTTGTGAACAGAAAGGCCCCCTGTGGATGTCATTTTGTGAGACACCCACTGTATTCCATCAGGTTGTGGAAACAATATACAGGCATATCTTGGAGATATTGTGGGTTTGGTTCCAGACCATCACAATAAAGCAAATATTGCAATAAAGTGAGTCACAAGCAATTTTTGGTTTCCCAGTACATATAAAAGTTATGTTATACTTTAGTCTATAGCAGACTATACTGCAATCTATGAAGTGGGCAATAGCATTATGTCTAAAAAAATAATGTACATACCTTAATTAAAAATATTTTATTTCCAAAAAAATGCTAATCATCATCTGATTAATACTAATGAAAAAGTTTGAAATATTGCGAGAATTACCAAAATGTGACACAGAGACATGAAGTGAGCAAATGCTGTTGGAAGAATGGCACCAACAGACTTGCATGGCACAGGGTTGCCACAAGCCTTCAACTTGTAAAAAAACACAATGTCTGCAAAGCGCAATAAAGCAAAGTGCAATAAAATGAGGAATACCTGTACCTATGTAGAGCGAGAGTGGAAAACCAGTGGTGCATGGGCCACACATACCTGAGCACCCCTTTTAGGGTTCCCACAGTGGACCAAGACAACATGTTAAATTCCCTTTAATCCTCCACCTCTTGGAGGAGGGGGAGCTTAAAGGACAGAGTCAGCTTCTTAAGCTCGTAATATCCAGTTTTAGCATACCATCATGTTCCTTGTGGCCTCTGGAAGTCAAATTTTTAAAACTTCAGCCCCCAACTACAAGAAGGTTGTCCAGTCTAGTCTATAGCAGGAAGCTCTCACGCATATCAAAACAGCTGAAATTAAGATGTCTTGATCCAAAAGAATTGTACAACATGAAATTATGAAAAAGTGGAGATAGGTATTGCATAAATGCAGTCAATATATGTTTGAAAAAATAAGTCCCTTCTGCCTCTCCTGCAAGCCTCCCGCATGTCAGAGGCTAATACTGATTCTGTTTTGAGACTAGTAATGCAACTGCAATATTGAGATCCATTCTTCTCAACTGATTCAGTTTTCTATCAGCATATATTTCCAAAAATATTTCCATTGTCCTTGATTACAGTCCTGCTTTCAAAACTGACTGATTCCACTAAGAATGCCTTGAATCATTCACAATTTAAGGGTGGGGAGGAAGTTATAAAAGTAATTCATGTTTTTCCTCCTAATGCTATGCTTGGGGAAAGAGTTGACTGTTTTCTAAACAAAGGAACTGAAGGAAGGAACTGAAAGCAGAATTCTTCCTCTTGGGATTGATGGATAAGCAATTGGAAAAAAGTCATGGAACACTGTTTTTATGTATGGCAACTGCAGCAAGGTTATTGTACGGACAAAGATTGAAAAAAATGGCAATACCCACAACAGAGGAATGGTTGGTGAAGATGACAGAACTTGCTGAGATGGCCAAATTGACTTGTCTGATTAGAGAAAAGACAGTGTCTAAGTTTATTGGTGCCTGAAAACCCCTTATGGATTTTTTGCATAAAAAGAAAAAAATGAACTTATGGTTTATTTATTTTATTTATTTATCCAATTTGTCCCCACCCATCTCCTCCCATCGTGGGACTCTGGGCGGTTTACAATGATCAATTAAAACAACAATCATAAAATATACAGTATAAAATTACAATAATAAATAATATAAATAAGAGTAAAGATAAAAAGTCCAAGTGGCGAAAGAATCTAAAACAGTCCAAGTGTGGGAGGTGTGGTCTATAACAGCCATCCCCATGTAGCTCTATTCCCCTCTCCACCCCAAGTGAGGCAGCAGAACCAGGTCTTCAGACTCCACTGAAAGACCAGGAGCGATGGGGCCAATCTTACCTCCGGGGGCAGCATGTTGCACAGGGCGGGAGCTACTGCAGAGAAGGCCTGCTTCCTGGACCCTGCCAAATGAAGTTGTCTTAGAGACAGGGTCCGCAGCATGCCCTCTCTGCATGATCGGGTGGGATGGGCTGATGATTTTGGTGGTTAGATAGGATAGATTATAGAAAGAAGAGATTCACGATGTAACTTTAGAGAGAGAGGTTGATTTATAATTGCACATATAACTGCTGTAAATAAGATTGGAAGCATCTTCTTTATATCTTTTTTCTTCTTTCCTATTTTTCTGCTACTCTTTTTCTTTTTGCACCTTTAGTTTTTTCTTTCATTTTTTCCTTCTTTTTTGCTCTATTTTAGTTTATATTAATCTTATTCTTGTGTTTAAAATTGTCTGTCTGTCTGTCTGTCTGTCTGTCTATCTACCTATCTATCTAGAGTTTTAGAGAGAGAGAGAAACTTGAAGGATAAAGCTTACTCCTCCAATACATGGCCCCCATCTGAAACAGACCTCTCATCTTATATTTGAGTCAATTTTTTAAAAATGAAAAAAAGCTCCAATGTAAATCTTTTGGATACTGTGTAGTTTGGGCAGGAGTGGAAATAATTTTCCATGGTTTCTTTGAAGCAAAAGACCAATACTTTGTTTATAGCTGAAACAAAAACTAAAAATAAACTATAACCGACGTTAACTACAAACATAAAACACTATGCATTTCACAGGACAAAGAAAATATACATAGAAAATAAAATACACATATAGAAAATATGCTTGTATTGTTCTTAACTTCATAGCTGTGTAATTGTACTTAACATATCAGTGATTAGATTAGAATGTTGGACTGGAGTAGTACTGGATTACATATTTTTCTCTCTTGCTTTGAGCAATATGGGCCTATCAAGAGTAGACTTGTTTGTAAGGCTGAACTAACTCATGCATGGCTTCAAGTTCCTCATTCCATAATATTGGTATAAAAGTGGAGTTCCTTTGTAGTACCTGGATAATTTTTAAATGTTTACAAATTCAGTGAACTCCACCCACTTGAATAGTACAAAGCCAGCCATGGCTATTCTGGAAAGTAGGCAAGATTGGGCCTAGTTAGTACTTAGATGGAAAGCCATCTGGGAATTTAGAGCTGTTGGCTAGATAAAACATCCTAGAAGACATTGATAACCAACTACCAAGAAAACTGCATGATGTAGTCACTGGGAGTTGAGTTCAACTTGAGGGTGTCTTTTAAAAGTACATGAACTCCTTTCATTATATTGCTACCTCTTCTAATGGATTGGAAATCTATGATCCAGTTTCAGCTACTTTATTATTCTGGATTATGCTATTGTTTATCATATACAGAAATTACAGTTTGACAAGTGAAGGCTAAAAAATGGAGCTAAACATGAAACAGAAAGTTTCTTCTGTAGAAGATAGAGCATCTTATCTTTAACTTTATGGCAAGCATTGCTGTGCTTTTTCAGTGAAGAATTCCATTGTAACAAAATATAGCCACCTCTAGCCATCATTGTGGCAATATATTACTAATGCAGACAAGTTTTTCTCTTAGCTGGATGATACTACAAATCACTAGTGTGGAAATCCTAATGAGTAGCACTGGCTTCATTTTCAGTTGCTCATTTAAATTTGTGAGCAGGGTCATTTTAATAAAATGATCTCATAACTTAGATTCTATAAAATTTGGAGATATCCTTTCAGGGAGGATGACATCTAAGATGGTAGGTTGGGGGCTACAGCCCTTTAGCCATGAATTAATCTGCTTGTTACCAAGTGCTAACTTTATTAACATGAATCTCAGAAAGTGGCATTTGTGCATCTGAAACCAAATACAGTGTAAGGACCCATAATTTTGATCATTAGGACAAACTGTTCTCTAGATCAGTGTTTCTCAACCTTGGCAACTTTTCAGATGTGTGGGCATTAACTTCCTCCCCAGCGAGCATGGACAGAACAATTTTTGTACGGCAAGTCAGCACTATACAGGAACTATATCTAACTCCAGTAATAAGAGAACTAATATTTGGATTTGGACAATAGATTTGTTTTCATTCTCAGACTTGCAAAACCTTAAAATGTTTGCAAAGAACTAATATTTCATTGAGGGGCTGGATGTAGACAAAATCAGATTAAAAACCTATCAAGGTAGATCCATCTTTTATGTAGTCCAGGTTCATTAAGTCATTGAACTACTTTTAATAAAGGAATGCAGTGCTCTAAAACAATGAGCCTTTCATTCAAAGTGTTTCCAGGAAAAAAAATTGTCCTTAGATAAAGCAAGATATTTTATGGAGCTTATGTCTAGGTAGCTTATAATAATGTACTAAAACAAACAGCCTGCACAAACCTAATTTTTTTGAAAAGGTTACTCAATTATTAACTGTTATTATACAGTACCTAGTAATCTTGTAAGAAAAAAAAAACTGGTATCTCACTATTATATGTAAAGAAGAAAAAATACTTGGGAAGAGCCCTGGGGGCAAACATAATATAAAGTATCCTGTCAGATTTACTGCTGCTAAGACTCTGTCTTATGTAATATTAATATTAAATATTTAATTTACTTATAATCCTTAGATAGTTTACTGAACACACAATTCAGTTATGTTTTATTCTAGTTTTAAGTCCTATATGCTCTAAAGCAGCAAAAATCAGATAAAAATTAAAACTTCAGTTTAACAAACCAGTTGATGGAAGGGAGACCTGTTATTCCTAGTTGACTGTTAAATCATTGTCTACAGTAGCATCACTACACAATGACAACAATTATACAATTTGCATATATAAATGTATACAAATGATGTAAACTGATGCAAATGATCTAAATATAACATAAACCAACACACATTTAAATGCCTCATTTGGACTCCTTTGGGTAAACCAGACTTCTTTTCTAGCTGTAGGTGAAGTCTGGACAGAAATTTTTATCACTTGTATCTGTTCATTCCATCAAGTTATATGAAACTGAGGATGCATTACACTATAGTAATTTTTTAAAGTAATAATTAAACTCTAAAGTTACATTTTTTAAGATCTTAGTTCAAGACTGTGCTTCAAGATAGTGGGACTGATGAATCCATTCTGTACAAAACCCCAACTCTATCAGAGGTGTTCTCCATGTCATTCGTCTGTGGTTAAGCTTTGCTACTGAAGTCCTCCCCATGGGATTAATTTTATAGTTAATCACATTCTACCGAGAAGCAGTATTATGGGTGAGATTCAGATTTGTTATTTGTCTTATTATTTTTTTTAATATTCAACTATTTTTCTAAGGAGTGCAAGACAATTTACCTTGGGTCATTCCTCACTTTATCCTCACAACAATAAGCCTCTAACATAGATTGGACTAACAAAAAGTAAGCCAATAAGCTTCTGTCTCATTTAGAGATCTGCTGAAATCCATGTAAATGTTAATATGATCCATTGGCTCTGTATGTCTGAACTCTAGTCTAGGATCATATTGCAACAGATCACAGACTGCCTTCCAGACTAGCAGACAAGGATAAATATAAAGATGCTATAGGTAAACAGATACATTGCCATGTCTCTGGGTTACCCCTATATTTATTTATGTAATTACCAATCAAACTTATTATCTTGCTTTTTCTGTTGAGAGCTCATATAGCTAGCAGAGGTTTAATCCACAGTCAGTCATGGAGCTCTGTAGATGGATTGGATCTTCCTAGTCCCACTCCCATACTTTCCCTATATCATATTGGCTTTGTACTTGAAAAATGCCTTTCTTTCAATGCAACAAATACTTGGGTCTGTCCTGTGTGGTATCCATCCACAGAAATACAACACTAATAACAGTTCATCTTGTACAACCAAATAAAGGCGACATATACAGGGACAGATTTGCTCTTTTTTGTGGTGTTGCGACTGCTGCATTGAGTGAATACTGGATGCATTGTTCTGGGTTTCTGTACAGTCAATGCTTCTTGGACATTCAGCTGAGACATACCAATTATAAGTAGCATTTAGTGAAATACAATAAATTAAAGCCATTGTTATAGGC
The DNA here is from genome assembly GCF_035149785.1 of Candoia aspera. Classification (NCBI taxonomy): domain Eukaryota; kingdom Metazoa; phylum Chordata; class Lepidosauria; order Squamata; family Candoiidae; genus Candoia; species Candoia aspera. Next base: position 58,571,053 of record NC_086159.1, on the reverse strand, counting down.
AGGCTTTGTTAAGGACACCATATGCTTCTTCCCATGGGTGGCTAGCCCTATTGCCGACACAAAGGAACATACTCCATTCTTCATTGTGAGGGTTTTACTGAAAGCTGTACAATTTCAACAAGTTCAAGTATCTTGAATGACAGCATGTGAACTTAAGTAGAATAGATGGAACATATGTAATGTACATGTATATTTTACTTATTAAAACCTGAAGGTAACAGCAGAATTTATTAGTATTACCATAGTGTTAATGTACTATGATGTACTCATTTACTTAGGCTAGATTAATCAAAATTATTTAATAAGGAATTTGAAGACGATCTCCACCTTCTATAAGGTTGTCAGCTTAGCTTTATGAGGAGTACTTGGTATTAAAGAGAATGCAAGAAAATTTATTTACAGGGCTTTTTTATTCTTTTGTCTGACATAGTTTTTCTTCTTGAGATAATTCCATATAAACCATCTGTCTCTTTTTAAAAGCATTTTCATGGTGCTATTCTTTCAGATCTATAAGTATATTAGAGCAAAGAGCAGCTACCTTTTTTTTTCACCCTCAGCCCACAAATGATCCATCCACCTTCTCCACTGAGTTGGTCTATTTGTTGCCTTCTTCTTCTCTCAACCTTGCCATTTATTCTTAGTCATAATCCACTCAATTCACATGTCTTTGTTTGTTTAATTTATATGGCTGCCTATCTCACAGATGTGCTTCTGGGCAGCTAACAACACATTAAAAACACTAGAAAAAACAATATCAACAGAACATAAAACAAACAAAAAATACAGTGGTGACTGAGAATAAACCCAGAAAACATTCAGCAACACAACAGCATCTCATCTAACATTTTGACCACTCATGCCTTTGAGCATATCCAGCCCTTCAATGCTGCACAAAAGGGCAGCAGGATTGGGGCCAATCTAATCTCAGGGTCATGTTGTTCCAGAGGACAAAAAGGCCCATTTCCTAGGTCTCATTAGATGACATTCTTTAATTGAGAGGATCTGGCTCCATGCCATGAAGTCTTTATAGGTGACAACCAGCACCTTGAATTCTACTCAGAAGCACACTGGGAACACACTAGTTCATGGAGGAGAGGTGTAACATGGGTGTACTATGGTATACCATAACAGCTGCTTTCTGAACCAGTTGTAGCTTCCAGGTACAGCACATTGCAGTAATCCACTCAGGAGGTAGCTAAGGCATGAGCGACCAAGAGCAGTGTCCCCCAGTCCAGGAAGAGGAACAACTGTCACACAAAACAAGGTCATGCAAAAGCCCTCCCGGCCCAAACTGCCACCTGCCATCTAGGAACCCTGAGTCCAGGAAGACCTCCAGATTGCAAACTGGTTTTGTTTGGAGTAGTACAACCAATGATGGAAAAACACTAGGCCCAGGGGGGCCCTACAATCCACAGCTACTCAATATTGCCAGAGTCAAGGCACAAATATATGAACTTCTGCTTACTCATCATTTCCTTGAGACAGCAGTCTATGTTTATTTGGTTTAGGACTGACTGACTATTTCTTCTTGCGCTCCATGGCACTCTTAGAAACTATGTCCATGTTCTGAAGAAAGAAAAATTGGAACTTTCTTAGAGAATAGGATGAATACTGACTCATGGTAGAACATCAGAACATAGATAGATTCAATGGGCAGATATATACAATGCAAATCCTACAACTTACAGTACAATTATAAAAAAAGAAAGAAAAACTCTGATTTAGAATCCCTGAGAATAGCACTTCCAAATTTTCTTGTACAGACCAACTGGTTATGAATGGGGAAAGAGAATAATTCCTAAATTCATTTTTTGAACACTTAGAGTAAATGAATGCAACTGACTTTAGTTGTATTCATATGTCTGCATTGCTTACTACTTATTCTCTTGCCCTAACCAACTGGTGCCAAACACCTAAATCATTGCAGAAAATGCCAGTGCAATGTCACTTTTATGAAGTCAAAAATTTAAACTCGTTTCCCACTTACTGGTGACTGGTAGGTGGTGGGGAGAAAGTAATATTGGAGCATCTACTTAATTTGTTTATCAAGGCAATACTGTATGTTAATCTGCTGTTGCCAAAATGCTTTCTTCTATACAGCTATTCAAAGCTATAGGTTGTGAAAGGATATTGCATTTTTAAATGCATGGCCTTCTTGTTGCAATTGACTGAGCACCATTTGCAGCTCTGTACTATTACTGCAATCAAACAATCAGAGTTAGAAAATTGGTGACAATTAAACAATTTACTCTTCTAGTTTATCCTCAGCTTCTGAAGGTCCTTCTCCTTAGATAACATAAGAAATATTACAAAGTTGCCTTCTTTTGTCTTCAACTCTACAGTGTATGCAGCATTTGGATCTATAGCAAAGTTTCGCAGTCATAGATTTTATTTATTTATTTATTTATTTAATTCCTATCCTGCCTTTACTATTTTTATAAATAACTCAAGGCGGTGAACATACCAAATACTCCTTCCTCCTCCTCTTTTCCCCACAACAACAACCCTGTGAGGTGAGCTGGGCTGAGAGAGAGTGACTGGCCCGAGGTCACCCAGCCGGCTTTCATGCCTAAGGCGGGACTAGAACTCCCAGACTCCTGGTTTCTAGCCCAGCACCTTAACCACTAGGCCAACTGGTTTTCATACCTATTTTTTTTTAATTTCATAAAAGAACCAGCCATAAAAAGACAGCAATCCTTACACCTTGCTTCTTAGTATTCCTCCTCTCAGTATTCTTCCTACCTCTTTTTCTGGGAAAAAATATTTGTGCAGGATTGGATGGGTATTTGACAGATGATTTTTTTCTCTTAATTGTATCTCTATACTGGTCAAATTACACATTTAGAATTTATGTTTGTTGATCCCAAGTAAGACCAAACTAAGTAGAAATATTTACCCCCCCCCAAAAAAGGTTTTAAGATTCTTAGAAAAAGACTCCAAATGCATTTTCATATGGGCACTTGCTATGTTCTTCTTTTAGCATGAAATTCTTGATATAAGGGAAATGATCCTGAAAACCTGGTTACTTTCAAATACAATTGCTGTATTCACATAACACGATATGCTGAAACAAGTAAGTATTATTATGCCTTAACATGATCTTCTGTGCACATGACAGCCAGTATGGTGTAGTGGTGAAGGTGCTGGCCTAGGAACCAGGAGACTGTGAGTTCTAGGCCTCTCATAGGCATGAAAGCCAGCTGGGTGACCTTGGGCCAGTCCCCCTCTGTTTGGCCTTGAGTTGACCAAAATAGATTTTAAAAGGTGGGATAAAAATATAACAACAACAACAACAACAATATAGCATGTATTAAACAATAGCTGGGATTCGCACAACACATTGAACCAACATAAGTATCCTAATCTAGTGTGTTGTGGATATAGAGTGACAGCGTCTTTGGATTTGGTGGCCTATAAATCAATAATAATGATAATATAGGTATTAAGAATTAGAGATATACTACTTAACTTACATACTAACCCAGGGAATGCTTGCACAGGAAGAAAAAGATTGTTTGGCTGATCATCATGAATGACAGAACAGATTTATAGCCAAGAACAAAGGTTTAGTATTCTCCTTTCTTCCAATAAATTGACCATGTCAGCTGTCTGCACATGTATGTGTGTGTCAATGTACATTATACATGAAAATGTAAAAAGCTCTGATTGGGGAAGGGATCATCACTTGGTTTAGGCCAAGTGTCAATAACCTGGCTTCCTTATGGAAGCTCTATCTTACCTAACATACATTAAAACAAATAAAAAATAAGTGGCCAAAACCTTATGTGAACACCAAATATTTTGAGATTTCAGCAATCTTGGGATGTTGCCCACACTACCAAATGAAGGTGCCTATGCTTAGATAAATAGATAACTACAAATATGAGTTAGATATCTAACTAGGTCAGACAACAGCACTCCAACCAGTGAAGTGCATTTTGGAAAGGAAGCAAGCAAGAATGACACATACCTGTCCGTCCTAGCAAACGTTTGATTTCTTCTAGGAAAGCTGGTCTGATGCATTTCATCATGCTGGTTCTCAAAATTAGTTTTCAAACTTTTTATTTACATTGTCCCATTAATTCATTGGATAATTCATACCAAGCAATGCCTTCTTTAAAACTTAAGGAAACTTTTTCTAGTAAGTTCAATTTAAGACTTTCAAGTCACTCTTCATATGCTGAAAGTAGCTGATGCAGAATTTAAAGCAAGAGCAAGCGAGTCAAATTTGGAAACTCTTAATGGTTTGCCAAGAAAATGTATAAGCTATGGTTGTCCATGCAGAGAAACAGGTCTTTATTCATTAAGCTCCATCTGGAGCCATTTATTTCTACATAATACATTCCATTTGAAAAAAACAATGGTATGTCAGTACTGTATAACTAAAAAGAAAAAGTACCTTCCAAGAACTGTATAGCTTTTTATCTCATTTTTCTATAAACAAAAACAAAAAATGTTACTTATCTATAATAATTTTTCAGACTGTAATTGAAGTATTTGGATTTAAGTCAATTTAGATTTCCCTTGAAAAGTTAACTATGTGGGGTATTAAAACCAGTTTACTAAGGATTCTGCTGTTATTTAATTCCAGTCTCCAGTACTGTGTCAGCCTTGAATGTTTATGGTTAGCAATGAGTATTGCAAATAGAATTGGGATTCAGTTGATGTAGCAACCATCCGTCTGCCTAGCAGGCTTCCTCTTTGAGCTGGTGATAGAAACAGTCTGATAGTCTTGGGGAAATGAAACATTCATGCCAAGGTGACTTCAAGTGGAGCAGCTTGAGACTTCACGACTTTGTATTATAATGTTGCAAATTATAATAAGTTGTTATATGTCAGACATGTTTTATTATACTAGAATAAGGAATAATAATCTAAGGAATGGGGATTCAGTTATGAGGACATCTACAGCTGAAGGATTGACCACTAAATAAGGTCTGATCCAGAAAGTGATTAATACAGTTCATGATTTATATGATTTCCCCCCCCACATTTAGCCTGCAGTCCTTTTCTTCACTTGAAAAAAGGGAAGACTCAGTCTTGAATAGGCTGTAGAATCACTGAATCTCTTTGATGTGTGAGAGAGAAGGCAATGAAATGCAGAGGTTGAAGATTAGAGACCACATTTATTTATGTGTTTATTTACTACAGTAATTTCTATGCAGCCTACTCAACAGACTCAAGGTAACTTGTAATATTAACATATTAAAATGTTAAAATGTCATATAATGAAATGTAAATATATCTGTTGCTGCCTTCCAGCTAATAGTCTTCATCTACAAATGCTCTATGGAAGAGGTTCGTTCTTGCAAATTCCCTGAAGAGTAAAGGAGCAGGAGTTAATGTGGCCTCTGACAGCAAGCAGTGCCATAGTTAAGGGCCTACCATGGAGAAAGTCAGCCTCAAGATTCCAACCTTTTGATCTCTCATGGAGTAGGTACAGCTAGACAGCATAGGGTGGGCAGATTCTATTTAGAGAAGTTGGTCCCAGAAGTAAAAAGCATTGTGGGTAACCATCAGCACCTTGAATTGGATATGGCCTAGTGCAACCAGTACAGCTCCAACAAGATAGGTGTTATTCTATTAAACCAGGTAATATCAGTTAATAAGAGGGCAGCTTCATCCTATGCCAGCTGCAGCTTCCAAATCATCTTCATGGGCAGCGCCCTTAAAACAGATGTTGGGTTACAATACCACTATAGCAGAATACCTACCTGCAAAAAATCTGATAGTCAATTTTACTGTATATTTGATTAAATCTGGAGGACTGGGTTGCTATATGAAATGCAGTAAAAAACGGTTATTGCCTTGAACTTTAATTTTAGTTCATTTTCTTTTATTCTATCTCTATATTCTCTTTTCTTTATGCATTATGATCTTTTTTTCTCCCTAACATATCCATAACTGTTCTTTCTTATCTCATCTCCAATGCCTTCTTTCATCATTTCCCTACTACGTAACATTCTTTTCATGCCCTATTTCTGCATATATCTTCTAATCAATAATTTTCCTTGCTAGAGAACAGCAGCACTTAACATGAAAACTGCTATGATGTGAATTCCTTAGAGGTTTACCTATTATTTGACAGCTTCCAACTAAGCAGAGAACTACATGCTCTTCAACAACCCATTTCAGCCCAGTTAGCCATGCTTTTTAAAGGCAACTCTTAGCTCTTAAAAAACTACTCCATTTCATAATTTTCATTAGAGATGTCTACTATAAGCTAAAATTGCAACAGCTACAAATGGTATTTCCAAATGAACTTTTTTCAGGTCAGGGGTTCAGGATCAATGACTTCTTTTTGTAATTTTTTTTGTCTTTTTTTAGCTAAAAGGAAAAAAGAAAAGATATAATAACTGGTGTCTTTTGATGGCACTATTAGAAGGTATCAATTTTAAAGCATGTGCATGTATATTTGCTTGCTTGCTTGCTTGCTTGTGTGTTTGTTTAATTAATTTAATTTACAGGATGCCTGACTCCATATTACTCTGGATGGCATACAATATAAGACAATTTAAAACAATACAATGCAAAAAGCATATCTCTGGAAAACTACCAAAATTCTGACAAACCAATCATCCCCACAAAGGGTCCATCATCCACTCTAACCCAAGGCCTGGAGAAAGGACCAGTTTTAAGGGCTCATTTGAATAAGGTCAGAGTGGGGGGCATATGAATCTCAAAGGGGGGGATATCATTTTAGAGGGCAGGTACCAACAGAGAAGACCCACTTCCTGAGTTATTTCAAATGACACTGTTTAATCTATGGACCCACAGCATGCTGACTCTGCCAGATTGCATAGGATTGCCAGAAACTATGGGGGACAGACAGTCCTTAGGCCTATACCATGAATGGATTTATATATGACAGACTACAACATGAATTGCACCTAGAAGCCTACTGGTAACCAGTGCAGCTCGCACAGAAAGGGTGTTACATGAACATACCGTGGCATGCCTATTACTGCCTGTGTTTCTGTATTCTGGGCCAGCTGCAGCTTCCATGGTATTCAAGAGCAGCTCCATGTAGAGGGCATTGCAATAAGCCAAATGCAAGGTGACCAAAGTATGAGTGACTGTCTGAAGGGTACTTCAATGGTGTACTGATGATACCTGGCCTCAAACAAATTGATGACTTCATCCAGCAGCCTCCTATAGATATTAAACAGGAGCTGTTTGCTGGTCAGTGACTGAAATAAAGAACTTGAGTTGTCTTGAAACAGGAAAGGTAAGAGCACTGAGTCCTAAAGCAATCCACATGTCAGAGGACTCTGGCTTGATCTCTCTCCCAGTCAACACTAACTAGATCAGACCAAAGAGGAAGGAAGAGAAGCACTGAATACCATGACTCCCACCTCTAATCCCTGTAGGTTCTCCAGAAAGATACAATGGTCAATGGTATTGAAAACTACTGGTTGCACTACCCCTGTCCCAGCTCCAACAGACATCATCAGCAAGCATGAACAATGCTGTATCAGTGCCGTGTCCCAGTTTGCAACCTGAGTGAAAGGAGTCTAGATAATCCATATCTTCCAGGGTCCTCTGGAGCTATAACCCAACTATCTGCTCAACAACCTTCCCCAAGAAGGAAAGGCCAGACACTGGAAAAATTTTCTCCAAGACTGTCAGGTCCAGTGAAGGCTTCTTGAGGAGGAGGCATACCATTTACCATTCAAGGCTGGTGTTATCACTTTCACTCAGCAAAGTAGATACTACCACATGGACTCAACCACATATCATTCTCCCAGATAGCCTTCACCAACCAGGAGGGACATGGATCTAATTAGCAAGTTACTGGGAACAGACTTGAGGACCCTGTCAGCTTCATCAGAATTACTGGCTCAAGTAACTATAAAAAAACCCTTGCTTCTATCACCTCAATAGGACCTGCTCAGTTGGAGTCCAACTCCAAGCAAATCTGAGTGATTTTGTCTACCAGGGGCCTAGGATTTTCCACACAGTGGCCATCCAAATATTCCTGTGGCCTGTCCCTCCCCAGCAAAGATAAAGTCACTTTAAATAGGGTCTCTGAATATCTACCTGCAGATGTGATAAGGGTGGAAAAATAATTATGTTTTGCTATCCATATTGTTACAATGTAATCCCTAATACAGGTTTGGTTCATTCTTCATCTTCCTTAGTGACATTCTAGACATCTATTCTGGCATTTCATCTCCTGAGCATCTCAGGATTGACACACAGTGAGAGGTTGCATAGGAGCAATCTGATCCAACATCCTCATCACATGCCCATTGCAGGCAATGACGAAGGCCTTGGGAAAAACCCTAAGCTCCTTCTGAAATCATTAGTTGCCTGAGGCCATTAGGTGCCTGGGTGGATCAGTCTAATAGGTCCTGCAGGGACAGCACCTGCAAGTCAAAAGCGATCAGAGAATGATCTGACTGTGGCAAAGGATTGATGGTGATATTTTACACTCCCAGATCACATCACAACTGTCCCAAGGCAAAATGCAACTGGCATGTGTTAGGCTTTTGATGATTTTAGCTGGGTCCATGGTTAAGATCTTGCTGGTTCATAATTGATTCTCTTAGTTACTATAATGCTCAAAGAAGTAAATCTCTATCAAAGATTCCCTGCACTTGACAGATTGCTGTGGGATTTCACTGCTCCCCTCTGCTAGTGGTGATCAGTATGATAACCCATTCAAAAATATTACAGTAATATGTGAAGCTACTGTTGAAACTGTTGTGTCTGTGTTTTAGACCAGTAACATATTGCACCTACATGGTGTATAATTGATATTTTTTTTAGTGGCATTTTCTTTTTCCTCATTGTGATACTGCTTGTTACAATCTGAAATCTTACAATGAAATATTTTCCAGAAGTAACTGAATGATGGGGCTTAATCCAGGTAAGTTTGTATCATAATTGGTTTGTTTGTTTATACATATGTATGGTGACCAGTCCAATATTTCTGGACACCTTACAAGAATATATGAAATTCTAATGCTATTTGTAACATACTAAAACCTTGTGTATATTTTCACTGATTTGGTACCCTTCAGCTGTGCTGGAAATTCTAGGAGTTGTAGTTCCAAAGCATCAGTTTTAGAAGAGGTTGGTATTTACAACACAGAGAAGACCTTCCCAGTTACGAATCTTTCACATATTGCCTTCATTTTTGCTGTTGTTATCAACTTAATTTAAGTTTACTGTGATGTCCCAGTGTAAGATTTTCCATTTGTAATAAACAGCTTATAATATTGGCTACTATACAGAACATCATCGATATATCTGAAAATTTTGAGCACCTAAAAATTTGAACATCATTTTATCATCAAAATTGTTATAATTAAAAAAGCTGTCAGCGTAAAACCATCTACACACTGTTGCTGCCGTCTCTTGAAAGGATAAGTAACACATAAGTTGCCCCTTATGAGTATGAATTAGTTTTATTCTACTGACAATGTCTTAAGTCCTTAACCAAATTTGATTACTCATGGTTTGAGAATGCATTCATGCAACAGTACTAGCAAATTAACTTGAATTTACATGGTTATTCTTGTATGCTTCCCTGGGTATTCACATTGTGTCTTGTAGATTTAAAATACTACAGTCTTAACGTAACTGAAATTAAAACACTTGATAGAAATAGAAGATAATTAAGCAAACACACTGCTTAAAGAAATAAGAAGAAAAATAGGGGAAAAAACCCTTCTTTTCTAATATGTCCGTAGGATCTTCTGCAACTAATGATAGAGGTACTCTGATATTTCATGATTAATTAAAGAAAGAAATGCTACATTTGAAACTAAATAAGTGCTTAGGATACTTTTTCAATCTCATTATTCTGGAATAATCCTATTATTATATTTCAGTTATTCTATGAAAATGATCTGTCTTCTTTTCCACATTTTTTTCAATAGCACTATATTTTGTCTTTAATATCTATTAAACAGAAAATGATTTATATCCACCCTCAAAAGAGGGGAAGAAATACAGAGATATAAGTGTTGTACAATGAAGCAATTTCCTTGAACAAATAGCTCTTATAGTGATGAGTAGCATTTTTCAGTTTTATTAATTTAAGCTTTATCATCTTTTCCCCAATTTACTTCTGTTTTCTTATGCAAAAAAATTCTGGTATCTCCCAATAGTCCCTTGCCTTAATGAGAAAAATAGTTGATAAGGATAATGAGTTCATTAACCAAAATATGAGTCATATTGGAACAGTTTAAAAAGTGCAAGAAGTTGTAAAGAATAAAGCTCTTCGACGTTATATTGGAGATCAGGAACCGAGTCAGACATCCAGGGATTGGGGGAGAAAAACTTGAATCACACTGTTTCAAGAGGAATTGAAATTGTCAGCAAAAGAGCTGAACCATTTCACCCTTAAGTTCCTAATTAAAGCAGGCAGCCACAGTGGAACTGACCATTTAAATGACAAGTAGAAGAAAGGAGGGAAACAAGAGTTGCTAAGATGACAGTACTCAAATTAATTACTTCACAGTAATCCCACAGTTCTCAGTGGAACACATTGCCCAGAAAGATAATGCAGGGATGCCAAAATACTGTTTAAGCTATTTTCAATCCTGTTGCAGTGTATGGCTCTAAATAGGCTCAAAACCAACACTTTGGCACAGGGCTTTGATTGTTGTAAGCTATCCAACTACTCTGAAGAATGAAGAAAAGCGAGGGAGCCTCAACTGATTGTGGTGTCAATTCATTATTGTTTTTAAAAATAGCCTATATATTTCCACAAATACATGCAAATAATCTGCCGTCTTTCTTGGACCGAGTTCTGTATGGTTTACTGGTTACTTATATCGTGTTTTCCATATTTGGATTTTGTTTGCTGCCCAGAGTTGGTTTGGCTCGGGTGGGGGTGGGGGCTATATACATTTAAACAAACAAACAAACAAATAACATATCTGATGGGAATGCTCCCATAAGATGAATATTAACATGAGACTACTTCTGCCCCTCTACAGAGTAGGTTCATAGCATTTTAATCTATCTTTTATCTCCTTCACAATTTTAAATAACATTGAAGTAATCCAGAACTTCATAAAGCCTTAGAGAAGGGACACCAGATTGGGGCTGCAAAAATCTGGACAACAATGAGATGGCAGAAAAGAGTTAAGAGTTCTCTGTATCTTTTTGTTTCCATTTAGTGATCATCCAGATTTTTGAAGTCCTAGTTTGGAGAATATATCATGCCACACAGATGTCTGTAGATATAAGACCTTTGAATCTGATCTGAAAACTATAACTAAAACTCTTCATTTTTTTATTATCATGATTCACTATAACATTTGCAGTACTCCTGATAAAATAAGCACAATCTATTCTATTTATTGAAAAAAATTCAATGCAGCATCCTCCCATTTTGGCTCTATACAGCTTAAAAACATTATACATAATAAAATTCAGTCCTAATGAATGATTAAAACTCCCATATTAAGCTGTAAGAAAACCTCTAAAGCACCTGGTAAGAATAAATGTTTTCAGCCCCCTCTTAAATTATAAGAGACAGCCTTCTGCAGCAAGCTGTTCCATATTTGTGGGCCCATAGTTTAAAGCTGAGTTAAACATTAATAAATGCCTTGGTGGTGGGGCTGCAGAATATGTATGTTACAGGTCTTGGAGTGCTGGGCAGACTGTATGATATGGGTGACTCTACCAGTAATCTGGCATCAAACTGTGTGAAGCCTCATGCATCATAAGAGGCCTTGTGAATTGAGCCCAATAGCCAGTGCAATTGGTTCAACACAGCTGTCATGTGGCATCTCCTGAAAACAGCAGTTACCACCTATGCTGCTGTTACTAATCATTACTTATTTATAATTTATTGTCACTAATGCATACAGAGTATTTCTCCTCTAGAAATACACTGGTTTATCAATCAAAGGCCTCTCTTGCCACCTGTGTAATGTGGTTGTCCAACATTAATACTGGATCCAGGAATTCCCAGGTGTTGAATCTAATCTCTGAAAGGAAAGGCAACCCATTCCTGATCAGATATATCTTCCAAATCCCAAAATCAAGCCAAATTTTGAACTCTGTTCAACTCAGCTTCTTCTCTTTACAGCCTAAAGTCATGCAGAGCAGAAGAGAATCCAACCTTGGACTTGAAATAAAACGAGTACAGCTGGACTTCCAGTGGGAACATGGCAGACTGAGGAGCTGTGCCCACAAGCTCCGTGGGCGTAACTGGCATCGTGGCAGTACTTTTTGGGCTCAGGTTGGTCTCTTCTGAAGCCCAGGAACATTTTTCTGGACTGACAAAAACACCTGGAATTGACCCATTCATCCTCTGGACTATGAGTTGCAGCCAGGAGATTGTAAACAGCGTTTGTGATTGACAGGTAAGACTTTGCAGGGAGGCTGGGAAGAGACCATTTCCAAGCCGTGCTACAGCCCTAAAGGGACATTAAGTCTAGCCACACCATTTCTAAAGCACCCAATTTATTTCTTTTTTAAGTATTTGTACCCTAAGAGAGGCTTTCTACATTAAGGAGAAACAATCTCTCTTGGTGCTTATCGTTATTTTTCTGATGAATTTTTTAAAAAAAAAAATTTAAGTGGCAGATTTTGCTTTCCATCCAGTACTAAGGAGGGCTGGGAGTATGTTACCGTCTCCCTGTTATTATTTTTGCGCTAATTTTGAAGATTTTAGCATTTTTTCTACATGTTGAATCTGCCATTCTGAACTTTTACCTTCTGGCCGCTATTTTCTCTGGGGAACTGTCTGGTATCTTATCTTAACTCAGTTCAGAAATTTTCCATTACCTTTCACTTCTGCCAGTTAAGCATCTTGGAGGTGCCATAAATTACTGCCTCAGACATGGAGGATTTTAACCAGGCTTTCTCTGACTTTCACTGAGATATTAAAGCAGATATTAAGCAGATTTTTTTCTGATTCGTGACAAGTTATTTTGCAAGACATTCAGAGCACTGTGGAAAATATGTGGTCTAAAATGTGCCATCTGGTTTGGGATGATGTACTGTATATCCTTGATGTTTAAAGTTGGAATGTCCAAATCCACAACGATCCTTTGCAGTGGATTCATATAATTAAATTACATGAGAGATTAAGATAGGACCTTGAGAAGGAATCCCAACTTGCTGTGATATCATGGTTGATGATATCAAAAGTCACAGAGAGATCCAGAAATATCAACCTTTCATTTTGCAACAGTGATCATTTATCACTGTCTTCATGCCAAAACTGGACTGTAAAGTTTAATTCAAGCTGAAATGGATCTGTATCAGAGATGGACAACTTTTGAGCAGCTGTGGGCCATAACTTGGCCTCTTAACCTTCTGGAAGGCTGTAGAAAGCCATCTGGTTGCATATTAACATCAAGGAAAGTGGGTAGTTAATAAAGGGAAGAAACTTATCTAGGTAAACACTAAGGGTATACAGTGCTTTGGATTCAATTCCAGAAAGATGCATAAACAGCACATGTCAGCAGGTCTTTAAAGCAGCTATGTTTTCTTCCAGGAATGTATGGCAGCTGCAGAGGCCAGCTGCACAATCTTGGGAAAAGTCACAGCTGCTTTAAGGAATTGCACAGAGGTGCTACTTTTGTGCTCCTATGCACTTCAAAGAACCTTTTGGGATTTGAATTTGAAGTGCAGTCATAATAAATCGTATTAGATGGTGCATTAGACCCATCAGGAATACTACTTCTCAAAATGGCATCAAACCTAGCATACTTCTGAGCAATTTTATAGACACACATACCTGCTCAAGGTGTTCATAATATACTCATATGGTATTAGTGTACTGGCCATGGCTACTAAGGGCTATATCCTCTGGTCAGCAACTGATACAAGCTCTGGGGAATGCTACAGACAATCCTGTGGCGCATGCTAGATGTGGTCAGCTCCCTTGGTGCTCAATGAAGGTCTTCCGGGCTGGGTGACTTTGGCGCATTCTTGGGCAGTTCTGAAGCATCCAGACTAGAAGCATTTCAGCCAGTGCTGGAGAAGGAGGCTAAAAGGAATGTATTCTTTCAACACTGGACCAAAGTAGTTCAAAGCCATCTGAATAGCTTTGTTGAGATGAATCAGGCAGACTTGTCACTTCACTGAAGTGAATCTCATCATCTTCATGACACAAATTACTTTGTTGAACTGTATCTATATTGCTGTGGTTGATAAGATTCATCCTTAGATGTGTCCGATAGTCACTCAGAATACCTGCAATCATTCTGTATACTATTAAGCACCATAGACTCCAACATGGGGCAGGGACCAAGTATATCAAGTGTTTGAAAAGAGAAAAAGAAATTCTTCCCTGTCTACACCAGGTTGCAATAGGGTGGCCAGCCAGGTTCAAGTTCAACCCCTAGTTGGATCCATCATACTTAAGACATGGACCAGCCAAACCTATACCCTGCCCTGTACAATGGGATTGGTTTAACAATCAGCCTTCAACTGACAATGATCCATCCATGGCATTGGCACTACTCTGGAATTGCCATATAAAGATGACTCCCCACTATGATAGAAATGAGATTAAGGATAAGACTTGCCTCATGGGCATGTTCTGAAATGGTCTAGGTAAAAGATGAGGAAACCAAGAAATCCATAAAACCCTAAGCTGTTCCTTTCAAGGAAGACAGCCTCAGTATGAATACCGGTCCCCCAATGCCTTGAGGGTCTCCAATATCATATTCAAAATTACCCAAGCCAGTTCAGTCAGGTTTTCCATTATGCAGCATAGTGGTCAATACACCAGTGGAATTCCTTTCTTCACCTGACCATTCAGCACAAATACCATACTCTCAAAAAAGATGACTTCCCAGTGAAAGGGCCTGAAAAGGAGATGGAACACTTAAGGACTATAGCAACAACTCTTAACTGATCAAAATTCATGCATAGAATAACCACTAGCAGCAGATAGATCTTAGGGGACTTACCTTATCTGACCAGGCTGGTTCTTCAATCTATTACACAATCACAAATCATGAAGCTGAAAGGGAACCCTAAATGCTTTTTTTTTTCAGCTCCTTTATGAAGCTGTAAGAACCATGATTTTGGGTTTCAGAAGCCAATAACTAGTTTAAATTATGGTAGTGCCAGGGTTAGGGTTAGTACATGCCAAACAAAAATAGGATTACTACTATCATTATTGCTATAGACCTAATACAGTAGATTTTATTGGTTTTTTTAAAATTAAAACCTATTAAAGCTTAATAAAATAGTTATACAAAATTGGAAATGGCTGCTGATAACAATCATCTCAATCTTCCAAATGAATTGTAATAATTTGCATAATAATTAAATAAATGCATTCATATCTGAGAACAATTCCTTAACTTAGCAAGCAAAATGTCTACTCAACAAAATCCACTATAAATGAGCCTTTGCCAATAACCTGTCATCTTTTATAGTTCCTTCAGCTCATATCTGAACACAATGATGTGCCATCCATCGGGAATCAACTAGACTATGGCCATTTCACTCTCTGTATAAATAAAAAATGCTACTGGGGAGGAACAGAGGATGAGTTCAACTAGCCCCAGACGTGATGACGCAGCTAGCTCAAAGCCGAAAGGACGGCTAGCGGCCGACGGTGCTGGTGGTGAATGGCAAATCCGATGTTCTAAGGATCAACACACCATTGGAACCTGGAATGTAAGATCTATGAGCCAGGGCAAATTGGATGTGGTTACTGGTGAGATGTCCAGATTAAAGATAGACATTTTGGGCATCAGTGAACTGAAATGGACTGGAATGGTCCACTTCACATAATAAATAATAAATAATAAATAAAAAGTTTTGTTCTTATCAATAACATTCTAGTTTGTATCCCAAGTCAAATTAGCAGTTCCCACCCCACTTCAACAAGACAGGCTTGTTGAAAATCTTCAGCAACAGTCCTTGACTGTAGAAAGACATCTTGTGTCTTTATGCAGTTGCCGTTGAAAAAGTAAATGCTTGTTTATGGTCCCATAAATCCAAGCTGTAAAGCTTATGTAAACAAAAATAATCCATGTCCAGCAACTGCAGAAATGTTATTCATTTGAATATATAAATTGAGTTTTGTTCACATTGAACTACTGACTTTAATCAGATTTTTTCTGCTGCCCTGCATATTTTGACATTCATTTATTTTTTGTTGAGCCTATTAATATCTAGTACCATGATTGAAAGAATTCAGTTAAAATGATAATGACTACCAAAGCATTAAGAATATTATTACATTACTCATTTTATTCTACTGGAGCCTCTATTTAATAAACTCAGTTAATTACAAATTAAGTCCTTCCAACAGGCTTTGAAATAGGAACCCAAATTAGTTTAGTATGTGAAATAATCATACATTATAAGGAAAGTCTTTGCCTAGTTGGATACAAAGGCTTAATAAACCAAAAGGACGTTCACCCACTGGATAAAGAATATAGGTTAATGTTTATTTGTTGTAAAACTGGACTTGAATATAAATTATTGTACCAAATCATTACTTTCAGTACAGTAACAATACTTCCTCTGCCCGGCAGATATTAATAATATAATATGCAATAGCCAAACAAACATCCAGTGTTTGCTTGTCAACGTGTAACTCTTGTAAAATGATCAATGTAATATGGTTCCTATTATAAACTAGTATTTAGTTTACAAAGGAGGAACAGTCACTGTTTGAATACTTTCAACTGAATATGATTACGCAAGTTGCACTGTTAAAAAAAACACACCAGTATTTGAATAAGTAAGTGGTAGTAGCAGGTATATTAGTAATACCTGTTTTGCAATTGTGAGATGTCCATATAAGACAATTCATCTGAGGCGACCCCCCCCCCTGCCCTGCATTCCAGTTCTAGCTCCATTGGAGGTAAGAGCCATCGATTTCAAAAGAAAGAGCTTTCGCATCCAGGGCTAACTGCCTGAACATGCAGTACAATGTAACACCCAGGACACTGTACAGACAGGTTGATGCCTGTTGTCAACACACCGGTTGGACTGTAGGCAATTTCTTATTCCCCATCTCACCCTCTTTTTTAGGTCATATGTGCAGATGTTCACCTAAGTGTTTCGTTCCGCCAGAGAGAATGGCCGAAACGGACTTCCTCGGCTCGCTCTCTCTCTCGGCCAGTTTCATAGCAAAGCAACTAAGCCGAATGAAACCCTCCTGGATGTGGCCAAGAGCGAAGAATGCAGGAAGGGACCTTCTTCAGATCTATGTATCTGCCGGTAAAGGGGAAGGGACGCTTCCCCCACTCTGGTAAACAGAAGCAAGGGCTATCCCAGATTTCAAGAAACGTCTCTTCTTTTAAAGGAACTCCCGCCCCCTCCCCAACATCAGGCCAACACAACCGCTGGGAAGACAGAGCAGGTGCTGCCCTTCTGGCCGCCCAGGTCCCACGCCCACCGGCCAGAAGGGCTCGTTCCTCGCTCCAGCCCAGAAGTGCGTGCCTTATTCCTTAAGTTTTGCTCCAGCCACCCAGGAGGAGGTGGGGAAGGGAGGCGGTGGAGGAAACGGAAGAGAGTCGGTAGGGAGACCGTTCCCAGCCTTGGCGACGACGCGGTGTACAAGTAGCGCAAGAGAATGGGACGGAGGCGCCAGAGCAAAGTTGCCCGAACCCGACGCCAGGCAACCCCAGCCCTCACTCACCTACTCGGCAGAGGCAGAAGAGCTGGACGGACGCAAGCAACAAATGCCGGAGGGGGCGCATTTCCAACCCGCTCTGAGGGTTAGCCTCTTTCTTCCAACTAGCCTCCTTCTCGCGGGGTGCTGTCTCTTCGCCAGGTAGGTCGCGTTTGGTCTTACTGGAGAAAAAGCTCCGGGCTGAAAGGGTGCCGGGGGGAATAATTCCTTCAGCAAGAACCTGCGAGAGAATCCAGCTGGTGCTGGGTTGCCAAGCGCATCTCGGAGCTGCTTCCCCCAGCCTCCCCGCAGCCCAAGGCGCTCAGCGAGAGGAATGGGGAGCTGAGCGGAGCTGAGCGGGCGCCGGCTTTGAGCTCGTCCGCGCGTGCGGGAGAAATGCACGGGCCTGGGCACGAGCGTGACAAGGCGCGCGCTCCCGGTGGGCAGGAGCAGCCGCTTAAGCCTGGCTCACGCCGCTGACGAGCTGGGAGGAGCGGCGTGGAGGGGGCTGGGGCGGGAGTGTGAAGATGGGGTAGGTGGGAGGGGAGGGTCGCGCGCCCACGGCGGAAGAGTCGAGGGAAAGAGCGAGCGCCTTAAAGCTTCGCCAAAGCATCCTTAGCGCTGGGTTGAGGGCCGCTGCTCGTGGGTTGGGATGCCCTTTTTAAGCTTTCTCTCCCTCCCCCACACCTTTCCAAAAATAAAAGCCAAGGAGGAAAAAGAAGGGAGTTTTCCGCGGGTTAAAGAGGAAGCCTTTTATACAGATTATTGTTTAAAGGTTGCGGGTGCGCGCGGGAAAGGGGAGTAAAGAAATGGCAGGGGGCGGGGTGGTGGGGGGATTGTCCATGACCTCCACCCTCCTCCCGGCAGAGGAAGGGAACTGATGGTGGTCCCTGTCTCCCAGGGGTTGCCTCCATCAGTGGCCGTACAAAATCGTCACAAAGCCAGTGGGGGTGACAAAAGTATCGGTAGTCATTGCATTTCGTTGCTATTCCTGTTGTTGCCACTAAAATACAAAAGGGAGACATGAAGTAGTGGCAGGCGCACTCCTTGGAGTCCACGACCTTCCCCTTGTGCTGATCCAAACTTTACTGTGAGGGAGGATAAGGGAGCACAATGGAGTAAATGTGAACCACTGCAGATTTTCTCCCCCACCCCCTTTTAATAAAATTCAAACCTGCTTTCCCCAAACTACTCCATTGTGAGGAAGACATGTTTCCAAGATGCATAAGGGTTTTATAGAAAGGAAACAAAAGCCAAATGCTGACTATCCATGCCTGACAGTGCCTAAACAATCTTAAGAAGGTAACAATATGCCGGGTTTGCAACTTGAACAAGCAACTGTTCCATTCCTCCCCTTTTCCACCTTTGTTTTGTGTGTTTCCCATCTTGTCTGATGAAGAATTCCAGAGAAGTCCCAAACTCACACCCCATTATCAGATCTTGAGCTGGTTTAACTAAAGGCATGACTTTAATTATGGATGTGGGAGCTGAAAGTGCTATTAAAGAATGCCTTCCTTAAACATCAGAGCTATGAAAGGAGGCAACACCTGGTTGGCCCTGGCCGATCTTGGAGAATTAAGCAGGCCTTGACCTAATTAGTAGTTGGCTGGAGGACCAGCAGGGCTGTCAGCTAGACTGGGAAGTTTAAAAAGTCCTGGAGTTACGAAACAGCAAAGCTATATTGTGGCCAAGAAAACTACATGAATATGTCCACGAAGTCACCACGAACTGAGGGAGACTACTTTTACCTTGATCTCTGTTAATGATAAGCAAAGGCCATGTTTGTCTCCAGAACTCACTGTTGTCAATCCATGCAGTAGAGGTAGTCCTTGTTTAAGGACCCTAATTGGGACCAGCAATTTGGTCACTAAGCAAAGCGGTTGTTAAGTGAAACACCATGTGACTGCCCTGCTTAGCTACGACACTCTCAGTGGTGGTCGTTAAGTGAATCACCTACAGTCATTAAGCTAGACATCACATGACTGTGACTTGTGACCTCCTGCTGGCTTCCCCACTGACTTTGCTTGTTGGAATGTGGCTGGGAAGGTCACAAATGGCAATCACATGACCATGGGACTCTGCAACCCAAATCATGATCATGTGATTGTGGGGACACTAACAGTTGTAAGTGCAAGGACTGGTCATGAGTCACTTTTTTCAGTGCCATCGTAACTTCAAATAGTCACTAAACAAATGGTCATTAAGCGAGGACTACCTGTATAGGCTATCCAGGAGAAATTAACGATGGTTTTTTTCTTAGAGAAATCTCTTATTTAGCATCCACAGCAGTCAATGACATGAGATTCTGCCATTACAATGCATCCTAATGAACTGTTGTGGGCTAGAGCCTCCAGGGTAGCACCTACATTGTCAGATCCTGAAATGCCAATCTCAGTACCAACATGCATACCATACATATACAAGTACATACAGGATAGGTAGGGCTAGTTTTACACAATGGACACAATGGGTAAGCAATACAAAGTCCAAAGAAAAATGAAAAACAATCAAAACAGATGTTGTGAGAGTGTCTCTAACAATCAGTACCCAACAGTTCAGAAATGTATAGGTGATTTTACTTCAGTAAATGAGACTCCACCTATTGGTATCACCATGGTAAAAGTAGGGTATTATATGTAAGGAAAACTGACAAGGGCAGCGTATTTATTCATTCAGAAAGAAAAAGTCATGTGACACTTCACAGACCAATGGCCTTAATTAATGTGTTACGTGTTCAATCTCACAGTTAGCCAGTTTTTAATTTTTTTTTTGGTCCCTTGAGTCATTTACTGACTCCTTGGGGAACACCGCTTTCGTGAACATTTTTCTTGGCAGACTAATCTAACACTGTATTTTTCTCCTGACATATATTCCCTTTTGCTTTTGGAGAAAAGGTGGGATATAAATCAATCAAATGGGACGTCACAATAATTACTGGAGGCCAAAGCCCTTGTGACTTTTCTATAATATCCTGTCAATTTTCATACCCTGACATAGTCTAAAGGTATTTTATTCGTCTTATTACAAAAGTTGAGAAAGCACTGGAAAAATACTCACCCTAAGGTGACAGTTGTTCCTATCTGTAACTTTATTTTTATATGCAAGTTCAAACAAGATCTTAAAGATTATTTAATTTAATCTACTGGGATATTTAGAGCATGATATGGAAGCCAGTTTTAAATCTCCTTTGGTATAATATATTCAAGGGTGCATGTGTGTAGGTGGATTTGCTTTGCTGTAGAGAACTTGACAGGTTGTTAACTAACCACATTATATCTTACAGTGGTTAGTGCTCTAATTCTCCATTTTCTCAATTGCAGGCTTTCAGCAACTAGTACCATGAATCTCTACTCTAGCGGTAAGTAAAAACCAGTAGAGATTGTCGACTTGTCTGTTGGACTGCCTGTACTTAGGTGTATTTGCAACATTAACCTTGAATCTTTGATCCCCACTTTATAAATTGAATCAGTCTTCACTGCTGAGGATCTAACAATAGGATACACCAAAATGTAATTTATTACATGCATCAAAAGATTCTTTTTTAAAAAGAGAATTGTCACTTTCCAAGAAAATTTTCAGTACAACAGCAGTGGGGATGAATGTTAACCTTTTGCTTCACTCCAAAATTGCCCTCAATTTCTTTTCTTACCATGGATGACTTCAGCAACATTCTGGTCACAATGATCAATCTGTAATATAATTTCCATAAAGCTTGACATATAGATTATAACCTGGTAGCACCTAAGGCAAGAATTCATAGCTCTTGTAAATTGGTTGTAATGGTGAGGGCCTTGGAACATTATGGGCACATCTAGGGAACTGGTTTAACATGCTGTTTTCCAGTCTATGAGCTAGCATAAAATATGTCAGGAGAAATATGCTTGGCTTACATAACTGGTCTCTTCTCTGTCTCAGTAACAAAGCCTGACTTGCAAATGGTACTGTCCTAACAGTTCAGAACAGGGAAATTCCTGCTGGCAGGAAAAACACCTACCAATTTCTCCTGCTCAAGCAGGCTAGCGATGGAGCTGGGGAAAGAAATGAGCTCTGAAAGTTGAGTGGTCTTGGAAATTGCTAGAGAATGTGGTAGACCAGGATCTTCTACTGATTTCTCTCCTGGTAGATCAACCAAGTATTTTTCAAGTGGTAGGCCAGAACCTGAGGTCCTAATCTATCATCAGAGAGGTCCTGATCAATCTGCTCTAGCAATAGCAGCACCACAATCACTGCAAAAAGATTGTGGGCTATGGCTTTTTTGTAGTGATGTTGGTGCTACTCTCCTCTGGGATCATGTTAGTCCAGCTGGACCAATTAAATTGATCCAGCTTCTTTCTCATGTGAAGAAAGTTGACAGCAACAGGAGAGGAGAGGACTTGTCTGCAGCAGCGCAATGCCACCAATCACAGCTGGACAGATCCCAGCCCCTGCCAAGTCATTGCTACAGTCACTGCCAAAGTGCCACACATCATACAAATGACAAGGTTTGTGTCAGGGGAAAATAGAAAACCCTACTTCCATATAAGATCAGAAAAATCTGAAGTTGCCTAGCCTGGATTCTGGGTTAGGAATGAGAAGAACACAATGTCATGAAGCTGTGTCCTTAAGCTGACAAGACATCTTCAGTTGGGGGACATGTATATGTGCTTTGTGGTTCCCTTGATCAGGAAATTGCCAGCTGCTGATAAATTGGAATAGAAAATGGAAAGAATTAAAGAGGGCTGGCCTTAGATTAGACCTACTGCAGGCCCACTTTTGGTTTAAACTGTAATGGGCTTATATTTTCTGATTTAGAGAAGATGATTTCTGAATGTTCTCATTCAAAACTTCATCATCCTTAAAAATGTTCTGTCATGTTAATCTACACGAATACTTATTCAGTGGCAAGGTACTGTATATAGTGTCCTCCTTCTGGCATTATTTTCTCTTAATATTCTCTTTCTTCCTCAGGCGACTTTTATGATGATTCTTTTGGATGATTGCAGCTTTTCTTTTTTTAAGCTACTGAATGAAAGTATCGTTCCATCTTTCAGCATTATAATTCTTACGGGTGGGAGTGGTTTCCGAGTAGCTACAAGGATGGGCAGCATGACAGAACTTGTTTTTCTGCAAGTGGGTTGGTCATCGATACCTCCTTCAAGTATCTTAAGTGACACTGTGATAAAAGAAGAGTATAAAAGGATATGCAAAGAAATTCCTTTGAGCTAGTAAAGAATTATTTTCTAAAAGGAGAGTTCCTCCAAGCTGGGGGGGAAGAGACTTGCAGTAAAAAAAAAAACTTTTTTTTAAAGTAAGGACTATAATTCTTATTCCTGCATTCCTGTACAGATGTGGAGATATGCTTACAATTAGTTGACTTGTTCAAAAGCTGATACAGCAATAATTGGAGCCCACAAGGCTGTAGGTGGTAACCTTTCATGCCTTCTACTTTTCTTATACTTTCAACTCCATACACTAATATGTGGCATATTGTATGTTCTACATTGTGTTCATGTCATGTTACCCGCTCTCCCCCGAGAGGCAAGTACACTTGGAACAAGTACACCCACAGTGATGCTACACATACAAAAAAGGCTCTTATGTAAAACTGCTCATCCTAGCAAAGTTATTCCTAGAGGATAACACAAAAGTATATAATCCCACATATTGATTTTTATTGATCAGCGAGTCTCACCATGCATAAAGCCTGATATATCCTTCACGAATCCCTAAACACAAGATCCAACACAGGTTTTTCATACCTCCTACCTTGGAGTTGAGAAGGAAAGGAAGATTGTATGAACAATAACAGAATATGGGTTGATGAGGTGAAAACAGTTTGTGAAGACTCTTGGTTTTACTTATCTTTCACCGTGTCTGCCTACAGAACTGAATATTGGAAGTGGATAGGACAAGAAGAGCAGATGCTTTATACTGATTGTATAGCCGAACATACATATAGCATCACAGTTTGTCCAGACATGCAAAATAATCACCAATCTTCATTTGTTTTCAGAATTAGCATTATTATCACTCAGTGGCTCCCCCTTCAGGGAGAATACCTAGAAGGAGATAGGCAAGCAATTCATAAGTATCTTCTTCCAGAACAGTCAAAATTCCTCCTAACCTGTGTTCTTTATAACTGAACTGCTAGTTTATTTCATTGATGATTTGCATTACAATGGTGAAATATTCCATCTTCTTCTTCCCATTCTCCATCCTGTTTTAAAAAGCTTCTACTTCTCCTGGATGTAAATATCTTTTGCAATTCTTTTTACTGTGTGCTTCCTAAAGGATGCTATGATATGGAAACATAGAATAAAAGCAATTTAAATAAAATAACTCTATTTTATTTAGATAAACATATGAGCTATTCTGACAGAAAACATCTCGGAGGTGTTAGAAGAACCGAAGTCATCCAAGAAACTGTCACTGCTATTTAGCAATCTAATCACACTTAAGCAACTGGCTGCTTCTGTACTGGATACTGCATTGTCAGCATTTCGCAAAGAAGGTTGTCATATGGTGGCATTCACTCAAGGCAGCTTCTTTAGCAAAGAAATGGGCTTGAATGAAAATGGCTGGTTTTTTTAAAACTACAATTATAGTATCAAGTGCAAGAAGGCTTTGTACAAGGAATGCTTTCCTGGATGGATGGAAGGGTTTGGGATGAATTTGTTGGCAATATTGGGAGAATCAAATGTTTTCAATAAATAAATAAATTGTTCTGCAGGATTTCTGAAATAAGCGATATCACAGAAAATGATTTTATTGTAAAACTGTGATTCCAAATAAATCTCATGACCAGTGATATCAGGGATGTATGAAAAGTGGTGATGTATTATAGGTAATAACGTAACCAGGCAACATTTAGTGAAGAAAGTGCTGTTTCAGTTCTGCAGTTTGCATAGACTTAGAGAGGAGAGAAAACTTGATATGAACTGCCACTCAGTAAAGCTGAGAGATTTCCCCCGGCATCTAATACTTCAAAGTGATTTTAAGAAGATATACAAAGAGGAGTTATTCAAGATGCAACAGACTATTTGCAGAAGGGATGAACACCCAGATTTCAAGCCAATAGTGCAACAAAGCATTAACAATCCCTTCCTCAAAACAGCTACTTCTGTCTGAGGATTTTATATCAAGCACAAATAATGACTCAAGTAGGAAATGTCCCTACCAATATAAAACAATTTGATTTTAAGCTATTAGGAACAGAATTTAAACAGGAACAAGTACTTTGGCAGCATCTATTTTCCCTCAGATGCAGCAAAAACAGCCCCATATCCTTTTACATGTATTTATAACATACAATATATTCATGCAATCTGTTGCAAAATGTTCATTAGGACTGCCATTGTGTAGGTTGCATATTAGCGGTTACACAGTGTTAAAACAGAGTGCATCAGAGCCCAGGTAGCATTTGTTATGTGGGAGGAAGGAACTGAGACATGCTTTTCTAAAAGATTCACAGTATCCAGAGAATCACAATAAAGTAAACAATTATACTAACCAGACTACAAACAAGCTAAATTTGTTGCTCTGGCTTCACTTTTCATATGTATTTCCTTGAATTTTGGGTGGTGGATGTGTGGGTGGGAAAACTGCTTTGTTGACAACAGAATTATGTTCCAAATACTTTTTGACACAAAATAATTACTTGAAAACTCCTGGACAATTCACACACATGCAAGTGAGGTGAAACCGTGTGTTGCGAACAGCAGATTGTATTCTCTTTTATTTATACTGTGTGGCAAGTATGTTAACACACCATATGTGAGCTTTTTTTTTATTCCTATGTAGCACATAGCATCCTATCTGCTTGCAATCATGGATGCAAAATAGACCTACATACTATACATAGCTTAATTCAGCTGCATGTTTATGCAGTTTTTCGTTTAAGAAAGTGAAATCAAATGCACCTGTATAAAGTTCATTTACCCGCTTTTGAAAAGGATCTTGGAATTATAGTTAGTCACAGACTGGGTATGAGTCAGCAGGATGCTATGGTGGTAAAAAATGAAGAATAGAAATTGATTGAATGGTTGTCTGAATGATTGATTTTGGGGTTGTGTCATTACAGACATAGTTTCTAAATCATGGGAATTCCTAAACCTGGTTTAATTTGTGCTGAATGGACCATATTGAAGTATTCTTTCTGGTTTGATAACCACTTTTTAAGAATTCAAATAAATTGAATCAGGTTCAGATAAAGGGAGAAAATATGATCAGAGGATTGGTATGGCAATCCTATCCGAGGGACTGAAATCTGGGTAAGCTTAGTCTTCAGAGGTGAAGATTGAATGAGAGATCTATCACTCTTCAAGGACCTGAAGAGCTATTACACAGCAAAAGACACAAATTTACTTATCTTCTGTCCTAATTAACTACTGGCTTAAAGCTACAGGAAGGTATATTTCAGTTGACTATCAACAAAAAACTTTCTAATGATAAAATGACAACAGAAGAACCAATTTACCAGAAAGATAGTAAACTGTCTGCCTTTGGATGTATTCTAGCTAAGGTTATATAGTCATCTGTCAGGGTTGTTTTGGGATGGATTTCTCTACTAAGTGGACTCAATAGATTTATGATTCCTTCCCATTCTATGAGTCTATAAATATACAAGGGTTTATTTCCAAATAAATAAATGAAAAGTTTGAAAAGCTCCAATCCAGTGCACCCTGACTTGGAAAAGAACCATATCCTCTTCCATACAAGCCTCAGTAAAGCTTATATCTGAATAAATATGCATGATGCATTTCTGTAATTATAAGCAGACTTGGTAGAACATCATTATCATTGACAACACTAAGACTTAATTTTGAGTAAACCTGCTATGCATATTATTAGAAGGATTTTGTGGTACCTTGAGGTCAAGTTATAATTTCTTGCTTGGAATAGATTAATTAATCCTTAAAGAAAGGATTAATTTCTGGTCAACCATAACTAGTTTCAGTAGGACCCAATGTTCTAATTGGGTTGCTTAGTGTTTAATTAAAAAATATCTAGGATTCAGTTTTTAACATGGAGAAAGCTTCAGCACTATTTGAAAAAATGTTAAATGCTTTGAATTTAAGATATAACATTATGATCTGAACAGAAATCAGAATTTGAACTGATTCTTTTTTAAGGAATTAATTGTATATTTCTGTCTCATGTTCACTGGCTGGGTTTTTTACTGAATTATTTTTGTACACTAGTCTCCAACTACAACAAATAAAATGGAAGGTTTAACATCCCATATATGAACACCTAATTTGGGAGAGGATGAATAGTGTTTATATAGGGCCAGTCCTTCCACAAAACACAGGGAACTCCTACCTTAGGCAGCAGAGCAGGTGAGTTGATAAAACTGTATGCACCACATAGCCTGTCCTATGTCCCCTGTAATTAAAACACTATACTATAACTAAGACTGAAATAAGATTGAATCCTCAGGAGTTGTGCTTTCAAGTCATGCTGTCTTGGATCCTTCTCTTCTTCCCCCCCTCCCCCCCCTCCTCCTCTAATGCCAATAGATTGTGCATATCCCAGGAAGTAGACTAGCAAGTGAATTCTTAATAATTAAGTGTAATTTCATTAAATGTGTACAGTATATTATATGTTACATGAAATCTGAGGTTTGGCAATACAGGTTTGTTTTAGTAGCTACAGTATGTCTGTCTGTTTATCTATCTATCTATCTATCTATCTATCTATCTATCTATCTATCGGATCAGTACTGTATTGGAACTTTAATGTATTAGACAATTTCACTCCTGTGCTGCAGCTCCAATCAGACACCTTCTCCCCCTACTCCTTGACTCAAAGCTGTTATTTGGCACAGGAAAAGTTGCTGTTAGCATCAATGGCAATTTCATTCCCATATCAAATAGTAACTTCAAGGGTGTGGAGATTAGTTAGTATTGGCCTTTGGGTAGGACATGGCAAAGTAGATGACACAACTGTACTCTATAGTCCTAATCCAGACCTGTTCCTGCAGCTGCTGTCTAAAGTTCAAAATCTAAAAACAAAAAAGAAAAAGGAAATATCCTATCAGATAAATAATGAACAGATTTGTATATCCGATCTCACTCATTCACAAATAGCTCCCCCAGACATTTGGCACCTGGGAAAAGAATGTTGCAATCTCAGCCAGCTTGAATTTTAGCATCTGAATTAAACTGCTTTTAGGCCCATGGTGATCTGATTATTCATTAGTTGCTTTAACTGTTTGGAAATCAAGAATCCCATGTTGATCTGTGTTCAAAAAATTTACAGCTACAAATGTTGATAAGACATCTTTTTTTTTTTTAAATCTAGAACATTGGTTAGCAAAGGGAGCTGAGGAGCTCCTGAAATTGTATGTAGACTAGACCATTCTCTAGTTTTACAAGATTGCTCTTTCAGTCAAAAACTTTGGAGACAACTGCTGGGGTATGTTCCATGCATACCAAAGATACTTCTTAGATATAAAGTAACCACTGTTGAGGAAACAGGAGCTTTCTAAGGAAGGAGAAGGAAAACAAAGAAAAAGAGGAGAGAAAGAAAAACCACTGTTTATCATGAATGTGAAAATGTTGCCTTTATCCTTTGACCTTGCTTGTAGATGAATTTAAGATTCCTTTCCTTATATATATTTACTTGGGAATGTGTCTCATTGAACTCAATGGAGCTGAGTTCTGGGGAAATGTGTAGAGCAGTGTTTCTCAAACTTACAACTTTAAGATATGTGGACTTCAATTCCCAGGATTCTGGGAGCTGAAGTTCACATATCTTAAAGTTGCCAAGGTTGAGAAACACTGGTATAGAGATTGCACTGAAACTGAGTGTTTTTAAAACTTAACTACTGTAAACATTTTTGTCAAGATTTTTTCCCCTTGGTTTATTTTACAGTACATTTTACAGTTATTACTTCACTATAATCATTAATTTTTTATGTGTGAAAGAGGCAAAAGAACAAAGTATAGATTACATGTCAGAAATACATGATATTACGACTGCAATATTCTGAAAGCATTGCACAGAAGTACATTTGATTTTGCACTATTAAGACGTTAAAACTGTAGTGTGCAATCTTTCAGTTCCTCTTTGAGGAGAATCCAACTCTGTTTCATTACCTGAAATATTTCATAGTCAGGAAGACTGCAAAGTATCACTTCTCTATAACAAAAACATATTTTAGATTAATTTGTAGTGATCTTTTAGCCAAGCTCACTTCGTTCATTTCTAACTCAATGGATAGCACTCTCCTGTTGTTTTTCCTAATAATAAACTATAAATCACAATAGTAGTATCTTTACTGTCAGAAAAAGCAAGTAGATTATCATACGGTTTTTATTTCCATAGTACTGAACATATAGTTTTATGGTTTTTGTATTCTTCTAGTTCTTGTAAGAATTTCTGATCCATTCAAAGCCCATTTAAAGAGATAGAAACGTAGATGCATTGTTATCAAACTACTAAGATTACATTACTTTCTTCCATTTTTTTCTAAACTGAGATTCAATTTTTAAACAATGAAATGAAGCTAGGCCATACAGAATCATATTATCTGGTCTTGCCTCTTCATCAATACAAAGGTAGTTCAAAGACTAAAAATTGATGAATTTCATTAGGCCAAGAGTTGGGGGGTACAGACATTCTTCCACAATTGCATAATCATCCTTTTTCCCACTGTCCAAGCATGATATATCCAAAGGTCTTCCTAAGTTGAAAGTTGCTAGATATTTGGGATATTATTATTTAGTCTAATAAAATATTGACATCTTTAGTCTTTAACTGTCTTTGAAGAGCCAGGTTTATCATAGCAATAAATTATAACCAATATGGCATTATAAGTGGATAAGCCCATAGCATATGTACCAAAGTTCCTTCAAATGTATTTCATCTCCACCATAAAAACAATGAGAGCCAATCTTTTTTAAACCTTTAAATTCTCCCAAGGAGAATTTATTTGTTGGACTAGCTAAGTTTTTAAATAATAAAAACATGCCTACTATTTTTTAAAACCTGGAGCCATTGATTGGGTAGTCTAGGATACTCCAATTCATTATTCTAAATTGCTTGGATATTGTTCCAAATTATTTTGAATTTTTAAAAAATTGGTTTACTTTCCATGAAGGTGATTTTCAACAACTTTAAAACTTCTAGTGTCTGTAAGGCTGCAGTAGCCTCAGGGCTGAACAATGTAGATATTGTTTTAACTGTATGTATTGCCATACAGTCTATCTAGGTAAGTTATAGTCCTTTTTTAGAGTTTCAAAAGCTTGAAAGTACTGTTACTTAATGTCTGATTGAGGGTAATGATTCCATTATGACCTCATGTTTTCCAGAAAAATATATTACCAGCCATATTCAAATACGAATTATTCATATATTAGTTTAATGATTAATTACATCTTTAAAAGCATCTATCTGCTTGCCTGCTGCATGAATATAGATTTTTTAAAAATTGAAAATTAATTTCATTATATTATATTTCATTTGAATTCATCTGTTCTTTCCTCGCTGTGCTGTTGCTTCTTCAGTTTCAGTACTTCTTATTCTGGGCCTTTTCTTTTGTTTCAATGATTTGAATAATTGCTTTTCTTGGGTCCTGGGACATCTACACAGATTCTACCAACTTTCTTCTTACTTAAAAGATACAGTTTCCCAAAGGCTGTACTGCTGTAGTGTGGAAGAAAGATTATACTCCTGATGTTCAGGGACTCTCTCCTAATCAGCAATATACAATTTGGCTGTTAATATATTGCAAATGACCATTAAAATCATTAGAGTATTTTAATTGGTGAACATATGTCAGCACTTCAAGGTAGTCCAGACTAGGAAACCAGAGTTATGAATGCTAATAATTATGAGGTTACAGTAACAGAATCTTGCAAGTCTGAATGCGCTTCTCTCCTCCCTTCCTTTACCTTCACAAGAACAAGGGAAGTTCATATCTGAAACACTTTCTCAAATTGCATTTCTGCCCCAGACTCACATTTCTTTTGTCTGACCATGTCTTGGTCAAGGCTCTTCCTCCTGTTCCTCAAGGTTATTCCTTCTGCCCATTACAACATTTCCTGGGTGCTATGCTTAATTATGATCACTGTGGTTAGGAAGTTAAATAGTAAGATTAATTACATTGACTGCATCAGGATCCAGAAGTATGTAGTATTCTTGGATTGCAGACTAGATATATTAGTTTTTTAATGCAATTCTGATAAAATTTGCTAACTATGAGTCATTGGAAAGAGTGGGATTTAAGCACAGTATTGAAATCAAATCAAAGTACAGCCTTTTCAATGGATTTGGGCATGCTTAATTTTCTCAAAATTATATGGATGTAGTAAAGGCAATGTCTAACCACAAAGGAATTGATTTTGTATCTTTGACTTCCACCATGCAAATAGTGTTTACCTATAGATATAGAAACTTCATATTTATTAATTGAAAACTCTCCTAAATATTAGCTATATAACCAAACATGTAAATCTTATAGCAACACAGGAACTCTATTTAGCATTTATCTTTCTCATAGGCTTGAGGAATATATTAATAAGGAGATGAATTGATAAAGAAAAAAATATGTTCCAAGGAGGTTTTTGGCCATCAGAACAGCCAAGATCTGTAGAGATTTATTAAATTAAATTTGGCTGAAAACAGAGAAAATTTCAAACACATTTGTTCAACATATAAATGAATTTTGGAGCAAGAATATGAGAAGGGAGAAAATCTCAAGACCAGACAGGAATTGCTGAGAACTGCAACGATAGCTGCCATCCAGTACATGTTTACCTGGAACTAAATTACACTGAAAACAATATTTTAGTCCTGCATAGATATGATAACGACCAAAAGGAGAGATAGGATTGCCTCATCACAACTCAGCAGCTAGTCATATTTTCATATGCTTTAGCCTCCCATTAAAGACATCATGGCAAGGAAGACACCAGTCTGGGCTAATCATAATCCACTGATAACTCTGATCCAGATTGGAGCCACCACCTTCAAGGTTATAACTCATAATTCTAATCAAGACTACAGCCACTGTATTCTGATGGGGGAAGGATTAAACAATCTCCCAATCACCTTGATTCAAGATTCCTTTCACTTTCTTTTGAAATTTAGAAAAAGAATATTCATTCAACTAAGCTTTGGCTATTCTTGTTTGTATTGATGATATCAGTTCATACTACCTTTAGCTTTGCTATGGAAACCCGGTTTAGAAAGCAGCAACTCCACCTTTGCTGCCAACGAACAAGCGATGGGCAACCTTTGAATACTTTGTGAATAGTGAAAGCAGTGACAACAGTAGCAGTTGCAGATATGGATCTGCCATTCCAATATATCAGTGCACAAAGTCTTGATCTTATAGAAGTCATCACCATCAGAGCATTAAGTTTAGAGAAGATTAAAAATGTCTACAAAAGAGCATTTCCTGTATGTAACCATCTAATGGTACTGTACAAGTTGTAAACTTAGTGGCACTTTTCATTATATTAAGTATCAATTAACCTATATAAGTATAGTAATGTTGCTGCTAACAAACTAAATTCTTGAAGCAATTCAACATCCAGTGTTGGATGAAATCTGATATTCATCCCAAATGTAGTCACAAATAAGGTTGTTCATGTATCGCTGGCATTTGATCAAAATGTATGTACCCAGAAATCAGTCATTGCTTTCAGTTTGACTGCCTCCTTAGTAATTATGTAGAAGATTGTGGCCTCATCCATTATTTTTCATTGAAAATGCATGTTTGCCCAAAAGAAAACAAATGCTAAATATCTTCTGCAAATATAAACAGGCCCTTTTCTCTGTACCCAATATATGTGTATACAATAAAATAGGAAAAAAGTAATGTGTATAAAATCCTTATGTATAATACATCAAATTAAATATTATACATATTTATAAACATAAATATTAAATCTTTCCTGCAATTGTAATATAGTACTTTTTCCTACTTCCAGATGACAACTTCTGAAAAGAGCACAGCTTGTAACCCACAGCCTTCTGTTCACCTAAAAAATAAGCACACTGGCTTTCTTTCCAGTGGAAGTTTCTTTGATAGAAATGCCGCTGATTATTTTACAGAGATAAAATGAGTCAAGAACCTTGGATTAAACCATAGCTTCCTGAGTGAATTGTAAAGCTTTCTAGTAAATAATCTTGGAGTCTGCAATTAGTATAAGTGTCAAGACATTTTAGCTTCTGGTAAGTGAGTGGTGGGCAGGGGGATGTGGGGAGGAAAGAGGGAGATGATCATGCAGTACTCATGGAGTTTCTCCCATGGCAACTGATATGCCAATTATATCTTTTCATTTATTCCATAGCCAAAAAATATGAGTCATTAGCAGAAGCATCGGGCTTGTTGCATGAATAATAAATGGCACAAAGCTTTTGAAGTCTCTCTAGGTACTCCTCAATATTAATGGCTTTTTGGTATTATTTACTACGTAGCATATTAAGAAAGAAGCAGCTAGTATTTAGAAATACAATTTACCAGAATGACACCTTTAGAAGATAAGGGTTACTCGGTTGCCAAGCAACAGATATTCTAAAACCAAAAGCTAACTGCAGAATGTTATGAGCCTCTGTAAGCCGTGATAAGGAAAAGTTCTACTTTTTCATTCCATTTATTATCTTCATAAAGAGATTGTTTGTGACGGTCATAATTTCTCAGAAGGGAGTTAAATGTCCAGGGCATCCAAGTTGATAGAAACAGCCTTTTATTATATTTTCTTCTTAAGACATAAAGGAACAATGCATTTCAAGCTGATACAAATCAAAGTACTGTGGCATTGGAGTAAATTCTAAATCTGAATATGATTCAAGAGACCAATAACTGGGCAGAAGATTGCATGAAGTTGTGCGTGGAAATTATTGCTCTTTGATCTGGTTAATGTGAGCTTTTCTTAATGCAAAGTACATCATTGTACAAAACCCTAGAGTATTAGATTAAGATGCAGTGGGAAGATTTGATACTGCAAAGGAATGTACCACATGGTGTGTTTTTACTCAGCACCAAGATCATATCCAGCCAGACCAACTCTTATTTGTTTCTGGAGAATGTGTCATGCCATTCCAGGAAATGAAGGACAAATATGTGTTTTTGTCATGATCTCTGAGTATTATGTCTCACATATGCATTGCAAAAACAACAGAACAGGAGGAAATGGAAGAATGCATCCCAGTCAGAAACAATAATTTCCATAAAATGTGCCACATATAGAAATAGTTATTCTAATTTTAATAGAAATACATGGCATCTTACCATACTGGGAAAGACTGTGACCTAATAAATTGTGTGTCAACTGTGACCTGATAAGGTGTGTTGCCAACTATTAATGGGCAGCTTGGTTCTTTATTTTAAATTCAGAGCAACCTTGGATGGTCAAACAGAGGTCACCTTTAATGGAGACTTTCCTGAAGAACCTCTAGGTATTAACTGCAAATATAGCTAAAGTTTATTCCAACCAGTGGCATGTTAGCTGGGAATTCTCAGTTATAGTCCCAATACTTCTGGATGGAAAATATTTACCTAATCTTCCCAGATTGCAAAGAGTTGTTTATACCATCAGAACCTTCTGGATGTTCTGCTCTATTTTTTCCCGAAGCTTAGAAGATAGGGAGAGGGAGAGAAAGAGAGACTAATATCACATGCCACTACCCCCCTCCCCCAAAGATGTCTTTTGTTTCCTGCTGAACTAATCCTTTTCACTTTTAAAACTGCCTTACTTGCCATCCTTCCTGCTTGTTTAGATGACTTTTCCCAAGCTCTCTTAGTTGTGCACTTGACTGATGGTTCTTATATTGGCAAAATGGTGAATGAGCTAAAGCTGAGTTCTGTATTTTTTTTCTGCTGAACTGAAACACGAAGCTGCTAGTTTCTCACACAAGATCTCAGGCAGACTGAGAGCAGCCATCGCAATATGAGGCAAGGTAGTCGTTAGTTCCCATAAATTAATCATGAAGGTTTTATTTATTTGATTTAAATTCCATCTTTCTTAATAAACGTAGATTTATAGTAAAATATAAGTCTTATAAGGAAGTTTTGTAGGCAAAATACTATTATTGTAACCAGTGTGGTTTGTAACAAGCCAAACTGATGTCAACATGATGTTTTTGTCATGTCATTGCACAAATTTACATAGCTATGTACTTGTGCATAAAGTATTTCACTATTTCCTCCCTTGTCCCCCCGCGGCACTCATGAGTGTAGCTTTTAAAACTGCTGCAGTACCTTGAGTAATTCAGCTACCAGCATTTGAAACTGTGTGCAATCTGAAACCAAGGAGAAGAAGCAATTGTGCTACTTAACTTAGATGTGCCAACAATAATCTAGATGTGTGGGTAATGTAATGCCTTAGGGCCTTTAATTTTACAGAAATTTCATTGTATGCTCAGGCAGCCATTTTGTGATGAGCCCTCTGTCTCTGCATTTATTTGGGGAGAATACTCATGATGTGGTCTCAAAAGCTCACACAGTATCTGCCTCAAAACTCAATAGGACTGCCTATCCTTGTATTATATTACCTAATCCAATGATTGAACCAACTCCAAACAGAGAGTGTATGTTCATTGATGTACTAAGTTGTACCAGTACACAGCAACCAGAGATTTGGTTGGTGCATTATTTTAGCCCTTCCGTTCAGAACTCTCCACATCTGATAAGGTCTAATTGTATCTTAGCCTGGGAGGAAACTGATAAAGTAGTTTGTACCCTGACTTCTTTCACAATTAGAGAAAGAGTATGGTGTTATTTTCTTCTAATGAAGATCTTGCTGTGTGATTGAGATAGTGGGCTTCTTTCTTTAGGATAATGTGGATAATTTGATGGCAGGGTATAATAATATACAGTATGTAATATAGTAAGAACACAAACTCTGTTTTTGCAGAGTCTGACTAACAGGAAATGACAGAGCAACTGTGATCAAAGACAAATGACACATCTTGATGAAAAAGAAAGATCACAACTTCTGCATAGGTAAAATCAGTCTCACTACTTTTTTAGAGTTGGCTGAGAATTTCGGCAGGATTGGGCAAGGGAGTGGGATCCTGATACTGCTGTTCAAAGTTGGTTCTCATATACTGGATATCACAGTATCAGAAATATAGATTGGTTAGATAACTAGAACATTATTAAACGTTGGGAAGTATTAGTCTGATATACATGCAAATGTACCAGAGGCAGGAACTGGAAACAGGTTGAGAGAGAAGGAGAGAAGAGGGAATGGGAGAGAGATTAAAATATTTAGGCAGCTAAGTCTTTTTATCTGTGTTCTACAAATGAGACTCTTTAAGGGGTTGTTGCAAGTTTCCTTTTTATACCCCAAAGATATTCAAACGCAGTTCTCCTTTTGCTGGTCTTCTTAATGAAACCTTAAATTTAAATGACTATTAGCTCTTTTCTCACATAGTCCGTCTCAGCTTTAGAGAGCTTGCCTATTGTAACCAAATACAACAGTTTCTTTTGCGGTACTGAATTTCCTCCCCTCACAATGGGAGTTACCAAAAGGGAGAAGAAAAAATTTCAGAGTGTCAGCAAAGGGACAATCTAATCCTCTTTGCAACTACATCGGCTCTCGCAGTTTTGCTCTACAAATCAAAAGGCATTCCATTAATGAAAGACCCTATCCTTTTCATTTTTATTCAGCTCGTGAAATGTGAGTGGTATTCACAAAGAGGAAAGGGTGGGGGAGAAAAAGTTTCAGCAAAACTTTCCACACCGGTATCCACAAGAAGAGCCTACGCTTTGATTTGTTGCCTGGTTTCTGCTCACTATTCTCCTCTTGTTTCTCTTTCTCCTCATTCTCTCTGCTTCATTTTACGCTGTGGATCTTCTCCCGTGGCTAAGTGCACTACATTCAGAGGGTCTTACAAAACAAAGCTCTTGTTTCTTGATCAGCAACAAACTCATCTTTGTTTGTGCAGCTCCGTTAAGGAAAGCAGGCCAATTTGATGCAGGTTTCTATGGTTCATGGGTACAAAAGCATCTATTTGTATGCAGGCTCCCTGGCAGCCACACAGCAGACTGTGAGATCATCGAGTGCTGAAATCACCAGCTGTAATAAGGAACTGTTAAAAAATATATAAACTCTTTTTATTCAATGCTTCTGTTTTCTCAGCTGTCTGTGCCACGGATTTATTCACAGCTCTGTGGGCCGGTAACAAGGGGAGCTACGAATACCTCTGAGGACCAAGAGCCCATTGGACCTTTCCCCCCACTTTTGTTTAAGGACTAATGATATTTGTCTTAAGCAGGAAGTGATGCTTGACTGCTTCATCCCAGGATTATAGTTACTGGAGCCGAAAGAATTCTCACCCTGTATTTGACAGACTTCCATAGCACTTGTGTTATGGCCCCATAATATCCTGCAGTAGATAATCATCCGTTTCATAGTTGCCTCTGTTAAATCATTTACTTGATATGAGTTATTTAGAGATATTCAGTTTGGAAACTCCATTGCTTTCCCTAACATGCATCTATAGTGCATTCTGATATGTATCATCTTAAAAAAATAAGCCCTGTTAGAGTCAGTGGAACATAGGTATGGATGTCTGGAATTGCAAGCTTAAATGGAGCCATTTATCATTCCTTTGCATTTTATTATGTTGGCTTTTCTAGGGAAAGACACAGTGATTGCAGTAGGATTTCATAATTCATTTTTAATATCATGAAATAGTGTGATACTTCATTATAAACACAGTTCAGCACAATCTTGATCATGAGGTGAACAAATAAGAAAGCTATTTCATTGAGCGTACACCAGTGAAACAATATGACCAGGACTGTTATTGTTAAAGATGAGTACTTGCCCTTTCACCTGTAATCCAGGAAAACCCCAAGTTGCTTAATCACCTTGACCTTAACATCCATATACCCTGTATGTACAAAATATGGAATACAGCCTGACCTTTTTCTTCTCATCTCCCTAAAATCTAGGGGATGTAGATGGGTCTGTCATACATGGCAAGTGACTTTATAGGAAGATCCATTCCCAGGTTTCTCCACTATGTAGGACACTTTGGGGTTCATAACAAGCAGCAGTGATAACAACATTCCGACGCTTGGGTCACAATGCCCTTTATTGTTGCCCTTCTTGCCCCTACAGATGTCCATGCCTGTATTATTTTAGGGAAATTTGTGGGGCTTATGTTAAGGGCTAGCAACATAGTTACTGTAGTTCCACAAAATGAAGAACATGACCCTTCCAAAACAGAATTAAAATGAAAATAATAAAAATATAAACAAATTAAGAATGACCTCAACTTGTGAGATCACTAGATTTTGTGAAATTGGGTTACTTCACAAGATTTTGCACACTGTTTTGGAGTACCTGGTGTACCAGG
Organism: Candoia aspera; assembly: GCF_035149785.1. NCBI lineage: Eukaryota > Metazoa > Chordata > Lepidosauria > Squamata > Candoiidae > Candoia > Candoia aspera. Next base: position 58,533,192 of record NC_086159.1, on the reverse strand, counting down.
CAACATGATGCAGTGGTACCAGATCTGAAATTCTTGCCACCAGCTAGCTTGTGTTATTGGCAGAGTATGCTATTCCTGTTTTCCATGGGCTTTTTCTCTATCACTCTGCCCACTTTCTTGATCTGAAAAAGCCCCACGGGGGCAATTCCCTCACAATTCTTTTCTTACAATATAATTGAAGCCTAGAAAGCCATATTGGCTGTAGTTCACTGGAAAGATGATTGTACTATGAAAGATGGGATATTCATGCATACCCCTTGATCAATTCATAACTAAAGTAAATGCAGAAACTAAAATGGTCTTTCCTTTTGCAAAGAAAAAAAACTCTATTTTTTTCTCCTTCAAAATGTAAAAAACAAAACAAAAATCCAACAGACTACTGTCCATTGTGCAAATGCACTACTTCTAGCTGAATGAAGATTAGTGCGTCTCCACTTACAGCTCTCTTTAATGAAAATAATAGGCAAAGCTGTGGATCGGAAATTTGGGATGATTAGAAGAAAACAATTGGACAGACTATGTGTCTAGTGTGGTGAATAACAGTTGTTAATATTGCCTTTTAAACCTGCCTTGAACTTGATTTGAGAACTTTCAAACAACTGCAAAGTATATTAATATTTCATGCGTTTGGGTTATTGGATCCGATAGTTGGGAGATAATTGAACTCTGTGCTTAGAGAGCAATGTGTTCTCTTCATGAATGCAGAGTGTTTCCCAGCCACCAAGAAGGCTTCACTCCTTGTGGGAACCCTCAGTTTGCATCTATTACATACTCTCCAACTTACATTGGATATTATCTAGAAAATATAGCTGTAAGTGTGTTGGGAGTTCTGAATCAGTTCAACAGAATATAATACAAATTAAATGGAATCTAAAATATATGCAGAAGTACTACTAAGCTTAATGTTTTTGGGGGGCATTTCAACTTTCAAGATTAAAGGTGCTTTCACATAAGTAGTTACAGTGTATACTAGCTTACAATAGGTGCTTATCAGTGACATCATCAAAGTAGACAAAATTCACATGGTGCAGATGGCACCAGCTCACAAGCCCTGCCAGAAATGACATGTTACTAATCCCATCAGGAAAGGCTACTTGCCAGTCTGAAGATTGATAATTTAACGTAACTCTCCACTTGATTGCATTGACTCGGTAACCCTAGAGCTTGACTTTATTGAAAATCTGTACTTCGAAGCAAACCTTATTTTGATAGCTTCTGAAATAAATAAAGCCCTTTGAAAGTTTTATTTTTCTTGAGTTTTTAAAATCAGCGCCTTAAGGGAAAGGAAAATGAACTTTGAAAGTTACAGTCAGGGTTTTTGTTTTCTGTTTCCTTTTTCTGAAAGTTAAATACATACATATATTCCTCATCCTGCACAGTCCTTAGACTGTGTTTTCTCTGTTTTGGCATGTTGAAAATGTATATACTGTAATGCTACGCTATATACTGTACAGTAGATCTGAATTTGATCCTGCAAATCTGTTGGATGAAATCATGGACCAGCTCACAAACTGGCGACTGCACCACCTGCTCATTGTTTTGTTTTTTTTAATGCTTAGAAAAGTGTCTTAAATATTTATCAGGTACTACAGTATAAGTACCCTTTCATGGCAATAAACCGCACAGATAAGCATGCATTAGATTACAATGCAATTCTATAAAAATATTGACTTGGAATTTTAACTGATAGAGATACATTATAATTTTCTTATAAATACCCTGGCAACTGCAGAACCAATTTAAGTGCAATACATCAATCTTCAGCTTTTTAGGCTAATAGGCTTGGGGACACATTCAGAAGCCTTGCTGGAAGAAAAAATGCATGAAAAGCAAGAGTAAAATTGTAGTCTTTCAAACTCCATGGTAACTCAAATTGCCTGACAAATCCAGGTCACATTTCCATTTTGGATTTCTTTTCTCCTTCTGAAGAATAAAATAGCCTCTTTTAAAAACTTCTTAGTGACTGAAAATTGGTGGATCTTCTCAGAGGCAGCCAGTTGGAGCTGGCCGACCCACGGATTATATGGAACAATCCAATGGTTGGCAAACAGAGAGCAAAATTTTTATAAAGAAAGGAAACCAGCATAATAATGGTGAGTGCCCTCAGTGCTGGCAATGCCAGAGGCCTTAGGCATGAAGTGTTAGAGGGCTCACAGTAAATAACAAAAAATTCCAATTGGCAAGGGAGAGCTGTTCCAAAGCCTATTTAGTTCAACAAGAATACTTCAGTAAGCTCATGGTGTGGCCATAAAAGTGGACTACACATCAAACAGCCTTTTAGATTTCAAGCAAAGCTGAAACACCCCCAAATATGGATGTGAAAAACCTCTGAGTGACCCAGTTATCAGAACTTCCATTGTAAGATCTGCATGGTCCACTATAGATACATTTGAACAGGGTTAAGCTTAGTGGGTGGTGATTAGGTCAAAGCAGGAAGTCTACCTTTCATCTTCTGATTTCATTAGTTTATTTTTTTTAAAGAAAATGTAGATATCCTTCATTAAAATGGAAGAATCCCTTCAAATGTCCTAATCTTGTGTCCCTCCAGAATAATTTGTCTCCATAAGTAACGATCTGTGAATTTACTGAAGTGTAACTATGATCTCCTATTCCTATAAGAAGAGTCTCTCAGAAGTCCTGGGTAGTGATCTACTAATGAATAACAACCTCCAGCTGAGCCTTGGATGAGGTTGGAGAAGCTTAGACTTAAAATTCAATTCCAGACTACTGAAATAAAGTTTGTGTGCTAGTTCCCTATCACATAAGCCTTGCCCCATTCTCTGTTACTTCATTAGGGAAACAATGTCTGATTTTGAACTCCATTAAGGCACTGTTGCTACTCCCTGAGATTTATTGTGATTGACGGTGGACTTAATTTTGTGCTTTGTTTCTCTGATCTAATAAAACATCCCAAGCAAGAAAAGTGTGTTTGTTTCTCATATTTATACAGAATAAGCATACAAAGACTCAGGGACTGCAAAAGTTCAGAAAATAAATACTGTATTAGCAAAGGATCTTTCAGTTCATCTAATGTCACCCTAAACTGAAAAACATTTAATACATTTAATTAATACCTAATACAACAAAGCTGAATGCATGTTCAGCCTTAGTATCAAATGTAACAATAGTTGGTTTCAGCTGTAGAAGATCATTGTTGGTTTCTTCTTCCAGCACTTCTTGGTATGTTCCATCAGTTTCAATCTAAAAGTGGAGAGAAAATAGGGCTGCCATATCCAAGCTGTAGAAATCCAGATGACCTCTAGATGCCAAGAAACAGAGTTTTCTAAATCTCCTTGAAGTCATGTAGTGGTTGTCCAAATTTGCAGTCCAGATCTCATCTCTCTTAAAGAAGGTTCAAGGTAGCTACCAATTTAACTTCCACCCTTCCACAAGAATTTTTGTGCTGCCCTGCAAGTGTCCTTACTTCTGGTGTCCTCACAATCCTTACTACTAGCCTTGAACCAATCAGTCCTCCCTCCAGTGAACAGCTGAAATGAACAAAGTTCAGTATCTAGTCAGTTCCTTATTGAGTTTGAAGCATGTCAAATTAGAGACTTGGTCACTTTCAGTTTAAAAATATGGATACTGATTGTAAGGAGTGGGGTGAACTGAGGGTTCAAGAGATGTTGTAAGGTGAAAGGTCTTCCTACTATGAAGCTTCCCTCTCGCAGTTCCAGACTTAAAATTATAGTACAATTATCTATAGCAGGGTTTCTCAACCAGGGTTCCGTGGAACCCTAGAGTTCCACAAGAGGTCACTGGGGGTTCCCTGGGAGATTATGATTTATTAAAAAAATTATTTTAAATTCGGGCAACTTCACATTAAAGAGGTAAATTTCATTCTTTATTTTTAGTTTAGGAACACTGTTAATGCATATATACAGGCCTACACATGAAACAAATATAATACTTTTGTAACTTCTGGCCTATAATTGAGCCTGAATGTGCAGGGGTTCCCTGAGGCCTGAAAAATATTTCAAGGGTTCTTCCAGGGTCAAAGGGTTGAGAAAGGCTGATCTATAGGGTTTCTTCCTGATCTGCAGCTGAGCCAGAAGTTAGCCAGTTCAGCTGCAGAAATAATGCCAGTGTTATGAGAATACAAAGGCATGATATCAATCCTTGATTAATGCAAATGCTGAATGTGGAGGGGCCTAAGGCATTCTTGGCTCTGTTCTTTGACATGTTTAAAAGCAAAGCTGCCCAAAAAAAAATCTATGCTGGGAGGCATGGATTCAAGGTAGATTCTGTTTCTTTAGTGTAAAAAGAAATCATAAGAGAGAGACCTGTAATTTTATTAAGAGCCACTAACAAATAACCACACTGCTGACATGTGGCTTCTGATACACCACAGAGGAATTAAGACTTGTATTCCATCATTGGAGTATATAAGTAAAAGGTAGTTTCTATTGCATGACAATATACTGTAATGTATTGATATAATATAACTTATTGCAGTGGTTATTTCATTGTTTTGTATACAGTCTGGAATCTGAGATGCTGAACACTGGTAACAATTATTTATTTAGTCAGGGATAATACTTAGTGGCATACAACAGCTTAGCCTGTGACACTTGGAAGTGCTTATGAAAATGCATTTGGAGTCAAAGATGGTGCCTGACCTACATTTTTTTGCAAATCAATGCCTACAACTGAAGCAATATAGCAAAAGAAAGTACATTTATGAATTGCACAGAACAGTAGAACATACATTTGAAAACACTATAGAATGCTATTACAAAAAGCTATTAAAATGGAAATACGTATATCCTTCTGGTAAAGCATTCCAATTAATATTTCAAAATACCATCATTTTCATAAAGCTAGGAAAAAAAGACTGTATATTCCTAATGAATGGCTTGGCTGAATATTCATCACGAACAAGAACATTTGGTGAGGAGCCTAATTATGTGTTTTGATATCCTTTGATTTTAGCAAGAGGGAATCTCATTGAAAATAATAGGGACTGTAATGCTTAGTTCTGGTAAGGCAGTATATTTCTTTTCATTCTTCTGTGCATCGTCAGATGGAATAGGCTGTGCCTGCTTTGAAAATGGAAGGTGTCATGAGCACTGATGGTGAGCAGGAGGGGGCCCCTATCCAGGGGGGAAAATGCATGCGTAGTAGCAAGAATTTGAGCTGTCATTCAAAGAGACACAGAACAGACCCGCCTTGACTTTTGGGGTTTATCTGTATGGGTTTTCTCACACTTCTTCAGTTTGGTAGGATTTTCTGCCTACTGTAGCAGTAATAAAACACTAGAGGCTTATCCCTCGTCTCAGCGTGGTTCCTGCTTGTCAGGACAGAAGGAGATTCTTTAGAATGCATGAGAATGTGAGCTTAACACCTTTTTGCAGGTTTCTATGCAAGACTGAAAAAAGAAACAGCTTATTGAATGAGCTGACTCATTAAAACACCCATGTCTTTGAATAACTTATTCAGAGTCATTTTCAAAGCATGTTCTGCACCTAGAATATCATTTGAGACTGTCCTTTAAAAAAAAATTAAAATAGTCCTGAATCTGAGGGATGAGTAAGTTAATAAAGAGCTGTTACAATCAGGTTACAAAAATCTGGATGACTACTAGCTGGCTATAAGCAGATACAAAAATATCACAGCCCAAATATGGTAGCCCTGGTTAATAAGAAGTGGTAAATTTCAATTTTTAAAAAATGGCTCGCGTCTAATTTGTAAACATTGTGAAGATGCCATAATATTCACGTGCTCCTGTTACAAAGGCCGTGGCTTGTTTGCAAATCTTTTCCTTTTATGGGTCATATAAGAATATATTTGACTGTTAGTACAACTAAACATCTGACCTGACCAAGTTCTATATTAGGCTGTTAGCTCCCGTTGAACAATTAAGTGGGAGATTAAAACATTTGATGTCTCTTGTAATATTAGTAGTAAATATTCACAAGGACAGAATATAGCAGCATTTTGGGAATGAAAGGAGACCTGGATTTTAAAAATAGAGATGGTAGGGTAGCTTTGGAGTATCTTACAACTTTGGTCAAAAATCTTTGGCATAATGCGTTTATAAAGAATCTAATTAGATTACAAAATTTGTGCACTGATTCTGTCAAGGTTAAAGTAGGCCTAGGCAAGACATCTTTTGTCCCATCTGTGTTTATGGTTGTTCCCTCTGTCTCCCTAGGTTCTCATCCCCACTCTTATCTATTTTTCCTAATGTAGTGTTGTTCTCTCCTGCCCCCACCCCACAAGGCATCTTTTATTTATTTATTTTAAAGAAAGATGGGATGACACTGAACTGGGAGTGGGCCCCAGGCTGCAAGGCTCTGCCTCTGTATCTGGACATTTACTGCTAACTGGGCAAATGAATATCCAAACCAGAAACTGGCACATTGAATGTGATGAATCTACTTTCAGCAATTTTCTATGCAAAATGAAGATGACACACCAAGATACATGTGAACCTTTACACGGGTGGTTGATTAGCACAGCACTGCACAAGCCTATGCATGACAATCTGGTGGTTTAAAATTTTTTCACAACAGCTGAAATGTGCATATATTGTACTGCTTCATGGAGGTAGAATACAAAGGAATACATAGAATATTTCCCAGCTGCACCTACCAAATAAACATGAAGTTACTAATTTACTTCTTAGGCAGCCCTATAATTACTTATACATTTTATATGGGTAGTGTTTCATTTTTTATGCATAGCTTTAGAGATGAATAATAAAAGAGAATTTAGACTTGAATGGTTAGTGACGAGCTGAGAAATTAGATCATTTTGGTTGACACAGGTACTGAAACTGATATCACTATGAGTTTCTTAACTGGAGCAATCCCAATCCTGTTTAAATTTTAAACTCCTGTGTATGCTTCTATTTCCTCTTCATATTGTTGAGAAAGAACCAAACCCACATGTAATAGTTATTTGAATGAAGTATTAGCCTGGATTCCAGCCATGGACAAAAAGAGAGATTGGTTGTTAGAGAGATATCCTAAAGAAATGAATGAATTCCTCTAGAAGTCTAGAGTACATATCTGGCCTATGAAAGGTCCCAGGTTTTAAATTCTAGACTTTCCAGTTAGAAGAGAGCTGGGCCTGTTATTATACAAAGACACTAAATGCTTAGAAGTAGTAGCAAAACATTGGAATGGAGGAAGGTCCAGGTAGCCTATTCTGGTTCCCCAATCTAGCTTTCAGTTGCAATGTGTTATGGGTTCTTTTTTTAAACTGTACCCAATTTAGATTGACCCAGAGTCAAAAGAGCCACAAAACCACTGGACAGGTGGTTTTTTATATCTCTCTGTAAGAGTTGGGGAGATGTTTTATTTTCTTTAAAAAAGAGATACAAAAGTGAAATGTGAAATTTACAAACATATATGTGTGAGTGCCTTCTATTGCCTCTATCTTATCCTATACTCTATTTCTATTACTACTATACAATTACAATTTTCTCTACACTTTATTCTACTAACTTCTATACTACTACTATTGCTATTACAGAGCAATGTTTCCCTCTTACAGACATTGTTCTGTCTTTAATTCCTCTCTGGGATTTCTTCTACTTTTTCTTCTCTATTAATGGCCAGCATGGAAAACACTTGCACCTTCCCATGTTGTGCTTTGCTCTGCTGTGCCTCTTTTTTTCCCCTCTCTGGACCATCCAGTCTCTGTGAAGGAAAAATGCCTTATTTTATTTGGCTGCTTCTCTCTGTTCACTGTTGGCCTGCAGAGCTTCCAAAAAAGGTGTGTCTCCTCCCATCTCTTCCCACACCTGTTTCAAGGTTGCAGCTTTATTGGCAATTCTGCACTGGGGAGAAAACTCAAATAGGAGGAGAAGAAGGCAGCACAGGTGCCTACAATTTTTCTAAGCAGCCTGCTCTTCCGCACAATGGAATATATTATCTTATTATCAATGCCAAAAGATGATTCAAGTGCCAGCCCACCAACTTTCCTACATGGAATGGAAAAGTGGAGCATCTTGGACCAGACCTGAATTATAACAATGTCAGATAGCAAGACTGATAATCACCCTAAGATCTTGGAGAGGTACTGTGGATGAAGTAGACAACACTAGACCAACAGAAGTATTTTATGTTTGTGGTAAGAAGAAAAAGAACAGTTGGCCAAGTCCAGTGCCAGGTGTAAGATTTTTCCTTAAACAAGTAAGCAGACCTTCTGATACAGCAAGTCTCAAGTCAAGAAAGAAATATTCAAGCTTTTTTTTAAAAAAAACCTAAAACTGTGGTTTATATTTTGAAGTTACATCTACACATAAAAAAGTATCCCATACATATTTTCAACCAAATTTATGGAGGTTGGCATGCACTGCTCAGAATAATTTGTGGTCTATAAATCTAATTAAATAAATAAATAGGGATGCCCAATGCCATCTGAAACTACTTGTCATGGAGATCTTAAGTTATCCTGCCTCTCAGGATTGAGCTGCCAGACACAAGTCATGTGATTTGTATATAATTAAGCAATTTTACCTTTATAAGATCGCCTTTTATCTTCTTGTCATGTGCAGTCTCTGTTGTGAGTGTCCTTTTTATATTTTTTTGTTCTTCAAAGTTAAAACATTATCTCTCAAGGATCTATTGGTTTGGCCACCACTACCAAACCCTTTGCTATCTGGAGAAATAGATTCTACCTACTTACCTACCTACCTACCTACCATCTATCTCTCATCTATCTAAAGTAATTTTATTAAATCACTTTAAATCGGTTATGAATAGGTACCCTTCAAAATAAAACATAATCAATAGGCTGCCATTCTTTGACTTGGGCACTAAATACTTATTTTTAACCCTGTCATTCTGAGGTTTTCCTATGGCTAAGACTTCAAGTTTTATACACGTGTAGGCTTTTATGGCCAGTATCTCTTCAGCAGAATTGGGCTTCAGGGTTTAGTGACTGTGATGTAGGCAAGGTATTTCCTGATGTTTTGCCAGGAGGTATGGCGGGCATCTTCAGATGTTACACAGACCACCTTCCCTCTGAAGATCCCCACCACAGTAGCCAACAAAAATCAGGAAATATGTTGCCTACACAACGGTCACAAAACCCTGAAGCTCAATACTACCCAACTCCAAGTTTTCTTCAGCCCCATCTTTTCACACATCCCACCCAAACTCCTATCTCCTCAGTTCCCCTTTCTTAGTTTCCCATATAACTTGGGAAAAGGGCCCCTATGTTATCATGCTTTGATAAGCAGTTCTACTTCTAATCATTGTATTTCCCATTCCTGATTATTTTCACATTACTTCATTACCACATCAAAAACTGTTCCTATCTAAAAAAATGTTATTAATATGCCATGTTTCCTCTAATAAAAATGGTTTTCATGATTTTTTAGAAATGTTAATTGGCAAATGAGAAATGTCTTTGGTTTGTTAGCACAGCAGTGTCATTCAGTAAACACAACTTTCTTGTATATTTCTTTTTTTAATTGTTGCCTGATACATATTTCTTTAAGTTATAAATAGGGAAACTAAAGTAAAATCAAAACTACAGTTAGGATTTAGCAAAATCTCCCGTTTAAGTTGATATTCTTTATCTCAAAACAGTTACATTAGGACAGAAATTAATGCAACACTGATTTTAAAAAAATAACACAATATTTATTGTAATAGGAAAAAAAAACAGAAGAGGCAGAGAATGTTCTATAAAGTGTTTTTAAAGGAATTATTCATTTAAATGCAATTTTCTTTTTCATTCTGCCTTTAATTGTTTTATGTAATACTATTTGCATCAGTACTTTTTCTACAATACGTATAGCACCGGTGGTCAGGAGGACTTTTCTGTAGATGGTATACCAAGCATTTTTTCAGGTTTTTAATTGATTGCTGGATGGAATGCATTGTTGTATTAACTACTTTTTTTTTAATCTGTTCAATTGTGTCTGATTCTCGGAGACTGCCTGGATAAGTCCCTGCAGTTTCCTTGGCAAGGTTTTTTGGAAGTGGTTTGCCATTGCCTCCTTCCTAGGGCTGAGAGAAAGTGACTGGCCGAAGGTCACCCAGCTGGCTTTGTGCCTAAGGTGGGACTGGAACTCATGGTCTCCTGGTTTCTAGCCCAATGCCTTTACCACTACACCAAACTGGGTCTCCTTTAACTATTTAATTAATTGTTACTGTAAAGATATGTGTTTCCTTCTCAAATGTAATTAAATGATTAGAAAAACATTCTTAGACTTATTTTTTCATTATAAATGTTTTAAAATAATTCCTTATATTTATGTTATGTGAAGTTTCATAATTTATTTATCATCATCATTACTGTTGCCCCAGCTCATTTAGGGGGGTTTTAAGGTAGGGATAGTGAAACTAAGATTTCCATATATTTTTGCAACTGCCTAGAATTCCTGTCATTATTTACCCTCCCCATATAAGTTAATGTGTTTTCCAAACTTGACACAATGGTAGGCATGCTGTGATCACATCTTTCATGTATTCTTAAAAATTGTGTCCAATTTGGATTTGGGATCCCAACATTCAAGAAAACAGTACCAAACACTTCGTTTTGTCATTTTTCTTATTTTAGTTTCCTTTAGTCAAGGCCGCAACTAGGGGGGGCAACCGGAGCATGTGCCCTGGGCACTGCACTGGTGGGGCATCAAAATGAGCGCTGGGGGGTGCCAAAATGGGCGTGGAATCCATGTTTGCCCCAGGTGACACAGACCCTAGTTGCGGCCCTGCTTTTAGTTCATAGTTTAAAGGCCAAACACTGCCCATGCAGCTAAATGTATGATTTTTACAAAAATTATAGTAAAACATCAGGAACACCAACCAACAACTAATAGCCACAAGTGCATAAACAAAACATAGAGATCTAAAATCAGACAATCACAGAGTACTATATTGCAAATGGATGCCAGAAGGGAGCGATGAAACATATTCTGGAAATGGCTTGAATGAATAATAAGGATTTAGAGATTCCTTAAAAATTTCTTGTGATGAGGTTGGATGAATCCCACCTGACAATTCCTTCCAGGGGCCATAGCGGAAAAGCCAACCCTTTCCAGTGTTTGTGAATGAACAGGCTTTACATGCCAAATGAGAAAGGCCCTCTTCCCCTTCTAAATGTCTTCCCTCAAGAAACACTCTTGGCCTTAGCAAGGGGGGATCTTTAAGGTATCATATGGACTGAGAACCTACCAAGAGGAAATATCACTATAACTATAAGAGTCTCCCTTGGGGGAGATGGGCAGTGATAGAAATTTGAAAAATAAATTTAATTAATTAATTAAACTTCAACCATGCAATGAAATGTTACTTGTATATTTTTATGTGTACATAGATTAATTGCTGAGAAGCTCTTTGCTAAACATTGACTTTTAAAGAGAAGAAGCACAGTGCTTTTCCTGCTTATTGAAATGAAAAGCTTCTCATTCAGAACGTGGCTAGGGAAAAACTTGCAGCTTTGATATCAAAGCCATGACTGGGGCAGAACATCTATTTTCTTCAGAATAACCTTTCAAATCAAAGTAGCTTTCTTCTGCAGTTTTTCTCCTCAAATGACTTATCACTGAGCATTGTCTATGTGAGTGGCTACTCTTTAATTTATCAAGCCATTTCATTATTTAGCATCAACCCCACAACTATTATACTCTTGCATTTAATTTACAACAAAATATCTTAGTGAAGATTTTTACATCTTTTGCAGTGTCCTCCTAACCTAACTGGAGGCAAAATGTTGTCAGGAAATTATCTGGAGATTGTTTCCTTGGTGACTGCTGACACATTTTAACTTTGCTGTCCTTCAAATCAGGACACCTCCTAACTCCCAAATCAGATGCTACATTTTAACCTATATCTTCACCTACACCTACATAGCCTACTTAGAACATGTTAATACCCTCATTTCTTTTACAATGAGCTGTGAATAATAGTCTAAATGAATCTCTCACAACAGAAGAGGCTGTTCATTAAAATTATTTCCTTTTTACAGATCACAAAAGAAGTCCTTAAGCTACTGTGCAAAGCAGAGCATTTACAAAGGGGTACTCGCTTGCATTCAGCAAATTCTCAATAGGCCCCGTAGACAGACAAGCAAGATTATGACTGGCACCTTACAAGGCTGTCATCTCTCAGAAACTGAGAGAGTCCTATTCTTTTAAAAAGGGGAGAAAATTCATGACACAGCATGTTTTTCACCCAGATTTCATCCTGCATTGCCATCTTTTTCATATATTTGACAAATCACCAATCTGCCCAAAGCTACTAAAAGAGCATGCAAATATTATGCATGAGTATAAGGAAGAAAGGCTTTTTTGTAGGTGTGAATGTATAAATCTCTAAGTACTTCTTGGCCCTGGATAGTACCCTGGGCTCAGTGTTTCCCACCTTGCTTTGAAACTTGCACAGTAGCTACAGAATATGGAAATACAAACAGATCACAACTAACTTATAATAAGGCTCTTATATAAGGCTATAGAAAGCTCTGCTGATGCTACTTTTCTGATATGTCCACAGAATCTCCTAGTAAAACATCTAGGATTATTCCTGGTATATTTCCTTTGTGTGCCCTCTGATCTCAAAATCCATGCTGCAAGCAGTCCCAGAGCTAGCAGATGATCTTGACCCATTTAAAGTTGACTTGTTGAATGGTGAAATGACCCGTCAGTAGTTTTTGATATTAACAAATGTAGTATCTTTCTGGATCACCTGGAGATTTCTGCTTGGAGTTGTTCCTCAAAGTGAGACTGTTATAATTATTCTGCAGTATAGTTCTCCAATCTGTCCCTGACATATTTCAAAAGTTACATGAATTTGCAGATCATCAAAATATGTGAAGCTGGGTGTTTTCAATATTCTGATGCCATAAAATCTCCTGCTCTCAACATCACCAGATGAGGCATTCCTGAATGCTTGCTTGCAGATGCTAATAGGCTAGATGAAGAATCATAGAACTATAGGATTGAAAGGGACCTTGGACATCTTCTAGTCCAACTTCAACAATACAGGTAGAAATGTCTGCTGTAGAATTTCTAGCTGCAGGGAAATATATTCTGAACGGGGTTACATTCCCCCCAAAAGAGTGTATGCAGTCCTGAGGTGCTTCTGCCAATGATCAGGATACCTTTTATTAGCTTTGGCTGAAATGCTAAAATGCATCCTTTCTTAGAAGAAAATAATGTTAAAATAGGAGTGCACATGCTGGTAGGCTATGCTACGGGAGTGAGCTCTGCATTGGCTGCTTTTATAGCTGGTTGAAAGACATCAGTTAGTACAGAATTCAAAAGCCAGAATGAACTGAAAGAAGCCACAATACACTTGGCTGGCAACTGATTTCCAGGCAAAATAGGAAGTGCTGGTTATCAGCTCTAAAGCCATACATGATTTGAGTCTGGATTATCTTAGAAATTACCCTCTTCCACATGATCCCCCATCCTCTGAAGTTATCTGATGAGATTTGCTTTTAGATCAGGGTTTGGCTGGGGAATTCTGGGAGTTGAAGTCCACACATCTTAAAGGTGCCAAGGCTGAGAAACACGGTTTTAGATGCTGTTACTTCGTTCTGTGGTGACTCAAGATTGAACCTTCCCTAGAGCGAGCCCTGATCTCTGGATTCCACTCTCTGTTGAACTAAAAGATCTGACCAACTTAATGGTATTCAAAAAGGCTTTAAAGACACATTTTAATACAATTTTCTTAAAAGGATTTAATTTAATGTTCAATGTTTGTTATTTTTGGAAAAATGATTGTGATTTTAATTTCTTGATTGTAATTCACTGTTCTCCCAGAAATACACAATTGAAAATAAATAAATAATAAATAGCAAATGTGGATAGTCACAGAAGTTGGTGGGCAAATGTCATAAAGCTCCTATTGGTTAGAAACAATGGTCTGTCTCCCACATCAACTTAAAATAAAAAGATGCAGTTATAATACTTTTAAGAAACATCAGTGCAAACCAAGATAAGATTAGCATTAAGCCAATTAATTAGGATGAAGTAATGATACAGCATTTCAAGTATGAAACATAGCCAAATAATATAGAAGGGAAGCCCAACTTGTTAGCAGATTGCTAGGAAAGCCTTTGGCCCAGGAGAGATCAGAAAAGTCACACACCAGGCATTTCTATAAAAATAATTTTATTTACAGAAAACAAACATATTTAAAGGCTGTTTGCTGAGAGGAGAGATTTCTCTCAGCTGCATATTCTCTGCAAGCCTACACAGAAGGGAAACTGAAACTAAAACAAGTTCACGCAAGTTCCTCCCTTAGGCAATGCAACCATTAACATGTGAAAAGGGGACAATTAAATTCAACTTCTTCAGCTGGCCAAAATGATTAGTTACCATAGTAACCTTAATCTGTAGTAGAAAACATATTAACTCATCTCACAGGGTTTTGTTGTGGGGAAAATAGGAGGAGGAAGGAGTATTAGGTATGTTCCCTGCCTTGAGTTATTTGTAAAAATAACAATGGTGGGATAAAAAAATAAATAAAAAATAATTAGCATCTGAGAGAATTTCCCCACTGCTAAATTAAGAAAACTACACTGGCATAACATTTGCTGTCTCCATAGCCAGTCCTTATCCTGCCTCTGTTGGCTCTCATCTGAGCCACTGTGAAGTAATGGATGCCAAAGCTTAGCAGGTATTACACACCATGAGGCTGGACCATAAGGAAGGCTGAGAGAAGGAAGATAGATGCTTTTGAACTGTGGTGTTGGAGGAAAATTCCGAGAGTACCTTGGACTGCAAGAAGATCAAACCAGTCCATCCTCCAGGAAATAAAGCCAGACTGCTCACCTGAGGGAATGATATTAAAGGCAAAACTGAAGTACTTTGGCCACATAATGAGAAGACAGGACACCCTGGAGAAGATGCTGATGCTAGGGAGAGTGGAGGGCAAAAGGAAGAGGGGCCGACCAAGGGCAGGATGGATAGATGATATTCTAGAGGTGACGGACTCATCCCTGGGGGAGCTGGGGGTGGTAACGACTGACAGGAAGCTTTGGCGTGGGCTGGTCCATGAAGTCACGAAGAGTTGGAAGTGACTGAACAAATAAACAACAAAATTAAGCTATTGGGTAGACTTTTCTTGTTGTTCAGTTTTCAGGCACTTGATGACCTGAGGGCCTTTCTAAATGTGTTTCTGGATACTTTGTCAGTAATGGCTTCCTTGAATTCTTATAAGCTCAGATTTCTGTGATCCATAATAGAATCTAGCCATCTTGTCTTCTTGTCAGCTTCTTTTTCAGTTTCCTTCAATTTTTCCAAACATCAGGGTCTTCTCCAATTATCTTGCCCGCAGCTGCCAAAGAGAGAGAGAGAGAGAAAAAAATTAACTAAAATGTGGTGTCTGGGATTTCTTTTTGTATACAGTTGTTTTAGGTTTCAACTTATAGCATAAGAGATAATGTTATATAAATCAACTTGTATATCTTGTATAGTGTAAATCTATAAAAGTTAATTTATTTATGCATGTATTTATTTATTTATTGTTCAAATTTTATTACTGCCCATCTCCCCCAAAAGAGGGACTCTGGGCAGTATAGTGTACTTTCTTGTATATTGTACTTTAATAGTTTTTGCAGAAGTACCTGTGAAAAATTCCCTGTTAAATCAGTATCTTCAAGCTGATTATCATTATTCAGAAGAGTATTTTCCCATTCTATTGTGCAGATGCTTCCTGGACTGAACCTAGAGGTTAGTGAAGAATCCCATGCCGTGTTGGACTATGAACAGAAGAATTAAGCAATTGGTCTCCCAAACTCTCCTCTTTGTAAAAGTGCTTCACTTGACACTGCTTTGATAGATGACCAGAATTCTCCTTTTAAATGTAGCCCAAGGGTGTGAAGAGATGTGTACCCCAGAGTGAGCTAATTAAAGAAAGTGCACTGAAGCATTCATAACTAACTGTAGCAGAAAAGGTCAGACAGATGCCTGCAAGCAATAGAGAAGAATTCCAGGCTGTGCAAAATAATTCAAACCTCCCTCTCAAAATCAAAATCTCGAAGTTTTTCTCTTCTACAGTGCACATGCCAAGATAGGCAGTGATGGTGCCTTACCTACTAAGAGTTATTGAAAGGCATTTTCCACTATAGGTTACATGCAGTTGAGTAATTGGAGACCCTGGGCTTAAGAATCTTATGGAGGTCCCTTCCTTTGATGTCGTTCTCTTACACACAGATGAGTTAAGCCATCCATGCTACATTGTTCCGAGTGGGGCCCTGAACTTCTGCCTTTAAGTCATGCCTTAACAGCTGCCTGGCTTTACGTTAAACTTTCCAAATACCCTGTTTCTCCTGCCCTTGTTTAAATCTTTTTTTTATAAAAAAAACAGGACTGCCCAACTATATAATGCAGCAAAATTCATAGGGCATAATTAAATAAGGTTAAAATATTCAGGAAACAGGAGGCCTATAGCATGAATTGATTGCACATACTAAATATGATTTTATTCAGATAATTGTTTCAGTTAATACCAAAGATGTAATGAAATGTCATCTAAATTTGAACTTCAGGAATTTCAGCTTTAATATTGTAAGTATTCAAAAATTCTGCTTTTAAAGTTTAGATAGGTAGACACTGTATACAGTATTTGGTGAAATACAAAGCCCTAGGATATTAATATCCTTTGAATGAGTTACTGTATATCTTCAGTCCCCTTGAGTAGATTTAAGGCAACAATGCCAAGTATTAATATATCAAATGTTGGTTCTTGTTTCTTTTTTTCAAAGTGCTTGCATGTGTAAGAAGAAATACTTGAAAACAAAAGGAAGAAGATAAATGTGTTTCCTTCCAAATTAATTTGAATGATTAGAATTTGCTTCTGACTTTTTTCCTTCCAAATTTGTTCTGGCTCCTGTTAATAACGTCAGAAGGAGATAATATTTCTCTGTAGATCTTTTAGTCCAGAAGAACTATCTTAGAGAGGGGAATGAGTATGGGTTTGCTCTGATAGGGCAAAAGAGGGATATGATGTGGACTTTTCCAATTTGCTTGGCCCATTGGAGTAATTCTTTTCCAGCATCATCTCTCATTAATTCTGAGGAGTGATGTAGTCTGTCCTTGTCTCAGAGTCATGTTGGAAGTAAATATGGCAGATTGGGGTAGGCAATCTCTGGGGGATTGCACAAAATGACTGAGGTCAACTCAGTCTTTACTTTTTAAAGTTCTGCCCCAAAGACGCTCACTTCACTTCGGCTGTATGATCTGCCCCGTCTGGTAGCCCCAACAAGGCCAATGTTGACAGGCTCCTTCACAGGAGGGGCCAAGCCAGACAGGCAGTTTAGCAGCCAAGCTGGCACCCCAGAAAATCCAATGATCAAAGACAGCAAAGCACAACTCAGTGGCAGTCCAGCAAAGCAACTGGAAATGTAAGACCTTATTTCTTAACACCCTTTTCAAAAGTGTGTATTCTAAAGAGGAATGTGACACTTTCAGCACTGATTCAATAACTTGTTTATGGGCATTCTGCTAAATAATCTGAAGGCCACCATGCTGTCCTTTCTTCATCCCAGAGTCTTTTGGAGGAGTGCAGCCAAAACAAATCATCATCATCATCATCTCATCACCATCTCTGCCATATTGGAGGGGGAATACAGGACAGGGGAGACATTTCAAACATTTATTTTGGCAAAACTGTTTAAGATACACAGCTGAAACTTGGCAGGTGAAGCTCTCTAAAGGATCTGCTATCCCTGCTGTTTTTATCCCATTCTGCCCCAGACTGAAGCATTTTGATGTTTTTGATGTTTTCCCATTATAAGCTATGGGTTTTATTTTTCAATTTTGAAAACCAACTGAGTTGCCATAGAATTTCAAACTGCAAACTTGAATCAAGTTATGCCATCTTGAAATCCCAAATCAGCATTAAGAACTGAATCAGAGGCTATTTGCATAGGCCTAATTTGATTATTATTGGATTGTTATATATTGAGTCAAGAGAAAATTGATTATGTTCATTATCTGATTGTAGTTCCTAAAGGATATCAAGGAACATCAATACTTTCTACTGGAGAGCCGCTCAGAATAGGAAGACTACAAGTTCAAAAAGGGATGGAGTAAAAGCAGGCTAGCAGAAGCATGGACCCTGATGACCTTTGGAAGCTTTGGACTACAATGCCCAGAATCCTGTGTTATCATTGAGAATGGTAGTTCAGATCATCTTGATGGTAGCAGATTGTCTCCTCCAGCTCAGTGGGAAAGCAGGAGACAAATACGCTAAATTCTGAATTTGGATAATGCTGTCTTTATCTGCTTTAAAATGTTCAAAGCAGTCATTGGTATGCAATGCAAATTCTTTAGTGCTTACCAGTGGCGTTAGACAGATCCTTAAACTAAGAAAGCAAAAAGATCTGAAGCAACTGGCTTGTGGATCCTGAGGGTTGTTTCCCAAGCACTCTGTTAGAAACTCTGCTCCAGCATGTGGCCTCCCAACTTCAAATGAAGTTGCTCAACTCCATATGAATGTGGGAACATATTTAACCAAATCGTACAATGATGCACTGGCTGCTAATTTGCTTCTGGGCCCAACTGAAAAGGATCATTTTAACTTCAGATCTTGGGCCTGGCATAACTCAGAGATGGGTTTCTTGGGAGGAGCCAGGATAAGAAATGGATGTCGTGTCCCTTTCTCTCTTTCTCTGTTTGATTCTGGCACCTACTTTTTCTTTCTCACTTTCCTCCTTCCTTTCTGCCAGTGATTTTTGTGTGATCTGATGATTTGTCAATTAAACTGTTAGACTGAAAAGCTCTGCTTCAAGTACTATAAATATCAGAAATCAGATCTGATTTAACTCAGAGCAAATCTTCTATCTATAAGAAGTACAGTCCTCCTCCCTTTTGCAACTTAATGCATACAAATTGAAACACTGAACACAAAACAGAATTTTAAAAATAGAAGTGGAATTTCAGCTGTGTATTCCTGCTCCATAGCAATGAATGGGTATTTTGCTACTGGCTTTGGCAGACATAAAGTTATTACCAGCTGCATATAATTGATGTTGGTTGTGATGAATGTCATAATGAGGGAATGCTGTGGTCCTGGTCGTGAGTTACAGGAGTGATGACAAGCCCAGCTAATGCTCAAAAAGTAATTATTTTTTAATCTACTGAACCATGTGATAGATTCTAATCAAGAATGGCACCAGCAGAATTTATCAAGGTCTTATTGGTATATATACCAGTAGAGCACAGAGTAACTTCTATAAAGTAAACAACCAAATCTAACCAACAAAGCTTCTGGAAGAGTATACTTATTGCCAGATCAGGTTGTCACTTACAAATATACCTAATTTATTTATGTATTTATTTATTGCAATTGATATGCCTTTCAATCCAAAAACGCTCAAGGTAGTTTACCAAAGCAAATGCGATGATGATGATGATGATGAGTGTATGCCTTTGAGTCGGTGTTGACTCCTGGCAACTGCCTGGAAAAGTCCCTGCAGTTTTCTTGGCAAGTTTTCAGAAGTGGTTTTCCATTGCCTCCTTCCTAGGGCTGAGAGAGAGGGACTGGCCCAAAGTCATCCAGCTGGATATGTGCTTAAGGCAGGACTAGAACTCAGGGTCTCTCGGTTTCTACCCTGGTGCCTTAAGCAGTAAACCAGACTGGCTCTCTAAAAACTGTAATAAACAATAACAAAACAAAACCACCACCAATTCAATGATTATATTTCATAAATGTTATTTTGCTTTAGCATGTGCTTTTTGCAGTGAAGCTTATTTGAAAGCAAAGTAAATCATAGGGACAAAATCTCATTAAAACTTACTTCCGTAAGACTTGATCGTTACTTCCCTCAGTATAATGGTAAAAGCAACACCACTGTGTCTTAATAAAGTAAACAACGAAAAAAGGAATGTTCATCTAGATGCATATAATCAATATCTCTGTCTCTATCTCTTACCTCAATTTCTTAGATATATAACACAGGAAAGCCACAAGGGGATTTCTAAAAGAAGTGTACTTAGTCACCTGGAAAAAAAAAATCATGGAGATAAGTTAACATACTTGACTGCCAAGGCACATATCCTAAGCAGAAAATTATTTTTCATACTATATTGTTTAGCTCTGACTCAGTCTGGATGAAAAGAGGATCAAAATGTAAAGCTTTTCAGGTAACTGAAGCTCATGCTTTTAGTAAGAATGCAATGTAACAAAAATAAATAAGTTTTACATGTTACAATATATAATGTGGATTTGTTTTGCGAATAGGCAATAAGAACAGCTGCTGTCTTTGACAAGGTAGGATTGGTTTTGGCCTAGTCGCTTCTTAAAATGTTAAAATGAGGTAATTTAAGCTTCAGTGCTCAAATAAACATTTACCCAAGAGAACATGCTGAACTAAATAACTTGTCTTTGGAACAAATGGATAAAACGAAGTGTATTTGTGTTGTGAAGCTTAAAAAATAAAACATTTGTTTAGACTGAGACAGAAAGTCTCTGAATCCTGCAAGAAATCATGAGGATAATAATACTACCATTGTAAGGATGATAATATGATAATATATGCAGGGTGCTTTGAATGGTAAGCATTATTAAAAGACGGCCTTAAAAGCCTGGTCACAGATAAATTTCTTTTTTCTTTTCTTTTTTGAATAGTTTTTATTAAAAGATTTTACATATACAATAAAAATACATTCAGAGAAAAAGTTATAATAAATATGAAAAAGAAAAGAAAGGAAAGAAAGAAAGAAAGAAAAAAGCAGATATAAAAAAGAAAGAAAAAAAGGAACAGAAAACATGAAAAGAGATTATAAAGAGATTTCTGATTTGATTAAACTACAGCATTATATATTTGGCTTTACTACTGGGCAAAATGCTGCTGCAAACAGCAAACCAGGCAGCGTATTGAAGGAAGAAATTTAATTTAATTTATTTAGGATGCATTCGGACCTACATTTAATTTAATGTATCTCTTGCAGTGACCTGGAAGCTGTTGCATTGTTATTGTTATTATTTTGTTAGAAATGAATGAAAAGATGCATATCTCTCTCCACCTGCTTTCCATCCTATTGGGCTACAGCCAGTGGTGTGGAGGAGTCAAACTCAGTTGACCAAGATGATGCAATAACCTCTTCCTTTCCTCAGCCTGATGGAATGGCTACTGCTATGTAGTCATGATTTCTGGTTTCCTTATACACCACTTAGGTTTCAACTGATTCTAAAAGATGATCATATTATTTGTAGCACAGAAGATTTAGCATTTCCCATGGGATGCATACTGAAAATAGAAAAGGAGAATCCATAATGAAGCAGACTTTAATAACTTTGTTAGCCTTGTACAAAGCAAATTAAGAACGATTGTGAAATTTTGTGGGATTGCACACCACACCTTTTCTCTGATTGCAAATAGTTGTGTTATCAAACAATCTCACATTAAAGCTTGTAATAGAAAATTAAATGGGCAATTATGACAGGCGTATATAAGCAGAGAGTACACCCTTTTAATTACATGCAGATTTTCCACTTGCATGTTGTGTGAAAATGGTATATTCTTATTCAGAGCTATATGATGAAATTACAGCTTTAAGGAACATTATCTCATTCTTCAATCATTGGTTATCTAATAACTGTGTTACGCTATCTTTAATATAAAAATATGGCCTGAGAGTACCTTGTTGTACATAACTTTCCAACAACATAGAGGACACATGTTAAACATTTGGAATAATGTATAAGAGAAGTTAAAATCACAGAATGACAAAAGGAATTATTTGTATGAACAAACCAAGTAATATTGGATAATTATTGCAAATTAAAATAAATGTATAAGAGCAGTTAAATGAACAGCACCCTTTCAATTTTTATGAATACAGTTGGTTATTTTTGGTGGGTTATCCCTCTTTCTGATATGTAGACCCATTTTTGGGTATTTTGCTAACTTTTATCCTCAATTCTGTTTATTTCTGTTTGTTTGAAAGTCTAAAGAGCAAGAGTGTCTCCCATCTGGTCTGTTTCATAGTGAATGTTTGCAACAAAACTCCTGATTGAATCTTGGACATAACTATTTATTTGCTAATAGTGAGTTCTTCCTAAACCACAGGAAGGTGGTAGACATCACACCAAGCATACTGATGAGACTTCATTCATCACATGCTTTAACTGTCTCTGGATTAGGAAGTGGGAATTTCCTGTGGCAGACAATTCCAAAATGCAAGTTGAATAGGAAATGTCGGTAAAAATGCAAAAATGTCCCAAGCTCCTTTTTCCAATATAATGTGTGTAACAATCTAGTGTGAGTGCTTCAAATTCTCTTTCTGAATTTATCTCCTTTTTTGCCACACTTAAGGAGATGCTAGAAATTCTCATATATTTATCAGCCTCGCTGTTTGCTGCTCTCAACCATAACTGAAGTCACATGGAAAGAGGATCCAGCTGGTTGACAGACTGGCCTTTCAGAGAAGACAACAAGAAAAGCAATCGGTCTGGAAGTTTTGCTTACTATCAAAAGCTGCTGTAATTTGAGACATTAACCTAATGCTGTTGTACATGAAATAATGAGGTAGAATTTGGTCTAGGATGAGAAAAGATGGAAATGCAGTTATCACAATACAGATCAGCCATATAATGTTGTGGATATTTCAACATTATTATAAAGATTAATCATCGATTTTCCAGTGGAACAGGTGCATTTTTATGGAATGATTTTTAAGGATCAGCCTTTCTTTATGCTTGGCATGTAAAACTGTTTGCATATATTTCCTAAAAGTAAAGCTGGTGTAGTGGTTAAAGGCATCAGGCTAGAAACAGGGAGACTGTGAGTTCTGGTCCTGCCTTAGGCACAAAGCCAGCTGGGCAACCTTGGGATAGTCCCTCTCTCACAGACCTAGGAGGCAGGCAATGGCAAGCCACTTCGGAAAAACCTCGCCAAGAAAACTGCAGGGATTTGTCCAGGCAGTCTTCCAGAATCAGACACAATTGAATGGATTAAAAAAAAAAAAGCTGACTTTAAGCAAGGGTTTCCCTTGACGTAAAGTCCAGTCGTGTCCGACTCTAGGGGGCGGTGCTCATCTCCGTTTCTAAGCCTTAGAGCCGGCGTTGTCCATAGGACACTTCCGGGTCAGGTGGCCAGCATGACGACACGGAACGCCGTTACCTTCCCGCCGAAGCGGTACCTATTGATCTACTCACATTTGCATGTTTTCGAACTGCTAGGTGAGCAGGAGCTGAGATTAACAACGGGAGCTCACCCCGCCGCGCGGTTTCGAACCGCCGACCTTCCGATCGACAGCTCAGCGGTTTAACCCGCAGCGCCACCGCGTCCCTTGACTTTAAGCAAAGGCAGAGGGAATTCTGAAGGGTTGTTCAGTGGGGTTAACTTTAAAATAGTTCCACTGTCGAAGGAGGTAATGAATATTCTAGTAAATGTATCAATAAAAGGGAGAAGAATGAGTTAAGGGGGGGCAGGGCCAAGATATCTCCTAAACCAAAGGAAAAAAAAAAACCCCACTTATCTTATATGGTCAATATGTCCATTATGATCTTTTCCTCCCCAATACTCATTCATTTAGATATTTCTATATCAACCAATTACATATTCCTTTAGGCATTGCTAAACTAATTATTAAGTGCTAAATACTAGACTAGCTATATTAAACTTTTCATTAAGCATAATTTTGTCTTGATTTACTTGAGAGCAGTGTTTCTCAACCTTGGCAACTTTAAGATGTGTGGACTTCAACTCCTAGAATTCCCCAGCCAGCAAGCCAGCAAGAGACTAAACATGACAAGGTTTAGTTCAAGCAAGGCCAGAACAAGATATTTTGTTGGCTGAGGTATAACAGCAAATGCCACCTGAGTCAGATTCAGGATGCATGGTACAGTATCTCGGTACCTGAGATACAAAAGTTTTAAAAAGCTTCTGTCATGAGTACTGATGGCGAGCAGGAGGGGGTCCCTATCCAGGGAGGAAAACGCATGCGTAGTACTGAGGAATTAAGCAGCCATTCAAAGAGACACAGATCAGACCCGCCTTAACTTTCGGGGTTTATCTGTCTGGGTTTTTCCCACGCTTCTTCAGTTTGTTAGGATTCTGTCTTATGTAGCAGTAATAAACACTAGAGACCTACTCCTCGTCTCAGCGTGATTTCTGACTGTTAGGACAGCTTCTCCCTTCCCTGGCAACAAAATAACAACAACAACAACAATATATCTGGGCTGAAAACAATATCAAGATGAGCACTAGATGGCAGCTAAGAGAGTTTTCTGTATCACTTTGCTGCCATCTTGTGGCTGGCCAGATTTTTATGCTAGCCCTAATAAGATAACTAGAAATGCTTTGTCCTTTCATGGCATAAAATTCAGCTGACGGAGGCAGCTCCTTGTTCAGGAACTGCTTCTTAATGGAGGACTTAACAAAAAATGCACTCAAGAACTTTTACAATAATGCTAGCTAGATTTATAAACCAGGCACATGGTAAATGGAAGCCATTTACTTTCTAACCAGCAAGGCTTGCTTTGATTCCAACATGTGTTGGGGTATATGATGAATAGCCCGTCTTGCTTACTACACACAAGTGCATACAAAAAGGCTTTAGTTATGGAAACAACTTAAGCCTGGCTGTCCATTGATAACAACCTATATTTCCATGCACAGGGAAAGTGCTTTACATTTGAGTCGTATTTTTTGCCACAGTCCAGTACAAGATAGCCAGAGAATGCATAATTAAGTAAAAAGCTTTCTCTTTGTTGCCCAACACTGAAACCTTATAGTGTTTCTGAGCTGCTAAAAGCAATGTCACCTGTTGTTCTCCATATGGGGAATCTGCATTGCTATCTTACTTTCCAATAAAGCTATAAGGCATCCATAGTCTAAAAAGGACTTGTTATGTAATCAGCATGGGCTTTGTCACCAAAATATGCATGTTTTTGGAACATAATGATCCTGCAACACAGAGAAAGGCCCTTTTACAAGCCTGAGAGCAGAGAAAAGGGCAAAACCAGAATGCCCGTGATTCATTTGCATAATGACTAAATTAAACCCAGCCTTCTTTTTCTCTTTTTCTTCAGCTCATCCAGTGCTCCCCAATTTATGTTTACAATATATTGTGTAAAACACGGACATTATTTCAAGTGAAATAAAGGGCCAATAAATATTTTAGCTGTGAAATAAATGCTTTCTATAGATTAGTATAACAAGTATGAGGGGTGACAGGTTTCTGTTCTTGCTTTATGACACCGAACAGATGTAAAGCCATAAGAAGCAGTGAGAAGATAGTCCTGGGAAAGAGCTGCAGTTATTGGAAATATCTGAGGATAGGATTTCTATTCAAATTATCTTTTCCTTTCCCACTGTTGACCAAACCAAATGCAGCACTCCTTCCCTACACTGTTTGCTATGTTGTGCTACCCACAACATCTCAAGTCCAGAAATACATTGAGGAGCTTCCAGTGGGGAATGGCAGACTGAATGGCTGTGCCCGCGAGCTCAGCGGACGGAGCTGATAACGCAATAGTTTTTTTCTGGCTCAGGCAGGTTCTCCTGAAGCCCAAAAATGTTCTCCAGATAAAGGAGAATACCCAGAATCACCCCATCTGTTCTCCGAATGGCTGCTTGCACCAGAAGATCGCAAACAGCATTTTACCTTTAACTGGTAAGAGCCAGCTGGGAGGCAGGGATGTCATCACTTTCCAAGCCATGCTGTAGCCTTAAGAGGACACTAAGACTGGCCACCCAATTTCTAAATCACCAATTTGTATATATATATTTAACTATATGTTTCCCAAGAGAGGTTTTCTACAGCAAGGAGAAGCTGGGTCTCTTGGTGCTTATCATTATTTCTGGGATTACTTTTTAATTTTTTTTTAATTTTGGATTCCATTTTCCTTCCAGATATAAAGGAGGATTGAGAGTAAACAATTGTCTTCCTGTTATTATTTTGTATTAAATTTGAAGATATTAGCATTTTCCTACATGTTGAATTGGCTGATTTGAACCTTCAGCTTTCTGTTTTCACTTTCCCTTGAGAACTGTCTGCTATCTAACTCTGACTTTGTGTAAACACACTTTGGAACTCTTCCATATCTTAGACTTTTGCTGGTTAAGTTCCTAGGGGGTGCCATAATCTACTGCATGAGACATGGAGGATTTCAAACAGACTTTCACCAGGATTTTAAACAAATTTCTCCTGACTTCTATCATGCTTTTTATGCAAGATATCCAGGAAAGATATCTCATATTGTGGAAAATATGAGAACTAAAATGTGCCATCAGGTTGGGGATGTGGTGGATGAAATTGAGGAATTTAAGAGCGTTAGAAAGGTTGTTTTTTTTAAGACTGAGGTTGGGATTTTTATTGAGATGTTGGATGAAGACTGGAGTTGGAGAAATTTAAGGGAGAGAGAGATCTGCAAGCCACAAGTGAAACTGACTTTCTGGTGGAATGCCATGAAAAGAACCTGGAATCTTTGAGGGGGCAGTTGGGCTGTTCCTTTCAAGAGGAAAGCTCTGTGCACATTGTGGGGATATGTAAATGCTCTGGTTTATTTTGAAAGGGTATAAGGGTTAAATAATGTTTATCTGGTTTGCTTTAAGGATTTGATTGATGTTATTTGCTTTTAAAGATTTGGATTTACTGTTTTGAATTGTTTTTGGGTTTTGGGTTTATTAAGATTACTAGAGCTGTTGTATTATCAAGTATAATAGCAGACAACCTATGTGCTTTTTAATTTGATTCTTATTATTGTGGACATAAATGTACAGAATAGCGGTAGGAAGGGAATAATTAAATAGGTGTTATCTTCTGGAGGGGAGAAAGATGTTTAGGAGGTTTATATGATTTTTTTCCCTTTATTTTAATATAAGGGGGAGGAGTAACTGTATTGAGTGACTTTTATTATGTGCTATAGTGGAATGATTTATAGAAATAATTTGGTGTTTTGGTTTAACATAGACTAAGTGATTATGACAATGTTTGTATATCTTTGCTGTTAAAAGTTGTAAGCCACATCTTTTTGTAAATCTGAAAAAAAAAATTCCCTTGTGTTTTCACACTTTTTTAGTTCTTTTTCCTTTCTTTGTAGTTTTTTTGTTTTTTGTAGTTTTTATTCTTCTCTTGAAACTTAATAAAATTTATTAACAACAAAAAAATAGAAATACACTGAAGAGTAAATCTGTTTCACATTGCAATATTAGATTGAACCAAAGAAGAATTGTTATCTTCTCTTTTACAGATATATATGAACCATCAAAGTTAAGGCCAGATTCTAACATATACGTTTGAACATCCAAGATGTCTCTTGGTAACATCATATTTCACTGGAAAAACATTATATGAAAAGAAGATTCCATAAAACTCCCTGCTAGAGTTCCGAGTGTCAGGAGGGGGTAGTGTGTGTGTGTGTGTGTGTGTGTGAAAAGATGGCAGCTATAGCCACATAACCACAGCTGCCCTCCTAGCTTTTTTGATAAGGGGAACAAGAAAGTCCCATGGCCAGCTGGTCTGTTTAGCAAAGATATAAGAAATATTATAGGAAAAATAAACCAGGAATTGCCAAAGAAGCCATAATCACTATATTTGTGTGCAAGAGTAATATAAAACAAATTTGGCTTAACATTACAGTATGTACGTGCAGAAATAAATTGATGCCTCCTGGCACCTCTACAAATGTTTCTTTTTGCATTAAGGCATGAGCAATATAACGGATGCTCACAAATGAAGCCTCAATATGAAGGATATTCCATCTATACAACAGACTTCGAAGAATAAAGAATATAAATGTATCTAATTTGAGAAATATAGCTAGTTCTGTGATAGAAGCTATTAGTACCAGTTGAGAGTGCCTAGGAGTTACCCTATTCCCACAACATGATTAATCGTCTCGGGGGGGGGGTGTATAATGGGAACATCAAACAAAGGAACATCTAAAAGCAAAAATAAGTTAATTCAGTCAGCTGACTATCAAGGGATTAAATTAGTTCCAAATTGATGAAGTCATGGACAACAGGGACAACATAACTCTATCCAGTCAGTTATCCAAACTGATCTGTTTTGCATAGCTAGTCATCGCCCCAAAATCCATACAGAAGGGACAGTGAAAAAACAAGTCCATCAATTATGTAATTCACTTCTAAGGCTTCCACCTCTCACAATCTGATTGGCTGCTGTGACTCAGCCCTGCCTACTGCTTGCCTGCCTGGTCAATGGGGAAGAAGTGATGTAATGAACCCTTGTAGCATTCCATTGGTGCAATGACTCACGAATGTGCAACCACTTCTGATGAAAGTGGGTAGAGGCTCTGTATTCCTAAAAATGTGATTTTTGATCTAACTAGTATGATAAATGCTGATAGAAATGCCAGTAGAGATTGAATTGGATTAGTGGCTGACTAGCAAAACATCTAGGGCCATCTTATTGGGAGTCTATATGTCAGTCTTCTTCATTCTGCTACCCTACAAATGTGTTAAATCTTAGCCTTTGGCCATGCCAGCTAGAAATTACGAGAATTACATAATTATGCATTGAAGTGCCTCTATTCCAGGATAGCTAGCAAGCTGGTTCACTGTGGCCATGTACCTGCTAGAATTTCTATATCAGAAATATATTTAGAAATAAATAGTAGAAAAAACCAAAATGTATCCAGGTGAAATCATGGGGTGTTTAGCATATTGTGCCACTCTTAATACAACAGCTTGTAGGGAGGGAGAGGGGTTTGCTAAATGCCCTGGGAAATCACAATGAATGATTGTACACTGTATTTTTGCCATATATCTCCAGTGAATGACAAATGAAAGCAATGCATTGCAGTGCTACCTACCACTATGGGGAAAAATCCTCTGTTTCAGAAGGAACTAAGCTCTGAAAAATGTGACAGAAACAAATGGATAAAAGCAGAACTCATCAATGTATAGTACTCTTCTAATACATTCCACAATGTCCCATAAACAAGCCAGTTGATGGCTGCAAGCCTTCTGAAATATTGTACAGTGTATTAAATATGCAGACAACCGTGCATTATGCATGGCAGGAATGGGTGACAATTGAAGTAAATAATTGACATTGTGTTAATAAAAACCCTGCCATACCTGACATCCTATGCTTCAACTTGGGGATGAAGAAGAGGTTTGAATTGCAAGCCCGGATTTTGTAAAATGTGTGCAATGCTTCAGTGAACCCAGGTGGTACTCTAAAATGCATTCTGCTATATATTTTGCTGCATATTTCAGGGTATTGGACTAAGAGAGTTACCTCTGCCCTTGGCAGGATGAAACAGATATAGCCTACCCTGAGCTGCAGGCATATCAGGCAGAGCAAGCATTTCTATCCATTTCTATCATAACATTTGGCAATCAGACCACTTATAACATTGCTAATTCCACAAACCTGCATTTTGACCCTCTTGGAGAGGCTGAAAATGGGATGGCATCAGGATAAACCTGCATAACAACGAGCATTCTGAGCAGTGTCTGTGTGCATGAAGGGGGAGTGAAGCAAGCTGTGAAGACTGGATACACAAACAGCAGACACTGGAAATTCATGATTGATTGTAGATGCTGTATCTGCCCTATTTAAGATGGAAATGAATGCTGAAGCTGAGCAGAGAAAGAGGGGTTATGACAAGAAATCACTTCAGTGGTCTATAGAAGCTTTGTAAAGATTCTGATGTAGTAAGTAACAAAGGTAGGGTCAGGGCATAGGAAAAAAGGATGGTTCTCAGATCAAAAACAGTATTTTCTCTACTTCCCTTGAAGGGAAGGTGGTGAATGCAGAGATCCTGCCACCTCCAAGGGACAGAGGACAAATGTAAAGCTAGATTTGTACTGGCTGGAGGAAAATGCAGGGCATGTGGTAAATTGGTGTATATATTAAGAATTTCTCACTATAATTTAGGATTGGTCTGTTGTCTGACTTGGCCACTGCTTTGCTTGTAATAAAACTTGGTCTTAAGCCAAATCGCATTATTTCATGAGAAAGCAACTGCTACTGAGTTCCTGAACTGGGGGGAGGGTGCTTGACAGCCTGTAACTTGGCATATTTTTTAAAAATGCACAGCTTGAAGAAAATGGCATGGGAGGGATAAAAGAGAATGCATCATGCAGAAAGGCTTCTGGGTTATGAAAATCATCAGTAGGTGGGCATTCTGTTGGTGAACTAAAAAGGGATATTTAGAATCTCACTTGGCTAAATTAATCCTTTGATGGTAAAATCGTTTTCTTTGATCTTTCTGGCATTCTGACCCATCTTTCATGTCCTCCTTTGATTCATTTCTGTAAAAATAAAACCCAGAGTCTTAAAAAATCAGTCGAACTGAACCAACACACTTCATATTTAATTTTTCCTGCTCTTCCTCCTCCTGCCCATTTTTTGTGTTCTCATCTTGTTCAAAATCACCCACTCCTCTGACTCTTGCTTTCATGGTTTCTATACTACTAACTGGTTCTATCTCTCAGCAATTTTACAACAAAGAACCAACTTTAGTTATGGCTACCATTTTAAGGTCACACAAATCCTAATGTCCACTTGATGGCAGCAGAGACAGAAATCTCTAACTCTCTGCTGCCATCTAGTGGTTGTCTGGATCAGATTTTTGCAGCCCAAATATGCTAACCCAACTCCCTACCTTCCAGCATGTTTTTTCTGCAGTTTGTTAAGACTTATATAGTGAAGCAAAATAGTATTTATAATATTGTAAATACAAAATCTCCCAGTGCTTTCAGATAAATCTGGCATGTGAAAAGAACGGTATTCTATATTTCTTTGCTGCCATCTGAATGTGAAACAGATACAATGGCAAGGGATATTGGGAATTATAGTTCAGCAATCTATGGAAGTTTTACTATCCATATGAAAAAAATATACAGATTTATCTAGCTTATTTCTGTGTGCCAGTTGTGCCCCTTTCTTGATCGGGAGGCTCTGCTCACTGTCATTCATGCCTTAGTCACCTCCAGACTGGACTATTGTAATGCACTCTACATGGGGCTGCCCTTGAAGACTATCTGGAACCTTCAGCTGGTGCAGAATGTGGTGGCGCAAGCTGTTTTGTGTGCCCCTAGAAAAGCACATATTACATCTCTGCTTTGCGAGCTGCATTGGCTGCCAGTTTGCTTCTGGGTCCAATTCAAGGTGCTGTTTTTGACCTTAAAGCCCTTCATGGCATGCGGCTGGGTTATCTGAGGGACTGCCTTTCCCCAGTTACATCAGCCTTGTTACTGTTTTCTACTACAGATTAAGGTTACTATGGTAACTAATCATTTTGGCCGGGTGAAGAGGTTGAATTCAACTGTCCCCTTTTCGAATGTTAATTTTTGCACCTGGGGGAAAGAACTTGCTTGGACTTGTTTTAGTTTCTGTTTCCCTTCTGTGTAGGCATGTAGAGAGTTGAGTTAAGCAGCTCTCACTGAGAGCCTGTAAGAATGCAGAAGCTTTTAAATATGTTTTGCTTTCTGTAAATAAAATTATTTTTATAGAAATGCCTGGTGTGTGACTTTTCTGATCTCTCCTGGGCCAAAGGCTTTCCTAGCAATCTGCCAACAAGCCTGTCCCATTAGATCAAGCAGGGAAGGCATGTTACAGGTTCCATCCCCAGGGACTTCCATTTAGTGGGTTCCAGGAGGTGGGCCTTCTCTGCCATGGCTCCCTCCCTGTGGAACATTCTACCCCCGAAATTAGGCTCGCTTCTTCCCTGCTATCATTTAGGAAGTCCCTCAAGACCTGGTTACGTTGTCAGGCCTGGGGGTCTTTGGGAACAGGAGACATTCTTAGATGGCTCTATTATGACTGACATACTTGCTGTTTCTGTGGGGTTGCTATATTTTATAATTTTTTGATAATATTCTTCTTTTAATAATTACATTTATCTTTTTATAACAATTGTTTTTATATATTTGCTGTTTTTATTTAATTGTTATACGCCACCCAGAATTGCTTTGTGTGAGATGTGCAGCCATATAAATGTGAGCAATAAATAAACAAATAATTGAATACAGGTAGTCCTTGCTTACTGACTGCTCATTCAGCAGCCATACAAAGTTACAACACGTTGAAAAGGTAGATTTACAACCAGTCCTCAAACTTGTGGCTGTCGCAGCTTCCTGTGGTCACATGATCGCCATTTGCAACCTTCCCAGCTGGCTTGCAACAAGCAAAATCAATGGGGAAGCTGGCAGAAGGTCACAAGTTGTGGTCTCATGATGTTGTGCTTAACAACTGTGAGTGATTTGCTTAATGACCGCATCTGGAACTGGCAGAAATGGCAAAACTAACCTGTTTGGTCAGGGATAAAACAATAAGTACTTTCATAAAAGACTGCAAATCCTTTATGGACTTTTTGCTGAAAATGGAGAAAAGTGAAATGATGATTTCTGGATCTGATGATTGAAAAAGAATTGAATATTCGGTCAGTAAGTAAGGACTACCTATATACAGATTGGAAGAGCCTTTCAAAATTAACATATTTGAAACATAGAGATTGGACAAGAACTTTAAATAGTTTGCCATCAGGACAAATCTTATATTGTAGACATGTAATGGGTAACTGTGCTTTTGATACAATTTCAATTCATTATTGCCATTAGACAATAAACAAAAAAACCACAAAATAAAACAGTTGCTGGTTGAGACAGCTGCAGTTTGGATTCCAGAGACGGAATGGATGGCAGAAGCCAGAATTAACACAAATAGCAGAGCTTTAATGATCAGTTCTGTATACTTACAGAGGGGAGTTCCTTCCCCAGTCAGCTGTGGTGGGTGGGAGGAGCAGAGGAAGAGGTCAGCCATGCCAAATCCACCCACAATGGGCTGCCTTTGTACGGCAAGTTTTATAGTCCTTCAACCTCTTCCCCCCACCTCCCCCAAGGAGTTGTTTTTGGGAAAACAAGTCAGGAAATAGCTGCATAGTTTAGGCATCAGCAAGGGAAAGTTACATGTTAGTGAGGATTAGCTACATTAAGTGTCTAGCAGATTGGGCACGTAGTTAAAGCAAAGGTGGGATATAGTTATCTAATTGCAGCCAGAGTAGGAAGCTCCTTATCACTGGGCTTGCTCAAAGCAAAGAGTACTGGTGGCTTCATGGAGTAAACAAGGAAGAGACTAGCTTGACTAAGCTAGATTTTGGGGGCTGGTGAAAAAGGGCAGTTCATTTACAGTACAATAACAAACATCCCCCCTCCCCCCAAAAATAGAAGTTTATAGAAGAATCAGGCTTATTTTTCACTGTAGGTCCCTGCTACAGTCTTGATGCTAGGTAACAACATTGCAGATTACATTAAAAAAAACATTGTTTGCAAGAAGAAAATTAACACAGAAGTCATCTGAATGGCCAGGTATTGCTGCTACAAAAGGAAAGCAAGATTTCAGTTCACACTGTCAAATAAAATCCACAGTATAAAAGATTGTGCATTATCAATTTAACCCAATGTTTTTCAGACTTGGCAACTTTAAGATGTGTGGACTTCAACTCCTAGAATTCCTCAGCCAGCATTGTTGGCTGGGAAATTC
This sequence comes from Candoia aspera, assembly GCF_035149785.1. Classification (NCBI taxonomy): domain Eukaryota; kingdom Metazoa; phylum Chordata; class Lepidosauria; order Squamata; family Candoiidae; genus Candoia; species Candoia aspera. The sequence continues at coordinate 58,499,816 of NC_086159.1, read as the reverse complement.
TGGGAGTTGAAGTCTACACATCTTAAAGTTGCCAAATTTGACAAAGGTTAATCTCTTCCATGCTGAGGGACAAAGATGATTTGCTATGGGAACACTACAATATCTGCTATGGGTAACTATCTCCTCCTGTTAAATGGAGGCTCTGTAAATATCAAGGATGCACAGGCCATGGCTTAGAACTACAGGAAGCTGCCCAGACTAATTTTGGGGGGGGGGCTTCTGGAGCCCTCTACTATTTTGCTGCCCCAAACTGGTAGCAAGTCATCAAGTGTTTGTTCAGAGTGCTGGAAAGTGTTTGGCCCAACAGATCAGAAAACACACATACCAGGCATTTCTATAAAAATAAATGTATTTACAGAAAGCATAAAACATAAGCAATTTCATATCCAGATATCCTGGATAAGCTCAAAAGCTTCTTACATAAACATATTTACAAGCTCATGCATTCACCATGCAGAGCTGTGACTGGAAGGAAGGCTGCAAAAAGGAAAAACTGAACAAGTCCAGGCAAGCTTCCTTCCCCAGGCACATCAGCAGCTTTATCTTATATGGTCATCTTTTTCACACCCCAACCTGAGGATACTTAAGTTTGACCTTTTGACTCTGCCAGAGTGATTTGTTACCATAGTAACTTAGTGGCTTGCTACTTGCAAAACAACCAAATACCAACAGTGTTAGCAGGATTATTTTTTGCCTCCTGTTTTTGTTACACAAATGAAATTTTAAAAAGTTGAGTTACACATGTAGTAGTGTTAACACATCTATTTTCATGTCTATTTAACCCCCTCCTGCCACCTGGACTGACATTTTATTTAGTTACTGTAGTTATTGAATGGTTCTATAGGGCCACCCAATTCAAACAATGTGACTTTTGGCAGTGTGCAGCAAAAAAACAATAGGCCTATAGATAATCACATTACATTAAAAAACCTACCCAATAGGTAGGACCCAACAGGATGGTAAATTCTTCATCTGTAATCTTCAGGCTTTTATTGTATTTTTTTAAGTGCAGCCCTTAGTGACAAAAAGGGTGTCCACCCCAACATTGTAAAAAATCAGATTTTCTGTAAAGCCAGGCCCAAATAATCTGTCAATAATACATATGCAAAGAATATAGTAGATGGTCCTTGAACCTTAAGGATCTGAATTAAACTTGAATGATTATAGCTGTGTGTTGTTCACAATTGTGAGCCGAGTTCTAAAGAGCCTTTATATTAAACTCTATGGGGAATAATTGTATCTTTCTTGTTTCAGTGTCAAGAGCATCAAAGTCTTGATGTAAATAAAAAGAATGGTAAATAATAATCTCTTGGAGTTGAGCGGCAACAGCAGCCACATTCTGAATCACTGTTTGCCTTGATGCAGTTTGACATGCTAATTACTTCTGAGTGTGCTCATTTCCTTTGCGGGGGGGGGGGGAACAGCTATTACAGTGAGCTAGAAGACACCATATGCCTTTCTATTATTCTTCATTTTAGTATAGTCTCTTTGGAGTGTTGGAAGAAATTAAGATCTCTCCCTGCCCACCATGTTGTCTCTGCCCAGAACACTGTCTTCCTACAATATTGCCTTCCCCTTGAGCAAGGTAAAAGGTTAAAAGTTACAAAATAGAATGGATTCATACAAAGAGGATGCCAGATAATTAAAATATGACAGGAAACTCCAACTGCGTAGACGGAAGATTCCCTTCAGACTTAATCAGAGACCTTGTAAGATAAAAGGTCGCTCATTCACAGAAGTTAGCAGAGCCCATTCAGGTGAACAGCCAAACAGATCTCCATAATCAAATAACAAAAGATCCCTTCCAAGGTGGACAGTCCAGGCTAGTAGACAAGGCCACAGCCCCACAGGGACCTGGACTATCAGAACAGGAAACACCAACAGCAGGGGGCCTGGCCACAGAGTGCCCCCTCTCTGAACTCCGGTAAACTGCACTTTTCTCAGAAGTTCCTAGGGGGCGGGAACACTTTCACATAACAACAGCCAAGCTCTCCTACATAAAGGGCTTGTGGGGGAAATACAAGTGTGGCTACCTCCAACCAGCAGACTCTGTACATGCTCTTGGAAAATAAAATTTCCTCTGTTCAAGCAATCACCTAAGAACTTTCATTCCCGGCTCAGAATGGACCTGATAAGATTTCCTTCCAACAGGAGAAAAGCCATCTTGACTAGTACCACATGAAAAAAAATTCTTAAATTCTCATTCCAGCTGATAGTAGAGAATTGGCTTTCAAAACACCTTTCAGAGAAAAATAGAATTGTGGAAAAACGTGTTCTGGATGGAACATTGTGTTCTTGCATTTTTTTTACTTTAGGATGGTCAAGGTAAGTGTGAATATGCTTTCAATAGGCATCCACTGGGAGCCAAGAGAAGACAAAGAATGCAATGTGCATCACGATGTCACAATGAAAAGCATAGACTGTAATGATTGCCTATCCTAAAACACCATCAGACTCATGAACAGGTTCATAAAGATATCTGATTTATTAAAGGATAGTATGCAGGATCACAAAGAAAGCTGAGAATGATAAAAGCGCGCCAAATGCAAACTAAAAACCCTCGGTGCAAATGAGATCCCTCCCCCTGTAGAATCTTCTCAAGTTCACAATCCCAGGTGCTCCTAATGGCTTCTGATGGTCTGCGGGAAAAGGCCTTGAACAGATAACATAACCCAAACACATTCCATTGTAATGAACATAGATACAGAGCTTGGTACAAGGTTTCACAGCAGCTCCCTCCCAAACAGAAACGCACGTCAGCGCCATGGCATGTGAAACGTTACGTTGTACAGTGCACATTGAAACAGTGAACATGACATAGACACAGGTACAAAAGGCTGGGGATTGCATTGTGATGTCACAATGCATGTTTCATCATGTTTTCATCAATGTGTGTCCAGAAGACCTGTGATTCTTTCTTTCATTGTGCAATCATTTCTGCAGGAGTCTGTAGCTTTCCTGGCTTCTTATGCTGCAATTAAATTCCAAGAGGAGACCTCATAAGGAAAATAATCTTTTTTTTTTTTCAGATTGGGAAATGTGAGCAGCTGTAGGGGATGGAAAGCTAAGTTAAAGACAACAGCTCTTAGAACTATCCATTTCTGCCTCCTGAGATAAAGTATTCTCAAAAAACATTACTGAGAAAATTTTGAATTAAAGTCTTATATAATTTTAAATAAGGTAATAAAACAGAACTCTATTTTGCAGGAGAAGAAAACTGAAAAATTATGGTGGATTTCAGAACAGTATTAATCCTACCACTTTGCCTCTGTAGAAACTCTTATTTCATTCCAGGAATCAGATAATTCCAAGTCAGACAAACAGATTTCCATGTAATGAAATTTTAAAATTCCAGTGGATCCTCTAGCATTTGATCTATCCTTAAAATGCACCAACATTTATATGATAATCCTGGTTCAACCACTTTTTGAACATGCTTCAAACTTAGAGAAAACTCATGTTAACTCCATAAGAGAAAATTAATATCTATCATACAGTATATAGGACGGACTACAATAATATTGTTTAAAAAGCCAACATTATCACTGCAGTTGTATGTTGTTGTTTATTCGTTTAGTCACTTCCGACTCTTTGTGACTTTATGGACCAGCCCACGCCAGAACTTCCTCTCAGTCGTCAACACCCCCAGCTCCCCCAGGGACGAGTCCGTCACCTCTAGAATATCATCCATCCATCTTGCCTTTGGTCGGCCCCTCTTCCTTTTGCCTTCCACTCTCCCTAGCATAAGCATCTTCTCCAGGGTGTCCTGTCTTCTCATTATGTGGCCAAAGTATTTCAGTTTTGCCTTTAATATCATTCCCTCAAGTGAGCAGTCTGGCTTTATTTCCTGGAGGATGGACTGGTTTGATCTTCTTGCAGTCCAAGGCACTCTCAGAATTTTCCTCCAACACCACAGTTCAAAAGCTCCTATCTTCCTTCTCTCAGCCTTCCTTATGGTCCAGCTCTCACAGCCATATGTTACTACGGGGAACACCATTGCTTTAACTATGCGGACCTTTGTTGTCAGTGTGATGTCTCTGCTCTTAACTATTTTATCGAAATTTGTCATTGCTCTTCTCCCAAGGATTAAATGTCTTCTGATTGCCTGACTGCAGTCAGCATCTGCAGTAATCTTCGCGCCTAGAAATACAAAGTCTTTCACTGCTTCTACATTTTCTCCCTCTATTTGCCAGTTATCAATCAAGCTGGTTGCCATAATCTTGGTTTTTTTGAGGTTTAGCTGCAAGCCAGCTTTTGCACTTTCTTCTTTCACCTTCATCATAAGGCTCCTCAGTTCCTCTTCGCTTTCAGTCATCAAAGTGGTATCATCTGCATATCTGAGATTGATAATGTTTCCTCCAGCGATTTTAACTCCAGCCTTGGATTCCTCAAGCCCAGCATGTCGCATGATGTGTTCTGCATACAAGTTGAATAGGTAGGGTGAGAGTATACAGCCCTGCCGTACTCCTTTCCCACTCTTAAACCAGTCCGTTGTTCCGTGGTCTGTTCTTACTGTTGCTACTTGGTCGTTATACAGATTCTTCAGGAGGCATACAAGATGACTTGGTATCCCCATACCACTAAGAACTTGCCACAATTTGTTATGGTCCACACAGTCAAAGGCTTTAGAATAGTCAATAAAACAGAAATAGATGCTTTTCTGAAACTCCCTGGCTTTTTCCATTATCCAGCAGATATTGGCAATTTGGTCCCTAGTTCCTCTGCCTTTTCTAAACCCAGCTTGTACATCTGGCAATTCTCATTCCATGAATTGCTGAAGTCTACCTTGCAGGATCTTGAGCATTACCTTACTGGCATGTGAAATGAGTGCCACTGTTCGATAGTTTGAACATTCTTTAGTGTTTCCCTTTTTTGGTATGGGGATATAAGTTGACTTTTTCCAATCTGGTGGCCATTCTTGGGTTTTCCAAATTTGCTGGCATATAGCATGCATTACCTTGACAGCATCATCTTGCAAGATTTTGAACAGTTCAGCTGGGATGCCGTCGTCTCCTGCTGCCTTCTTATTAGCAATGCTTCTTAAGGCCCATTCAACCTCACTCTTCAGGATGTCTGGCTCTAGCTCACTGACCACACCGTCAAAGCTATCCCCGATATTGTTATCCTTCCTATACAGGTCTTCCGTATATTCTTGCCACCTTTTCTTGATCTCTTCTTCTTCTGTTAGGTCCTTGCCATCTTTGTTTTTGATCATACCCATTTTTGCCTGGAATTTACCTCCGATGTTTCTAATTTTCTGGAAGAGGTCTCTTGTCCTTCCTATTCTATTGTCTTCTTCCACTTCTGCACATTGCTTGTTTAAAAATAATTCCTTATCTCTTCTTGCTAGCCTCTGGAATTTTGCATTTAATTGGGCATATCTCCCCCTATCACTGTTGCCTTTAGCTTTCCTTCTTTCTTGGGTTACTTCTAGTGTCTCAGTAGACAGCCATTTTGCCTTCTGGGTTTTCTTTCTTTGGGATGTATTTTGTTCCGCCTCCTGAACAATGTTGTGAACTTCTGTCCATAGTTCTTCCAGGACCCTATCTACTAAGTCCAGTCCCTTAAATCTATTCTTCACCTCCATTGCATATTCCTTAGGAATATTAGTGAGCTCTTATCTAGCTGATCTGTCGGTCTTCCCTAATCTCTTTAGTCTGATCCTAAATTGTGCAATAAGAAGTTCGTGATCTGAACTACAGTCAGCTCCAGGTCTTGTTTTTACCGACTGTATAGATGTCCACCACCTTTGGCTGCAAAGGATGTAGTCAATCTGACTTCGGTGTTGTCCATCTGGTGAAGTCCATGTATAAAGCCGTCTCTTAGGTTGTTGGAAGAGAGTGTTTGTTATGCAGAGTGAGTTGTCTTGGCAAAATTCTATCAGCCTATGTCCTGCTTCATTTTGTTCTCCCAGGCCATGCTTACCTGTAATTCCAGGTGTCATTTGACTGCCCACCTTAGCATTCCAGTCTCCCGGGATGAAAATAACATCTCTTTTAGGCGTGTTGTCCAGTAGGTGCTGCAGATCCTCTGCTCTACTTCAGCTTCTTCAGCATCTGTGGTTGGGGTATATATTTGGATCACTGGGATGTTAGATGGCTTGTCCTGAATTCAAATTGAGATCATTCTGTCGTTTTTTGGATTGTATCCAAGCACTGCTTTAGCCACTTTACTATTAATTATGAAGGCTACTCCATTTCTTCTGTGGTCCTCTTGTCCACAGTAGTAGATCTGGTGTCATTTGATGTGAAGTGGCCCATTCCAGTCCATTGCAGTTCACTGATGCCCAAAATGTCTATCTTTAATCTTGACATCTCACCAATAACTACATCCAATTTGCCCTGGCTGATAGATCTTACATTCCAGGTTCCAATGGTGTGTTGATCCTTAGAACATCGGATTCGCCATTCACCACCAGCACCGTCGGCCGCTAGCCGTCCTTTTGGCTTTGAGCTAGCTGCGTCATCACATCTGGGGCTAGTTGAACTCATCCTCTGTTCCTCCCCAGTAGCATTTTGACCATCTTCTGACCTGAGGGTCTCATCTTCCGATGGTATACCGACATATCTCTGGTTGTACTGATCCATTTGGTTTTCACGGCAAGAATACTGGGGTAGGTTGCCATTACCTTCCCCAGGGATTGCATTTAGTCTGACCTCTCTGTCATGACTTCCCGTCTTGGGTGGCCCTTCATGGTTTAGCTCATGGCATCATTGAGGTGCTCAAGCTCCAGCACCATGACAAGGTAACGATCCTTTGCTGAAGGCAGTTGTATGTTCTGTTTCCTAAATCTAAGCTCCACTAAAAATGGTGGGACTTTACTTCCAAATCTGAACCATGCATGAAATTGTTCTGTGTAATGAGGAGGAGAAAGATGGCTTTATGAATTCTTTCCAAATCTCTTATGAGCTGAAGCATCTGTTTTTCTTTTGTGTATGGAAATAATCTGTGGCCCCTGTGTATGTGTGTATGCATGTATATATATGTGCACTTTCTCCCTATAACTGATCAGGATGTACATATATATTTTGTCACTCTGGATGTGTTCCTCTGTGTGTCTGTTCTCATCTTGTGTTGTGTCTTTGTGTGTTTGTATGTTTGCATGCACTGGAAAGCATAGGGTGAGCTGCAAGTGGTCTGCTTTGGGTCATGTGACCAGGCTTGTTTTGTTGTTTATTCGTTTAGTCGCTTCCGACTCTTCGTGACTTCATGGACCAGCCCACGCCAGAGCTTCCTGTCGGTCGTCAACCCCCCAGCTCCTCCAGGGATGAGTCCGTCACCTCTAGAATATCATCTATCCATCTTGCCCTTGGTCAGCCCCTCTGCCTTTTGCCCTCCACTCTCCCTAGCATCAGCATCTTCTCCAGGGTGTCCTGTCTTCTCATTATGTGGCCAAAGTATTTCAGTTTTGCCTTTAATATCATTCCCTCAAGTGAGCAGTCTGGCTTTATTTCCTGGAGGATGGACTGGTTGGATCTTCTGGCAGTCCAAGGCACTCTCAGAATTTTCCTCCAACACCACAGTTCCAAAGCATTTATCTTCCTTCTCTCAGCCTTCCTTATGGTCCAGCTCTCGCAGCCATATGTTACTACGGGGAACACCATTGCTTTAACTATGTGACCAGGCTTACAATGGAAAAATTGGCAGTATTCCACATCACTGGCCAACTATCTCTCCCATACAGGTGCAGTGAGGATTTTTTTCTGGAATCTTTCTTCAAATCATTTTCAAATCAAGAAAGATTTTCAGATCTTTCTTTTGCAGGATTCTCCCATCATACCAAATGGGCTCCTATTCTGTAATTTTTCAGTTATCCTGCTGAAAGATACACAGAGAGATAGACAATTCTGAATTCTTTGAAATAATTTCTTTCCAAAGCTCTGTTGGTATGGAAAAAAAATAAGGACACCAAAGAAGGGTTTGTCTTTATCATCTCATGCAGATGCCAAAGGCATTCAAGGTGATTTGAGTAACTAGCCTATCCACATGATACTATCAAAAAAAAAAAAAATTCCTGCAGCCCTAGGGCCACAAATGCCCCCCCCCATTTTCCAGTTCTTGCAGGCCCTTCTGACCAGCAGTGCTGAAAATTGACAACACTGTTTCCTGCTACTTTGAAGTGAGAAACACGTGAATCTGGATGTAAACCATAAAATAGGCTGACCACAGTTTTAAAACATCTGAAAAAGCCAAATCTTGCATTCCTCGTGTATAATGTTCCCCTCACCCTTTGCAGTCTTCAGCCTCTCCCATCCCCAAGATTAACTGAGCCCGTGGCCATCAAAAATATGGCCATAGCAAAGCTCAAAGGGCTGCTAATGAAAGATGCTTATCATGGAGAGACAATTCTAAAGATTATCTGGAATGCCATAATAAATATATGTGCATCAAGACTATTTTCAGTTTAGGGACTTGGTTAAGTGTTTGGGAGAAGCCTTCTATGAGTAGGACCATCCAGGCTCTACCAACGGTAGCATATGTGGTAGACCAGGAACTTTTCCCACAAATGCTGTTGAATGGAGAAGGAAGATATATACTGTTACAGAAGTCAGGATTATCCAACAGCAGTAAGACAGTGACTGTCCTACTGAACACTATGGCTCACAGCAGAATCAGTCTACTACAATCTTTGGCTGTATCCATGCCATGTGCAGTGACTAAGTCCCAAGGTAATTGTAGCTCTCCTTCTACTCTGTGGCTGCTTCCTATCATCAGCCAATAAAGATAAAAGGCTAATCCCCCCACCCCCCACCTATTGATGGTAGAAACTGATAGTACACTAGCAGATTACCACATGGGCTACTGCTGGCTTCCATGTGTAACTGCACCACAAACATGCTAACAAAATAATTAGCCATTTCTGTCTTATGTGGCTTTCCCAGAATTCCAGGCTATCTACCATGGACAGCTGATTGCCTACTTTCTGCTACAGAACAAACATAAGACCAAAACTGGGTGGAGTGAAACAGTGAAGTGCTAATAGCTTTTGCTCCCTGAAGTACAGAGAGAAAAAACTCTTGGGAAATGCTGAATTAAAATCATATGGGTTGCTGTTTTGTGTTGACATCTTGGGTGTTCTCTTCTGCCTCCTAGAAAGGGAGGAACCTTTGCATTTAGTCACCTCAAACCAGTTTGGAAATGGGAGTGGAAATGAAGCACAGCTGTATTGAGGTCAAATGCTGAAAAGAAAGGGTATTGAGGCAAAGGATATGGATGTTTTTGGAAAGTTTAGTGTACTGTATATGTAGCTTTTGAATAAATAAAAGTGCTATTAAGAAAAGTGCAGAAATTTCCAGCAGATTTGGCCTTTGGACTGGGCAAACCTGCCACACAATTCAGAAAAGAGGCCAAATTGGATTACATGTTCCTCCTCTTTAAAGTGGCTTGCTGTTCAGACCACAGAGAAATGTAATTAATTATTTGCACCTCTATTTACTACCAAATATAAAGGACCTTCTCCAACCTTTTGTCCTGATGTGTTGCAAATGTAATTCCCTGCCAGCTTTCCAGACCTTGCTGCTGCAGTACAATTCCAAATATCCCTCATTATTGGCATTCCTGGTGGAGATTCAGACTGTTGTAGTTATCTATAGAGCATTGTATTGGGGAAAGCCTTTCTACAGATACATCTACTGTAGTGCATCAGCTGCACCTCTTCTGGGATCAGGAGGCCCTTCATGCCTTAGTCACCCCATGAATGAATTACTGTAATGAACTTCTACCTGGAGCAGTCCTTGAAGACCACTGAGAAGCTACAGCTGGTCCAGAATGCAGCAGTGTGGCTAGTGATGGGCATGTCTTGTTATGCCCATGTGACCACACTGCTCCATGAGCTGCACTGTTTACTAGTTGGCTTCCAGGTGCAATTCAGATGCTAGTGATTGCCTATAAAGCTCTTCATGGCATACAGCCTGGTTATTTAAGGGACCACCCGTTTGCTACTCCAGACCACTCTGACTGGGTTAATTGGATTACAATCTACAACTTTGATTATTATATGATACTTAAAATAAACAGTATTTTCCTTGCAATTAACTGGTTCTGTATCCTTAGGGAAACCACTGAAGTTTTTTATGGATCTTGTCATTTCTTCCCTATCATTAGGCAGAGTAAAACACAACCTCTTGGAGCATATGCCAGGAATGGGTAAAAGTTCAATGTGTTGAACTTCGGTGCCGTGTTGTGATAAAAACAATTCTCTATTGCCTAAACTTACCTGCTTTTCAAAAGTGCACTGTTGGATACTGTTTTATTGCCAGTTTTGAAATATGATCCTACTGCAGTCTAAATGATTTTTCTAGATGGACTTTGGTGGGAAAGTATCATACATTTCAGGAAGGGTCTGGCTGGTCCTGCATTTTTACTGACACCTGATATGTTATCTGTGTATGTCAATAACAAATATTAAAGAGAGATCTCCAACTTCCTCACATAGTTCATCATATTTTTCAGTAGACCATAATTTAAAAGTCTCTAACCACAGGATCTCAGTCAGGCTAAACAACAGCTAAAAGGAAGCTGCCTGTCAGACAGCAAATTTATTCTGCTGAAAGTTAGAGTGAAATGGTTGTCTTTTTCTTTAATCACAATTTCTTTTTTATACCATGACGACATTTTGAGATAGAATCAATGTGTTGGCATGAAAATATCTGTCAGAATAATTTTACTTGTGATGCTTAACAGTTGATATGATGTTGCTTCTTGTTGAACCTCAACTTACAGGACTGCATTCACTGAGCCATATGTTCAACTTACCCTTAGGCATAAATCATTTCATTTGATTTTACTTGATATATAATGATGTATGATGCAAATAATTTGGATATAAAATAAAGGTTGTAAGCTTGATATGCTGAAGGATTATTGAAGCAACTAATGCAACCCTATGCATTATTATTACAATATTGCTGTTTATGTGGGAAGGAGGGGAAATTTGTTGAAATTTAATGAGATCAAAGACAAGAATTCAATAATGGACAGGGAGGCCATAACTTTTAAGGTCTGTATCCATCCCTATGTAATTGTCTTCAAATATTAAGGAAGATATATAATTGTCCTCAAGTAATTAAGGAGGCCAAGGATCCTTCCTTTGACTGACCTCCTAAAGGCCAATTATAGCTAAAGATTTAGGTGGCAAAGACTCAAGTCAGCCTCAACAGAATTTAGTTCTGATTCCATGTGCAAAAGAGTATTGGTGAGACATTGAGGAACATGAAAAATAGCTCTCATGAATTTGTATTAGGCCACCTGTGGAGGACTTAATTCTTATAAGAGCGTATCTGTGAACTATACAGTGAATGGCTCAATGCTTTAGACTTAAATAATTGTAGGGTGACCAGGACATAAGTTATAACCATTGGAGATGATGAATAAAAAAAATTGAGTTGGCAAAACATACTATTTTTGGTTTAGAGTAGTTATTGATGGGCTTTTCCTGCTACAGTTAATAGCAAAGGCTTGAAGGTATCACCTTAAGCTTACTTGGACAGTAGAAAGGATAACCATATCATCACCATATAGAAGGATGGAGATAGGTTGATTTGTTGTCATTAAAAGATAGGACTCCTTTTTAGATAACACCTGAATTATGGAATTAATACAAATGTTGAAAAGAAGGTTTGATAAAATGCACCTTTCCGACTCGTTTGTATGGCAATTAGGGACATAATGACCTTTGATGAGGGCACATCTAAATTGCATGCAAGTGTTTTCATGTAATATCATAATTAAATAAAGTAAACAGCATCCCTTACTGGACGCCATTAATTTCATCCAGTATTTCTTTAGGTATGTAATCAAAAGCCACCTTTAAATCAATACAGGCAGCATAAAGGATGCCTCAGAGGTGAGGGGAGTCCTTTTTGGCCAGAAGACCCAACACGGAACAGTGGTAAAATATAAAATGCTCTGCCCTAAACCCTGCTTTATCCTCTGCCAGCACTTTGTTTTGGATCAGCCAGTCCAATAATTTTGTTGCGTATGATTTATTTATTTAGAATTTAGAATGAGAAAACAGAGAGAATCAACATTTACTTTTATTGACTCAGGCAAGATAAAGGGGGGTGGGTGGGTAATTTAATTGGGCTTTGAGTAAGCAGATTTAAAACTAAATGAATTCTTGACCTTAATCTTCAGAAAAAATGAGTTGTTATTATTATTGCTTTATTTATGGTCTATGGTAACAGACCATTGCCAAAAGAATATACATTCCAAAGGATGTGACAGTATGGAGAGTAAAGACAACAACCATTTGAACCAATAAAGAGTAAGAAATAAAATTCACAAGGATATGAAGACTGATTCATCCTTTCACTATTATAAAGGTGGCTTGCTCAGAAGACCCTTCACCTCTGCTAATTATTGTACAAATATTCTCTCTGTCCTGCAGAGAAGAAGGTTTTCTTTGGCTGAACTTAGTGCTCTGCCTTCTGTAATACTAGAAGGAGATACATCACTACAAGGTTATCTCTAGCCTTGACCAATTGAATTGATCTTCCAAGTCATTCTGTGATGCCCATTCTACCAAGCCTGACTCCTCAACTTATTAATACCTCTGCTTTTGACTTTCCAGGTAGGTTGAATGAAAGAAGTGCAATCTTTCCACTAGTACTAGCAAATCACAGGGTGGTGAAAAATAAAATAGCTCTAGAAGAATCTCTTTAAATTGAGTGAATGGTCAAATGACAAATGGAGTTCCGTTGAAATAAATATAAAGTTATGCACATCTGGGCACTCCCCTCCGCCCCTGCACAAATTTCACATATACACTGATGCAGTCTGACCTGTCTGTAACTGACCAAGAAACACTTTTTGGAGTTATTATAGACAACGCAGTGAAAATGCTGATTCACATGTAAGAGCTGTGAAAAAAGCAAATTCTAAGGTTAAGGAATCTCTAGGAAAAGGATTGCCAACGACACCTTTGTACAGATCTATTGTATATCCAGATATGGAATAATGTAGACAGTTCTGGCTGCCTCATTTGAAAAAAAAAATTATAACAGAGTGGAAAAAGAGCCCAAGGGGACAACCAAAATGATCAGGAGCTTTGACTACCTTCCCCATGAGAAAAGGCTAGAGTAATACTTCAGCTTAGGAAACAAAGCATCTGATTATGGAGGACATGAGCGAACTGTATAAAATAATGCATGGCATGGAGAGGGTAGAGCAGGGAGTTTTCTCCCTCTCTCAGAATATTAGGACGAGGGATCATCCAATGAGGTTTACTAAAAGTGCATTTGGAATATAGAAAATATTTCAGTACACAATGCAGAATTAATAGATTTTATTACAGTAAGACACGCTGGTGGCCATTAACTTGGATGACTTTCAAACGAGATTGGAAAATGCACGGAGGGCAGGTATATCTACAGCTATCACTCTTGATGTCAGTGATTCTTTCGGGTTAGGGGTAGCATACCTCTGTATACAAGTCACAGATAAACAATGATTGTAAAGGGGTTTGTCTCCATTTCCTAAATGTGAGCATCCCAGAGACATCGGTTTGGCCCCTCTGATAAACAAAGTGCTGGAATAAGATGCTCCTAGGCCTTATCCAGAAGAGCTATTCTTATGTTCTTATATCCTCACAATCTTGATTTTCTTGCTTCTTAATAAATAGGCTACCTAGTGCAAGAACCCATAATAGAAATAATTCTCCTGAGGATACAGTTAATTTTATGGTAGCCTAGACATTTTGATTGTTGAGACAGAATCTCTCCCAGTGGTGAGTCTGAATGAACTTAGACATTCTTTAACAGAAGGCAAGTTAAAACCACTGACCATTTTTAAATGATGGGAATGTTAATTTTTGCTTGTGTTGAGTTACATTAGCACTACATTTTCATTAAAATCTTGTATTATTTATTTATTTTATTTTATTTATTCTTCAAATTTCTATCACCGCCCATCTCTCCCAAAAAGGGGATTATCTTAAGTAAAATGTTGCTCAAGTAATTTAAGTGATTCAAAGCCATTTGAGAGGTGACTAAATATACCATTATTTATATTTATTTAAATATTTATGCTGGTGATTTATTTATCTTCTATCCCGCCTTTATTATTTTTATAAATAACTCAAGGTGGGGAACATACCTAATACTCCTTCTTTTCCTATTTTCCCCACAACAACCACCCTGTGAGGTGGGTTGGGCTGAGAGGGAGGGACTGGCCCAAGGTCACCCAGCCAGCTTTCATGCCTAAGGTGGGACTAGAACTCTCAGTCTCCTGGTTTCTAGCCTGTTGCCTTAACCACTAGACCAAACTGGCTCCATTATGCATTCATTTTTCAAGTTCAATGGTCCCGCAAAATTATTTGCAACTATGATATCAGTCAATGAGAGACCTTAAAAGAAATAATTACAATAACCATCTGTCAGTGGCAGCATCCTTATGGATAACTTTATTTTTCAAAAATTGCTGCAATTCAATAGGACAGGCATGTTATTTTCTCTTCTATGACTGGATATGGACTGGATCATTTCATGACATTTATACGCAGTGATGAAAATGGAAACATAAGAGTTAAATTGCCATTTAATATCTGTTGTGTTGTTTATTCGGACAGCTAAACTAATGTAGAAGGGAAATAATTATAGTGCAAATGACTATTTAGGATAATGTTTATATTGATTGATCGGATCCAGAACATCTTTAAGTCACTATCTCAGGAGTTGCTGTCTATATTCAGCAAAGTACATGGTAGATATTTCAGAGAGATTGTAGTTTGTTGATCAGCACATGCTTTACATGAAGAAGGCTCTAGGTTCAGATCTTTCCATCCCCAATAAGTTTTAAAAATTCATTCCTGAAGTTTTGGACAGCTACCACCAAACAGTGTTAATAATACAGTACTGGACTAGTTGGATCAATTAATTGATTATTCTTTGTTTCTATCTCCCTCGGACTGTAGCACTTTGAAATGCAGGTCAGCGGCAACACAAAATGTTTTGCTCCCCAATACAAAGAACAAGATTGCTCAGTGTGTTCTCCCCACCTCACATACTTAGTCTATATGCAAAGACTGGAGGTTGAACTTTATGTATGATTATTAAGCTGCCTCATCCACTGCACCTGAATTTAAGAGAACCAATTTAGTGAAACTAATGTAAGGGGTGCAGTGCAGTCAGTCCTGGTATGAATTTGTTGCTATTCTCTATCCTCAGTGGCAATTTTCAAATGTGGGGTTGTTGACTGTCCAGAACTCTCGCATCCTCCTGATCCCTCCAGCAAGTTAATCAGAAGCCAGCAGAGAGGTGAGAGACTGCCCACTGTCCACTTGGTAGTACTACAGTTGGTTCAGAAGGCCTTCTAGCCTTTTACGTCTATTAAACATGTACCTTGAACACACTCGCTCAAAACAATTTTCTGAAGGTAATCGAACAGTGAAGTAAGACTGCATTAAATGTGTAGCAGTTGGCTTTCAGACTGAGACAAAATAGATGCCAGACTGAGAGACCTGTCATGAGTACTGCTGGTGAGCAGGAGTGGGGTCCTCGCCAGGGGAAGAAACGCATGTGTAGTTCAGAAGTTTTGAATCTCCTGTCAAAGAAACGCAGAGCAGACCCGCCTTAGATTTCTGGGTTTTTCTGTGAGGGTTTTCCTGCTGCCTTTCAGTTTAGTGGGATTTTCTGTCTAGCAGAGTAGAACAATAAACACTAGAGACTCAACTAATCGTCTCAGTGTGGTTCTTCGCTCCAAGACATAAACCAATCCAGCAGTTCTTTTTTTCCACTAAGCAGTGTAATATAGCAACAGCTGTATTGACTAGTTTGCTTGTCACCTTTCTTGCTTCACTCCCCTTTAGGAATAATGGAATAACAACTTTGCATTCAGGACATGAATGTTGCTTGTCTTGATCTACTTTTCTCTACTGTGCATTTTGTATTGCTCAGTTGGTGAGTCAGAAAAAATTGTGGGTTTAATGAACTGACGTTTAATACATAGATCACTCCTCCAATTTTGCAGTCAGGAACTTGCCTTTTTGGTTTACTTTGCTACAGATTGGGATTTATGCTGCTCCAGTATTGGGTAAGAAAAAATGGGTCCACCAAATTGATTTTTTATCTTAGATTCACTTCCAACTCTGTCTTTATTGTTCAACAGATAGCTTCTGTGAATACAAACTATTTTTTTATGTTGCAATGTGGGCCTCTTTTCCTCTCTTCCATTAAAAGCTTTGATCTGCTCTGAATGCCAATGGTTGGAAAATCTTTCCAAGGTTGAGTTTTGTTTGATTTATTATTGCTTTTAGTACTTTTCTCTATTTTATCCTCAAGCAAGCATCCCAAAGAGGCTTAAAGTATCAGTGGCGGAACAGAACTTGCCCTTAGGTGTACATTAAAAAAAAAGACATGACAAAAAAGGGAAAAAAGGGTAGAAAAAAAACCTTGTTTGTTGGCAAGTTTGTTTCAAAGGCTTCAAAAGCTATATTTTTGAAAATCCTGAGTCAATGTTCTTGTTCAAACAGTAATAGAGAATCAGGCCAGAATGACTGCTTGCAGAAACTGTAAGGAGATACGTTTTCTCAATTTAAACAGACATGTAATTATAACACATTGCTTAAGTGTTCTTAGAAACTTTCCAGATGGGAGATAAACAGAACTAATTGATTTCACCTTCACCTTTGAGTCTACCTATTGCAATTCCTTGTCTCCATGTTCCCTGATCTTCTACTCTGCCTACCATTTGTTGTCTTTTGCGGCACCATCTCTGACTGGCACCTGGTGCCATTGCCTATCTCTTAGCTTGGTTGCATAAGCAAGCCACCACACTTAGTCTAATTAGAAGACAAGCTGAGGCACCTGAAAGATTGCATGATTACATTCTACTAGACACAACAAAACTTCTAAAATCATATTATCTTCCCTTAGTAAATTGACAAGTGAAGGGAGGGTCTAATTTTAGACTATGGCAGTTCCCATATAGATTAATGCAGCTTTCCGAACTCTTAAAACCACTTTCCTTCCACTGAGTGTCCTCTTCACATTCACTTTTGTCTAGTCTTTCAGTGGGAGAAATTTGTAGGCTACATCTCCTAAAGATCTCTATAGCTATTTTTCTTATTGAGCATACAATCCACTGAACATTACCACATATCATTCTTTGTGTGTAGCAAAACAGAATACATGACTTCTGAATATTGATTTATTGATATGCAGAAGAATGCTACCAGTTCATTTGACGATAGGACAAATATAAACGCCTCTACAGAAGTCTTCTATCTTTTCCCGCATCAGGTATTTCTATAGCCACACAACAATTAATCTTAGACTCAGTCGTAGATCTGTTGTTTTCTTTTTAATTCTAAGTTTTTTATTGTAGGGGAGAAATCAGTCTTAAGGTCCTTTTCTGGACTACTGAAAAGGGAACTTCAGGATGTTTTGTTGGCCTTTTGTATAAAACGAAATGTGCACATTTAGTCTAAAGGGATTATTGATAGAAACATAGATGAGAGCAGATCCGTGGGGAATTCCTAGTCCAGGGACAGCAGTAATGCTGGTCACAGATGGAACAGACAGACCTTGTTTTGGCCATGGTTCAGTAAAAAGAAGGCAACCAAGAGTATGAGGGGTACATTCATATCATTCAAGGGCCAAGAATGATAATCATAATTCCCTTTATAACAAACACTGTAGATAGGTTCTTGTGTAAGGTAGATAACTAATAAAAGCTTTTCGAAGGTTACATTCAAAACCTAATAAAGAATTCTGCCCACAACTCCCATCCCTGAACTGGCTTTATCAGAACAGCAGTTGGGAAAATGACAGAAAACTAGCAGCAATAAAAAATCAACTCTGATGCATTTTTGATAAATTAATGATACTGCTGTATCCTTCATTTATTTATTTGTGTGTGCATTTATTTCATTTTACAGTACTTATAACCCATTCCAGTCTCAAAGGACTCCGCATGCAACATCAAACAAAACAACCACATAATAAGATTAAAAACCTGAATCCAAATAAGTATCAATAAACAAAAGATAACCGCAAAGAAAAGCAAGCATAAAGCCCCCAGACCAAAAGCCTGTTGAAATATAAAGCTGCAGCCTGTTTACTGAAGTATGGCAAGTGGGGCTGCCCACATTTTTATGTCTGATATACTGTATCTCTTAGACTGACTTCTGTTCTGGATATCTGCAAACTAGCCATTGTTATTCACTAATTTTTAAAATATGGAGGTTCAGGTAGTCCTCACTTAACCACCATTCATTCAGTGACCATTCAAAGTTATGGCGGTGCTGAATGAATGGTGCTGAATGAATAGTCCCCAAAATTATGGCCGTTGCTGCGTCCCCACAGGTACGTGATCAAAATTCGGGCACTTGGCAGCCCACCCACCCTTATGACCATAGGGGCACTTCAACTCCCCCCCAGCTATCTCCCCCCCATTTCTGCCCTTGCACAGCGGCACTCCTCAGCGGCAGCGGCACTGGGGCTGAAGTAGAGGCCTGGGGACATAAAAAAGTATATTCCTGCTTTAATATAATTGATAACCAAGTCTTGAGATTTATGATCTAATCCTTTTCAGGAGTAGAAAATTTAAACCATTTAGATTTTGTCCCAATCATGGAATTTTAGGCATGCAGATGGAAGCAACAATTTCAGCTGCTAAGATGAAGTGCTTTAAAGTTATTGTACTACATTTCTCTTTGATCTTTTTATATCCACTTCTGCCCCTTTTTATGCTGCCTTTTGAAGTGTGCTATCATCAAATGGCCAGTGGATCAATTCCTATTCTGACACCATATGAAACGGGGGAGAAAATAAATCTTGGCATTGTTCAAGCTGCTGTGGAAAGTGGCTGCCAAGATATTTCAGCTTTTTCCAATGCCATGGCGGAAATGAATGAAAATATAATAGACTTCCATTACATCGCACATAGAAATGGGAAATGAGCAACAATGGACTGATGCGTTTGTGTGTCTGTGTTTTGCTATTTTTATTCTGAAACTTGAAAGGTGGTTGGGTGGCCTTCCTGAAGTTGGGAACCTGAGCTTTCATTAAATGGGTGACAGGTAGATTTAAGTCCAATGCATTACATAATACAGGTCATAATTCTCCTTGCTTTCTCCTTTCCCTTTAACATAGATGCTGGCCAGATTTTACAGCCTTCTCCCTTGCCAAAAGGAACATGGGAAAATATGGAAAATGAATAGCAAAGGTGTGAGTGTCAGCATTCGGGGTGAAGGCAGATTGAGCCTGTGTGTGCTGGGAAAGTAAAATTATTTTATAACCCTCCCAGTGCCACTTTGTGGATGAAATTATTTACTGAAACTAAGATCTTCCCTCCAGAAGAAAGCACATTGATATCATATAAATACCTGAAATATTTTCCAGTGGAGAAAACGGTTGATGACTCCAACAGCAAGGTGGTAATTGGTGGAATCATGAGGATGGTTTTTTAAAATATCCACAGGAACTTCAGAGAGCAGGCCTCCCTATGTCATATCTAGCTACACCAGGAAAGGTTAGGTGTTGAATAGAGGATAACCCCCTGTTCTACTACTTCTACTACTTCTATGTGAGTGGGGAGGTGTAAGAGACCAAGAAATTAGTAAGGGGTGTGTCAGGCTTAGCCCAAGAATGACATAGAAACAATCCAGCCAAGTTCAGTTCTTTATTTGCTTACTCCATATTGACAGAATCTTGCCAAACTAAACTTGTACTACTCTAACCTAATGGATATACTGTACCTTGGGGGATTCTAGGAGTGGCTAATCTGAATCTTTTTCTCTTCCTACGCTCCAACTCCAGACTGTGTTGTCTCTTGTCTCTCCCCCCTCCTTGGAATGTGCTCCCTCCTTCCTGAGAACCAGCTGTGTTACTGTAGTCCATCTCAGGTGGTTATAGGGGTGTAAGTGGGATGCGGTGCAGAGTCAAATTTGTTCCACTTCTGAAATATGCTCCAAGTGCTATACTTCAATTAAACCCACTTCGACTTCTCCACCCCACAGATAGTGGAAGAAGAGGCGGCGTATGTTATATGTGAAATGTGGTGAAAGGGAAAAAAAAAAAGTCAGGAAGAGCTAGTCTGGTACAATGGTTAAGATGTTGGACTAGAACTAGGAAGACCTGGGTTATATACAAGGAGCTTACAATTATAGAGAAGAATTTATTGACTTTGTTTGCCACCCATCGTAATCTCAGCCCTGGGTTAATATAATGGATAAATATAATGGGTGATGGCTGGATAAAGTAAGAGAGACAAAATTCAGCTCTTAAGATGTTTTTCTGAAATGTTGCATTTCACTTATAGACTGTTCCAATCAGGAATTATTCTGAGTGGCATATATACCAACCTCCATTAATGAATCATTAATATTATACATCCTACATATAGCACTGGGGACAATCTCAGTATAATAAAAAAGTTCAGACCTTCCATTACCCGTGAGAACAAGATCACAGCATTCCATCCCACAAGGCTGGTGAAGCAGCCATGTTTTTATGGCCTTCCTAGGAGGGAAGGGCCATGCAGATATCAGGGCAAATACTGCTCTGCAGGAGGTTCACTTCCCAGGTCCCTGGATGACATTCCCTGAGTGAAGGGATCTGAAGGTAGTCCTTCCTGCTAGAGCATGTTAGATAGGCTGATACTATTAGAAATGCTCCGCAACAGCATTCAGATGTCAAGGTTGGATTTAGGATTTCTAAGCAAATTTCACTGGTGTTCCAATCAGACTTTGCAAAAAAAAAAAAAAATCCAATGTTTGCTTCCCACATCCCTGGCAATGCTGTTGTTCCAGTACTGACAATGAATGAAAATGCATATTGATTATTGCTCAGATGTCTGTGGCATTTCATGCTTTTCCAAAATATACATATCAAAGATTTGCAGAGAGCCTCTGAAGGCTTGGCCGTGGCTGGAATTGCACTTGAACAAGCTGCTTGCTGGACTGACTGTTCACCCAGGGCTCAAACAGCAAGCTGTGCCAGATTCATCAGTTTTCCCAGCTGCCCCAAAATGAATTATCAGAGTGGTTGCAAATCAAGAGATAACTCATGCAATTACTTTTGCTCCACTACCTTCTGAGTGAAGATGAAGCCCACATAAATATTGGGAGTGCTCAGTGCAAGGCTTGAGCTATAATTCAGGGAAATGTGCTTGCCATTCCTCCATTCTTTCCAATGCCCCCATATGCCTCCTTTAGCATCTCAAAGAATTTCTCAGCATTATACAGCTGCATATTAAACTAGTCAAAATACTTTTCACTTTTCTGCTGTTCTTGTCTCTTACTGCATACAGTTACTGGTGGCATATAGCAAGAGCACTGACTTGGAAACATCTCACTCACGTAAACAGAATAGACAGGGTTGATTATCTCTGAGGATACTTGTGGAATTCAGTATTTGCCAAGTCTGATACAAACAGACCATTTCTTTACCTCCCAGAGTGATTAGATTAGAATGTAGCTATCCACTGGGTTGAAGACTTCTGAATATTCTGATGCAGCCAACTATTGCCTCAAAAACTAAATAGCAACAAGGCAGGTTGATTTTACTCTTTCCCTTCAGTTATGTGGCTTATAGCAATTATTTTTGCTTCAAACTTCTTTTTTTTTTACCTGTTTCTTAGGGTTCAAGGTTCTTTAGCTGTTTAATAGAAGCGTAAGGAGTTGTTGGAACCCAGTTTGATACAGTTAAGGCACCAGGCTAGAAACCGGGAGACTGTGAATTCTAGTCCCGCCTGGGGCACAAAGCCAGCTGGGTGACCTTGGGCCAGTCTCTCTCTCTCTGTCTCTCAGCCCTAGGAAGCAGGCAATGGCAAACCACTTCCAAAAATATTGCCAGGAAAACTGCAGGGACTAGTACAGGCAGTAGCCAGGAGTCACAAACTGACTTAAAGGCACAGAAAAGGAGTTGTTATGTAAAGAATATCTTTTACTGGTCAGCAGATCTTCACTAGCTGCAATAGCTGTATTGGCTTTTCCTTCATCATAAGACAGACAGTAGGAACAGCCAGTATACATATTTTGGAGGAGAGGCTGGACAGATAATACTTTAGCTGTAATTTTCTAAATTACAGGTAGTCCTCAAGGTACAACAGTAACTGGAACCTAGTTTCCAGCTAGGCTGAGACTGCTGAAGGCCCCAGGCCTCTACTTCAGCCCCAGTGCTGTCGCCACTGAGGAGAAGATAAACCACATCAGGAAAGGACAAAGGAGAAACTGGACGTATTATTAGTTTGGATGACTTACAGCAGATTTCCTATTAACTAATGAGTCAGTGGGTCAACACTGGCATATAAAATCCTGAACAACCTGGAGTCATATTACTTGGGTAATTACCTTCCTCAAAGTAAACATGTGCAAAGGCCAAGACCATTGAAGGAGATCTTACTGGTTGTAAAAACCAGTAGGCAGTAAAAACAGTTATCATCTGATGGTTACTTAAAATGGGCATTCACCATGGTGGCAGCCACTTTGGCACAGGGCCTTCTCTCTGGCATTTAAGGAAATGTCTATGAAACACCTCTCTCTTTGATTGATTGATTGATTGATTGGTTGGTTGGTTGATTGATTGATTGATTATGGGCCATCAAGTTGGTGTTGACTCTTAGCAACCACATAGATTTTCTCCATGATGATCTGTCCCTAACCTGTCCTTCAGGTCTTCCAATGGTGCTCTCATCACATCTGTAACTGAATACATCCACCTTGTTGCTGGTCATCCTTTTCTTCCCACCTTTCCCAGCATTAGAGCCTTCTTCAGAGAGCTAGGTCTTCACATAATGTGAACATATTGTGTCCAAAATAGAATAATATGAACCTGGTCATTTGTGGCTCAGGTGAGAACTCTGGGTTGATTTTTTCAATGCACCATTTGTTTGTTTGTTTTCTTGGCTGTCCGTGGTATTCTCAGGAGTCCAACATCAGAGTTCAAAAGCATCAATACTCTTTCTATTTGCCTTCTTCATTAAACTTTAAAATATCAGCCTTTCAGATGCTGAAAGCAATTTTCAGATTTTACTCTAATAAACCATGCAGAGCTGTTTCTCATCCTTCCTGACATCCTTCCTGAAATTTTGTTAAGGAAGCAATCTGTGTATTAGCTGTCTGATCAAATTATTATTTCATTATAGTCTGCTGAACTCCATGAAATACATACGATCTAGGCCTGTTTAATTCTTATGCTTTGAAAATCACACAAAACATTTTCTAGTTGCTTCCTGACCTACTTGTAGAATGGCTGGTGATAAACATGGCTCCAAACAGCTGGAGGTGAGAGGTATATTATGAGAAATGAGGACTGTATGCAAAATCCTGCATCCTGTACAGAAACTATCCACTTGATGGTCTCTGGCTAAAACAAGTCCAAATATACAATGCTGAACAGATGCTTCTTTATTGGGAGGCACATGTGATAAGATTGATTTCTTTCTTCCACATCCTTACCCTTCTTCTTACAACATGATTGGTCCACCTAACTTGCTCTAATACAGCAGAGCCCAGATTTTTGAATGGAGTAATAAAATGGTGGTATATCTCAGGACTGAGCAACCCATGGTCCTTGAGTCCTAGGAAGGGAGATAATATTAAGAAGTGGCTCAGGCTGATTCCTACCTGACTCCCTGGGATATAAGAGAGGGGGGAAGAAAAGCAGAATCCTGTTACTATAGCCTATATCAATAAAGTTTAGTTCTAGTCTTCCAATAGAGTTGATTTCCTGATCTGATCTACTGTGTAGAGTAGCTGTAACTGAAGTGTGTTCGGTGGGGGAAACAAGTCTATGCTGAGAGCCCAGGCTACTGATAAGGGCATTCCAAGATTCCTTATTCTAAAGGGTCTTTCCCTATGAAAAATGTGCTTAGTTGCTTTCAATCCTCTTTGCCATGTGCTTTCTTCCACAGTTCATACCACATTGGTAAGATAATAAGATACAGCATGTTAATCAGAGAAAGGAATCTTGCTTCACTAAAGGAATACAATTTTGGCAACAAATCAATATTTATCAGCGTTTCAAAAGCACCTCCTTGATGACACATCAGGGTATTTGCATGTGGACAGGTGATAAAGAATCCTCCATATTGTCTACTTTCTCCTGTGTTTCATTTAAGAGTGAACAATACCTAGGAAATATGTACAGCTATTTACTTTAAATAAAAGGGTAAGCTGCTTAAAGGCTAGCACGGAAGTAACTTGCCAACATTTTTCTATATTGCATTTAGATGGTCTATAAAGAACGGCATGAATTGTTTAAGCCACCATGTCTTTGGCTCACATAATCAGGCGTCTGTATCAAAACTAGCAGGAAGATGTGATGAATATAATATATATCCTAGGGTTGGATATATTAAATAGATATTAAATAGGGCAAGAGCAGAACCAAGGAGTTAAAACGAAAAGGTTCAGGGTAAATATCAGGAAGAATTTCTTGCCTCTATGAGCTGTCTGTGTTTCTGAATGATTCTAATTTTCTAATTTTCCTCTGATGGTATATTTACATACAGGAAATTATTTTACCAAGACAGATTATCTGACCATCTAGTTCAATACTTTCTGCTCTAATAGACAACAAGCAAAGTAGATTTGTAGAACCATAGAGTTGAAAGGAATCTTTGAGGTCATCTAGTCCAATTTCCTGTTCAATGCAGGATCCACTACAGTATATGCAGGAAGCTACAGGTGGCTTTTGCCTCACAAAAGATGCTTAGTGATCTGGATATTAGGACATTTCCCTTAGACCTTTGCTATGGCCAAATCACTTTGTCTTCCAGATAAAATTAAGTGCCACTCAGGACTTCCAGGAGTGAACAGGCTGATTTAGATGGTTGGCTGGCTCCAAATGCCATACAGATCTGGATGGATTCTCACAGGCACTTGGATATAGGGGGTATCCAATGATCTTGCAGACAGTTCCACTAGAAAGAAGAGGTGATACAGGCACTGAATGTGATTGCTTGTGGGAAGCTTCTCTCTGTTGGCCAGTGTAATGTTTGCCTATTCTAAAACACTATCAGACTCATGAGCAGGAATTCAAAGATATCTGATTTATTATAGTGTGCAGGATCACAAAGAAAGCTGAGAATGATGAAAGTGTGCCAAATTCAAACTAAAAACCCTCGGCGCTAATGAAATCCCTCCCCCCATAGAATCTTAAGTTCACAATCCCAGGTGCTCCTAACGGTTTCTGATGGTCTGCGGGAAAAGGCCTTGAACGGATAACATAACCCAAACACATTCCATTGTACTGATTTCACATACAGAGCTTGGTACAAGGTCTCACAGCAGCTCCCTCCCAAACAGAAACGTGCGTCAGCACCATGGCATGTGAAATGTTACAATGTATAAATTACATTGAATCAGTGAACATGACAGCCAGTCCTGGGTGGCTCCTTGGTTTAACAAACAGCCCTAGGAGATAGAGTGACAGAAACAGTGCCTGGAGAACCAGTGGAGGGAGATGAACTGACTTGAGCATGAAGAGGACCTCAAATTTGATCCTACACCATAGTATTGGTGAAATGCCAATACTTCTCCTCCCTTATTTCACAGTGGCGCATAAGTGGGCAGTAATTAAGCCTCCCATCTAGCCGTTTTGACCTGTTTCCACAGCATTTTGCCAGTAAAGGCCTTCCGATTCACTCTAGTCTTGACCTTTCACAGGCAGCATTCTTTGTGGTGAATGGGGCCTGTGGATTCTGACTAAATAAGGTGCTTTCTCAGTTGTGGGCTTTTCCATGCCCCTCCAGATAAACTAGATCCAGGAAGTTGTCAATGCCCTAAGAAGGGTGGGGTGGGGTGGGGATGATGCTGGCAGCCTTGAAGGAGGTTATGACATGCCCCCTCCTTAAGAAGTCTATCTTAACCCAATTATTCTTGACAAATACCACCCTTCCCTTTCTGAGGAAGTTTACAAGGATGGTGACTGGTATACAGTTGCAGAATGCCCTAAAGGAAACAGATTAACTAGGCTGTGTTCAGCTAGGTTTCAGACATAGATATGAGACAGTGAAGGTATTAGTTGTTCCTGTGACTGATCTGTGTCCAGATCTGGATGGGGGTAGTATACTCCTCCTCTTCTTAAACCTCTTGGCAGCCTTCCATACCATTGACCATGGGTTTGGTCCCATCTCCATTCCTTTTTAATATTTATATGAAGATGCTGAGAAAAGTCCACTGTTGGTTCAGGATACAGTACCATCAGTATGCCGATGATACCCACTTGTACTTCACTACCCGGGGCCCTACAGGAGATTCTGTCCATATCTTGACTAAGTATCTTGAGGCAGTTAGGGTCTGTATGGGAGGAAGCAAGCAGAAGCAAGTTGGGGTTACTGTCTATCAAGATGCTCTGACACTTCTAATGCTACCTCTCTGTGGAATGGATCTACTCCTGAAAGGTCTATGTTTGGGGAGGGGGGTTCTTCTGGAACCACCAATACTGCTAAATGGGTAAGTGGAGAGTGTGGCTTGGGGCCTTTGAAGACTGGTGTGACAGCTGCAGCCCCACATGGAGTAGAAGTGGGGTTTAGAGAGAACTGCGTGGTGGTGTTTGTTTTCTGTATTTATACTCTGGAATATTCCTGAGGTCTGGATGGCCCCTGGACTTTTAGAGTTTGGGAAGGCTACAAAGACAATTATGACAGGCCCTTGGGGCCTGGGGTGATTGTCCTGCTATGTTCAGGAATATTTGTTGTATTATTGACTGTATCTACAGTATAATGCTGAAAATATTCTTATATGAGCCACTAGAATCTTGTGTACAATTGTACAATTTTGTGAGGTAGAAATTATACAAAATGAAAGAGTGAATGAATGAGTATCTTAGCTCATGTGAAAGCTAATGTTTCCCTATTTTCAGGATACCAGCATCTTTGAGCAATTGACATGTGCTTGCTCCAGATTTACTAATCCATGAATAAGGTTAATGTTTTCCAGGAATCAACTGTATGTTTCAACTACTCCTTATACTGCATATGTTAGAAACCTTGGGAACAATTGTGAAGATTCATTCTCAGTTCACATGGGAAGAAATGAAAGGGTTTAATTTTAATTCTGTGTTTAATAGAAACTAATATTCACAAAGCTTATCTTTTTGCTTCAGAATCAAACACCAAAAATGTGTTTCAGATGGGGACAGCTTTGAAAAATGTTGGAAAGCTTCAGCTAATAAAATAAATGTAGTATTTAAATATAAAAAGGTTATTAAATAAAGGAGCATTGGTACTTAAGTTTGCACTGTCAGTAGTAACACATCTCATAAAATTAGAATGTCTATTATTCATTAGGGAGGCCAAAATGACTTAATCTTGCATATCTAGAAATGACTTCCTTCCTCATATTGGCCACATAAGCAATGATTTCCACTAGGAAGATCTGCCAAAGATGGCATCCTGGATTTTGTTGTGTTCAAAGAAGTGGTCTTTTTCTTTCAAGGATCTGCATTTTCTAAAAAAATAGATCATTTAAATCTTAATCTGTCAAAAGTTTGGAAGTTGTGAATAATTATTTCTTGTTTTGTCTTTGGATACCAATGGTAAAAGAGAGGTGGCTGTGGCTGCATGTATTGATACAGTGGACTCTTTTTCTGTTTGCTGCCTTGTAATTAACCTATGCTAACCAAAAGAGTCTTTTCAACAGTCAACTCAGCGTTGGTCAACAGATTGGACAGAGAGTCTAGAATAAAGCATGGAGCATGGAATTGGCTTCATTCCATTCAACTGTCTTCAGCATTCTTATGAGACCAGATCTAGATTGATAAACATGCTTTATTTAGGCAGCACATGAACCTGCAGGAGATGTATACATTTCAGTATCATGGAAGGGTTTATGGTATTTCAGCCACATAAAAGACATAAGTGAGGGCGAGCCAACAAGCAATCATCCCTATAGCTCTACATTTTAATTTCAGTACTGAAATCCAGCACCAGTCAATCAGTCTATTAATAGCTCATGATCACTAGAATTAAAGAGAATCTCTAAATCCATTACGTTGCCTGAAGGAGATAATTTTATAAATCTGCCTTTTTGGTGAGGCAGTTGCATCACTGACACGCCAGAGAAAGAGGTTTAATAGTCTTCATTGTTTCCATGTTTCTTAATTGTGTTGTTTTTTAATACTGGTTTTATGCAGTTTTTGAGTGATGAAAGTTTCAATTTACAGTTGATGAGACAAAAAAACACCCCAACCTATTACTGAAATTCTTGTTTTTCATACAGTTTCACGAAGTGATGTTTTATCTATTTCCTTCACTAAAGCAACCTTTATTGTTTTTATTAGAGAAGCATCTCCCTATAATCCGCAACCAATAATTTCTGATAAAATCCTCTCCTTTGCCAGATGCACTGTAATCGCCTTTTAAATTAATTACATGTAATCCCACATGAACTTCGGTATCGGAGACTGCAACACAGCTGCTATTAAATCATTCCCTTTCATTTCTCACCATCAAGATATAAATTGCTGTATTCAAACATATATAAAATACAATTTTAGAATGCACCAAGAAACACACATCGTAAGGAGCTTCACACAGAAGGGAAAGCCTAAAATGAAACTCAGTTTAATATGTTCTCCATAAATATTTCTGGGAAGTACCCATATTATATTCAGATGATTTCCTTTTCTGCTCTGGATCAATGCCCTGAAGCTTGTTGTCATTCATTAATTGCCCAAATCAAATACCTCACTTTTATCCCTCAGCAGAAACTTCCCAAAGGTTAAATTACTGCCTAGCATACAATCACCTTTTACGTATTATTTTTTATTCAAACAGACATGAGTGAATTGCTTAGCAGTAGGAAAACTCCCAGTGAAATTTTAGATTTATAGCTTGCGGTGCTATAGGTGGCACATTTTAATCCTGTGCATGAATATTTAAAAGCCTTGTGGAAAGTGTCTACTCAAGAACAAAAGCATTATAGTATGATCCTGTACATATATACTGAGAAGGAAATGCAAATGGATAAATAGATCTTATGCATAAGGCTGCAGTCTTGGTCAGCAAAAGCAACCACAACTGTTCTGCTTAACAGTCTATACATCTATTTGTATATGATTGTTAAGAGGTGCGTATTCTTCCTTCCCTGCACCTATATAGCCAAGTCATTTCACCTCAACTTCTTCAAATTTAAGGAAAGTCTGTCACCAATGTCTTTCCCTCTAGGATCAAGATACGTAGAGGAATGATTACAATCCCAGCAGATGGGAAGGCAAAAAACAGAAGGCAAGAGAAAGAAACCATTTTTATAACACTGCCAAGCAAATTGTATGATGCAGTCACTAGGAGTTGGCTCAGTTTCAGGGCCGCTTTGCATTTAAAGCCTCTTTTGAGTCTAAGTCGTTCAGATGATTCATGCATTGGCTCCAAGCTATAAAGACTCTTAATGCTCTTTCCGATAAACACCACTAGAGGGCATGAAGTACTATCGAATTCTTTTAATCCTCCTTTTCCCTTTTTAATTTCTTTTCAAAGGTTCAGTTTAATACCTCTGGTGCTTCTCTCTCTCTCTCCACACATATGTAAATATATAAATATAAATATCCTTGATAAAAAGTTGCCCCCGTTTTAAACTAGTGTTGGGTGACACACACATTCTGAAGGAATACAGCCATTCTGTGTAAGCACTTCTGGGAGATGCAGCACAGCAATTAAATTTTGACCTGAAAAAAAAAAATCAGTCCTCCTCCTCCCTCTCCTCCCCCTTCTTCTCCTCCCCCCTCCTGTCTTATTGTAGGATTGTATTCTATTGTTGCTTATGTTGCCATTGCTCCTGTACACTGCTCAGAGTCCTTGAGATTAAGGCAGGTTTTAAATTAAAGAAATAAGTGAACTCTAACTGGAAACACTCTGGAGTTCTCTGCCTTCCACAGAGAAAGTCTCTTTTCCTGCATGCCCAGGTTACTTTGCACTGAAATATATGTGAGCAACTAATTCCCAAGAGCATTCTGCAATTAAGAGCAAAGAGCTCTGCACCAAATATTATTATTAATGTTGGTTTAATTGCTCATTAAGGTTAATAGTCATGTCAACTCTACTGTAGTCTACCTTATGACTGATTGCTTGGAAAAGCTTTCCACGACATTCTTCACGGCCTGTTTTCCTCCTCCTTGTCTTCTGCAAAAAACTGAGGACTTTATGAGTTCATCAGCATTACTGATCTCTATTAGATGGGAGATTCTAGTGAACTGATGCAACCCAGCTGAAGGCAGTTCTAACAAGGGAACTTGTTTGCCTTCCCCTGCAGTGGGGTGAGCAACTGTGCTGAAATCAAAGACCAGGCTGGCTTTTGAAAAGTGTGCTGAGATCTGTGTGAAGAAGAGGAAGAGGTGGAGGAGGAAGAGGAGGAAGAGGAAGATGAAAATGAAGGTGAGGAGGCGGAGGCGGCGGCAGTGGCAGGAAAAAGGAGTGGGTGGGGTCAGGATAAAAATGACGTATTTGACTTAATTTACATTGCAACCTAATCAAAAGCAAGTTATATTGATAATACCCTGAATAAAATCACACCATATTTATTTAATCGTTTTCCTGTTTTGTCACATAAAAAATACTATTTTAAGGGCAACTTTTGAAAGAGCTCTGGAACTCCAAGGCTTCTGAGTGGCAGCCTTAGGTTGTATATTTCTACCCTACAGATTTAGTGGTTCAAGTGCTGAAATATGACTTGGGAAACCTAGGTTTGAATCCTCACTTAGATATGCCCTTCACTCACTGCCTTGTCCAGTTATTATTTTTCACTCTAACCATATTTCACAGGGTTGGTCTGAGGATAAAGTGGACGTGGAGTACTGCCTTAAATTCCTTGGGGGAAAAGGCAAAGTAAAAATGCAGTAAATAAATAACATCTACTCAAACCCTCAGTTTTAGGCACTGCATGAAGGGCCATACAACTTGCTTAGCTGCCTATGTAATATTACTACTATCCATTGCAAGAAAGAAGCCTGCGTGTACAGTGAATGTGTAACATGATGGAAGAAAGAGGGCAAATACTGAGAATTGTAATGGCAACTTACAATTCTTTTTTTTTTAAGTTCTGGGTGTGTTGTTTGGCTCTGTGGATTGGAACTAAAGCTTAGCAGCATTTGGGAGGATTTTAAACTGTTCCATTTTTCCACATTTGTCCTATGTATGACAGGACTTATATGACCTTTTACATCCACACCCCCAGGGGTCAGAAGAAGTCTTATTCTTCCTATTTCACAGAAAATGTTTCATTTTCTGGTTGTCTTTATGGACGCCCTGCCCTCTGCAGAATATGAGGAACTGAAGGTCATTTCATGATTTTTATTTCAGCAAAATGCTAGAATGATCTTTTGAAAATAAAGCACCGTTTTTGGAGAAGAAAAGCCCTTGGCTGTTTGCTTTAGGTGTTTGGAAATCCAAATACCATCCTGGATAAGGAGGCTGCTTGACTGAAGACCAAATACTCATATTTCAGATCATCCTTCTAAAATAGACGTGTATCTTGAAGCCAGCCCAGGCCCGCCCCCTCCCCAGTGACTCCATTCCTTGCAAGGGTGCATATCCTGACTCCTGGGAAGCTTTCTCCCTTGCTGAGAAGATATGTCCACCATCCACTTCTTCTCCCAAGTGAAAAACAGGATTTCCAAGGGGAGTTTTTCAGTGGGACGGCCCCCGCCAAATGATGATGATCCTAGCCAACTCAGGCTAGTTGGCCCTGGTAATTAACCTGGCTGTAAGCGTGCAGAACACCTTACGCATTCTTCCATGAGAAGAGAAGCCCATCAAGAGAACTGTGTGAAAGATTTTACAGAGCGAGTTTCCGAGCTTTAACAAGCTCTTTAACACAGCTCCTGTTAATTTCAGTGGATCTCAAGACCAGCATTCAGATCAAAGGAAGCTTTCAGAAAGCTCTTAATTTAATCTCTTTTGCACAGGCAAAACTGAACTCACAGTTAGAACATCCATTAAAAATAATAATGTCAGGTCACAGCATGTTCCTACACTCAAGCTAGCAGTACTGTTTAATGTTTGAAATAGTAAAGCTACCTTTTAAACATGTTAATTAGCTATTTAAAAATGACTTTTAATTAAAAAAAATGCCATACAGCTAAATTTGTTATAAACTTTTAAAGATGGGTTTTGTTTTGTTGCATGGCAGCTAGGTCACTTGTAAAAAATATGCCCTGATCTAGTCCTTAAAAGATACTCAAGGATGCAACAAGTTCTGGAATAGCTCAGGGAAGGCTGGAAGAATAATCCTGCATAGATCAAGATCTGAAATGGTTTTTTGGATAGTTTCTTTTCTAAACACAGATCCAACTTCTTTGAATTGCTGGACGTTGAAGCATTCTGTGCATGTATTTCAGGATTCCTGACAGCAGGAATCTAAGCTAAGAGGTGATTAGTAAAGCAAGTTTTATAACCATGCAGGTAGTCCTCAACTTACAACCATTCATTTAGCAACCATTTGAAGTTACAACGGTGCTGAAAAAAGTGACATGATCAAAATTCAGGCACTTGGCAACTGGCATGTATTTACGACAGTTGCAGCGTCCCAGGGCCATGTGACTGCCATTTGCAATCTTCTCAGACAGCTTACAACAAGCAAAGTCAATGCTAGTTCTGGGCACAATTCAAAAAGGACAGTAACTGGAGAAGAGTTACTGAGATGGTGAAGAGTCTGGAAAACAAGTCCTGTAAGGAAAGGTTAAAAGATCTGGATGTGTTCAGCTTTTCGAAGAGATGAGATAGAGAGGTGAGATAGGGAGAGGAGAGGAGAGGAGAGGAGAGGAGAGGAGAGATGAAAGCAGGACTTTCTTCCTTCAGCCAGCAGCACCCCCAGCATGTGATCTGCTGATAGGGTGTGCAGAAATCTGGGATATGGAATTATATCACACATGTCTCCTAGTTCTCATGTCCATCAGTTGATATGCCACATGATGTGCCAGATCATGGATGTGCTGGCTGACATGGGAAGACTCTCTTGCTTCAGCCACTGCTGAACATGGCATATAATTGACTGACCCATTTGCCAGCACACTGCTCAGTGAACCTGGAAAGTGACAATATGACATACTGTTCTATTCCTGATCTCCAGACTGTCAAGCCATTGCCCTCACAGGTGACAAAAGGTGTAATATACTATTGAGGAAGTAGCGAGATTTGTATCAGAAGATAGAAAACTCTACTTCCAGAAAAAAAATTGAGTTGATCCTGGCAATGGGTTGGGGAGAGGAGAAAAACTGCATCCTGTGGGTGTTTTGTGAAAGAAGATTTAGCAAGACATCTTCCAGCTGAAGATAAGAGAACATATGGGTGTGCTCAGAGTGATTTGTGGGACACAACGCTGAGAATTGTTGATTTAGAGCAGTGTTTCTCAACCTTGTCAACTTTAAGATGTGTGGACTTCAACTCCCAGAATTTCCCAGCCAACATGCGGGCTGGGGAATTCTGGGAGGTCAAGTTCTTATATCTTAAAGTTGACAAGATTGAGAAACACTGATTTAGAGGAAAGGAGTAGAAAATGGGAAAGGGAAGCCTAGTTCCATTACAGCACACATACATTTAATCCTCTGAATGCTCCTTATGGTGGAAATCTTGCACACCACATTTTCATCTGAATGCTAAAACTATGCAGCCAAATGAATAAACAAACTAAAAAATTCATATCGTTTTAAAACTCTTTGTTGGCCACAAGGTGGCAGAGGATATTCTACGAACAACCACAATCTGCCATTGACTTCCAACAGTGAGAGAGTCTAAGGGGGAAAAAAATCTTTTCTTACACCTGCTTCTTGTTGTCATAAGTTCTTTTAGTGTGTGCTTTGGAACTAGTAATTAAACTTTCCAATTTAGGTTAGCTCTGCTTGCTCTAATTAAATACAGAGAAAGGATTTAATATGACTGCTGATTTCAAATAGCAGTATCACAGCAGATTAAGTTTTATAGGAATGAAATGTTTGGTCTCTGTATTCTTTTAAAAACAAACCAGGAGCAAGGTGACAAAGCCTGTTTAATTACCTGTGTTATCAATACTATTAACAATTAAAAACAATTATCTATTTGGCTTTTGTAGGTGTTAACTTTTATGAATATAGGTTTTGCCCTTTCTCCTCATTCTTGGATTCTTTTTATAAGAAATCCTCCTCCTGTAATTTCATTTTTTTATGAAGGTAGATGGACTACATCCTTGAGGGTCACACTCTATTGCTCATGAGAAAACAAAGCTTCTCTTGGGGTTCCACTGGTTGGTACTAGAAGTGGGAGTTGTTCAGGCAGTGGTTAAAGGTGTAGATCTCTGGTAAGGGTACCACAAGAACGTTTTTAGGAAGGCCGCTAAGAATTCTAGTGACTGCTAGGCATAAAATGCAAAGTCTATTTACAGTAAAAATCAAGATTCAAATATTGCACCTCTTTCTCCTGCTCATGTGATACAAGAGATTGGGGCTTCATGGATCTGGGTGGGACAATCAATCTTGTAGTGGATTATTAGTCCAATTTCAAGCTGTTTGCTTCTGATGTTGCTTGAACCTAGCTCTCAGTTTCTTACAAAGGAGGCCCAGGCTAATTAAAACAAGGACTATCAGTATACAGAAGGCCTGAAAACAATATACTCCTTTGATGAGCTCCCCAATCCTTAAAATAAGATGGACCTTGAGCCATGCCCCTTTTCAGGCAGACATATCTGAAATCTCATTCTTCCTCATCCTTCACAATCCTGCCTCTCCATTTAAGCATGCTATGCCATCTTTTCCAATCTGATGTCCTCTAGAAATACTGGAATACAACATCATCAACTGTGTTTATCGCTGACACACCTCAAGAACAAGGAATGGTGGGTACTGTGAACCTCTACCTCAGCTTACCACAATCTGATGCTCTCTGGGATGTGTTGGATGAAATGGTGAAAGGTCCCCTGGGCAAGCACCAAGTCATGTCTGACCCTTTGGGGGGACGCCGCTTTTGCGACATTTTCTTGGCAGACTATAGCAGGGTGGTTTGCCATTGCCTTCCCCAGTTGTCACC
Source organism: Candoia aspera (assembly GCF_035149785.1). NCBI lineage: Eukaryota > Metazoa > Chordata > Lepidosauria > Squamata > Candoiidae > Candoia > Candoia aspera. The sequence goes on along the minus strand of NC_086159.1, from coordinate 58,464,881 downwards.
TTCCCCAGCAAGCTGGGTATTCATTTTACCGACCTCGGAAGGATGGAAGGCTGAGTCGACCTGAGCCAGCTACCCGAGAATCCAGCTTCCGTTGGATCAAACTTGGGTCGTGGGGAGAGTTTCGGTTGCAATACTGCCGCCTACCACTGTGCCATGCGAGGAAATACTGAGTGTTATTGTCCAAGATATCTGGATGATCACAGTTTGTGAATGCAATCACTCTTCCCAGACCTAGGCTCCTTCCGTAAGAGTGGACTTCCACTCTCAGCATTCTCAACAATGGCTTTCAGTCTACACATATGGAAAATGCCCAAGATCAGTAAGGAGCTAAATCAGATTAGCACCAATCTGTCATCTTTTCTCAACTGGAACTTCTTTGTATTGTTTCATACATTCACCAACAAGCTAAACAATCAAGGAGTATACATACCTGTACGAATGAGTACAGACAGGCAATTCACCTAAAAAAATAGAAGTATATTCCAAAGGTATAGAACGTCTCAATAACGACCATCCCATATTTCTTAATCATATTATGCCCATACCTCACCCATCTTTCTTTTCTTCTAATTGACTAAGAAATATTCTCTAGATGGATTATATAGAAATCATTTTTTAATAAAGAAGGAAATATAAACTAGGAACTGGACTTTGAAGTGGATTATATACACATATTTGCTACTCTTAAATTTGCTTTTTTATATTAGCATAAAATATTGTCACAAAGTGATTAAATTTAGTAAACTGAAGGCATGGCCATGAAAAATGGATATACATTCCCTCTCTGCCTGCCTCCCTCCAAATGTCTTTTTTATTACACTAGCAAGGACTTGAATAGTCTTATGATTTATGAAGATCTATGAGTCTCTACTTACATATGAATCCGAGTGATTAAAATCCCTCAACTACATGTGGACAGTTTATAATTCTGACTGATGTGGTATGTGCCATTTATGCCAAGCTGACTACATTTTATTAAACATCTTTTGATTGCCCATTTAATTTTTCCCTAAGTAATTTTATTTTGTCTTGTTTCACGTACTTGCCCTCTTTCTCCACATGAGTGTATTTGTTATGCTATGACTCTGGAGTCCATGACGTCCCCCTGAATATTTTAGACCAGCCTTTCTCAACCTTAGCCACTTTAAGCACGGCTGGCTAGGGAATTCTGGAGTTGAAGTCCATACGTCTTAAAGTGGCTAAGGTTGAAAAACCTTGTTTTAGATGGAGAGGTTGCCACAAACTGTGTCTAATGCCTGAAGCCTTTTCTTCACATTTTCATAATGTTAAGCAAAGCAAGAAAGCAGTAATACTGTGTTGGCCAAACCTAGCTGTCTTCTAACCACAGTCACAAGCATATGTTGTATAATACAAATTTTGTCATGTGGCTGTCAGATCACATTACTCCAAGGCAAAGATGGCAGGATAGAGCATTTAGAAAACTTTCTCTAGTAATACTGATTTGGGTACATGCCTTCACTGTCACCAGCACTGATTTTCCCAGTGATATTCTTTGTGGCAAACAGCCCACTTCTGATCATGTTGATGGAGAAATTAGGCCCATTAATTTTTATTAGGATTGGTTTCCAGTGTGTTTGGAAGTCATGGTTCTTTTAACTGCATGCCTGTTAATCGGTTAATCTTTAAATGTGGAAGCTTTGGTCAGTGTGAATTGCACATATGGACCCATATCACACTATTCTGCAAGCCCCCGTTTCCTGTTAGTTTTTGGTTTCCTAATAGTTTCTGAGTGCAATTCAAAGTGATTGTTTTAACTATAAAGCCCTTTATGGCTTGAGCCAGGCTATCTTCAGGACTGCCATCTCCCCACTAGAGTCAGCCCAACCACTTCTATCATGCTGGGAAAAGCAGCTGGTTGTCTCCCATTTCTGAGAAGCCATGTCTGGAAGTATTGCTTTTTGGTGATGGGACTGGCCCTCTGAGTGACCTCCCACTGGAGGTCCCTTTGTCCTCACATTGTCTTCATTCTGGAACAAGCTGAAGATAATAGTTTATCTGGACAGGTTTGGGGGCCTAACGCCAAATGTGTTGCGTTGCACTGTAGCTGCGTTTTATCTGTTTTATGCTTGAAGTGTTTTGTGTATCTTTATTTTGTGGGCTGCCAAGAGTCCTGCAACTGTGGTGGGATATACATTTAATTATCAAAAACCTGTTAGAATTCAGATCTCATCTACTCCACCCAGGATTGCTCAGGAATGATGTCTGTAGTCCCACAATATCTAGACCAGGATTTCTCAACCCCGGTTCCATGGAACCCTAGGGTTCCACAAGAGGTCACTAGGGGTTCCCTGGGAGATCACAGTTTATTTAAAGTTATTTCAAATTTGGGCAACTTCACATTAGAGAAGTAAGTTTCATTCTTTATTTTTAGTTTAAGAACACTGTTAATGCCGACACGTGAAACAAATATAATTTTGTAACTTCTGGCCTATATTTGAGCCTGAATGTGCAGGGGTTCCCTGAGGCCTGAAAAATATTTCAAGAGTTCCTCCAGGGTCAAAATGTTGAGAAAGGCTGATCTAGACAGCCAACAGTCCTCGAGTCCTGATTTAAAGATTGAAGATTACAAGAACATGGTACCACTTCCAACATCTGAATCTCTTCTGGCAGCAACCCCAGATCTGGCACATAATTATCTGGCTAATGATGGTATTTTCCTTATGTTTCTCACTGAGCCCCAAATATGCTTTGTTCCTACACTAATGGTTGTCAAGAAGAAATTCAGGATCTGAAAAGCAAGATTTTTGTTCTATTTAAACCTGGTCTATTATTTAAGTCTGTGCCATTAAAATAAGAAGCTGCAATGTTTGACAAGAAGGTAGGAACATCTTCAAGTATTGTTATATCTAGAAATAACATTGTTTGGGGTTCTGTTTTATGTTTCTGACAGTTTCACAAAGGTTAGTCCCCAGGCAAGCTTTTGTTGGCTGTTTCTCAGATTGAGGATTAAACACTGCGCTTAACTAGTGATTAGGACATTTACGGGAACAGGGTTAATTATTTTAGTATCCTAAAGTTCCCTGTCAAATATGCCCAGTCACATCAGTTTCTTTGATACCTGAGCAAAACCATGGTAAATCTGTAATTTTCACAGAAAAAAAATGACTTTATAAGAATTATGCTTACAAAATGCTGGCCAGCACCAACAATTTATGGATTGGCAAGAGATAATTTCTATATTCCCATTACACAAATATTCTGCAATTGCTACCCAGAGTTGTGCGTGCCAACGCATTTTAGGAAGGTGTGAAAAAGATATTCAAACTATTCCCAGGCCCAGAACACTGGCATTCCAAACAGAATGCAGAAGTTGTCAAAGCAGTGACATCTTTGTAATGGTCAATTGTAAATTGCATCCAAAAATGCTTTGGAGTAAACATATTTCACTGATGCATAAGAAAACTCTCGCAGAGTCAATACTAGGGACCAGGTATCAGTGCCTGTTAATGGATATTCCAGGCAGAAGGGGAATAGCCAAGGAAACTGGCAGTGATGGTTGAGGGGAGAAAGGTCAGGCGCTGGAAAGATTGTGGGCAGATGGAACAAAGAGAAATGCAGCGCTGACACATTAGGCCCTCGTTTCTCAACCTTGACAACTTTAAGATGTGTGGACTTCAACTCCCAGAATTCCCCAGACAGCATGCCAAGGTTGAGAAACACTGCATTAGACATTATTAGATTTTGCACTGGAATATCGGTGGTAGCAGCTGAGCGGGGTGGGTGGGTGGGGAGCAGGGTACTGTGATACACAACAGCCTTGTTCTGTTTGCCATGCAAAATTGTCAGCCCTTGAAGGTAGACCAAAATCATACAGGCCATTATTACTTTTATTTTACAGTCAAGACCTAGTAACAGAATCTTGCTAGTCTGCATGCGCTTCCCGGCCTCCCTCCAAGAATTAGGGAGGGTCTTGTCTGAGATGTTTTCCCAGATTACAGTTCTGTCCCAGACTCAGGTTTCTTTTATCTGACCATTGTCCTGGTAGTGGTTTTTCCTCCTGTCCCGCAAGGCAGATGCCTTGGCCCATTACAAAAGTCCCACTAGGACTCTTGAGGGGTGTCTGCATTGTGGTCCAAAAAGTCAAGATGGCAACTGCAATGGTGTGATTGAAGCTCTACCTGGTTTTTATGTGCATCACAACATACTGTACATAAAACCCAGCTGGGGCTATAATCACAATGTAATGACCATCATCTTCAGCAAAGGATCATTACCTTGTCATGGCGCTGGAGCTTGAGCACCTCAATGATGCCATGAGCTAAACCATGAAGGGCCACCCAAGTCGGGAAGGTCATGAAAGAGAGGTCAGACGAAATGCCATCCCTGGAGAAGGTAATGGCAACCCACCCCAGTATTCTTGCCGTGAAAACTAAATGGATCACTACAACCAGAGATATGTCGGTATACCATCGGAAGATGAGACTCCCAGGTCAGAAGATGGTCAAAATGCTACTGGGGAGGAACAGAGGATAAGTTCAACTAGCCCCAGACGTGATGACGCAGCTAGCTCAAAGCCAAAAGGACGGCTAGCAGCTGACGGTGCTGGTGGTGAACGGCAAATCCGATGTTCTAAGGATCAACACACCATTGGAACCTGGAATGTAAGATCTATGAGCCAGGGCAAATTGGATGTGGTTATTGGTGAGATGTCGAGATTAAAGATAAACATTTTGGGCGTCAGTGAACTGAAATGGACTGGAATGGGCCACTTCACATCAAATGACCACCAGATCTACTACTGTGGACAAGAGGACCACAGAAGAAATGGAGTAGCCTTCATAATTAATAGTAAAGTGGCTAAAGCAGTGCTTGGATACAATCCAAAAAACGACAGAATGATCTCAATTCAAATTCAGGGCAAGCCATCTAACATCACAGTGATCCAAATATACACCCTAACCACAGATACTGAGGAAGCTGAAGTATATCAGTTCTATGGGGATCTGCAGCACCTACTGGACAACACACCTAAAAGAGACGTTACTTTCATCACAGGAGACTGGAATGCTAAGGTGGGCAGTCAAATGACACCTGGAATTACAGGTAAGCATGGCCTGGGAGAACAAAACGAAGCAGGACATGGGCTGGTAGAATTTTGCCAAGACAACTCACTCTGCATAACAAACACTCTCTTCCAACAACCTAAGACATGGCTTTATACATGGACTTCATCAGATGGACAACACTGAAATAAAATTGACTACATCCTTTCCAGCCAAAGGTGGCAGATATCTATACAGTCGATAAAAACAAGACCTGGAGCTGACTGTAGTTCAGCTCACAAACTTATTGCACAATTTAGGATCAGACTAAAGAGATTAGGGAAGACCCACAGATCAGCTAGATATGAGCTCACTAATATCCCTAAGGAATATGCAGTGGAGGTGAAGAATAGATTTAAGGGACTGGACTTAGTAGATAGGGTCCTGGAAGAACTATGGACAGAAGTTCACAACATTGTCCAGGAGGTGGCAACAAAATACATCCCAAAGAAAGAGAAAACCAAGAAGGCAAAATGGCTGTCTGCTGAGACACTAGAAGTAGCCCAAGAAAGAAGGAAAGCAAAAGGCAACAGTGATAGGGGGAGATATGCCCAATTAAATGCAAAATTCCAGAGGTTAGCCAGAAGAGATAAGGAATTATTTTTAAACAAGCAATGCGCGGAAGTGGAAGACAACAATAGAATAGGAAGGACAAGAGACCTCTTCCAGAAAATTAGAAACATCAGAGGTAAATTCCAGGCAAAAATGGGCATGATCAAAAACAGATGGCAAGGACCTAACAGAAGAGATCAAGAAAAGGTGGCAAGAATATACGGAAGACCTGTATAGGAAGGATAACAATATCGGGGATAGCTTTGACGGTGTGGTCAGTGAGCTAGAGCCAGACATCCTGAAGAGTGAGGTTGAATGGGCCTTAAGAAGCATTGCTAATAAGAAGGCAGCAGGAGACGACGGCATCCCAGCTGAACTGTTCAAAATCTTGCATGATGATGCTGTCAAGGTAATGCATGCTATATGCCAGCAAATTTGGAAAACACAAGAATGGCCATCAGATTGGACAAAATCAATTTATATCCCCATACCAAAAAAGGGAAACACTAACGAATGTTCAAACTATCGAACAGTGGCACTCATTTCACATGCCAGTAAGGTAATGCTCAAGATCCTGCAAGGTAGACTTCAGCAATTCATGGAGCGAGAATTGCCAGATGTACAAGCTGGCTTTAGAAAAGGCAGAGGAACTAGGGACCAAATTGCCAATATCCACTGGATAATGGAAAAAGCCAGGGAGTTTCAGAAAAACATCTGTTTTATTGACTATTCTAAAGCCTTTGACAGTGTGGACCATAACAAATTGTGGCAAGCTCTTAAAGGTATGGGGATACCAAGTCATCTTGTATGCCTCCTGAGGAATCTGTATAACGACCAAGTAGCAACAGTAAGAACAGACCACGGAACAACGGACTGGTTTAAGATTGGGAAAGGAGTACAGCAGGGTTGTATACTCTCACCCTACCTATTCAACGTGTACGCAGAACACATCATGCAACATGCAGGAGTTGAGGAATCCAAGGCTGGAGTTAAAATCGCTGGAAGAAACATTAACTATCTCAGATATGCAGATGATACCACTATGATGGCTGAAAGCGAAGAGGAACTGAGGAGCCTTATGATGAAGGTAAAAGAAGAAAGTGCAAAAGCTGGCTTGCAGCTAAACCTGAAAAAAACCAAGATTATGGCAACCAGCTTGATTGATAACGGGCAAATAGAGGGAGAAAATGTAGAGGCAGTGAAAGACTTTGTATTTCTAGGTGCGAAGATTACTGCAGATGCTGACTGCAGTCAGGAAATCAGAAGACGTTTAATCCTTGGGAGAAGAGCAATGACAAATCTCGATAAAATAGTTAAGAGCAGAGACATCACGCTGACAACAAAGGTCCGCACAGTTAAAGCAATGGTATTCTTGGACTGCAAGAAGATCAAACCAGTCCATCCTCCAGGAAATAAAGCCAGACTGCTCACCTGAGGGAATGATATTAAAGGCAAAACTGAAGTACTTTTGCCACATAATGAGAAGACAGAACACCCTGGAGAAGATGCTGATGCTAGGGAGAGTGGAAGGCAAAAGGAAGAGGGGCCGACCAAGGGCAAGATGGATAGATGGTATTCTAGAGGTGACGGACTTTTCCCTGGGGGAGCTGGGGGTGTTGATGACCAACAGGAAGCTCTGGCGTGGGCTGGTCCATGAAGTCACGAAGAGTTGGAAGCGACTGAACGAATAAACAACAACAAAATGGCCACCATGGGACTTTTTGGACTACATCCTGCAGACATTTCTGGGATTCCTGCAGGTTTGGTTTTGTCCAAACTGTAGAACAACAGAAATTTTCTGGGCTTTGTTTCCGCTGAACTGCAGCTCACAGAATGATTTGGCAGAATTTCTACAACACATTTGTTCTGCATTGAAAAGACATTGTTCAATGCAGAATTCACATTTTCTGTTCGATGCACACCCTGATTTAAACTACCAAAGGTGAAAGATAAATCATGGATGCTTAATCAGGATAGAAGAGAGGGTGTTTGAGCATGAAGAAATATGCTGATAGTTAAAGGCACACTTCTGCACAGATCTTATAAGGAATAAGGCTATAGAAATTAAAAAAGAAGAGTGTTTAAAGTTGCAAGAAATGCCCATATTTCAGTTTTCAATAAACACATTTTAACAAATTATGCAAATACATTTTTGTACATAATTTTTGAGATATAATTTAAGATGAATTATTACTAGATTCTATAAATTGCACGCTAGAGGTATGCCATACCATTTCTAGGGTTCTGTTTGTGTTTATGTTGAGAATAGATTAAATACAAGTTTTTGTTCCATACTGTGAAAAAAAATGGGTATTTTGTGCAAAGCTATTTTGAGTGTTCTGTGCTATTCTAAGCAACTTGATTGACCTATTATCTTGTATGGTTCCAAGATTTTCAAACATTAAGTCATGTCCCCTCTGTTGGTTTAGGATGAAGGCAGGAGGAACAGTCGTGCTACTCTCTATGGAGACAAGATAAGTCCCTCTTCCCTGCTTTAAGTCAAAACAGAACATACTTCACTGAGTTAAGTAGCCACACATTTTAACACAGCGAATTGCTAGTCATAAATGCTTTAAAATTGCTTTCCTGGCTCTCTAAACTAAGAAGAAAGCTTTAATTCTTTTCCCTACTGCCATAAATCGACAGTCTATCAAAACAAGCTTTAATCTGCTAGCTTTTGTTATGCAATATTAAATTCAATAGAGCCGCCCACTCCAGTGAATTCTGGGCGGCTTACAAAATCTAAGCTACTAGTTGTAGTAAAAACGTTGGAACTTTCCATTCTGATTAGATGAGTGACGTCACAGTCATCTATATCCACGCTTCCTTGAAGTATCACCTTGACTAAGTGAGCCTTCGGATTAAACACACTTAGATCCCCCAGCGTGGGCTGCAGCTTCCCCTCTCACGTGTGAACAGCCGGGCTCATTCTGCACGAGGCTGCTCATTCTCCATATTGTGAAACTCCGCGTGCCAAGGCAGCACTTCATTGAAGCTTATCTCCAGCAATATTCAGCCCCTGCAAATACGCACTTAAGGACACGTCTAAAGTTAACACCGGCCACCAAGTAGCATTCCGTAGTTTTCAATCCTGAACTGTGTCTTTGCATAGTACGACGAGAGGAAAGGTTAAGCGCACAAAACCCAGCGGGGGGAATAAATAAAGGAAACGAGCTGCTTAGGAGTTGCAAATCCATGACCGTTGGGACGGGATACCGCGCCCGGTTAACTAGCAACCGCAGCGCAAGAATTCTCAGGCCGCTCTATCTACCCAGCATTCTGCACAAGCCCAGGAGCTGTTCTCCCTTCGCAATGCTTCACAGGCTGCAAAGGAGGCGAACTTCAAAACGGGCTCCACCCCGCGGCTTGCAAAAATGTACAGGCCCTCCCTCCTCGTCCCCAGCCGTGGCTTCCCACGTTCTGGTCCTCCAGCGCTAGAGGGCGGGCGCACTCTCCCCGCCTAGACTCGGGGAGTTGCGGCTGGGCTGCTGCTGGAGCGGCAGCAGAGGGAGCTGCCCGGAGCCCGCGGGAGCCAGTTGGCCCTTTCGGTCGCTTCCTGGTCGACCGGCGCGGCGTGGGTTCGGCCGGAGAGTCTCCAAAGCGCAGGCGCCGTCGGGGCGGGGGAAAGGGAAGGAGGCTGACGACGAGGCACTCGCTGCGCTGGGCCGCCCGAGACCGCAGGTAAGGCGCGCGGGGCGGGCGGGAGAGCGCGCGACCCTTGCTCCTGGGTCTGCACCGCGGCGGTCCTTTCCCACCGTCGCCTTCCCTTCGCTGCTCCCGCAAGCATGCCGCCGCCCCTCCATCCCCTTGAGTCCCCCCTCTCAGCCTTCTTTGCTCCTGGCTACATCACCATCTGGCTTGCCTTGGGCGGGTATTCCCGTTCCCACGTACTTGCTCCGGCACCTTTCTCTTCTACTCCTGCGCCGCTTCTCTGAGCTGCCCCTTAGCTTCCGGTCCTTCGACCGGGTCCCTCTGTCTTCCTCTGTCTCCAGTGAAACTCCTGGTGGAGGACATTGTTCGGCCCAGAAAAACGGCGTGAAGCTCTCAGGGTGACGCTGGGTTGCATTCAGCGACCCGGGTTGAATCCAGCTGGGAGCGCGTTTTACTCAGCGGCCTTAAACAAATTTCTTTCTCTGGCTGTGCAATAGACAGGTGCTACTCTCTACCACACATAAAGCTCTTTAATGTCAAATCTCTAGCTGCTGCAAGCGCATGCTTGTATTTAACGGCGTGTGCCCCTGGCCTGCTTTAACCTCCCCAATCTACGGTATAGTCAAACGAAAGTGCAAGTTTCCCAGGGCATTCACTTCAGGTTTTGCGGCAGGATGCATGGAGTGGAGGTGAACGCGGGGTGTGTATCTGAGGGTGTGCGGAGGGCATTTCCTCGTCAGCAACTGGCCTTATCTTGCTCTTGTGCATCAGGAATGGGAAATAGGGAATTTCAGTGGGATGGATATAGCTTCTAGCAATTTTGAGCACCAACATTTCTCCTGTAAACACACATTTTTCATCGTTTTTGCCAGATACTTGATGGTAGGGTGGATTTTTAAAAACTAACCTTAAGTGCCTATTTACTAGGCAGTGAAGATTCTATAAGATCAGAAAGTTCAGAGGCAAGAGAGTCTTCTCCATCCTGGTGTTCTCATCATGTGCTGGACCATAACTTCTGTGACTCCAAGTCCGTGTGCTGTTTTGTAAGGCATTGCCTGTGTTCTGAGGAGCGTTGCGCTAGAGTTCCCAGTGACCATGCTGGCTTGCAGTGACAAGCTGTAGCCCTGCACACAGATATGCTGTCACAGGATTAGAGTTGTTGCACCCTCAAATTAGCATGATCTAATTCTCTTTCTGCTCCTAATGCTCTTGGATTCATAAAAATGAATGTTCAATTCTTTGTGTAGGTAGAACTCATTTAGCAACGGTTTGCAGATATGACAGTGATGAAACAGTAATTTTGCAACCAGTCCTCACATTTATGACCTTCACAGGTCTGTAAAGCAAAGAAAAGCTGAAGTAAGATCATAAAATTATGGTGTTTCACTTAGCGACTGTTTTGCTTAACAACTGGGCAAATTACCAGTCCCAATTTTAGTTGCTAAACAAGGACAACCTGTCATAGAGATTATTCTTGCTATTAATTATAAGTCACAAGAGGGAATATTTTGGATTAACAAAAAAGACCAGACTGTGATCTGTTATACAGTGTAACTTAGGTATCTCACTTTTCCCCAGGATTGTCTTGTTTCTTTCACATCCTTGACCATCCTTCACCTACTGTTGAAATAGGCCATCTGATATTCCTGAAACCATAAAAGATGCCTTATATTAGACCTTGGTTAACCTAAACCTTTACTGTTAGCACTGACTAGTAGTAGCTGTCCTTGCATTAAGGCAGAATTTTTTCCAGCCTTAAGAGGTGGAACTGAACTACACTTAACTGCAGCCTCGCTAAAGGTGACAAAGTTGGGAAAGTACATATTTCAGGTTGTGTTTCTTTTATCATCTTAGGCTGAGTTGCTGTGCTAGCCATTTCTGTTTGTTTGGCCCCTTTCTTCACTTCTGCCACAAGCCATTTGACACGTTTCAGTCAGTGCTGGGAAACGCCTGTCGCTTAAGGAATTTGCCTGTTGGGCAATTCTGCGTATGTTGATATTGCTTTGTCTACAGCCATTAAAATTTATAGACCTGTTAAGATCTTAGGGCCAGATTTGCAGTGTAGGATGACAGATTGAGCCATGAGTAACTGGCAAGACTTTTTACATGATTATGAAGGAACTGGATAGTGGCCTGAAAGTAGCATTGAATAACTACTAGCTTCATAACCTTCTTTTGTGGCCCCTTGAATTTTGGTGCATGGCACCAAGAAGGAGCAATGTGATTTCCGCCTTTTTTAAGCACCACCATTCTCCCCACTTCAAGCCATTGTTTAAGTTTCCCATGCTGCCCCCAAAATACCTCCCCAGTGGATGAACACACTGAGTAATTCCAATCCCACCTTGATGGCATGACCGTTCTTCAAAAAAAAAAAGTAACCGTGAACCACCTGCTAGAGATAGGAGATCCTGGGATGTGTGCAAGAGAGGATAGCTATTTACAACATGGTAACGTTGATGCCTCAGGCAGCACAGAGTTTCAGCATGATATGGAAACTATAAACAGATTGATATCCTTTACATATCAGCTGATGCACACTTGTAGTTTTTTTTTTTTTTACTTTACGTTATTTTACTAAGGGAACTTATTAGGAAAGATTTGGCTGAGATGAGAACATCTAATAAAGTGTCAGCTTGTTGGACGATGATGGGGAAAAAGTGTTCCTTGTTGAAGGTTAATAGGAGAGATTGTAAAATAAAATAGCTCTACCATAATATCATTGCACAGTTCTGTTGTGGACCAAGTTGAGAATATTATGTGTAGTATTGGTCTGACTGTTTGAAAAAAAAAAAACCCAGATAAAGTAACAAAAAGTTGAATGCTAGGCAATGCTGCTGAAAGGGAGTAGCCCCAGAGTAGTCACACCCACACATGCTATGTATTGTCTCAGTAACAATCATATTACCTCCTTTCCCATTTTGTGCTCTCATGCTGAAGGCATGACAGTGACGTGCTGATGCTCGGCTGTGAAAGGAGGCAAGGGAGTAGTGAGATTAGCAGTTTTAACAGCAGAATAAAGTTTGTAAAGAGTTGGTGTCTGCTGATGACCAAACTCGGGATTTGGAGCCTTTTGGATCTTCCTTCCTTCCTTCCTTCCTTCCTTCCTTCCTTCCTTCCGTATAGTTGCCCATCTTAAAACAACGCTGGGTGGCTCACAACCAATAAAACAATATAAAACAAACAGTAATAAATTAAAAATAGGAAAACCTAGCACCATAAAACATTTCCCTGACGCACCCATGTTCTCATCACACCCTGACCACGCCCTGTCCCATAACCTGGGGGAAGAGCCAGGTTTTAAGTGCTCTCCGGAAGCATAGAAGGGATGGGGCCTGTTGGGTCACCGGGAAGAGGGTGTTCCATAGGGTGGGAGCTGCAGCAGAAAAGGCACACTTCCGAGGGCCCACAGTGGGCATTGTTTAAGGGAAGGGACCTGGAGCATGCCTACCCTATCCTCTCTGGCAGGGCGGACATAATTACAAGTTGTGGAGCTAAGTCTTTGTTCTTCTGGCTTCCTCAGTCATCCAAACGTCATTTATTTCCTCAGATGACTTCCCTTCTTTTAAATCTCCTCCACCTTTTTAATGAAGTCTCTGGCCTCTCAGTTGCTAGCTTAACTTAATCTAGGTATATACACTGAAGGAAAAAACAGCATTCTTCCCTAGGTCACACCTGCATCTATTTCCCTGTGGCTGTCCAGTTTTCAAATTATAACTCCTGAAAAAAATGACATTGCTTACTTTAATTCCATTTATTTTAGATTTGGCATTTGGAAAAAGGTATATCTTTTGCACCATGACATTTCTTTAGCATTTGGGAGTTTTTCAGAGATGCCCTCCTTGTTCTTTGTGTGTTGCTGAGAGGGCTACTCTTTCCATGTTTCAGGCTTGAAAGTGTAGCCTTTTTAATAAATAACATAGTTATAACAAATAGTTTGTCAGTTAACACGTATTTTTCATGAAGTCTGATTTTTTATCCTTATAAAATCCTTACTATTTTCTGTAATATAAACATTTTAATATTAAACCACTGAAAGCCTTGCAAAACAATTGATTAAGAATCTTTAATGTGCTAATGTATATACCAATCTATAGGATGTATTTTGCAAGTAATCCTGAATGTCAGTTGTACTGGAAAGCATGAGATGTTATCCTTTGCTGACTTCTACATGCATCTTTGAGTCACGAACTATCACAAAGTGTAATGCGGTGGCCATGGTTCTTTGTATTCTTTATTCTGTGGGTACTGTTTTGTCATTCCTGTTATGAAATCAAACATATATCTATATACAAAAAGTTTTGAAACAAAAGCTTGTACAGCTTTTTAGCTCTTGTTCTGCAGTGGACCTATGAACAGTTACATGGCTGCATGCATATAAATTCATATTTGGCACTTCAGCAACTTAACAATTTCCCTTCTTTACTCAAGCTTCTTACCATTTAAGACAGAAGATCATGTGAAAATATTTGGACACAAGGAGGATAGGGCAGATTTGTATATCAAAGACCTTGAACATTTCATGTAGTTTCCTTCCTACAAGTAAGTGTGTTACGTAGAATAATAGCTTAATTTATGCAGACTCTTGCCTTCCTTGGCATAGCATTTTTGAGGGCAACCACCATGCAGGTTGCATGGGTGAGTTCAAGAACTATAAGGTTTTCTTTGAAGAAGGTGCTTCTTGAAATAAATTTCTTTACTGCTGTAATATTGATTAGAGCATGATTGCTTGTGACCTTGAAGTAGAGGAAGAAGGAAGCATTGCTCAGTGGGAGAACACCAGCATAGACAACAATTAGGGATATGGGGAAATACAATTTAAAATACCTGGAAGTCATCAGGTTGGGGAATGCTGTCTGACCAGTGGTGGTTCTTCCCTCAGAATTAGTTTCTGTGTCTAAATAAAGCCATATTCATTACAGTGAGTAATATGAAGATTTTCTATTTTAAGATTTTAAGAATATTTGAAGATTTAAACCCCTACATTGCTTCATCTTCAAAGGAACACATACTGAAACATCACAACCACATCTGCCTATATACCATTTGTTGCTAGCTCTTTTTCACAGAACCTGGTAGATCAAAAGTATCACATTGACCCAAACTACCACCAACTTATGGCATGGCCACAGTCCTTTGCAGAGCTTAGTTCCTTTTTTCCCTTATTTCTGCCAGTGATCCTTTCAGTTGACCTATCACTTCCAAGATTAATTTTAATTCCAAGATTCAGACCCTTAGCATTTGGAACTAAATCTCTGAAGTGAAGTGCTTTTTTGGAATTATTTATTAATAAAACATGAATGCAGTTGCATACCCCCTCAGATAGTACTGTATGGAAAAGAACTTTTTGAACATCTTACTCCTAAAGTGAGAAGAGTTTCTGCAGCAAATGGAAACAGATGAAAATGGCAACTCTGAGTTACTGATAACCACCTGTGTTCTTTGGTACAGTACTCACTAATGATAATCATCATAATGACAAGCCTACATAGACATTTTTGTCTTGCAGCTAATAAAATAATCTGCAAAATGCAGCTTTAATTGTTTAACGCCCCTCAAAATGCAGATGGTTTTTGAAGTATCACAGGTTGTATATATGTTGTTTGGCTGCAAGGTGTGCTGCTTTTGTTTTATGCAGGTCTAGTTCTTACAGCAAAGTTATCAGTGATGTGACAAGGGGTTTTTGTTTATAAGTCACTTTGCTACAGAACCTGATACAGTTTGGGCAGAAAGGGAGTGAGTGGCCCAAGGTCACCCAGCTGGCTTCTGTGCCTCAGGGAAGACTAGAATGTGGGTGTCTCCTAGACCACCACCATGTACCACATTGGCTTTCAGTGGATGGATGGATGGATATGACTCTTCAATTGTGAAGGTTTCAGAGAAAGATTTAGGAAGCAGTATGCGAATCTTCACTGGCTAAACATTTCTTTAATTGAACCTGGTTCTCAAATTATTTTTTTATGATTAGTTTTATGACTTCTTATATGCAAGCAGCAGTAGTAATATTTTTATTTGGTATGTGCTGAGTACAAGCAAACAGCAATAAAATTATAACATAATATAAACAAATTATTATCTCTGTATAGCCATTTCTATAACAAACATCTAAGCACTATCATAATTTAAACTTGTATTGGGTACTGCAGTCAAAAAGGAATGATTCTTCAAGATTTATAAAGGTCCTGAAAAAAAGAAGGCTTTTCATCTTCATGAGATCAGGTTCCAGATGTTATTCAAGGGTGAGCTGATTCCAAAGAGTAGGTGCAAAATAGTGGAAGAATTTGAAATGTGAGACAGCCTTTCCCATACATGGAAAAACTAAGAGACCCTGATCGCACCATCAAGCTGAGATTTATTTATTTATCAAATTTATATGACCGCCATCTCAAAAAATAGTGACAAGGAACATGTTCAGTTTGGCCCCACAAAGCATTCAAGATAGGTGTTTGACACATCACAGTTGTGTGAGCAATGCTCCCTTTCCAGAAGAGTTAGAGTAGCTGCATCTTCTGGAAGGCTTGACATAGCTAATTTGAAGGCATTTTGTCTGGAACCGGTGAAGTAGCTATGTGAACATACATGTGAAGGTAACAGGGAATGCCTTTGAAACATCCATGCCAAACCACTATAGAACGTAGCAGTTATAATGTTTTGAAAGGGGTGCTTTGCTTTTGGAATGGCCCCTTTCAAAGGCTTTGCACAGCCATAATTTATAATATAGCTGCAGTTGAGACACAGTTTCTAGAACCAGAATAGGTTGTATTGGAGGTCTAGACTGGGAAAGGAGCTTTAGAGATAGCTGCAATCCTAGATATAGTTATGGAATATGCCTGTGAAATGCCATGATAGTTGGTCCTTGCTAAACATATTTAGGTAAATATTCAGAAGGAGTTCTTAATAGTTGTTTAACAAATTGTGAAAGCTGGGTTGGAAAGTTATAGTCCAGTTTGAGCATGCTCCAAATATGCATATCTCTGAAAATTCTGGGAGATTCAGAAAGAAGATGCTGGGCAAATCTCAAGGCAATATGCCCTCTTCCCCAAATACGTACAGAAATGAAAAGCTCCAGTACTGTAGAACAGAGCTAGGCCCCAGGAATTCCATTTACTCAGAAATGGTCAAAAACAGTAGTGTTGTTTTCCTCCATCATGAGACAAGAGATGCATGAAAATTTTAACATAAATCATAATATAAGTTTTTACATACTTTTTTTCCCCCCAAAAGTAAAGAAAAATCTTTTTAAAAATCCTCAAAGCCAGAACTAAACAGAAAACGTCAAGGCCCCTGCCCACATTACATCTTTTCTGTACTCCAGTACTGTGTGGTCCCAGTTGGCTGTAGAAGGTTTGATATGACCTCTAAGACATTTTTTCCTCTAAAGTAAATTGTACGTGTTAGTCCTGTGATATCTCCAAAAGTATTTTACCAGAGTGTTCTATTCCAATACTTTTTCACAAATCTCTTTATTGTGTGAAATAAATGGTGCATATTTTGATTTCTCGATGCTCTAAAGTGAGATAACTTCTTTTCAGAATTTCTTAACACTGTATTTTCTCTCTACCCCATGGTTACAGCTGGTTATTCAGTTTTAAGTAGTAGTCTATGTCAGAAAACTTCCCAAAGACTGGTTTTTACTCTTATATTGCTCCAAACTATGGCAAATCTTAACGTGTTAGGTTAAAACTAGGGAGACCCTGGTTCAGATCACTACTTGATCAGAAGTGGAAGGTCTGCCTAACCTACCTCACTGGTTTCTTGGGAAGTTAAAATGGGGGGTGGGTATGGAGGAGAACCATAAAGACCATCTTGAGCTTCTTTAAGGCAGGGAATAAACAATTAATTTTAGACATTTAATGGAACTCCAAATTGACCTTTGTGTGCTTAGTAGTCAGGAGCTATGTATGTATGTATGTAGTATAGAGTCTGCTATATAGTTTTTGGTCACTTAAATCTTCAGTTTATTATGTCATACCTGCAAGGAAATGAAAAAGAGAACTATATGTACCTAAGAAAGGAAGGGACTGTTCTTACTTTGCTACAGTGTAGTTCTACCTACCTTGTGGCAAGTTCTGTGCTGCCCTGGAAACTTGGAAGCAGAGAGAGAGAACATTGGAGATATAGACATAGTTTTTCTCATACTTGTCTTCAAGTTTACCATCTCAGTAAATCAAATCCTTGCCTGGAAGCCTTTGGAAAAAACAAAAATTGAGTCTTTGTCACATATTTTTATTTTTAATTTGATATTCAGGAAAATTAGTGATGGTGTCTATGACAGTGGTCCAGACTTTACCAACCTGAGGCTACAACTGATGTATTGACTAGAACACCCTGCCTACATATACTTCAGTGGGAATCAGTCAGTATTGCATATTTAAATTGGCAGGCAGGAAGATAGATTGTGAGCATTCATGCTGTGCTTCACTCCTCATTTAATTATAAATATTAATTGCTGATCTACTTCATTCTCTCTTTCAGAATTTCAGATCCACAGTAATATGAGGGAGAAGGCTAATATTGGATGGTAATAGTTGTGATGGCTGTATGTTCACACCAGAGTTGTCATGTCTCTCAGTACCAGAAGTTAGAGAACATGAGCCGAGGAGTGTAATTGTGCTTATGGCCTGCATATAGATGCTTTCATGGCATATCTTGACTCACTCTGGAACCGAATGAAAGGTTAAATACTTGCTTGGTTTTATCCAACAGAGTTCTTCATACATTTCTATGTTAGTTATGTTACATTGGATTGTACAAAAACTGTAGGTGGTAGTGAACATGTGCTAATGTTTTAAGAACAACATAATGACATCAAGTGGAGATAGAGGGAGGCAGTGACCTAAAAACCCTCATGGCTATTCTGTATAATCATAGGAGGTGGATCAGTAATAGATAACTGATTTATACCTGTAGTGGTTTGAACTTTGAAACTTATAAGAGGAAACCATGGTTTAGAGCTTTATGCCTTCTTTCATTTCCCATTCTTTCTGCTCTTAGGGCTTATATATTCACTCACATTTCTGTGGTGCTTGTCCTCTGGTGCACTGCCACTGATCTGTTAAATACTGCACCAGGAGGTAGGTACATTCAGCAAGCATGGCCTTCTGTGGCTTTTGAAAAGGATGTGCTTCATTGAATTTTGAGTTTATGTATAAGACATTTAAAGCTTCTGTTCCCAGTTTAGAGCATACCATGTGATTTCCTGTACAAACTAATTGTTTCCACAAACTGAGACCTGACTTGTTAATTCTCTGATGGGCTGGAAATGGTTTGGTGCCCATCCTTGTTTTGATCAATTAAGGGGTATATCTGCTGTTCATGCCATATATATTGTCTGCATACTTCCTTCCACCTGCACCAGCAATTAAGACATCTTTTTTTCCTATGGGAAAGGCCAAGTCCTATGATGTAACTGTTATTACATCTGCTGCTAAATACATATTTCTTCTGATGAGTTGTATTCCTTAAACTTCAACATGCATGAATCTTACGTAGTCACAATACTTTTTAAGTATGGCAGTTACCTTACCATTGTTAGGATATGTTTGTATTTTTATGCCATTAGTAAAATACAGAAAATGATCTGCTAATAATTTATTTTCAGTTATGGCTTATCCTGTTTTATATTCTGGCTTTAATATTTATATCTCAGACAAAGAGGTCAGCCCAGCAGAACCAAATGTTCATTTCATTGTCTAGCGTGATTCATATATAATGCCACTTACAACATCTGATTTGATATGGAGTAAGTGTTCAGCTTGTGTGCTTTCTGTTCATGTACCAGTTTCACCTGGTTTGTGCAAGCTTGTGGCTTGCTCTCGTATTTAATGTGTTGTTTAGCCAGTTCAAACAATGGCTGCATTGTATGTAATGCTAAGAACCTTTTTGAACAGTGACATGATTCACGTGTAGTTAGGTACTGTCATGAGTAAGGATGGTGAGCAGGGGGCTCCCACCCAGACTGTCAAGCGCATGCGTAGCACTGAGGAACTGTTCAGCCATTCAAAGAGGCACAGATCGGAACCGCCTTAACCCTTGGGGGTTATATGTCTGGGTTTTTCCCACGCTTCTTCAGTTTGTTAGGATTCTTGTTAAGTACTAGTAATAAATATTAGAGACCAGTTCATTGTCTCAGTGTGTTTCCTGGTAGTTAGGACAGGTACTCATTGTTGGAATTGTACTTAACATTGAGCCAGATACGAACAGACCAGATGACAGATAAGCAGACTGTCTTATGTGGTCTGTATGGTGTACTTCCTTAAATCTTTTTCTGGGATTGATGGCTTCTCTCTACATTTATCCTGGGGGAAAACTTGTTTGCTTTAAGAGGTTATAAACAACATCATGAGGGTCTCTTCCCACTCCAGTGCACCTTTTTTCTGGTCAGGGAACATAAAACATGGTCCTTAATAATAGTGGGAATTCATGGGAATTCTTTGTACCTATCAGTAATCTAATGTGGCCAAGTGATGAGCAGTTTGAAGGACCACATTCTTCCATGTGAGATTGTTCTCCACTGTGGTCTTTAGTAGAGGCCCAGTTGTGTCTCCTGTCTCATTGCCATTTGAGGTCTAGTATGCTGGGTTATGGGGCAGGATTATCTCAGTTGCAGCTTGCAGGTAGAGAAAGCTCCTATTTCCAACAGACAGGATTGCCCCTTTCTTTACCTTTGTTTCAGCCTGTCAGCAAAGCCTTTCTGTTGCCCTGCCCTTCTGTTTATCCCAACCACATCTTTCTGTGATTTTAATACAGCACCTGTGGTTTAATATCCAGCTGTGGATGCTTTCTTTCTTTTGTGTTAATTTGTTTAATAAACTAAGAACACTTGGCAATCCTCAGTGGAAAAAGAATACAGAATCAGAGTAACTACATTCATATAGGATGTTATGCTAGAATTCTGAATTCTGGTTTATTATGAATGGGTTTGCCCTGTGTTGCATGCATCCATCTTGGCTCTCTTGCTGGCATCCACAGCTAAAAGGAACATGGTTGAGGATCCTGTGGCCCTATAGATATGGTTTGCTGTGGTCAGAGTACGAAAGGCCTCTGCTGTGTTTTTTTGTAACAAGGAACTGAGAGTGAAAGTTCAAAGGGAAGTGTTGAGCGTATTGAAGATAAGTTCCAAGCATGACTGCATTATATAATAAATACCATACAATACATATTTGTTACCTATTTTGCATGGAAATTAAGATACTTTTCCTAACCTTCTAATTTTCATACTTTTGGTTTATGTATGAATTGGTAAGGACCTTAACTTTATATTTTCAGTGTATTTTATTATTGTTCTTAGGAATGTTTATAAAGTGCCTGGAAGTACTAGGTAACCAAAAAACAAAGACCAGCGTACTACAGTGGTGAAGGTGTTGGACTAGAATTGAGGAATTCAAGTTCAAGTGCACCATCACTGACAGAAAGCCATGAGTTAGCTTTGTGTTCTAACTCCCTTAGGCAAACCAACCCTCAAGTTCGCTGTGAGGATAAAATTGGAGGGGAATTACTATCTGAGCTCCTAAAAGAAAGGTAGGATACAAATCTAACAAACAATTGCCACTACCGCAGCTGTGTGGATTTTACCAGACATTCTTATTACATGTTCTAGGATGATTGAAATACTTCAAAATGGAGTATATATAAATAAGTCAGATTTCATGCACAGAAGCATAGATTAAATGGTGCCAATCTCCATATTTAAATTAGGCTTATATGCTGAACATTTATTGAAAAGATTAGATAAATTTATGATAGCCTTATGTGGAATTAGGTGTATTAAATTTGTAATATTTTATTTAGTTATTAATTTAGCCAATACTAAATGTTCTCCAGGTAGATTATTAATTGTCAAACTCCCCCCCAACATATTTGTAGCAATAATAAGGACAAGAAAGAAAAAAATGAAATTAAATCTATGAAAGTCATATTCCCAGGTAATGTGGGCAACTAAAATCAAGACTCAATTATCTGGAGGGAGGGAAACTCCCTCCCCCCCCCCCCCGCCCCCCATCTGTTAGAGCTCCATGTGCTCAATTTTGGAAATCAGTCTAGTTGCAAGAAAATGGTTTATCTGAAACTGGTTCCAGGTTACAATACTGTTGAGCCAGATATGGGGAAATATATATTTGTAAGAAGAATTCTTTCATATTTGTTCTTCGTCTTTTGATATCTGTTATATTCTAAATGCGTACGAATGAATTCTGATCTAGTTGTGCTTGAATTCTGGCTTTTAACCCAATGCCTTGCTTTGGAAGGCAAGAAAATAATCCTTACCGCTATTTTTTATTTCTTCCCAGCAGTCCACTCCCATTTTTATCAATACTTACTTTAGTTGGAAGCACTAATAGATGTATAAGCACCTTGTGCTTTGAACTTTCTATATCTTGACTTAGGAAATTTTCACAAATGTTGTACAACTGTCTTTAGCTTAAAGCCATTTAGCTTTATCCTGTTTCTAACTGGTAGAACAATTGCTGTATTGTATAAATAATGAATTGAAAAGCTTGTGGGCTTTCAGTGGCATATTGGCCCTATTTTGGTTTTTTGGTTTTGTTTGTTTTTTTAAAGTACGTCATTTGGCATTTCCCAAATTGTTTGGAAAACCTTTGAGACCTGAAAACTGATTAAAGAGTTTTAGTTTGCAGAACTAGTTACGCAATTTCTTTGCATTTTCTTCCGTCCTTGAGTACTATAATTATCATTCTTCCTGGGTGAAACTATAGTTGATTGTGTGCAAATGAACATAGAATACTTGCTGTTTCTTAATTTATACCATGTGCATCAGTTTGAAACTGAGTGATGTAATCAAATCCATAGTGCATATTCATGGTTCCACTGAGATAGAAATAAAATAATACTCTATGTCGATTTTTTTTCGGTTAAATGAGTTTTTGTCATATCTATAGGGTTATGTATCCTGTAGTTTGTATTTTTAACGGTCCATAATATCACAAAAAATGAAACTTAAGTTTGTGGCATGAAAATGTATATCAAAATCAAAAGTTCATAGTTAACCCTTGAAGTGTCCTTTGCTTTCCTTGGCAGAATTAAATACGTGTTAGAATTACATTTTGGGTACACAGATTGTGATATTATTGTTACTATCATTGCGACTTGGAGAACACAGGGATTTTCAGAAGAATGGATTAATCCTTGTTTATTCTGCTCTGATTGAAGGCTGTTTTTCCTTATTCTCCAGGTAGCTGGTTAAATGCAATTGTGTCAGTAACAGAGGAAGGATAAACATGAGAATAGCCGGTAAGAATTATTATTTTTATTTATTTATTTATTTATTTATTTTTCAAATTTCTATGACCACCCATCTCCCCCCAAAAAGGGGGACTCTGGGCTGTTTACAATAAAATCAACATTTTTCCTCGACTTATGACCACAATTGGTACTGGAATTTCCACCGTAAGTTGTTGTGGTCTTAAGTCAAGTCACCACATGACTGGACCTGATTTTACGACCAGCAGTCATTAAGCAAATCCAGCTTCCCCAATGGGTATTTTTTGCTGGAAAACAGCAAAAACTGTCACAAACACAATCACAGGACGCTGCAACTGGTTATAAATGTGAGCCAGTTGCCAAGTGCCTGAAATGCGATCATGTGACTGCGGGGAGTGGTGCGACTTTTGCAACACTCAGAAGTGCTTTACCGGCCCTAAGGCACCCATTCCAAGGCCATCGTAACTTCAGACCATTGTTAAACAAATGGTTGTATGTCAAGGACTACCAGTATGTGTGAGATGCCAGCTGCTTGCCATTTTTGCCTTTCCTCATTGACCAGCCTATTTTCCATGCAAGTATGTACAGCTAAATCTGTATGCTGTTATGACAATTTTAGAATTATTCATTAATAGTTCTTATTTATAAAATTAAGGTTCCAGTTAATTACCACATTACTGTTATTTTAGAATATATAATTCTAAGATCTTTAAGTTGCTTTAACATTTATGAGACTCGCTTAGCCTAAGAAACTTAAAATAGTCTGTCCCTAGCTCTAACCCTAACTCTGGGATTGTATCTCAAAATAATAGATATATGTTATTTTAAAGGGTTTACAATAAGATCAAAATATAAATATAGCCTGAAACCTGCTCAATTGATGTGCCTTGGTATCTTTGATCTCCTGGTGAAAACCATAATGTTGTATTTTTGGTAACTAATTTCCAGGGTGATTCTGTTTGCAGACCATAGTAATTGTTTGTTTCTAGGTGGATTTGTGTGTTTGTGTGCCTTCAAGTCAGTGTTGACTCCTGGTGACTGCCTGGACATGTCCCTGCAGTTTTCTTGGCAAGATTTCAGAAGTATTTTGCCATTGTCTTCTTCCCAGGGCTGAGAGAGAATGTCTGGCCCAAGGTCACCCAGCTGGCTTTGTGCCTAAGTCAGTACTAGAACTCCCTCCCAGTCTCTGATTCTAGCCTGGTGCCCTAACCACTACACCAAAAAAGAGTCCCTCTTTTGGGGCGAGATGGGTGGTGGCAAAATTTGATAAATAAATAAATAAGCTGTCAAGTATTTCTATACTGCCCTAAGATATAGTAACTCAGAATGCTTGGTAAATTTGAAGGCAGCATTATGGACTTGTGGATAGGTATGTTCCTACTAACTGCTTTTCCGAGGATTTGGGAATCACGTCTGAACTTTCTTAGACCTCCCACTTTTATTGAGGTTCCTTGATGACTACAATTTGTATGCACAATTAAGCATAATTCAATCTGTTTGTAAGACTTTTAAGGACCATGACATCTTCAGAAAAACCAAGAAAATATAATTGCATGCCTAATATTTAATCTGGAATAGGGAAGCTATTTTTTGTACTTGCTTGGTATGAGGAAAGTGTGAGCACATAGTGGCAAACGTTTGATTAGCCAGGAGTTTCATCTCACTCTTGTCACAGCTTAATCATTGAAAATAGGCTTTGGGCATTATATATTCCCTTCTACACCTGTGTGCTTGGATTCCTGTTTCGAAGTTATTGTTCAAGTTTGATGTCTGATGGCCAATTCAATGCTGCCTGCAAACCAGAACTGATTTTCTAGCTCACACTTGGAGCAAGTAATGGATTTGCAATAGCTGTAGTTTGCTTGATTTAATGCTCACAATAGTCTGTACACAAATGACAAAATGACAAGGACCAGAAATGGGAAAATGTGAACTTGAAATCTATTCATGACTTTTGAACCAGGTTATGAAATGGTACAGTTGCTTCTGTACCAAATGCTAGCATTTATTGAAATTATGAAGATTTATAGCCATATTAGATAACATGACCATTTTGAAAAAAATAAGCAACATATTAGGATTTTTATTAATGAATGCCAGAAAAATAGAATGAAAAATTATCATCTATAATTTTATTTTTTAAAATATAAGACCTTTCCTGTATTTTTAAAAAAAATATATTTATTGGCTTGTAGGCATGGAATAAGAGCAAGAATAATCAGTTTGTTTCTGTGAAATTAAAAAGAAATTTCACATCTGTCCTCACTGCTATAATTTCTAAATCCCATTTATTAGTTTATGCAAATAAAGCACTATAATTTGCTTCCAATCAAATTAACATGAGATTCTGTATCAAAATATTACTTTCATAAAGCACTTGCATTGTACAGGCTATATTCCATATAATAGTAATAGTGGTAGTGATGTTTTATTATAGTAGGCAGTTGTGCAGTTATTAAGCAACTTCCTTTTTCTCTGTTTGAATTAGGAGTGGCAAAGTTGGTAATAGCAGTGGCTGTGTTCTTGCTGATGTTTTATGTCATATCTCAAGTATTTGAAATAAAAATGGATGCCAGTTTAGGAAATCTTTTTGGTAAGTGACCTACTTTAGTTGTTTTCACTCAGAATTGTATTATTTTAGCACAAAGTCATATACAGGTGTTCTCAAACATTAAACCTATTGAGTTAATGAGACTTACTCACAGGTAGATCAATTAAGGATTGTAGATACAGTGCTCTTCATATAGTGTAGTTATATTTTCAATTCAGAATCCCAGTTCTGTCATAAGATTTGCCAGGATAAGTATGGTAATTTTAAATTATGTGGAGTAAAGCAAACCAGCTCTGCTTTTTTATATTCCCTTCTGATTTATTTACAGTAAAACATGGATTTCATGCACATTTTGAGGGAAGGAGGTCTTCCTTAAATACAATTTATAACATTGGTGTAATTACATTATTGACATAAATGGCATTATTTACAGTAATACCTTGATTTAACAATCAAATCCTCAGTTTAAAGGCCGTTAATTGTTAAATGGTGAAACACAAATGAAAAAAATTGGCCATTGAAGTCCACTAAACTGAAGTCCACTAAACTACTGTATATAGCATAGCTATGTGGTATGAAGAACACATTCTGTAATGACCTTCTGTGGTACAGCATAATGTTGTAGTCACTGAAATGTCATTGTACAGCTGGTAAAACTTATCATCAAATATAAATGATAAGCTATAATTTTCAAACATTGGTTTGGTGAGTTAGGAATTGTCGCGTATAGTTCCCTAAAGAGCATAATTAAGAAAAATGTTGTTTTTCTAATCTGTATATTTAATGTTAACTTTTCTAGCAAGATCAGCACTGGACCTACCATTGCGAAGTGAGTATTGTGCACTAAGATTGTTATGTATTGGTATTTTTATGCATCATAATTAAGATCCATTGGTCATACCCAGTACAGTAAGGGTGTCATAGTGAGCTGTGCAAGGCTGGTGCAGATTTTGAATGGAAAGCCTTGGTGTACATTTTTTGTGAAAATCCTCAGAATATAGATTGTGTAAGAGCTTCCTAGCTAATAGGGACAAATAACAAAGAAGTCAATAGTTCAAAAGAGAAGTAAAGATTTAGAAAGCTTTATCTTTTCTTCTTTGATAAAGATCTTGTTAAACCCATGACTCTGATTCATGTAAATGTTTAATACTTTTTATTTGGATTCACTTTTTTTTTTTAGAGATTAAAGAGCTTGCAGGTTTAGGCAGGGGGATGCTGACTTGCAGACTGGTGCCTTTTAAAATAATTTGGTGAAAATAATTTGGTGACTTTTTCCCTTTGGTCTAGAGCAAGTCACTCTGATTTGTTGGGAAATTGTTAAAAAAATTGCTTTTTTACCCCCTACTTGCCACAGCTTACCATTAAATCCACAGAAGTGGGACCATAAGTCCATTGTACACAGTCATTAAAACAGCGGAGGAAAGGAATTGAATGAACACAGAAGAACTCTTCTTAACCAAGATAGATTGAAGATCCTGACTGTAATAAGGGTCTTAGAAGTTTGGAGGTCGACAAAAGTTATTTGTGCACCAAATTGGTGGCTGCAGTTCTCTTTTACATAAGCCCTTGCCTTTATCTCCATTCCTCTTCCATGTAATGCTTAAGGCCTGGGAATGAGAGAACCAAACAATGAAGAATTTACTTTGCATCATGTATGAGTTTTCATATACCTGTACCAGCAGAAGTTGATTAAAGATGTTATGCATTTGTTTAAAACACTCTTACTCTGTTCTGAAACTGAAAGTCTCAAAGTTACAGAGAAAAGGGAAAAAAACAGCTGGTGACAGTTCTGTTTAATAATATATTACTGCTTTTTTCAACCTGGTACATTCTAGAGTTACCACCTGTTGCAATTTTGGTTAGCTAGAAATTCTGGAGGCTTTACTCCAACACATCTGGAAGGCATTCAGCTAGCTAGCTAGATTCACAGCAAAAATGGGAGCTAGCAGCTGTTTAGGATCTAAAGATTGATCACTCCACTCTGTTTAGTAGCTTGTGTAAATTAGCACTGATTTGATTCAGACTGGAAATTTGAAGAGGACACAATTCACTTTAGTTTTCTCTTTGAAATTTGATCAAGTTTGAGGTTCAAGATTCAATCTGAAAGAAAGGTTTGCCCAAAACTATAATAGAGAAGCATCAATAGTGACTGTAGCTGCTAATTTTTTGATAGAATAGGTCAAATACTTTGATAGAATAGGTGAAATAGATGACCCCACAGAATAGATGAATATAACAAATGGCAGACTCACTAATACTGTATATATTAAGTACACCAAATTTTAGCTGAGTGCCTTCATGATTTTCACTACAATATTTTTGAAAAATATTTGCCCTTCACATTTTTATGACAGTGGTACAGAAAGGCACAAATGATTCAGCAAAAGGCCTTAGTGCAGTTGAACCAATGCAGAAAGCTTCCTGCTCCAAATTAAAAATGAAAACTACCAATCGTTAAAAGTAAGATATTTCACTTGAATTTCTAGACTGACCTCTCCACTGGCTTTCACTTTTGGGTGGCGTAATCCTTCTCCTTCTGATGTGGGGATTTCTAGTCTGGGAAGCTAAGCCCCCACATCAGAAGAATGTCCTCATCAGTGGGTTTGGCCTCTTGATAAAGCTTGGCCTCTTCTGGACTGGACTCAATGCATCAGGGTTGTGGTTTGCTGGCAGTACTCAATGCTTGTTAGTTTGCAGAGGCAGCAAAAGCAGGCTGACACACAGAAAGACTGCAATAGAAATATGAGTGTTCGTAGCCTTACCAGCCCCCATTTGGACCAGCCCTGTATATGTTTACCTGGCACCTACTCACTCATGGTAGAGGCCTAAACCTGCCAGAGTCATGCAGAATTTAAAAGTAAGGCTCATTTCAAGAGGTCTTACTGGTTTGAGCCAAGAATGTGTATTGGAATGGTTAGTTTTGAGCCTGTACTCTGACAGCAGAGTTGAGCTTCCATTGTGTTGGCTGGACCAGTGTAGAAATGTAACATTCAATTAGCATAAGAGAGAATAAAGGCCAAGTGTCTAGTTGGCCACATTAAAGAAACTGAAAGCTGAGTAAATGAATGAAGCCTGAGTAATGTCACTCTTCCCATCCCAAAAGAGTTCTGATAGGCAGAGAGTTTAATTAGGTGATAAATATATTAGGCTACTACTCATGTCAAGGGCTCTTCACACCACTCATCATGCTCCCTCCAGTGTTTTCCAGCTGTGGAAGTTGCAACATGGTATATTGCCTGTAAAAAAACCTCTCAGAAATAGAAGAAAAGCCTTAAATCTGAAAAGTGGTTTGTAAGGCTGTGAAGTGCTTTGTAGCCTCCTGATAAAATTTTGGGCATTGGAGCAAATAGAGCTTTCCATTCAGTCAGAAAGCCTGTTTGAATTTACTGAACCTTCAGGGGAGTGATTGGATTGGATCTATGAAGCTTTGCAGAGTACTACAAGACAGTAAACCAAAGAAATTAAAGGCATGAGATAAGGGGGAAACAAAGGAAATGTAGGTAAATCTAGTTTTTAGTAGCAGCATTCTCTATACTTCTCTGTACCTTTCTATTTATGCAAAACCATCCTTGCTTTCACCTCATCCATATACTCTTCATACATTGCCTTTAGTTTTTATATATCTTTTTGAGGATCTCATCAACTCCAGCCACAATTTTATTGTTTTTTTCCTTCCATTCAATCCATTCACTCTTCCTTCATATATTTATTTTGCAATTCAGTCCTCATTTATTCTTTCTGATTAAACTACCTCAATTTCTTTCATACTAGTCACTCACTTTTATATTTAATCAACATTCATTTAGTACACATTCTTGACCCTATCTCTTCTTGTTTTGCCGTGCTCATTTCTTAAGTATACCATTCTCACTGCATTCAGCTTACTTACATTTCTCTGGACATACTTAACTCTTCACAGAACAGTGTGGGCAGAAGCATGATCTTATATATAGCCTTTTAAAATTCAATATTCATCACCACACATGACCTAATATTAACTACCTTTCTACAGGCATTTGCTCATCTTAAAATGTCTCCAAATGTACTAAGGTACACAGATTCATTGACTTGCTCTAGTTTTTTGCCATGTTCATATAACTTACAGTTCCATTTCCTCTGTCAAACACAACTGCCTGGGTCTTTGATACACATTCATTGTTCAGATATGAGCTTTGTTACATTGTACAAGCTAACATTCATCGCAAATCATTGGGTTCTCAGTCAACAGCACATTGTCTGTATACCAAAGCATACATGTGTTCATGACTCCCAACATCTCCACAAGTCTTCCTTACATTTATCCATAAATGCATTAAACATTTTAATTCCATTCTTTGACATATCACTATGATTCCCAAAGGACTCTCTCAAATACTCCTAGCATTCCATCACTTAAGTCTCATTTGGAATCATTTTATCAGTTCTATTTTTAATTCCATTCACTCTGCAGGAGGCTCTGGGTTTGGGCTTCTTCATGCACTTCAAAACAGTCCTTTTGTTTCCATCAAAATAGTTCAACATTTTCTCAGCCTCCTTTAATCTTAAGCATTCACTGCTTCCTTTGACTCTTTGCAACTGTCTTTTTGTCCCAGTACACATTATACAATAACTTTCTCTCATTCTCAATTTTTTTCAGTCATTCTTCTCTATGCCCTTTTTTCTTACCCACAGTCTCTTTCACACCATTCTATTAAGTGTTCCTTTTCATACTTCCTATTAGCATAATTCCACACACTTTGGGAGTAATTAGTAACATACTTCTTTTCACTCTGTTCCAAGCAGCTTCCACTTCCTCTTTCCCTATGTCTACTTTCCATTCATTTGGTTGGGGAAGAGTAATCTATCTTCTAATACTTTTTCATACAGGACTCATACTTTTTCTTCCTGCAGGCTTTCTGCTTTCACAATAGTTGCTTGTACTTGTTTTATTTTCTTCCATATACTTTTCTTGTCACTACAAAAAAAAAGGTCTATCCCACATTCAGAAGCATTCATCACTCTTGTATCCTTCAGTAATGCTCTCAGTATTTCATCATAAACAATCAGATCAATCATGCTTTTAGATTTAGGTTTGTTCCTTTTTAATTTATTTATCTATCATATTTCTTTACCACCCATCCCGTATTTGCTCTGTGTGTGTATGAATAGGCTTATGGTTAAACCATGCATTTGAAACAGACCGTTTTCTTAGTAAAGATTCACCAAGCAGTCATTCGCATTGTTGGCCCTTAATGTCCCGGTAACTTTTTCTGTATGCTCTCATCTCATTCCCACCCACCTATTCATGTCACATAACCGAATATGTTTGTTTCCCTGGATCACTCTCATTCAGAATGTTTCACAGATCTTCTCAAAATCCATATCTAGTTCTTTTTATCATCCACTGGAACATAACATGCAGCTATCACCAACCTATGAATTCCTACTGTCATATGAATCCACAACAACCGAGGTAACACTGATTCATTCTTTATGACATTCATTTCAGCCCTTTCATAATTAAACCTATTCCTTCACTTCCATCAGCATACTCATCAACCCCAGTCCACAAGCCTAGGTTAATTTATGCTCTTTATCATTTAATCCTCTCTTACATTCCAAATCACAATTTACTATATGTCGTGGTCATCACCAGATTTGCCAATAGATACTACCTCCACTGCCCACCATGGCTTTAGTCAGTCAAGGCATTTACATAATGCGTTTTACTAAGAAGTAGACAGCGTAAAATAAGATGGTATGTTTGGACACTTTTGGATGGTAAACTATAAATTAATGGAGGCTTTGATATTATATAAATATAATAAATAAAATAAGTACAATTGAATCCCAGTTTTACCCCAAGCAGGCTCAATCTGTTCTATGCAAGCTAGGATCTGTAATAGAGGTGCATGCAGTATACTGACATGCATGAGAAAAAAAAAAACTTATAACTGTTAGTTAACTCTAAGGTTAGTGTATATACCTGTACATACTCTAAGGGTAACTGTAAATACTAACCTTACAATACTTTGTAGACAGTTTTTTTTTTTCCAAAATACATTTTGCAAATCAAATGGCTATGGAATGCAATAGCATAGAATGCTTTCTTGATTTTCAAAGGATGTATGCAAGTTGCTTGCATTTTCTCTTTACATACTTTGCCTTTATTTTACAACTTCTGAGATAATACCTTTTTCTTAAAGTAAAATCTCTTTCTTTCTTTCCTAAAAGCTACGAAGCCTCCAAGGTATAAATGTGGAACTACAAAAGCATGTCCAGCGAATCATTTTGCTTTCAAAATGGCAAGTGGAGCAGCCAACGTAGTTGGACCTAAAATATGTGTAGAAGACAATGTGTATGTATGAACCAATTTCTTTAACTGGAGGTGTTGAGGGTTATATCTGGGATTTATGCATCCCAAAAAAAAAGTATTCTCACTGTGTTATTGTCTTTGTTATATATGTATGTATGTATGTCTTTATAGTACCAAAACCAGCATCTTCTCCCATTATATCTTGCCTGCATCCTAAGGTCTTGTGGGGCCAAATCTCCATGGGCCATTTTATTTATTTTAATGTCAACTCTACTGCAGTTTTGTTTAGATGTACTTTGATTAGCTTGGTTATGGTGATTTTAATTATTCTGTTGCTTTTTCTCTCTTTTTGGACTCTCTATTTTTTCAGAATTGTATCTTTGCATCTTATTAACAGCCTTGGACGTTGTTCTGTAGCGTAAAGGCAGAGTACAGAACAACTACTTACTAAATGACATCCTGGGGAATCCTGGAAGGATTCATAAAACTTTATCAAATACTGTTGATGATTTTTTGGAGTGGGGGGGACTATTTTTGTGCTGAAGTGTTCCAGACTGTCACTAAAGAAACTCCTGTGGTAAATATACAAGAAAATGATAAAATGTAAAGGTGTATTAGAGCCTCGTGTGATTCAGAGTGGTTGGCGGCAGTATTGCAACTGAAACTCTCCCCACAACCTCAGTTCGATCCCAGCAGAAGCTGGGTTCTCTCTCGGGTAGCCGGCTCAGGTCGACTCAGCCTTCTATCCTTCCGAGGTTGGTAAAATGAGCACCCGGCTTGCTGGGGAAGGTGACAACTGGGGAAGGCCATGGCAAACCACCCCACTATAGTCTGCCAATAAAACGTCGCAAAAGCGGTGTCCCCCCAGAGGGTCAGGCATGACTCGGTGCTTGCACAGGGGACCTTCCACCTTTTCAAAGGTGTATTATGATTAATTTAATGTCTTCATATTTGACATGCTTGGCATAATTTTATTTCAATGATTATGAATTGTTCCTTGGATCATACTGTGACACGGTACTGCAATGGATATGACAGCTTTTCATGAAATAGATTAGATTTTTTGCTGAATGGTGTACCACCTATGTGGTCTAGTGTAGTGATTAGAACACTGGGCTGCGACTAGAATAATCCATGTTCAAATCCCAGTGAACATTGTTCCGCACTGGTTGACTCAGTGGCAGTTATGGTCTATCTGTAGACAACCGAAGGAATGGCCTGGAAGAGCCATTAAACAAGCAACAGTCAGATAAGAGGGCTTTGAAACCCAGCCAAGCAGGTAACCTGGCAAGCCCCTCCCTAGTTCACATGAAGATAAAGGGAGCAGGTGGAGCATATTCAGACTTGCAAGATTCTGTTACTGTAGCTTTTACAATTAAAGTAGTACTGAAGTGGATGGCATTGCTTTCTTAGTCTGCTTGACCTTGTAGGGCTGACAGTCCCACATAACATTATTGCTGTGAAAATAAAATGAGGAACCAACTCATGTATGTGACCTTGAACTCACTAGAAAAAATTCAGTAGGTTTGCAAACTGTTCTGAGGCAGAGATGGAGTATTCAGGAAAACTCCAGAACCTTTTGTTCTCTCTCCAAGCCATACTGGCCATTCCAGAGTGCTCTAGCAGTTTTCCAGAAATAAGTTTTCTGGAACATCCAGATACGTTGTTTCAGAGGTCATACTTCTGAAGATCAGGCCATGTCTGAAAGACCACAAATCACTTCTGTTCAGGAATGTTTCTTCCTAGAATACTGCCAAATCACACCTGAACTAGCCATATTGTCAGAGTCCAGAGAAAGAGCGGGAATGTTCTGGAATTCTTCAGAAAAAACATGTCGCAATAGTTAATAAACAGCTGTGCATAAATAAATATATTCAGAGTGATTTGATAAGATGAGAAGCATTTATAACAATAAAGTAGCATCTTTCTCACTATGCCCTAAGGGTCATTGGTAGAGATTTCATCACCTTCCTCTCGGTGCAGAATACAGTATATTAGTCTGACCTATTAAAAAAAATTATATCCAGTATTTGCTTCCAAGAGACAGCATACAAGCTTATGCAGTTTGCTTGCAGAATCCCCTAAGAAGACTTCTACATGGATTTCTGGATTTCTACATCTTTATCAACTGGCTTTATCTCCCCCCCCCCACAACCCCAAAACAATTGGCCATGAAGGGCTAGGCTTAATTCTGTGTATTGTGGCTCACAATTCAGTAAGCTTAGTTATCAAGCAAGGCTTCTGATTTCAAAGCTCAGGTGCAGCTAGGTGTACGGTGGCAGCCTTTAAACATTCTCCTTATCTTGATTCCCAAGGTGATACTTGAAATAGAAATTCCCTCTCCCTGTAGACTCAGGGTCACAACTTGGGGATTCTTTTAGCCCCATCCTAGTCAAGTAGATGTGGAAGTACATCTCTGGCAGAGAATGGCATTTTTCTCCAAATTCAGTTGATCACCTAGATCATTGTTTCCCAACTGTGGCAATTTCTAGGTGTGTGGCCTTCAAATCCCAGAATTTCACAGCCAGAATGGCCATTGATGAGAATTCTGGAAGTTGAAGTCCACAGACCTGGAAGCTGCCATGGTTAGGAAACTCTGCTCTAGGTGAAAGAAATACCCTATCAGAATTATATGAAACGTTAATTCATATAATTCTGAATTGTACCCCAAATCTCATACGACAGATCACTGAGTGGTATTTTACTGTCCTTTAAATTTTACCTTTCATTCTTTTCAGGAACCGTTTTCTCTCAATAGTTGTCCAATATCTGAGCAAGACATCTAAAAGTGATGTGTTGCCCCCCTCTTGTGGTAAATCCTCTGCATTACTAATGTCACAGAAAACGCATCTTCCTTTCTTTGCAAATGCTTAGTTCAGATGCCTTTTGCTGAGATCATGTTGTGGGTTAGATTCTGAACCAGTCTTCCCAATGTATTGTTCTCCCTATGGTTTGGATCATAATGTCCATAAAGACTGGGGATGATAGGAGTTGTAATTCATCACAGAAGGAAGGCAGCAAAGTGGAAAGAATAGTATAAAGTCCTAAGCAAAGACCCCAAGATCATATCAATCTTTTTTATTGTTCACTGCTGGTATTAAACAACTACTGTTTTTTGAGGTTGGTACTTTTGTTTCATTTTCTGTACATAAGCTGTAATTGGGGATAATGCCAGAGATGCCTGCTTGTTCATTTAGAAATTGTGTAACAGTAAAAACAGTTCTAGTTTCTTGGGCACGAAGGACCATGGGCTCAGTAGCTCTTTTGTGGCAAACATGCCGCTGTATTTCAAGCTGTTTCCTATGAGAGGAGCTAGGAAGGTTCTCATGGCTAATTCTGTAGATGTTTTATGATTTCTTGCTTTCTGTAGCTGAATAGACCTAATTGTATAAATCAACTTGATTGGAGTTGAAGGGTAGTCTGCTCTGCTGTTCTTCATATGCTATAAACTTGCCTGGTGGTAATTAAAATGACAGCGATAAACAGAGGGGACACCTTTTGTGCAAACTTCATTTCACAAACCTGAATAGCTAAGAAGGGTGGCCACATTTCTTGCGGATTTTTGTTGGCGAGAGTCACTGCCTCTCCATGGTGTGCAATCAGGAGAAGTTAGAGAGAGAGAGAGCTTATTGTAATTATCTTCATTTGTCTTGTTTCAGCTTGATGAGTGGTGTTAAAAACAACGTCGGGAGGGGCATTAATATAGCCCTAGTAAATGGTAAGTGTTCATTTTAATTGCATAACTGATACTTAGAATGGACATTATTCTGGACACATGGGTTGTGTTTGCACATGTCTGGCCAAGAGACTCTCTTCCCGCCTATTTATCTTAATTCTTCAGCAGCAGAGCACAATCAGGGGCCTCTCCAGAGGTTGTTTTTTTCTGTAGCTCAGTTTCTTTCAGCTTGATCTGATCCAAGACCGTTTGTAACTTTGTTGAGATTTCTTCTTGAGACTACGGTTATGATGGATAAAATGCCCCCTCATAACCGCTTTACTAGTATCCGAAACAGTTTTTAAATCTATTTCATTGTCCAAGTTAATATCAAAAAAATCATTTAATTTCCTCTTAGAATCCTCCACAACCTTTTCTTTTTCTAAAATTAATTCGTTCAGTCTCTGTATGTCCTGAATGTTTTCTTTATTGTCATACTTACAGGATTATGATCAGAAAAAGTCTTTGGTAAAATACCTACTTTAGAAACTTTATTCACCAAGTCCCTTGAAATCCATATCATATCAATTCTTGAAAAAGATTTATGTCTCTCTGAATAAAAAGTATAATACTTTGCCAGTCCATTTTTACATCTCCAAGAGTCCACCAATGCCAAATTGTCCATCAGATCAAAAAAGAATTTTGGTAATTTCCCTTGTTTAATTTTGTTTCTCAGATGTTCTGTCAATCAGTGGGGAAATAACTCCATTCCAGTCTCCCAGTAAACACCAACTTTGGTACAAAAGAAATGACAATTCTTCAAACCTGCTGAAATAAATTCATGTCCCAGATTTTTATTTATCAAATATTTTATATCTTATTTTCCTTATATGAGTTTCTTGTAGGCATATCACATCATGTTTCAACTATATCAAATTGTCCTAACAGCCAGGAAACACACTGAGACAAGGAACTGGTCTCTAATATTTATTGCTAGTACTTAACAGGAATCCTAACAAACTGAAGAAGCGTGGGAAAACCCAGACATATAAACCCCAAAGGTTAAGGCGGTCCCGATCTGTGTCTCTTTGAATGGCTGATCAATTCCTCAGTGCTACGCATGCGCTTGACAGTCTGGATGGGAGCGCCCTGCTCGCCATCCTTACTCATGACACACACAATGAAAAAAAATTCTTTTTTGAGTGGCGTTTGCCCCATTTATATTCCATGTGAGACAGTGCAAGGCCATTTTTATGCAAACAACCCACTAAAGTCTTTGGATGTAGCACCCATCTCTTCATCTTGTATTGTGGAATCCATTTGTTTGGTTCCAGATGCAACCTTTTCAGTTGCATCCTGCTCCAACTTAGTTCCATGCCTTACAAGGACATCTTTGGCTTTAAGGATTGAAGTTAGTCTAAACCTTTGTTGTTTGTAAGTAAAACTTATCCCTTCCAATTTCTCCCAATGAAAAGGAATCCTATTCTTTTTCAGAAT
Source organism: Candoia aspera (assembly GCF_035149785.1). Lineage (NCBI taxonomy): Eukaryota > Metazoa > Chordata > Lepidosauria > Squamata > Candoiidae > Candoia > Candoia aspera. Next base: position 58,428,402 of record NC_086159.1, on the reverse strand, counting down.
ATCAGTTTAAAAAGTATATTTTTTTCTCCTAAAATTTCCTTTAAATTCTCACAGGAATTTCTTTCAGTACAATTATATCCACTTTGTCAATATTAAGTTTAGAGTCAAAGTAGCCTTGTAGGACCAATTCTCTCGTTTTTCTCCTCGCAAACTAAACCAGAATATCTCTCAGCTTGTTATTTATAGTTGCATGCTTCAAGTTAATGTGAAAGGCTTTTTCTATTTCTTCCATCATTTTGTCATCTTCCCATTCAATTGAAGCTTTGGTCTAGTGGTTGAGGCAACTGGCTAGAAACCAGGAGGCTGTGAGATCTAGTCCTGCCGTAGGCATGAAAAACAGCTGGGTGACCTTGGGCCAGTCAGTCTCTCTCAGCCCAACCCACCTCACAGAGTAGTTGTTGTGGGGAAAAGAGAAGGAGGAAGGAGTATTATGTATGTTTGCCACCTTGAGTTATTTATAAAAATAATAAAGGGATAGAAAATAAATAAAAATATAATAAAGCATGTGAAATCTTATCTTTAAGACTCTTCTCCTTGACTTCAGGAATCCCCCTGAGCCTTAAGCAAAATTCTTTATCCCTTAATTCAAGCAGTGCAACTTTGTCAAGCTCTTTCTCCCTTTCACTTTCCAATACATCAACCCTGCTAGTTACTTGTTTCACATCTCCTTCCATTTTCTCTAATTTCTGCACCAGTCTTTTTTCAAAATCAGTAAATGTTGTTTCCTTTTTTTTCTCAAGAACCTCAAAAGATAGGGCAATAGACTGTGTACATTTAGCCGTGAACTGCTCAAACATGCTCTTTAGTCCCTCATATTTGCCAGAGGCTCATCTTTCTACTCTTCTAGTGGCTATGATTTCTACTTCCATATATATAAAACTTCAACGCTTTAAAATATAATAATTTGGCTCTCTCTAGAGACCAACAATAATTTTAGTGGAAGATAACTCCAGTAATAGAAAGTAATTGAAGGGGGAAGAAAGTTTCTAATTAAAGAGTATTCAGTTACAAAGCCACAAGTTGAAATCAAAAGTCTTTCTTTGTCAGTATTTAAAGAAAGTAACCAATCCCAGCTTAAAAAAAAGAATTGCAGCAGATACTTTCCCATAGCGACTATAAAAAGACCAGTCCCAAATCCAACAAAATCTTTTACTTAATAAAATTTAAAAACAGAAAATACTCGTAACATTTATTCCCTTAAAAAAGAATTATTCCTTGCTCAAACTTTGATCCTTTAAAGCAGTTAAAACATGCAAAAAAGAAATCCCCAAAATAATGAAAGTTCAATCAAGAGAGTCAGTATTTCTGTACTGGAGAAAGCCTCTTTAAATTCAATACTTCAAAAGCAAAAAGGTGATTTTAGAAGTGGGGTGGTCGGAGTTAATGTCCGTTTTTCGGCTTCAACGCGGCTTGGAAGAGATTGCAGTCCCACCTCTCAGTTGATCATTCGCCGTTCGGTTGCTGGAGCGCTGTTTCGCAATCCTCCAGCAAGGAGCAGCTGTCCAGACGGTACAGGGATGTTTCCTTGAATCCTTCTTTCCTGGAGAATATTTTGCGGCTCTAAGGTCCTGCCTGAGCCGCCAGACAAACGCCTCGTCGGTCCTAACCTCAGTAGTTTGGTAGGACCAGTCACTCTGCCATTTTCCTCCACCGGAAGTCTCAAAAAATCCATTTTTATTTTTATTACATAAGGGTGCTTTTCTTGGCATTGTTTCATAGTAGAGTAATTAAATAAAATTTCAGAAGGTAGTGGTGTCTACTACTAAGCTCAGATGCTAAGTTAAGGATGGAGAGTCTTGACTAACAGGAATTTTTTTAAAAAAAAAATCCCCCAAAAGGATAGCAAGCCACATCTTGCAAAGAAAGTTATAGTTATCTTTGTATAGTCAACAGGAGTCATCTTTATCTTTTTAAAAATTAGATTTTTTTTTTTATTTAGATGAAATATATTCATTTCTTTGTTCCCACTGGAAATTCAGGGCAGCCAACAGCATTCGTTTAACATAAAATTGTTGTAATCTTGGGGGGAGATGGGCGGTGATAAATTTGATTAATAAACAAACAAAATAACTATCAACTCGCAAGAAGTGAGAAGCTTCTAGCCCAGCGATTCCCAACCTTTTTGGCACCAGGGGCTGGTTTCGTGGAAGATCATTTTTCCACGGACCAGGGGGGGATGGTTGCAGGATTATTCAAGCGCTTCCTCTTTTTCCCAACCTTTTATTCTTTTTTCTTTGCGCCTTTTGGAGATAGCAGCCAATGGGCTTGCTTTCTCTGACAGGAGGCAGAGATCAGGTGGTAACGAGAGCGATAGGGAGCGGCTGTAAATACTCAGGCTGTAAATTTGCTCACTCACCCACCGCTTACCTCCTGCCGTGTGGCCCAGTTCCTAACAGGCCACGGACCAGTACCAGTCCGCGGCCCAGGGGTTGGGGACCCCTGTTCTAGCCCAAACACTTGTACATGTTGCTAGTTGTGGTCAGTAGAAATTAGAAATAAAGCTAGAAAAAGGAAATGCTACCACCCTGTCATCTTCATTAGCTGATTAAATGCTAATTACTAAGATGGTCCTGAGTTCTAAATATCTTCCATTGTTCTAAGCTTGGAAAAAATTATTTTGACAACCCAATTTGCATGGTTGTAGAATCTGAATGGCAGCATGCCTGATAAATACTTGCTCTTGCTAAATATCAGCCCTTCTTGTACAACTGTACACAAAGTTAGAAAACACAGTTCAGCATGCTTAATCAGCTTTTGCAACTGACTGAGAACTGGAAGAGTTTGCCAAGTACAAGTTACCAGTACTGCACCTTTTGAAGATACCGCTTGCCATTCTGTACAAGCAAATCCATGTTTTGCCTTATCTGTTGTTTTTGAATATGTTCCTGAGACTATATTCTTAACCATAAACACATTAATATAGAGTGATTCTTTTTATCTTTATTACTTTTGCATAATCAGAGCATATGGGGATTTATTGCATCTCGTGTCTTACTCCTTTTGCTAGGCAAAACAGGTGAAGTAGCGGACACAAAATTCTATGATATGTGGGGTGGAGGTAAGTGCAGAAATACATGCGTCTTTTATAAAGTAGTTAATACATCATTTTACTTGTTCACTTTACTTAGAGTGAAGTGGACAATATCGGGCATACGATATTAATTAAATCCAGTTGTATTAAAGCTCATGATTTCAGTACTTAAAACTTGACAAATGTTGCTTTTCAAATTTGCACGAGACATTTTGAATTAAAATTTGAGTTTTGAATGAAAATCTTGTAAATCAAAATAGGGGTGGTTTAGACTTGCTGGCATTTCTTTTTGCAGTCATATATAAATTAGGTTCTTTTTTACCTTTGTTATTTGTTGTTATACCAGTGTTTGTTATTGTGTTAGTTCCCTAGAGTCACTTTGCAAGTTGAATGGCTGTATAAATGTAATAAATAATAAATTTTGTTGTGCTTCCATTTGATATAGATGTAGCCCCATTCATCGAATTTCTGAAGACTATTGCAGATGGAACTATTGTATTAATGGCAACATATGACGATGGTGCCACTAAGTAAGTCTGTAGGAAATACAATTAACTTTATTTGGTACCGTTTTTAGAATCTCTCATGTATGTATGTATGTACGTGTGTGTGTGTGTGTGTGCACGTGTGTGTGTGTGTATATATATATAATTTTTATTAAAGAAGTTTTTCCACAGAATAAAAATAATACAAATTTTAAGTTAAAGATAAGAGAAATAGAGAAAAATAATAGAAAAGTGAAAAAGAAATCAAGAAAAAGACATTTAAAAAAGCAAAAAGAAAAGAAATGAATAATAAAGTAGTGGCTTCCGATCTTCTTAACAGCAATTATAAGCACATTTATATTTTACCCTCTCTAAGGTTATATCAAAGTTACCTTCTTTCCATAATCTATCCTTTCTAAACATCAAATCCATAAATAATCAGTTTATTTTTTTCTTTCTTCAGCAAAAAGGCCATAAAGGGATTCCAGTCACTAATAAATGTAGTAATTGATCTTTCTCTAAGCAAACAAGTTAATTTTGCCATCTCTGTTAGTTCTGTCATCTTCACCAACCATTCCTCCATTGTCCAGAATCTTCCATTTTTCCACATAAAAATTGTTTTGCAGCAGAATAATCTTCCATGGCTTTTTTTCTAGTTGTCTGTCCATTAATCCCAACCAAAAAGTTCTGGTTTCAGTTGAATCTTAGTCTTTAAAGTTCTTTGTATCAGTATATGTATTTGAACCCCAAATTTCCTGGCTTTTTTACAAGTCCACTTAACATGATAAAATGACCCTTCATGTTGTCCACATTTCCAACATAAATTTGAGGTACCTTTATACATTCTAGATAATTTTTCTGGAGTTGTATACCAATGGTACATCATTTTATAAAAATTCTCTTTTAGCTTGTAACACATTGTGAATTTTATTCCTTTCAACCACATATTTTCTCATAGTTCCAACAATATGTTATGTCCAAAATTCGTAACCCATTTTATCTTGCACTCTTCACTTGTTCGTCCTCCATTTCAAATTTCAACAAGAGTTTAAACATTTTGGCAATTACATGTTCCTCATTGGTACATAATTCAACTTCAGATTCTGTCTTTTGCTGCTCAATTCCAAATATCCTGTTATCTTCCTTGAATCGTTTTCTTAGCTGTGCATACAAAAACCATTGAAAACGAAATCCCTCTGTAGCCAATTGTTCTCTTGATTTCATCTTATATTCTCTATGTTCTTAACCTAACTCTCAATAGCTTAACCATTCGTCTTCACCTGCTGTTTCTTTTCTATAAAATGCTGCTTGTGCTGAGACCCATAAAGGCATTTTCATGCACGGTCTGGGTTTATATCTATTCCATATTCTCAATATGGCACTTCTGAAAGTGATTTTTAAAGTCTACATTAACCTTAACTTTATCATACCATAAAAAACCATGCCATCCAAACCTCACGTTGTGTGCTTCTGATTCTAAAATACTTTTATTTCTCAGCAGCACCCATTCTTTCATCCAAATCAAACAGCTGGCTGCAAAATACAGTTTTAAATCAGCCAATCCCAATCCTCCTCATTCCTTTGCATCTTGAATAAATTTATATTTAACTCTTGGCTTTTTCCCTTGCCCTACAAACCTAGATACATCTTTCTGCCATTGCTTAAATGGTACATCGGTTGTCATAATAGGTACTGTTTGAAACAAAAACATCATTCTAGGCAGTACATTCATTTTTATAATAGAGATTCTCCCCAACAGTGGCAGTTGTAGTTTCTCTTATCTTAACATGCCCTCCTTAATTTTATTCCATGTCTTAACATAATTGTTCTGAAATAACATACAATTCATATTAGTCATAGTAATACCCAAGTTATTTTACTTCTTTCTCAATCTTAAAACCAGTTTTTTTTCCAACGGTTTCATTTACTTTTCTATTTTCATATTTTTTGTTAACATGTTTGTCTTTTGCTTGATTTTAAAACCAGCTAATGCACCAAAATCATTTAGTTTTTCCATTACTTTTTCTATTCCTTCCAAAGTGTATTCCAAAATTATCACCAAATCATCAGCAAGCATCCCTAATTTATATATTTCCCTTTTAATCCTCACTCCAACAATTGTCTCATCTTGTCTTATGTCTTTGCTCAATATTTCCAAAGTTAATATGAATAAAAGTGGTGATGGGACATCCTTGTCTTGTTCCTTTCTATATTTCACAATGTTTTGTTAATTCTCCATTTATGATTATCTGCCTTTTGTAAGGTATAAATCGATTTTACTCATTTAATAAAATTCTCACGAAAGTCCATATCTTCCAAAGTTTTAAACAAGCAAGTCCAATTCAAATTGTCAAAGGCCTTTTCTGTATCTAGAAAGATCAATGCAGCTTGTTGTTCATTATGTTGTTCTAGGTATTCCAAAATGTCCAGTATATTTCTTTTTTTTTATAAGAATTTTATTAAGTTTGAAAGCAGCAATAAAAACTACAAAAAAAAAAACTACAAAAAGAAGAAAAACCTAAAAGAGTGCGAAACGCAAGAAAAAAGAATTTTAGACATTACATAACGAAAATGTCCAATATATTTCTAATATTATCTCTCAACTGTCTTTTGGGTAAAAACCGACATTGATCTTCATGAATAAAATCCTGTAAAACCATTTTCATTATCTCAGCTAAAATCATTGTAAATAACTTATAATTATTATTCAATAATGATATTGGGCAGTAATTTTTTGGTGAAGTGAAATCTTGACCTTCTTTAGGTATTAATGCTATATTAGCCTCTATCCAACTGTCTGGTATCTTTGCAGTCAAAATATGCAGAATTCTTCATATTTTGTAACAGTTGTAATAATTCATCTTCCAAATGTTTATAATAAGAGGCTGGTAAACCATGTGATCCTGGTACTTTCCCTATTTTTGCCTTTATGACTTTTTTTTAAGAATCTCTTTTTGTGCATGAAATCGTTTTTTTGAAAATGATCCCTAGGGATACCTCTATTTATCTTAAGTGGCCAAAGCAGCCTAACCCCCACCCCACCCCCCAGAACAATACAGTAATAATCTCTAAACACTTCCTCCTGCTGCTTGGAACTGAAGAATTGTTTGCTGTAAGTTTTAGCTATTTCTCCAAACTGGAGAGGAATGAGAGGAATTAAGTAAACATTTCTATTTTTGTGGTGATGAATGGTTAATGATAGTTTATAACCATAACTTAATATTTATAGCAATAAATTCAATGCCAAATAATGATTGCATTATGCAGTAACTGCATTGCAGCCACACATAATCAAGACAAAATCACCATAAATAATCAAGACAAAATAAGCAACAAAAGTAATAACACTGCATGTAAATAAGAGCTGTTGCTATTGCTTGAAGATTAGCTGTTTGATTAAACAAGTTAAATTAGGATCAGACCAGACACTTTTCACTCAGTGAGCAGTGAATAGTAATTTTGATGAATATTAAAGCATGAGGTCCTGATCTCCTTTATGGTCGTCAATCAAATCATTTTCCCTCCTCCCCATGCCAACTGTTACTTACACTGGAAATAAAGCTGTGAATGAGAGTTGTTCTCCCAACACTATTAGAAGAATAGGAATCAGATTCAAGTAAGAACAAGAACAGTAGGCAAAATCCCATACCTCCCTATGGATACAGCTTTTAAAAAGTTCATTCAGTTCATTCATCATGACGCTAATTCTGTTTCGGTGCTTATGCAATCTGCAGTGCACAACATAAACGATACATCATTAAAACATCTGCAGATTTTGTCCTTAGAGTCCCTGTTTTCTCCATCTATCACTGTATCTCTATCTAATTTGTAAGGAATATTTGAAAAAGATGCTGTCATGTTCGCCCTCTAGTAGATCACAGCTGGATAAGAGCAAATGAGGGGGATGTGGTGGTCTTCCAAGAATACAGCTATTTTAATAAGGAGTTTACGTCCTTCAGCAGAGGCTGCTGAATAATGTGCATATGCATGAAAGTGTATATATTTGTCCAAATAAAGGCAAAATTTGAGTGGAATATGAAGCAAGGTGTTTATGTGAATCAATTAAGTATACATTCTAGATCAGTGTTTCTCAACCTTGACAACTTTAAGATGTATGGACTTCAACTCCCAGAATTCCCCAGCCAGAATGGGGAACAAGTCCACTGTTCTATATGATACTATATTTCTGGAGTAATCTTTTTTTTAATTCTGTTGAAGGCTTACTGAAGAGGCACGGAAGCTAATATCCGATTTGGGGAGTACATCCATCATGACCCTCGGCTTCAGAGACAACTGGGTTTTCTGTGGCGGGAAAGGAATCAAAACCAAAAGCCCCTTTGAACAGGTATGTTTTCACATTCATGTTGAGATGACATATTGTGGTGTGTTTGGAACCCAAAACATACATTGCATCTGGAAGTTCTGCTGGCTCATTTTGGTCAGCACAACTTCAGCTGTTGGTCAGTTATGGTTCACCACAAGAAAAACCTGGAGCATTTTGGATATTCCAAATTTTGGCTGAAATGGAATCCAGAAGGGTTTTATGGGAGGAGAAGGGCAGGAGTGGTGTGAGTTGTCCCTCTCTTCCATCCTCCTCTGAATGGTTTGTGCACCAACCTGCCCATCAGTCTTCCCAGCACCTTCCTTTCCCTGCTTCCCCTAAACTACCACCAATGTCCTGGCTTCTTGCCCTTACCTTCCACGAAGTTCCAAGTGTACTCCTCTCCCCATGTCCCCTTCGCTGCTGCCACTCCTATCTTCAGCTTCAAGCACGGCATTCAGCCAGCTCCTCCCACCCCATGTTGTCTGTGCCTTCTTTTCCCTACTTTTGTTAGGCACAGTGGGGAGTATGTGGGCCAGTTGGACATGTTGCACTTGAAGTTGAGGACATTAGCAGCTAAAAGAAGGTAGGGAAAGGAAAGCCATAGGAACTTGGAGCGGGGTAGACTCCACACACACACGTGCACACAGACACACAACTTTTGCCAGGAACAAGTATCATGGATCCAAATATGGATCACCTGGAACTGGTTCCAGGTACATATGATTCATGCACAGAGTATTTTGCATGTCTTTTATGACATATATAAGAGCCAGTTTTGTGTAGTGATTAAAGGACCAGAGTACAAACCAGGAGAGTCTGAGTTTTAATCCTGCCATAGGAACAACTCTGGGCCAATCACTCTCAGCCCTAGGAAGAAGTCAGTGGCAAACCTCTTCCAACAATGTTGCTAATGCTGCCAGGAGTCCAGAAGGCAGGTAGGCAGAAGAATCTAGATGAAAGCAGTGCTCTTGACTAGTACAGTTGACCCAGTACTTCGACCGGTTCAGTTTGGTGCACCAGCTTTTCCTAGAAAACATCAGTCTGACCATATAGGACATCCCTTAGTTATATCTGGATGATTGCTGTATGGATTCAACAACTGATGGCCATTGTACTTTGTTACTTGTCATTACTTTGTACTTACAAAATGTACTTGTAAACTACACATGGATTAGAATGTATAGTAGCCCATCTAATCACTAGATTTTCTACCAGGAGCATGTGATTTCCTTGCTGAAATGTCTCAATGGCTGTCTTTTGTTTCCTAGTTCAAATCAGATTTTATGATGAATCTTACGACTGCATGGGCTATGGCAAAAAATATCTGACTAATATCCTGCATCTGTTTGCTTGCCTGTTGAGATAATCTTGGAGACACACTTGTATGCCTTAGTAACTGCAAAGATACTTAATTGGAATTAGGAAGAGGGGCCGGGTTGAACTGGATTCAAAGGAGAAAAGGTGATTTGGAGCACAGGGAGTTATACGTGGAGTACCTGTCAGCTTCTGCTTAAATCAAATGTCTCTTTAAGAAGTTGCAGTGAGGTGGTACATGAGCACACAGATGTGCTCAGAATCACCTTTTCCCCTTTAAATCTGGATCACAGCATAGTCCTAGTGCCTTGCTCAGGACTTCCTAGGTTCATCTCACTTCTTTTTAGGGAGATTTTGAATATGAAATTTAATTCGTTCCTGCACTGTGAATATTCATTGTCCCTTGCCCTTTGAGCAAATTAAATGTTTATATCCCTGATGTGTTATTTTTAGTGCAATTCTTCTGTTTTAAGCTGTTAAATTACTACTGCTTCTGCTACTACTACCGCTTATTATTCAGGTTAAGGATGTTGTGTACCAGCACTCCTATTTTACGCAGTGTTTGGTTATTCTTTATTCTAGAACTTTTCTTTTGCATGTATTTCTTACCTTGGAAAAAAGGCAACAGGGTGTATAATTTTTATACCACCCAACATAAATAAAAACATTGCCTTTTGTAAGCTAGAAAATCTTGTGTTTTCTCTGCAACAGTGGCTATAGTTATATTTAAATAGAAATGGCTTTCTTTTTGTAGCATATTAAAAACAACAAGGACACCAACAAGTACGAGGGATGGCCAGAAGTTGTGGAGATGGAAGGGTGTATTCCACAGAAGCTAGACTGAACCATCTGAAACTTGACAACAGACAATGCAAAGAACAGTGGAGGGGGAAATGCACTTTTCTGCTGCTATGAGGTTGTGGGATTTGGGAGGAGAGAGGCCATGTATGAACTCCATCCTTTCTAGCATGGCTTCTTGCACAGGACCCATAAAAAGCTGTGCAAAGGGATGGTAAATTGCACCAATTCATTTGACTGGGGCATGTGAAATAGTTATCCTGCTGGATTGTGCCCTATGTAAATAATTTCCAGGCATGTTTTCACCTTAAAATGTGCATGGACATTTTTTTTTTTAATATCAGGCTTATTTATTGTTAAACTGAAGAGATTCTTTTTTTCCTCTCTTTTTTTCTTTTTGTAAATAAGCCCTAAACAAACAGAACAATTGTTTCTGAGCATTCTTATTCTTCCCTGTCTTTCTCCCTTTCTTCCTTGTTTCTAAAGCCACTTATTGTATGTAAATGTCTTTTAGAACCACCCTCATAAGCAATGAGATACGCAGTGGTTGAACTAATCCTGAGCTTTGTTGTATCCTGCTCAATTACAACATTGCTGTGAGTGCATATATTTGGATGGATATGTAAATTTTAGAGGAAAAAATAGTTAATTATTTTTATGCTATGTCTGTTGGAAATTCACATTCTTCAGTGACCCTTTTCAGACAGCGGGTGGGTGTTTGATACAAAAATGAAGGCCTGCTCTACAAAGCACAATTAAATGCTTTTCATTAAAATCAAATGTGTAACATTGTGTCTGTTGCAATTGTTAAATCATCTATACCCCTTATTTCTGGTTACCATTGCAAGCTGCTAATGGGCAGAATAATGTGATTGTTTCTTGTGTGTGTTCAGCTAGAATGTTTTAAAGTTCTGAGATACAGAGGCCATGTAAACTGGTTGAGGTCATGGGGAGGTCTGAGAAGTAAGCCAGTGTTGGCAGTTACTGCGTTTTCCTGGAAGTATGAAGGAACATATTCTTTTACCCAAAAAAAGTTTAATTTCTCATGGATGTGACTTGGCATGTATCACTCAATCAGACATCTTTCAGAGCTGGTCTCAGTTGAGGGATAGGCTTGATTATTGGGGAAAGAAAATCCACTGGGGAACGTGTCTTGCTATACTGAAGATTTTGCTGTTTAAATTGGCTGATTAACCAGAGAAACCACATTAGGGCACAGTTTTGCAGGTGCTTATACAGAATGCTTTTGAAATCTCCAGAGAGTTCACTCCCAAATGTCATCTCCCCATTTTCTTGTCCTACATATGGCAGCAGGGAAGGTCAGCACTGGTCGCTCACTCTTTTCTAATTTTTCACATTGCTTCATAGTGACATTGTGTTGAGTAATTGAATTATAGCAGTTTGCTTGCAGTTCTAGTGCCTTTAATGCAGGGTTTCTCAACCTTAGCAACTTTAAGATGCGTGGACTTCAACTCCCAGAATTCCCCAGCCAGCCTACTGGCTGAGGAATTCTGGGAGTTGAAGTCCACACATCTTAAAGTTGCTGATGTTGAGAAATACTGCTCTAATGGCATTACAGCTTTAGAGGGTAGAATCCAGAGGGGTTCACAGGGAGTTTCTGTATGCACAGGAAGCCTCCCACTCTTGGTATCATTGAACTGCATTATTCCACATCACCTACAAAAGTCATTCCCACTCCCTGCATTTTCAGAAAGCAAATGGGGAAGGGAAACTACAAGAAGCCTGTTATCGGAAGGCTCTTGTGCACAATAAGGATTTAAATATGACTTGGGACTGTCATTTGTTTCCCTTTTTGTTGAGGTAATGGTGGCATTTTTGCAGTTCCATTTTCCCACTGAAACAATAAACAATAAACAAGCAGTTTTGGACATACCTGCTTTACAGAGAGGCTTTAGCAAGAAGTAAAGTATGAATAGATATTTGCTATGGGATGTCAAGATAGTTCCCGTCGGTATGTTTATTGTCAGTCTGAACTGTATGAGGTGATTAAAAATATCTGGAAAAAAAAAAAACATTGGAAAAGAAGAGTTGGGCTTAAGAACTGGTACTGTTGGACTAATGAAATATTGCTTGCACTGAAAATATTAAAGCAATACTGGAGATTAATTACTTTATGTAGTTTAAGAGAAACACTAGATTTTCAATGCTAAGATTTAATGACTGGAATATGAGCTGCTTTACTGTTTTAACCTGTTCATATTATCCTTTAATTTGCTGTAGTTTAGCAATAAGTACACCACAGACAGATCAGTTATTTGTAAAGTACTTAGCAGATTCTCCAGCTGTGTTCAATGAAATAAAATCATTTGTCCATGTATTCTATTTTTTCATTAAATAAAGTTTTAAAAAAAATCCAGATCTGCTCAGGAAGAACCCCTTGTACTTGGTGTATGTTTAATGTAAAGAAACTTCTTGGTAAACAAGAATCACAGGGGTGCGCATTTTCAAGACGCAGTAAGAATGTGACAAAACGATGCATTAAAAGTATGTTTCTGATTAAGTGCTGCTCAGTGGCCCAGGGCTGATAGTAATGTCAACAGATGATGAAAATCAGTCCATCTTGTAACTTAAAGCACACTATATTAACAAAATGGATAGTCTGCCAAACGGACTTCACTGACCAAAATAATGTTGGTTAAGCTGTTCTTTGGAGCTGCGTAAAGTATTATTTGATTAAATTTGGAAGTTTCTATTGCCAATATATGGATATGGCTCCTTCACAGAAGACCATTACAGAAGCATTACACCCTATGGACCATCAAAGTTAATATCATCTTGCTATTGAATGAATATTGTGATACTGTATGGATGTTTTGCTGTTTGTGAATCAAAGTCCTCCTATCACATTTTGCATTCCAACTCTGCTCAGTGCGCTGTTACTCAGGTTTTAGAATACCTGCCATGGGGAGTGAGTGCTTTGCCTGGCCCTGAAAAATGCTTTCCTCAGCCTGGGAAAGGTAAGAGCCTTTAAATGTGTTACAGGACCCTAAACACCCTTTGCACCCCAAGTTCTATTGTTCTGGGACAACCAGTTGACTTCAGTCTGATGTTCTATATAATTTAATTTTTAAGAGAATGTTTGTTTGGCTTTTTCATATCCCAAAGCTATTAAAAATACTGCTGATAACATGTGCCATGCTAGTTTTTGCAGCTTTCCAGTTCGAAGAATAATTGACGACAAAAACTACTGGCAGTAAACCTTTCAGCAGAAAGGGATCTCCAGCCACCAGCTATCTTGTAAACTTGCTTCCATCTGCTCCTATTAATTAGTTTTGATAGTAGAGAAAGGCAGGTAAGCATACACGTTAATAAATATTTTATTGACAAAGAGAATAAACAAAAGTAGCTTCAATGTAGCATCAAAAATAGTTCTTCACCTAGAAAAACAGCATACATCCTTTATTTCCAACATGTTTCTTTGCTCCCAACATCTTTTGATAGTACTCTTGAATCCCAGCTCTTTCGGTAAAATAACCTTAACAGAATTGAGCTTTTCTGCTTTTCTATTCTGCTCCTGTATTTTGAGAGACTTGGGGAGGTTGAAGATGGTTAAGGAGAAGGAACTTATGCCTTAATGTGAACGCAAGTCATACTGTTTTTTGAAGGACAATGTTCTTTTATAAAAATTAGAGGTAATTGAAGCAGTAAAGGATTAATTAGTTCCCTACTGTTCCATGAGAAAATGTCTGTCTTGAGAAGGCAAGTTTATCATCTTATAGTGAGGGGGCCAGCCCTATCCACCTAAGCTCTATTGAGTTCTTGATCTCTTGAGTTTTCTTCTCTTTCTGCAGATGTTTCACTGATGTTACTAGCCTGGTAATGAAAGATCTGCAGGAAGCAAACTCAGAGAACATTAAGAACCCAACAGTTTAACTCAAGATTGCATCTATTCTCCATTACTACAACCTAAGCTGTATCCGTAGCTTTATAGATGCATTAAAATGGGCTGAAATGAGCTGCTTCCACAAGCCATGTGTCTCATTAAACATCATCTAAAGGTTGCCTTTTAGATAGGAAAGTTCTACCCTGCTGACTTTGGGTGATTAGGGTAGGACTTAATAGACAAATTTGTAAGCCTCTGTGTGGTGCATAATTTAAATACTTGCACTCATACTGAAGAAAATCTCAGCAGACAAAAAATCAGTACCTTCAGCCTTCTGTGGATTGAAATGGGGTGCTGAAGTTAGATGTACATTTAGTTGGAAGGCAAGCTCACTGAAATTAACAGCAACCAGAAGAAATCTAAACAGAATTTGGCTATATTATATGGTATTGCTGGTACAGTATGTTTATAGAACCATTAGTATTGCAGGCAGCCAACCCATTGCACTTACAATTTTATATCCAACAGTGGCTGGGAAGTGAGCTCAGTGAGAGCTAATAAAAGTTCTGATTTGGGTAAAATTAGAGGATTCTTCAATCCCTCCACTGATGCTGGGAAAACTCTTCAAAGGCAGAGATATATCAAACTAAGCCAAACCAAGCTATTGAGTAGATCGTAACCAGATGACTGTTCCATTCAAATCAAGGGGACTTTTTTTTGAAATAGCCAACATCCTTGCATGAAGCAGTGGAATATTTCTGCCGCTATCTGAAAGGAAGACAAATCTCTGCTTTGGGCAATCAATTAAAGGAAGCCCTGCATATACACAATTTTCATGACCACAGAAAATACAACAGATCTACAGATTTAGTCCAAGAATTGGCCTTATAGTCTTCCAGATAATGGTCGTTATAACTTACCAACAGTTTGTTCAGGAAAAAAAACCAAGCTCCTTCTTTATGCATTACAAATGCAGTTTCAAACAATGAAAATCATAGTCTGAGTATTTTGGGGGCTCTGAATTGCGAGTTGATTGCCCCCAATTCAACCAGAGTATTCAACATTTAAGGTTACAATCCTACACCCCAAATTTTATGTACATATGAAAGAACACTAGAAATGCCTAATGGTGCACCATAAAGAAAAGCAGCGCTCTCATCCCAACACAAAACCAAGCATCCCCTTTCCATTTGTGTGTGTCAGCAATCTGGTCTTAAACACTGGAAAAAGAAGGTACTTTTGAAATGTAATAGATGCAGGAAGTGTGATTCTGTCCTTGCGTATCTTGGATGTGTGATGATACAGGTTAAAGAAAGCGTAACATCACTATAATATTTAAGTAAATTAGAGGGGGGCAGGGAAACCAAAAACATTATTGGCCAACTCTTGGGGCATAAAAGATACCATAATTTATATTCCTCCTATAAAATCTGAAACTTAAGTGCATGTTGAAAATAAAGCCAAGAAGGGCTAATCTAGTATTTTAATATGTAAGTGCCATTCTATACATGCCTACTAAGAAGTTCAGCATTTGCAGAGTTTCTTTTGCTCTTTATAATTGCCCTTACCTTCCAAATGTTAGGAAAAAGACAACATGAGAAATGATAAATACTTTGCAGTGGAGGCTGATCAAAACAAATGCCTCTTACAGGGTGGAAAGAAAGATCCCAAGGGCTATGAAGCCAGACCCTTTCTTTTATAAGATTAGGGTAGCACTTTGATAAAGCTATGAAGGCAGCTTTGCAATCTGCAGTTACCTTGGACAGGTGACTTGTGTCTATTCCATATGCAAGGGGTCCTCAACAAGTACATCATTTATTTCATGTTACATTGTCAAGAGTATCTTTACAAATCAGCACCATGCCTATTTTTTTAAAATGAGGCTGCACTGAAATGCATCACAATGTAGACCTAATCAGCATGCCTCAAGGGAAAACAGGAACACACTTCACTATTTGAATCACTGCTGTACAATTGCCACAAGCATGCCATTCTGTTTCTCTATTTGTCTGAAATGAAAAATTGCTGTACAGTATACCATTTGCCTTAACAAACTTATTCTCCAGTGCTGATGACTGTACCAACTATAAAATCTACCCTAAGAAACCTACCCAGCCTTATTTTGAGGAGCTCTGATGGGTAATCAAGCCTTGGATGCTTTGCTTGAACATCAGTCTCATCCCCAACTGCAAACTGCTGTGCAAATGATTTTATGGCTGCTCTATAAACAAAGTTATCTCAATACAGGAAAGCAAGATGCCTTACACTGGATATTATTTTAACTTCTGAATGTTACATCTAAGCTAGTCTGATTTCCTTGGCCATTAAATTCACTAAGGCACTGCATGTGATTGAAATACTGAAAATCCACAGCCATTGTGGACTGAATTACCCAAATACACCACCCAAGTATGCAACTTCCTCATGAAATCTGAATCCCCAGGTGTTTTGTTGCTTTTGGAGCAGGACTGCTATTTCTTCCAAGTTGCTTTTTCAGTAAGGACAAAAAGCCTTCAGCCATGGACTCTAGGGAAAAGGTTCATCTTGTCTTTCACTTGATCCAGGAAAGATATTTTGCTTTCCTCTCAACTGTGAGGCAACTACTTTCATTTGCAAGTATGAATGTCAGTCACGGTCTCACATCTTCTGCAGCGTACGTAGCAACACCAAACGAATTTGCACTCGCATCTCTCCACGTGCCTGACTACCTGAGTGTTATATCCACGGCCACAGCAGAGGAGGTTGCATCCATCTGGCCCTGCTGATGTGCGGTTGCATTCCCTCCCTTGAGTCCCAGAGACCCCCAGTTTGCGATCTTCCATACAGTAATTGGGCGACCGGTTGATATACAGCAGGTCTTCTTTGTGGATGGGGATCTTCCGCTGGCTTTTGTCTTTCCTGCATATTTTTTTTCTTAGTCTGTCAGAAATCTGGATACTGTTCTCATACTTTTCTTTTAAAAAACTGCCAACTTTGGCAAAGGATGACATAGTTTTCCAGCAGGTTTTCAGAGCACAAGAACCAGATACACCATGACAGCGGCAATCGATGGACATCAGTTTTGCTACTGCCTGGAAGAAAAATTAAAGCACAATCAGAAATAATCAACTCTCTTATTAGGTAGGATACAGTACTACTAAGCACATTCCAAAGCATTTGAGGGTCTTTTCTTTATTCAGAAGCTGCTCCTCAGAGATAAGGGCCAAATTCCCTTATGTACAACAGAAATCCAGCATGGGCGGTTTTGTTGTAAGCCACCCAGAGTCCCTCTGGTGGGAGGAGATGGGCGGTGACAAATTAGATAAATAAATGCAGTTTTCATATGGCCAAAGAGACTAGTCTGTTTTCAAACTATGCAACAGCTTGCTTCTTCAGTCATGGATTAGGTTGTAGTGAAAAGTGGAAAAAGTGGCAGCTATTCAGCACCAACTTTAGACACTTTGGAAGCAATGTGGAGGGAGAGCTTCCTGCTCCCATTAAAACATGTAAAATCCTGTATGTAATATAACATCTGTATCTGTCTGCTCTGAAAGCTCAAGGGGAAGGTGGACTAAATGTACCATTCTGATAGCCTTTACTACTTACTGAAATCCATGGCACCACTCATATTTCTGAATGAATAAAGAAGGGCCAGTACATCAATATACAGTACACTCTACAGAAAAACATATGCATGACTTGTGCAGAGAACCAGAGATGACACTGAAGAAAGAATGAGATGGCACTCCGCAGAATATGAACTAAGCCCAGGAAGGCTTAAAGGAGGCATTAGAAAAAAAAATGTGATCCCTCCTTGACTCTCTTTGGTATAAGAAAGACAGAAGGAAAACGCTCTCAAACTTTCTGTAACTCTAGCCCAGTGTTTCTCAAGCTTGGCAACTTGAAGATGTGCGGACTTCGACTCCCAGATTGCTGGCTGAGGAATTCTGGGAGTTGAAGTCTGCACATCTTCAAGTTGCCAAGCTTGAGAAACACTGTTCTAGCCTGCATCAATACATTAGACTTCCAATATTTCTTGTGAGCACATTTCCTGACCTACTTCAAAGGGCTGACACCTCTCCAGTACATGCAGACTGTGTGTACCCACAAGAAGTCAAGCACATAGATTGTCATATGTGGTTTCCCTAAAGCTTAACTTCCACATAGAAAGTGCATTATCTTTTGTGCAGCCCATTCTGAAGAGCACCCAGGTAGAGAAAGCCTCTTTAGCGGAAATTTGGTTGTTACTGAATTACAACATTCAGTAGACACAGCCACCATGGCTAATGGTAAGGGAGACTGGGATATTTAATTAAGTAACATCTCAAGGGTTCTCCACATTTACTTGCCAAGGTGGAGCTAATGTGGAGATCAAACAGACAAAACATCTTGAGGCATGATCACATGAACCCCATGTTCACATGGGACCTAATAAACATTTAGCCTCCTCTCATCAGTATTCATGGATATATGGGAGAGAAGAATGGAGAATCCATACCAGTCTTCCTGCTTCATTATTATGCAGATTCATGACTATCAATCCATTTCTATCTTTCCCAGTGATGTTTTTTGTAGGACCATCTAAGAACTTTCTGCTCAACCACATTCCATACTGGATATCATCAGAACATCCACCCCAGTGCCAGCTTTCACTGGCTAAGCCACTGTTTTGTAACATGGAGTCACAGGCGCATTCAGTCATGTTCCCTGCACTGCATGAATGTGTCACTGAGTGGACTAGGCCAGCTGCCATCACAGCATAGATAAATGCTGTTTCTTTGGTACCTAGGAAAAAAAAATTACAAGGGTTTGTTAACAATATCAGCAGTATGTTCCTGTAGCTAATGATTAATGATGCTAACATGCAGCTAAGAGTCATAGCATCTGGTCTCATTCCAGAAAATCAATTCTACCCAAGTCAATTCAATCAATAAACAACTTAATGTGAGCCATGAGTGGGACCAACATGCTGAAATCATATAAATGAGAGGATACAGTAAATCACATTTCTTCATGAAACTTTTGTTGACGTTCCACAATTTCCTCAGAAATGAATATATTTACCCTACTTCATTTATGTAAGTGGATGAACCAAGTTGTCAAATAGCATCACTCTGCTCCTGGGCTAATGAGAACCTGGTCTAGCTTGGCCAATATTGACCACAAAGTTCAGGCTTAAGCCATCAAGAGGACCTCCCAACCACCAGTGCAGTCAACTGAAAACCTACCGCTGCTCAACTCATAGCCAAAGATGGAGAAAGCAGGAGAGATGGAGATGGATGAAGGATTAGTAGAAAGTGCAGACACCGTATCCGGAGAGAGTAGACAGTTCCACCGCTCATGTCTGAACTGGCTCTGGCATTCCTGGATGCCCAAGCGTGCTCCTTCTCGGATGCTGTGCAGGAGGTAGGGCTTCTTCTTGCACAGGTCTTTTTGGTGACCATTCAGCGGCAGGTTACCACAACCCAATTTCTCTGGGACACCAAAGGAGGCAATACCCAGCCACCTGCAAAAGCAGTCCTGGGGGTGAGACCCAAATACCATGTGTTTCATGTTATGCTCACAGACAGAGAGGACAGCCCATAATGAAACCTCTACAGTCAAGAACTGCCATAGCTCCACAGAGTAATGATGGGAAAAAATATGACACACCACCATCAAACACAGACAGATGAAGGAGCTGAGACTTATGGTAGGCATGCTAAGTGACAGTCTCCTTGCCACTGGCTAACAAGATTAATTATAGGCCAAGAATCAGGAGTCTGGGGGACATGTGCTATTTCTTCAGTTATTTCAGAAGTAATTCAATTGTTTACAAGTCTACAAATCTAGAAAAATTAAAAATGAACAATATCCAGGATACCATGAATTTGACTCATGACTGAAGTTACATTTCAAAAATACTTTTTGCTGCACTTTTCCATGCTTTTAAATGCCCAAGTTGATGACAAAACAGGCTGTGTGTGTACATACAGTATATATAGTTTATCTTCAAGAAAAAATAATGGTGGCCAAAGTGTAAAAGAACGTCAGTTGACACATCTGCTATGCCTTTCAATGTTCTTTTTTAAGATCTCTTGGAAGCATCCAGCTACTACTGTTAGAAAGAGGTATTTATTGTCTTTATTCATATTTTGAATGTATTTACTATTAATTTATTCCTTTTTTCCCCACTGCCAGTTTTTTAGTACAGTCCTCAGCATCCTGTGCCAAACTAAATACATCCTTTAAAATTGCTTGTTCCTTTTATGTTCAGACTGTACATACCCTGTACACACACTTTTATTTTAAAAGTGCTGCAAAGAATACCTTTTAATTTTTATTGGAACATTTCTCAACACCCTCTAGGATGCTATGTCAGAACAGCAAATCTGAAATACAAGAACCAACTGGCCAGGGCTGTGCATGTACTTGGGAATTGGGCTCTTTAACCTGTGGCCTCCCTAATTCTGCTAGTTCATCTGAATGAGCAGTCTTCAGAAAAGAGATTCGCTCAGAGCCCATTTGGGTTGGAAATGTCCAACATTCATATTTGTGTGCTCACAAAGGTCTTTCATGGAAAAAAACACATTAAATAGAACACCATTTTCAAATTAAGTCTACAATCAGAAGAATATAGCTTTTCCTATAAGGCAGTTCAGTTAGGAAAATACAGTCCTATCAAATGGCAGGAAATGATTTTTTAAACTATTTTTTAAAAGTTATAAGATTATGGCAATGCATACTGCACAGCAGTGACATATTCCCTCAGACTCTCATGCCCATTTTGACTTAATATTTAGAAATAAAGCAATTTCCCTCCAGTCAAATGTAATCCTTTGTGACTCCATGGAATGGCAACCAGAAGGAAGCCATTTCCATTGTCTACCTTCCAAGCCAAGTTTTGATTTCCTAGCCTAGTCATAGCCTTAAGAAGGGTAGTCTCCCATCCAAATGTGTAGCCATATTTAACTCTGCTTAGCTTCTAAATTCAGATAAAGCATTGGCCCAATGCTGCCAGCTTTTGAGTAATTACAGAGTAATATTTAAACCTATCTTGAAAATATTAAACTAACAGCATTCACATTTAACAACTTTTCAAAATAATTTCAGATACAACAACCCACCAGTAAGGTTTATTTTGTACTCAGAAAGATTAATGGGCCCAGGTATTCTGATTGTGTTTTTTTTTTAAAATAAGGTTGTTATTCTAGCACAATTATTGAGAACAATACACAGTTTGATTATATTTAAAAGAGCACCTCCACATACAAGCCTTTAAATTGCCTTTGGGCCTTCAGGAAATGTAGTAAGGATAGATTTAAATAGATTTAATGCATTCTAGCCAAAGTTTTGGGCACTTTTCACACAACATTAAATAGGTTTGTGTGCATGTATATACAGGCACAGATTCAAACCTCTCCTTCACCATTTAGACTATATGAGCATGGTGTAAACAAGCAGCTGGTCATTTATTTAGCAAAATAAACCATGCAATACATTCCCTATGGTTTTGTTCTGTTTAAGCTGTTTTTGGTTGATCTGTAATTTAATAAAAACTCCGTCTTGGTGAAAATATACATGCCATGTCTTTTTCTCTTAGGATCACAGATGAATAATATTGATACAGGCTACAGTGTAAGTCAGGGTTTCTCAACCTTGGCAACTTGAAGATGTGTGGACTTGAACACCCAGAAATCCTCAGCCAGCACTCAAAGAGCGACCCACGGCAGTTTACAACACAAAACACAAAACACGAGCTGGCTGGGGAACTCTGGGAGTTGAAGTCCACACATCTTCAAGTTGCCAAGGTTGAGAAACACTGAAATAAATACATATATACATACACACACATACACAATACAAATACAAATACATATAGTATATACATGCTGGCTGGGGAATTCTGGGAGTTGAAGTCCACACATCTTACTTGCCAAGGTTGAGAAACCCTGGTGTAAGTGCTAAAGAGGCTCTGTTTGAAAGAAAAAAACCAGTCAGCTGCCAGGTTTCAACTGGCCTTGAAACTCTTCTCCTTTCAGCGGATTCAAAGCCTCTTGGGTAGCAAGTAGAAAGTGACCTGCTTTAACATCATTAAGAACTGTCATCCTGTCCCCGTTTGAACCTTTTCAAGGGAAGGGCATTTGTATTGCTCATCAGTGATGTTTCCATTTCAAATTACCGTCCGGCTGCCCTCTGGCAGAGGAAAAAACTCATTTGCAGCGCTTCACCCAAGGATAGTAACGGAATTGCTGTTTGTAGGCGGTGCATCCTCCTGCAGAAGGTGGAAAATGCAGCATCCTTCGCTGGGTACTACGGGACATTACAGACCCGGCGGATTCAAATCCCGCTCCCTCCCACGCCCAGCCCCGGCGAGTCCGCCCTACTCACATCCAGTTGGCGCGGGCACCGCAGGGGCAGAGTTCCCACAGCACCGCCGTCCACAGCACGCACAGGCGAGGCAGTCCCAAGGGCGCCCCTTTCTCCATAGCCAACACATGGAGCTCCCTGGACAGCTCGCCCCCCACTTCCCCCCGGCTCGTGCGGACGCGGCGAGGCAGAGACGCGGGCACCGCTAACCCACTCGCCCTTCGGGATCTGGCCGGCGCGGCGAGTTAAAGGCGACGAGGATCCTGCAGCTGCGGAAGGGCCACACCGGCGCCCTGCTCGAAGGTGAGAAAAGTCCCGAGCGGAGTTTCTTTATTTCTTTCGACTTCTGTTTTTTTTCTGCTCCCTGCCCGCTGCTTCATTGGCTAAAGGGGGTTCATGAATATTCAACGTTGCTCTGATTGGTTGGGACGAGCTGTGCACGCGTCCATAATAATACGATGAAGACCCACGGGAGCCCTCTGCTATTTGGCTTTCTGGGCGGGCGAAGGGCCATCGCTACACGCCTTTGCCTGGTGTCGGAAGCGCCCGCAACGCAGGCAGCCTCGGGTCGCGACGGCGCGCCTACCCAACAGAGAATAAGGCTGTATTTTGCTTTTATAATCTCTTCACTGTATTGTGAAACAAACACTTCTTTAAAGGGTAGCTAACACATTTGGGAGTTCAGCCCTTCAAACGCGTCCTTTTATTGGTTGGCAATAAAGTTCCCAGCATCTTTCTCCTGTGGCTGGCTGGCTGGCTGGCTGGCTGGCTGGCTGGCTGGCTAGCTAGCTATCTGTTTGTTTGTTTGTTTGTTTGTTTACTTACTTACTTACTTACTATCCTGCCTTTTTATTTTTATAAAAAACTCAAGGCAGTGAACATACCTAATACTCCTTTCTCCTCCTATTTTCCCCACAACAACAACCCTGTGAGGTGGGTTGGGCTGAGAGAGTGTGACTGGCCCAAAGTCACCCAGCCGGCTTTCATGCCTAAGGGGAAACTAGAACTCATGGTCTCCTGGTTTCTAGCCCACTGCCTTAACCACTCGATCAGACTGGCTCTCAAACTGGAATGTAGGCTGGACAGGAGAAAAGCAAAGATACTTGCCCATGTCAACCTTCAGACATGCCATTCAGTTCTTGTGCAACGTTAATTTGAGGTTTTGGCTGTAAACCTACATTCAGCTTTGTGTATGTTTTTTGTAAATCTTTGCATCCCGAAAAATGATTTTGATTACTACATGCTTAGGCCTCCAAAAACAGCATCAGTTCTTAATGTTTCTGGACTGAATGCTTCAATTAATCAAAAATGAAACCAATTCCTGATGGACATTGCTGGACCACAGGCTTGCATACTGAAAAACATTGCAATGAATAGTGACGTTGAGATGAAGTAGGTGGCCTGAACAGAGAACCCCCTTGAGATATTTGTCAGAAGATATCCCAAAATCTGTAAGATAGCTTTGGGGATCTGTATGATACACTTTGGGGAAAGAGCATTTTGGGGATGGAGTTGTCGGGAAAAATGTGGGAGATGGGAGAATGACGTTCTTGTATATTTTTGCTTCCCTTTAATTAAAAAAAATATATTTAAGTGGCATTATTAATGAGGTATAGACACTGATTTGTACCAAGAACCTGTATAAATGAAAATAAAACACAGGCTATAACAAAAAACAGCTGGTAGCAAGATTACTACAATATAATTAAGGTTTTTCTATAATTATGTTTTCCTTCCCTGTCAACATGTTTCTGTGTCTTAATGCTCACCAAAAAAAAAAGGGGTGGGGTGGGGATGGGGGAGAATGTTGTCAAAGAAAGAAAACACAGTTTAGAATCTGCTGTACAAAGGGAAAGACTATATATCAGTGTTTCTCAACCTTGGCAACTTGAAGATCTGTGGACTTCAACACCCAGGATTGGGTGCTGGCTGGGGAAGTCTGGGAGTTGAAGTCCACACATCTTCAAGTTGCCAAGGTTGAGAAACACTGGGGAAATATACATACATACATACATAAGTAAAGGTAAAGGTTTCCCTTGACATTAAGTCCAGTCATGTCCGACTCTAGGGGGCGGTGCTCATCTCCGTTTCAAAGCCGAAGAGCCGGCGTTTGTCTGTAGACACTTCCGTGGTCATGTGGCTAGCATGACTACACGGAATGCTGTTACCTGTCCGCCAAAGCGGTACCTATTAATCTACTCACATTTGCATGTTTTCGAACTGCTAAGTTGGCAGGAGCTGGGACTAGCAATGGGAGCTCACTCCGTCACACTGATTCGAACCACCAACCTTCTGATCGGCAAGCTTAGCAGCTCAGCGATTTAACCCGCAGCGCCACCGCGTCCCTACATACATACATACATACATACACACACTCACACATACACACACACACACACAAATACAAATACATAACACAGGCATAATTTCCTACCCGTTAACATTTCTCTTAAAGTAAACCTGTGCTCTATCTGTGGTAAAGCATGGAGGATGGAATTTCTTTTAGTTACAACAATGTGAAGTTCTGAGAACATTTCAGAAGTTTCCCTTGATGTCTTTGGACGAAGGCAAAAAAGAAGTATACGCAGAGATTTTTTTAAAAATGCAGATCCAAATACAAGCATTTGTGCAGCATGTCATGCCATATTATTCAGTGTGCTTTCCAGTTGTTTAAATTATATGCTTTCTGATGGGGAATGAAGAAGCAGAATACAAATCCAGGTCTCCCAATATTTCTGAATAGTTGATCTGTACAATTCTTTGTTTTGAAAGGTTACAAAAGCAAAGCCCAGAGGGAAAGAATTCTGCGCACAGAATTTGTATGCAGATGTGGGGCTTTTTCCAGCTAGGATAAGCTGAGCCCATCTATGTATTTTCTGTAGTTACAGCAGGATGTTACAGTTTTTTCCACTATGCTCTAGAGCTCTTTTCAAGCTGGTGAAGATGATGATCTACTAGAATAAAAACAGGGTGCAATCCTATCTTTTTAAGTGAAACATAAATCAGCCAAATCAATGGCTATTTAATTGGTTAGGTAATTTTTAAATTGTGGGTTGAGAGTTAAAGACACCCGTGGTTAAAGTAGATCATTTATGCTCTTACAGTTTTAATGTTTAACATGGAACAAAAATGCTCAAGGAAAGTCCACCCTTCTGAAATTGGACAGTATGTACATTATTGGACTGTAAATTCATGCTTTCACCTATATTTTTATTTTAAATAGCAATTCTGTTGGTTACACTTTGGTAACATGTAGCAAAAACACCAAAAGGTTGATGACTGATTCAAGGGCAATTTGGAAATGGCACAGATTAAAATGATTAAAACTCAGTACAATTTTACTGACTTAGAGTTCAGTTAGAGTTATTGTTGAGGAATTAGGTATAGATATTAATTCTCAATCTATTTACTCCCACTTCCATGCTGTTTAACTCTGTAACTACAAATTTCCCTACCTCAAGCTCTTACATCTGATTTTTACACTGCCCAATTATACATAGCTGGAACGCAGCCAGACCCAGAATATTAGTTATTATTTGCCAGTCCTGATAGCAACATAGTACTGTGTTCATTGTGGTGTATTTTTTCATCATTTATGATTCTTTTATTCTAATGTTCCAGATGCCATGTGGAAGGTAACCAGAATGTCCTGGCAAAGTATTAAAAACTGATTTTGAAACTTGCTTTAGTTTGACTTTAGGAAGCTTTGGGGAATGGTATGTCACAGGAAGATCTCAATGAATTGAACAGGGCAGAAGGGTGGCTTGATTAAGAGAGTACATCTTGATGGTTTAATAAGTCATGATGGGTCAAAGGGATGCAAAGAAAGTGTAATGCATACTATTTGCATATTCCATGCTTGGAATATATTACATTTCAAGAACATTAACATATAGTAGATTGGTCTTGTCCAACATGCTGCCTTGCAAATGGCAAATAGATGTAACTTATTTTATTTATTGTGTTTATTAGATCTCATGAAAAATATATTAAAAATGCATAAGAGGTATTAGTTTACACACACAGAGAGAGAGACTTTCTCTCCACTCCTACATTTCTTTGAAAAAATACAGTAACAAAGGAAGGGAATGTTCTTACCACCATGGAAGGAGAACTTGTGTTGCATTCCTGCACGTAGTCAGATGAGTAAATAGGCTAGGTCTAAGGAGGATTCTCAGTGTGCAGGTGGAAAAAACTATAGTGTGTTCATGCTTGTGGGTAACAAAACATTCAGGATTTTGCTTCAGGCAATATTACTGATCTTTGCAAAAGTGGAGTTTTGACATACAGCCCAGCACCAAGCAAGTTCACTCAGAAGTCAGTCCGAGAGAGTCCACTGGGGATTAGTCATCTCTCTCTCATCTATGTATCTCTCTCTATATATATTTATACACACACACACGACATATGCACGCACACACAGAGTATGTGTTATATAGTGTGTGTGTGTAGGTGTTTGTATACTGCCCTTCACTTAAAATTGTCACAGCGATTTTTGTTCAACTGCTTGTCTATTTGCTAAAATTTGTCGAATTTATTTACATTTATTATTTGATGAAATTCTGGTGTTTTCAGTAGCCCATTATGATACCCAGGAGGTGGGGTGGGGGAAGTTGTGGTTCAAGAGGCTGAATAAGTCTGAATAAATCCTGAGCCGTAGACAAAGAATCTGATGAAGGGCAATACAATATGGTTGAGAATGACTATTAGGCTATTATTAAATACTGGTATATGTCTTATATCTTGAGTTGCCTTTTACAGATGTTTTAAGTTCATAATCAATGAATGAGACTGAGCATAGGCTTTGGTGTCATCCTGATGCATGAATAAAATATCAAGAAATTGCTGTGCATTTGGGAAGCTGTTTATCCACAAAGAGATCCAATAAAATCAGCTTGGTAATATTGGTTTCACAGGATGTTTAGGATACATCTCTTCATAAAGATGCTTTGAATACTAAAGAAAATAGACAGCTGAATATACTTTCCCTGATCTATTTTCACATGCCAGAACATAAATTAAAAAGATACCCTATCAAGGCAATGTATCATATAGTATATCAGTCTTTATTTTATACATATTTACTATTGCCTAATTACAAATTAGATACCACTGCTAAACATCTATGGTCCATATTTATATTAGGTTGATTTACATGTTACGGTGATAAGCTTACATAAAAATATGCATTTAAAATATAGCACTGAAATGCTGCTTTCAAAATAGCAACATCTGAGAAATATTAAACAAAGTACAGCATAGGATAACCATATAATGGTGAATATGCAGAAACCACATTGCACATTTGCCAGCATGAACTATATAACACAACCAGAATTCATTCTAGTTTTTTTTTTAAAGACTTTCTATATGAGTCCAACTTTAACATTACTTTCAGTATAAAGATATTTATACAGGCAATCCTCTTTAAATTTTTGCTTCTGTTTGAAGGCAGTCAAGCACTCTGAAACCTGGATTACTTCGCAATGTATTTTTTAAAAAAACAGAATTTGTGTCCATAGGGATATTCAAGTTATAAGTAACTATAACTATTTTTAAGACTCTTCAGTAAGGCAGGTCTGCCTTTATTTCAGGTTTACCTTTGGCATCATCACAGGTTACTTCAAGTTTAGACTTGGTATGCATTTTTTTTCTTTTTGAGATACAGGCATAATCATTTCTACAAGGTTACTAAAAATATTTTTATTCAAAGGGAAATTGTGAGGACACTGCACTCTAATATCAGAGGAATCAACAAAGGCAAACACATTCAAATCAACCACTTGATCAGCTCTGAAGCGACCTGGGGTCCCCAGGCCTGCTGACAAAACC
This sequence comes from Candoia aspera, assembly GCF_035149785.1. Classification (NCBI taxonomy): domain Eukaryota; kingdom Metazoa; phylum Chordata; class Lepidosauria; order Squamata; family Candoiidae; genus Candoia; species Candoia aspera. The sequence continues at coordinate 58,400,446 of NC_086159.1, read as the reverse complement.
ACGTCTTCAGGGCCTTCTGGGAAAGAAGCAAGAGGGGGCAGATCTTATCTCTGAGGAAATGATGTTCCAAAGGGACTGATCAGAATAGTCAAGATAGAAGTCATGAGGTTAGATCAAAGCTCTCCCTGTTTTGTGTGTGTGTGTGTGTGTGTGTGTGTGTGTCCTACTGTCAGGCCACCATCTTGAGCTTTTTTACCATACCCTGCAGATAACCCTGGCAAGGCCACTGCAGGGAAGTGAGACTTCTTGTTGTTGCTGTTATGATTCTGTTGGCAATACACACCCAACAAAGTAACCTCGGCTACTAGGCACAGATAAAATCCCAGTGAGCTGGGCAAATGGTATCTGGGTTTCTGTGACTTCCCTCAGACCTTTGGGCGTGATTTCTGGCTGAGCAAAAGAAAACACATTTTTTTCATTACAGGAGATATATCCATAAAATCTATACTGTACCTATACTTTAGGAGTTTTTACAAACACAGTGAATAAAATACAATATATCCTATCATACAATATTGCATAACCTTAGGTTACAACTGATTTAATATTGGGCACTATTTCAAGTAACTCCTCTTTCTTGCTTTTGCCCCTTGTGCTTCTCTGTTTCTCCCTCTGAAACCACAGATCTACGAAGATGCATCTTAATTTTATAAGGCTTTGATGAAATGTCCACATGTCTTGAATTATGCTAATCTGTTCGGCCATTCAGAGAAGGGTGTGCTAAATCTGAGAGGGTCTGTGGATCACCCATGGAAAAGTGGGGAGTCTTAGAGCTCTGCATCTCCACCATTCAAAATTACATGCCAGCACCCTTTCTGTTATTCCCGCAGATCCTGCTCAGCAGTATTTCAGAATATACTTGATTTATTGGGCCTCTCACACGATAAGGAGATTGAGAATTGGATGCATAAGCTTGTAGTTTCACAAGGTTGCTTTGGTTGTTGAAATATCTGCCCAGAGTGTAAGGTCTTGAGAACATTGTTGCTGCAGGAAAACTTCTTTCAAATGCTTTTGATTTCGCCACCTGAAACAGATGGAAACAATGGTTTGCAAGACATTCCGGCCAGTGCTTCAAGTCCATGCAACAAATCCTCAGTTCAAGCTGTATATGCATAACAATTTAGTTACTAAAAACGACTATCGTTTTATTCTGCAATCATTTAAAGGTCTTACAATGATACCTTGAAAAGTGATGAATTTAGTTCTTACCCTTTTCTTCTTTGCAGCTTAGTTCTGTCTCCCAACAATGTAAGTGTGTATACCAGTGTTTCTCAACCTTGGGAACTTTAAGATGTGTGGACTTCAACTACCAGAATTCTCCAGCTGGAGAAACACTGGTGCATACAAATATGGAAATCAGTATCAGCCCAAATACCTGTACTGTGATGGTATTTCCTGCCATGGTTGTATGATGGGTGCAATAGGAAAAAAAAATAGGCTTTTTCAGGACTAACTCTGTGGGTAAACTTTGTGGCTTGTTTACTTTTGGCAATGGATAGAATGGATAGAATGGCAATGGATGGGCACACATTTGCTTTTCCTGGCTGACTAGATGATTTCTTTAAAGCCATTTAATAATATTCCTGGACAACCACTCATTTTCTCATGGCTAGCATTCAGAATTCTGAGCAGATGTGTGCATGCATTGCATATATCGAATGTAGCGGCATCCTGCGAGATCGGCAAGGAGCTTTTCCTGTTTACACATATAAAATGTATCTGCATAGCCAACTGAGGCAATTTGTGTGTAATTATTTTTACTTAGCCAGCGCTAGAATTTGCAGCATTGTATTCTAAATAATTCTGGCCTTTAAGCCTATTATCTGTATTCCTGCTTGTAACAATTAAGATAAAGAGGATAGCAGGAGCTTCCTAATCTACCTCCTTGGGGGGGAGGGGAGCAGCTGCATACTGTCCACAGTCTTTCCCAAGTTATTGACAAATATGTCATCAGACCATCCCCAGGAGTCGCCAGGTAGGGACCCCTCTTTTAAAAAAAACATTTCTGGCAGTGTCAACTGTCTGAATTATGACCAAGTCACTGATAAGATGGGCTACCAAGCCGTCTCCAGGTGTTGTTGTTTATATTCCCTGTCCCCAAAGAAAAGTTAAAATGGTGGCAAAAGCCCTCAGATATTGAACCCTCAGTGCAAAACCAAAGACCTGGAAAAGTGCTACACAATTACCTCCCAGGTTCAGGGGTCCATCTGCTGCCATTTCTTTGGGGTTCCCGGTAAACTGAAGGGACATGGATTGGTATTTTTATCAGCAACTCTCTTAATATTTATTCAATAACACCCTTTTTGACATTTCACCTTGGTTTGGGCCTACTGCCTCCAAACCCTAAAGAACCTGCTGGCTACCGTCTGGCCCCTGTTGCCAACACAAAGGGACAAAGACGGACTAGCCACTTCTCCTCCTCCTCCTCCTCCAGCAGAGGGCATCTGGACCCGCTAGATTCTCAGCGCATCTTTTCTGTTCACATGAACACAGCATATGTTCTTCTTCTTCTTTCTCAGTTCATGATACTTCGCTGTGCGTATATACTAAGAATCAAGCTGCACCATGTTCAATAGCATTTATCCCTAATTGGTCTGACTCGTAAAATGCTCATAGTGGATTGCCAAAATACAGCTGTATCTCAAATGTTTTCATTAATGTTGGACAAAATTAAAAGCCTATAAATACCCATGCTGGAGCACTAACCCCAAATTCTTACCTCATGAAAATGACATCCACATTTCCCTTGCAAAAATTCCTTGTGCCGTCCCATTGTAATAATGAAAGTATCAACCACTTCATACCCATACTGTTTCGCGGTGTTTAGAATAGCAAGGTTCTCATTCCACAAATTCTGTATTTCTGCCTGCAGTTTAAATCAAGACACCTCACATCAACTTTCTTTGCTTATTTTTAGTTTCTGTCTGCATAGAAGAATGGTAAGCAAATGAATGATTTGAATTGAAATTTGAGAAGAAAATCTCAACTTTTATCTTTATATACAAGAATGAGATTAAAAACTCCCAAACTGATCTTCTAAAAAGAAGCATAACAATACAACAGATAGAGGAAGAGAGGAAGAGAAATAAAAAGGAGGAGAGATGGAGAAAATATTATAGCAATCAAATTTTAGGCACCCCAATCCTAAAGTAATCTACAAGTGAGAAGATACAGTACAAAACTATTAGTGGTTTAATTTAGTAATATTGTATGCAATTAGTGATGCATTTCTGTCAAACTCATACTGTGGCTGGAATCCAATTTTACATTACATTATTTTTATTTCACTCAAGGTTTCCTAGATACTGTGAAAAAAATTCTTTATAATGTAATTCAGGCAAATGAGGATCAAATAATGGGATTCCTGGGTGACAGGCAGTAAATCAAAGTGATATCTGACTTTAATAATTTAATGATAGGACAACAAATTGATACTTCTTTCAAATTATATTGGGAAGGGTTTGTGTTGAAAAAACACAGCTCACTTTTGGTATGGAGAACAAATTACTATGTTCAGAATTCTTCAATTCTATTTCATTTTCAGCCAGCTTCAGTTGGCACAATTTGCATTTAAAAAACAAAGTTGAGAATATGGCTGACTGAACAGCCTGCCCAAGAGTTCCGCGGGCAGATCTGGCAGCGTGGATTCTTTTGGGGGTGCAGGCAGGCTTTTCCTGTTGCCCTAGGGTGTTTTCATGGACAGAAAACACTCGTAATTATCATATTTGTACTTCGGAACATCCCCTTGCAGTCTGAGGATCGTCAACAGTGCTGGCGCTAATCCAGTAAGAGGAGACAGGAGTCAGGGATACCACCATTTCCAGACCATGCTGCAGCCCTTTTGGGACATTAGGTCAAGCCTTTCTCCTTTCTAAATCACCCAATTTTTATATTATAAAGCTTTCCACAACAAGAAGAAATGAATCTCTTGGTGCTCATAGTTGTTTCTGGATTAGTCTTAAAACTTTCTCTTAACTGCTGGCTTACTTCCCATTTAAAATTTAAGGAGGGCTGAGAATAAATAATCATCTCTCTGTTACTATTTTTGTATCTAATTTGAAGGATTTAACATCTTCCTACACATCTAATTTGATGTAAGCTTTCAGTTTTATGTTCACTTTTCTTGGATGCTGTATTTGTTTGGTTTGCATACTTTTTGTTTTGTCAATATTATTCAATAGCTTCTGGAAGCCTTTCATTAACTCATCAGCTTCTATCTGTATTAGCCAAGTACTTTACTGCCTGAATAATGGACAACCTTAAGCAGGCTGTTTCAGAGCTTCATGCTGACTTCAAACAAATTATCCATGAAACTACTCAAGCTATTTTGCAAGATGTTTGGGATATTATCTTTAAAATGTATCAATTGGCTGGGGACTTTCTGAAGGACAGCAAGAGAATGATCAAGATGGAGGTATTTTTCCTGATTGTGAGAATCTAGACTGTGAAGAAATGCCAGCTGACGAATATATGTTGGTCATGAAGGAGTCACAGTTCGACTTGCAAGATAATGACTGGTTTGTTTGTTTCAGGGTTTGTTTTGAGAATGAGATGGATCTGTTATGTGAGAAATTTTCTGCTGACTTTTTAAAGGGGGCACTTGGTTTTTTTTTTATTTTTTTATAAAAATACTCTCTGTATAATATGGAGATTAAATGTTCTGGTTTATTTTGAAGTGGGATAAGAAATTAAGAATAAGTATGTGGATTGATTTCAAGGTTGTATGATTCTATTTTTCTGTAATGATTTAAAGTTTGTTTTTTAAGGTTTAATAGGGTAAGATTGTTACAGTAGTACTAAGCATAAAAGTAGATAATTTAAATGTTTTTAAAATGTTTTTATAATTTGATTGTTAATATAGTGGCCAGAAATATATAGAATAGTGATAGGAGGGAAACACTTAATAAATGGGTTTCTATGGGGGGGAGTTGATTTGGAGGTTTATATTTAATTTTTTTTATATATATATATAAGGGAAAGAAGCAATTGCTTTTATTGATTTCTACAATGCCTATGGGATGATTTATAGAAATAATGTGATATTGGTTAGAATTAGAGTAAGGGATTAATTATGGAAATCGCTATATATTCTTGTTGTTGAAAGTTGGAAGTCACTTCTTATGTAATCTTTAAAATTCTTTTTCTTGTGTTTTTCACTTCTTTTTTTCTTTTTGTAGTTTTTATCTATTATTTATTTATTTATTTATAAAATTTATTCACTGCCCATCTCTCCCTCATGGGGGACTCTATGCTCTAAACTTAATAAAATTCTTATAAAAAAAAGTAAAGACACCTGTCTGAAGTCTGCTTATCCTTCATCTAACAGGCATGGTTTAAAAAGGAACAGAGAGAGGGAGGGCAAATTCAGACCATAATTTTTCGTAATAATGTACATGTTTGTCTCCAGATGGCATGGCCACTGAGGGAAGAAATACATTGTGAAGAAACCTAAAAGTATGACTCTGTTGGCTAATTACATTCTACCACAGTTGGACCAAGTGCCACTTGTTTACCAAAGCTGTCAAATGTTTCAATGTTTTGAGGATGTTGGGGTCTGGATGGGACAAAATAGACTGAAGGTGAAAGTAAGATGGAGTTTTATTTGATCATCATGGCTATCTACTAGGTCCTGTGTTGTTTCTTGGAAAAGGGATACTGTCCTAAAGGATGGCCATAACTTGGGAGTCTTCTTGAATAAATGGGCTCCTGCTGAACAGGCAGGTGGAGGCTGTGGCCAGGAGGACCTTTGGGTGTGCCAATTGTAACTCTTCCTGGAGCAGGAGGACTCAGCAGTAATGACTTATGTCCTCAGTACTATTCAACTAGATACTACAAGGCACTCTACCTGAGGCTGCTTTGAAGACCACATGGAAACTGCAACTGCTATAAAATGCAGCAGCCCATGCTTTGTCTGGTATTCTCAGCATGTGCCTAATATACCTGTGCAATTCAAAGTTCATTTTTCACCTATAAATATGGCTTGTGGTTCCCCACTTTAATGAAGTGAGGGAAGCTGAGGCCCAAAGTTGTTTTTCCATGAGCAGCCTTTTCTGTGGAATAGCCTTCCCCTTAAGGTGTACTTTCTGCCCTTGGTAGCCTTTTGGAAGCTGGTTAAAAGAGCTCTTCCAGAGGGTACTTGGGGAGTAGTGGGATAATGCTGTGTTTTGCTTTGGGTAGGGGGAATATTTTGCTCCATCTTAATATAATTTTATATTTTTATTATCATGAACATTATAGTTTTGAAAGAATGTGGATCAGGCATTGGGAATGGGGAAGGGAGCAATGAATTGTTAAGAGACAAGAAAAGTCTACTCAGTCCTGAGAAAGTAGAAAACACGAGAAAGAAACTCAGAATAGCTGTGCCTTGATTTTGCTTGGCATAAGATGGAGTAGACTGAAACTCTGACAGGCTTTCAAGATTTTGTTATTCTAGCCTACAACAATAAAGAACATTCTTGGAATCCCTGCTGCTTCTGTTTCTTGACCTTGCCAGCCTTGAAGAGGTGATAGTTACGTTGTTATTATTTATGTCATTGCACATTACAGAATCAGTGCAATTCTTCAGATCAGGATGCCAAACAAAAGAAAATTACTGTTTAAAGGAACAATTAATTTTAACAGACTATGAACAAAGTGTAACTTACTGGTGACAAAGTGTGCACTCCATCCACTGGCAGATGAAAGCCCATTCCCAGGGATTTTATCACTATCATTATATTTGAGAGATTCATTCTACAGAACAAGTGACAAAAACATAGATATATTTTATTTTTAGATTTGCGTAGGTGTAGTATTTTAAGAAATTCTCATCGATATAACTTTCAGGTTCTACAAAATGACATTTCATTTAAAATTTTGACTTTTAACTTAATCTTCAGATTGGTAATTTGAACACCAAGTGAAAACTGAAGGTAACAGTGGTCTTCTCATATAATACTAATATAATTTAACCAAAAATATGTTAGGTTGATAACTATGGAGACACCATCCTTGAGTTATAATTCAAGGCTGATGACTCCACAGTTATCAGTTTAAGATATTTTTAGTTAAATCATATTAGTAAGAACGTATTTTGAGGGATGGCTTTCTTATGCCGGTTTATTTTATATTTTATCAGGTTCAAGATTAAATTTTGCAGGCAATTGGAGAGGAATGATTACAGTAAGAGGTAATTCACAAAAACAAGCTATAAGATATCAATGGTCAGCAATCTGAAAGAGATGGAAAAGTGAATTGGCCCTCAAGTTGAAATGGAAGCTATTTTATATTTTCTAAATCCTCAGAGTCAGAAAGAATGCAGGTCATTCACCTAACCAGAAAATTGGTAACTCCACATGCCAAAGAATTGATGTGTAAGCCAAGACAGGAACAAGCACTATGTTTTGCACTGCTCTGTAGCACTGGCAGCAGAAAGTGTCACACATGTAACTGAGCTAAGGAACTGCTTGAAAACGCAATTTCCACCCATTTTGCTCCGTATAAGATTAAAGAAGGGAGAGTGAGTTCAGCCCTCAGGGGCATGCCATTCCAATTCTCTTCCTATGAGACCTTCTAGTCAAGCAAAGTGCTTCAAAAAGTTCTCCCACAGCTGTTCACAAAAACAGCTCCATCAAGTTAGAAGCTCTCTGTCTGAGGAAGGAGATCTACAGTATTTGCTGGTTTTCACAAGCCTGTTGCTAGGTGGTCAGGAACTGCAAAAGCCCAATGTGTGTCCCAGTGGACTTGTGGTCTATCCACACTGCATTTGTTTCAGTGAGCTGTATATTTGGATGAACAGTTGCATTCAATTGTGTATGCTATTAAAGGAACCTTATGAACATTTTGGTGGGTATCCAGTTTATTCCAATTAACTGGCCCAATAAATGAAATAGATGTAGGAAGCTTTGGACTCAGATGCAAGAAAAATATCCTCCTTGCCTGACCCGCTTTTTTCCTCTTCAAGGAGACATTTTTGTGGAGCTGGTTTTTACATTTCATATTTAGATTACTAGTTTAATTTTATCACAAAAAAAGTGATATAAGAAGTGCTCTACCAAAAGAAAGTGAACGTAAATGTACCAACTTTGTATAGGTCATTGGGAATGATGAACTGTGTTTCTCAAGTCTCAGGCTCCTTTAGTGAGATGCCAATATGCCTCCAGATACTTTTCTTGGCATTTGCTCTGACTTTTTACTTTTTAAATTTAAACAATTTAATTAAATGCTGCAAAGCAAAGCACTAGCTTTCAGTGTCATCTTTATTTCCAAGAGTATCTCTGGAATCCAAACAGGCTCTGTAAACAGCTGTTTTGTTTGAAAGTGTGCTCACTTGTCCAATGAAATGAAATGAAATATAGGCAGCAGTCAAGAAGAATAGTAGGGAAGGGTATAGCAAGTAGCATTCTAGTAATCAGTGGTTTCCAAGCGGCTATATATTGTAGCTGTTTTGTGAATAAGCAAGCCTACCCACATCAGCCTTTTTGGAGGAACATCCATAGCATATTCTCAAATTTTCAGGTATGCCCATCAGATCACAAAAGTTGGGGATTCCTTCTTTAGGTATTGTTAAATAACTCCCAGCATCCCTCACTATTAGTCATATTGGCTGGGATAGTAGGGAATTGTAGTTCACCAATAACTGGACCTCTACAAGTTGCAGATGCTAGGTCTGTGAGTATGCACAAGAACTAAACATATTGAAAAGCATACTGGAAATAGTACTAGGGATACTAATGGCTTTTCACATTATAATACAAAATTAAAAAAATCTGAAATATTAATACTTACCGCTTTAGTACTTTTTGAATAATATGCAAGTGACTGAAATTGAGCCATTGGACTCCACCAATAACTAGTATTGTCTGGCCTGTATTCTCCAGTGGCTGTGATCTGAAATAATAATAATAATAAAAAGCCTAAACCACAAACTTTGCTTAGCATCTGAACAGATGGCAGCATTTATATTTTAGCAACATTGCAATATACATCAGTCAAGGCTACTGACCATCCTTAACCGCACAGACTGATGTCATTTTCCATTAGATAATATAGTTCTACATGTTTTAAGCTTAAAACATTTATTATTTGTTCTCATTTTTCATTGTATAAATTATATGTATATATTTGAGAAAGGCAGCACATGCCTGATGCAAGGAAGTCATTCCAGCAAAGTTGTTTAAAGATATTTAACATTCCACTGGTATTTTAGGACATTGCATTCTGACCTCTAAGACATTTTCTGTTTTAATGCACACTAACATTCCCAGCAATAGAAAATACTTTTTGACGAGCAACTTTGAAGTGTAAAGAAGAAATGAAAATCTATGAGATGTAGTTCTTTACAACAGAGTTGGGAAATTTGTTGCTATACTAGAGGTCTCAGTTTCCCTTTCCACTGACCATGGTGTCTACAGTAGGTGTATTGGGTATCTTCATCTATCAATACCTGGAGGGCTGCAAGTTCTGCACACCTATGCAGTTAAATATGAGATAGACTGAGACCTCTTACTGCGCTTCTATTGTAGTAGTTTCTCCTAAAAGTGTTGGGATTAGAGCTCCCAGAATTCTCAATCTGCTGAGTAGTAGTAGGGAAACTGATGTAAATACCTCCCAAAGGAAGAAACTGAACATAGAATTAACTTTTAGCCAGGATGCTGGTATCAAATACCTGAATGCCAGGAAAAGGAAGGTCATCTTGCCAACAGTTCTATCATACCTGAGTAGCAGCTGCTCTAGAGCTTCTTCAAATGTAGGTCTTTGGCTGACACTGATCCAGAACTGAGGATAATATGAATAACTAATGAAGGTGCTCCTATTGTTCACATTGTGATAAAACTTCATGCCATGCGCCTTTTGCCATTCTTGAAGGGTCTCATTTACTCTCTCTATCAGGTAATACATCATCCCTCTGTTAGTGGAATCACCAATGAAAAGAACCTTTAAAGGTAAAAACCACACATTTGATGGATCAGTGGAACTCAATAGACCTTAAGTCTGCAGTTCTGGTTTAATGTTGGTTGGTTGACTAGCATTAGGCACCATAAATAAATTACAGAAATTTGCATGATGCAGGGTCATAAATGTACAGATAGTCTTCACTTACTGATTGCCTCATTTAGCGACCATTCGAGGTTAAGATGGTATAAAAAAAAAAGGTTTGCGACCAATCCTTGCATTTATGACCGTCACAGTGTCCTGCAGTCATACAATCACCATTTGGGTGCTTTGCAACCGGTGAGCATTTACAACCGTTGCAGAGTCCCACAGTCATGGGATCACCATTTCTGTGCTTTGCAACTGGCTTGGGACAAGCAGAGTTAATAGTGAAGGCAGAAGTAAAATCCTAAGTCACAGTCACTTGATGTTTCACTTAATGACCGTGGCGCTTCACTTAACAGTGGAAGGGGAAGTGAAGTTGTAAGCCCATTATGGTCATGTGATTTTCCGCTTAGTGACTGCAGTGCTTAGGAACTGAGTTGCTGGTCCCAGTTGTGGTCGCTAATCAAGGACTACCTGTAGTTTAAATATGCAAGCCTGTTTTCCAGATATGTATTTTCTAGTATTAATTTTATCAAGGCTAAAAGGATTGCTGAAACTTATACATGATCTGCCATTTGTAATTGCAAATTGTTCTTAATACCTATCCAGTTTGAAATTACATCATATGGCTCAAATAAAAGTGAAGTTCTCTAGTTTAGGAAAATGTGAGGTGGATTCTGCAATCATTGTACCTATTATGATACAGATGGATACACATATTTGGATTCCATGACTTCAGACACAAATCTCTTCCAGTTAGATATAAAGCAGTGATAATCCACTGGCTTATCTCCCAGCTTTCTTTTGGTTTCCAGTATCTAGCCTGGCTGGGTGTGAGTATTTGTTCAGAAAAAAGGCAGTGGTTGGGAATAAGATAACTCTACTCTACATGTTATATTTTAAATTATATCCCAATGGCTGGAGATTGGTTATTGCCAACTCATCTTTGGTCCTTTGAATCCCCTTTAGAAAATCCCAAATTCATTCATTTATTCATATTTCGAATTTCTGTCACCACCCATCTTCCCCAAAGGGGGATACCTACCCCCAAAGGGGGACTTCCCCAAAGGGGGATACCAATACATAAAGGTATTGACTAAAAATAGCAGTGGAATGGGATGTTTTTTTCTAAAAAAAGGGGCTCTAATGCTATTTCTAGAAGAATATGTGGCAAAGGGCCAGACAACAGTATCTACTATTTTGCCTAGCACTTCTTAAAAACATTTAAAATCATTTATGTGAGCTAAAACACTTCAGATCCCAATTTACAGATAAGAAACTGAATGTGACAAGTAACATGTTGCACATATTAAATATTGAAGATCCCACTGAATGCTATAACACATATATAGTCCTTACTATCATCTAAGATGGCTTTCTTGAAGTTGGCCAATCTCAGAATTAAGCAGAATAATGTTATTACTTGATATGTGAATCTAGTGAGTATAGAGGGATTTTTTTTATTACAAGGACCAAACCAGGAAAAACACACACATTATGTCCAGAATATGTGAAGGAACCATAAATGAAAATAAGTGATATAATTACAATAACATTCATTTCTTTACCACATAAAAGGAAGAAATTGAAATATTGTTAAGCCCAGAATTTTCATGTGGAAAAAAATAATATATGCAAGTTCCTGTTTTAATAGGTGGATAAATCTTGCTTTTTTTTTTTTACTATGGCCTGTTTGCAATCATACATTACTGAGAGAATTTGATTACACTATTAAAATAAAAAGGGCTTTTTAAAGAGTGAAACTGAATAAATGTGTGTTTCATCACCTTTCACACAATGTAATTATGTAACATATACATCATTTAAATAATGACTTAGTATTCTATTCCCCATTTCAACTTTTTTTCCTGAAAAGTTCCTTTAGGCAATCAAAATACTACACTGCAGCAGAACTGTTATGGTCAAAGTTAATTAACTAGAAATTGATAAAAGGTTTTGTTACACAGAGGAAAACAAACTAAACCATTCTTTTTGTTTCTTTTTTTCCTCATGTTCATTCAAACTTTCTTTCCCAAGTGGTACAGTCTAACAGATCATGTAGTATACCCTTCATACCCTTCACTGTATTAAAGGGTTCAAAGATAAATTCTTACATACTGTATTAGATAGAAAATGAATAAATCCTTTTCAAGCATAAATTTCCTTCATTCTTTGTATATGACTGATTAGCTTTGCTAACACATCATTAATCTCCATAGGCTCTGTAAGAGAATGCTTTAGGGATTTATAACCCGTTTTTCATGTCTCAGACAATCTGTGTGTACTTCTCCACCCCAGGTGGTCCCAAGTTAGCCCCGATGGAAATAACTTGACTGCTGAAATGAAAAGGCAGGTCAGAATGAAGGCAATGACAAGCCACGGCTATTAGTGAAACACAAAGCTAAGATACCCTACCAATCCAATTCTCAACATATTTGTTGTTATAGAACTTGCATTTCTCGGGCAGCTGCATCTCCAGGACTACATCATAAGCTTTATGGGGAACGGCAGCATTTGAGCATCACCTGTTCTTGTCAACATTATATTCTAACTTTCTTCGCCATCTTGCCAGAGTGCTCCAGATTAAAGAACCTTCTTCAACCTGATATTCTCTGGATGTATCAGACTACAACTCTTACCACCCCTATGGTCATGGTGACTGTGGAAAATGGGAGTTGTGGTTCAACACATCTGAAAAGTACCAGGTTGGAAAAGGAAACAATGAGTTCATTTGTCCCATCATATCTTTAGAGATTATTTACTCCAGTGCTGGGCATTTCCCCTTGCATAATTTAATAGATGATACAGTTCTATGTGAACATTTCTGAGAAGTAACTTTAAGAATAGCACTGCTTCCATTTCTCAATGGAACAGAAGTAAAAAAAAAAGTTGACACAATTAGAAAATTTATGTTTGACATCTGCAGAAGCTGAAGATTTAACCAAAATGGCCAAAAATGCAGTGTGTGTCACACCCACTCTGCCTCTTACATACTTGTGCCTGATGTCACAATTGCAAGTTCAAAAGACGCAGAGTGTGTATCTCAATATCATGTTTCATCACACACACCCTGCCCACAAATCATCCTGTGGACAGCCATTCATTTCAATATCATGACAAGGTCTTAGCTCCACTTTTAGCCATAGCAATATTGTAGTCCCTGCATTAAATGCTGCAAGGCACATCTGCAAAACGTTGGAACAAAAATATAATTTTAACCCTTATTCACACTTATACTCTGGAGCAATTACTGGTTTTAAATTGCAGAGCTATGTTTATACCATTTAAGTTATTGCAAGGAAGAATTGGATTGCTTAAAATTGTAAAAAGGCAATATATCCCACTAAAATATCCAATTTAACTCCCAAGTTTGTCAGTGCTGGAATTTGTTTTGGGTGATTCTAAGTCTATAATATATTTTTTATAAACAACTAAAGAGTACTGCTAAGACAGATTTTAATTATTGGCAAGTAATTAAACTAAACTAAAAGGTTGGAATATTCATATTAATAAGTCAGTAAGTACAAGACTTAAATATTAGATGTGTTTCTTATGATCATAAGATGAAACTAACTCAACAAAAGATTTCATCTTATATTTATAGAGAGCCCAGGAGTATCTTAAAAGGCTGTCACCCTTATTCAGTCACAACTGTGAAATGGGTAAGGGGGAATTAACTCATGGCTTACAGGTTGTCCCACAATTTCACCATTTTGGTTTAATGCCCATAAATATGTTAATATGTTACAAAAATATTTATTCAATTTCAGCACTGCCTGACTCCACATTTGTCTGCTTTAAAGATGTGAGTAAACTCCTCAGTTATATATCAAAAATTTGAAATATATCACTGTATGAAAAAATATAGATTTATTGAGCATGGTAAGGAACAAAAAATATTACTCTTCAAAGCTGGAAAGACAGCACAGCTCCAGCTTTACAATTCTAGATAGTTCAGATATTTGTTTGCTTTCTGTTTATGGGCTGGCTCTCAGTGGAATGGAAAGACAAAACAATATTATTCTGTGTGGTCAAGACTTAATGATGTGTTTAAAAATTGAGGTGAACTTTTTGTGTGTGTGTGTACATTGGATGTTTTTGTTGTTTTTCTGATTGTTTTTGTGTTTCTGTCTTATTTATAAATTTATTTTGTTTATTAAAGGAATTAAAATATCCTTACCTTTTAACCAAGGCTAAATAAGAATAAACAGACAAATCTGCCACAAATAAGGACTTCATATTGTTTTAAAATAGAGTCGAACCATTCTGTCTAGATAAATTATTTTGCAAGGTGAAATTATGGCAGAAATAAAATTAGTCCAGATTTCAGTTTCCCTAAGCTAGAGAAAAAATGGATGGCCACAGATGGAATTGAAGAATTACATGCTAAATAAGGCAGGAGCAGAAAAGGAATGATAGATATTTGCTGTCAAATTCTGTTCGGCTATATCAGCGGGGAAGATAAGACACTCAACCTTTCTTTTTGGCTCTATTGGAACCAATTACTATTTGGCTCCCTGTATTCCAGAACATCTTTCACAGTGCCATTATATAAAGCAGTGTTTCTCAACCTCAGCAACTATAAGATGTATGGACTTCAACTCCCAGAATGCTGGCTGAGGAATTCTGGGAGTTGAAATCTGCACATCTTAAAGTTGCTGAGGTTGGAAACACTGATATAAGGCAAATTAAGAAACATGGTACCCAACAGATGTTTTAGGTTTTAATTCCTGCCATGGAACATTGGGAATTCTGGGAGCTATAGTCCAAACAATCTGGATGACACCAGGTTGCCTAGTCTGAAATAAAATGTATATGTGTGTTAAAGAAGTTCATGCATCCATATATAGGTGAATATTTTAGACATTCATTAACTCATGCAGCTTAGTATTGGGGTTGTTTCTAAGTATTTGTTCTTAAGTTGTATAACACACTGCAACATTCGCAATGTAGCATTTACTTTTGAAAATTTGTATTAGCAGACAGCTGTACCTGCACCACACATCTCAGCCAGATGTTAGACAGTCACACCATGCCTATTAAGGAGACATTGCTTTTCCAAGCAGCCATCTTAGAATCTTCAAGGTAAGAAAAGTGAGGTCCACCTGAGGCCTGCACAAGAACGTGAAGGAAGACTTCATAAGTTTGGTCAGCAGAAGAAAAGCCATGCATTACACAACCAGCAGAAGAAACAGAATTCATGCAAAACATATTAATTTCTAACATTAATATACAGCATTTCATCAACTGAAACAAATCAATACCGTAAGATATTATTTGGACCATTTAATGCAAAATTTCAATGCTGCCAAGTGAAAAGCTATTTAAAATTATTATGATGTATTTAAGAAAGAATAATGTTAGTTCTTCCACTGTAATACAAATTACAACGGAAGAACTATTAATACATCAATAATTCAGTATTTTGGCTTTTAAAAAACACATAGACAATAGCTTAAATGAACAGATAAATTAATTGTCCTTTTCTTATAGACCTTTTCTACCAACCTTGTGACTTACCTTTTTATTTTCTATACACTTTTGGAGTTCTGGTTTATTCAGAACAGGGTACTGACAATTTCTTGGCTGCCATGTTATCTGCCTCCAATCACAAGTTCTATTATCAGAACAACTAAGGCAAGGAACAATCCACTGTCCTAGAAAGCAGATGATAATAATTCTTACATCTCTATCTGGAATGTGTTGAGCACAAATAAATTGGGCAGACATTTATGTCTAGAAACCAAAGTTATCTTACTTCCTCTTGACCCAATAATAAAAGGCAATAAAAATGAGCCCAAATGGAGGACTCATAAGAAAACAAAACAAATCTACTGGATACTTCACATTGAAACACATGTCCTTCAGCGACTGAAGCAAGAATATCATATATTTTGCCTAAGTCACTGAACTAAAACTTACATTACAGAACATTTTACATTACTGTGAAGATACAGGCTCACAATCAGTGTTTATAATGGAGCCAATTAATACATTTATCAATTTTTCTGAGTCATGAATTCTTGAATGATTAAATGACATGTATGCATACATGGGTAAACTGCTCCTATGTTTCCTCAGCAGCAGGGAACAACAGAATTTGGAAAAAATGCTCCCATAATGAAATGAATGTATTGAGCAGAAGGACCAGCATTCATGAGGGGAATCCTATTAAGAAAGACACATTTATATGTATATCTGCATCAGGAGTATTATAAACAAAGGTTAGGATGACCACCTTTTTGCTTGACATAGAAATGTTACTAATTTAAATTTGCATCTTTCCCTTCTTCCAAAGATCTCCAAAATGGATTCAAACAATTATTGGATAGAACAACAGTCCCAAGGACACTACACAGATGTCACTGCAGACTCAGATCTGAATTTTTCCATTCCTAGTCCAGCACACTAATCACAACGCATCACTTCTCCAGCTGATAGTATCAATTCTGTCTCCATGTACTGACTAACAGCACTTCAGGGGTTTTAACTAAAAGTTACCAACAGTTTTGCTACCTCTTCTTTTTTAGCTGTTGCTGCAACAGACTGATGTCATTATTCCCAAAACGCATGGCTTGTGCTCTGCCACTGAGCTAAAATTCCTTTCTCTACAGTAAATAAATTATTTTAGCAATTATTAATTAATCCACAATTTAAAGCAGAAGATGCTTTAACAATTTAGGGTCTATTGTTAAGACTTTTCTTTTTGAGATTACTTAGGATAATAATTTGACCACTGTGTTTCCCAAAATTTGTATTATAAACACACACACACACCCCCCTTTCATATATATTTTTGGAAAATATAAGATAGCATCAAATGAAAGGAAAAAATAAACTTTATAGCATTTATTTAACAGCTTTTGCATCATATACAAAATCATGTATATGGACGATAGGTATGCTGCCATCTTTCTTTTTCATCTGTCAACTACTTGAGTTATTAAGAAAACCTTTTTTTCTTGAACAGATGAGAACCACTGGGTATTGAAGATGGTACATGCCGGTCCCGACCGTATACTTTGTGTCTCATCTGTCCCATCCCATGGTCTCCCTCAGCTCTTGCTTTTCAGTTGGAAGAAAGTTACAGTTGTGTTCTCATGAAAGCAAGTACAGATATACTGTATATAACATTTGACATTCTTGCTTGTAGGTGTTAGAAATAGATTGGATCTGGGGAGGCAGGGGTAAATGGGATAGAATGAGCATGCGTAGTCCCACCTTTGACACATTTTAGCTCTCACACATTCATTAAGATCACTTAAAGGCAATCTTTACATAAACTGATATTCTTTAATAAACTTTGCGTATTTCCTCATAACTATTCCATTGTGCATAATCTAACTGATTTCCAGTTTGTAAGGAACTGTATAGGAAAATAAACTTGTTTGGTATTGGCAATATTTATTTCTTGCAGGAGAGCCAGTTTGGTGTAGTGGTTAAGGCATCAGGCTAGAAACTGAGAGACTGTGAGTTCTAGTCCTGCCTTAGGCACAAAGCCAGCTGGGTGACCTTGGGCCAGTCACTCTCTCTCAGCCTTAGGAAGGAGGCAATGGCAAACCACTTCTGAAAAACCTTGCCAAGAAAACTGCAGGAACTTGTCCAGGCAGTCTCCGAGAATCAGACACGATTAATCGGATTAAAAAAAAAATGTTTCTTGAAAGGAACACAGAATTAATTCTGACCTTCCTTGGCAAAAAATTATCTTTCTTAGCTCATGATCAGTGAATGAAGCTGGAACTTTTTCTTCTTGTTTAAAGCATAACTGACTCCCAGTGGCAGACAGAAAAGAATCTTCATGCTTGTAAGAATGCAAAAATATTTCTGAATATGCAGAAAATATATTAAGAACATACCTTTTACATCCCCCATTTCACATGTCTTCAACTGTGGTTGGGAAACGGTTGACAGGTATTCAGCAGAGAGAGGCTGCAAACCACAGGACTCTTCAGGATGAATGACTGAACCACAATCCTGAATTAAAATGTCAAAACACAACTATCAATACACAACATATGTACTATCACATATGAACTCTAATGGGCAATGTAAGCATAACTGAAGAGAACAGATAAGACAAGGGAGGAAGAAGACATATTTTTACTAATTCCTCAGAATGTACTTTTCTTGGATTGCCAATTTTTTCACACCCCTATTCAGAAGCTGAGTACATGTTTTGTAAGAAGAAGATGCAGGCTGAATATCCAGCATTTTTGTGGGAGGTTTGGGAAGAATCTTCTCTGAAATGGGGAAAAAACAGGGTTTTTTTTAATTACTCAATCAGTATAAAAGCTCCAACATCTATTTGGCTAAGGATGGTAGGCAAACAAAAACATGGGTGAGGATATCACAGGCAACGATAATTTAGTCACACAACATTTAATGCTTGCTGAAGTTCCTTGGAAGAAAGGTGGAATGCCAATGTAATATACTAAATGAATAGGCAAAGAAACCAGCATTATTTATTTACAGCCCCTAAGCAGTGGTAGGCCACAAAGAATGTCACTGCATGCTTCAACAGAGGCCACTAACTGAAGCTTCCAAGCAGCCTGATATGTTAGTTATATCTGAAGATTATAAAAAGCAGTATTATTCTTTGCACTTTTCAGCTGTGACTACGTAACACAATTTCATTCAATCAGGAAAAAATAAATTTACCATCTGCAACTAATCGTGCTTAGGGGGAGATCTGCATTCCTCATGAAGTCATTTCAACATTCTGTTTAGTCAGTCCATGTTTATTTTCATACATAACCAAGCTGTGATGATC
Source organism: Candoia aspera (assembly GCF_035149785.1). Lineage (NCBI taxonomy): Eukaryota > Metazoa > Chordata > Lepidosauria > Squamata > Candoiidae > Candoia > Candoia aspera. The sequence goes on along the minus strand of NC_086159.1, from coordinate 58,381,659 downwards.
AAATGCACTACGAAAAATATACTAATAAAATTAGTGAGAATGAGCTCATAAAAAGTAAAACAAGTATCTAATTGCAAAGAAATATAAATTCTCAGCAGATGGATTAGCTCCACTTGAAGAAAGCCATTAATTCAATAGAGCAAATGAAAAGCAAATGTAACCAGAATTGGCATAGAGATTTTTAATCTGTTCTTCCTGTACTAGACTACCCAGGGAGTTTTTCCAAATGATCTTTGTCTGCATCCCACCCCCACAGTCACATTTCAATTTTTCCAATATCCCAGCAAAATTATGACCAAAGGCATAGAATGATAACAAATGCAAACATGTGACACACTTTCAATTCTACAATTGTTGGTCTCTTTTTGAATAGGTGGGGTGGAAATGTTAAACCTGTGAGGTAGTCCAGACAAAAAGCACACCCAGGAGTACTAGTTCTATCTTTATTGTAAGGTTACATTAACAGAATCTTGCAAGACTGAATTTCTCCCTGCCCCCTACTTCCATTTACTCTCCAGAAAACTAGGGAGGGTTCCTTCTGAAATGTTTCCCATGCCATCCCCTTTCTGTGGGCTGAGACAACTTTTACATAACAGTTTGCTAGCCTGCGGCTCTCCCTCCTGTCTCCCAAGGTCATTCCCACATACCATTACAGGAAATCAGACTATATATGTGGTTTAGCAGCAGAAAAGTAGGAACATAATCCCAAGATATTGATAAGCAACACACCATTCTCTATAGAGTTTGGACCAACTCCTATCACCTACAAACAGCATGGCCAATTGCAAAAACCAGTCAGAGTTGAAACCAAAGCCACCTTCCCAGGCCCTAGCTTAAAGGAATAAATTAAAATATCTTTAAAAGAGATAGACTTGAATTGAAAGGTAAGGTTATCTGGGTCAGGTAAAGGATAGTTTTACTGTTGCTGGTTACTTTTATTATTATTTTTTGGATGAATATTTCCTATGATTGAGATACTCCCAATTTTCTAGTGCATGTACTTGACTATTCATAATCAGGTTGATTTTGGTAATATTTGCATATGTTAAGGTTTCCCTGTAGTCAGTGCCCTTCAGATACGTCAGAAATGCTCTCAAAATTCTTAGCTAGTCACTAAGTTGACTGGGAATTCTGGAAATTCTAGTCCAATTATTCTAGACTGGGGAAGACTGTTAGGATAAACAGGGGTATAATTTAATGTAAGGCAAAACAATGCTCTTTGTTCTACTCTTAAAAAAAATTGGTCCACAACTACTGTATTGCAAATCATAAAATATGTAATTTCAATTAGTCATCATATACATCTTTCTTGGAGTTTTGGATAATTGCTTTGGACATGCACACATTTTAACATTTTCTTTTGAATTAAACATGGATAGATGAAAGTCTGGAGAGAATATGAATGCAGATATATGAACAGCCTTGGATTGCTCTGAAGTTGTTCTCCCACACAATGCTGCAAGGCCAATTAGCTCTTATGGTCATGCAAAGGTAGAAATTACATAGGGACTGCAGGGTAAATTTAATGAAAAGCATGTTTGACTCATTAGTCAACAGCAGCAGGCATTCCCTTTTGTTCCTTTTTGCAGTCTGCTTTGCTTCAAGCAGATGCAGACCAGTTTTTGAGGTTTTTCATGTTATTAATATCATGAAAGTGAAGTCTAATATTAGTGCAATGGCCACATATAAAAACTAATATGAAAATAATGTTAAGACATACACTTCATTGTCCATTTGGGAAATTAAGAGGTCATAAATTGTCAGCATTTCCACATAGACCACACAGGAAACATGACCAGGTGAGCTAATTCTACTTTATTGTAAGGCTACATGAACAGAATCTTGCAAGTCTGAAAGTACAAATCTCCCACCATCTTTTTTTACAGCCTGATAAGTTAGGGAGGATTCTTTCTGAGTTTCTGTCTGATGCCATTATGCAGCTTGGGCTCCCCCACTCTTATCTGATCGTTCCCTAGGCAGCATCTCTTCCCCCCTCCACCCAAGGCCATTCCCACATACCATTACATCAATCTAATAATTAAATATATCAATAGCTTCTGGCTGAGAAGATAACTCAGAACTGGGCATCAGGAGATTTTTCTACTTATCTATTCTTTGAGAGAAAACATGTAAACATAGTTATTTATGACATATAGGTTAGATCATACCTCTATTTTTACAACATATATTTGCAACTGAGGGCCAGAGGGAGCATAGCAATAATGCAATCATATCATCCTTAAATATCTCTGATATACAATTTATGCATTCCGTTGCAGACACAAGTATGATCACAGCCTTTCTCACACACACACCATTTATTGAACAGGCACGGATAATGGAAAATGTATTGCTGTTGTCATTAACAGTAAGGCTAACAGGATGGTGTTTTGAGACATCTACAATAAAAATTCACATCCAGCTTAAAACTTTGGCTTAAAGTTCAGAGTCATAAAATTAGACTCTGTAGTTTAATAGCATTAGAACTGCATAATAAAACTGAATAAGAAATACTGAGTATTTCTTTTTGAAAAATCAGTAAATCATTAGAGCCTTAAAATTAGATTTATGTACTACAAACTGCCCAGAGTCACTGGGAACTGGGTAGTGTAAAAATTTAATAAATAAAAATAAATAAACCTGTTGCTTTATAATATAGTCTTGAGATAAATATTCTGTACATAAGAATGACAAACTTGACTTCATAAACTACAGGTAGTCTTCACTTACCGACCGGCCGTTTAAAGGCCGTTCGAAGTTACAGTGGTACCCCGAAAGTAGATTTCCGACTGGGGCCTGAAATTATGACCCTCACAAGGCCTCCGTGATCACGTGACCCGGATATGGCTATCCCGGAAGCGGCGGCCATTCTCGGTCACGTGACCACCCCTTGCTACCAGTCCTCCAGGCTTACAGCGCTGGATTTCTGAGGCAGCAGGCCCGGTCACGTGGTCGCATTGCTTCCAGTGATTTAGCACCCGGCAGAGGGAGCCTTGTGTGTGCCTTACTGTGTACAGGACAGGTAAGTACTTTTTCCATACAGTTCTGTATGCTTGCCTTTAATTTTTTCCCAGTTTTTGTTTAACTTAAGTAGAGATTTGCATGGTGGCATGCATGTTCCATCCTCTGCCTGTCTAATTTTTAATTATATTTAACAATACTGAATGCTGGTTTACTGTGTTTAAAACAGTTGTTTTATAAAAATCAGATTTATATACAGTACTGTACAGTAACAAAAGCTGCAGTTTGCTACAGCAGGAAAAAAAGAGTTACAGTACTGTACAGGACCTTTAAACCCAGGACCTTTGTTCTACTGTACTGGAGAACAAAGATTCCAGTGAAGCCCTTACAGTAAAAGTTTTTAATAATTAGCCAGTAATATTAGTTGAAAATAACAGTAATATTAACTGAAAAAAATACTACTGCAGCCACAGAAGCATTTTCATAGTCATGTTTTGGTGGAAAACATATGACTATCACACTCCACCCCCCACAGTACTGCAAAGTAACTCCTAGTTCACTTAACAACCACGCTGTTCACTTAACAACCGAAGGAAACCACAAACCCCGATCCTGAGTCACTTAATGGCTGCTGTGACTCACTTAACCGTGGTAAAAAAAAGGGTCTTAAAAACAAGTCTGGACTCACTTAATAACCGTTATGACTTACAACTGAAAATCTGGGCTCAATTGTGGTCATTAAGTGAAGACTACCTGTATCTACTAATCTTTTCTTTCTGAAACACCCTAATAGCAACTGAATAAGTGAACAGAATGTCACTATCCATCCTACTTGAATTTAATGAATGTAATATTGTTTCATTAATCACAACTGGCTTTCAAAAACAGCTAATAAAATGTTGCTTTTTGCTGTATAGGTGTCATGAGTGCCGTTGAGCTGAAGACATCAGCACAACGGCACAAATGACAATAACGAGGAAACAGAGGAAGGGGCTCAAGATAAGCTTAGCACGCACAACAAAAACCACAGACCCTAGCTGGAGCATGCAGCCATCAAAACACAAAAGAGAGAGAAGGAAGGACAAAGGATAAGCAGATCGCGAGGCGCACCCAAGCTGTTAGCACAAGCGCAACGGAGATCGCCCAGCTGACAGCAATCACCGGCTGAATGAGGAAACCGATGATGGGCGATCCCGGGGCACCCGCTGGGGCCTCGCAACCCTTCACCTACCGGCAAGACAGCATGCAGGACAAAGGGGGGATGACGTAACCCAGGGTGAGGGGGCGCTGACCGGTGCGGGGTATTTAAACCCCGCACCGGTGCGCGCTCCTCACTCTCAGCTTTTTTCCGCAACTGTTTCTATGCAAAGAAATAAACCTGAACCTGCTCTCGCATGAATCAGCGTCAGTGTTTTACTCTGCGGTAGGCAGTGCATGACATAAAGCTGAGAGTCACAAACTCAGCCTCGCCAAGCCCCACCGGACAACGAGCCGCGGGAGGAATAGACGGCGAGAAGACCACGAGCAATGAGGCCGACGCGTCGCGGCCAAAGCGGGCGAACCGCACGGCAAGAAGCGGAGGAGGACAGATCGAGGCCAGAGGCACCGCGGACCCCAGGAGCCACGGACACCCGCCCGGCCCACCCCGAGCCTCAGCTCCAACCCCAGAGGGAGACGGCAGCGGAGGCGACCCGGCCACGGGAGGGAGCAACATACCTCCCGAGACCAGCGGAGACCCCCCCACCCCACATCGCACCCCAGCCACGGGCGTGGAACGACAGCCCAACTGCAGCAAGCACGGTGGAGGACGGAGAGGCAACCCAGCCGACGCACCCCCAAACGGAGGAAGCGGACCAGCGGACGGGACTGCCTGAACCCCACCAGCGGCTCAACCCGGCGGACACCCCGACAGACCCGACCCCAGCTGCGGCGCGGATTTCGGACAGGGAAACTCAAGCCAGACTCGCGGCCATGGAGGCCCAGCTACAGGACCTCAGAACCATGCTGCAATCGCTGATGTCCCCGGCGCCGCCCAACGACGTTCCCGTGCAAGCCCACACCCCGAGCGGGCCGTCGCTCCCCCAGGGGCCGAATGCGAATCAACAAGCGGCCCAAGCGGACGAAGCCAGGAGTCGGGAAGCGAGAGGAGGGGACTCCCAGAACGCCCGGGCCCCAAAGGACTTCCCCATTTTCTTCGATGGGAACCCCGCGAAACTGTCGTTCTTCATTACGAACGCCAGGGAGTTCATGGGGCGGCACGGACACTCCTTTAACTCCGAAGCAGACAAGATCGCAGCCGTGGCGATCAAACTACAAGACCGGGCGGCGGACTGGTACGTCCAAATGTACGAGTCCAACTCCCCCGCCCTCTCTAACTTCCATGCTTTCATTACGGAGATGAGGCGCTACTTTGAGGACCCACTAGCCAAAGAGAGGGCCAAAAGCGCACTCCAAAGCCTCAAACAGGGCGCACGCACTGTCCCGGACTACGCCCTCGAATTTAAAGCTCTAGCAGGGAAGATCAACGACTGGTCCGAGACCACCCTGCTAGAAATGTTTAAAAGGGGGCTCAACCGTGAAGTACTTCAATGGGCTCTCTACCGGGATGATCCGGAGACTCTGCACGGCTGGATCCACCTCGCAGGGAAAGCAGAACACGCGCACCGCACCTTCCTAATGGCAACGACGGAAGACAAAACCAACACCTACCCAAAGGTACCCGCGCCACACGTGGGGACGGCCGGTCCCACATACCCAAGGAAGAAATTCACTCGCGGGCCCTGCGGGAGGTGTGGGAAAATGGGGCACAAAACGGCAGATTGCTTCTCCAACCGAACCCCAGCGAGCGCTCCTAAACCCGCACCGAAACCTAACCTCAAACCAACCAACCCGCCGGCACCCCCCCACTGCCGAATGACCGGAGCCACAGCGACACCGGACGAAGGCTGGGATGCTTACTGGGGGGGAGAGGACGCCGTAGACCCAGACCAGCCGGCGGGAAACGCTCCCCGCCTGCCCTAAAACGCGCCGCGAGGCAGGTGGTGGGACAGAGGCACGGACCACTTCGACAGAGCGGCGAAAACGCCGTAATAATGGTGGCAATCAAGCTCTCTGGGAGCAACGGAGCCACCACGGCCGCGGCACTAGTGGACTCGGGGTGCTCGAAAAACCTGATCCACCCTGACATAGTCGCAAAACTCGCCCTACGCTGCCTCCCCCTCCCCACGCCGCTGGCATTTCACCAGCTGGACGGCTCAACAGCGGGAGGGACACCAGCCACGATGCAGACCGAGCCGGTTACCCCACAAATGGGTACCCACACCGAACGAACATCGTTCGTGGTAACCCACATAGGACGGCCCATCGTAGTCTTGGGGATACCATGGCTCGCAACAAACAACCCGCGCATCGACTGGGCGGCCCGCACCTTCCGATTCGACGATGGCGAGTACCGGGCGCCAGTCCCAGCGGGCAGGACCAACCCCACAGTAGGACGAGCAGAGGCGGCAACCCAGGACAACACAACCACACCAGAAGACCTACCGGAGCAATACGCTGACTTCTCGGAGGTCTTCGGAGAGGCGGAAGCTGATCAACTACCCCCCCACCGCAAGACGGACTGCAGGATTGACCTGCTGCCCGATGTCCCCTTACCTAGGCCGAAGATTTACTCGATGACCCCGAAGGAGATGGCAACCCTCCGGGAGTTCATCGACAAAATCCTAGAGAGGGGATTCATAGAGCTGGCATGCTCACCGGTCGGAGCACCCGTCCTATTTCGAGAGAAAAAGGACGGCACCCTACGGCTCTGCACTGACTACCGGGGCCTCAATGCAGCTTCCCTATCCAATAAATACCCTTTACCCCTCGTAAAAGACATGCTCGCCCACCTATCCACGGGCAGAGTATTCTCCAAACTGGACCTGCGCGAGGCGTACTACCGAATCCGAATCAGGGAAGGGGACGAATGGAAAACGGCGTTCAACTGCTCCCTAGGCGCCTTCCAGTACAAAGTGCTGCCATTCGGACTAGCAGGGGCCCCGGGGGTATTCATGCAGCTCATCAATGAGGTTCTGCATGAGCACCTGTTCAAAGGGGTCCTGGTCTACATAGACGACGTCCTTATCTACTCCAAAACACACGAGGAACACGTGACCCTAGTCAGACAAGTCCTCGACAAGCTAAAACGGGCGAAACTCTATGCCAAACCCTCAAAGTGCAAATTCCATAAAGCACGCCTAGACTACCTGGGGTACCGAATCTCCGGGGAAGGCATAGAGATGGACCCCGCAAAAGTCGAGGCGGTGGTGAACTGGGAACGCCCCCGTAACAGGCGCCAACTCCAGAGCTTCCTCGGCTTCGCGAATTTTTACAGGTCATTCGCCCGGGGGTTCGCGGAGATAGCCCTCCCCCTAACAGACCTCCTCAAGACTAAAGGGGTGGGGGACACATGACGCGCCAAGAACCCGGGCACAGTACTGAATTGGACTCCCGCGTGCCAAACCGCATTCAACAGGCTGAAAGCGCTGTTCACCACGGAGCCAATCCTCGCGCACCCGGACCCAGAACGGCCGTTCGTGGTCCAAGCCGACGCCTCAGACTTCTCCCTGGGGGCCATCCTACTCCAAAAAGACCCCACAGGAGTCCTAAAACCATGCGCCTACCTGTCGAAGAAATTCTCTGAGACAGAAAGGCGCTGGCACGTCTGGGAGAAGGAAGCCTTCGCGGTGAAATCGGCGTTGGAAACATGGAGGCACCTACTGGAGCGAGCCACCCAACCATTCGAGGTCTGGACTGACCACCGGAACCTCGAGGCCCTCCGAACGCCCAGACGCCTCAGCCCAAAACAGGTCAGATGGGCCCAATTCTTCAGCCGCTTCAACTTTCAGCTGAAGTTTATGCCGGGCAAAAAGAACTTCCTAGCTGACGCCCTCTCCCGACTGCCCCAAGACGAGGAGCCCGCCCCAGATATGATCGGGATGGTCCTATCCGCTTCCCAGCTGGGGATGGCGGTGACCACCCGGAGCGGCGCTCGGAAGCAGCCCAACCCCACGGCACAACCGACGGTGGGGCAACCAGTAACCAGACGGCGCCAACCACAACTGCCAGGGGGGATACGCGCAGACCTCACTGCCGCCCTCAAAACCGACCCTTGGCTCCTAGCAAACCCCGACAAGGTGACGATGGCACAGGACCTGGCATGGGGGGAAGGCAGAATATATGTCCCAGACTCGCAACGCCAGGCAATCTTGCGCAGATCCCACGACGCCAAGCAAGCGGGACACTTCGGGTTCCTGAAGACCCTGCACCTCACACGACGCCAATTCTGGTGGCCCGCGCTGAGACGGGACGTGAAAGCCTATGTAGCCTCCTGCCCGACATGCGCCAGGGCCAAACGGGCACCAGGTAAGCCCCCGGGACTTTTACAAAAGGTGGCGGAGCCCTCCCACCCATGGGAGGAAATCTCCATGGATTTCATAGTAGATCTCCCACCCAGCCAGAAGAAAACGGCCATTTGGGTGGTGAAAGACTACTTTTCGAAACAAGCCCACTTCATCCCCTGCTCATCGGTCCCGTCTGCCCAACAACTAGCCAAACTCTTCCTGATACACGTGTACAGGTTACACGGATGTCCCGCACGTGTGGTGACGGACAGGGGCACACAATTCACTTCTAAATTCTGGCGGGCCTTCCTAAAGCTGACGGGGACCCAACAGGCCCTATCCACTGCCTGGCACCCCCAGACGGACGGAGCCACAGAGGTCCTCAATGCCACCCTAGAACAATTCATACGCTCATACACAAACTACCACCAAGACGACTGGGTCGAACTGCTCCCGTTCGCAGAAGTCGCATATAATAACGCCGTCCACACGAGCACGGGGAAAACCCCGTTCGAAGTAGTCTCGGGGCGCGACTTTGTCCCCATACCGGAGCTACCACAACCCCCGGGACCCCAAGTGGATGCTAGTGACTGGGGACGGAAGATTGCGGAATCGTGGCCAATAATCACGGCAGCGCTGAAGGAAGCACAGGCGGCCTACAAAGAGCAGGCTGACAAGCACCGGCGCCAGCAACCGACGTTCCAGGCAGGGGATATGGTCTACCTATCCACCAAATTCCTGAAGTCACCGCAACCCTCGAAAAAACTGGGGCCTAAGTATATCGGGCCGCTTCGGGTAACCCAAATAGTGAACCCGGTGGCAATACGCCTGGACCTGCCGCACAATCTACGGAGACTCCACCCGGTATTTCACACCAGCCTCCTGAAACCTGCAACCACCTCTCGATGGCACCCGAGCACGCCACTGCCCTCCCCAGTGATGATCGACGGCCAACAACATTTCGACGTAAGAGACATACTCGACTCCCGCCGTCAACGGGGAATATTACACTATCTAGTAAGGTGGAAACACTTCCCCCACCCAGAATGGGTGGCGGCGCAACACGTCAAGGCGCCAGACCTGACCCGGGCATTCCACCAGACGTACCCCGACAAGCCAAAGGGGCGACAAGCCGAACCGGTCCCTGAACACCCTTTTCCCCGCAGGCCCCCCCCGCCAACCACGCCCCCAAGGGAAAGGGCCCCCCAAGCCCACGACTTGGGTAGACCTCCCTCCCCCCGGGACTCACCCTTCCCCGCCCCGGGCCCACGGGGGAGTGACATTGGTCACCTATGCATGCCTGGGGGGAACGCCCAGGATGCACACATAACAAAGACGACGCACTGGGAAAAAAGATAAGGGCCCTACCTGGAGCTGAAAAGCACCCGACCAGCCACGCCTCTCTCCTCGCCGAACTGCGCCAAACAAGCAGGGTGTGGCTGGAGCATGCGCACGCCCAGGGTGTGGCCGGGGCATGCGCACTGGGAACACACCCTAGATGGACACGAGGTAGAAGGCGGAACAAAGGGAGGGGCGAAATCACTCCGGCGGTAAATTTAAAAAAAAACCAAAAAAAAAAACCATTTTGACAGCTCACCTGGTAAAAAACCGGAAGGCCGGGGGGGGCCACTATTCGGACAGGGGGCAGTATGTCATGAGTGCCGTTGAGCTGAAGACATCAGCACAACGGCACAAATGACAATAACGAGGAAACAGAGGAAGGGGCTCAAGATAAGCTTAGCACGCACAACAAAAACCACAGACCCTAGCTGGAGCATGCAGCCATCAAAACACAAAAGAGAGAGAAGGAAGGACAAAGGATAAGCAGATCGCGAGGCGCACCCAAGCTGTTAGCACAAGCGCAACGGAGATCGCCCAGCTGACAGCAATCACCGGCTGAATGAGGAAACCGATGATGGGCGATCCCGGGGCACCCGCTGGGGCCTCGCAACCCTTCACCTACCGGCAAGACAGCATGCAGGACAAAGGGGGGATGACGTAACCCAGGGTGAGGGGGCGCTGACCGGTGCGGGGTATTTAAACCCCGCACCGGTGCGCGCTCCTCACTCTCAGCTTTTTTCCGCAACTGTTTCTATGCAAAGAAATAAACCTGAACCTGCTCTCGCATGAATCAGCGTCAGTGTTTTACTCTGCGGTAGGCAGTGCATGACAATAGGTTTTTGTAATATTGTGTAACAAGCAGAAGGTAGAATCTTTTTGCATAAAAAGTGACTCAGCACTCTACAGCGGCAAAAAATTAATCATGGCTATGACACAAAATTGCTTGGTTCAAGCACTTATTTCTCCTGCACAAAACTATGATCAATGAATGAGTGTATGAACTTGGCAGGTCAGGAAAACGTGAAGAAAAGGCTATTCCTAATGAAAAGGAAATGATGGGAAACAAGTTCTTGGACTGGCACCTACAATGATCCAAAAATGGATGAAAAATTCTGGATTCTGGAATCATGTAGAATTCGACTGTTTGATCTAGCTGCTGCAAGGCCCACTCCCTCTTCGCACTGAAGATGTTGCCTAGTCTGGCAATGAAACATCTGCAAGAAAACAACAAGGCTCAGAGAGCACCAGGGACTCCACAGCTGCTGCTAGGTCCTTTTGCACATTGGCACATGTTGGAACCCAACGGAATCCAAAATAATGTTGCCACTATAACACAGCCTCTAATGAAACACACCGATTAATTTCTAATATTTGTAAAACGTGTTAGATTTATGCTTCACAAACCTGTCCTTCTTTCACCAAAATAATACACACCCTTTTGATGCCAACACACAGCAGATTCAATAGATTTATTACTGTATACACTAAAAATACACGGACACAAAAGTGACGCAGTGGTGGCCCTAAAATTACACATACCCTCTTGGACAACCTTCTACAAGATGGAGAGATGGACACAAAAACTGGAACATTGTGAAAGACCAAGTGAAATATAAATAACTGTTGTAGTTGATGCTTTAGATATCAATGCTGTCCAGATGAATTGGGCGGCATATAACTATCTAAATAATAACAATTATTATTATCAATACAACAATAAAGAGAATAAAGTGAAAGTGACACTGAAAATAGAAATACAAAGAATTAAAACAGTCTCTCTGCCAATCCAACTTATGTCAAATTATGCCAGGAAAACAAAAATAGACATTAATGTAGAAGCCAATGACATTTTAGATTTCTTGGGTACATAATACCCTGTAACAAAGTGATTTCCCTTGTGAATGATGCTTCCATTAAAACAAAAAGAAGTTGCTGCGTTTGGCTGTGACTTCAGTAAAATTAATTTATCATATATAAATGCAAAATCAAATCCTTGAGTCTGACATATCTTTCATCTATGGTTCAGTAACTTCCTATTATTTCCAAAATTAAATAGCATGAAGTATAGCAAAAATGAATTGAGTTTAGCATGCTGTCTTTCCTATTTCATCCCACAGCTGAACCCTTGCTTCATCCATAAACTCTACACTCTTCTTCAACTATAATGCACCTACAACTGGCAGAAGATCAGGAGTCTGGTAGCACCTTTTTGGACTAACAACATTTATTAAAAGGCACCAGCTTTTGTGACCTGCAGCTGACTTCCTCAAACACTTCATCAGATTAAATAAATTTTAATAAATTTTCTTAGGAAAGGTGCTACCAGACTCCTGATTTTCTGCCACCAGAGACTAACACTGCTCTCCTTCTACAGTGTCCACAACTTGCAGGTGAGCCTTTTTCAATTGCCAGTTTAATAACCTGCCTAATATCCTAAGGCTTGTCCTTAGGAGGTCTGTCCTTAGAGCATGAATAGAAAATGTATGGCCTACATTCCCAGCCACTTTTTTCATGTTGCTGGAGATCTGACTGCTGAAATATGGAGGTAAACCACCAAAAATCAAAAGCATAATTTGAGTTTATCAAAGAAAAGCAAAGAAAAAAGGCACATATGTTTTCAGATCAGCTGAACAATCTAAAAAAGTAATTCTGCCCCTTCTGCCTGAAGTGCTGTCTGTTATCTGCATGTCACTCTAATCCTTTTAATCTATTCTCCCATGCCTTGCATTGATTGCTGTGTTCACATTAATGGCTGTAACTACTCACTTCACAGTCACTTAAATCCTAATACTCTCTGATGTTTAGCCAAGAGTGCAACTTGATCTAGAGACTTATTGGAGTTCCCTACACATCCAGGGAATTCTCTATTGCCAGACATTGGGGCTATTAGAACAGCTGAAAATTGCAACCGTTTTTACATCACATTCCTTAGAATCTACCAATCATTCCAACATATCCTTCTCTGCCACCGGAATCTGTTCTGAATTGAAAGGATCTTCCTTGGCGTTTCAATTGTGCCATGAATTAGTCTCTTTAGCTTCTTCTTGCTATGAAACAAACTTATTCTGAAATGAAATGCTGAACAGTATGACTTAAGTTGCCTGTTAAATTCAAATACATCTTTGCATTTCACCAAAACCTTTCAAATGTTTTTTTTAATGAAAAAGAATACCAGCTTCAACCATTTGCCATGAAATCATTGTGTTACTCTATCTTTGGCAACTCGTCTAGTTTTGTGTCAGAAGTGCAGGAAATAGAAAGGGGGAAAGTATTAATTAAAAGTTAAAAAGTTAAAAACATTTAATAAGCATAGAAAATTTATATAACTCTAGCCCAAGTATGAGGTTTATTCTAAGTATATAAGCAAAGGATTGTAGCAGCTTGTGCCCCATATGTCATTTCTTTACCTTCTTTTTTCCAATCCATGTATTCCCTAGTAGGGGACCACGGATGATAGTAGAACTTAAGCTTGTGTAAAGTGTCAGCTTCAGACTTTTCTTTTTCTTTTGATACTTGAAAGCTACCACCAGCCAGAAAATGCAGTACTCAAGTAGATATACCAATGATCTGCCTAAAACCAAGACAGCTTATTAATCGCAGAATCATCCCCTTGACCCCTTGGTCCCATCTTTAACATCTACAGTACCTGCTAGATTTAAAATCCATTTTCAGCTTATACCCACCTTACAAAATGGTTAGGGTGTATAAAGGTAAAAACTTATATAAAGCTAGCAACAAATCAAATGAACTCACAAATGAGACCAACATAACTAGTGCAGAAAGCATTCACATAGAGGACTTGAATAAGCTTTGAGCAAGGAGCAACAGCGAAAAACAAAAAGGAAGGAATATTTTGATCTGATCTCTAATGCTTTTTATTTGTTTGGAAGAGAAGACATGTGATGGCTGTCTCCATGCCCATAAGGCAGAATGCATAACCTGACCACCCAAGGACACATACAGCTCTCAAAACCTTTTATATAGCCTTCAGCTACCATACAAAATTTACCTCCCAAGTTTCAAGTTTTATAATTTATTTATTTTACAAGGCTTATAGGCCTTTTAAACAGAACCAGCTCTCGGCAGCATACAATCCTCCTCCTGTAAGTTGGAATGAAGAGAGAAAAAAAGATAATATGCAACCATATGGCAAATCAATAAAATCTCATATATAAGATCTGGAAATGAAACTTAATCAGCAAAACACAATTTACAAAGTCTGATTATTCGAAAGAGAAAAATTATTCAGACCAGAGGGGCTGTTTTAATAGTTAAATCTTAACAGAATTCTTAGATGCTAAAAAGGAAAGATGGGTACCACATCTGTGCCAATAAATTCCCCAAAGTACTTTTTCGCTTTTAGATCCAAAGTGCATAGTCAAAGCTTAACAGAATTCTTAGATGCTAAAAAGGAAAGATGGGTACCACATCTGTGCCAATAAATTCCCCAAAGGACTTTTTTGCTTTCAGATCCAAAGTGCTGCTAACATTTTCCAAAACAGTCTTGCTAACCATTTTCCAAATGTTTCATGTCTAAGAGAGAGCCAGTTTGGTGTAATGGTTAAGGCATCAGGCTAGAAACCAGGAGACTGAGTTCTAGTCCTGCCTTAGGCACAAAGCCAGCTGGGTGATTTGGGCCAGTCACTTTCTCTCAGCCTTAGGAAGGAGGCAATGGTAAACCATTTCTGAAAAGCCTTGCCAACAAAACTGCAGGGACTTATCCAGGCAGTCTCCGAGGATTGGACAGGATTGAATGGATTGAAAAAAAAACCCCTCTAAGAATCAGTTGAAAAGGGTATAATGGAAAAAAAATCCTGCATTTTTCATTAGCACATTATCTATTTGTCCAATTTTGTGTGATTGTGTGTGTGTAAAAGCAAAATTTCATGGGTGAAGTGGACAACTACTGTACATATATTTGTTACAGAGTGGCCAGGGATATTTATTAATGTCTTTCTTTCATGGTCCAATTCTCTTGCATTTTTTCATTGTACAGTATAGCCTTCTCTCTATGCCACCTTCCTATTTTCATGCACATCAATTAAACCTGCAGGATTAAACTTTCCCACTTGGCTTTTTCAGGTTGGGAAATATGGCAGGGAGGGAAGCTATAAAGCAATGGACAGATGTGTAACACAAAGCAGCAATATCAACAGAACTCACTCTGCCTTCTGCAACAATAAAACTCAAAACCACCATTAAAACAAATTCTCAGGTGAGCTAAATTAGAAAAACAAAAGGTTCTTTCACAGAGGGTTTTTTTTTATAAACTGCAAAGTAAATTTTGATACAGCATTAGTTGTCACTGCAGGAGGGACAGGGAGAAACCCACAACAAATTGAAGCAGCAACTAAGATTATCTAAAATAAGAGCCAGAGGATACAAAACAGGAGGATGTTCTTCCACCACTAATCCTACTGAAGAGAATGAAACAAGGCATTCACTCAGCTCATTTCTCTAAGTTTGCATGGTCAAGTTCCCAGTAGATTATGCCTGAGATTGCTTCTCCTACATAGCTATTTCATTCAGCCATTGCATTCATGCTGTACACATTTATCCTGTTCTTTGGAATAAGTACTGTTTCCTTCAAAGACTGTAAGCCATCACAAATATGCCAGTCTCAAGGTTACTGAATGATGGAAACATTTGTCTAATTGTATGCTTGCAGACCACTGCACCACACGATTTACCTGCAGAACTATCTTGGCATAAATATACCTTCGTTTCTGGCCTCTGACTTAATATTAGGATAGGTTAACAAGGAAAAAGCACAGCATTTAAGCCAAACTGTAAAATGCTATCTTCCATCCTTAATTTCCCCTGTCTCCTGTTTTAAAGAAGATAGGAAAAAGATGCAAAGCATGGTCTCTGGATTTCTTTTCAATACCTTTATAGCAGCTCTGCCATGGCTCATGGTACCATGAAGGAAGAGGCTGAGACTGGAGGGGTTAGCAACATTCTGAGATACTGCCCAACTGGGGCTCCCATAGGGATGCATTGGGGAATTTTTTAATGGATTTTTTTTCTCCACAACCCTAGCTTGACCCAATCCATTTTAAACTTGATTTTTCTATTGCCATCTTTTCCTCCTCCCGCAAATTTGGCCCCATTTGGTTTAGTTTTTGCAGTTATCCTGCTGATAGATGGATAGAGTGCCAAGTCCTTTATGTAATTTATTTCTAACATTCTGTTAGTTTGGAAAAAATGGGAAATCAAATCTAAGCAGGAGTAACTGAAGACAAAACTTCCTCAATCTGTCACCAGTCAATTAGGAAGATGAAAGTTGTAATACACCAATTCTGGAGAGTTTTTGGTTGGGTAAGACTGTAATACAAAGTTTGTACATTTACACAACATAGTTGGATTTTCCATCTCGAGCTTAAACTATGATTCTAAACATGGGATTTGCTCGTATAAAATTGCACATTAAACTGTGCCCTTAAATCTTTACAGTTTTGATCAGACAACTTTTGATGTCTCTATCTACTTATATTACTAAAAAAAGGGGGCAATTATTTAGTTTAGAATGGTAGAAACGGACCATTTAGGCTACCAGGTCCAGTCTGTAGCTCAGTGCAGGAATCTAAAATGAAAGCATCTTAGCCTCTGCATGACCACACCTAATGGAAGAGAGTCTACCACCTCTCTGAGTAATTCATTCCACTGTTGACCAGTTCTAAACTGTTAATAAATTTTATCTAAGAGTCATTAGGTCTGCCTTCCTATAACTCAAATCCATTATTCTGTGTCTTCCAGTCTGAAATGAGAGAGAGCAGACCTTAAGCTTCGGTGTGGTATCCTTTCAGGCATATGAAGAGTGCTATCCCTCAGTCCTCTTTCTCAAGGCTAAGCATAAACAGCTCTTTCAATCTCTCTTCAAGGGTCTTAGTTTCCAGCCCCTAGAAACTATTCCAATTATTTTGAATCTGGCATAGACTGTGGTGCCCAAGATTGGACACAGTACTTGAGGTGGGTATTTGATCAAAGCAAAATAAAGTGGAATGATTACTTCCCGTGATTTGGATATTGTCATTTTCTTGATATGGTTTAGGTAAAGGTAAAGGTTTCCCTTGACGTAAAGTCCAGTCGTGTCCGACTCTAGGGGGCGGTGCTCATCTCCGTTTCTAAGCCTTGGAGCCGGCGTTGTCCCTAAGGACCCGTCCGTGGTCATGTGGCCGGCATGACTCACGGAACGCCGTTACCTTCCCGCCGAAGCGGTACCAATTAATCTACTCACATTTGCATGTTTTCGAACTGCTTGGTGTGCAGGAGCTGGGATTAACAACGGGAGCTCACCCCGCTGCGCGGTTTCGAACCGCCGACCTTCCGATCGGCAGCTCAGCGGTTTAACCCGCAGCGCCACCGCGTCCCCTGATATGGTTTAACTTTGCATTTATGGTTTGTGCAGCTGCATGGTCTGGCTGGCTCATGGTCAGTTTACACTATTTTTTCTTTATTAGCATAAATATACATCATTGCAGTTCCCACAGGGTAGGTACACTCCAGATATAAAGAGAAATATTCCAGAATTCTTAGCAATGGCAATGCTAGCTGGGAAATTCTGGAGCTCAAATTCACACATCTAGATATGCCCAGAATGAGGACAACTGCATTATGATCTGATGCAACTACTGACGATTAGATTCTATTCATCTCACCATTTTGACAATAGCAAATACTTTTTTTAAATAGAAAAACAAATCAGATTTGCAACAAACTGCACAGATAAATGTCAAGAGCTGAATATACTTGGGCACATACTTTAGGGCTCCTTTGGGAGAAAGAACAATCAACAGCCACAAAATTAGCAGATTAGGGTACTTCCATCCCATTTAACGGTCTGTTTCTTGGGACAAATACCCAGTCTGACAAATGTTTGTACTTTATAAAAATGGAAGATACATAGGGAAATTTGTCAGATTACATCCAGAAATAGGCAAGGGGGTGCATTTAAAATGTACAAGATGTCAAAGGATATTTTCTCTTTTTCATTCTCTTTTTAAAAACCCAGGATGCTTATTGTAATGCTAGACTCTTAAAAAAAAATAGAAGAAAGGCCATGTGATCATGCAACATTCATTCCATAGACACATATACCACCCCCAAGGGCAGCAGTAGCAAGACTTTGGTCTGGCTAGTATTTATCTAAACACTAATTTGGGTATCATAGGATTTAAAGTGAAATTCTTTTAAATCCCCATGTAAAACAACATATTTAAGGTATGGTGAATCATAGTGGTGGAATGCTGCCTGTAGTAACAATCCAAACTTTGGTGGCTTCTACTGTGTTGCAAAGCAGGAGGTTGCCAGTTTTCTCAAATATCAGGGAATGCTCTGTTGATGCAATAAAGAAACTGTAAGATCTACATTCATCATTACTGGACCTTGGGCATATGCGTTTCAGTGTATATATACTTCGTCCACTAAATTTATGGCACAGGGGTATGATTGAAGCAGAAAACGAGTAAAGGGATGATAGGATATAGACCAGCTTTCTCCATAAGCCTCCATCATTTCCAGCCAGACTCTGGGAGACATCAGGCTGGCAAATTTTACAGTAGAAGTTGAAACAGAATAGAGTAACCAACTACTGAAACTTTACTCAACTAATCAGAGAAATAAGATTT
Organism: Candoia aspera; assembly: GCF_035149785.1. Taxonomy (NCBI): domain Eukaryota; kingdom Metazoa; phylum Chordata; class Lepidosauria; order Squamata; family Candoiidae; genus Candoia; species Candoia aspera. The sequence continues at coordinate 58,363,346 of NC_086159.1, read as the reverse complement.
ATTGGTTACCTGGATCCTGTAGCTTGTGCCAGTTACTCAGTTTGCATGATATATTTTAAACCACTTGTATATTAATACAGAACAAATGCATACTCTAATTTTGCCAAAGCATCCTTATGCCCAGATTTATTGCAATGGATTCTCTACTGGGTAATTATTTATTTACTAAGATTTCTGTGATGTACAATTCTACATGGGCTCTGAGCAGCTTACAACACGACCCTCCCAGTGCATTAAAAACAATAGAAAAAAGAGGCAAAAACGGTGCTATAATAAAGGTGCCTTCCACCAACAGTAGATCAAAACTAACATCCCCGGAAAACCTTATTGAACAACAAGTTTTTACAGCCCTGCAAAAATGCAGCAGGGAGGAAGTGGTCCAGATGTGGGAGGACCAGCTGCCCACAAAAGAGGACCACCAATGAGATGACCTGATTACAGGGTCCCTGCAAATGACTCTCTTGGCAATGGGTCTCTCAACAGACCTTAAAAGAATGGTATAATAGAGCTTAAATGCATACAAATGAATCCTATAGGGACAACTATTAAATGCATTACTCAAAGAGAAATTATTTTTGAATGCAATTTATTCACTTCCATGCTACAATAATTTTTCTGCAGAAGTTGATTTATTTTACCTACGTCCCACAACCCCCCTCAGAAAAGAATTACTATGTAGAAAATGTATAGTAATCGTAGAACAAATCTGACTGTAATAATAAGTGTCCCTAAATGACAAAACGAAAGGACTGCCAAAACATTTGCAGATTCAGGTCGTCCTTACCCTATAAAATTGGTGAGTTTAAATCTTGATTTTAAAGCATTCAATTTCACCAGTTCTTGTAGGAAATAAAGCAGGAGCTCATTTCAACTATTTTAATGTTAGTTGGAAGTTACATACAGATATCTAATTGGATATTAACCCTCTCAGAGAAGCCAACCTAGGTTTATCAATGGCTGCTTGCATGCTCATTAGAATGAGGCAAATCTTCCCTAATTCCTTTCTTTAGCTACATCTTTTTCTAAGATAGATAGATAGATAGATAGATAGATAGATAGATAGATAGATAGATAGATAGATAGATAGATAGATAGATGGTTTAAACTGGTAACTAGTTGATTGTAATAATATATTGTACAGGAATAGATTTTACACATAGCCAATATGGTAAGTATAGTCTTCTTTGATTTAGGATCAACAATTATAAAGTTTTGCTTAATGCCTGCTTTAAAAATCCTTGTCCCATCCCTTCAGTCTTTTCAACCTGATGACAAACATTCTGCCTAGGAATTTCTGGAGCCATAATAACAGTTGTGGAAGCACTAGAAGACTCCCACATACACATAGAGGTTGGCTTGTATATTTTGATAATAATCTGGTTTGTTCAGCCCTGATTATTATATTCTGTGAACCTAGTCATTTTGGTCTGCAAAGTACACTCAGGTTTATGTGTGAACCAACTTTAGTCAACAAGGCCAAGTTAGAAGACCAAATTTTAGCACAATTTGTGAAGCTGATCTCTTAATCTTATGGTAGTTCCTTGCCATCCCAGTTGAATACAATTTCTGTGTTACAAAGCTCATGTTATCTAAAATAATAAATGAAAAATGAAAGCGTTGCTGTTGTCTTGATCCATGTGGTATGCTAGTACTACATTTTATTTCTATTTCATTTTAAAGTATTCCCTGCTGTTATATAGCATTCTAAACATAAGTTATCTTCCTGTAGTTCTTCAGGTTCATTTGAAATATTCTCTGTACTGAATGAAAAATGCCCAGTAACTTGCCAGGGTGATGGAAACAAATCTTCCAGTCCTGAAGAGACTTCATTAAATCCCCATTTATATCAGTTGAATTGCAAAGGAACCCAGTTAGGATTTTTTATTATTATTACTTTTGGTAAAACAAAAGAAAAGCCCAAATAAATCATTTGATTGAGTTCAAAATAGTTCATTCCATTTTTCTTTCCCACTGAGTCTGATTTAAGATGCCGTACTAATATTTATTCATATTATTTAGTGCCAAGGAAGGACATGGTTGTCATGACTTTCAGCATTTTTACAAACAAAGGAATTTGAGGGGGAGGATTGGGTTACTTCTTCTCCATTTGCAGTGGTCCAGATATAGAGCAGACTCTACACACATGTAAAGCAATCTAGAAGTGATGCTACATCGTATGGTTTTTACAGATTGTGCACTTTGCCCTTTAGATTACCAGCTTTTAAATAGTAAAATCTTTTCCTTTCATCATTCCAGTTACTTGCCAGTAGGAAGTTTTCTATTATTCTACTGTCATATCTCTCTCTCCCCCCTCCCCATTTTTTCTGTTCTCTTATTTCATGACCCTGACCTAATCCTGCTATTGTTCCTATTAGCAAGTTTAAGCAAGCGAACTTCAAACAGCCAAGGAATGGGTTACAAGCTTTAATGGGCACACAGATAATCATCTGAATTACATTTCTAGGACTGATGGCCCAGACAGGCTTAGAGAGTAACTTTACTAGTTTTCGCTGATAATCAAAATGCATTGTGTATCTCAGGGTGTATCTGCCTTGCCCTTCTGTCTGAAGGGCTGGGCAATACTGATTAACAAAGGCAGCTGCATTAGCTTTCATCTCTCCTGAATTTTGCTCAAGAGGCCCAAGTGACATGAAAGGCAAATGTGACCACCGCTCAAACGCCAAACGCTCATCACTGGGATATTATCCACCCTTGGCTTGCAGATGACTCTACTCAGCAAAACAGTTGTTGCCAATTTTCATGATCTGTTAACACTTAGGAACTTTGCATGGTGACGGATCCTCTTTCACCTTTACTGGGTGTATTGTCAAGGGGGAAGTGGAATGAGCTACTTCACATTGTCTGCGGAGTTCAAGAGTGATGACTTGGGAGAGGCTCAAAAGGTTTCAGTGACTGCATGTTCTAATTAACAGATAGGGCTTCATTTCAGGAGAGAAGGGACAAGCCATGCTGGGCTGGATGAATGAAATTAATACTTGTACAAATGATCAAATGTCATTTTTTCTTGCAAACACAAAGCTTTTTAAAAGTCTTAAAGAAATATACACATAATATTGCACACAATAGGCCCAAATTTGTAGACATATTTTATGTGAACATCACCAAAAGTTCAGGCAGATGTCTTTAACTGATACACTGCAAACAGTAGTTTATTTTGAAGTAATCCATTTTTTTTCAAATGTCATTTAGCTTTCACATCATGGAAAACAGCATACCTGTCACTATTCTTTAATGCTGTAAATAACACAATGTTCTGGCCGGTAACATAGGAAAAGTTTATAATTTGAAATACTCAGTTTATAATTTGAAATACTCAGGCATCTACTTATCTTCTTCATATATGATCTAATGCCATTATTTACTGAAAATATGGATCTAACAATAGACCAAATAGGATGATCCCTCTAGCAATGAAATATGTACAAAGGAATGAAACCAATGCTCAGATTAGAAGGGCAGAAGAGAATTATCTTTTGTTACATCTGCTTAGATTTTTAATTTTTAGAAGACTCTAGGGGACCATGTTTGGGCTAAAATGGGAAGGACACATTTTGTGGATTTAATTAAAGCCTCTTCCTACACTTCCTACACTAATTTCTAAAGATTCTTTGAATCTTCCTCACTGGCCTGGCATGCCTTTAACACCTCTGGCAATGTATATCATTAGGGCACATTAAAATATGACTAATATTAGGATCACTATATCCAGGCCAGCAACTAGGGTCTGTGTCACCCGGGGTGAACATGGATTCCACGCCCATTTTGGAGCCCCCCCCCAGCGCTCATTTTGGCACCCCCTCAGGGCTCATTTTGGCACCTCCCCCATGCGGTGCCCAGGGCACATGCCCCGCTTGCCCCCCACCCTCTAGTTACAGTCCTGACTATATCTGGGCTGCAAGAATCTTCACAACAAGTAGATGATAGCAAAGGTATCTGGGGAAACAAAAGACATGGTAGCACTAACCAATATACTGTATGTAAATGCAAGTGTGTGAAAATTATGTGTCAGGGAGGTACCTTTTAATTGGCTTTATCCTGCCATGCTGTCTTTGTATACATGGCCATAGCTGGGAAGGCCAAGGTTCACATAATGAGCCCAATCAAGGTTAAAGCATTGTTCCATCCCTGTCACTGTAGTTTCAACCAGTGTAATGCAGAGCTCTTTTCCATGTAGTATAAATATCCTATAAATTATTTTGCTATTCCCATGGCACATTCTACAAAGTCAAGATCAGAGACTATTTAGGCATTGTGGGACTTTGGTTCCCATCAACTCCAGCAAGTATGATGTGACATAGTTTTTCACTTGTGTAGATTCAGTGGAGAGCATCTTGGTTTTATCTGTTTTGTGCTTGGTATTACCATGAATGGTTATATGGCATTCCAAAGTACTTGAAGTAAAGTTTTATTTCCTTTGTTTATTTATCATTATTTTGCTGCCCTTTTTGTTTTCCATCATTGCAAGATTAATTGCAAATTTCCACAGTTCCACATCCATAATAATCTAGCAAAGATAAAAAGCAATGATTCCTCACCTCAACTTCCATTTAAACATTTTTTTCCTGCTCACTTTATATTTAATGTTTTTGTGCCTTTTGAGCTCCTTTTTTCCAGGAATAAAGAAGCAGATATTGAAAATTTAGGAAGCACCATAAGAAATAAGACTGTCAGCTCAAGGACTACATTATTACTATTTCCTTGAGACTCATTAGGTGCTTTAGGATGGTTATTAGTACATTAACTACTAAAGAAAGTTGAGGTGGTCAGGAAGATTAGGGCATGATATTTATGAAAAATATTTGAAATTCAGCATGCAAACAACTTCCCTGACATCATTTGGATCAATGCAGAATGAGATCATAACTAATGAGCACCTGATCTCTATTAAAAAAAAGTAGCAAAACCCAAAAGGCATACTAAAAGTAGGGAAGAGGCTTAAAGAGAATTTAAATGTGCTAACTGGCACACAGAGTTAATCCTTTCTCAGTCTCATAGTCCTCAATGAAAATAACTGGCTGATGTCATTTCATTTGTGATTCATTAAAACCTCTGACGTAGCTGAGGTTTTAAAGCACTAGAAGATGATTACAGCAAAACCAGCAAAAATACACAAGGATAAATTGAAAAAAATAAGCTGTAAATAACAATGTTTGAAAGAATGAATGAGGGGAAAAAAAAAAGTGTTTCCTGATCACTTCAGATTAATTATTTAATCCTGGATATTTCTCTACCGATGCAATTTACACATTTCATTAAATAGATTTTGTGCTATTTTATTGTATGTCTTCTCTTTGGAGATAGGATATTGCCTCGCTTTGTCTATTTGTTTGACCCACAATAGCATCTGTAAAATAAGCAGCACCATTTGACTGAAAGGAATAGTTTTGAAGAGGCAATTATCACAGCCTAGTAAAAACTATTTCAGCTTATGTGCTGCCCCACCTCTGCCTGATTTGCTTTATTTTGTTGCTTTCTTCATTTCAAATCCCCTAACATAATGATGCTGTCTTGAAAAAAAATGTGCCACCGATTGTCTTATTTTCCTTGGGAGAGACACCTTAATACCAAGCTAGCGAAAGATACCTAATAGCTTAAAATAGCCCTGCTGGACCTGACTAGAGATCATTCAAATGATCATTCCCTAGCTGGCTGGATATAAATCAATCAATGGATCAACAAATCAACGAATGAATGAATCAATAAATAGATGGTGTTTCAGAACAGTTCAATTTGAACTTCCTTTGGAAGATCATTTGGGAAGGAGCCATCTAAGTCTCTGGAGAAAGACTAATCCATAGGAAGGGAGTATAATCAGAAAAAAGAAAGTTTCCTAAAATCTTCTCCCCAGATTTTATACAGAAGGCAGTCTCTCAGCATTGCTAATATGGGCACATGTACTGGACAGATCAGTTATATTTGAAGCAGCAGTCCTGAAAGTATCTAGGTGTCATGTATGCAAGGCTTTATAACTGATGACCAGTACAGTGAATTGTACTCAGAAGCCTTCTGAGAAGTAACACTGGTGTTATAGCATTCCAGCACTTCTCACACACCATTGAAGGGAATGGTGCATTTTGTACCAACTGCAGCTTCTGATAGTCTTCAAAGCAGCCCCATGCACAGTGCATTTCAATAATGCAGCCTAGAGGGAATAAGGGCATGGGTGACTGCTGTCGTGTATTTTTAGATGGAAACAGTTCATGTTTAGTTCTTCATCTTAGTTCTGTCATATAATCTGTAACCCAATGAAAAAATCTTATTGGTTAATAGAATTAACTGCAATTAATTATTTTTTTTTTCATAAATCTCCAGACAAATCAAGTTAATATCAAGACAAAATCGCTCAGATCCGCTCTACGTTAGACTCCAAGTGTGACACATGGTCTGTGGAGATACCAACGGAGCGTACTTATCATGTTATCTGGGAATGGGTTGATCCTGTTGGACCTGAGGAAGTGGACAGTATCCTCAGGACAGTAAATGCCACCACTTGTCATCTAGACCCATGTCCCTCCTGGATGGTGAAGGCAGTTCGGGAGGTGACATGTGGCTGGGTCCGGGTGATGGTCAATACATCCTTGAGGGAGGAGGTGTTCCCAACTGCCTTTAAGGAGGCACAACCCCTCCTCAAGAAACCATCGCTGGACCCTACTGTACTGGATAATTTTCGTCCAGGCTCCCACCTCCCCTTTTTGGGGAAGGTGGTTGAGAAAGTGGTGGCATTACAGCTCCAGAGGGTTCTGGAGGAAACGGATTATCTAGACCACTTTCAGTCAGGTTTCAGGCCCGGATATGGGACAGAAACGGCATTGGTCACATTTATGATCTTCGGCGGGAGAGGGATGGGGCTAGTGCATCCATCCTTGCTCTTCTTGACCTCTCAGTGGCTTTTGATACCATTGGCCATGGTATCCTTTTGGGTCGGGTCAGGGAGTTGGGGGTGGGCAGCGTGGTTCTGTGCTGGTTTATCTCCTTCCTCCAGGGCTGGTCCCAATTGGTGGTCATAGGGAGTGAGAGATCTGACCCTTGACCCCTCCTTTGTGGGGTGCCACAGGATTTGGTTCTCTCTCCTTTCCTATTTAACATCTACATGAAACCACTGGGTGAGATCATCCGTCACCATGGGATGAGGTATCATCAGTATGCTGACGATACTCAGTTGTATATCTCCATCCCAAGTGAAGTAAGTGATGCTGTGACCACCCTGAGTGTCTGGGGACTTTGGGGGTCTGGATGGGGAACAACAGGCTTCGGCTGAACCCTAGTAAGATGGAGTGGCTGTGGGTTAAGGGCTCCACCACATCCGGGACTTTGTCATCTTTGGTTCTGGATGGGGTTGCGCTGCCCCAGACAGACCTGGTGCATAGCTTGGGGGTCCTCATGGACTCACGGCTCCTGCTCAAAGAGCAGGTGGCAGCTGTGGCCAGAAGGGCCTTTGCACAGCTGCATGTTGTGCACCAGGTACTCCCTTTTCTGGATCAGGAGGTCCTTCGGACAGTCACTCATACCCTTGTGATCTCCCATATAGACTATTGCAATGTGCTCTACATGGGGCTACCCTTGAAGAGTATCTGGAAGCTTCAGCTGGTCCAGAATACAGCCACGCAGGCTATTTTTGGTGCCCCTAGAAGGGCGCATATAACACCTTTGCTTCGCAAGCTGCACTGGATACCAGTTTGTTTCCAGGTCCAATTCAAGGTGTTGGTTATCACCTTTAAAGCCCTACATGGCATGGGACCGGGTTACCTGAGGGACCACCTCTTCCCCGCTTCATCAGCCCGTCCCACCCGGTCATACAGAGAGGGCATGCTGCGGACCCCGTCTGCAAGAGAATTCCATCTGGTGGGGTCCAGGAGGTGGGCCTTCTCTGCAGTGGTGCCCGCCCTTTGGAACATCTTGCCCCCAGAAGTGAGATTAGCCCCATCGCTTTAAGCCTTTCGGAGGGAATTGAAGACCTGGCTCTGCCATCAGGCTTGGGACAGGGAGAATAATAATCATACTTGGGGTTGGCTAGTGCCTTGAAGTGCCCCTCCTGCGCAAGGACTGAATGAGACCGTAGCCATCGGGATTTTATTATATTTGATAGTTTTTAAAATTGTTTTAGTCTATATTTTATATTGGAATTTTATTGTATAGTTATTGTTTTATGCTGTAAACCACCCAGAGTCCCTCCATTCGGAGGAGATGGGCGGTGACAAATTTGATAAATAAATAAATAAATAGATATTTCTGAAGGGCAGGCTCAGGCCACCTGGATCAAGGCTATAACAGATCTGTCTGTAACATGATCAGTAATACTTTCTGTAAAATCCTGATGGTTTAATAATGGGCTGAACCAATCAACTTTTTCCTTTTCCACAGGCAATGTCATGGCCTCATTTCATTATTCTACTTCCAACTTGAGCCAAAAAGAGAAATTATGTCAATTTCAAAGGCAGAATAGAGAAACAAATTATGGGACAATAAAATAATACCTGATGAAGTGGAAGGAGTGAAAATCTTCAATGCATTGCTTTGTTCAGTTAATCAATTAACATTGCACTACTGTTATATAGCTATGTATTTTCTATAAATGGAATTATGTTGCTGATGATGTATTTTCCACTTTATATTTAAATGCCATATAGTAGTATATTGCTTTTCAAGCTGGGGTAAAGAATCTTGGGTTTCTGATTTTCTTTGACCTATGTGCTATTTTGTTACTCTGCTACAGGGAAAAAAAATCTGAAATGAAACTTATTGTGTAACTTTATTTGGTGGGTATCACACAATTCAGGGTAACTGTTAGTTATCTGAGAGTGTTGAAAATAATTTCATTTTTCTCATACCTAAGGGATCTGAAGTGACAAATCTATTAAACATGTTTATTCTAGTATTGCATGTTATATTATTTGGATTATGATTCTACAGACAATGAACCTAAGTTATAATTGCATCTTTTCTTTCTTCTTGACACTAGAAGGTGTGTCTTAAATACAAATCAATCTAACATCAATCAAACCTAAATCTATAACCTCTTCATTAACAGGAAAAGTAGGCTATAATGCAAACAATGGAAATTCCAGCCTCTAAAAATACCATCATGGCTCAAACCTTTATCCCTGACTAATTTGCTTTTAATGAGGATATTACAGCCACTACAGAAAAAAGTGAAATAACAATAGTTTTGTACTTTTAGGAGTTGTACCGCTTTGGGATTGCACACTACTTTACTGAGTAGCCTTGAACTTAATCCAGGGTTACTCAAACCCTTGAGAATTATTGGCAGTCTGGAAACAACATACCCACTTCTCTCTTTGTATTGTAACCTTCATCATGATATCAGCTTGCACTGAAACTTGAATACCCTAACAGGATTAGACATGAAAGAAAAGAGTCTCAGGATTGGACTTTCAACTGAAACCCCACTGTGAGAAAGACCACACCACTATCTTTGACCTTTTCTTTCCAATGCATGAGTCCAGTTGTGCCTAATCAAGTGTCTAAAGAAGATCTCAGGCCGTTTGCTCTGTTTATCCTTTGGCTCCTAGAACAGGTGTCTGGTTACTAAAAAGAAAAAAAAACATGGAAGTCTCTGATCTCTGGCACAGGCAACTCAGCCAGCAGGAGTAATGTACTCTAGTACAAAGGAGAAAAAAAAAGTACCATCTCCACAAAATTCAGTCTATGAAGATTTTTTTTTAAAACACAGACTGCCTTTGCAAACTTCTACTTGAAATAAAGTAAAATAAAATCCACCTTTGAATATGTAATAAATGGATTAGCGGGTCTTGAAAGGATATGCCCTCATTTGCATTAGCCGAAAATACAGGCTGGGGAGTTAGCACAGTGACCCCAAGACTCGCCCTGTGGATTTTTCTTCTTAACTCCCCACCCACCCTTCAAACAGAAAGCCCAGATCACACGTTCTTTAGGGAATTCTTCTTTTCCAAAGCAGTTTACAATGTGACATGGGAGCTTAACTTTGAAGAAATGCAACCCCCAAATTCCATTTGGGACATGGAAATAGTGGCATAGTTAAAGTTACTTGAACAATGTTCAAAGGCAAGCCCCTCTCCTTAGGTCCCGTGAGTCGGATGTGCTGTTGGCCACTCACAGCAGTGAATGGAGAACCCTATGAAGGAGGCCTAACTCTGGCATGTGTCAGCAACATGGGATGCATTGCTTCGGGGTGCCATAGGCAATAAATCAGTTGTCATGTAGGTAGGACTGCTCTCCATTCTGGCCTGTACTGATCCTGTTGGTTCAATCCACTCACACATTATCTAGTAGCTTTTATCCTAAAACACCTTCCTTAACTTGAGCATTTATAATGAATAAAGCCATTTCAACTGCAAAGTCATCCTTTCAACCAAAAAAACACTTAGACAATACAAATAACCAGGAATACTTTTTTGTAATTTGTTAAGGGGTCAAATTCAGTGGGAGTTTAGGAAGATTAAAAACTATCCTTGCTCAGAATTAAGCTATTGATATACCTAGATCTGTAATGACTTCCTGGATTTTCCTCTCTACTTTTCAGATACCATGATTTGAACCAAGGTCCTTCTAATTGCAAAGCATGTACTCTACTAGGAATCCATGAATCTTTCTAGCAAACAATCACCTCCACAAGATCCTGCAAGAGTAGAAAGTCTGGACTGACTAAATAACAGAAGCAAGTAAAAACACGATAGAGGAGGTATTAAACACATACAGAGCAATTGATTTCCTTTACTCTTGATGAATAAATGGCATGGTGCATGAATAAAACATTTGTTTGCTAACTGTATTTAGAAAGTACCTGTACAAAACCACAGAGCATGAAGTCATCAAATAACGGCAAGCTTGGGCGGTCTTCACGAAAAATGATGATTTTGTAGATGCTCACAATCTCACTGAGTGACCGAGACTTGTCTGTTATCAGAATAATTACTCTGTTTATACCCAATCCAAGTGGGTAATGTGCAGAGCTGTTAGAATAGAAGGAGAATGCAAGAGCAACAAAACATTAGTGAAATAAGTAATTTGCTTATTTTATACATATCACAGATTAAAAGAGTAGGTTATTGTTTATTTTACAGCTATAAATGAAACAAACTCTTTGGGATGATATACAGTATTATCTTACTGTTGCCTTTCTGTTCTTGCTGGTATTTCTAAATGTCTTAATGCATAATTACTGTGCCAAGCTCAATGTGCTCATCAGAAAAAGCAAGGATATGAATTGGAGGAAGAGAGATGCATATCAGAACCACCCTCAAAGTCTCATATAGAGCTCTCTCACTCTGTAGTAGAGTTGTGATATCTGCATCATTCTTCTACTTGCATGCAGTTGAATGAGTACAAACTTCCAAACAGTTGGAATCTGTACTTTATCAGGGTTCTCAATTGCAGACTTCCTTGCTGAGCATGGAGAAACTAAAACATGTTTTGGGCAGAGCTAGCATGCATGGCTCTGTCCCTCTTGAAAAAGAAAGGTAAAAGGTCCCCTGTGCGAGCACCGAGTCATGTCTGACCCTTTGGGGGGACGCTGCTTTTGCAACATTTTCTTGGCAGACTATAGTGGGGTGGTTTGCCATGGCCTTCCCAGTCATCACCTTCCCCAGCAAGCTGGGTGCTCATTTTACCGACCTCGGAAGGATGGAAGGCTGAGTCGACCTGAGCCAGCTACCTGAGAATCCAGCTTCCGCTGGGATCGAACTCAGGTCGTGGGGAGAATTTCAGTTGCGATACTGCCGCCTACCACTCTGCGCCACACGAGGCTACCTGTCCCTCTTAAACATATTCAACTCTCTGTTCAGACAAAATATCTGAATAGAACTATAATCCCTTACAATCTCCTTCTGTTTATTGGTCCAGTGTGCTTATAAAGTTCATGTTTGGATGTTACACCATTTGCTTTAACTATAGTAGACAAAAGCAACTTTGTGTACTCAGGATCAGTTGGACTTGAGCTTCCATCAGTTACCTGCCCTAAGAGAAACCCTGTACCTCTAAATTTTCTGTCCCAATTGGCGGGGGGAGAAGGAGAAGAAAGTACAGTATCTGTTCTGCAGAAAGCAGGCAGAATGGAAGAGTCTAAGCCTTCCATGTAGAGGAAAACATTGCAGAGACAAAAAGAAAAAAAAATGAAGAGAGGAACTCAACTCCCCATGGCCCTAGCAGTCAATAGGATATATGATGCAAAGAGTCAGTGCTTCTGCATCTCAAACAAATTTGGCAAATCAGACAATAAAGGAAAGTAGTTCCTTATTGTTTAATATTAGGTGTTTATCTTCCTTTCACAGACCAATCCTTAGGGACTGGTGATCACAGTCAACTGCAGAGACCTGCAGTTCTACACAGTGCAGGTGTAGAAGTCTCTTCCATTGAATGGACTTGCTGGATGAGGTCTTGGAAGGAAGATGTGAAACAGTGCAAGTGCTGTGCTTTAGCAGTGGAGGAGGGAGTTGTGTTGCTTGTGAAGCAGTGTCAAAGGATTGCTTTGCGTGAACCTTTTTTGAAGCTTTGCACATGTCTAATCTATGCATAATACAGCAAACTGCACAAGTGCTACAAATATGTTTTGAAAGGAATTTCATGGCTACAAATACAGAACTGCCTGCACAGAATTTACATATGCATAGCGATGCAGACGGTTCAATAAACTTGCCAAAACTGGGCCTTGCTCCACTTTCTCTTATGAACATTCATGATGTGCACATTCTCATTACAGCCAAATGTATGAAGAAGCTGCAAAACAGTCACTTATAAAAGGCATTATACATGAATAGGTTCTTGTAGAAATTTTGTATGCTGTCATAACCAGCATTGATATAGGAAAACTACTGTTCCAAAGCTTGTGGACTACTACTTAGTAGTGGTATTTTAAATAACTATGTTGCATTTTCTCCAGTAAAGCAGAATTGAAGGATTTGTGCTGTACATCCTGAGAATAACCACCCACCATTCCAATTACCTTGGTCCTTTTCTCTCATCCAAGTGAGCTTCACATTGACAATTCATGGGTTCTGCTTTAATCCTGATTGTCAAAAGATCAAAGGGCACTTCACAGTAGTATTCTTTGATCCTGGGGTCAAAATTAGGATTTAAGTCCAAATATGGGCTGGTGATGATCTGCCTGAGATGAGGTAGTGTATCTTTATCTGTTTTATAGGGAAAAAAGAGTAACCATTTTTAAAAATGCTTACGTACTGTACATTAAATCAGTGGCTCAACTCCATATTTCTAATACATTCAATACATGGTTCCTTTTGTTAGATACTTAAAATAAATTGTACAAAATTTAATGGATTTTTTTTCAGATCTTAAAAAAGCCCCATAACTTGAAGAGCTCCATAATGAGCTGTTTTGAGGTCATGTATAGTAATTCTTTAATTGGTTTTTTTAAAAAAAATAGTAAATTGATGATTCAGCTTTTTCTCTTACCATGACTGCAATGCATTTCTTTAGCCAGATTTGAAATGTGCAGTTCTAGAAAATATACAAACGCAAAGTTAGGATGGTTTGTCACTGTATATATCTGCATTTGAGAAAAATGTCAGGGAAGGTCCAGAAATATGAATGAAACCGTATTGGTACCAATATGTAGTCTTTGATAAATGCCATTTGTTTTCAAGAAATTACCTTCCTTATTGTGTACCTTCAGCTGACCATAAAGAAGGTGGAATAGTGTTGATAGAGAACTATTAAAAGATTCCTGATAATAGCTACATTAATGATCAAAGCAAATACTATAATGATCAGTGCCTTTAGCAGGGGAGCTGTTTAAGGACCAGCTCATGCAATCAAGTAGCCACAGGAGAATCACTGTAAATCCAGCTATGTAAAAACACTTCTAAACAGTTTTATGTATTCACTCAACATATGAAATATCTAGTTCACTTGACTTCCACTTCATAGAGAAAAATCAAAAGTTTTTTTATTGTGAGTTGATACATATGGAATATTTTCTATACAAAACAGCCATTGATTCAGTTGGATTTATATTTTGGTTTCTGAACTGATATAACTTAGTGGCAAACAATATTAAATAGAGTAGAAAGAATATAAACAATTTTACCTTTATCTTTTTCTTTGACTGGGGAAGATACCCTTAGTTTCATGCTTTCTTTTTCTGAATAAGAAATCCTAAAGGTTAGGTAACAAAAGGAAGTCTTAATAACAAGAAATTCAAACACAACCCAGTTACAAGAATGTCCCACATCCACCAATATATATTTTTTTCCTCATAATTATTTTGGTAATTCTTCAGATTAATACAAAGGCAAGGTTAACAAAGCAACTAGTAAAGAAAATTGAGTTTGCACTTAATAGAATTCATTCCAATAATATTTATGGGGAAAGATAATTCAATTATCACTGAATAAGTTTTGTACTGTACAGCTAACTGCTGTAATGATACTTTATGCTTCCTGCTGGAAAGGACATTTGATCGCTTCTATGGAAGAAAGGCTTACTAAGTTGGGGAAGATGCTTCAATGTCTAAAATAACTTTATATCTTAAAAGTAAACCTGCCAAGGATCTACAGGTAGTCCTTGACTTACAATCACAATAGGAACTGGAAAAATTGTTGTTAACCGGTGTGGTAGTTAAGTGAGGCATCATGTGACCGCACCTGATTTTACGATCTTTTTTGCCACAGTCGTTAAGCAAATCACTGCAGTCGTTAAGTGAGCTATCATGTGACTGCAACTTGTGACCTTCCCTGCAGCTTCCCCCTTGACTTTGCTTAAAATGATTTACCGCTTTGTTTGTCAGAAGCTGGCTGGGAAGGTCGCAAATGGCAATCATGTGGCCACAGGACACTGCAACTGTCATAAATGCATGATGGTTGCTAAGCACCGGAATCACAATCACGTGATCGCCATTTATGGCCTTCCCAGCTGGTTGGATAGACTCAACCATAGTTTCAACTGAGAAACTGTGAGCATCCTAGACCAAACTAAATCCAAAAATGCTAGGGAATACCTGGAAGCTTGGCATTCAGACAAATCATCAGTAGAGACACAAAGATAAACCACATTCACACACTATTCAAAAGAGACAATAAGAAAGCTAAGAAGGAAACAAAAAGACCAGAACACATCTTCCTCAGCAGCCAACACCCAGGTAAACAGGGATTAACAGCAGACAAACAATCCAGCAGAAAACAATACCCTAATCAAGGAACTACCAAGGAGAAACCCCCACCCCCACCAACACTGGCAGGGCAAGCTACTGTGTATAAACAGGGAGCAAACCCCACACTCACCAGCACCAATGACGTTACCTAGCTGGGTAATGAAACATCTGCAAGCAAACAACCCAGTTCAGAGAGCGCCAAGGACCCAACAGTTCAACCCTGAGCTACAGATATTTTCTTCTAAATTTACTTTATATTTATTAGTTGGGGATGATGTGGTTTTCTGAGATCTTTGACATTGGACTGATACCATAATCTTAAGATTTGCTGAGAGGCATGAAGATTTAGGAGGATGCTTATCAAAGACTGCATCCCTGCACAAATTCCAGGACTATATTACAACAATATAATTTATTTGATTTTTTTGTTAATTCCTCTTAGTATTTTTTGAAAAATGGGCCTTCATCAGCTCAGCATCCTTTTTTTCCCCTGATTCTTCCCTTGTTTCTGCACAACAGCACAGACTTGGGGAAAGCTGGAACAATTAAAGTTTAGCATGACTTATTTATTATAGATTAAGACAACAGACTATTTGTCACCATAAACTTGAGATTATCGAAAATAATAAGTCAAAACATGGATCATAATGAACATTTTGACATAGCTTTAATTTGGGAACAATTATTGATATCAGGACAATTAATCAAAAGCATCCTGTAACAATCTCTTTCAGCTATCAATAGTTTCAAGCTATTATGTGATAAAGTTGTAACCAAACAAATATAATCAAAATATCTTACCCTCTTGGAAGGTTTGCAGGTGGTACTTTGCTAATTCCTTGGAACTGTTTAAGTAAATTTGAAAGGAACCAATGAACAGCTAGGTTTGAGTTAAGCTTTTTTCCTGGGTTCACTATACGATAAAGATCATGCAGCAAAAAATGGATTTTAGGAACAGCAGAAGGGAAAAGCTGAAAGAAAAAGTAATTGGGAACAATAAGAAAGACGTGTATGAACTAACTTCTATATACTCTATAAAACTACAAATAAAAGATTTTCCCTCTGTCTTCTCTCATCCCAGTATGGTGAAGGAACACCATAATCATCAAATATATATGGAAAAAATATTCACATCAGGAAAAACACTTATTGCAAAATAAAATCACAAATGTCACATACCAGTTCAAACTGCCCTAGATTCTGAATCCCTTTCACAAAACTGATCAATGGATTTAATTTTTCTAATGTTAGGCAATAAGCAGAGTCCTCCTGGAGATGCTCATCCTGTGAACAGATAATAGGAGAATCTTGGCTCAGATAAGACAATGGCAGGCCACTAAACTAAGTATGTCCTGAACCATATTGCTAGCTCTCTGTAGCTACTGCTTGGACATTCTGTTCCTGGGGTGGAAATGGCTGAAGAAGAATTGTATCACTTTGGAATATAGCATTCATATCTGGAGGGGAAATTGTATGATTGTTTAGTTTTCAACTTTTTTAAAAAAAATAAAAATCTACTTATATAGATTATACAATCTATATTGTAATTATACATATACAACTAATATGACAAAAAGAAGATATTAGTAATGGAGTAGTACTAGCAGAAATAGTAGTCTTCCTCATATTCAGACATGCAATTCTTTGCAAATTTTCTCCAAGTGACTCCATCTGAAATCTGTCAGGTGATCTAGAATGATACTATGGCTGATAACTTCAAAAGCCACCGGCAATTATAAGCCAGTCGCAGCTTTAATACTGCAAAATCATTTTTGTTTGCAGAATGTTGCCATACCTTAAGCCTTACCAGCCTTACCTTAATTCTTGCTGATTGGTATACATTCTGCATAGCTTCAAAGAAAGTAGAGGAAGAAGATTGATTTGATAAGAGAATCCTGAATGTATCTCTAAGAAGGATTTCTTTAACAATTTGGTCCTCTGAAAATGAATCTTCATCAGCTTGAAAGTCAAAATATTCATGTACCTACGATACATATTAATTGATTAAAACATTTAACCAATCAATTGATCTCAACATCTACAGATGCATAGCTCCATCTGGAAATGTTTATCAAAACAGAAGAAGGAGAAAACAGATGTGTGAGCAGAAAATACATTCCCAGCATAGGAATTTTCTTTCTTCTTTCCCAAAATCCCTTCACTTAATCACATAGGTCACCCCCTCTTGTTAATTACTTATGACAATTGTTATATGCTAATGCTTACCTCAAGGACAATAGGATAAAAAGTGTGTCTAAATCCAATATCAAAAGTTAACATCTGAAAGCAAGAACTGCATCTGAAAATAAGAGAACTGAAATAAATGAACTGATTCCATTTTTTCAAATCAACCTAATACTCACATTTTAAAAGGTATCATGCATGTTTCAGAACCCCCTCAAGTCCTCTATGCTGTCTTATCATGGCAGTGGGGGAGGGGCTGTTCCTGAGAGGGATGAACAAAGAACAGTGGGAGTGTATGCCAAGAGTATATACTCTTAGCTGGGATACTGTAGGTGTGAAGGTCATTCCCTAAAAGAATCAGGGACCTAGGTTGGGCAGCAGTGACATAGGAAGATGCTGAAGTCAGATGATCACTTTAGTGACAATGGCCAAGGCATCATTTCATATTGGGTGGGAGAAGGCAATGATAAACAGCTCCTGTAGTTTACCAAGAAAACCACATGGCTAGACAATATAAAGTGACTGATGTTATAATACCAGATGATGGACACCTCAAGTTGGACGGCACTCAACATGCTACTAAGGGAGAATTAAGGATCTTTTAGAGTATTAATAGCATTCATGACACAGTGTAATTGAAGCCTTCCAGATGTCTACTTGCTGATTTTGCCATGCAGGAAAATAAAATGCAAAGTGGCAAAAACAGAATTACAGTGGGAACATGGAACATAAGAACACAATGAACGATGGAATGAATCAAAGACACATTACATCTTACATACTGGCAAACTGAAATGGACTGAAATTGGGTACTTTCAGTCAGAAGATCATACTGTTTACTACTCTGGACACAAAAAACAAATAAGAAAGAGCATTGCTTCCATAGCTAGGGAAGATATAGCAAAGAAAGTACTTGGATACAATGCAATCAATGACTGAATAATATCAATTAGACATTGCTGACAACCATTTAATTTGACAGTTATCCCAGTTTGTGCTCTAACTACTGATACAGAAGAAAAGGAGGTTGGATTCTATGGCCTAGGAAACAGCAATGAAGCAAGAGAATGACTTATCTGCCAATCCAATGATTTCTTCATTGCTAACATGACCTTCAAACAACCAAAATAATGCCTACATACATGGAGATCGCCAGATGGAATACATAGAAGTCAATTTGACTATATTACCAGTAAAAGGAGCTCAGTCATAACAGGAAAGACATGGCTAGGAACTGATTGTGGAACAGATTACAAACTGATAATACGCAAGTTCCAAGTCAAGCTAAACTTGGAGAACAAAGCCAACCATTTTCTGTGATATGATATTAGGCCAAATGTATCATTATCAAGGAGAACATCAGGGATTGTCTTGAAATCCTGAACCTCACTGATAGGGAACCAGAAGAACTGTGGAATGAAATCAAAGAACTCGTTAAGGATGAATTTGAAAAGAGACTGCCAAAGATCAAGAAACAGGCCAAATCAAATTGGATGTCAGAATAAATGGTAGAAATGGACAAGAACAGAAGTCAAAGCCAAGAAAGACAATGATCACAGGGAGGAACTTAATTTCAGAGAGCTGTTAGAAAAGACATTAAGTAGTATTACAACAATATCTGTAAAGACATTGATGATGGAAACAGACATGGAAAAACAAAGGAAAGTCTTCCAAAAGATCTCCAACCCAGAAAGAGGTTCCAAGATCAAATAAAGATAGAAGGAGCAGACTGAAATTCTGTATAGTAAAGATGACAACATCCAAGATATCGAAAAGATATTGACTACTTAAAAGAACCTCTAGTACTAGAAGATGAAGGTAGATCAGCACTCCAGTTGTTACCAAGTTGGAAGGCTACAGGAACTGTCCGAATACCCACTGAAATATGGCAAGCAACAGAAAAAGAATTAGTCAAGGTTCTAACCTATGTCAGCAAATCTGGAGAACAACACAGCGGCCAACGGATCGGAAGAGGTCAAACTACATTCCAGTAGGAGACTTAACAGAATGTGCAAACTATCATACAATATCCCTAATTTCACACGCTATTAAAATAATGCTTAGGGTCATCAATGCAGATTTTAATTCTACATGGAAATGGAAATTCTGTACGTTCAAGGTGGTTTTCAAAAAAGACCAAGGAACAAAACACATTATTCTTGATACACGCTGGACAATTGAGAAGGCCAAAGAATACCCAAAAGAAGTCAGTATGTACTTCCCTGATTATAGAAAGGTCTTCAGTTGGAAGGCCAGTCAAGCTGTGGAATGTACTTTCAGCCTTGGATATTATGCCAGCTTCCTTTATTTGTTCTACTAGCATTCTGTCTTTCTTCTAGAATAGGGTGCACAATCTTTTTAGCTGAGGACTGCATTTGGCATCCAGTAAGTAGGTTCATATGGGACAAACTAAGAGGCATGGCCAAGATGAAAACTGAATCTATTTCCTTCCTTATTTATTTCATAAACACATTTTTCATCTCATGGGCATTGTGCAGAATTCCAGAGCAAAAGAACGTTTTTACAAATAATGTAAGATATTATTAACTACTCTGCTGACTTCTTGTCATTCAATCCCACCAATTCCCTTACTTGGAATCACTTCTGGGTAAACCAAAGAATATTTCTTAGAAAATTGTTTATATTCATCCACTTACTGGCTAGTAGTTTGTGGCTGAGGTAATGCTGTTTCACTGAAAACCTCAGTTATCAACAAGAGTTTGCTTATTGCCTCTTTCATGTCTTCCAAAGCCTGCTGAGGAGAAGTGGCCCTCAAAAATGTCTGAAAAAAGGTTTGCAACTGTAAAAGAAAAAGAAGCATGCTTTTAAAATGCTAAAATATATATTCCTTTAACTCCAGGGAATCCTCAAAATGTAAGCTTAATCCTGCCATTTTCCACTTAAAAGAAATAGTAGACAGTTGGCTATTCAATATTCTGGAAGCAGAGATCAAGTTCAAAGGGGTCTGGAGAAGTAGTTTTGTTCCTTTACACAGTTAGCCTCAGACGTGCATGGAAATGAGTTACAACTGAAAAAGTATACATCTGACATACATTCACATTAAATCAAGATCTCTGAAGTTGCAGAAATCACTTTAATTTCTCTGTTGGGAAAGCAGGAGTTCTATAAACTATTATTTCCTTCAGGAGCAATCCTCCATTTTGAGCTTATGGGTGTATCTGGAATTCTAAGAGTATATTGGAATGATTGCTGTCACAAAAGGGCTGACTTTCTTATTGACAAAATGGACAGAATCATGGTAGGTCATATGGAAAGACTCTGAAATACCCACAATGGAGGAATGGTTGATGAAGATGACAGAATTTGCAGTGATGGCAAAATTGACTTGTTTGATTAGGGACAAGACAATAACTACATTTGTCAGTGACTGCAAACTACATTTGTCAGTGACTGGAAACCCTTATGGACTTTTTGCTGAAAACGGAAAAGAATGAACTTGTGATTTATGGGTTTGACAATTAGAAAGGGTAGAATATGGAAAGAAGGGAGCTATGATAGAGAGGATAAAATATAAATGCATTTATAACTGCTGTAAAGAAGATCAGAAGCTGTTTCTTTATATCTTTTTTTCTTTTTTCTCTTTGTTTTCTGTCTCTCTTATTTCTTCTTTATCACTTTTCTCTACTTCCCTTTTTCTTCTTTAAATTTGTATTGGTTTTTATTCTGAAAAAAATATTCAATAAAAATCAATAATAATAAAAAAGAATAATGGTAGGTCATAAAAAGTCAATTTATGAGAAAAGAAACTCTGAAGGTTGCTTGTGTTCCCAACTGTCGGCATGCTCGTTTATGTTTATGGCACCATGCTGCTTCTTTCTGGTTTATTTATTTATAGTTCAAAATGATTTACCACTTTTCATTTTCAGTGCAAATACCAAACTAATTTATAATCATTTCATAATAAAATAACTAAAACAATGGACTGAAGTCTACCTTGCTAGGCATTTCCGAAGACCATCAGAATCAATGTTCACAAACATGGAGCTCAAATTTCCTTACAGGACTCCGTACCTTCAATTCTCCATGCACTTCTTTTTGTTTCTAAAGCTACATTTCTATTTGTGCTCCATGAAGCCTTAAAAGATGATAGCTTGGGAAACAAATGAATTCTAAGAGGCTGCCTGTGTCTCTTGGAGAAATGACTCTGTTTCTTTGTCCAAGGTATAGAAACAGACAGCAAAGAACTTTGAGAGGAGAGAACACAATTGGAAGGAAAGAGGGAAGAAGAGGACTTTCTCCCTTAGGAGGTACAATAAATGAAGTAATGACAGCTGAAAAAAATAATCACATGCTTTGTGACACACTAAGTATTATTTTCCCCTTTTTAAATGAATAGATTGTAGTCTCCCTCTACATCAAGAGAACTAACATGAGCATAATAGCTACAACAATCCATGGAAAATAATAACCACAGTCCACAGCTCTTCTTTCACAATCTGATTATACACTTAATGGAACTTCGTTAAAGAGAAATCATAGTAATGGAGGGAAAAAATCACAACATGTCACTTGCCTGAAAGAAGTTTCTCTAACACATTACCACCATCTACTGGACACAGAGACAAATGACTATACTGTAATAGTTAAACTTTTGGGGGTTTGGGTGCCTTCAAGTCATTGTTGACTCCTGGTGACTGCCTGGACAAATCCCTGAAGTTTTCTTGGCAAGATTTTGGAAGTGGTTTGCCATGCCTCCTTCCTAGGGTCAAGAGAGAGTGACTGGCCCAAGGTCACCCAGCTGGTTTTGTGCAAAGGTGGGACTTTGGACTCCCGGTTTGTAGCCTGATGCCTTAACCACTACACCAAACTGGCTCTCCAATAATCAATTTAAGAACTGAAAAAAAATAGGGATAAATAAGAAAGCCTTAAAGGTAGAACCTTAAAAAAAAAGAACAAAAAGTTAATCCAACTGTGTTCTGCAAATCACTTTTTTGCTTTTGCTTTGCTTCTGTTTTCAGGAAGGAAGAGAGAAGGACTATTGTTACTAAGGGATGAACTCAAGATTATTGTGGCAACTGGAAGCTTCAGCTGACTGATAGTTTCAGTGCTCAGCTGCTGGGTCACTTGGGCACAGGACTGATCAGTTGAAGGTGTTCCTTGCAAATTCAGTGCCATACAAAACACATCTGAGATCTCTGGATGGTGAGGATCAAATGAGAAAAATGCATGTAGGGTTTAAGGTGCCTACAATATGATTACAAACAGAAGAGATGGTGGTGGGACAGAATTCAGTAGCTCCAGAGAAAAGAGGGCAGCCACTCATGAATAAGCCAAGAACTAGCAGGATACCTATCAATTTTGTTAACCTTATATTTATTATTGTGTAATAAATCTACTATTTACACCTCTCTTGACTGAAAATAAATTCCCAGCAGATGTAATCATTTAATGAAGGAATGTGTAATACAGTAATAATTGTCCTAGACAGGGGATAAATTGCACCACTTGATATGCAAGCCAGGTGGATGAGCTCCTGATTATTCCCTTGTGCCTTAATATGAAGCTTGGGGTGAACATACAGTGATTTCAGCCCTTGTTTAGGAATTTCTGGGGACCTGAAGTAGAAGGAATAATGTGTCCCTGGGATTAATGCATTTGGCTCACCACAGAATCATTTTGCACTGGGTATGTTGTGGCAGAGAGATATGTTCGGGAGGTATGGTCTTCCTTATAAATCTGTTTGTAATTTGCATATGGTTGTTTTTAATAGTGGAGTATCTGATTAGTAAATTATGGTGACGGTGCCAGGGACACTGTGGACAAGACTCTCATTATACATTGTGTTTCAGTAGTGTTTTGAACATCATGTTTTTCTCCCTGCAATCCATGCTGCTATTCTCATGCAACCAGGGGTTTTCAGACTTTGCAATATCATGACTCTCTAAAATGTAAGATGAATTTAGTGATAACCCCTAGGAATAAAATTAATGTTTTTATTGAGGTTTGGTCTGAGCAAGAAATAAATATGCTGCTAACTTTTAATAATTGTATTTTAATCTATTTATCAAGTAAAACAATTGAATGGAAATCTCTGAGTCTGAGAATGTAAATGGACATTTGTAAAACACTGCAGAATAAGAACAGTGGATATTTTGTTTGTACCTCATAAATGACTAACCAAGTCCCCCTTAAATTAAAAAAAAAGGCAGAAAAAGGATCAAAGGCATCAAGGAAGACCCACCTTAACACACTTACTGATAAAATGAGAGGTAAAGTATAAATATATTTAGTTTCCAAGATTCCACAACCTAATTCCTTTTTGTCTGCAATAAATCTCACTTAGAAAACTTTGTGAGTATCAAAGGTTTTTTGGTTATTGTTGCAGGCTTGGCAGTAGTGATAGAACCATACAACCGTAAATAGGTTTCACTGAAATAAGCAAAACCAAAACAATAACATTTAAAACCATATTTTAATGGGAAAAATCAGCTTTCTTTCTTTTGCAAAATCCCTGATATCCATGTTTCATTTTGAAGACCACTATTTTCATTCAATAAAGTCAGGGAAAGAAAGTGTGTTTTCTTGCCTTAAATCAGCTTCTCTTAAACTGCTCTTAAAATGCTATAGCTTGCAAAACACTGACCACGTTTAAGTTGCTTTTGAAGCTTTCTCCCTCAGTGCAGCAGCAACCCATCTGATCTTTCCCTTCCAGGTTGGTGCTTGGAATTCCCTCTCCCCAGCCTTGCAATTTCCTCCCTGTGCTAATTTACAGCCCTGGGTCTCTTCCCCTCCATTGCAATTTCTTCCCTCCACAGGATGAGGTACCAAGGTTTGAATAGAAGGTTCATACTTTTCAGGTGCAATGACTCCTTCTTTGACAAGCTTCTAATATTTGGACCGAGGAGCACATTAGACTCGAAGACGCAAAGGTGTTTTGGAATACACAGGAACATTCATTCAACAGCACCTGGGTGCAACTCTTTACAGCAGTGTTTCTCAAACTTGGCCACTTTAAGATGTGTGGACGTCAACTCCCAAAATTCCCCACCCAGTTTGAGAAACACTGCTTTAGAGCAACTGTATTTTTTCCTGAGATTATTCAGCTGGCCACTGAAAATTTGGCCTGACAGAGATCTCCCTTGTCCTGATGAAAACATCTTAATTGGAAATGAAAGCAAAAGAAACAAAAAAGAAAGTTACCTTGACTGAAAAATGCTTCTTCTTAGGTAGATCCCAGACAATTCCAGTTGAATGGATGAATGCCTGCAAAGGTGTTAATGATGTCACCAACACATACACTTTGATGATGATTGAAAAATCTTGAATTTTAAAGGCTTCTTTATTTTCTGCTTTAATGGGGATCTGATGTCTGGAAAATTACAACATAATATTAGGAAAATGTTTCTTCTATGCAATTCTAACTAAAAGAAGACATATTTTTCATTCTGGGTGGAAACAACAGTTTATACATGTCAACCTAAGATGCAGATTGCTTTGTTTGCTGACTTGGGAACTCTGGCTTGTTTCTGACTTCTATTTATATATTTTTGTATTTTATGTTTACTTGAAACGTGAATAATTTCATCTATTTCTATTGTGTATTTTTTATCCTTATGAACCGCCAAAAATCCTTGGAGATTGCACCAAGGTATAAATGTGATAGGATTTGGTGATTTATTTTGGACTTTTATTGCTGGCTTGTTTGAAGCAGGTTTGCATGTCATGATATACAGAATTCAAAAAGAGTTTCCACCATTTGTCTAGCTCAGGGTTTCTCAACCAGGGTTCTGTGGCCCCCTAGGGTTCCACGAGAGGACACTAGGGATTCCCTGAGAGATCATGATTTATTTAAAAAATTATTTCAAATTTGCGCAACTTCACATTAAAGAGGTAAGCTTCATTCTTTATTTTTAGTTTAGGAACACTATTAATGCATATATACAGGCCTACACATGAAACAAATAGAATAATTTTGTAACTTCTGGCCTATATCTGAGCCTGAATGTACAGCGGTTCCTCAAGGCCTGAAAAATATTTCAAGGTTCCTCCAGGGTCAAAAAGTTGAGAAAGGCTGGTCTAGCTTACTCCAATAGGCAGAATCAGGAAAGCAGGAAAATTTCTTCATGAAATGTCTTTGTTAATTACATTTCAGGGTTAGCTGGATGTGTGGATATAACCCCAAAGACATCCCCAGTGCAGGACCAAGAGGCTTTGTTGCCTTAAGGACAGCTAAAATGGCATCCTTTTTTCCTGCTGTTCCACCACTTAACCACTTAAAAAAAATGCTGCCCCATTCAGATATCAAAATCTGCCTTCATTAATTTCTCTCATTCCTGTACTGTTTGAAGCAACTTGCTTCATGATAGTTCACAATAAACATGATCCAGAAGTCTTCAGTTATCTGATATTTATTTTCTTCTGATAAACATTTTTTAATAAATTCTACAGAATTCACTTCATAAAGATACTATAAGTTGGCACAAAAATATTTATTTTTCTCCCAATGCCCTCGTAGTTACATTAATTGTTCTATGCTTGGGATGTGTATTCACATAAATATGCAGCCACATGTATCATACAGACATAGGTAGGGCTTGATTACTTAAATATTGAATACTATTGTGATAGAGATATGAATACATCTATATTTGGTTTATTTTCTTAATCTCTGGCTCTTTTACAGTCACATGAAAAGGCTAAAATTAGACAATTGTCCCAACCGAACCAGAGTTCCTATTCTATGTTTGTCAAATAATAGAACTGTTGGAGCATTGCATAAGGTGATTAGTTGGGTATAATGAAGGGTTTGCTTGTTTGTTTATTAATCCTATATCCTCTCTATTCAGCAATCTGTCCCCTACAAATATTCAGTCACTTTTATCACAATTGCACTCATGTCTACAATTTTGGAACCCAGTGGTGAAATGGAGGAAAATGAAGGGATCGTATTTGGTCAACACATGAAAAGTTAAGTACTGGTTCTCTGGTTTTACATCAGAAGAAATTCAAATATAATGAAAGGATGTGGCATATTATTCTACCCATGGAGGTTTTGTTAATAACATAAAAGTATCTTACTGGTGAACAACCTTGACTGGCTGATGTAATGTTTCAATCAAACTTGTCCTTTCATTCTTATCATATGATCTGACTGCATGAAGAGATGTAAATTTTGATTCTGGGCAGGCAGAAGGAACAACTGGAAGATGCAAATCTGAAAAAAAATCACATTAGGTTGGGAGGGGAATCAAAATTAAACATGGCAGAAATAACAAAGAGTTATCATTTTGACAAAAACATTCCTCTGGAGTTGTAATTCATATCTTTAACATTACCTGGATTGGAGATATGATAACCAGGAAATCCCAAGCCTAACTCTAGGCTTGGGAAATGGAAAAACATCTCCCATGAAGGCAGAGGATAACTACTTCCTTATCATTGCCAAGAAAGCAACACACATGTGTCCATGTAGTCACCAGGATACTGATCTCAATCTAAGAGGGAACTTACTGACACTATTCAGTTGGAAAATGTTCTAATTTTCTGATTTTTATTTATGTTTAATAAATTCATGTGCTATTCTAATTAGAAATCTCACAATGGCTTAAATAGGATTTCTTATGTTGCCCCATTTGGCAGATATCAGGTGCGTACCTGCTTAATTTCTTTCACATTCATATGACATTAAGTATAATCAGTGCATTTATTAGACTTTATTTCTTATATTTCTAGCAGGTTTGAAACATATGATGTTGTCAATCCAAAGGATTTTTGTTTGTTTATTTGTTCAGTCACTTCCAACTCTTCATGACTTCATTACTCAATGTTCTCAATACTCAATAATAATAATTATTATTCAATACTCCAAGTTAATTCATCTCACTGATTTCAAAATCCATATCCTGAAATATATTTTGGTCACAACATAAACACTAAAGAAAATGTGATGTATCTATATTCTGTTGAATATTGTACCTCCTGAAAACTATTGGATCTACTTTTGAAGTATAAGATTGGGTTGTAAATCCAGTTTATAAGGGTGGTATAATAGCTGTGGAAACATTGCCAATTTTGACCACAACAGTATTGGTCCAATACTGTTATTTAGACCCCACAATATTTTGGTGCAACTTTGATAAATTGCTCCATATTAATTACTTGATTAAGCAGTACTTGGATGACCTTGTCAGGACTGAGAAGCTAAGCAGGGCCTGGTTTGTATTATTTCTTGAATGGGAGATCTCCAAGGAATAGTAGGGCTGAAAGTTACACTGGGAAATAAAAAAAAGAATCTTTGACAATAACAGTGACAACCCAGTTTTGTATTTTTGCCAAGTAAACAACATGAAGATGTCTGTGAAAGCATAAACAGTTGAGTTTGACTTAGAGGAGGAATTAATCCCTTTCATATAGTAATGAAAGACCAAAACTATTATGAGATCTACCAATAGAGGGTGTGGTTTCCCCGGTTTCCCTTTTCTTCCCATCTCTTATGTTACAAAGCCTTTTTTGTTCATGTGTGGTGTGGTTTTTATTAACTAAGCAAAGGCCATTTTTAGACATTTCTGAATGCTTTAAGGAAGGAAGAGATCAAGCTGCTCCTGTTATTTCCAGATCTCATTACTTAGCATGAGACCACACCATGCTGAGCTGTCTTTAAAGACAATCCATTTATTTCACTATGGAAGCTAAAAGCAAACCTTTTATGTTTTTTAATGAGCCCATAAAAACTTGTGATAAAAAATGCTGTCCAAGCATATGGCCATTCCAAAACAATTTGCCAGCTATATGCACACAGATCATGGTGTGCATATAGTTGGCAAATTAATTAATATTAATTCTACTGCCAAAGCTGTGCATTCTGTCAGAGAGATGAGGAAGTTTGCTAATGCAAGATAGGAGATGTGCTCATTTTCCTGTCACTCATCAGCAGTCAAGTATTTCATATGGGATTTTTTTTATCTTCTCCACATAGTTTCCAAAGCCTCCTAAAATAAATTTACATGGCCGCCCACCGAATATGCATGATTCTGGGAAGCTAAGAGTTAAAAGTAGAATAAAAACATAGTAAAAAACCCCAACTAAATGTAAAAACAACAGCAATAACATTAAATAACATAGCAGCTGAGAACACTCAGCTAACACTCCCAAGACCAAGAAATGGGCTCACCCATACTATGAGGGCCCCAGGCTTGATGGCAAAGCTTGGTTTTCAATGCCTTGAAAAAGGTCAGCAGGTTTGGGACGAGTTCTAATCTCAGCGGGGATGATATTTCAAAGGGTGGGCACCAGGGCAGAAAAGACCCTCTTCCTGGGCCCTGCCAGATGGTACTCTCTTGTGGATGGGACCTGGAGCATGCCTCTTCTGCTGGATCTAATGGGATGGGAAGAAACGGTTTTGTAGGTAGCCCAGCCCCAAGCCATGAAGGGCTTTCAAGGTAACCACTAGCACCTTGAATTGCACCTGGAAGCATACAGGTTGCCAGTTCAGCTCATGGAGTAGAGGTGTCACTTGTGCTGAGCAACCAGCCCCCATAACTGCCCGCGCTGCTGCATTTTGCAGCAGCTGAAGCCTCTGAATACCCTTCAAGGGCAGCCCCATGTAGATGTCAGCTATATTGTTTTACTGCATGTTTTTTCCTGGTTGGATCTAGGAATTGGGGGTAATGGTGATCCAAAAGTGGAATTCAGGGTAAGAGCAAGTGGGAGTGGGAGGTAGGAATGAAACCAAACAGAACTGGAAAAAAAGTTTATATTTAAAACAGTAGTGCAAGCTTGCTGTCATTTGAAAGGCCTCAGCACATTCAGACCTCTACTTAGAACAAAAATTACAGTTTCTGCATTGCTGGTTGCATGTTCCAGCACTGTTTGGGATATTTTAAGGCTAAAATCCTAAATGTGTTAAGGAACACTGAGCAGAACAAGGCTTATTTAGGTATTCAGCTGAGTAAATATGGTTTATTGTGTGAATCAGAGCTGAAATCCTTTAAAAACTACATTATTTTTTCCTTTGTATTTCATTACCTGAACAGTAATTTTTTTTTAAAAAAAAGATAAAATAAATCAATGAAAGGAGTAAAAAGCAAGGAGAAAGAAAAAGATTTTCCATTGCCATACAATGAACGAACAAACATTTTATTGCAGTCCAAGATCAGATTTAGAAAAAAAAGAATTAAACCATGGACATACAGCTGATTTTGTCTTCAGAAAGCTTTTGCTTCATATGTAGTAGTTTTGCTTAACTACTGTGTCCAAATGGGTTACTACAGGACATAACTTTGTGTCTTCTCTATGTGTCTTTTTAGCACCCCAAAAAACCTTTGCAGTTTCCTTTAATGGCTTGTTTGCAATTTATCTTGGTTTGTTTTGGATATGGTTAGAGTACTTTCAGTTCAGTTACTGTACATGTCTTACACACCAAGATGCATAGAAATCTAGAAATTATAATACTGTACAATATGCTGCTTCTGGGTAACTGGGTTTGAGAAAACGCTAGAATACAATGGAAACAGACTGCTCATGTCATGAAAGAGTTTGTGAATACATGGATTAAGAAGGGTAGGAGCATCTATCTTGCTTTCCTTTTCACTTCAAAAAATGAAGCAATTTCCTTTGATAACAAGTGTGCACTGTCATATTTTCCACCACCAGTGATAGATATGCTAAAACATATTCTTCTTCCTCACCACTTCTCACTCTTTAATCTTAAAATGGCTCCAGCATAACTGCTGAATGAGTTAAGCGTTAGAAAAGATGTTATGACTTAAGAAGCCATTGGATCATTTGGGAGTCTGGCTACAGGGCAGAAAAAATCCAAGTTCCATCATCCCAAGCTATGACTGCTGCTGATGGTGGTTGACTTTTTGACCAATTTCTTGGAGTCAGTGGTAACATTTGATTTAAGTCATCCTGCCCATCAGCTCTGTATATGTTTGTGAGCAGATACCCACTAATTGTGCATGAATATACACAGATCCTTAGACCTATATTATACCATAACCATTATTTTATAGCAGCAAAGGCAAACTAGACATAGGCAGCACCCAACCCTTTTTCTCATGGTGAAAAAAACCTACCAATTTTCAGATACCCCCCCCCGCCGCCCCATCCCCATCAAAAGGTGTATAAGTTACAGGATGGACTTAATCTAAAAAAAAGCAAACCATCTCCACATCTCCCAAAATACATAAAAAGAAGCTCCATTTCCACCCATCTGCATGACTCCATTGCTGGGCCCACTACAGTCAAAACTAATATATATTCAATATTCCCCTGACCCATTGAAAGATTTCCTATTCCTGTTTTGTAGCATGAGGACAACCACTTAAACTTCCATTCCCTGTATTGTCTATGTCAGCTATATATTCATAGAAACGAGATTTTTTTAAAAAAAGAGTATTCTTTAACAAAAGCAAGCTTCACAGGCAAGGCTAGAAGTAACATTATTTATATATATAAATATATATTTAAAACAACTGTTCAATCCCTTACTTTATAGAGGCAAATAATGCAGCATGATTTAACATTTGAAAACTAGGGTAAATGCAAACTACAATTAATAAAATAATAATGTCCTTGATTCATTATTTAATCTATACAATATCAACAACTTGGCTTGCCTTAGGATGAACTTCCCCAACCAGGTCTTCTCCAAATGGTTGAAATTACAACTCCACTATTTCTCAGCCAACAGGATCAGCATTTATGGTGCTTGGGAATGATGGACATTGTCTAAAACTTCTGGAACAGCATCAAATGGCGTTGCTTGGGGAAAATGCTGATCGCTATCTTGATATATCCTTAAGAAAGAAACTATTTTGCAGGGAGAAATTCTGATGATTGATGATGTTGCCAGCTATATACTATACTATGTGCAAATTATGCCAAAATATAATTATTTACAAACTAGAATTAAAATTAAAATTTGCCTAGTTTTTAAATTGTTTTTTTACAATATACAGTAGCTGGCCATCACTTACATTGAGGCTTTACTGTCCTTTACCCTAACTTCTTTTTATAACCCAGTCTAGAGGCCACTTTTGTGAACATTCAGCATATAATTTTAAAAATGAATAAATGAAATAATTGATCAAATCTAAAAAGACTTTATAAAATTAAGTATCTAATCAGAATCTATAAACAGTATATACTTCATGGGTATATTAGCTCCTATATTTTGCATGGGACATTGAAAATATGTGAACTTATGGCATTATACATATATCTGTAAGTGGTGCAAGGCCAAAAATGGCTTGATATATTTTTAAAAGAGTGGAACCAAAAAGCTTATCTATGAAAAAGAAATCAAGTAAGACAAAAACATATTTATCCAAACATAAAGAGGTACTTTCAAAAAACCTGACACATACCACTTCAATTATCTAGTGAATAAGCTAACTGTTCTGAAGCATAGTTTTATAATTTCCTTGGTTTTAAAAGTGGTTGCAATAAAAGACCACAAAACACTCATTGTGGGATGAAAACATTCAATCTTCAAATATAATGAAACAACATAAATTTCTGAAAAAGCAAAGCAATACATTTGATTCATCTTTGCTTTTTAGACGCCAATGTAATTTCAGGAAAATAGAGATTCCATAGAACTTATTTTCTTCTGAAAATGCAAGGTGAAAAGTTCCCAGGTTTAGCCTTTATATTCTAAACAATAAGCACAAGTAGATCTTATAAAATAATATTTAGAACCAGGTTGTATGAACTATTTGCAATTCCCTTTTTAAAAACATTTTTGTTATGACTGCAAATTGGATAGTTGATATATTTCAGTACTTCCTTATGTGAAGCTTTGTCCTCCATAGTAATTTATACAATCTGCATGTTTTTTGTTTGTGTGTGTAAAGGTGTGTTCCATGTAGTAAAACTGGCATACTTGATGTGATCGTAAAGCATTTTAGTCCTAGGTCACCCAAGGTTACTTGGACATGTTTTAGCAACAACTCCTTTATACAGGTAGTCCTCACTTAACAACCATTCATTTAGTGATGGTTCGGACTTACGACAGTGCTGAAAAAACAACTTATGACCGGTCCTCACACTTATGACCATTGCAGCATCCCCACGGTCACGGTCACATGATCACAATTTGGGCACTTGGCAACCGGTTTGTATTTATGAACATCACAGCATCCTGTGGTCATGTGATCACCATTTTCGACCTTCTTGGCTGGCTTCTGGCAAGCAAAATCAGTGGGGAACCACATGATTCACTTAATGACCATGTGTTTTGCTTAATGCCCTTGGTGATTCACTTAATACTTGCAACAAAAAAGGTCATAAAATCAGGTCAGATTCGCTTAATGACCACTTTGCTTAGCAACTGAAATTCTGTTCCCAATCATGGTCGTTAAGTGAGGACTACCTGTACTTGACTCCATCCATACACTATAATGCACATACAATTCTCTCTTAGCAGAATATTTCCAATATATTTTTAGGCCAAGCCCAGATTTAAGAGGGACCCAGCCTCTTGTGCAAAGTAAAGGCAGTTGTTGATCATCCAACCCACAAAAGGAATGCAGCTGAAAATGACACACCTCAGAGTTGTTCATGGCCAGCCACCTGTTGTTAGTGACACCCTTTCTGGGGGGAAAAGAAGATGAAACTATGTGACCATCTAACCAAGACCAAGAGTGAGGGGAAAACAGGAAGCATTGCTTCACTATTAGTAAATGCTTTTTCCAACAAAATGAGGGCAGATGTATAGCCTCTAGAAAAGCACCAGATCCACCAGTTGCCAGTTTCAATCTAACTGAAGCATAAGACTAACTACTAAGAAAGAGAAAGACAGGATCCATGGCATCCCTCCAGACCTTTGAGGCTCTGCCCATGACTCAAAGAGGTTTCTGTACAGAGAGCCAGATTTCTCTCCAGGCAAGACTAAGGGAATGTATAAAGTCTTGCAGCCAAGTAAGCAGCAGGCTTACCACATGCTTCTATTTGTGTGTGTGAGGGGGGGGGGGGGGGGGAAACCTAGCTCTCTGGTTTTTTTCAAAAGCACTTTTAGAAAAAAGCAGAAAGAGAAGATTTTCAGACTGAGGCCATTGGAAAGGCCCCAAAGAAGCCAAAACAAATATAAGAAAACAAGTATCTTGTACAAGAACTAGGCTCACTAAAGAAAGGTCAAGTGATAACGATAAAATGAAAGGCACACAGGGCGAGAAAATACCACATTGCTCCTTCCCTCTTCACTTTAGCAGAACCCCCACCCATGGATTGTGGCATGCTGGCCTCTTGAAAATGAGCTTTGTGTTAACTGTGAAGTGTGTCATCACGGAGAAGAGCTGACGGATAGCAACAAGAAGTGTCTCATGAAGATGCCAAGAAACTGAGGGGCAATGGTGATTATGGCAGTGACCAAGAAGAATAGTAGCAGTGGTGGCGCTGGACACCAGACACACGAGCTACTGGACCAGTTAAACCCAGAGTTCTGGGAACTGTGTAAGGAGTCCTAGAACACTGGAAACTAGTGTATGAGAGCCCAGAGCGCTAACTGTACTGCAGAGTGGTCAGAGATCTCAACCCCTGACGCAAAACAACAGCCCAGCTACTACCCACCAGGCCGCAGCCATGACAGCAAGGCAAAGTGTAGCAATACAAAACTTGAGAGTAGCGACTTGGTGTCATGTTCCACATTTCAATGATCTGTGTACATCGTAACGGTTCACATGTCAAACCTTTCTGCTTACTATATTCACGTTACTTCATGCTGGGGGTTTTCCATTCCTGCCCTCCTCTTTGTTTCCCAACACTGGAATGTATGTTTGGGTTTGCAAGCCTGTTCAAGGTTACTTTCCCAGGCGCGTGTAACGGTTGCTTGCACCTGGGAGGGGGTGCTGCTGTCATGCATTCGGGGCGGGACTGGTTTGAACGCAAGGCTCTTAAGTTTGTATTTGGCGCGCTTTTGCTCATTCTCAGCTTTCTCTGTATTTGCATACTATTCCTTTAATAAATCAGTTATCTTTAAGCCCGAGCTTGTGAGACTGAGTATTTGGGATTAGGCAACCATTACATAAAGCTGAGAATCATTTCAATCATCTCCCGCTAGCCCCATCCAAACGTTGGATAAAAGGGAGTGCTAGCGATGACCGACCAACAGCTTCGCATGAGTGAAGGGAGCGAGGAAGAGCAGGATTCGACAAGGACCCGGCCCGCTCTAACTTCGAGAGCGCAAAGAGCAGCACGTCGAGAAATGCGGGAAGTTCAATTAGATGAGTTGCTGCTATCCATGCAGGAGAGCCTCAGGAGTGAACACAAATCCATAGTGGAAAGGGCACCGGGGAGGGGGTCCCCACAACTATCCTGGGAGCCCGAAATCCCCTTGTCACCGAGGGTGGTGGTAACCAACCAACCTATGGAAGAGCCGGTCACTCCTGCTCGTATAAAAGCAATCGAGGACAAAATGAATCTGATAGTGACAATCCTAAAGGATCTCCCCAAGGGTGCAGAGCCAACTCAGGAAGATTGGGAGGAAGAGCCGTCACAGCTGGCTTACCCAAGACACAGCACCCTGCCACCCAGGGGAAGGAGCAGGACTCGAGCGTCCCGCCAGTTGGGGGGGCGAGAGGCAAGACTGCCCAGAGATCGGCCACCCCTGGGGGCTCGGCATACGTTGACGTTTACGGAGCCGCCACAGCCAGCCGAGCCGGTAAGAAACTTCCCACCATTTGGGGTGAAGTTTGATGGGGATCCCACTACACTCTCCTTCTTTATTACTAATGCTAAGCATTATATGGAGGATTGGGGCCAAAGCTTTCGTTCGGAACATGGCAAAATCAATTCTATTGCCAACAAACTGAGAGGGAGGGCAGCTGATTGGTATGTGCAACTGTGCCAAACCGAGGCAACAGAGTTAGAGGACTTCGATGACTTTCTGTGGGCACTTAAACAGCACTTCGAAGACCCTTTAGCCCAAGAGACAGCAAAAAATGCCCTGAGAAAATTCTATCAAGGGTCCCTCTCCGTTGCCAACTACGCGCTTGAATTTAAAGCCTTATCAGGGAAGGTGGAAGATTGGTCCGAGCCAACTTTAATCGAAATGTTCAAGCAAGGGCTAGAACCAGAAATCCTCCGTTGGGCGCTGGGAAGAGACGACCCTAAAACGCTATACGGATGGATTCAGTTGGCGGGCAGTGCGGAAAACGCCCTGCAGACCTATGCCCATACTAAAGAACTTAGACAATCCCGAATTGCCAGAGGAGCGCGTACGACTGGACTTGCCAGCCGCCCCAAACCAAAAACCTGGGAAGAGGAAAAGGAACCACGGTTTTCCAAAGGTCAATGCCTGAGATGTGGAAAAGAAGGGCATCGCGCCACTTTGTGCCCTAGACGCCGTCCAGAGGAACGGCAGGCGAAACCTTCAGTGAAGTCGCCTGCCCTGCCGCGGAAAATGAAAGCTGCCATCGCGGAGCTAGACCCACCAGAACTACCATTCGGGGAAGAGGAAGAGGAATTACAATTCGAACAGCCGGCGGGAAAAGGCTACCACCTGCCCTGAAGGGCACCGTTGGGCAGGTGGAAGAAACTGGGCGTGACCACGATTCGGTGAGTGGGAATTTCCCTACAGTGACTGTAAAAGTTAAAATAGGCTCTAAAACCAAAACTGTGGAAGTCTGGGCCATGCTCGACTCGGGCTGCTCCCGTTCCCTTATGCACCCTGATGTCGTAGCGGCCCTGGAACTGCCCACGTTCCCTTTGCCAAGACCTATGATCTTCACCCAATTGGATGGAACTATGGCGGGGGGAAAAGCAGTCACTCATTCCACAGGACTGGTTGCCTTACAAATGGGTTCCCATGGGGAAAAGCTACCATTTGTTGTAGCTCCAGTGGGGGGCCCTCTGGTTATTTTAGGTATGCCCTGGTTCGTACAACAAAATCCTTTCATCAACTGGCTACATAGAACTGTCACCTTTGCGGATGGATTTTACAAAGTACCCGAAAAGGATCTCCTAGACGACATGGAGGGTGGAGGGGTAGCGCACACCACTGTACAAACACTTCAACCTCTCGAGGGACTACCCAGCCAATACCAGGATCTAGCTGAGGTATTCGGGGAGAAGGAGGCAGATACATTGCCACCTCACCGAAAAACAGACTGTGCCATTGACTTCCTCCCTAATGTGAAATTACCTCCGCCAAAAATCTACCCCATGTCTCCGAAAGAACTAGCTACGCTAAGGGAATTCATTGACAAAAATCTTGCTAGGGGTTTCATTGAGCCGGCAAACTCCCCGGTGGGGGCACCTGTTCTATTTAGACCAAAGAAAGATGGTTCCTTAAGGTTATGAACAGATTTCCGCGGGCTCAATGCGGTATCAATATCAAATAAATATCCTTTGCCCATAATCAAAGACATGTTATCACATCTGTCCAAAGGCAAAATATTCTCAAAATTGGATTTAAGGGAAGCCTACTTTCGCATTCGCATAAAGGAAGGGGACAAATGGAAAACGGCTTTTAACTGTCCCCTGGGTGCCTTCCAATACAAAGTTTTGCCTTTTGGTCTCTCTGGTGCCCCTGGGGTTTTTATGCAACTTATCAATGAGGTCTTGCATGACCACCTATTTAAGGGGGTATTGGTGTATTTGGATGATGTATTGATTTATACTGAAACCATGTCTCAACATGTTCACTTGCTGCGTCAAGTGCTTACTAAGTTAAGGAATGCGGAATTATATGCCAAATTATCCAAATGTGCTTTCCATCAATCACAAATAGACTACTTGGGATACCGAATTTCTGCTAAGGGTATTGAAATGGACCCTGCCAAAGTTGAAGCCATTGTGGCATGGGAACCTCCCCGCACCAGAAGGCAATTACAAAGTTTCTTAGGATTCGCAAATTTTTACAGGGCATTTGCTCAAAATTTTGCAGAAATTGCCCTCCCCCTCACTGAACTGCTAAAAACCAAGGCGCAAGGCGATACGCGCCGTTCCAAAAATCCGGGAGCGCTCCTTAAATGGACTCCTGCTTGCCAACAGGCTTTTGAGTCTCTCAAGCAAATCTTCACAACAGAACCAATTCTGCAGCACCCTGACACCACTAAGCCTTTCATAGTGCAAGTGGATGCCTCTGATTTCTCCGTGGGAGCTTTACTGCTCCAATCTGATAACTCTAACGCCTTAAAGCCCTGTGCCTATCTCTCCCGTAAATTTACGGAAACAGAGAGACGCTGGCACGTTTGGGAAAAGGAGGCTTTTGCTGTAAAAACAGCTTTGGAAACCTGGAGACACTTATTAGAAGGGGCGTCCAACCCCTTTGAGGTCTGGACTGACCATAAGAATTTGGAAGCATTAAGCACCAGCCGCAAACTCAGCCCCAAACAACTTCGCTGGGCTGAATTTTTCAGTCGCTTTGATTTCACCCTTAAATTCATACCCGGCAAGAAAAACTTTCTAGCTGATGCCCTCTCCCGGAGACCACAAGATGCTGGCCCGGGGCCATCAATACAAGGTACAGTCTGGACAGAAAAACAATTGGGTTTGGCAGCGGTGACGCGCAGCCAGGTGCGAGTGCAACAACCTCAGCCCCCTTCCGCTCCACCTCCCTCCACTCCAGCGCGCTTGCCAATTCCCTCAGATTTGAAACAACAGTTGCTTTCCCACCTCAAAACTGATACTTGGTTGCAAGCAAACCAACACACTGTAACTTTTGCGGACAGTTTTGCCTGGTGGAACGATCGTCTTTACGTTCCTGCAGCTTTACGAAAAACAGTCCTCCAGAGATGCCACGATGACAAATTAGCTGGACATTTTGGATACCTCAAAACCCTTCACTTGCTCAGACGCCAATTCTGGTGGCCATCTTTGCTCAAAGACCTTAAAACATATGTCACTACTTGCCCTGTCTGTGCCATGACAAAACGCAAGACTGGCAAACCACAGGAACTTTTACAACCCGTTTCCACCCCATCCGTCCCATGGCAGGACATATCTATGGACTTTATTGTTGACCTCCCTCCCAGCCAACGAAAAACCGTCATTTGGGTGGTCAAAGATTTCTTTTCTAAACAAGCCCATTTCATACCATGTGCCTCCATTCCTACCGCACAGCAGCTCGCACGTCTGTTCCTCCTTCACGTGTACCGGCTCCACGGAATACCCTCCTGTTTGGTGAGTGACAGAGGCACACAATTTACGTCACACTTTTGGCGGGCATTTTTGAAACTCCTTGGAACCAAACAAGCCCTTTCCACTGCTTGGCATCCACAAACAGATGGATCTACTGAAGCCGTTAACTCTACTCTAGAACAATACCTGCGAGCATTTGTCAACTATCAACAAGACAACTGGGTCGACTTACTCCCCTTTGCAGAAGTTGCCTACAACAACGCCATTCATCAAACTACTGGACAGGTTCCCTTTAAGACTGTCTTTGGGCGTGAGTTCGTCCCAATCCCCGAGCTCCCGCACTCACAACCACTTCCGACTTCCCTCACGGACTGGGCTGACAACCTCAAAGACTCGTGGCACAATATTCAACAAGCTCTAGCCCACTCCCAAACCACCTACAAAAGACATGCCGATGCCAAGCGCTCCCCAGAACCTGCCTTTGCTGTCGGGGATAAAGTCTATTTATCCACAAAATTCCTTAAGTTCCCACAACCCTCCAAAAAACTGGGTCCTAAATTTGTGGGGCCATTTCCCATTGTTGCACAAATTAACCCTGTTACATTTAGACTTGATTTACCACACAACCTAAAACGTTTACATCCTGTTTTCCATTGCAGCTTACTCAAGCCGTATTTGCCATCCGACCGCTGGCACCCCCAACCAGTCCCACCTCCTCCGATCCTGATTGATAACCAACAACACTTCGAAGTGGCCGACATCCTCGACTCCCGTCGCCAGCACTCTATTTTGCAATACCTTGTTCGCTGGAAACATTTCCCTCATCCCGAATGGGTGTCTGCCACTGATGTTCGTTCACCTATCCTTGTGAATCGCTTTCATTCTGCCTACCCTACCAAGCCGGCCCCTTAGCAATTTTCTGGGGGTGGGCGATATGTCATGTTCCACGTTTCAATGATCTGTGTACATCGTAACGGTTCACATGTCAAACCTTTCTGCTTACTATATTCACGTTACTTCATGCTGGGGGTTTTCCATTCCTGCCCTCCTCTTTGTTTCCCAACACTGGAATGTATGTTTGGGTTTGCAAGCCTGTTCAAGGTTACTTTCCCAGGCGCGTGTAACGGTTGCTTGCACCTGGGAGGGGGTGCTGCTGTCATGCATTCGGGGCGGGACTGGTTTGAACGCAAGGCTCTTAAGTTTGTATTTGGCGCGCTTTTGCTCATTCTCAGCTTTCTCTGTATTTGCATACTATTCCTTTAATAAATCAGTTATCTTTAAGCCCGAGCTTGTGAGACTGAGTATTTGGGATTAGGCAACCATTACACTTGGTTTTACATGCAAGTGACTTACATCAAGGCTGGCTAGAGAAGGCAGCAGTGAAGGAGTAGACATAAGAAATAGTAGAAATGATAGAGCCACAACTGGATATAGTATAGAACACAGGAAATATAGCATAGAAGGTTAGAGCTGTAAGATAGGAAATAGGGCCATAGGAATATAGAAACTGTAAGATAAAGCAGAGTATTATAGATACTAAATAGAATACTAAATAGACACATTAGAACCTATCCTGAAAAACATGCAGGATACGGGCTTGGCCTGTGAAAATGCCTTGTTCAAAGATTTTTTTTTTTAGAGTTCAGTGTTTGCAACAATGGAGCAGCCCTTGTGTGCATTTGATTTCATAAGCCATCACAAAATCAGAATGTTCACAGTTCTCTTTTTAATTTAAATGTGACAGGTAATTTTACTTTCCCCCTGGTGTGTGACTGGCCTTAACATTGGTCAGAGCAATCCCAGAATGTCAGCCTTGGCAACCTCTTGCTTGTTTCCCATTTGAAGGGCAAAACCACATACGCAGCATGGCCTGTTCTGCTGCTCTCAGGTGTGATGGATGACACTGTTGTCTTGCCTCAGCGTTGAAATGAAATCCAAGTTCTGGATATGGAATCGGTTGGTGGCACATTCTACCTTCAACTTAGGTTGCAAAACCACATACGTCCATCTTAGCCGGTACCTTTTTCTCCTGCCTCCAACCTTTACAGAGGTGATGCATAAAAGCAGATTTGCCAGTAACTACTATTCTGTTCTTTGATCCATATGCTCAAAATTTTACCTGGAAATGTTCTCATTATCTGGCACAATCCTTCCTTTCTGCAAAGCAGATGCTGGATTCGAGAGAGAACATTAGCCTGGGAATGAAGAGAGAAACTCCAGTTATTATAATCTTACAAGATTATTTTTATGTGCCAGTGAAGGTGCCATTACAGTAAGGTTTGCTGATATAGGGAAATAGTAGTCATTTCCTTGAGTAGAATGGGAAATATCTTCAATGAGACATAAGCCACACTTGGTGAGCCAGGCTGGAGTAGTGGTTAAGGTACCACAGTAGAAACCCACAGACTGTCAGTTTCAGGCCCGCTTTAGGCACGAAGCCAGCTAGGTGACCTTGGGCCAGTCGCGCTCTCTCTCAGCCCTAGGAAGAAGGAGGCAATGGCAAACTACTTCCAAAAAGCCTTGCTAAGAAAACTGCAGAGACTTGTCCAGGCAGTCACCAGGAGTCAGGACCTACTTGAAGGCACACATACAAGCTTTCATAGCTTTTTTTCAGTCAATCTTAACTTTGCTCTATTTTAAATTATAAGCGACATATTATACCCTTAGTTATGAATATGATCATGTTTTAAGTCAGGATTAAACACCTACAAGAGAAATGTCCCCAAGATTCAGAGTTTTCATTAAAATGATGAAAACAACATCTCGCCACTGTGACCGAAGCTCCACTCTTCATCCATGCCTATGATGTCCTAACACATGTAAAAAATGGGCAGAGCGTGCATCATGCCGGACTGATTTTGCTTCCCAACAGCACGATCCAATTTCAATTTGGATTTATTTATTTATTTATTTGTTTGTCTACAACCATAATAAATTGAATTAAATAGCATGATCCTGCTTTTATTATTTGCCCCATTGACAGCCCCCCCCCCCCCACACACACCTCTATTGTACTTACATGGAAGGGAAGGAGGAGACATGTAGGCATTGAACAGAATTTGGCAATATAAAATGAGCTCAGCCTGCAGCACGCACTCTAAAATTTGTCTTTTTGTTTGTTGTTCATAGACAAAATTGTTCTTCTGTTCAACATGTTTGTAAAACAGCAATTTTCCTTTTAATCTTAAAGTCAGGGCTGGCAAGAAAAAATTGCTATTCATGCATATATCATGCAAAATGGACATCTTTGCTCCAAAGCATTCTTTCTTCAATAAAGACGTACAGTATCTGTAAATTGCTTAAGAGTCTCATTTTTTAATTTTCTGCATTATGCATGAAAATTGAATTCTGTGGGCATTTGTGAGAGAGATGAAGTACAACATTCTGTATAGAAAACCGTAGATAATTATGACATCACATAACAAGTACAGTGATTCTAACAGTTTAGCATACAGCCTTGCCCCTGATGAAATCAATGTTAATCTATGAATATTCACATTCTTCAAGATCTTTGGCAAATACATATTTGTGGGTGGGTTTTTTTTGTCTTCCAGCTCTGCTGGAAGTAAAGATTTTAAAGAATGCACTTGAGACTTCACTCATGCAAAGCATCTGCTCTAATATCAGCAAATTCCTGTGAAAGCAAGACAGCTATTAGAATGAAGTATGGTGCCAAAAGACTGACACCTGATAGGATGCTTATAATAAAATAAACATGCAGATTTTTAAAAAAAGTGTTTAAGAATATGCCGGAAACAGAGGACACTTTGCAACCATACCTTCTGCAATAGTGTTGGTTGATACGATTCCACTATATTTAAGCAATTTTCATGGTCAGCTTTGCTAGATGAGAGGCAAATCAAAAGGTCCCAAGAACTTAATTCATCTATGATAAAAAGAAAGTAGCACGGTGGAAATGAACTGTGATGAGAAAGCACAGCAGACCAATTAAACTGAAAATATTTATTCAAATGACTCTGTCCTTCTCTAGCAAAAAAACAAAGAAGGGGGAGAGGACACCAGTTTGAAGGCTTTATCATGACATCTGATCAATATGATTCTGTATGGTCATATTTTGAGTTCTGTTGGTCATATATTTACTATAACATCTACTATTCTTTTTTTGTTTTTGCTTGCTTTTTAAATTTTAGTTTTGCTTTAATTTCTTGCTGATGGTATTTTCATTTAGTGCTGTTTGGGGGAGGAAGGGGAGGAAGAGGAGGAGGAGCAGCTTTGTGGGTCCTCACTGCCCCCACCCTCCATAACTGTTAATGTGCCATTTCATGCTGGACTTGCAGAGCTTGCAATTTCAGTGGCCAAAATCATTTGATACATCCTTGGCTTCTAGTGAATGTTCCTATGGAACACTGCTTTGTAGTAGGAACTTTCCAGTTCTACCTCCCCACCCCCCACCTTCATCAAGGTAACATTTTTGGAAGAATATGGAAAGCAGAGATAGGTTGTAAGCCCCAATTCATGAGAAAACCTGTATACGGTTGGAAAAGCTATCACCTATCTTGAATTGGTGACACACCTCTATATCTGAACACTTCTGTTGTATGGATTTGGATGGTTAAATGATAAAGTGTTAGCCCTTCCAGGTTGTCAAGATCAGGAAACAGACTCCACAAGAAGACTGGAACTAAGCTTTCTTAGACTATATTAACAGAATCTTACAAGTCTGATTGTTTTTCCTTCTCTATGTCTTTTACCCTAAGGAGTCAGGGAGGAGCTACCCTGAGTCTCTTCCTAATATAAAGTGAACTTCTACGAGATGCACAGCAGCAGAGATAAACTGGAGAGTTTGTTTACATAGGAACTAGATGTGGTGTGGTCTGCTCTTTCTCACTTTGCAATAATCCCACAAGCGGAATAGACAGATAGTACACTACTAGGATTTTTTAAAAAATTAGTAAACATTGAACCTTAAAACAGAGACCCAGATTTCTGTGAAACTGTAGAATTAGAAGCCCAGTTTAAATACAGAGCATAAGGAGGATATATTTATTAACCTGCTCCAAAAGAGAAACACATTAGCTTGTAACCTATTTTCTACTATTATAGTTAATGTGAATTGCTTGGAGCTGCGTAAGTCCCATTTCAAATGTCATCTATTAAGCTATAATAAAGTTGGGGATGGACTAGAATCTGGACTCTCTACTCATCCAGCACCACATTGGCACTATGATCCCAATCTGCCTGCCTCCTGTCTTCCTAATTTATAAAAACTATAGTTTAATCAATAAACCATGGTTTAAATTTGCCATGCAAAACAGGGTATGAAACGAAACACCTTCATAGCATCAATTTATTAGGTTTATATCTGTCTTTCATACAGGAGTTCAAGGCAGCATACGTAACACTCCCTTCTATTATTCCTCATAACATCTACCCCATAAGGCCGCTAGTATTTAATTTAATTTCTGGCAAAATCTTACTCATTCTTAGAATTCTATTTAGATTTGCATTTCTATTCATTTGAATACTCAAGGCAGGGTTATACATAAATTGAGCAGTTGATCACTGATATGTGGTTAATATTTTCATCAAGAAAGTAGTAGCATTATGATAAATATTTTCTGAATGCTTCCTTCTGAACAGGCCATGTGGAATGTTTAACACGGGCACTAAATGCAGATGGAAAAGGGATTGTAGGAGTAGAAACACATTCTTTTATCAAAAGCTTTGGAGTGGGTGATAGAACTCTGCAAACAGAGCCAAGATAGAAAAAACATCAAC
Organism: Candoia aspera; assembly: GCF_035149785.1. Lineage (NCBI taxonomy): Eukaryota > Metazoa > Chordata > Lepidosauria > Squamata > Candoiidae > Candoia > Candoia aspera. The sequence continues at coordinate 58,319,251 of NC_086159.1, read as the reverse complement.
ATTATCAAACTGCACCAAAGATAAACTTGGAGATTCTAAATGATATATTTGACGTCATAAAGAAGACTGAGAAGAGAACTGAAACAAAAAATAATTCTTTCTTGGTGCATGCAAAATAATCCTACCTATACTTTTTTGGTTTAGAAGAATGACATCAATTAAATAGATTCCATGTAAAGAGTGCTTGAGAGGTGCCTTGGGAAACTCCACAGCTGTAAGGCAAATAGATTAATGCAGTATTTCTCAACCTTATCAACTTTAAGACTGTGGCTGGCTGGGGAATTCTGGGAGTTGAAGTCCACTCGTCTCAAAGTTGCTAACACTGGGTTAATGGATGCCTTACCCAACAAGGCTAATTTTTAACCTGCCGCTCGGCAGTTGCATCGCTATACCAGCCTTCCCCATACAGGAGGGGAAAGACCATAAAAGTTATCATTGGATAAAGTTGACAAGTTCCTGAAAAGGACAGAGATGACAAGTTTAACAAACATAAGGCAAAGTATGAAGTGGTGAATGATGCAGTAGAAGTCAGGGTAGAAAAGCATGGAGGGTATAGTGAACAGTGTTGGTGTAAACTAGATTGAATTATCTTTCTTATCTTTTTTCCTACCTTGTGCATTTAATTTCTTTGTCTTACTATTTATTACTCCTTTTCTGTGCTTTTGTATGTAATGGCATGAGGGTTATACGTGTACATAGCCCGTTGCACATGATTTAGGCTTTTTGCACCAGCAAATCCACAATGCAAGGGGGAAAAGACCCCTACAAGAATTCACTAGACTGGATCCAGAGGCAAATTGAGACTGCACATACTTTATAAATATACAAAAAAGCTAAAAGGACTCTTTTATTTTGGAGATTTAACTTTCAAAAAATCCTCTATACTTACAGTAGAATTGGACTCTTAGACAGTACTCCTGGTACTTTTCTGGGTTGGCCATGTTGGTGTTTCTCAACCTTGGCAACTTTAAGATGTGTGGACTTCAACTCCCAGAATTCCCTGGCCAGCTGGCTGAGGAATTCTGGGAGTTGAAGTCCATACATTTCAAAGTTGTCAAGGTTGAGAAACGCTGGGCCATGTGACCAGCAACAGGAAGTGTTGTGAAAGAAACTTTTACCCATTGGTGCTGGACTTTTTAATACTTAAAAAAAGTAGGTAATACTTCTTGGCCATCTCATAATGTTCATAAAGAACAGCCTCCATTATTTGATCTGGTGAATTTTAGTATGTATTTCTAATTTTTAAAATATCCCAAACAAAAAATCTGTCCCCCCAAATAGACAGTTAAATAGAGCAGATCAATCTGCATTTATTAAACCCAAGCTTCAGAGGCACTGGACTACAATGTCTATTATTCATATCAGTAGGACAATAACTTAATATTTATAGGATCAGGTGAAAATATTTGTTCCTTTGCTATCACCTGCAGGTTTTGGCAGACTATTGTTAAATACAGAACAGCACACCAGTTCTAGGTTGAAAGGAAAAGGTAATTATTAAATACAGTACTTACTGCTATGTAAGTATAAGTGTAAAAAAGTGAATGCTTGCTTCCAGACAACAGGCTCTTGAGGATAAAGAGGTGCTTTACCATTATGATTTAATAGTACATCAATACCAGTTGTTAACTGATCAACATACACATTTATGTCAAGCACAATAAACCATACAACATGTTAAGGCTGACTATACATAATAATATAAAATTTCATTATCATTGATAGCAAATAGAAAAATGAATTAGTAATATCTGTGGTTTTTTAGGCAGTAATCAGGTTCAATATATACTGGAGTATTGTAATTAAATGTGTTGCCTTTCATATTCTGTAAAAGTATGATAGGCCATTTTCACACTTGAGATTTATAGGAATGTTTAGGGTCATCCATCCATCTCTATGGCAATATAAAGCGGGCCTGTATTCATTACTGATAAATCACTAGAGTGGAAATAACTTAAATTTTATGCCTCTAAAATAAAGCACCAACAGGATGAATACATGCCCTCCACTATGAATAATTATACCTGCAAATTTTAACTAGGTGCCATTGAGTCAATCCCTTTATGGAAAATGCCCTCCACCTTGACCTGTTCCCAGAAATAATCTGTAGCTCTTCTAAGAACATAGCAGTGAATTTCTTGCTCTTATCCACCCAAAGACATTGTCTTTCCCTTCATCTATTTCCCTGAGCTTTGTTAAGCCTAGTCATTTTAATTGTACATCATTCGTTGCCATCATATGCCATCATATGCCAGAAGTATGTAGGTTTCTGCTTCCTAATCATTCCCTTAATGAAGTAGTCTGTCAGCTATTTTTTATAGAACCAATGGACTGGTTCTTTTTACAACCCCTTAACAGCAATCTCCAAGTGCATAATTTGAAATTGGTTATCATCTTATTTTGCCTTCTCTCAATGTCCAGCTTTTCATGGCCATGCAAAACCATTGCTTTACTTATTGTTACCTTGAAGAAATATCCTTCATGATCTTGGCTAAGTTTGTTATTACCTTCTTCTGCAAAATTAATCCCCTCTTTATTTGTCTAACACAAAATCCATCTTCATCCATGCTTAAGTTCAAGAAAGCCAAATTATCTACCACTTTCATTTCTTGACTGTCAACTGTAAATTCACTAAGTAGGCTGGCTGACATCACCTTTCACTTTTGTCTAAAGTTATACTCTCTGCATATCTTAAATTGGTAGTATTTCAGCCTACAATTTTGATTACAGCTATTATCTCTGCAAATTCTGCAATTATTATATTTGCTCTGCAAATTTAACAGGGATGGAGACAACATACATTCTCTTTGCTATTCTGAACCACTCTGTTTTTCCAAGCTCATTTCTTACATCTTCTTGTTCATCTTAAATTTTCTTAGAAGAATATTCAGATTTCTGGCATGTCTTTTAGCTTTAATATATTCTGGCATAATCTAGAAAGCTAAAGGCTGGCTGTAATTAATAAATCAAAAGTAACTCTTAAATTTTCTTGTTTTTTCCATTATCCATCTTATGTTAACTACCTGATCTTGTGTCCTTTTCGGAAACCTCCCCATTCATTTGGCTTTTCTCTCTCCGTGTATAGCTGTATTTTTCTTTGTAAGATCTTTCAACACAAAACTTTGCTTACATGAGTAATAAATGTAATACTTTGGTGACAACATACCCCTTTTTGGCATAGGTACAGTATATAGGCAGTATATACAGTACAGTATATAGTGTCATAAATGACACTCCTTGAAATCAGAAAAATAAACATATGTTCTAAATAACAGCAAACAAATCATAAGAATCCAAGCATTTCATTATTTTTTCTACTTCTTTATTTTCTTTTTTATTTTAGAGAAATTTAAAATTTATGGAGAACATGTTCACTATGTGGCACTCCCCATCCTGCTTCCTATACAGGAGATGTATTGCATTATTCTATAACTAGTGTCTAAAGTAAATTTGTTCATACCAGAATATCTGAACCTAAAATTATAGTGTTTAATGCCTTTATTCTGGAATAAACCTCTGTTATCCAATTAAATTATTCTAGACCAATGCAAGAACTACTATAAACACAATTTGCAAGTAGATTATAAAACTTTTGAACCCCTGTCCATTCTGGAATTTATGTAACACCATATTTGGTAGTCAAGTCTGCCAACGACTACACTTCCCTTAGCTGTTTATACTCTTATCACAACTCTGATCCCCATTCCAAGATATTGGATTCCTTATCCTTCCTATTCCTTAAATAAGGATGCCCCTTGACTATCTGCTTCTCACAGCCAAACGTCTCCATTCTCATTGTCAGCAATAATAAGTATTACCAAATTTATTTTCCATTTATGGGATCAATTCACTTGACCACTGCGCTCACCAATTAGTTGTATTACTGATTTCTTAATGATCTGTCTTCATAAAAGAGTCCTGAAGAGCTCACAAACAAAACATTCTATTCAATACCATTCAGTTTTCACCTACTATTACATGGTGGGTCCTGTAGTTATTCCAGCTATGTTATTGGCTAGCTTAACTTGTAATTCCCATAACAAATTTGTTGTTGTTGTTGTTTTTATAGTCCTTGAAAGGACTGGGCCTAACCCTTAAGTAATCAGTGCCTGCAGCTGTGCTTGAGAGTCCTGCATAGTCTGGTGCTTCACCTTACTAGGACAGCCAATACGGAGCCCTACCTTTTTAATGTCTTCATACATAAAGCTTCATCTATTCCTGATGTAATTCTAGTGACCCTACTGCATTCAAACAATTTATTTACCAGCATTTTTTATGATCAGTCTCAGGTGGGATTGCACTCTTTGTTTTAAAATATCACCTATAATATAAGAGATCTGATGAAGTTTTCATGGTCAACCAAACCACTGACTGCACAATGTGCACAAATAACGTGAAACTTTTAAGTTACGACAGTGCTGTAAAGTTAGTACATACCCTCTTTTGCTAAAAGACTGGATTAAAGGATACAGTTGAAAAGTATACTGTACTTTGTTTAGCATGTACTTGTTTACCACGGAACATTTTATTTGAAACAAGAAGACAAAGTTCCTGATATTACAATCATTGGCAAGATCTATCTAAGAGAAAATACAGTCAGACTTACCTTCTTATTTACTCTACAGTGTTTTTATGTTTTAATATATTTCTCTAGTGATTTCTTGGTTAATGGTGCAAGAACTTTTTGGACTTGTATTAGCATCAATGGGCTGCAGTCATGTTTATTTAACCTTCACTCTGTTGGACTGTTTACACTCCTGGAACATGTTCAGATTTCTTTACATTTCTCAGACTTTCTTATTTATAAAGGCTGAGCTTCTTGTGACCTCTCTATTCATACTTCCTTTACCCCCCAGCAATGAACAGAACAAAATACCCAGTGTCCTATTTATTTATTTATTTTCAAATCTTCTAGTTGCTTAAAGGAGTGGCTTTTCAATTATAAATGAAAATGGTAACCAGATGTTTACAGACCATGCAAGCATTTTCCCTTTAGGCTTCTAATGCTTTTATTACTCTTTGTTAGAATATTAGGCCCTTTATTTTTAAGTGAAAAAAAAACAACCTTGCAAACAGCTTGCATTCTAGTATAAACATTGCTTTGGTTTACATGACTGCCACTGAAAGTGCAAGTTACTTTCTCTTTTCCATGTTGTTAATTGATGAACATATAAACTTACCCACTGAAAAAAAAAAATACCTGAAAGAAAAATATCAAATCTGATTGGTTATATTTGTCCACAAATGTAGCCCAGAATTATAAAGGACTCAGGATTACCAGAGAACTGGATTGTTCTTGTTCTGCTTCTCTTTTCATTGGGTTGGATTAACTAACTCAGATGACTTCAAGTAAGATCAAGCAAAGGGCCAGAACAAACTATGGTCTTACAGCTCTGGCATGGTAAATAGTTCACTGCATTCAGTATTAATGTATTCTGGGTGGTACATACGCAAAGTCTGGAGGGAGTGGAGGAGAAGGCATCAAGTAGCACCCACACCTGCGTTGCTTATTCACAGGTAAGCTGGGACACAGCTTGTGAATAAAGATCATGCATTTGTATTACAGCTGTGCAATGCTTGGATTCAAAGGCAAAAAGGTGCTTCAGAGCAGGCAGGAGCATAAACAGGGCACTTGTCTACAATTTTTAAAGCAGCTACAACTTTTTCCAGGATCAGATAGCTGCCTTCCAGCCTTTTTATCTTTAAATCCAAAACACTGCACAGCCCTAATTTATGTGACATATTCATATCCAAGAAATGGATATTTTGTTGTAATGTTATTGCTGACAGAAAGTGTCAACAATAACGTTACAACAGAAATGTGACATGGTTGTAGTTGTTTATTCGTTTAGTCGCTTCCGACTCTTCGTGACTTCATGGACCAGCCCACACCAGAGCTTCCTGTCGGTCGTCAACACCCCCAGCTCCCCCAGGGACGAGTCCGTCACCTCTAGAATATCATCCATCCATCTTGCCCTTGGTCAGCCCCTCTTCCTTTTGCCTTCCACTCTTCCTAGCATCAGCATCTTCTCCAGGCTGTCCTGTCTTCTCATTATGTGGCCAAAGTATTTCAGTTTTGTCTTTAATATCATTCCCTCAAGTGAGCAGTCTGGCTTTATTTCCTGGAGGATGGACTGGTTTGACCTTCTCACAGTCCAAGGCACTCTCAGAATTTTCCTCCTACACCACAGTTCAAAAGCATCGATCTTCCTTCTCTCAGCCTTCCTTATGGTCCAGCTCTCGCAGCCATATGTTACTATGGGGAACACCATTGCTTTAGCTATGCGGACCTTTGTTGTCAGTGTGATGTCTCTGCTCTTAACTATTTTATCGAGATTTGTCATTGCTCTTCTCCCAAGGATTAAGCGTCTTCTGATTTCCTGACTGCAGTCAGCATCTGCAGTAATCTTTGCACCTAGAAATACAAAGTCTTTCACTGCTTCTACATTTTCTCCCTCTATTTGCCAGTTATCAATCAAGCTGATTGCCATAATCCTGGTTTTTTTGAGGTTTAGCTGCAAGCCAGCTTTTGCACTTTCTTCTTTTACCTTCATCATAAGGCTCCTCAGTTCCTCTTCGCTTTCAGCCATCAAAGTGGTATCATCTGCATATCTGAGATTGTTAATGTTTCTTCCAGCGATTTTAACTCCAGCCTTGGATTCCTCAAGCCCAGCATGTCGCATGATGTGTTCTGTGTACAAGTTGAATAGGTAGGGTGAGAGTATACAGCCCTGCTGTACTCCTTTCCCAATCTTAAACCAGTCCGTTGTTCCGTGGTCTGTTCTTAGTGTTGCTACTTGGTCGTTATACAGATTCTTCAGGAGGCATACAAGATGACTTGGTATCCCCATACCACTAAGAACTTGCCACAATTTGTTATGGTCCACACAGTCAAAGGCTTTAGAATAGCCAATAAAACAGAAATAGATGTTTTTCTGAAACTCCCTGGCTTTTTCCATTATCCAGCGGATATTGGCAATTTGGTCCCTAGTTCCTCTGCCTTTTCTAAACCCAGCTTGTACATCTGGCAATTCTCGCTCCATGAACTGCTGAAGTCTACCTTGCAGGATCTTGAGCATTACCTTACTGGCATGTGAAATGAGTGCCACTGTTCGATAGTTTGAACATTCTTTAGTGTTTCCCTTTTTTGGTATGGAGATATAAGTTGATTTTTTCCAGTCTGATGGCCATTCTTGTGTTTTCCAAATTTGCTGGCATATAGCATGCATTACCTTGACAGCATCATCTTGCAAGATTTTGAACAATTCAGCTGGGATGCCGTCGTCTGTGACATGGTAACTCAGGGTTATTAAAAATGGGCTAGAACAGATTCTCTTACAATAGGAATGACTCACCTTCTGCAGAATGCCAGGCCCCAAGACTGACTTTTACAACTTTTGGGGCTAAAAGCAAAGAATTACTCATCTTTATGGCAATCTAAAGGATTAGGAATTACATTCTTTATTAATACTATGTTGGTAATATTTAATATTTCCTAGCACAAACTGCATTTTCTTTAAATCTCAAAAGGTTGAAAAAAAAAACTTTGGAAAACTGGCTAGAGAGAGTTGTAAAAGAAAGAAATCTACCCACTAAATAATAAATAAAATGAGCAACAGTGCCTTACAACAACTGTGCTTTTTAGAACCACTTACTTTGCCAATGCATACTTAATTTGTTATCTACTATAATTTTGTATTTTTTTCCCATTCTAAACAGTCACACTCTGCTGCTTCTTTAGAATCTCCTAAACTACTTCATCAGTGAATGTATAGCCCCATTTCATTCCCAAGATTTACTCAGATATTCACACAATGAGATCATATTAAAAGCTAAATTTAGGTGATACTCTTTATATAGGACGATAAGAGCAACAAGTACAGAGCTATAGCACATGTACAAGGGAAGGATGCATAGTTGTAGGTCAGCCAGAACTTTAAGGAGGATTCTAATTTTATTGCCCATTCCTGTGAGAGCTGTAATGGGCATTTCTATAATACCACTATAACACTATACAGTCTGGTGGCATATCTGTTGGTGACTTATTCTTATGGATTTCTTTACCATTACAATGCTTTTTAAAGAGTGATTCAGCTGATACTTTAGATTATTTTGTTTAACTCTGCTCACAAGGGCAGGGTGAGTTATCAGCAGATTGTAATCCTCTAATGTAAGGTTATGAATGTTTCCACTGCAAAATGAAATAATTAAATCAAATAAACCTGGTGATGTAGGTTTGGCAGAGAGGCTGTGTCTGGATTAAGCTCATCCAATTAGTTACAATAGTTTACTAGTCCAACAATTTAACCACTACACTGGCTATTTTTTTCACTGATAACATTCCTTAGCCCAGAATGAGAAATCTGTGGTTGGTGGATCAAAATATGTTTTTAATATTTATTTTTAAAACAATATTCAGTGAAAAGTATTGCACTTCACTATTTCTAAACAAAAATTTCTTTCTGATCTCAAAATATCCACAGATAACTCCTGTATATTTGTTAGCTAAAGCTACAACGTTGATTGTAGATTATGAAAAGCTTGATCTTATAAAGACAATTTAGCTATCACTGTGAAAGTCATTCTTATGCTAACGCTATGAGATCTCCCCTGAAATCTGTGTAGCTCCCACCCTGTTTGCATTCTGTAAGGCCTTGAAGACCTGGTTGTTCTCCCTGGTTTGGATTAAAATGGGTGGAGCCCCTTGTCGGATGTGTTTTGGTCTGTTTTTTGTGCAGAGTAACCAGAGTTCATCTTGTTCTGTTCTGTATGATGTTTTTATTATTTATTTTATTGTGAGCTGCCCAGCATTGCTTTGGAGTAGGCAGCACCTTAATTGAATGAAATCAATAAATAAATCTTGTTCTTTACAAGTCTTGAGCATAATATGGTGACTCCCACAATTGAAAAGCAGATAGTCTGACCAGTTCTTGTTTCTCTTGGCCTTTCCCAATGTAATATCCTCCAGATGTCTTGAGATAGCAACTCTACGAAGCTCCAGGTAGTTAAACGATGCCATCTGTCAAGTCCCTAGAAGAGCACCTTCTCTGTAACAGCACCCGTCCTCTGGAATGAGGTTCCCCCCCCATATCCAAATGGACCCCAACCTGCTGGTGTCTCGAAAGGCCTTGAAGACCTGGTTCTGTGCCCAGGCCTTTGGCAAGGATGACTGAAGCCTTCTTGTAGACTCTGTTGGGTTGTTTTCCTTTGTTCCTATCTGTTTTTGTCATCCTGCCATCTTTACCCTTCTTTTTGCCTCTTGTTGTTTTTCTTATTTTTAATGTTTTAAACAACTTGTAATCTGCCCAAGTTTGTGGGAGTCAGGCAGCATATAAATTTAAATAACAACAACAACAACTGTTTGGAATTTCTAAAAAGTAGAAGAATAAGAAATGTGGGCAGAACTGTGGGTAAATGCGCAGTAAAGATATAATACAATTTGTTAATGGACTAGACTATCAATTAAATCTTTATTATGGTGTTGCATGCCAGTTATGTCCCTTCCTGGATCAAGAGGTCCTTCGAATGGTCACTCATGCCCTGGTCATCTCCCATATAGACTACTGTAATGCACTCTACATGGGGCTACCCTTGAAGACTATCCAGAAGCTACAGCTGGTCCAGAATGCAGCCAGACGGATGGTGCATGTAACACCTTTGCTACGCAAGCTGCACTGGGTCCCAGTTTGCTTCCAGGTCCAATTCAAGGTGTGGTTATTACCTTTAAAGCCCTACATGGCAAGGGGCAAAGTTATCTGAGGGACCATCTCATCCCCATCACATCGACTCATCCCACCCAGTCATGCAGAGAGGGCATGTTATAGACCCCATCTGTAATAGAATTTCATATGGCGGGGTCCAAGAAGTGGGCCTTCTCTTCAGTAGCTCCCGCCCGCTGGAACATTCTTCCCCTGGAGGTGAGACAAGCCCCCTCACTCCTGGACTTCCAAAAAAAGCTGAAGACCTGGTTTTGCCAGCATGCCTGGAGTGGGAAGGGGAATAATCATTCCTGGGGATGGCTAGCACCCTAGAATGGCCCTTTCATACACAGACTGGTGTAGAATCTTCAGCCATCTGGATTTTATCACATTTTATATTTTTATTGTCTATTTAAATTTATATTTATTATATTTATAACTGTATTGAATTTTAAATTTTGTCTTTATTGTGAACCTCCCAGAGTCCCTCCTTCGGGGGAAGATGGGAGGTGATAAAATTTGATAAATAAATAAAATAAAATAAATAAGGACGATGGGGTACAATCAGTTAAAAGCATAGAAAATACATTAAAATCTAAAGAATAATATAAAAGCTAATCTATCTATCTATCTATCATCTACACACACACACAATGTATATAACAAGAGTTTAAAAAAAAAGAGAAAAAAATCTAAAAGGAGAGGGGTAGGAGCATTAGATGAGTGCAGGGAAGCATAAAGGTTAGTATGTCTATCAGTACAGAACACTTTAGTGTGATGAATTAGATGCTCATTAAAACTAGTTTATGGCACCAATCATCATCTGACAAATTTTAAGCACTGCTACACAGAACCTGGAAATATTGTATGTTGTAGCACGGCTGGAATATGGACTAGGCTATGTTTTCCTCATAAAATATATCCCAATTATGTTTTTAGTGTTTCCAAAACAACAACTCCATTGTGAATTGCTATGTATTATTAACAGCATTACCAAAACAACTTTGCAACCCCAATTTTATCCCATCCCCATGGCCCTGATCTTATCTTAACCCTGGGAAGCTTTATCCTGCTATTTTCCATACTACAAAACATTAGTCAGATAAAAAACAGAGTACAGGGAACAGAGATGATGCTATCATTATGCCAACAGAGTCCCACAAAGGGAGGAGATGGGTGGGGACAAATTGGATAAATAAATAAAAATAAATAAACAGCTCTTTCGATTGGCACAAGTGAAGATAAGCTTCCACTCTGTCTCACTAGTGAGAAAAGGCTCTACATATGATGTCAGAAAGTCTTGGTCATAAGGCATATTCATTGTACAAAAAAGATCAAAATTAATCTTAAAATTATGTTACTAAATTTCCTTTAGTAAGGAGTAGAGTCTAGTTTCTTTGTGATTAAACACAGCAGCTGGGGCACAACATTACCAAGTTCCAATGTGATTTAAACATTTCCAGGTATCTTTCTTTAAAAAGCAACAGGTTTTTTCCCCTCCTTCATAAAGTTTATACTGAGCCACATAGAGTTTAGATTTAAAGTTATAAGGAAGAAAAAGAATGAACTACAGGCTTTTGACGGAATCAGATAAAAGCCTGATTTGGATATAATGAGAAATCATGGTTTCCTCTTACAACAGCTGCAGTAATTCTTAGTCACTGTGGGTTTTCTGCAATATGAAAGAAGAAGAAAGGTCCCCGAGCCATTTTCTGACTCTTTGGGTGATGCCGCCTTTGCAACATTTTCTTAGCAGATTATAGAGCGGTGTGGTTTGCCATTGCCTTCCCCAGTCGTAAATATCTTTCCCCCAGCGAGTATATTTCTGCAATATACTTTAGTCATATATATCCATGGCATTAAACCTCAAAGGACTATTGCTTGTTTAAACTAAGGTTCGAGAACAAGTCAGGATCTGATATGACAATTTCCCAAGTTTGGATGTCATGGGAGTTGCAATTTTTTTAAAACCCTAGATCGAGAAAGGGAGAATTTGGCCTGCTAATATGTACTGTACCATAAGGAAGGCTGAGAGAAGGAAGATAGATGCTTTGGAACTGTGGTGTTGGAGGAAAATTCTGAGAGTGCCTTGGACTGTGAGAAGATCAAACCAGTCCATCCTCCAGGAAATCAAGCCAGACTGCTCACTTGAGGGAATGATATTAAAGGCAAAACTGAAATACTTTGGCCACATAATGAGAAGACAGGACACCCTGGAGAAGATGCTGATGCTAGGGAGAGTGGAAGGCAAAAGGAAGAGGGGCCGACCAAGGGCAAGGTGGATGGATGATATTCTAGAGATGACGGACTCGTCCCTGGGGGAGCTGGGGGTGTTGACAACCAACAGAAAGCTCTGGCGTGGGCTGGTCCATGAAGTCACGAAGAGTTGGAAGCGACTGAACAAATAAACAACAAAAAATACGTACTGAATAATCTTGGTCTGCTAATATGTACTGTATAAATGAGGTACAAATACTGCAACTAACTATCAGGGAGAATATAAGCAAGTTGCTCTTTGTTTCAGATGTAAGTTCATTCAAATATAAATAGATTTTAAGCTTCACTAGGCTGAAGTCAAAGAAAGTATCCAGGACAAACAAATTCCCTGCTGTTATCTCTTGAAACTGTGGTTGGTTTATTATGCTTTTAAGGTGATTCTGCTTAGGAACTTGGCTTGTTCTTTTATGCTTTCTGTTTTTTCTGTTGTCTTGAGTTTCTTTTGGAAATAAGAAGTAATGTCATGTTTATACAGTATATAAAGCAGTATGTGCTATGGCAGGCCAAAACAGGACCAATGAACTCCTAAACAAAACAATTTATCAACTCTGTAATATATGGTCATTTAAAAACAAAAACAGAATCATGTTACAGTTGGGAAATAATTGAGTATTCTTACCTGGATTTAGATGTTCAGGTCTGCTTAGCTTCCTGTCTTCAAGGACTGTAACTGTATAACTGTGTTGCATAAGGATTTGCTGATATAACTGAAGATCTTGTTCACTGCCAGAAGAAGGGATGTACAGTATTACTTCTCTAGCTTTGTTTCTAAAGAATTTAAAAATGGTATCCTCAATCTGAAACAAGAAGAAGAGATATTCATGTGTTACATCAAGCGATGAAATGCCAAGGACCATAGGATGATGACATAGAAAACTGGATTGGTTTTTCCTTAGAATTGTTTCAGAGAACCATGTTATTCACAACATTACAATAATCTCAGAGGAATGTGGGCAATGAACATCTGATGCCCTACTGACTCTGTCTGGACGCCCTTTCTAATGAATAGTAGTATTTACTGGGAAGGAAGCTCCCATATAGTAATGGCCCAGTTTGTCACTACTTGATTTGGACAAAATTGGTTTCAATGACACAGAAGCCTGACCATAGCTTTTTCATACCTGGTGTATTGCAAGGAATTGGGCCACAGCTCTCAAAATTCTTTGGTATCCAGAGAGTGCTAAATTAGCAAAAGAAACCCTACCCCAGAGTAGGCAACCTGTAACACTCCCAGTGTTGCTGAACTGCTACCCCCAGCATCTCTAGGAAACATGTCCAATGATGAGGGGGATGGGAGCTGTTCTTCAGCAATATTTGGAGGGCTACAGATTGTCTACCTCTGCCCTGTACAATATACTTTTCCACATTATCAAGGACTGGTGCATCTTTCTGATCATGGCAATTTGTTGCTTAAAAAGATGATTGATGTAAAATAATAATCTCATTGTTGATAAGCAGAACATGAATGCTGCATACCATTTAATCAACACTGAGGGTTTTCATAGTAGCATGTAAAATTCTGTGTTCCATTTGTAACAAACAGCTTGTTCAACATAAGCAACCCATGATTTGAGACTTCCAAGGGCAGACATAGAAGACCAAATTAAACACACTTTAAATGGAATCTTGAAGGAGGGGAAATAAAATGAAGATTGCTTCAACTGGGGCGGGGGGATATTTAATGGGAGTACAACAAGTTTGGAAAGCAAATTTATTTTTTGCTATAGCTTTGCAGAACATCTTTCTTCTGAAGGTAGCATTTGACTACAATTTTATTATCCCCTCCAAAAGATAAAACTGGAAGTTAAAAAAGGTGAACAATCAAAGCTTTGGGATTGCTAAATGATTGGCAGGCTTACAAGAACACCTGTGCACACACATGGTCATGAACCTCAGAATGGGCATTGTTGAAAAGAAGAAAGGCAGATCTTTCAGGGTAAACAAGTCTAGGTCAAAATGCTTTGAGTTCTTGATTAGCCTGGTAGTTAGCTATAAAGTGATGTTCACAACAGTCTTTTTATCAGTTACAGGAAGTTGCTTTATGTTACACTTGGCTCTAGTGTTAAAGTGTTAAAATATTTTCAGGAAGGAGACACATAACTATGTATAATCTTTGATGAATGACTAATACTTTCTGGCTTAATACAGAACACACATCTTTTCCAATTACAATCAATACATTTATCACTTGTTAAAATGTTTCATTCACCTTTTTAGTATATGTTTAAACTCAAGACTATTTAAAATATTCCCATCAAATGCATTGTGTTTACAAGCAAAAGTAATATGAGTGAAAAGGAAGTAAGTGCACAGGAATAATATTACACTCTTGTAAATTTATCCGCTCTCTGTCCTTGCCGTATTTATAACCCATATGTCTAATAGTGAGGAATGAAATGCTCTTTAACCTCAAAACACCCCTTCTTCTGGAGCAACCTTTGTCCTTTCTATCCTGTTTTGCTTCTACTTTCTTATATTTTCCCTTTCCTATATTATATTTCCTATATTGTCAGTTTGAGATCTACTAAACTCTAAGGCTTTTCAGTACTGAGTACAACCTGTCTCAGAAATAATAGGATAGTCAAAATTTGGCTGTTTGTTCTGTAAATCAGAACAAAAATTCTAAAAATATATTTTAAGTGTTTAATAAGTACATATATGCAGAATATAACAATTATATTGCAATAATAATTATAAGCATTGTGATTACTAGTATCTATTTAGGTGACTGTCCTATTACTTCCTGCATAATGCAGTGTGTTGGCTTTGACCAGATTCCAAAAGCCAGAATACAAAATTCAGTTTTGAAATTCAGAGGAAGAGCAATGAGGAGAAGTTTACAAGGAGTGGATTTCCATGGAAAATCTTGCTTGCCTTTAGATTCAAAACAAAGTTGATGAACAAACTTATTTTGCACAATTGTACTGCATCTTGACTTTTGCAGCATGCACACTAAATAAAGCTAATGCTTGTTTTTAACAAGAATGGAAGACATAAAATGCTATAACCAAAAAGCCAAAATAGATGCCTTAAAACTTTTGGAAACCAAAAGACCATAAAAATGCTGTACATTTTTATTGGAGCATGGTCATATATGGTTTCCCCAGTAAAGCACATAGCAAAGTCGATGAACAAACTTATTTTGCTGTGAATATCGGGGCAGGAAGAAACAGTTAAAATCTACATTCCCTTTTATATGTCAAAGTTGTGATACTGTTGCTCAGCTGATATTTGCATACATTTCCTAATTCTTACCTATTCTTACATCTCTTTTTGTCAATAGTATTTTGCCCCTCAGAAAGAAAAGAGATAATCTTACAAAGTTGTATTAAAATGTTGTTTGTATACTCCAGAATCAACTTCAGTGAATTGTGGTAGAAAAGTCATGGAGGGAATCAATGTTACAGGCAAGAGCTTTGCCATGGAAGAATTGGAATACTGTGGGAATACAGGGCACCCATTGTTACAACATATAAAACAGTTGCTGAATAAATGTACATTTTACAGAAAATGGCAAAATTTGATCATGTTGTTTTATTCAGTTCCATTTTAGAACCAAATTAATTCACCTTAAGAGGAAGTAAAATCTGAGCCATGTTGAGCAGGCTTTGAAAGTATCCCTAATTTCCACATATAAAGCTTTATACTACTTGAATGCGATATTCCTCTGGGCCATCTCCTATGATCCAGTGGAATGTGGCAGATGGGAGAATGTTTTCTTGAGTTTACTGTCTAAATGCCAGGTAAGAAGAGCCAGCAAGGAAGCACAAGAGACAATTTTAGTAACTCATCCACCACAGTTACAGTCTGGGAGCCTGCCAAAATCTAGCTATCTTCACACCTCTCACAAAACCTTGTGATTCATGCTAGCTTTTTTTAATTTGGTTAAGTCAAAGAATGCCTTGTACTATGAAACATCAAAAGTTACGGATTAAATCAGTCTTTGTTCATTCACATTGCTCCTTTTTATTTATTTTTTAATATATTCATTTTAAGTGGCTGAAGGGACTGAGATCTTAAAAATAGCATCCAGTCACCGAATAAAATATCTGGGCTACCATCCCTTTTGATAGCTGAATCTCTTCACTAAACTCTCATTTATTCCCAAATTAGTTAGCTTTAACTTGTGTATGATTAAATTTGGGGTCCTAATTATTATCATAGGCTTCTCTGTTTTCTATCATAACTTTGTAGGTGAGGTGCTGAAGGCACTGGAAAAGATGCCTTGGTAGAGATAAGTACTGTAGATCCTGGGTTCACTACTCTCTGGATAGAGAGAGGTATGACTGGATGAATTTTGGCCCCAAACCCATAAGTGGCCCCAGTTACAATTACCTAAATCTGACAGCCTATTTCCTGCCATTTTGAGGTGATTGGCATAATTTGAAAAATAAAGAACTTGAATTTCAACATTTCAAAAGTTTCCACAAATGAATGCCAAACTCAGAAAAACAGCGCTGTAAGAACTACACACTTATCAAAATTAAGAAATAAAGAAGTCTTCCAAATCAAGAGAGAGAGTCAGAAAGACACCACCAAGTGTGTGGACACAATCCCACCTTTTTGTATCATTAGTATCCACCGTTACCTGGGTTTCCCCCAAATTTTTATACTGTTTTTATGTTGTGGATTTTAATTTTGTAAGCCGCCCGGAGTCACTGTGTATGGGTTGGGTGGCCATTTAAATTTGTTTAATAAATAAATATAATAATAATAATAATAATAATAATAATAATAATAATAATAATGTTAACTATGAGCCCTGGCCTGCAAAAGATCTGTCTTCTGCTCTAAGGACACTCAAATGGGCGATTTCAAGTCCTGGGTCTTAAAGAATTAAAGAAAAATGGGATAAATAAGAATATAGGGACAAAAATTAGTTTATTTTTATGAGTTTAGCAAAAAATCTTGTCCATTGGCAGTCCCTGTCAGAGGTTACAGTACCATGTTTGTAAAAGGTTTTGATCTCCAAAAGGGAACAATTGGAAAGTTTTTTTCTAACTGATCTAATTTGCCTGAAGAACTGTAAAAATATACCACTATCAGTCCAACATACATTTTTAATTTCTGTTTTTAAAATTAACAAAATTTGACAGAATAAATATTTAGTAATATTTAGCTTACTGTACAATTACTGTACAGTACAGTACAGTACAGTATTGTACTTACTGTACAATAACATAATGTAACTGGAATAGAGCCAATCCCAGCAATTATTTTTTGTCCATCATGGACAATGATCATCGTTAAAAATAAGCCTCTCCTGAAAAAGAATCATTGCATATGTACAACAGATCATGTACATACATTTTCAAAGTGTCTGGATAAAAATGTAAAAAATGGTATTAGATTCTTGGTCTGAAAGGAATGGAGTTCACCTTTTGTTCCTCTCTGTAAACACTAATTAGAAAGTAGGTGTTGAAACGATATAATGTATAATGTATCAAAAACTGTAATAATATAATAAAAAAGGGGAAAAAATTTAAAATGCAGGTGTTTTGAACTTTTTCTTCAGATTTCTTTCATTTGGTTTTGGCACTGCTCAACTCAGAGTGGCTCTGGTGGCTCTCCTTTAGATAGCACAAAATGTAAAATAAGGTTCATTTGGCCTTTTGCCATTAGTGTTTTCCACTAGAAGGAGGATGATGTGGCACTAACTGAATAAATATGCTTGAACCGAAGCATAAAGAATTGGGATTCATTAGTAGAAACTGTAGTTCCCCTTTGAAATTCAGGAAACTTCATTTTCAAATTATGCTAGAGAGCAGGAACACTTTCGGAGCACAAACCAGACCTTTTTTTTTTTTTGCTCTGCATGTGTTAGAGGTTTGGAAGATCTAGTTCAAATTGCAGGAATTATTTCAGTCTTAATTCAGTTAGGGTCTGTAGGCAGCGAGTAAGCCTATCTTCAATTCCCATCAGTACTAGTCACATGACCTTTGGCAAGGGATTGTGGGAACTGAAACCCAAAACTTCTGCAAGGCTTCTACTGGTTCATATTGTAAATTGTACAGTAAGCTAAATAGTAATACTGAAATCAAATAAGGTATTTCCACTTTTCTCCCCATGTGCTGTCAACCCCAACTCCAATCCCCAGAGGGGTTACCCTAACCTTCTACAGCAGATTTTGAGTGTGTACTTTGAGTGCTAGGGAAACAGGGTGGAACAGAAAAAGAAGTCCATTAGTTCAGCACTGAATTTTGCCCTTTAACATTTTTTACCCATGTTCATCTAACAACCTATAATGTTTTAGTTTCCCTTTTGAAATATTTTATATATACTCTAATTAATTCAGTTCAAAGTCTATTTCAATCAAAGTTATGTAACTATATTTTAATTAAAAAGCTTGTCAGGCTGGATGAGATGTCCCATCTTTTGAACAAGTACTATTCCAACTGTTAAATCATTCTGTTCATAAAATATGAACATCACTATTCATATTGTTCCCATTATCAGTTATGGTCCAATGTTATGGAAACTATGTTCCACTTATCCCAAGTTTTGCCAATCTTATTTTTTTCCACTCCATTCTTAAGTCATTAGATCTATGTCATGCTGAATCTTGGCATGAAAAGGCTTGCTATCCACAGAGGAAAGCAGTTTGTTCAAACTGATTATGCTTTTGCTGGCTTTTATACCATTATGCTCAAATCTCTTTGGTAAGAGAATTATTTGCCATACCCAAAAAACATTTTTAAACAGCTAACTATATGTGATATTTTAATAAAGTGTATTAAAATGAATACACTTTATTAAAAATGTATTCATTTTAATATACTTTCTTAATGGGTGAAAAAATGAATAACCAGATTATTAAGACATGCAAAATTATGGAATCTTGAACATAAAATAGCATTCAGATCTGCATGTATATGCAGCATTTTACTTTTTTACAGAAAGGTAAAATAGCTGATGTAGTTAATTCTGGTGATAGCAAATAGTCCTAGAAAAGAGACTTGCAGCCAAAATTTTAGAGGACTGGTCTTAAGAGTTTCTGTGAAAAGAGGGAAGGATGCCCAAGATCACATGGGATCTTGTGAGATATGAGCTGGTTCATTATTGCAATAAGAATTCTTAGGGATGCACAAAATAGTGTGGTTAGAAGGAGATACAAGTTCTTGTGCTCTTCAGGGATAGCACTGTAATCTTGGCAAGGTATACATTTAGGATCCTCACAGCCAATCTCAGCATTCTCCATTTTTGAAAAGCACTTTTCTATTGGATGGAGAAAGAAGAAAAATCAGTAGAACCAAGGTTCTTAATGACCTACATTCTTGCATGCATATGTTGTAGCCAAAACTTGGGTCACCTAAAGCTTTGAAGATACAACATAAATTTATTTTCATGCAATCAATAAACAGTATATACTGGACTCCCAGCAAAGCATTGACACTTTGCTGAACAGCCACAAGCAAAATTAGAACCAGAGTGGGTGACCTTATTATCATTTATCCCTTCCTGCTAGGTCAGCCTGCCACCCATACTATCTTTGAGATATGGTCAGTGAATATAAACAATTTGGTTTAGTGGGCCTCAGATTCCTGACTGAGTCTTCTCCCTGTTGCCACTCAGGGTCAATTCACCTTGCTGGGAATGTTTTCCTACAAGCGCACTTTAAGCTGTTCATATGTAGGTGGGGGGCATCTCAGAGGTTTGGTAGTTATTCTGCTTACATGTGTATGGGGGGAGTACGTTTTCCCATCACATGCATACCACACATTTATCACACTGCTGATAAAACTGCATGACAAGTTATCCACAGTTTTGCATGTCCAACTAAATTGACTTGAGGGAGGTATGCTTTCTGCTTTTCTCTCATGATGCATCAGCCAGCACATACTGTTCTATTAGTTAACGTTGCTCTTTAAATCAGTATAGTATCACTATTTGCTTTGCATGTGTTTAGTGTTTTTATATCTCTGAGGTTTTTAAATTATTCTTGTTGCACTGGTACAATTGCTAGTGCAAAGACAGAATTAGAATCATCGGAGAAAGAATATAAAAGATTGTAAACACAACTTCACAGGAACGAGGAATGGATACGTCTTTTCATAGAATTTGAATAATTAGAAGCAACAGAAATGCTGGTGGCTTAGAAGGGCCCCACTTTGTACCTCCCTGGCATGGAAAAAAGTTATTTAATGGGAAGGGTAACCAGGTTTAACTACACCCAGTTTAGGGAAAACATTTTATAAATACACTTTGTAAATCTTCTAAGGATAGCCCCTTTCAGTGATGGATTAGGATATTATCTCTGTTAGGTATCATGAATTTCATCAAAGTCGTGAGCTCTTAAATCCCAGATTCTGTTTTTTTTTTTTTTTGGTTTACAGAGCAGCAGTTTTCACATTATCGAATATAACTTCCTCAGGCATGCTTCCAGAGATCTAGAAACCACCAAGGTTTCTGGTTTTACCAAAATTGGTTTTGCACCACTTTGAGACTGGTTCTGGACTAAACTGATCTCAGGATAGGGTTTGTTTTGAGACCTGTGTTTTTTTTTCCTGGCTCCACTGGTTATTTGAAACCAGAGCTAAACATGGTGGTTTTTTGTTTTTGCTACATTGCAACTTTGCAGAACTTGTGGGCAAATCCACTCACTGAGTGGGGCCCCTGCTTCCTGAGTTCAAATGAACACTACTTTTGCAGGTAAGTTCCTGAAGTGTTCTTTTTCTAATACACTGTGCACTGTTTAAAACTTAAGCTTTGCTTTCCCCAGCTCAGCCACTCTAACAACATGCAATCATGGTCATGGGTATTGGAAGTTTGTGTGACTGCAAAATTTCTAACATACTAGCATTGTATCAAAACAGCTCATAAGTGGACCATTTCTCCACCTGATGAACTGCAGTTATAATAATAAAAAAGGTAAGAGAAAACACTTAACTTGATCAAAATGAACCTTAGTAAATGGTAGGGCCCTGGAAGACCACGACAAAATTGTCTGTGTATCCCAGATTTCCCAGCAACCCCCCATGCCCATCCCTCATCATTCACTGACTCTTTGAAGAAATGTTGGAAGGTATGAAGGTGGTTGCACAAAGTGGTTCTTCAGTTGGCACCCATGGTCAGGAAGCTTTTGCACAGATTTATCTTGTGCAGCAGTTACATTTTTTCCTGAATCAGGACACTCATCTCACAGTCACTTATACCATAATCATCTCCCATTTATAGCTAGAATGTGGTGACACAAGTAGTAATGGGTGCATCTTGTTTTTGCCCTGGGAACAGCACTGCAATTGAGGCAACCTTTAAGTTTGATTAAGTACATAAATAAAACAGGAGTTTTAAATCAAATAAATGTCATTTTTTTCCATGACAAACCAGAGAACGGAATTCCCTCTTTAAAAGACAAGTAAGAATGTCTTTTCATTTCATTTTTAATACAAGGCATTTTGCTAGCCTCTGGCATTCTCTTTAACTTACATAACTTCAGAGTAACTTCTGTTTAAATACGATGTTGGCTGAGGAATTTGTTCACAAACTAGGTAATTATTGTCCTATTGCCTCCCACCTATTTCTTTGTTTGTCTGAAGATGAGTTCTGCAGGAGCTCTTTCTCCTAGGATAAATTGTAACTTTGGTATAAACATAACCCACCAATGAAAACCACACTGGAGGACATCCTGAAGCTGGCTGATGTGCCTGGAATCACTCAGCCCATTCACATACTAAACACAGGCATTTGCTTTCTACAGTGGATGCACAAAACAATTATTTCTGGGGTGAGTTTGTCTCCCCAACTGAGTAACGTAAGAAATGTCAAGGACTGGAAATCCTTAGAAGTCATTTTGCACTGCAGTTTCACCATGTGTTATATAAAGCTCTTTGTAAAAACCAAGACCACACATTTCAGACCAGAAAGAAAAAAGCAAATCACAGTGATTGCATTGCCAGAGGAAAAAGGGTAGGTCAACGCTGCCAGCTGCATTCAGTTTAGAAGCTGTAGGAATGGTCAAGAGAGTTTTTGGAAAACAAACTAAATTGGTTGAGACCACCAGAAATAGTGAGTTACAATGGACCACGGTGAGTTATTGTATCCAACAGCACCAAGAATCTGACAGAGGTTTGCAGAACCACCCTTGTCATTAAGCAAAATAAAAAAGTTGCTTCATTCAGCAGATGCTGGGAGGTGATAGTGGATGTTGGAGGAGAAACCTGTATGGCCTGCCCTGCACCTTAAATTAGCCTGTTGCCTTCACATATTAATGTTGAAGAAATATTCACTTATCAATCTGATCAATGTAAAGAAGCCTGGAATAAGGAAATTGAACTATCAATGGAAGATTATTTTGGCATCTATATGTGATCTAAATTATTGTTTGGGGTATAAAAAGAGTAGAAAGGGAGCCAAGCAAGTAAGAAAAAAAGCATCCAGGCAAGGTTTGCTTGTTATTAAGTTTGGGGAGATAAATGGTGGTTAATCTGAGCAAGGAAGAAATAATAGAATATTTCTAAAGCATATTCTTTGCATTATTTCAAGCACTTCCCTACACAGCCTCCCAACATGTATTTTGTGGATGTAGTTTATCCGATTTTAACATTGTTATGCTTCCTGTATTTCTAGAAATAAGTGAATTTCCTGTTTGTTTTTGTTGTTTTCTGGAAGCTACTTAAAATGTGTTAGCTTTTTATGTCTGTAGTATTTTTGTTCGGGAAGGAGTAGGCTTTGGACTGAAATGACTGGAATGTTTCTGTGTTTCTCATTGTTTGCTGCCTAAATATAGAGCAGGCCACAAAATCAAAAGATATGCTTTGATTGTAGGCATGATTCCACATTAGAGCAGGCTGAGCAATTCACTGTCTGATCGGCTGTAGTTTAACTTCAGAGGAAGAATATTGCTAAAGCTCAAAACACCTTGGCATAGTTATTTTATATGCATGCAGCCTGTAGTTGACTCTATTGCCAGTTGTTTTACTTAGATCAGCTTTCCACCGTCTGATTGCCTCCAGGTGTGAGTAGACTAAAACTGCCAAAGTTCCCAGACATGGGATTATAAATCAAGTACAAAATGCAAGATACTTTCCTAAGATCTACTTTTAGAATCACAATTTCTTCCAGAGGAAAAATACAGGTAAATTTGCAATGGAAATCACTTCACTGCAGTTTTCTTGCACCAAAACAATAATGTGCCATTTCTTCTGAGCCATAATTCACAACCAGAAATGTGCTATTTAACTAGCTCCAAATTTCCCTCCCATTTGCTATCTCCAACTATAAATTCTTTGCATCTCCTACTATATACTTAAAGAAAAGTGTGTCAGATGAGGATAGCTACCAAATAGGAAATAGAGTTAATCATGGTTTATCACCCTGAGATTGGAAATCTTTCTTGTATCTGAATGCGTGACAATATGGCAGAACGCTGTTTCAGTATAATGATCTACTTGTTGATGCCTCAACTCTTCCTCTTTAAACTAGACAACTGGACATACTTTGCAAAGATGACAGGCTCCACTTTGATCATTCTTGGATGCCTGCTGAATTTCCATCAAAGGGAAGCCAATTACAGTTATAAGGCTGAGGTTATAGACATCCAGAACCATAGTCCTAATGTAGGAAGGACATCCCTAAGAATATTAACATTTATTTTCATAAGAGATATGGATGCATGAACATGCCCAGTGGTGTAATATTACAGAGAATGCCAAAGAATGCAGTGGTTTTAGAGAATGCAGGGGAATATGCTTTGTGACATATTTTTAGAAGAGGAACAATATATCATCAGCAGGAGTACTAGAATACACCAAACTTCCTTACAGTATTCTGGAAATGGGATGAGATGATACAAATAAGCATAGAGGAGGCCAGAAAATTAAAATAAGCAAAGTTGTATCATTCTTTCCTTGTCTTTTAACTTGTAATTTAAACTAGTTTAAGTGGATCTGATTTAATTTCTGATTAAAAGACAAATGTCACATTTTGGCTACTAAAGTTCTTTTGTTAAAGATCAGCGTATTTTATAAGTTAAATTTTATAACTGGAGTTTGCAGGTATACATGCATTTTAAACTGAGGGATTTCAACAATAGCTTGTTTGCTCTGGGTGTTTTGAAAACAATGGGTGTGTGCATGTGCAGTTGTGTATGCCTATGTACACATGGGTGGGCAGACACATATATATTTATGGATTGGTACTGATTTATGACTATGAGATTGTCCTAATTCCATACTGCGCTTTAAAATGTTGGAACACCAAAGGCAAGATTCTTCTAGTCCCTGTTTATCAAGTTTTTGTTATGTTGCTTCATTGAGTCGTAGCTGTGTCCTGTGACTGCTTTTCCGTCAGTAAACCATTAAGCATTACCAAATTCTGTTCTCATTGTTACTTCCTGGTTGTTGTACAGATTTCTTATTGGAAGAATTGGATGCTTTGATATATCTGTTGCTTTCAGAAACTTCAAAGCCTTGAATTATCAATACTATCAAAAGCTTTGGAGTAATCCAAAGAACTACGCTTTATTGAGATAAGCTATAATAACAGAACCTTGCAAGTCAGATTATACTTTTCTTCCTATGCCTTTTATAGGCCAGGGAGTCAAGGAAGCATCAGCCTGAGCCTCTTCTTAATACTGTCTCCCTTCCTAGGACTAAATTAATGCTTCTGTCCTTTTCGTTTACACAACAGTTTCTGAATATTTGCTTCAAGGCATCTCCCTGACTCTCTACAATTATCCACTAATATTAGCTAAATGATCTTGTATTCCCCTGCTCCTTCTGAAGCCTGCCTGTTCAATTATGTCTGTATCCATACAGCACTATAATCTCTTCTGCAGAATTTCCAACAGCTGGTGTGGTATTAGGGCTATTGTCCTGTAATTAGAGCATTCCTTTAAATCTCTCTCTTTTCTTTAAAGAAATTGGGATATAAATAGACCTTTTCCAATCTGCTGTTTCCCCCCCATATTTGTATGGAGTCAAAGATCATCAGAAGCAGCAGCTCTTCTGTATTTGTGAGGTTCTTGGGCAAAGGAACATCTGAAGTCTCCTGTTTTCATAACCCCATAGCCCTTAAAAAAAAAAAGATCCTGGTTTGCTGCTTTAGCACAGCACCTACATTGCCATCTGCCTCCCAGCCAGTCTGCTAGTCAACACAGATAGAAAATGTATGTGAATGCTATATTAAAGTATCCTGTACTGCTATAGGCAAGCAGATAACATGCTGCCTTGGAAGAGTGCAGTTAGTGAGAAGAGACCTCAGCATTTCCTTAGCATGGTTGTTGATTTGGGAATCTTTCCAAATGGGATCTAGATTTCCATTCTAGTACTACCCAGCACTTTAACTGTAATGATGCTGCCACAACTAGCCCAGAAAATCATACGAATATACTAGGAAACCAGACTCATCCCAATTTCTCATCCAAGCTTTTTTTAAGCTGTGGGAAACTTCTGACATTACATTCCCTTATATTTTTAAAACACATAAACATGGGTAAGAAAAGCAGCTGAATATGTTTTTAATCGTAGAAAGGTAGATGCAAGAATTAGACATTTGAACTCTAGCAAAGTCCCTGGAGACTTTATTTGACATAGACTAAGCATTATTAACTTTACAATTTTTTGAATGTTTCCTACCTTAGAAACATTTTTTTTAAAGATAAAAGTCATTCTTAAGAGAGTTTCTAGTAATTACTGGGAAAGACACAATACAACTAAATCAGGTAGTATTCTATGCACACTGCTGAAAATTCAAATATATATTTATCATACCTGTTTACAACTATTTAATCAAATCATAGTCTGACCTGTTGCCAAATAAACTAGTAAAAGGCAATCTGAATTATCTGGGGCATTTTATAGGAAGATAAGATTGGATTGTAGAAGAACGAAACAGACAGATGTTCAGGAACGGTAAGACTTATTTTACTTATACGGTGATACAGGCTTGCCTATATTAAGAACAATCTTGCCCAGAGGACATTTAATTTAAAAAGCTGTCCATGCCTTTTATAACAGCATTTCTTTTTCCAGAGATTTAACTCTGATGCGGTTGTGCAGAGCTGATGCCACAACCAAAATAGCTAGTACAACTACAAGTACACTTTATGAAAAACTAACAAATACATATTTCAGTGCAAACATTTCCTCATTTCTGGTGCCAAGGATATATAAACAAACAGAATGATGTGAAAAAAGCTATTAGTTGTAATACAGCCAGAATAAAGCACAGTTAAAACACAAGTGATTAAATCTGTGTCCTATTACTTTTTTTTTTCTTTCTTTGCATGAATTTCCAGAAAGTGCCTCATGTATAGCTTTAAAAGCCTTCAAATATCTACATATACTTATGCAGGGACAGGGACTTACATTAATTATCTTCAGGGATTTGAATGAAACCATGCCATCTGAGTTTGGTTAAACATCTATGAAAGTCTCAATCCTCTTTTGAATGTCATTGCAGAATGGTCAGACCAAAACTTGCTAAAAAATTTAGAGCTAATGTGTAACAGCCATTACAGTCTGAATAATGTCCAGCTTTTGGGTGTTGGAGGGCATTTCTGGAATTCTGGGAGCTATGATGAGCATTCTAAAAAAAATGGCTGCCATTGCAGACCTCTCCCATTTATACAGTGGTTGCCACAGTGAGGGTGATCCATTGTAAAACACCTGTTTTCCAAAATGCAGATTGGTTAGATTGTCCTCACCATCTCCTCTGACCTCCAAAGAGCTTAGCTTTGTATTTTTCTGGGTAGGCAGGCCACATCAAAACAAAACATTGGGTTGCTATCCCCTATCATTTTCATTTTCTAAGAATGCATTTGGCATGTTCTTAGGTTCCTGTACATTCCTGGAAATAAAAGATTATGACGGAAGTAAGTGGGAAGCAAAATGATGCTTTGGAGCATGAGAAGGCATGCACATAGCACTTGCTTGCAGCTTCTTAGCCCAAATGTGCTTTTTCCTGGAATCTTTCAGCAGGAGACCAGTTATGGAAAAGACACAACTACTCAAAGGAACTACAGATGGATGCTACAGTGGTACCCCTGTATGCTTTGAAACCCATTTTGGCCTTCTACTCCAGAGCCCTGCATAGCCTAAATGAATTCTAGTTTCCCATTTAAGAATTTTAATTGAATTAATCCAAAAAATTAGGAAGGAGGTTGACCAATTGTTGAGGCGGCACTACAAAACAAAGAACAAGAACCAACCTACCACCACCAACAAAAACCTCCAATCTGTACATAGTAAAACAAGCCTCTTTATAGTTTTCTACAGCATGAAAATGAGATGGAATTTTCTAACTGGTTGCTTTCAAGATGTGTTAGGACTGTAATTGTCATCAGCCCTAGTGACAATGCTGGGATTTACTACAGGAGGGCACCAGGTTGGAGAAGATTGTTGTGCTATATAATACAGTATGTAATACACATACAGAATAGGGATTACACCCCTCAGACATTTGCTAAAATCCTAGTTTGAAAAATAAACAGCAGTTTCCTGAAACCTGATGTTTTCCAGATGGTTTGGGATTCCCTGGTTGAAAATCCTGTGAATTGTGTTCCAATACTTGGAGTGCACCAAGTCGAGGAATGCTGGTATAGATCAAATCAGTCACATTATCCATCCAAATCCAAGCATAGACTGTTACAATTTGCAATAAAGCACAGTGAGGATTTGACCACCTCAAGGCTCTGCTGACAATCCTAAGCATATCTTCCTCAGGCGAATCCACTACTTCTGAATTAATGCATGCTGGATATTAATATGAGTTACTATGTATTTGTGGGCTGAACAGAAAATACTTTCCCTAGAAATTCCATTTCAGTAGCTCTCATGAGTTGGCCAAGCTTTGGAAAGAATGGAAATATCATAAAGTTATTGACAAAGATGATGAGTATTACTACTTCCTAGGGTAGAACACAGAATTATATTCTGTACACTCTGTTTGGTGAGTACTAGTGCCCCTTTCAAACCTATCTGCCAATTCATCCTTATCTCTTTATTCTTACAATCCTTCTATCATCACTTCCTTTACTGAATCTTGGAATCAAAGTAAGGTAGTAGATAAATGCAATTTTTCTGGGTTTTAATTGTATCACCTCTGATCCTTTGCTATGCAGTTTGGAGCAACATAAACACTAGTCTGCCCAGAGATGGTTGAGTTAAGAAACTGTACTTCTTCTTCCTCCCTATTTGCCACCTTTTCTATGTTGCTTCTTCTTATTCCATTCTTTCATTCCAATAGGATGTTTATATTTCATTCCAGGGAGGTATCACTTGGGGTCACCTTCATCTAGGCAGTGCAACTAGAACAAGGAATTCAATCAAAACTCCTCATTATGCCCCTTTCACTGATGTATGTGATTTAGGAAGCCACAGTTAAATTTAACTGAAACTCTAGCTTATGAACCAGTGTTTATCTTGTAGGATCTCTCTTACCTCTTTCTGCCCTTGTTGTTTGCTAGAAGGAAGGAAGCAACCGACTCGCCTTGCAAGGACTTGGTGTGTCTGACGCTGCACCTCAGCTGCTTTGTTGGGCGGGAGTCCATTGCCAGTTGTAGGAATTGCCAGTTTCCTGGATCTTAAAGGCATCAGGGTCTGGTAGAAGAGATAGGCAGCCAGAATCAACACCATCAGGAACGGGCGAAGACGACACCATCTCCGGCCAGGCACAATTTGCCGGCAAGCCATGGCACCTCAGATTTCTGATTTGTCCCATTTCCACATTATAGGAGCAATCAGTCTGGCTGCTTTTTACCAGCATGAAAGAAAGGCAGAGAGGTATATTTTCCACACTCAAGTCCTCTCTCCATCACTTCTGGACCTGAGTTCTTCCATGACATCAGCTGGCAAGAAATGATAGGTCCCCAGCGGAGAAAGGCAAGCAGTGTCCGACCTGGAATAAACAATGGGATTGGTGGGGAGAGAGACCGAAAGAAGTAACACGTACACGCTGTGGATTGGAAATGAACACACATCAAGTTTCCAAGTATTGCAAGCAGAAGAAATGTGACTGTTCAGAGCAAAACTCCATTGCACAATACCCAGAGAGGGACTGACTGAGCAATTACGTTCAAAAAAAGAAATATGGATTAAAAATTGCAATGGGCTTTGCACGTACAGCTGAAAAATATGAAGGCTTTTCTAGCAGG
Source organism: Candoia aspera (assembly GCF_035149785.1). Lineage (NCBI taxonomy): Eukaryota > Metazoa > Chordata > Lepidosauria > Squamata > Candoiidae > Candoia > Candoia aspera. Next base: position 58,290,184 of record NC_086159.1, on the reverse strand, counting down.
ACTCTCTTTCCCCTCCCTCCCCCTTTTCCAATTCCTCTTCTCATGGGTTCTTTAAAAAAAATCATTTCCTTCTTCTTTTAAATTGCCTTTTTCCTGCCAGAAAACATACACAGGCTTCCCTCCCCGAGCAGTTTTTAACAGTGCAAAAGCCTGGTTTTTGCTCAATCAGATTTCTCTCTCTTTTTTTCCTCTGCTGTCTTTTGGAGTTCAAAGTCATGTTTACTTACTCAGTTCTTCACCCTGTCAGACGTTTTCCATTCTCCTCTAACGGGTTGCTGATTAAAAGCACTCCAAACAGCCCAGGCTCATGACTTCGGCTCATCCCCACACACGCACACAGCACTCCATCTGAACTCCGTTGGACCACAGACATATAAATAAAAATCAGGACTGCCCGGAGGGGTGGGGTTAAGTTTACCAAGCTCTGAAAAGTCTCTCAGGCTGGGGACTGTGCTGGATCATAGAAAGTTTACTTTTGCCTCCCATGTGCTGTTTTTCAGTGCCGTAGGAACTTCAGAACTGCACATAGGTTACGGAAAAGTGATACAGAGGTATGCAAGCACTGTGGCAAATGGTAAATTAGGAAACCAAGTGGCTCTGGGCTTGCAAAACTACTTCAGGATGTTCCACATTATTTGCCAAGCATACAGAAGAAGATTATAAGAAAGATTAATTACGTGTCTGAGGCATCTTTGGGTTTATAGCACCGCTTATTGTACTTCTGGGTAGCTAAGTGTTAGCAGAACAATAGCTGGCTTTAAGAAGAGGGGGAAAAAAACCCTTTGAGTTGATCTTGAGTCCCCTGGTAGTCCCTGAAGTTTTCCTGGCCACATTTTTAGAATTGTTTTGCCCTTGCCACCTTCTTTCTAGGGCTGAGAGAGAGAGTGACTGGCCCAAGGTCACCCAGCTGGCTTCATGCTTAAAGCGAGACTAGAACTCACAGTCTCCCGATTTCTAGCCTGGTGCCTAAACTACTACATTAAACTGGCTGTCATAGCTGACTCTAAACCATGGTATATGCAAACAAGCCTGCATATATCCACTACAGAAACTTCAGGAGTATTTTATAGGGAACCTCACCTCCCTTCTTCTGCCTCTCCTGTCCCAGTTCATCATTTTTCCTCTGCTTTTAACATTACTGGTGAAAAAAAATACTTTTTTCTCCCTGGAACCCAGCTAAAAGCTGATTGGCTGGGCAAAAAGAAAAGCACAAGAGGGTCATGGGGAGCAGACAGGACATGGTAAGGTTTGTGCTCTTGTAGTTGCCCACCTGGGAAACAGCAATCTAAGTTATAACCATGGTCTCTTCAGAGCATGATGTCCCTGCCAAAGATTATGGCGTTCAGGAGGCTACTGAAAACTGGTTGTTCTCCCTTGGGGACAGGGTATTGTGGAGCCCTCTTCTGTTTGCTTTGGATTGGTTTGGTTTTGACCTATAGCAGTGCTTCTCAAACTTGGCAGCTGGGGAGTTCCGGGAGTTGAAACCCACACAGCTTAAAGCTGCCAAGGCTGAGAAACACTGATCTATAGGTTTGAGATACACACACCTCCACATCCACATCCATATTAGTTTATATACACTATAATGGTTCTTAGCTGTAAGCCACTCAGAGTCTTATGAGAGTTGGGCAGACTGAAATGAAATGAAATGAAATGTAGTTTCCGTAAATTCCTATCTCAGTGCCAATAACTGGTAAGTTCTGTCCCAGTGTCATTTCTCATGCTACCTGTTCCCCAGTCTCTCTGCAAAAAGAGTTGGTCACTTTTGATCTAGACATGCATCAAAGTACCCACCATTAGAGGAGACTGCTTGTTGTACCTCTGCATGTAATGCCATTCCCAGTTTGCAGACAAAGTAAGATCACTTGCTCCAGAAGAAGCACAGGACAGAATCTTTTTATGATCTGTGATTGCTATCTATTGCTATCTATTACAAAGTTAACCCTTTGTGTTTATGCGTGTTGCATACACACAATACTATAGAGTTACAATTATTTTCAATTCTGACAAGAGTCGGCATGAAGTATTAGAGCAAGGAGTGCAATGAGTCTGGGACTATTAATCCCATAATCCATCACCATTAGTCATGTTGGCTGGAACTGATGGACTTGTAGTCCTTCGATGTAGTGAGCAGCATGGGTTACAACATTATACCGTCAGAATGTTAGACTTGGGAGAAGTAGGACCAAATCCCAACCAGGCTGAGAGCTCACTGAACCAGTCACTTTCTCTTATCCCAGTCAACTGGCCAGGGTGGTTGTGAAGATTACTAGAAAAGATGGGCATTGTAGGAGGAGAGCTGTGTTAGTCTTGTTGTTTATTCGTTTAGTCGCTTCCGACTCTTCGTGACTTCATGGACCAGCCCACGCCAGAGCTTCCTGTCGGTCGTCAACACCCTCAGCTCCCCCAGGGACGAGTCCGTCATCTCTAGAATATCATCCATCCACCTTGCCCTTTGTCGGCCCCTCTTCCTTTTGCCTTCCACTCTCCCTAGCATCAGCATCTTCTCCAGGGTGTCCTGTCTTCTCATTATGTGGCCAAAGTACTTCAGTTTTGCCTTTAATATCATTCCCTCAAGTGAGCAGTCTGGCTTTATTTCCTGGAGGATGGACTGGTTTGATCTTCTTGCAGTCCAAGGCACTCTCAGAATTTTCCTCCAACACCACAGTTCCAAAGCATCGATCTTCCTTCTCTCAGCCTTCCTTATGGTCCAGCTCTCGCAGCCATATGTTACTACGGGGAACACCATTGCTTTAACTATGTGGACCTTTGTTGTCAGTTGTGTTAGTCTACAGTAGCCAAAAATCAAGAGTCAGAGGTTGGAGGCAGAGGTAGGAGGGGTAATTATACTATGGTCTGGAGAAAAGCTACAGTGGTTGACTCTCAGAACCATGCATTATTTGAAATAGCTCCCACGTTGGCCATACTAGCTGGGAGTTCTGGGAATTGCAAACCCTATACATTTGGAGGGCACTCTGTTGGGGAAGGTTGATTTATAGCTTCTCTAGTTGGCCTTTGAATGCTTACTTAAACAGAACAGAATGCCACTTTTTTCAAGTACAGCATAATTAAGTCTAAATTACTGGTGATATGTCAGAGGTCTTCTGGTGAGGAAGAGGGATGAGGTGGTATCCGTGAGTTCTCCATTCTTGTGGCCTTAGTTAAGAATAATTGTCTTGGTTAAGAAGAATTTTGGTACTTCTTCTTCCATCTGCTTATTGGTTCACCCCATGGTGCAGAATAGAGGAGGAATCACATGGCATCCTGCTTTCCATCTCTATTCAACTGCTGTTATTTACATAAAAAGGGTAGAATAACTAAAGGCCCCTCCCTTTGGTTCTGCCCGTACATCCTGGCTGGGGAATTCTGGGAGTTGAAGTCGACACATCTTACAGTGGCTGAGGTTGAAAAACACTGACTTACAGTATTGTTTCCGGTGGCTCTGGAAAGTTCTGCATCTTTACAGCTAGTATGTATATAATATAGATCGTTGTTATAAATTATTTTGCCCTTTTATCTCTTGCCAATCAGTCAAAACTTTCTTTCCCCCTGCTTTGGCCTGCCTTTTGTCCTGTTTTGCTAGATAACAGTTTTTGATATTTGATGATGTTAAATAAATATCAAGCTTTATTTTTGCTAGCCAATCTGAGTGGTGCATGTGGTTGCTCTGATCTGGAGATAGGGAACGACTGGGTGTATGCTGGGTGCAAACTAAACTGGAAATTGTCCACAGTAATTTTCCAACATTTTGGTTAGCCAACCCTCCTTTTCAAATAGTTCTAATTAAGTATGATGGAAAAGGAATGATTTTCAAAACTTCTTCAAAGATTTGGAGGAGGTTTTTGCTCTTCCCTTAATTATCAGGTGACCAAGGGATAGGTGTGAATATATCATCTTTCACTGTGATCTTGCATTATCTTTCCAGTGGCAGCCTTCTTATGCTAAAATTAAGTCCCAAGGAAGGAAGTACCCTCCGTGGTACTTTTTCAAATCAGAAATCCGAAAGGCAACCAGAGATATTGCACAGTATTGTGCAATTAGAATAATAATAATAATAATAATAATAATAATAATATCTAAAAAAAACCCTCCCTCCAGCAACTAGCAGTGCTCACCACCAACCTGCACCTAAGCTTAAAAGCACTGCCACCACCAAAAAGTACCCTGAGAATGTGATACCAAAACAGAAGCCTATTTCACAGGGGAAGAAAACTTTCAGGACATTGAGGGGCATATTTGGTTGTAGGTGTGACCAAAGTCCATGCTGGCCATTAATAAGACCTTGATCATCTATAATCCAGTTGTGGATGACATCATGTATTAATCAGATCTGGGAGGAGAGACTGTTATGATTCTGACTTGGCAGAGTTCTCCCTGCCTGGGTAATGGCAATTGCTGGCATCCAGAACTTTTCCATCAACCGTGATAGGCATCTCTGGAGACCAGATTTGAGACATCTTAACTCTGTTGTAATAGTATTTCCTTAAAATTCTCTCCTTTTTTTCATCCCACTGGAATATTTTAATAATATACCATTTTTTCTTCTAAAATGTATATATTGGTTATCAAAACTCACATTAAAGGAATGGACTTATTTTGTAATTTTGATTTTTTTAAAAAAACTGTCCTTAAAGGAATCTAGTTTTAAAAAGTTAGGCAGAACAAGGAGCTTTGCAAGCAACGCAGGAATTGTTTCAGGCCTATTCATGCCCATGGGTGTCATATTAGAACCCTGCTGTTATGTCATTAGAAAGCTAGAACAAGGGAGAGAAGAGATCTCCATCTGACCATTCTCTTTGGTGTGATCTCTTAGATGTGAAAGAGCTCTTTTTTATATATAGGTAGGCACATTCAAATAATTCATCCCTAGACTATAATAGTCCAGTTCCTGCAGTGTTGTCTATGACATGCTTTTTTTCTGAATGATGAAACTGGCTCAAAATCAGTACTATTAATAGCACATCACTCCACTGCAATGAAATACTAAGGCAGACCTTTCTGCCTTGATTGGCTGATCCATTCCATTAAGTAGCGGCTTCTGCACAGAAGCTGCCAGTAACAAAAGATTGCAGTGGGACAGCCAACAGGTCAGAAGCAGAAAGCCACTTTCTGGCATTACATGAAAGGGCATTTAGCTCAAATAGCTAATGAAGTAAGGCAGCTCTAGACCTGCATAGCCATAATACTTAGTAATGCCTCCAGTTGCCACAGATGTTTTGAGAAATCTGAATGTCGGCTTACTAAAAAGAAAAAGGTCTGTCTCCAAACCAGATTACTTGGTTCCTCAGGAGATGAACCTCGGGAGGCCTTATTTTTGCAGCTTTTCATATGTAAGCACAGCTTAGGTATTTGGCTATGAATATTTTGTAAGCCATTTTGGGATACTCTACACACTTGTTTGTGATGAGACTCAGCTTCCAAACTGTCTTTTATATGCCATTCTAGATTTGGCATGTTATCAGTAGTATTTTCTCAACTGAAAGTTGAGTACCATTTTTGTTCATAAAAAATAGTTCATGCCCTCTGTTCATGCCTCACCATTGTTAACAATGATTTTATTCCCCTAATATATAAAGCTGTTAGAATCCCTGCAGAAACAGGTATGCAGTGCAGTCATACTGTATGCCTTAATATCAAAGTTCTCCCCATCATTAGTGGGACTGACTTGCATATAAAGAGGAAGAGAATCAAATTTAAATATCCTTTTTATCACAGTATTGACTTCAGAGCAGCCAAGATTGTCAAGAGGAGCCTCTAGTGGCTGCAGCAGAAATTCCAGCCACATCTTGCTTAGACGGCGGGTGGGAATCTGTTGCAGAAAACCACTAGAAACTATTCCTGTGCGTGATTGCTAAATTTTAATAGTCCTGGGATTGTGTAAGTTTTATTTAAAAGGGAATGTTGGAATTGTTCAGCCTTTGAAATACAGCCTGTTGATGCAAGAATGACTGAAATGGGTTAAAATATGCTCAGACATGCACTGGTACTTCCAGCATCCCAGTTACTAGATGATGCAATTATTTTAATAAATAAATGTTGTCTTTGCTATATGAAAAAACAAGTTATTTTCCATCTTGAGAGGAATGGGTAGACATATTTATATATGTAGCTTAGAAAAAATTAAACAATATAAAACTATGGATCTAAATCCACCAATTATGTTGATCTATCTGCAGCAATAGTTACTAGAAAAGGAACCTGTTATTTATTTTTCAAATTTCTATCACCACCCATCTCTCCTGAAAAGGGGACTCTGGGTGGTGACATTTAATTCCAGAAGAACTGCTAGATTATGCCTACTGCAAAAAAAAATAACAGTAACAACAAAACCAGACCAAACCTAAACAGATGACTATACACAAAAATTACAAAAGACAGTGCCTTATGGAATCTTAAAATACCCTGACTTAATTTGGCATGAAACACCATAATGTACTAAGATAAAAACTTCTAATTCTTGAAAACAAAGGTTTATCACTGACCTTTAACCATGGTAACTGGTGTGAGCTTGAATCCAACATATACAGAGTCGCAGGTTCCTTATTCCTAGAATAAGACCTGTAATTTTCCAACCTCCAGGGGAATTGTAACTATATTTGAATGTCACTTGTAAGGAGAATATAGTTCTATAAGCTTATGGAGTCGTTTGCTAGCAGACTAAATCCATTTTTGGCTTCCACCTGCTACACAATAATAAAGTGGTCTCCTATTACTTTTCAGAAGATACTATAAAAATTGTTGCAAGGGAGAAACCTAAGCTAGAAGGCACTCTGCTTCATGCAGTGCTATCACATGCAAGAAGATGGAACATGAAATTGCAGGGCAAACTCAAAGGGTGGGCATGGGATGTAGATGCTTTTTGCAAGTGTTCAGCAGTAAATAAAAACAATTTCTCTTCTGAGGTGTAAATGAGCAGACCTTCCTTAAGTCTGGTCCCTATTACTCAGAAAGGCTGAAGTTCATGATGACTAAGAGTTCTGGCCAAGGTTCTGTATCATCTGCCTGACTTTTCCTCTTCCATTCCATCTCAAGGTTGAACTTGAGAAAGATAATTTGAGTCGTCTTATAAGATACATACAACAGAAATGCTCAACTTTTTCCAAGTTGAGGATTGAATTTGGCTTTTTGTTTGCTGGAGGCCACCCTCCAAAAAAGTAAAAAAAAATAGACCCAGGACTGTAGTTAAATTTGGTTTACTTTTGGTTAAATGGTGAGATTTTCTCATTATGTACTTAATTTCCTACTGTTGCATCAAAACTTAAAATATAGTAATAATTTTTGGAGGTCTCTGGAGACACCTACCATTCTTAAATAGCACATGAAGTTTTGAAGCTTCAGGCTGAGTACTCTGACACTGAAAAGAATGGTGAGCTTGTGATAGCTTAATGATGGAGTACACTATCTTGTCTGTTTTATGTTTCATTTCTTATGTAAGAAGATACTAGATAACTGTGCTTAGCTATGGAATCTGATAAGGAAATCAATTTATTCAGAGGTGCTCTTTATAATTCTCCAGGAAACTGTCCATGTTTTTTGGATTACGTGCCATCAAATAGTTTTCAATATCCATGTTAATACATACAGGCACAAATCACTTGGTGGTAACAGATATTTGAAAACTTTTGTTTTTTCCAATTTGGTTATGTTTTGCTATTCAGTACAAATTACGGTTAATATATGAAAGGGAAAGCATAACTTTTATTACAATAGTGCCAAGATTTTAAAAATTAAGGTGATGTATTTCTGCACAGCAAAAAAATACATTATGTACTTTACCACACACAGAGATTATTTTGTAATACAGTATCAAGCAATCTTGAAAGAGATGCAGTAATTATTTGTTCAAAAAGCTCTAAATAGATATTTAAATTTCCTAAGAAAGACTTTTTTCAATTTCAGTCTATTATCCTAACCAAGTGATTTTACTTCAATATAAGTCACTGTTAAATAAGTATGTTTGGATCATTAAGACAATGTCACAAGTTGCCTGAATTTAAACAGCTGCTTTAAATTTCTAAGAATCTTGGCATGGACATTATCAATAAATAATTAGCTGATCCAGATAATATGGTTTTATTAAAGATACACATCCCAAATTTAGGTGGAAAATTGTTCACCTACAAGAGAGTTGGATGCAAAAGCACTAACACTTTTTCACCTAAATTCAGGACGTATTCGTCACTCTTTCTATGGACATTTTATGACCTCGTGTAAGAATCCCACTGGCAGAGATGGCTATTCTCATTTCTCAACCACACCATCCTAAAGAACTGCTCTGAAAAACTGGGGACAGAGGAGTGCTGGAGATGGCATTAGAAGTTGCAGGACAAGAGAGAAACTGGAAGACAAACTACAGTATACCCCACTAATGTAATTTCCCCATGATAGCAACAAGATCAAGACCCACTTTACTATTTCTTGCCATGTCCTACCAGTCAGCTGACCTTAATTCAATACAACCTTGAATTATGCAATTTCATGTATTAATGTGCATTTCCCAGATGTAATATAAACCTTAACCATTTTCAGTACTGGAAGCTTTTCTTTTTGCTTAAATGAACTTGTATTATTTAGCATTATAAATAAGGAAATTGTTAAAAAAAAACACCACCACACAGCAGGCATACTGCTTAGTATGTTGGAGATGGAAACCTTTTATTTATATATTTTATTAAAAAAAATAAAAACTATTTAAAATCCTCCAGTTAGACTGCATATTATGAAAGCTTTCATGAAATGTTGTACTGTCTTTCTTTGATAAAGTATGCAAAGCATTAATACTAGCAATTGGATTTTTAAATTTGAACACCTAATACAGTTTCAATTTAAAGGATCACTTGCACAAAAAATAAACACATTTGGTATAAAAGGTTTATCACTTTAACACCATTTTTAATGACTGTGCCCTTGATGGACCCCAAACATATAAAGATTAGTGGTACTTTTTTCCCTTTAATTTGTACAAGGGTCTGTTGCTATGTTCCAAATACTCCAGAGGATACTAGCCCAGTGTGTGTATACAAGAACCATCTTCAGCCTGCTGAATTCAGTTTCAACCAGCAGGCAAGCTATAAAGGCATCTGAAAAAGTCCATTCTCTTGACAGTCTGACTTTCTTTACCACTTATATACATAAATTCCACATAACAGCTCTTGAGCACAGAACATGCAGCAGAATGTCAGCTGAATATAAAATGATTCAAAATGTCCTTTTGCTGGAATTATCTGAAGACCAAGATATTATAGAATGCCCATTGCTTAGAGAAAATGATCAGAGTACAAATGTCTGCATATGTTTGCCAATGGAACAATCCATGGCTAACTGGAAAAGTATTTATAGCACAACAATAGTGCATAAATAATTTAAGTACAATATTAAAACACAGCTAGCAAAATTAAGAAGTCAATATTTTTGACATCTATACCAATCCTTCTTTGGGTGCAAAGAAGCATTTCCTCCTAATCCACCTCCCAAAAGGAACACATTAACTGGAGTGAAGTTAATGGGGCATTTATTTATGCCTATTGCCTCTTCTTTTCATTGCAGCAGTACACTGTGGACAGTACCATTTTCCTTTCGGTGCTTCTGTCAATCCAACACAGCCATAATGGAACCACTCTATAGGACACTGTAAGACAAATGAAAGAGAAGACATGATATGCTGAAACACCAATGCTAAACAAAGATGCAATGTATTAATATAGGACAGATTCAGAGAGATTCATAAATAAAGCAAAAATACCAAATCTCTTTAGAAAGCCAAACAAGTTTCATCTCAGTAGATCTGTTTCTCAGACATTAATACTACTGGGACAATTACTATGGCCTAATATAATTTAGGGTTTAAACCAGACTTAGTCACACTTCTAATAAACTCACTGAAGTCCCACAGATAACCTGAAACATGTCTGATTGTATATCCAGCTCCTTCCTCAAAAATATTATCAGAAGCAATGAAAAAGAATGGAATGCTGGCATGCATGTACATGCATGTATTGTCTGTGTGTCTCCCTCCCCAGACTCTTAAATCTGTTTATCTGTCAAACACGGTTCTTAGAAAACGGAAAATAATCAACATTTAATTTTTCATACTTACATCTTGATTGTCACAGCCAACCATTTCACCGTATGACACCTATGAGGAATCAGTACATTATTATTTAAACATTATTACATCTTATGTGATCAGAGAACATTTCACATCAAAAAATTATTAGGAGATATCGAGATACAATTCCAAATTTTAATATGTTGACAGTATAGTCATACTATACATTCACTTTCCTATTACTGCATCTTTTAGACTGGAAAGGACTTTCAAATGTTTCAAAAAATCCTATTTAAATATCCAAAAGATAATTGAAATTTTCATTAACATTTTAGATTTGTTTGGGAGTCACTTTGATGAACTGCCTGTTTAGGAACATGGCTATACCAGTTTGTGGGAAACAACAACTTTATATCATCAGCTGCAACACATAAGCACAGGTTACTTTCTTTTCACATATTTACTATCTGTAGTCCAGTCTATTTATTCTTTGTAGAATACCAGCCTTATATATTAAGCAGAATGTTCTGAGTTTTCAAATACAAATCTGAAAGAGCCAATTTGTATAACCAAACACAGTTGCCTTATGTGAGATTAGCATTAGTGTTACATTTAATATATATTTAACAGCAGTGTTTGCAAATTTATTTCTCAACAGATAACAGTTCTAAGATCTAATTCAAGGTCTAATTCAAAGCAAGGAAGACCTACACTGAATGTTAATAACACACACATAGGAAGCGACAGTAACATTAAACAGTAACATTACAATCAAAGTTAAACAATCCCTCAATCTAGTCATTATTTAAATTAGTTCTGCATTACTATCATCTTAATGAAATAATTCCAAATACATTAAAAAGTATTATTACATTTTAAACATTTTAAGGCTATTTTACTGTTTAGTTGTTATATCTGTACACTGCTTTCCATTACTGCAAATCTCGAAGTGTTGGGAACCCATATAGAGTCACTGCTATAGAAATATCATATATCATTAAAAATAAAATGATTTATTAAGAATTTTGCTTGCAGAAAATCATTGGGAGACTACTCATTCTACACAAATTCCCGCCTTATACATTTTTAAGCAGTATTTGAGGATCTGTTTATTCATATTTTCCTGTGTGTTCTATTTCCTTTCCCCATTCTTTTTTTAGTCTGGAAGCCTACAGCCAGATTTATTTTCTGTCTTTAGTACTTTTATTATAAGATTCTAAACCATTGACAGGATTTTGCTTCTAGGGGAAATGTGTAACATTTCTCATAAAGAGCTCTTTGGATGTTACTGCATAAAAATGTTATGCTAGATTTCTTTATTAAATTCTATTAATTCTGCAACTAGAAAAATAAAACAAAAATAAAAACAGGCTGATTGACTGATGATGAGTAGCAGCAGAAAAATTGGTTACTGAAAGCATGATTATCTATATTTCTTTAACGCTATGCAGACATTTTCAAAGACTGATTCAAAGATACACCATGAAAGTGTTTACTACCCCTCCAAAGGATTCTGCATGTATCAACAAACTGTGGTCCGAATCATCTAGCTTTATAGGCTATTCATTATAATTTGTAATTTTACATAATTTTATACTTTAAATATTAACGATTCATGATAAATAATTTATTATACTGTATATTATCATTTATGTCTACTCTCAGCAAATCAGCCATGATCAATAAATTAGCTAAACTGCCCTGTCAGTAATTGATATGATGTACTTTCTCTGACAGAATATACCTGATTACAAATGCAGTAACGTGGCTCATTTGGATCATAGGTCCAATCAACTTGGCTATTAGATTCAGACTCGGGGATGACTGCTGTTTGCTGGGAGAGTTCTTGGGCTAGTGCAGAGGATGAGGAACACGATGACAAAGAGGAAGATGAGGAAGATGAGGACGACTGTTGGCTGGAAGATTTGTTGTTGTTTCTGAAAAATTAACATGGACAGATTACCTTCTCCAACGTATTTTCCATAACAAGGGACATTCTGAAAACAATTTTAAAAAATTGTAACTTCATACAACTTTAAAATGTGAGGATTTCTAAGATGGGCCACTGCGTAACAAATACTTTCTCCCTTCACTTACAGAAGGTCTGACTTTTCTATCTGGACTATAGTAAGGCTATGCATAACATCTGAAAAAAATGATCTATAATGTATGTTAGTACAAAGCACCAATCTTTCAATCATTAAAGCAGTCCTGTTTTCACACAGACATTTTATTTATAGGACTTTTTAAATCATAACCAACACCTTGCTTCGCTGCTGGTATTGATCAAATTGTCTGTATGTGCCCATGCACACAGGACAACAGGGGACAGCTTCCAAAGCAACTGTTTGAGATTTGCAAAAGATTTGCATTAATAAACAATATGATAGTTTTTCCAAATATTTTGCCCAGCCCTACTCTGTGGTAAAAAATATGAAGAATTCCTGTGTGTCTGATCTGATACATCTCAAATAAATTATACTATATACCACAGTTAAGGGGCTGTAATGTATATTACATTCTTTAAAGATTATCCTTTTCTACATGAATGTTAACTATTCATATACCAAACCTACAGTGCTAAACCATAACTGAGGTTATTTTGTTTCTGGTGTGAACCCATTCCCAAAAGAAGACAAACCACACATACAGTAAGCTGAAAACCAACACACCAAATTATCACTCATCTTACATGCGAACTAGGAAGTGTAAGTCCCCACTTCAAGATAATCATATGCTTTAGTAGCATTTCATTTCACTTCTTCTGTCGTCTGAAGTTTCTAATGAGCCAGAGTAGCATTTACCATTCCTTAGGTATTTTTGGTATTTAGATATTTTATCCTATTTTTTTAACTAATTAGCAGCAAAGGGCAATCTTTGGAAAAGTCATGATGCGAGAACCTGCAGGAAAGAGTTGAAAAAGATTCATGGTCTTATTCCTACACAATACATATTCTGAGAAGATCTGTGGAGTTCTATATTTTTGGGGGAGGCAATGAGATCCTGTGTCAAAGAGCCAAAGAATGTATGGAATTCCTGGAAGACGTTCTGATCTAGAACACACTGGAGTCTATTGAATTACAGTGTTATGCAAAGACATAGCTTCTCTGTACCTACACTGAATGGAACTCCTTTCTGTCCTGATTAGGCCTGCTATTTTCTAATGAGGGATATCACTTGCACAGCTAGGCAGATTGGTCTGAGTATTTTCCAGTTTATATTTTGTTGAGCCATATATCCTTGATTAAATGCTTGTAATTGTTGCATGGCAATCTTGAGCAACTATAATCCAGAGGGAGAATCCTGAGGGGGCACCCTTTCAAAGACAAGGCTGCCTCGTTTTTCATTGTACATTTTCTGTATAAAACATAATGCTGGAAGGTGAAACAGCTGGAATGGGAGAACCACAGCTGTGTCCATGGAATATTTTTTAGATAGAATATCATAAGCCTGATATATGGACAAATGGCATCACAAGCACCTAGTCTTTTGAAATGGAGATGTCCCATTGCGGCCTCAGAGTTGGATTTTTCTGATCGGCTATAGGTGGCTTTTCTACCTGACTACCAGGTCATGAAATCAGTAATATCAAAGAGTAATCTTGGCAGACAATGGGAGTGAGGGAAAACTGAAGAGCAGTTTATATAGCTAGAGAGGTGTTTCAAATGTAAAGGAAAACAATACAGCACACTTTTAGGGGGATTGTATTCAGATAATCCAATGAGAATTTGTGTTTGTTGATATACAAAAAGTCCCAGATGGCCCTTCCATCTCCTCCCATTTTTTAAACAATAAACAAATGGAATAAACTCTAAAAAGTGTCTGACAGCTTCAACTAGGTAATTTTTTTTGCAACAGAGAGGTCATAATTGGGATTTATACGTTGGGACTGCTTCAAAATTTTATTAAGAAAGTCTTCTCTAATTGCTTTTAGTATCCAAAGAGCAAGACCTGATAGAATATTTGATGCCTCCTTCCCACTGGAGGAAGGGGCATCAGAATTTGATTCCCTCTCCAATAGACTGATTCATATCTAGAGTGAGAAGTAGCTTCTAAATGAGAAGTAGCTGGTTTGAAGCAGAAGCACTCCAGTCTCTGAGCCAGGTGGAACTCGGGACTACTGCAATGGCACTCAGGGCTCTCTGTCAAAGAACTAAATGGTTATTCTGACTATTCTGGAAGCATTTCACTCAGAATAACATTTTGAGCTTGAGTTGGGTATACTTTCAGCACGGAACATTTCAAGACTGGTCAGAAAAGTCTGTCTGAATTCAAAAACTTTTGCACATACCTACTTCTTACTTAGTTCTTTCTTCCTTATAGAGTCAGTGGATATTTCTTCATAAGCGAAGTGTTGAGGTCCAATTAGGATTGTAGGGGGACATTCTCCCGTGAACTTTTCTCCATAGATTTTTTTTTTGTAAAGATGGCAATATATCACCAAACGGCAGACAATGGGATTCAGAAATTTGTTATAATTCACTAGGCATTCTTTTGCTAGATGCTTTTTCTATGAATGCCAATTTCTTTCAGTATGGTAGAAGATGTTTAGCAGACTCAGAGAATGCTTCTTCTTGCCTTCTCTGTAATAATCCACCCCTATATTGTTAAGTAACAGTGCTAATAATGTATTTTAAAAACCTTCAGCAACAATAGCTCTTGAATTATTCTTCAAGGAAAGTCTGAAGACTGAATATCATAGAAGTAAAAAGGCTTAGAAACTGGATAAACCAACTGCTTCCATGGCTTAAAGAGATGAGCTGGATTAAGACAGCAATCTCATGCTGCCAAAAAAGACGAAAGTTACTGCAGTGGTTGCATTCCATCTGGTGGCCAAAATGAATAATGCAATGAAGTTCCTATTTTCTAAAAAGTTTAGGCATGAAACAAAATTTGAGATTACAGACCTGAGGCTGCAATCTACCCTCATTACATTCCTACTCAGAGGCACCTCTTGAAGTTTGTCCTGTTGGGCTGGTTCCTGAGACTGGTGATAGTAGCAGAAGGCTGCATGACCTAGCTCCTGGGAACTGCATGAATTCGCTGCAGACTGCTGCAGAAGGTGTTTAGCATGCTCAGCTTTACTTTGGTCTTTAGCTACTTGCTGCTTAATATACATTTTCTTTTTCAGTCTTGGGAAGTTGGAAGTTGAAGCTGGAGACTTGTCCAGAAAAGCAGCAAAAGAAAGAAAAGTTGCTGTTTTGTTATTGGTCCTGCTGCTGAAGAGAATAATTGACAAAAGTGTTCTTGGAAAACAGAGGGAACACAACTAGAGTAAAAGGTATACAGTACAGGAAAGCAGAAAGTAAATGGTTTAATGCTGGGCGATAGCTGTAAGGAATTGGGGTGGAGTTCAGAAGCAATAAACCCTGTTTCACTGTCATGTGACTTTGTCTTTCCTAGGCACTGGAAGACTGCAATCCACTATTGAGTATCTATCTTACAACAAATAAAGAAGCTACAATTTTAATGAACTTACTTGCTTTTTCGACCACTCCGTGAATCTGTAGTTGATGAACTCAGTGTCTGTGATAATGTAGATGCCAAAGCAGATGATGTATATCCAGCTGAGTCCCTGGATAATGCAAATTCTCTTGCAAGTTGGAAGTCATTGTTCTTAAAGGCTTCATAGCTTGCTTTTAAGCTTGATGTTCGTCTTCCTTCTTTCATCTAAAAGAAAAACAGCAATATTATACGGTTGATTTCAAACTCAGCCTCACTTACAGTACGTCTAGTACAGAAGTGAAACATGACTGACTTATGTCTCCTTGACTTTCACTGTTTTACTTGAAGCATGAATAAATCTTGATCTAATCTATAGTACATTATGCAGCATTTAAAGCTTGTTTTGTGCATAATCATTTAAAGAGTACTTTACATTTTTTTCTAAAAAAATACTAAAGCTGTAGCTTAATCTTTCATACTGAAAATATCCCAAGAAAATTATGGATATTTTCCTCGGGCTCTTGTCTCAAGCACATGTAGATAAAATTGTAGAACGCTTACAAGTTAATCTAGTGGGGAAAGGTTTCAGAACGTCCCACGTAAAAACAAATCTCTCCTTTCCTGTAAAACCTAGTACCGTGAAATGCCAACCAATAGATAGGACCTCTTTGAAAACAGTAGTTTTAAAGTGCTCATAGCAAATCTAAACGAAATAAAAGTTGCTTTAACAACAGCCTGCTTGGGGCAGGTATTTTAAAACATACTTTGAATTCCTTACCTGTGCTGTGGCTTGCACTGCCTGAGCTGCTGCCATGGTAATAGCACCAGCTCCAGCTCCTGAAGATAATGAGCCCAGGTTATACGATGCCAATGGCTGAGAAGAATTTGCATTATATGCACTGTTGGATGAGGATGATGAATTACTGTTTCGACACCCTTGATGAATAAAGGGAACATATTTATATAGTCTAAAATGGAAACTAAAAAAAAAATAAATTTCAGAAAACTGGAAATCAGCTGTGTATGAGGGAAAATTTAGACAGTGCGCTAATTAAGAAAGAGAACCATAGGTTTTAATGATGTGCAAAGAACCTTGGTACTGTATCAGATTCTATTTGTTTCCTCTCACACCCAAGGACTAAAATGTAACACAATTATGGAAGAAATGAATTCTTTAGTTTACATTTCAAAAAACCATTTTATGTGATTAAAAAAGCAGTGCTCTTTGTGTCCAAATTCAAATATAGGGTGATTTTTAAAATTATAATGGTATGGTGACATTGCAATACTCAAAAGTGCATGTCTTGAGAATCAAATTACTAGCAATAAAATATTAACTGTTTTTTCTCTGCTTAAACTAGATACTATCACAAATAAAATGAGAGAAATATATATTAAGCTGCAACACAAATATTTTTAGGACAAAGGAGAAAGTTACAAGGCTTATTTTATTTGGCTCTGAAGCACTTCTCATGCACTTTTAAGTGTATGTAATTTAAAATTATGCAATGGTAAGTAACCTTCTTAAAAGAAAATGCATGCCATTACGAAAACTGCAAATATTTGCTGCCTTAAGTAAAGAAGCAAGCTGGCCTATGACAGATATCATTCTTTATCAAAGGTATCTTTTCCCAACCATGTCTTCCAGCTGCAGAGAAAAATCTGGGTTTTTTTCTTTCTTCTTGTTAAAAAAATGCTGTCATAAACATGTCTGTGCCAAAATTGTAATATATAAAATGGGGGTGGGGTGGCTAGATTTTGTCTAATCTGCAAAGACTAATTCTCTTCCCTGGAAAGATACTAATAGTGATGTCACAAGGAGCTAGCACATAAGCAAGGCACGGTTGGAGATGGAAATAGATGAGAGGCTGAATGAAGAAAGAACAGAGAAAGAAGGAAGGAAATAAATAGCAGGAATCACTGGGTGAAGAGAGGAGGTAAATCATGAGCCTGTATGTTCTTCTTTGTGCCAACAAGATCCTTCAAGGTGTGAGAAGGCAGTTTTCCTAGATATGTTCCTCAGCCCTTTCTTCAGAAACAAGTAAGGAGAGGGAACAGGTTGCACTGAATCAAAGAAAATAGTGGAAGACTGATATCACAAACACACGGTGGCCCTTACAAGTGATAGGCTGCTGCAAATCTCCACTTAATCTGGTTACTATTCAGGAATAAGTATTAAGAGTTAAGCATTGGCTACTATAGTAGTATGCTTCTGGGTTCAAATTCAAGACGCTGGTAGTCACCTTTAACGCCGTTCATGGCTTAGGGCTGGGTTACTTATGGGACTGTCTTTCCCTGGTTGTTTCTACTTATTCCATCTAGTCTGGCAGGAGAAGCATGCTCCAGGTCCCATCTGCTAAGAAGTGTCAGCTGGCAGGACCCAGGAGGAGCTTTTTCTGTTGTGGTGCCCACCCTCTAGAATATCATCCCTCCAGATATTTGATTGGCCCTGTCCCTGTTGGCCTTCCATAAGGCCTAGAAGACTTGGCTCTATCCTGGAGCCTGGGGCCCCAAGTGTGTGATGGAGACCATCTCCTGGTTCTGTTGAATGACTGACTGATGGTTTTGTAAATTTTCCCTGCTACTGTGTGTTTTATGTTTTTTGTATATGTTTTATCTTTTTTAATAGTTAATTGGCCAGAGGCATCTATCTGAGGTGGGTGGCCATATTAATCTAATACATACATACCTAAGTCCCATGTACCTGAAAAGGGGTACATGGGTTAAGGATAAAGAGACAGGTGTAAAGAACACAGAACCTTTGTTTTTGTGTTATTCATTTCGTCACTGGTGATAATCCTGGCAGGGGACTAACTTGTCCCAGAAAATGGTGACAATATTAGCATCTGATTCTGTTTATTCCATTTTCCCCATGTTTGTGTTAAAGCTGCTTTTAACTTTAGGACTACTTATCCGCTTACAGTTTATATTTATGCTCCAGATTTGTCATACAGCTTTTAGCAGTAAATGCTGTGGCAACCTATTTTTTTTTGAGTGCCTGCTTTCCCCCCCAATAACCTCATTTCTGAATATAGGACACAAAAAACATGGTTCAGTTTGTTAGACATGCTTAAATTTTCACTTAAAACAGAAATTACCTTGTGCATTTTCTTTAGAGGCATCCGAAGTGAGAGTTGATAGAAGAGCTTCAGACTTAAACTTCTTTTCAGGCACATGGTCTGCTGCTGCATGATGAGAGGAGGGATTATGTTTCCTTTCTGTATGAAGAGTTTAAAAAAAGCTGTCAGTCCAAAAGTCTAACCCGAGGTGTTGAAATGCAAATGACTCACTTCAAAAAACATACAAAGCTTAGCCCTATCATGCTGTTTTTATCTATTTTCAATCCACTGAATGCATTCAAACATTTGTACAAATTCCGGTGGCAGCTGTAGGAGACAGACAGCTTTTCAAGTAGATAATCCTGTATTAGTTTTACATTCATATTAAATCAAATAAAAAGCAAAAATATTCAACTCACTTTCTACTGGAGTGTGTGAATGTGCGTGATGATTATTCAGTGGCTGTGATGGTGTATCCAGTTCCAAAGAACCTGTCAGGAGAATAAATGTAACTTTTAAT
This sequence comes from Candoia aspera, assembly GCF_035149785.1. Taxonomy (NCBI): domain Eukaryota; kingdom Metazoa; phylum Chordata; class Lepidosauria; order Squamata; family Candoiidae; genus Candoia; species Candoia aspera. Next base: position 58,271,112 of record NC_086159.1, on the reverse strand, counting down.
CCCAAATACATTTTTGATATAATATACTTTAAATATGGCAAAAAAAATAAGCATCCTGAGACCATGAATTGTTTATTTTTATTTTATTCTATGTTTTTATCTTATAGAACTAGCATAGTCCTAAATGTGATCCAGTCTTACTAGCTTTGGTGTAGCAAACAAAACTGTAAGAAAAACTAAAACAAACAAAAAGATTTAAATGATCGAATCGTTGCTGATATGCACAGGTTTTATGCATTTGTATACAGCCTTTAGGCTTCTGCTTTGCTCCTCCATTTGTGCAAATGAAGAAAAATCTAAGAAGTTGCCATTAATCATGTATTTTACTAAATCAGAACTGGAAAGTTTTCGCTAATGGATCTGAATTTTATGGCTGCATATTGTAGCTAATCTGAAAATCCCTGTTTTTCTAGTTCAGAAATAATGGGAAGCTAGGGAAGCTATAGTTTAACCCAGCCTCCTAGGAAAGGAGATTCTTTATACAGGTACCTGGAGAAGATGCATTTTCTGCAGGGTTATGCAGGATTTCATAGGGGTTATTCAATTTAAAGGCAATTCAATCTAATTGAATCAAGGTATCAATTTGAATCAGAAACTTTCTAATTACTTTTTAAAGATTCAAAAGTGATTCAGCTTTTATGGACTTTCTGGACTATCTTTCCTTATATGAACAGACCAGGTGTATGTGCGGAACTGAGTGATGAAAGGGCCTCTCTGATGTTGACATAAGTGGCTGGTCAGTGAGTTCATCATCTCCACAAACCCTGCCTGTTAAAGCACTTGAAAGATTGCTGCTCTGCTCTATCTCACTTTTCTGCTAGAATTTGTTTAGCAGGATCATCTGGAAGGAGAATGAGAAATACTCAATTTTATTCTGCTGCTCCTTCCGATGTGGCTTTTGAATTCATTTTTCAAATTTGGTTTGTTATCATTCATTCACTTTTTGCTGACAATTTGGAGGTTGCTGCACAGTCCATTCTACATCTCTGCCTCTAAGATACAGAGGGGGAATTTTTCAAAAATGAAAGCCTTGAAGCTGTCTGGTTAAAACTTTACAGAGTTAATAACCTCTTAAGGATCAACCATCTCTGCTATTTCCATCCTATTCTTCAAAATATGAAAGAGATTCAAGCACTCTGATGCCTCCCTATCATGCCTATGGTTAATTCTTTTACTGAATCAAATCTAAAATCTAATCTAAATCAAATCTAAAATCACTGCAAATTGCAACGTTGCCTTAAATTCTTAATTTCAGACCCAATCATGCCACCTTTGAACCTGAAGTTCAAACTGGATCTTGGATGCTTTGTGTACTGTTAATATCCTGGTATTGTTAAGCCAGAATCTGAGCATCCTAAAACGATATTATATGCAGTAGCCCAATTCTAAAACATTATCATACATACTTACGTCTTTCCAGTATTTCAGTAATACCAGCATTATCTGCTTCAAGTTCCATTTTAAATTTAGCTAACTCCTGGTCCAATTTTCTTAAATGACGGTCTACCTAATTTAAGAACAGATTTTTAGAATTGACAGCTTATTTTCAACCAAGATATTATTTCAGACCCTTAAAAAGTTATTTGAATAAGAACATGAAAACTGCCATAGAAAACATGCACAACAGAATCTCTTAACATGGTAATAGCATCCATACACTTACACAAAATACATTTCAATATATTTCATTTAATTCTCTTAGATCTCTCAGCAGTTTTAAGTACTGTATCAAAAATCATGCTTCACCATGGAGAGGAAGTTTGTCGTGGAAGTACTTCTGCGTACCCAGATGACAGATTCCAGAAGACGCAATAAGGTATCTGCATCACCACTCAAATTCCATTCTGCATCACCATGGAATTTGGTTCCATTTTATCCCCCTGTCTTGTCCCCCCCGCAATATTCTTCAGTGTCTGCATGGAGCCATTATCTGAGGTTATCTGTAAACTTTCAAGTTGGGCTACATTAAAACATGGGTGACACCTTTACCTACATGATTTATAGTTCAGGGTGTGCTGCACAAACTAAGACAATTGAGCTGAGAAAACACTGGCTAAATTAACACAACCTTTAAGCTCCTATACCCCCTCAGACTTCATTTAAACATCACCTGATAAAATCTAGTGTGGCAGGCAGCAACAGAGGATAAATACTCTGGCTAGGGAATGTTCTCTCCAAAAAAGTCTGTCTGATACATTTTGGTGCCATTCAGGTACCCTTTTTCTTGACTTTTTTTTTTTTAACAAATTTGTGCAATCATTTTGCATTTTATTTCTTATTGCAAACTGTCCTGAAAATTTTACAGGGTTGTGCAGTATTTAGCATTTGATTCAGAAGAGGTGCTTCAAAACACACAGGAACACAAACACAACATCTGCCTGAAATTCATTAACGCAACCACACAATTCTGGAAACAGATGCAAAATGCATGAGTCACAGACCAAAGCTGCTTCATCGCTGCCACATATTCTGAATCACATCTTCCAAGCTGAATTTGAAGAGCTGCACAGCTCATAAATATTATAAATAAATGAAATTAAATGGGCCTTTCTTCTTAGGAAATATGCTCTAAGACAGGGCATGCAACCTTCTGTAGCCAGCAGGCACGCTAAAAAAACCCAACAACCCACAAATTTGATTGAATTCTAGTGGTATAAATCTAGGCAGGAGCTCTGGGACCTGCAAAAAAATAGGGTAGACCTGCATGTGTTAATAAAAATAATTTATTTCCATTGTTCTATATTTTATATTTATATAAAATGTTGAAGCAAAGTATCAACTGAAGACCACCATCTAAATCAACTCAAAATTTTCTATTTTACTTACTAAATCATAAATTTGATTAGCCAACTGCACTTTTTCATCTGCATCTTCTAGAGCTTTGTAGTAATCCTGCATCAGAAAACTAATGTAAGCAACTTGGTCACAAATATTATTTAGTAACACATCAATAATTATTAACTGAACTAGGGTAAAATTATCTAACAATATATTACACTATATTAATATATTAAAATAGAACATATTTTAAGATGGAGATTACATGCATGGGCTACTGCAATTTCCTCTATATGGAGCTGCCCTTGAAGAACACCCAGAAGATTCAGCTGGAGTAGTATGCAGAAACTCAGATAGTTATGCTGTATCTAGATTTGCCCATGTGAAAGCATTACTGTAGGAGCTACACTGGTTGCCTGTGTGTTTCCAGGCACAAATCAAGGTGCTGGACATCACTTCTAAAGCCATATTAGGGCTTAGGACTGGTTATCTTTGAGACAGTATGGGCTGAGACTGCCCATCCAGTAAAAGCTGAGAGAAAATGCTTAAATGTCTTTTCCACATATTTACACGGGCCCCACTGTCAAGCCTGTTCAGTGAATGTGCACCCCCACCGACCCCGGGCATGGAAAAGCTTGCTCCTTGATATCTGGAATACCTCCTCCTTTTGGGGTTTTGAAAGAACCTTAAGGATATGGCTCTTCAGGAAAGCATGCAAACAATGAAGACTGATCTGCCTCAGGTGGCACTATTAGGTGATGTTCTAATTGTTATTTTAATTCTTTTCTTGCTCAAAGGGGTTTTGAACTGAGCAACATACAAGCCATGATAAGTAAGTAAATATAAATATATTTCTAGGACCATGTTTTAAGAAATATTCAGAGTAATGGGAAGGTTCAGAGAAAGGCAATGAAGATAATCAAGGGACTTGAAATGAAGTCCTATAAAAGAGGTTGAAGAAGCTGGATATATTTAGCCTTTAGAAAACACTACTGAAGGCAGTATGATGGAATTCTTTAAATACTTCTATGCAGAACTGTATTTTGCAGGTTATGGGAAAATAGGTTTAAATCTCAGGAAGGCAAACCCCAACTGAATGTTAGATAAAACTTCCCAACAAGATGAGCAGTTTAACACTGGAACCAACTGTCTACAAAGGTGATAGGCTCCCCTTCTCTACGTATGTTCAAGCAGAGGTTAAATAGCTACTATATGTATGAGATACTTAATTTAGATTCTAGCACTGAGTTGCATGAATCAACGCTTATAATTCTATAAACAGTTCATAAATTAAAAATGTTATTGAAGTGATTAAGGACATTAATTTAATTAGCTCATTTGGTATTTTTTTTGTTAATGTTACTGAATATTTAGGTATCACAATCAAATCTGAGGATGCTAGTTGAAGTTTAAGTAGTAGTTCCATCTCTTTCCACTATTTTCAAGCATGGGAGATATACAGTGTTTCCTTGAATACTTGGATTAGAATGAAAGCCAATATGCATATTTAAAACATGCTGCACTTCAAAAATGTATCAATACTTGTTTCTAAATAGTAAAGGTCATATAAAAATTGTATAAGTGTGGAAAATATATCAACATTGAAATACTCTATTTTGATTCTGAAACAGATGTTCCAAAGCTGAAACAAATTGTTCAGGGCATTCCAGAAGCATTTCAAGCACAAAATTGACCTCTTTCCAGCTAATAATACTTGTTTAGACTTCAAACACCTGAGTGCAAAAGACTCCCAGAATGGTTGGGACAACCTGATTCTAACATGAAGTAGAACATATCAAGCGCAAAACATTTCAAATTTTGCAGTCCTACTAATCTGCAAAATCATCTTGAAGACTGAAGCGTTAAAATAAAGAAGTCTGTACTCAAAATGATCTGCATTTCAAAAAGGAAGCCCTCAACCATGAAATTCATTTTCCAAGGTCATGATTCATGATTTAAAAACTGTTTCACTTCTTTTGTTTTGTTATATGCTTTACCTATTCATATTTAAAATTTATAGTACAAATAACCTTTATTTCAGTCAATGACCAGCATACTTTAATGTAAATGTGTGTCTAATTAAAATCAAAGAGAAGTTTAAGTAGGAGAAATATTCCTTTGCCACTACTCACACATTGTAGTTTTTTCTGGTTAAACAGAGAATCGGATGTAATGAAAATTCCTAATTTTTATACCAAAGTAATTCTGCTTACATTTTATGCTATGTGTGAAGTTTTTTATATCTAGCCACAAAAGGAATGTCAGAACAAATTCAGGAATCTGCTTGGAGTTTTGGTGTGAGAAGGCAGTTACTGTATTCTTACCTTTTTAATTGAAGTCATTTGTTCTTCTCTCCATTCCTGTTTGTTTTTCTTTGCATTCATAAAAAATTCATTTACTCTTTGCTCCAGCTGATCCATTGCATCTTAAACACAGAGAACATTCAAGTATAGTCATTTATCTCTATAAATATGTAATAGTTTGAAATAGGATAACACTAGTTAAGCAAATATATGTATAAGACATTAACAAAATGACTGGTCATGAAACATAATTTAATTTTTCCACTGATGTTTGTCTGACTTATATCCCATGATCAAGACAGCTAACATGAGGACCTTCCTTCATTTTTAACCCACAGCAAGAGGATGAGAAAGAAGGCTGGTTTGAGAAAGTGACTTGTCCAAAGTTGCCAAGTGCATTTCCATGCTGAGGATAGGCTTGAATGTGGGTTTCCTCACTCCTAATTTGATATCTTAACTGCTAAACTACAATGGCTGTGACTTTTAACATTTTAAGAGGTGTATGACAAAATCATAACAGTATTTTCTTGAAATTAAGTCTTCCTAAATCCAGTGAAATTCCAAAATTATTATTCCAAAATAAGGACATAGAAGATAACAGTATTAGCTGGATGAAGTACTATAAAAGAATTAGGTTTATTTCTAGATAGCATATTTAAATTCAGACACATTTGTCATGAAACCTGCAGCAGAGAGAGCGGTCTCAATATTCTTAACTGCTGATCTGACAACATACAGCAGAGCTAGGATGTTTTTGATGTTGCTGTGCTGTAACTCCCAGCACCCAGAATAGATATGGCCAATGATATCATTGGACAGTACTAATGAAATCAATGACTACTGAGAGTGCATAAACATGCATGAGAATGTACTAAGCAATTACATTCAACTGAAACATAAACAGTGAGCAAGTCCCAATTATAACCTGTGTTTGCAAGGCACATATCCATGGTTAACTCAGTCATGGTTCAGTTAAAGGGGGGATTTGCATGATATATAAAACCATAAACTAACCACTTTGGTTGAGTCAACATGTACCAGCTAAGAGTAACATAGTTGGCTTTTTTATGGTTTAATGTGTTGCACAGAGAATCTTCCAATGAATAGGCAAGATAGGGAAACTATGAATACCATCAAGAAAATGGAAATTCTTAAGACAAATGATGTGCAACAAGAAATACCAACTACTTCATACACAAGGAAAGATTCAAAGGAAATTTAGAACTGGAAAGTGATGTATATCCAGGCTGAAAAAAATTCTATGTAAATCATTTGGGAAAAGTACAATGTTTGGGACAGTATCATCAAAAGAAGTGTCAGTGGTCACCTTCTTCCGGAAGAAGGCACTAGAGGTGTTGCATATACTGTACAGTACATAACAATGTGCAGATAAACCTTTTGTATGAGTTCTGCTTATTTACTGTGTCAATTATGTATGGGGTTGACTATGATTTTTTTTACAGATGGTCTGTAATAGTGGTTAACATCTGGACAGGAAGACCCATTTTCAAGTCCATCCTTTGCCACAGAAACTCTCAAAGAACTTAACTGGGGGGGGGGGGGAGAAAGCGCTGTGTATATCCTGAGAGTCAGGTGGGGTATGCATCTAACCAACGGTATTTCTTCAACCGTATCAATTTCCTTCGCTGCACACTTGAAAACACAACTCATAGGATGATTTTCCCCTCCTTACAAGTGCATTATTCACCCCAACCCGAGATCAGTTTATGGTTCTGTGTTGCTGCAAAAAGCGCGCATGGAGAGGCATCCGCCGCTTGCTCAGCCCGAAGAGTTTCTGACGAACGCAGGGCGCGCACGGGCGGAGCCTAAGAGCGCGTGTATCTTGAAAGCTCGCTCCCCTTCTGCAGCGCCGCACGACTGCAAGTAACTCTTCCCACCCTTCCCTCGGGAGGCCCGCCTCGCAGGCCCTCTACTCGCCGGGCCGAGCTCGAAGCCGCGCCAGGGAGGCGGTCTGTGGGCGGGGCTGACTCACGTACTCTGCACCTGCAGGTCCATCTCGCGCATCTCGGTAAACCTGTCGCGGAGATCCATGGGAAGTTGTTCGATCACTGCAGGGAGGGAGGGGTCGAGAAGGAGTGAGTCAGTTAGATGCAACAGCCGCCTTGAAAGAGGGAGGGAGGGAGGTGGGCGGAGCCTGCGCTGCGCTCTCGCCGTTCCCCCCTCCCCTCGGGCCTCTTGCCCCCCGCCGCGCTCCCACTACAGACTCACTCTCGAGGTAGTCCTCCAAGTACAGCATGGTGGCGGCGGCGGCGAGGCCCGAGCCCAGGCGGCTCCGTTGTCTCTACGGCGAGCGAGGGGGGGGCTGGGTGGGGTGAAAAGGAAAAAAAAAACACCGCCTCGTCCCTTCCAATATGGCGCCGACACCGCCAACACCACCAGAGCTCGACTCAGCGAAAACAACATTGGCGGCTGACGGCGCTCGCTTCGGTCGCGGTGCGATTGGCTCCTTGAGAAGGTGACGTATGTTCGCGGCTCACGGATTCCCAGTGCTTCCTGGGAAGTGTAGTTGCTTGAGCAAAGGCAGCGTGGACCGGAGGATTCAAAAACTACAGGTCCCAGAAGTCGTTAATTTTGACGCAGAAGCAGCAGGAGGATCCTATAAGGACGCGGGGAAGTTGGAATTGTCCCTCGATGGCTTAATTACTGACGGCGCTGTTATGCATGTTTACGTAGAAGTCGGTGTATTCGAGCTAGTTCAGACGGACTGAAAGTCCCAATGTAGCTAAAATGGCAGTTTTAGGTTTTTTTAAAGTAAGGTAAATTTGTTCCCCCTTTATAGTTTAATATTAAACCATGCAGTTACGTGAAATTATCCTAAATGTGATTGCAGATTTAGTGCAGCTGTGCCACATGTCCTTTATTAATATTGTTGCTCTGTATTAAGTGAAAAAAAAAGGTTAAAGGTCCCCTGTGCAAGCACCGAGTCATGTCTGATCCTTTGGAGGGACGCCGCTTTCGCGACGTTTTCTTGACAGAATATAGCGGGGTGGTTTGCCATTGCCTTCCCCAGTCTGTATTAAGTAGGAGGGGGGAAAAGTGAAGCAGCAGTGAAGAAAAAGATTTGCAAATGAAAATTGCAAGTGGCCTTTTTCACACAGTGCAGCCTCTTCCACTGCCACTCTTGCCCCACCCCTACATAATTGTGTGTAATACTGTACAACTGTATGTATACAGCACTTGAGAAGTGTACTCACCATCCCCATCTTGCACTAACCAGATTTCTCTTCACCACCTACAATTTTTTCTTTTTGTTTGGGGGAAAAAGTGAACTGGACACTGCAGGGAGAATATCCACACTGCCCTGTATTGCAACTGTGGTGGGCAAGAAGGTTATAGAAAACAGTGATGTCTTGCTGCTTTACAGGAAGGTGGAAATCCCAAGATCCAGGAGCAGGACAAGGTAGCAGTTCCTGCCACTGGGAAATCACCTGCCCTAGAGTTCCAGAGAAAACCACTAACTGTCCAAGCAAGGTTTCATCTGGAGTAGGAGCCAAGGTGAAAGTTCATTAGCTTGGCTTCTTGACCAACGGAAATTCAATGATGAAATGGAGGTATGGCTTAGGTATTGATTCCCCTTGCACCTTGAAAGAGCTTTCATGTGGATACAAGTTTTTTTGAAGCAGATGTGTTGATCTGCAAAGGTCTAGCTGTTCCCTAGGCTTGTGGGGTAGAGGATCTTTGATGTTAACAATTGCTCATAATCCATTTCCTGAGTTCATTTTATTGTACATCCTAGTGAAATTTATTATTTTTATCCCGCCTTTATTATTTTTATAAATAACACCATAATCATTACACATTTACTGTGATGTGAGCATGCATCCAGGTGCTTCATGCATCTTTTTTTATTTTTACACTAGAATTTCAAAACTCCAAAATGCCAAGGCTGTACCATTTTTTCATCTTCTGATTTATTGAGGGGCAATAAGAGTATGAACCAGTCACCATCTTTCCAGCTGATAATATTCAAATCACTGTTCAGTAGGGCAGTTCCTTTTCATGTTAATCTGCTTAGCTGATGTCATAATTCTCTTATTAAATATTTCATTGCAAATGATACCTTTCCATAGCAGGTAATCCAGGAATATTGGTTCTATGAAAGAAGAATGATGTCACTGTTGCAGGACATAGCAATACCAATAATACTCTTTTGTAACCATAATTCTGGTGTTAATTTTTTGCTTTAAAGTGTGTCACTGTAAAAAAAAGGCCATGCTGATCTACAGTTGTTTCTTTGTTTGTAGGGAGTGAACAGTAGAGGGATAACATAGGAGGAAAGTGGCAAAATTGACACTGATTCCCAAGTAAATATATACAAGATTATATAGGAAAGCTATATTAAAAACATTCACACTGATTTTTTCCCCTGGAAGCCTAGTGCTAATCTGTAAAGAGAAGCTGGTATTGTAATGGATTTTTCACAGATTCAAATTCAAGATGAGTCAGTAAAAGTGGTACAGGATATGGGTTGGGGTTTTATTTCTGTGTTTTTGTTTTAACAAAAGTGAGATCAGAAACAGTTCTTCATCTATTCCTCCATCTTTATCAAACTCTTTAGTTATCTTTTTCATTTCTCTGCCAATTACCTAGGTGGCTCACTGATGCTATCTTTTCATTTTCTCCTAACTGTTCCACACAGGTGGTCCTTGCCATATTTCTTCACTATGATGAAAACATTCTAGAGAACCACTACTGTAGTGATAGAGAAACAAAGGTAAGTAGTCTCTGAAGCCTGCATTATTACAATAGCCCTATGATTCCTGGAAGGGCAATAGGAAATATTGGTTTTTCCCCTCCAAAGTCAGAGGGAGTTCAGCCATGGAGGAGATCTGACTTCTCCCCTTTGTTTTATTTTGAACATAAGTAAACAAAGGCTCTAAGAGAATATGCAGCATAGTATTGCTTAGGATTCTCCTTCACAGGTTTCATCTAATATGCAATAGGCTACTGAATCAATTATTGCAGTAACAGATTTTGAAACCACCTGTTCTCTTAAATCTCTACTATCTTTAAGTCAATCTTTCAAATTAAAACAAAACTTCTTAAAAATCTTCAAGGTCTTACCAGTCTGATATAACTATTCATTTTAATTATTTTCAATTTCTTTTTTCAATGTCTTCAAAATAAATATTTTTAACTATTTTAATTTTTTCTGTGTGTCTGGCTTTACACTTGCAGAAACAGTATCTCTGTGGCTGTCTTTATGAAGAACAGTAAAGAACAATGGAGTTCCTAAACACTACTTACAATCAGAGTGTTTTCATGCAAGATAAAATTCTTATGTTGCTCTCCCATTGTGAAGACCATATTGTCTTCTGCATAGATGTGCTGTCATGCTGTGGTCAATCCTGATTTCCCAAGATCTCAATATGCAGTCCAATTGGAAAATACAATTGTGTGTGTTACAAATTGTAAGTTGATTTACTAATGTTTTGTCTGGTGTGAAGATAGTAATACTAAAGGCACATCATGAGCTTGTAGCTTCTGTGTCTCACTAACTACACATAGGAAATAATTGAGTTGAGAGCAGATGATTGTCTTCAACCAGAAATTCTTGTTTTTCAACAAGCCCCTGTATTTCGTGATATACTTCTCAGCACTGAACTAAAATAAAACATATTGCCTAAAGGGAATGGATAACAATGGCAAAACTAGATGGGGATTCTGAAGATATATCTGTTTCTGCACTGCCCAGTTTCTATTGCTGTTAAAACCAGCAATGTAGAGTTACATCTGGCAAGCTGCTGAACACTAGAACAAAGGGTTTCATGAAGCACTGGTAGACTCAATCCCATTCTTGAGTGTCCCTGAGCACTGTTTTAAAGCAGCCACCTGCAAGCTGATACCATTTCCATATATCTTGGGCTACTATTGCTCCAATCTCCAGTCACAGTTAGAATATCTTCTCTTCAAAACCATTTTGAAGGCAAAGATGTTGTGATGTATTGTATCCACGTCTTGAAAGCTCAGGTTGGCCCAGGCTGTTTGGTTTGTAATTCAGCCTTTAAGATACAGCTGTCCATAGATATAGGAAAATCATTCTAAAATATAATCCAAGCTATGGGATCATGAACCACCTCCATAATCTGCTGTACCAAATTAGTAACAATATTAAACAAGGAACATCATAGAAATGAGTGGTTGAAGAATGAAGCTGAATTGCTTAGGATCAGATATATGTCTTTTCTGATGCATTGTAAATATACAGTATTTCTGTATTTTGTAGGGCTATTTCTGAAAATGAATGTGAGGCTCCAGATAATTTTAAGTAATGAATGAGAGGATGGTAAGACTATTTGTCTTTAGGTTTGAATTCCTCCTGTCTGACTGAAGCAATTATATATTCATTTCTGTGTTAAAAATCATCTGCTACTGAGTCTATTAAAATTACTTGCAGATTTCAGCACTTTCTTTTAGACTACAAGACATCAGTGGTCACTGTTTATAAATTAGCCAGTGAGGCTGGGAATTTTAATGATGGCTTAGATGGCAAATACTAGTTGAGAAACTTAAATAACTCTTAGACAGTGGTTACTGAGTGGGTATCCCTTTTCTAACAAAGCAGAAAGTCAGTATTATCTCACATATAGTACTTAGGTTGTAACCTGTTCAAACAAATACATAGAGAGTAAAGTTTTATTGAATGAGAGCTTATCTGAGAAAACATCTAGAATTGGGCTGCTATTTATAAAGTTTATCAATTTAACTTTTCACCTAGCTGGCTGCCAAGGAGGACATGTTAGAAATTATTATATAGTGGCCTGATCATCACTGAATTTGAAATTGTAGCTTTTTACACATGGGATAAAATAACGTAGAACACAATTTTCAAGATCATTGCTAGACTTTATGAAACGATCAATCCAATTTCCATGAAAACAAAACTTCCTTTATATGCACCTACTGTACCTGTAATACATACCATTCAATAAATAATTTGCCCAATCTCTTAGGGTTATTCTCACATGCTCAACATCTTCCAGGTATGATAAAGTATTTCTTATTTTGGGGGATATGCAAGCCACTTTGGCCTCAAATTCGAAGAATGAGACTCACATGGCTATCAGAGCTTTGGATTCTTACTGGTGATGTTGCAGTCTACTTGCCCATTCTGCCATAAGAAATAACTTCTGAAACTGCAAGAACGTTCAAAAACCATTTTTGGAATGTTTTGTAAGAGTTTCATCTTGCAAAAAAGGGCTAAAAATTCCTCTGCATACATTTCTACCTATTCTAAGCTATTTATAGGATAATTTTATTGACAGGTAAGATGTAAATATTATATATTCTCTTAGCACAAAGTTTAAAACAAATGTATTTGTAACACATAGTATATAATAATATTACACATATAACTTCATTATTGATTTATAGATTTCTGCTCTAGCTTTCAGGTTAAATACCCCAATAGAGAAGCTAATGTGTGCAATAACAATAGCAAAATACAACCGTGTGTAAAAAGCATCTCAATAATTTAAAATATCAGTAAGATAGGGCAGCATTAAAACAACATTTAGAAATCACAGTATCCAATTAATATTTGGTAGAACACAGCTCTGTATAATTCCCCAATGTAAGCTGAAATATAAGTACTTATGGATCTCTTAAAATCTAACAATGGACTTCACATGTTTTCCAGAAGAGGGTATTCAGAAACTCTGGTGCTACCACTAAACATTTTCTGTTGTTTGGGCTTGTCAGCCAGACAGCTCAAACTGGTTGATGTAAAACAGTATTTTTATTAATTAATCCAAATTTTTACTTTTAGTTTGTAACCTCTAGTAATTTACAAGTTGTTATTATAAATGTTTATTATGACAAGGAACCCAAAAGGAGAAATGAAAATAATTTAGTTTATTCAGATATGTCATGACAGAGGTGTGTGGCTTTTTGATATCCTATCGTACAGGCTCTTTAACATATTAATAAAGTGCATTCAAATTGTTCATACCCAAGTAAATTGAGACTGAAATTCAATACATCATCATAACCACACATTTTAGTACTTCACTTCTAGAGATGGAATGTTACTGGGCTTCCAATGTTTAATTAGCAGTATAGGATTTTATCTATATACCATATTTGCGTGCTGCCACATTGAATCATTCTAGTTCAGCGTTTGTTAAAAGTGTGATCCTAGGACCCCTAGAGGACCCCAAGAACCTCTCAGAGGTCAGGGAAATCAAAATTATTTGCCAGCCTATGTTGAAAAATAATATAATATTAAAATCTCATCAAACAATTGTGAGAAGTGGTAGTGGCAGCAAATGCATCAATTTTAATTTTTAATATGGTAAATATTGATAAATATAACCATACAAACAAAAGCTCTTTTGGGGTCCTCCATAACTTTTAAAAGTGAGAAGGGGTCCTGAGAGAAAAAAAAGTTTAAGAAACATTGCTCTAATTAATACAGGGCATTTGTTTATTCGTTAGATATTTATCGTCCCTTTCATTCTGGAATTGTATGTAGCACTCCATCTTCCCCCACAACAGTTGCACATTTTCCCCACAGCAACCATGTTGTGAAGTACATTAGATGGCTATCCTTAATGTCCACAAGAACATCAACATTCAAATACTGTATATCTAAATCCCTGAAACCTTGTGAACCATAGAATACAACTAAGAGCAAATAATTGCCCCATTATTTCCTTAATGATACTAGTAGCCAACTCTTCTGTTTTGAATTTAACTAATCCAAATCTTGAAGTGTTCCAAAAAGAGCAATATATTTGAAAATGTCAGTGCTAACTCATCTACATACACAATCTTAAATTCTGCCTGCCCAAATCATGTTTCATAAAATGTATTTTTATTTCTAAGAGTAACTGCTGAGGGTTGCAAAACAATGTGTAGACAGTAGCACAATGTTTAAACATTCTTTATATGTACCTGTTTATAGTACAAATGTGGAAGGAGATAAACAGTCCATAAAAATAGATGCAGATGGTTAACCATTTATTAATTATTTAATGCATTGTTTTAGTGCTGCATTTTATCTTGGACACTGCCTTGAGGGAATATTATGCTCTTTAAGACACTATAACATACTTGAAATGAATAAAATAATGCAGAGCTTTCAAACTACCAAGCAGAAGTCCTAATCTTCCAGTTGAGTAGTCCTATCTATTTATTTTGAAAACTTTCTGAATTGAACTTCCTAGTAACCATAATTAGGTTAGCAATCGACATCAGTATCAAAAGTTGTTTACAACATGACAAAAGGTAAAAGGTAAAGGTGGCTTCCTTGTGACTTCATGGATATATTGATGAAGTTTCCTTGGCAACAGTACGGAAGGAGTTTGCACGTCCCTATCTAGCCAGAAAATTCTGCAATTTCTTAGTGGTCTTCCCTCTAAATGCTATCCAGCCATGGTCATATTGATGGCACAAGAATCTATTATGAGAAAAATCCATGGTTAAGCACAAGGCCTTGGGCACAGTTAAGTAAGTATAGATCTTGCCCTTGGTAGCTATTTCATCAAAAGGAGATTTGTTCTTGCATATTCTGTTTATGAAATCTGAATTCTATGTCATGATAAACTTAAGTTGCAATAACAAAACTGATTCAGACTTGTGGATGTGTTCTTATTCTGCTTCTGATAAAGATGGGGAGCATTAAAGGCGTATTTTTTTGCAGCTGGACATGCAATCAGCAACGTTTCTGGCTTCTGAGATTGTACCTGCAATACCATTCAAACTTGATTTTTCTAAGGGCTAGAAATTCTGCTTTTAGAAAGATGAGCAATTCAAATCACAGAATGTTGAATTCACTGGAATTCAAGGTCATTGCTGCTCAAGCCTTATTTGAATGATTTATTCATTAGGGTATCCCCCCCCAAAAGGCAGTAACAACTGCAGATGTTTCTAAGCATTGGAAATAATGGAGAGCATCCTCCATGCATCATCACCCACAGCCAGTAGAGGGGGCAGGCACACTTCTGCAAACACAGATAAAGGGGATTGAAGGGGATATGAATGCAATAAACAACTCCCATTCTCTTATGTTTGGGAAATGAAATAGCAAGTACAAAAAATAGGCAATATGGAAAATTATCTAAAAAGTTTCAAATATACTAGTGCAGTGTAATGCTGCAGATTTCAAAGGAATGCTTAAAAATTGAGGTTTGCAGGATAGGTTTTAAAATATTACATGCTTTTAAAGTGATAAAAAAAAATTAGAAACTCTACCAATTTCCTAATGGTGGAGAATTGGTCCTGATGAATTTGAGGTACAGTTAAAGTGATTTCATTAATATACCTTGTTCAAAGTTGGAAATGCTCACCATGAACTGATAATTATAGAACAGTTCAAATCCCCTTTCCCCCGTTTTTTTTAAAAATCAAAAAGCTGATTTAAAAGTAGAACAGCATTGGAATTCTATGCATCTATATCCAGAAGGCTTATTCCCAGATAAGTGGGATTGTGTAGAAATAAATTAATTCATATCTACCCACTTTGAGTGGTAATAAATTAAGTATCAAGTCATACGAGATGTGACAGCTTAAAGCATATTACATCAGAGGAGTTTACTGATTGTTGTGGATGTAATTGCATTTCCATTTCCTCTCAAGAATGAATATGCATCTATGACCCTTTTAGATCCAAAGTTGCAGACAGTAATAACTTCTGTAGCTCACTGCCTTCCATCAACTTTAGCAAAAGCAATCTAGCCACAATTAGCCATCATCTACTTACAGGGCATCTAATCCATACCCTCTGGAAGAAGGCAGTAGCAAAGCACTTCTATATTATAGCCAAGAAAACAACATGAGCGGGTCCATTTCATCACCAAGAGTTTAAAGGAGACTGACTTCTTTAGTCAGTGTTTCTCAACCTTGGCGGCTTTAAGATGTGTGGGCTTCAACTCCCAGAATTCCTCAGCCAGCCATCTTTACACATCTTAAAGCCGCCAAGGTTGAGAAACACTGTTTTTAGTGCAGGGTTTCTCAATCAGGGTTCCATGGAACCCTAGGGTTCTGTGAGAAGTCACTAGGGGTTCCCTGCGAGATCATGATTTATTTAAAAAATTATTTCAAATTCAGGCAACTTCACATTAAAGAGGTAAGTTTCATTATTTTTAGTTTAAGAACACTGTTAATGCCTATATACAGGCCTATCCATGAAACGAATATAATAATTTGGTAACTTCTGGCCTATATTTGAGCCTGAATGTGCAGGGGTTCCCTGAGGCCTGAAAAATATTTCAAGGGTTCCTCCAGGGTCAAAAGGTTGAGAAAGGCTGATTTAGTGAATAATTTACCTGACTGTAGGTGGTGCTGCCTTTGGGGAGCATGGTCATTTTGCTGAGTGGAGGATGTGCTGGTCACATACCTGCCCTTTTCTTTAGATGAAATGGGTTTAGATGAAGTGGCAGATCCATTTGTAAATGGAAAAGGCTAACTATTCTTTAATGGCTATGTGGACTCACCTCTGGGGAATTAAACTGTTCCCCAGACAGTTGTCTTTAACTGTTCCTGGTTAATTTTCAAGCTCAGAATGCTATATTAGTCTTTTCTACCACACTATTTTTCCCCTCTACGTGGGAGCCTTCACCATCTGCAAACAGGTCAAGCATCAAGAGCCTTTTCCTTGATAACATCCAACTTAGAAAAATCTCTACATGTTCACCTGACACCAAGGTTGCTGAGTTAGGCATCATGTAAAGTCCATTTGCCTGTGCACTGAATGGTACTTGAGGTATTCTTTAAAGTTCTCCTATTTTTTAAATTTCCTGCCACCACTGTTTTCATCTGATTTGTCCTTTGGAAATCTATTATATTAGAACTGTTCTGAGGTGCTTTTGCGATATACAAACTTTAAAAATTGAATAATGATCACATAGAACCAATAGTTTATCCAAAACTCACTCACTCACATACTCTCTCTTCAGGTGCTCATTAAAGAGTGTCATTCACTGTTTCATTTGCTTTAAACTTTTCAGCTCCTTGTTTCTGGGCAACTCACAGCTCCCTCTAATGACAACTTTCTGGGAATTCCCCTTCCTCTCTACTCCCTTCCTCCCTATATGACCAAACCACGATCATTTAGTACTATGTTTCTCCCAACTCTCACTTCTGGCTAACAGAATTATTAATTACAACAATTACCACTTTCTGATTCTTTTTAATTTAGCATACATAACTAATCTCCTTCTGAAACAATGTAATAGAATTGGAATGTGCTTTACCCAAGTCTGTCGAAGAGCACGTATTCACTCACACAAAGCATTCTGATATTTTCGACAGTGCATGCAGGTGTTTAGAATCACCTTCAGCAGAATCCATCCCAGAAACTTCTCTTGGTCAAGCTACACTGAAATGAATGAGAATTAGAAAAAGAATAAAATAGGACATAACCATGATGTTCAGTTTTTAAATGTGCCGGTAACTTGCGGTGGACTAAGCTTGAGGGCTATATTCCAGCATTCTTTCTTAATAAATTGCTGGAATAAACCTTTACCCAAACAGTGCTTTCATTTAGTTGCCTATAGGGAGCTTTACTTATTTAATGGCTGACTCAATTTCAGGATTGCAGACTTGGCTCTGCATTTAAGCAGAATATAAAGCAAGAATGTAATTGTAGCACTGGAGATTCTTTATCTGGAAAAATTCATCTCTCTGAATAGCAGATTCCTGTTAGGAAAGTGGTTGCAGGATTAGTCAAAGCAGTAACTTTCATGTGGCATGTGCTAGACAAATAATTCAAAGGGCTTCAGCCCTTTGGATATTTGCAGGAGTGTAATTATCCCTCCACCACCTTCCATTAATACTACTCACCAATTTCCAAAAGTTCTTTTGCCTGTGCTTATAGATACAGTATATAATGAAATTAGTTTGGCAACTTAGCGCAGGCAGCAATGAGACCATTTTCTGTTATGTCTGAGGGCAAAATCATAGCTTAGGCAGTCGTAAAATAGCTTCTAATATAACATGCCATGATAACTAATACAATTGATTAAAATGAAGCACCAGAAACAGCGCCTGGAGCACCAGTGGAGGAAGATGAGAAGCAAATCTGACTGAGCACAGATGCATGCCCATGTTTGGGCCTATACCATGGCAATATGAGGCAGAGTGTGTTTTTCCTCCTTTGTTGGGTTGGCAGCTGTTGTCCAACAACTTTATTTATGGCAACAAACTCTTTCCTGGGGAGGGATCAACATGAAGATCTCCTACTTGGCAGCTGTGACCAACTCACTCAGGTTTGCTGAAGCCTTGATTCCACATGGGCAGAGTCCATAGTAGTGGCTAGGACACTGCCTTCCAATGTTATTTGGGGCCTTTTTGACCTATGGCCATGAAGAAATTGGTTAGTGTGCTGTCTAGGTTGGAGGCTGAAGTTGAACTCAAGTGAGACGGAGTTGCAAGGAGTTCTCAGGTTATGACAGCAGCTGGACCGGGATTGCTTTCACTAAGCGATGCAGTAGTAAAATGCAACGTCACGTGACCATATTGCTTACTGACGACAATTCCAGCAGTCCTGGTTGCTGTTGTAACCCAAGATGTGCAGGTTGTTAAACAGGAAGTGGTGGGAGTCCCAGGTAAGGAGTGGGGGGTGGTTCCACAGAGGGGTGGGGGAGAGGGCTTGGGAGGCCTGGTGCAGGCTGTGTGTGAGTGGAGGAATGCTAGGAGTGGATGGGGTGACCGGGGGCAAGCCCAGGTAGGCCAGGGGAGTGGATGGCGATCACATAAAGGTCAGGGGGACTTACCAGAGCAACTTGTGACCTTCCCCACCGGCTTCCCCATTGACTTTGCTTGTAGGAAGCTGTCAAGGAAGGTCACAAATAGTGATCATGTGACCACAGAATGCTGCAACCATCCTAAATGCAAGCCGGTTGCCAAGTGCCTAAGTTGCAATCACATACCATGGGGGCCAGAACTTCAAGGACTGGTCGTAAGTATCACTTGTTCAGCACTGTCGCAACTTTGAATGGTCACTGAGCAAGTGTTTGGTAAGCAAGGACTACCTGTGCTGTTTGACAATTGGGATTCTCTGTTGACCCCAGTATTATCTCTGGATGGGCAGGGAATACCTGTGAAGGAGCTGCTCTGCTATTTGGGAGTCCTGGGCTCACAGCATCTGTTTGAACAGCAGGTAGAAGACAAAGCTAGATGGGCCTTTGCCTAGTTTCAGTTACAGTGCCAGTTATGACCTTACATGGTACAGGAGAACCTAGCTACCTTAACACATACCTCATTACCACCTGGTTGGACTACTTCAATGTGCTTTATAAGGGCTGCAACCAGTCCAGAATGTGGTGCCCACTTACTTATTGGGATCTGGCATTAGGAGTGCATAACACCAATTCTGTGGACCCTGCACTGGCTGCTTAGTTATTCAAAAGAAAAAAGTTGAGGGCTCCATAAAAACCTCAGCACCAACAAAGTGGACGCACCCCATATAGAGCTCCATTAACATCCTGGCCCCAGTGCCTAGGGACAAAGCCAGCAGCATCAGGGCGGTCCGTATCTCTGGTGGGACACAGTTCCATAAGGTAGGCACCATGACAGAGAAGGCATGCTTCCTAGGACCCACTAGGTGACCCTGCTTCACTGAAGGGACCTGGAATATTCCCACTGGATCAGATCTGGTGGGACAGAGAGAAATCATTGGGGATAGACTGTCCCATAAGTAACCTGGCCCCATGCCATGCAGGGTTTTAAAGGAGATAACCAGCACCTTGAATTGCATTTGGAAGCCTAGGGGTAACCAGTGCAGCCCACATAGCAGCAGTGTTACATAGACATACTATGATGTACCCAATACTGCATGTGCTGCTACATTCTGGACCTGCTGCAGCTTCTGATGCACTTGAAGGGCAGCCCATGTAGGGTGTGCTGCAGTAGTCCAGCTGGGAGGTGACTAAGACATGAGGGACTATGGCATGTGTCCCATTCTAGGAACAGGTACAAGTGTAGCACAAGATACATTCTTGTGAAGGTTCTCTTGGCCGCAGCTACTAACTGCTCCTCAAGCTGTGAGTTGAGGATGACCCCAGATTGCACACATCTGCTTGGGGAGTGTTTAACACCATACAGAGTTAAAGATGGAAAATCACTAGTTATGGGGAAGTCCTAAAACTCAGAACCACTTAGTCTTATCTGACATATTGATATGTGACTCCATGCCAACATATGACTTTAGCCAGTGGTTTCATGTAGATGTTAAATAGGAGCAGGGGGAGATTTGAGCCCTACAGCATCCTTGTTCCTGCACCAGTACCAGCTGGAACTGGCTGCAGGTGAAGGAGAAAAACCACTGAAAGAACATGCCCCCCCTTACCTCCCCCCCATGATAGCCTAGAAGGATATCATGATTGGTGATATCAAAAGCTGCTGAAAGATCAAGCTATGTCCATCCCAGACCCAGCAGAGGTCATCCACAAGTGCGATCAATCCCAGCCTGAAACTGGACAGTAACAGGTCTAGAAAATACGTTTTCTTCACAGCCCTCTGGCTCTGCAAGTCTACTACCTACCACCTTTTCAGCAACCATCTTCCAAAAGGGAAGGTTGGAGACTGGAGGAAAATTGTCCAGTACTGCTGGGTCCAGAGATAACCTCTTGAGGAAAGGGGTGAACCACTGCCATCTTTAAGGAAAGTGGAGCCAAGCCCTCCTGCCAAGACATATTTACCAACCCTTAGCCTCAGCTACACGTTACCTCTTGGAAAAGCACTTTATGGCTTGGTGCCCAGGATCACCTGCTTCAACCAGAATTGACTCAACCCACTTCTCTTGAAGGGGAGAAGCTGCTTATAGTCCCACACTTCTGGGAGCTGAAGCTAGAAGGCTGGCCCTGATGTTCTAAATGGCCTCCCTGCAGAGATTAGATTCACTCTCTCCCTGCTGGTTTGCAGGAAACTGTTAAAAATGCAATTATTCCAGAGGGAATTGTCTTAATAAGTATTGTACCACCTTTTACTGTCTATTTTTCATTTTTATTATTACTTTTTATTGTTATTCTGTCTTGTTTAGGCTTTCATGATGTCACTGTTCGTTTTAACTGCACTGTGGATGTTTATACTCTGTAAACCACCAAGAATTGTCAGATTATGGTAGGGTATAACTTTGAAAATTAAATAAGCTGATTAAGTCTATGAAGATTAATTTGGAAATAAATCTTATTTCATTCAGTGGACTTACATACTGAGGTATGTTAAGGATTGTTGCAAAAACTACAGTAAAGTTTAAGATAGAACTATGCATGCTGATGAAAAAAATTCATAGTTGATCTGTCATAGTAATCCAAATGCATTTCTTCAAACAGGAATCTGAAGTTGATCATAAGGCAGTCACTGACTTTACGTAGCATGGTTCTGTACATAAGCACACAATGTGGAATCAGTTTCTTAAATGTTAGCTTTAGGGTTGTTGTCGTTTAACTCAAGTTTCTATTCCTTATGGAGGTAAAGATTCGTTTGGAACCTTTGTGATATTATCAGAGGCATTGCTGAAAAAGGTTTACATTTGTGGTGAATGACAGTTTCAAGACCCAGATGTGTGACTTTCTTTTTCCATTACCAGAAGCAACATAAAGTGCAAATTTCCTTATACTGAATAATTCATGCAGTATGTAGATTCCAGCTTTTCTTGCACAGTTAATGCACAACATACAGCCAATTTTGAGGACAGCCTTTCATCTAACTTCCATAATAACAGATCGTGAAACAGAAAGCCTTAGAGTGGTTTAGTTACAAATTATGCTTCAACATCCAAGGGCTTTAAACTGGCTTTGTGCCTAAATGCAGAATTTAGATCCCTAACATACCACTTTCTAGATTCTCTTGATCCCAAACTTCTTTCAGTTCCCCTCACTTCATAATTGACAATGAAATTTAAGCACATTTATTTCAGTCAGGATTGCAACCCATGTCCCCAGTACAGAGAAAGGCCTACTGAATATAACGATCTAGGACAACTGACTCAAATCCTCAGTAAGATTTAAGTGTGACTTGTGCCAAGTTTATATGTTACACCCATATGTAACATACCATACCATATATTTTTGGATATTTGCTGTGTATATCACACGTGGCTGGAACTGTTGAGCCTTACTGTTAGTAGAGAAATGCCACGCTAGCTGTAACACCTTAAGAAGAAGCTATTCGCAGAAGCCTAATAGACTGATTCTGCCGAGACCATCTAACTCTGGTTCTTTATAGTTGCTTGAAACAATCTGAACTTAAGGGTGGGGAGGGAATAATTAACCTATCTGAGCAGAGGAATTATGTTACTTGCAGTAATGCTAGGAAAACAAAAGGCAAGTAAGCAAACCTCTACCTATGCTTCACAGGGCAATAAAGCAAATACATCCACACACAGATCCCATTAGCTGCTAGGGATTAATGGTATGCATAAAAGAATAAAACTAAAGCAACCAACACACACAGCAACGTTACACCTCACTTCCTGTGCCAAGGCCTAGCGGCAGTGTTTAGAGCTAGTCTACTGTTGTTGAGATGCCTGTAGGAAACTACTCTGCCAAGGGAGATCATTTGGCAGACATAAAAGAAATCTATTCCTTTTCTCCCCAAAAAGCCCATCATGTTATTTCAATATAGACTTGCTTTACCATTGGGGAGTCTGAGGTGGCTTCTAGCAGCAGATTTTGGGTGTCATGTAAGATAATTACTCTGTTTGTTCTTACTGCCAAACACAGATTATGACATTTTCTGCCTTGTGGTCAAAGTAACTTGGCTGTACCTTGAATGGACTCAGTGGGGGCAGAGTTTTTTTTTCTATTCTGCTTCTGGCAAGAAAATCTCTTTAGACAGCCTTGTCCTTTCAGTTTGTTTAACCCTTAACTTTACTTTTTAAGGTAAAGTATATTATTCTCTCCAGGAAAAAACAAGGGGCACCACTGCCTTAATTGATCAACTGCCCCATTGGAAGTAGGCTTTCTTATAACCAAACACTGTTGTTACTGAAGTAGGAAATAAAGATAAAATGCTCTAATTTTATCGTAACCCAAACATTAGTGTTGTAAATCTTATATGTACCCTATCTAAAAATAAACATGGGATGCTAATTTTTCATTCCAAATGATTTATATCCTGGGACCAGGCTACCTTTAATAGTAAGACTTTCCTAGTAAAGCAGATTAACACAATATAGCCTGCTGCAGGAAAATGATGATAAATGACTTTAAAGGGTATAGATTTACCATTATTATTAATGAGACTGCTCTGCATAGAATGCCTGCACTTTGTCACTTAAATGGCAACAAAAGATAGTTTTCAAGAATAAGATTGCAATCCTTTATATAATGCATTGTAAAACTGCATGAACAGTTACGGTTCTTATGAATCCTGCCTTTTTATAGCACAGCCAGCTGCCCCTGGATTTGGTACCTATTTCTCCCCAGCACCATTTCCTCCTGCGTCATCCACTAACCCTTTAAAAAAAATCTGTTGGAGGAAGGAGGGCTATTGCAGATCGTTAGCAGCAGTGGCTGATATTAAGGGAGTAGAGGATCTACTTTATTATTTCCAGGTGCAATAGAGTCTCAATTATATTTACAAGACTGCAGTGTTCTCCTGAGAGAAAGCTGTTTCCACCTGGCTTCTTTCTTTCTACCCTATAGTCCTGGTTGGAAAAGAATATTGCTTTAACTAGGCAATCAAAACACTGGAACACCTGCTATTAGTCAGCAGTTCACCTGAACCACAGTTGCAACACCTGGCTCCTCCATAAAACACCCAGTTGCCTGCCAACGCTCAGAGAAGTGATAGGGAGACAGGGGAGTAGGTAGGGCTACAATGGCCAAGTGACCATTACCTGGCAGTGAAGAGATTTTTTTTCCTGTATCTCTGCTGCCAGGAAGATGTGAATCTGTACACAGCAGGATAGCAACGACTGAGCTGTATTACTCTGGAACATGTCATTGTGTCCGAAGGAATAGAAGCCAGATATTTCTTGTACTTTTAGATTGAACTATCCTTGGGGATCCTTTAAGACTGAAAGGCAGAATTAAGTAAATATATAAATTTAGTCTTCAATGAAGATTTTATTTCATTTGGGGGGGCCTGAGACTTAGAAATTTCCAAGGATACTTGTACATGAGCACAAGTTTTTTGTTTTGTTTTTTGAACTTGGCCTTGGCTCATACATTTTCAAAGGCTAAAACATATTGATACATCAGGATAATCTGCTTTTTTCTGCTGCCTTCACTTTCTGTGATCTGGTTTTAGCAATCCTTTTTCAATAAAATACAGTCATAGCTATATCTGGACCAGAAGGGACTAGTGAGATTTTTCAGGCTTCCTATGTTTGTTTGCAGGTTCTGCTCTTTTAATATAGTAAGTCTCCCCTGGTATTTTCTGCACAATTTCCAGTTTGAATACATGTTTGCAGTTTTCTATAGTCTTTTTATGATTTCCCCTATCTAAAAAATGCTGATAACCTGTCCATTTAGAAGCTCTCTTGACTGTTTTTTACCCATGATCAGAATTCTTCACCATCATTGTGACTGCATGGGGAAGTACAATCACAATTGGAAGCAAATGGGAGTGGTCTGTTTAGCACAGAAGGAGTTCTTGACAACCCCTGACTCCAGTTTAACCATTCTATTTCCATGTGACACCAAAGCATCATCTCTTTTCTCAATTATTTAGCATGCTGTACATAGAGCTACCAATATTTTGGTGTTTGTGTATGAATTCTTCATCTTTACTCACACTCAATCACCACCATGGCATGTCATAGTCATTTGAAAACCCATTAAATGTAATTTTGCTATTATGCTCATACCTATCCTATTTGGGCTGAAAGAACAGGAGGATTGATAGATGGCAGCAAAGTCTCTCTTTATTGCCAACTAGGGATCATCTGGAGTTTAGAAGCCCAGATATAGTAGGCCTAGTCATATCAGGAGGATGACTCAGGCTATCTAGTCTTCCTTGCTTCCTTCCTCTCTCCTATCTATCATCTGTCTGCCTAGATTTCTAGGCTGCCCAACTACAACTAAGCTGACTCTGGGCAGCTTAATATACAAACCATAAAATCAAAAATAAAGTATTTTTTTTATCATCTAGAAGGAGCAACAACCAACTCTCTCCCCTACCAGGAGACAAAAAGGTTTCCCAATCCAAGGTCTGGGGGAGCAGCCATGTTTTTAATGTCCTTTTAATGACTGGAAATGGGGGAGGTTGTGTGAATCTCCAGGAGGATGCTGTTCCAGAGGGCAGATGTCACGACAGAGAAGGCCCCTTTTCTGGGTTCTGCTAGGTAACATTGCTTAATTGACATGACCAGGAAAAAAGCCAACTGGATAAGATCTTACAGAACAGACAGAAACCATGGGAAACAGACAGTTCCTCAAATAACTAGGCCTTATGGGATTTAAAGGCGACAATCAGTACCTCATATGGTCTACCCATCACTGCTCGTGCCACTGTATTCTAGATCAGCTGTAGCTTCCTAACTATTTTCAAGCCCCAGGTACAGCCCACTGCAATTGTCCCTCCACACACTGATCATGGCATGAGTGTGAAGGAATGTGTCCCTGAAGGAGGGGGTGATGTGGTGGATTCTGGTGCTGCCGCTGGTTCCCAGGGGGAGAATGCATTCCAAACTAATAAGAGGCTTCACAGCCTGGACTCTGTTGCTGGGAAGGTTAAGAGGTTCAAGGTAGCTCAGCCCTAGAGCCTTTTTGGGTCATTCTCCCTTAGGTTAGTTGAGTAGCCTTAGTCTGACAAGATTCTGTCTGTAAGGTGAGAACAATAAAAGACTAAAGTTGGAGATATCGGCTCAGCGTGGTTCTTGGCCTGGTTCCTGACATGAGTGACCATAAGAAGGGGAGGGTACAACTAGTACATAAAATGAACTTGCACAAAGGCCTTCCTGGCCTCCGATGGTACCTGCTCTTCAAGGAGGAGCTATGAGTCCAGAAGCCCTCCCCTCTCCCCGATTATATACCATACCCAACTGGAGTAGCGTAGTCCCATTCAGAGCCAAAGTTATAAGATCCCCACACCGGGAGGCCCAAACATTCACCACCACTGAGTCTTACTAGGGCTGAGTCTAAGCTTGTTCTTCCCCATCTAAACCTTCACAGCCTTCTGGCAAATTGGTCAGCCTAGGATGAGATGTATAACTGTATTATACTTTATAATCATCAGTATAATTAAATAAGAGGGTGAGAGCATTGAGCCCCGAGGTATGGCACAAATCAGGGACGTTGGACTCATCCTCTCTCCTCCAACCAACACTGCCTGGAACTGACTATGGAGGAAGGAAGAGAACCGCTATAACACCCTGCCCCCCACTCCCCAGAGTTGATCCAGAAGGATCCTTCCAAGCCCAGCTTGCTACTCTGAAGATTACACAGCCAGTCTGATAGGCTCCTGAGGTTCCGGCATGCATTGCTTTTCATTCCTTACCATCTCTCATAGCAGCAGAATCTCAGAAGGGTTTTTGTTTTTTCTGTTTGTGCAGGCCATCAGGGAGGTGTACACAAATCCATGAAGAAAAATGCGTGGATTCTTGGGGGGAAGGATGGCTGCAGATTATTTTTTACTTTTATTGAAGCGATTTTGTTTCCTCATGATTCATAGAAGCTCAGAGTCTAGGATATTTGGCTATTGGCCTGCTTGAAAGCAGCCAGACTTAGCACTGATCAGCTAACATTTTTTGCAAGCTCTAGAGCAGCGTTTCTCAGCCTTGGCAACTTCAAGATGGGTGGAGTTCAACTCCCAGAATTCCTGTATACACAAATATTGACATCCCGTTATTATGCTGTTTATATTGGCATAGATCTCAAAACAGAAAAGACAGTTTGGAAATATTTTGACTTGCTTTCTATGGTTGTCTATTGTAATGGCTTGGGAAAGGGAAAAATGCTAGTCATGGAAGCCTTTTCACCACTTATTGTATTCCTGACTAGTTTATTTTATAAATAACTGAATAGCTTTAGGATGGCGAAATCATTTGATTTCAAGACAATGTCAGTTTTCATTCATTTTGTCTTATTTATGCATTAACCTAAAGTATTTTTTAAGTCCAGGAAAAAATATGTTTTGGTACCTATATTTGAACCTATTTTCTCAGAAATTTTTTATACAGTAAATGTCTTTTCACTCAAAATATGTATTTTAAATTATATATATATATATATATATACACACACACACACACACACATATATACTTCCATTCACTCACTCACACACACTTTAATTGTTTTATTTATTTATTTTGTTTACGGGCAAAACAAAATGAAAAAAATCAGAAATAATTCAAGAAAATAAAATAATCAATTAGAAATGCATCAGGAATATGCCTGTGCCTAATGCGGAAATGGTCTTACGACATCAAAAGACAGATGCTTATGCCCTCCCTATGGAGATCAGATCCCAACTCCTCTGAAGTAAAGATCAGAACCAGTATTGAGGCTATGATTACTTTCATTAATCCCATTATCAGAATACTGGATGCTCCCTGTGGAACTTGGAATCATCCAAGGCCGGAATCCCTGAAAACTCCAACATCAGCCCTAAGATGATATCCAGGAGCTTGTGAAGGGCCACTGCTGAATAGCTAGGGGACAAACGCCAGCAGCACTTGTAACTTCTCTTTATGGTTCAGTTCCACACACAGCCACTAGCATCCAGTAAAACTATTATTATTGTTAGAAAAATGGAATGATAAAATTAGGACATGAGATATTGAAGTAATAACGATGTTCATGTCTGCATACTACTCTTTCAGATTAAATTGATTTTCTTAAAAATGCAGACTGAATGAGTTTTTTGTGTATCCCTAAATAGCACCAACTATTTTAGGCCTCTGTAAAGCCAGTTGTATTCTGATATTCATTATAACTAATGTTCTAAGTCAGCGCTCTCTGATTTGGTGGCTTCCAGATGCACTGGACTTCCATCTTCCCTAACCAAAGTTGCCTAACTTAGATTTTTATATTTTTGATTTTCCACTTTATATTATAATTCTGCTCCTTTGTTTACAGGTTCCTCTATGGTCCACAACTTACTGAATTTTCTTCTGATTTACCCTGCTTTGTTTCTCTATTGCCCTAACAAGGAAGGTTTTGTTTTTACAAAATCAAAAGTTGGGCATTTAGGAAGGAAAAGCAAACATATCAAATTTTTCAGTCATATGCAATACTAATGAAATGTTCCTTTGAAAATTCTAACTCATTTATATATAGCGTGTAAAATCTCTTTTTTTGTTTCCTTTTTGTTCCTTTGTTCCTTTTTTCCTGATTGTGCTTTCAAAAACCTGTTAAAATAAATACATTTTCCAGTCCCTATATCATAATCCGCTACACACATTAGCTATTATTCTCACTCCCACCATCAGGTCTTTTCATGATATTATATAGGTAGCATGAGTATATTCATACTGAAACAAAGTTTATGTCTCCCAACCTTTATGAATTATATTACTAAACCACACCAGAAAGTCTGCAGGAAAAATATACATGTCAGTCCATTTCATAGGAATATGGAACATTCGTAGCAACTGTGAAATTGCTTTACATGAGTGACTTACAGATGCTGGAATTGCTTAGTGTCCTCCAAAGTTATGGGACAGATGTAATTTCCTTACTTTATTTACTGATCCTGGCTCATAAATGAATCAGACAACAAAGACAGTACCCTTGTGAGATTCTTATCTGAACTTGACTGAAGAAAGCCTTCCCACCGAAAATATAATATTTACTTTCTAGCAGAGAACAGAGGGGTTGTATTTTAAACTGTCTAGGGAAGAAGGAAGTTAGATTATCATGATGGTGTTAAAATGGTTCCTTTTAGACAAAATGCTAGAACTATCTACAGAAAGATTTCTGCCAAGTAGTTTCTCCATGCTTTCTGAATGTGGCTGATTTATCATTTTTGGTCTGCGTTTGAGAACCACAATAAAAAACTCAGTGTTGATTTCAGTAGTCTTTTGGATTGCTCCCAAAATCCTCTAAATCACTTTAGAAGAATAGACAAGAATTAAGGGCTTTTTTTTTTTACCGAAGACCCTGACGTATGGCTATGAAGCTACTTGAGAGTACTGTAGCTGCTAATACCATGTAGTAACTATTCTTCTGTGACAACAGAGACTATTCTAGCTGGCTGAAATCTGTGTTAAAGTCCGCTTTCATGTTTGCAGAAATCAGTTTTGAATATATGTTATTTTCTAAAGCAAGGATGCTCAGTTTCTGCGTTTTCAGCAGACCCAGACTTTGGGGACCACAGATATATTTATTGCACTTTTGATTCCATCTCCTTAAAGCTAGTCATGTATTATGTTATTAATAGCTGTGGCTGGCAACTGAAATGGCCATCCTATTGCAAAATGCTTCAACCTAGTCAGGACTCAACAAACTATAGAGGGAGCCATAATATACTGCACCATTTTTGTTGCAATGAGTGGTTCCCATACAGAGTATCAGCTTCTCAGTTTAGATCTGCTCTCCTCTTGTTTATTCTTCTGCACTGAAGTCCAGGACTTTTGTAGTTATTTCTACATTTGTTATAACTTAAATAATATGGAAAGATTGGGAGGAAATCGTGGGCTATGAACCTCCAGTGAGCATCCTTATCCAAAATAAAAAATATAATATTGAAATAGAGAAATATTTTAATCTTCCTTGGCTTTGGACATGGTTTTCAGTTTCTTATGAATAAACCTGGGAAGTTGTCTTCAGCACAAATTTTGAGAGATTAAGAGGCAGAGATCAGACATAAATTCTCTTAAGGTAATTATTTGATTCCAAAGTGTAATATCAAGAAGTGTAATGCTGATAAAGTTGAACTTTGAGTAACGTAAGTTCATTTGTTCAGTGCATTGTGCATTTTCACTAAAAAATTAAGTAATGCTACTATAATCTTCAGGAAAGGATCGTTACCTTGTCGTGGTGCTGGAGCTTGAGCACCTCAATGATGCCATGAGCTAAACCGTGAAGGGCAACCCAAGACGGGAAGGTCATGACAGAGAGGTCAGACTAAATGCGATCCCTGGGGAAGGTAATGGCAACCCACCCCAGTATTCTTGCCATGAAAACTAAATGGATCAGTACAACCAGAGATATGTCGGTATACCATCGGAAGATGAGACCCCCAGGTCGGAAGATGGTCAAAATGCTACTGGGGAGGAACAGAGGACGAGTTCAACTAGCCCCAGACGTGATGACGCAGCTAGCTCAAAGCCGAAAGGACGGCTAGCAGCCGACGGTGCTGGTGGTGAACGGCGAATTCGATGTTCTAAGGATCAACACACCATTGGAACCTGGAATGTAAGATCTATGAGCCAGGGCAAATTGGATGTGGTTATTGGTGAGATGTCAAGATTAAAGATAGACATTTTGGGCATCAGTGAACTGAAATGGACTGGAATGGGCCACTTCACATCAAATGACCACCAGATTTACTACTGTGGACAAGAGGACCACAGAAGAAATGAAATAGCCTTCATAATTAATAGTAAAGTGGCTAAAGCAGTGCTTGGATACAATCCAAAAAACGACAGAATGATCTCAATTCGAATTCAGGGCAAGCCATCTAACATCACAGTGATCCAAATATACGCCCCAACCACAAATGCTGAAGAAGCTGAAGTAGAGCAGTTCTATGAGGATCTGCAGCACCTACTGGACAACACACCTAAAAGAGATGTTATTTTCATCACAGGAGACTGGAATGCTAAGGTGGGCAGTCAAATGACACCTGGAATTACAGGTAAGCATGGCCTGGGAGAACAAAACGAAGCAGGACATAGGCTGATAGAATTTTGCCAAGACAATTCACTCTGCATAACAAACACTCTCTTCCAACAACCTAAGAGACGGCTTTATACATGGACTTCCCCAGATGGACAACACCGAAATCAGATTGACTACATCCTTTGCAGCCGAAGGTGGCGGACATCTGTACAGTCGGTAAAAACAAGACCTGGAGCTGACTGTAGTTCAGATCACAAACTTCTTCTTGCACAATTTAGGCGGTGGCGCTGCGGGTTAAACCGCTGAGCTGTCGATCGGAAGGTCGGCGGTTCGAAACCGCGCGGCGGGGTGAGCTCCCGTTGTTAATCCCAGCTCCTGCTTACCTAGCAGTTCGAAAACATGCAAATGTGAGTAGATCAATAGGTACCGCTTCGGCGGGAAGGTAACGGCGTTCCGTGTTGTCATGCTGGCCACATGACCCGGAAGTGTCCTATGGACAACGCCGGCTCCAAGGCTTAGAAACGGAGATGAGCACCGCCCCCTAGAGTCGGACTCGACTGGACTTTACGTCAAGGGAAACCTTTACCTACCTAAAGAGATTAGGGAAGACCCACAGATCAGCTAGATATGAGCTCACTAATATTCCTAAGGAATATGCAGTGGAGGTGAAGAATAGATTTAAGGGACTGGACTTAGTAGATAGGGTCCCGGAAGAACTCTGGACAGAAGTTCGCAACATTGTTCAGGAGGTGGCAACAAAATACATCCCAAAGAATGAGAAAACCAAGAAGGCAAAATGGCTGTCTGCTGAGACACTAGAAGTAGCCCAAGAAAGAAGGAAAGCAAAAGGCAACAGTGATAGGGGGAGATATGCCCAATTAAATGCAAAATTCCAGAGGTTAGCCAGAAGAGATAAGGAATTATTTCTAAACAAGCAATGCGCGGAAGTGGAAGAAGACAATAGAATAGGAAGGACAAGAGACCTCTTCCAGAAAATTAGAAACATTGGAGGTAAATTCCAGGCCAAAATGGGTATGATCAAAAACAAAGATGGCAAGGACCTAACAGAAGAAGAAGAGATCAAGAAAAGGTGGCAAGAATATACAGAAGACCTGTATAGGAAGGATAACAATATCGGGGATAGCTTTGACGGTGTGGTCAGTGAGCTAGAGCCAGACATCCTGAAGAGTGAGGTTGAATGGGCCTTAAGAAGCATTGCTAATAACAAGGCAGCAGGAGATGATGGCATCCCAGCTGAACTGTTCAAAATCTTGCAAGATGATGCTGTCGAGGTAATGCATGCTATATGCCAGCAAATTTGGAAAACACAAGAATGGCCATCAGATTGGAAAAAATCAACTTATATCCCCATACCAAAAAAGGGAAACACTAAAGAATGTTCAAACTATCGAACAGTGGCACTCATTTCACATGCCAGTAAGGTAATGCTCAAGATCCTTCAAGGTAGACTTCAGCAGTTCATGGAGCGAGAATTGCCAGATGTACAAGCTGGCTTTAGAAAAGGCAGAGGAACTAGAGACCAAATTGCCAATATCCGCTGGATAATGGAAAAAGCCAGGGAGTTTCAGAAAAACATCTATTTCTGTTTTATTGACTATTCTAAAGCCTTTGACTGTGTGGACCATAACAAATTGTGGCAAGTTCTTAGTGGTATGGGGATACCAAGTCATCTTGTATGCCTCCTGAAGAATCTGTATAACGACCAAGTAGCAACAGTAAGAACAGACCACGGAACAACGGACTGGTTTAAGATTGGGAAAGGAGTACGGCAGGGCTGTATACTCTCACCCTACCTATTCAACTTGTATGCAGAACACGTCATGCGATGTGCTGGGCTTGAGGAATCCAAGGCTGGAGTTAAAATCTCTGGAAGAAACATTAACAATCTCAGATATGCAGATGATACCACTTTGATGGCTGAAAGCGAAGAGGCACTGAGGAGCCTTATGATGAAGGTGAAAGAAGAAAGTGCAAAAGCTGGCTTGCAGCTAAACCTCAAAAAAACCAAGATTATGGCAACCAGCTTGATTGATAACTGGCAAATAGAGGGAGAAAATGTAGAAGTAGTGAAAGACTTTGTATTCCTAGGTGCGAAGATTACTGCAGATGCTGACTGCAGTCAGGAAATCAGAAGACGCTTAATCCTTGGGAGAAGAGCAATGACAAATCTCGATAAAATAGTTAAGAGCAGAGAAATCACACTGACAACAAAGGCCCGCATAGTTAAAGCAATGGTGTTCCCCGTAGTAACATATGGCTGTGAGAGCTGGACCATAAGGAAGGCTGAGAGAAGGAAGATCGATGCTTTGGAACTTTGGTGTAGGAGGAAAATTCTGAGAGTGCCTTGGACTGCAAGAAGATCAAACCAGTCCATCCTCCAGGAAATAAAGCCAGACTGCTCACTTGAGGGAATGATATTAAAGGCAAAACTGAAATACTTTGGCCACATAATGAGAAGACAGGACACCCTGGAGAAGATGCTGATGCTAGGGAGAGTGGAAGGCAAAAGGAAGAGGGGCTGACCAAAGGCAAGATGGATGGATGATATTCTAGAGGTGACGGACTTGTCCCTGGGGGAGCTGGGGGTTTTGAAGACCGACAGGAAGCTCTGGCGTGGGCTGGTCCATGAAGTCACGAAGAGTCGGAAGCGACTAAACGAATAAACAACAACAGTATAATGATATCCTACTAATGTCGCTTCACTAAAAGTTAATTAGGAATCAGAGTCTAATGTTTGAAATTATGAGGTTAAATTACATGTCCAAAAGGAAAAAATTGTTATAGATTCATTTGCAATGAAAGGAGAACAAAATACAGGTGGAAAAAACATCATCACGCTTTTCAGTAGAAAAGAATACCTTCCATTAAACTTTATTTTAAAAGTTGTCATCTTAAAATTGCTTAAGCATTTGAATAATCTTACTAAAGTGCTGTACATTAAAATGAAAAACTTGGGAATTAAGTAGAAAATAACACCTTCCATTAAACTTTATTTTACAATTATCTTAAAATTGCTTATGCTTTTCTATAACCTTACCAAAGTGCTATAAATTAAAATGAAAAACACCTTAAAGTTTAATAGGGATAGAAGTAATCGGTATAAATGCCATCTTGAAATTTGTATGGAAAGTAATCCATATGAATTTCTTAAGGATCTGTATTATATGATTCCCCCCCAACCCCCGCCACCCAGATGCTTGGCTATACCTGCCTTATAATCAATAAATTGCTATTTGCTATCATTTGCTGCTTCAGTAAAGCAGAAAGAGAAGAACAACCTACAATGGATGATCCATATCAGATAACAGGTGTGAACACACCAGCTGTTCTTGTTGGTCAGTATAATTGTCTATTTTACATTTTTTCAACTATTTTTTCTTTTTTCTCTTATCACACTGTTTAACAATATGTGACTTTTTATTACATCACCCATCCCTGATATGTGACAGTGCAATCAATGTAATATATAATTAAAATTATTATTAAAATGTATATGCTGCCCGACTCTTAGCAACTCTGGATGGTTTACAAATGATTTATGAAACATGAAAGCAAGGTAATAAAAACAACAAGAAACCAAAAAGAGTACAAATGGCAGAATAACAAACCGTGTAGAAACAAAAGAAAACAGCCTGGGAAAGGTTCAATCATCCTCACCAAAGGCTGGGTGAAGAGCCGGTGTGTGTGTGTGTGTGTATTTAAAATAGTAAAAACAGTACAAATTTTGAAAGAAAAGTAAGGAAAAAAGGTAATAAGTGAAAAGAAAAAAACTACAAAGCAAGCAAGCAAGCAAGAAGACAAAGTAAAGAAAAAAGCAGCTTCCAGTCTTCTTAAGAGTAGCTGTTGTTGTTGTTTATTCGTTTAGTCGCTTCCGACTCTTCGTGACTTCATGGACCAGCCCACGCCAGAGCTGCCTGTCGGTCGTCAACACCCCCAGCTCCCCCAGGGACGAGTCCGTCACCTCTAGAATATGGGTACTCTAGAGTAGCTACAAGTACATTATATTTTACCCTCTCTAAGATTACAACATAATTTTCTTCTTTCCATAATCTACCCTTTCTAATCATCAAGTGAAGAGCCAGGTCTTCAGGCCCCTTTGAAACACCAGCATGTTTGCCACTGCCTTCTTCTAGAATGTCCCCCCCCCCATTTCTCAATTATATAAAGTCTTGAGATTTCCTAGTGATCTCCCATCTAGATAAAAACCAGGTTCAGCCTTGCTTAGCTTTTCAAACTTAGCTGGATTGAGCTAGATGCTGCCAACTCCATTCTCCTTTCTCTCATACCTTGTTAGTAGAACTCATCTGAATTATACAAGATAAAGTCTGGAATTCATGACTGCTTATGTATCTGCATGGGGATTAGATCTTAGCATGAAAAAAAGTTGCCTTTTGCCTGATGGTTTAAAGTACTAAATATGAGATTACTGCACAGCTATTTTAATACAATCCAAACGTTATTTAAGAAATTCTAATAAAATGTCTTGTAATGTTGAAGCCATTTAATTATCTTTGTTGAGTATATCTCCTGGGCAACATACACCAAATGGAGTGGTCACCTTTTCCTGCTCCACTGAAGCCTTTGGTACATTTAGGACATGTGCTGTAGGAAAGTGTCCAGATCACTTCAAAGAGATTAATCAGAGGAGTATAACAAGACATTACTTTGCTAACTGCTTTAAGTCTATCTTTGTCTACAAAGCACAGTGATCTCCTCTTTGATCCTACAAAGATAGAATCAAGCGCTCTATACATAGTACTGTGATGCGAACTGAGGAGTGGTTTGAAAGTGAAACATATCATAGAGTTATATAAGGCATCCAAACACTGTAGGAATGAGATGGATGCTTTCAACAATATCCTAGTAGACTGGCTTTTCATTTCACCATGGCTCAGGCTCAGGGAAAATGTTGGCCTTAAAATGGCACAAATAAAAAAATGAACTATAAAGGCATGAGCAAACAACTGCATGTTTCAAAGCCAAAGCTCTCTGAACTGGAAATATTCAAAGATTTAGCTTAAATGCATCCTTCCTATGACCGTATTTTATCAGGCTATCAAAAATCTTTCCCATAAGTCATCATTAGGCCATAAATGTTCTGAACTTCTCAGATGTTGTCTGTATAATTCGTAATTAAAATATGAGAGTCTGAAAAATGGAAAACACGGGAATTTCATTTTCCTTATCAGAACACAAATAGATGCAAAGGAAAAATGACAGTATCTACAGCAGGAACTTTACCACTAATTACATTTTTGTCCCCAAAACATTAAATCCTATATACATTAAGAACCATCCCAAGGCTGAACACGAATCTCCCTGCACCACCTCCTGAACTGATCTCCAGAGGCGGAGTCCAGTTACCATTAAATGGTATCTTTCAAATCCATACTTGACAGATGGTCAGAAAAACACCATGGTTAATGATACTGAACATAACTGAGAAATCCAGCAGAATCTACAGAAATATACTTCGTTATCTATTTCTCTGCATAGGTCATGTATCAGGGCCGTCAATGTTCAGTCTTGAACCCAAGCATCAAGTCAAATTGAAATAGGTCTAGATAACTGTTTTCTCTATCAATTCTTGGAGTTCAGATGCTACCAGATTCTCAAATATGAATAATGGCAAATTGGATTCTAGTTAGAAGTTGTCCTCCATGGATATAGGGAGGGTTTCATCATTACAGGTTCAGGAACAGTCACATTAAAATTCAGTGGTGCTGTTCCTTTCTTCAGTGAAGTTTTTGTTACTTTTTGTTCACATCTCCTTGGCTTCATTAATTAGCCAGAAAAAATCAGGGAAAAGTTTGCAATAATCTTGCCCTTATTCTCCAGCTTATTATCATGCAAGGACAGACAGACTCAAGTACATCTTTAGAATCTGCTATAACCAAGGAGTTTAAATCAGACAAATGTGAATAATTTTAACTGCAAAGCGTCCACCAAACATGTCACAGTGGGCAACTAAATTCTCTTCCTCAGCTTCACTAGGTCCTTAATGTAGTAGACTACTTGCAACTTAGATTAACTCCACTACTTGATTCTGTATGGATGGACAGGTGGCAGCAAAATACAATTTTTTGTTACCTTCAAAGCCACACAATAAGTCTAAATATGAACCTGTACTTGATCATTCTCATCTTAGAAGATCTTCCTTCATAGTTGAACTGGCCATCTGCCCTACTGTTTCATTGCCTTCAGCTTCCTTGAAAACTGTTTGGTTCTATAAGCTGAAGGAAGTTACTCATGAGTGCTTATGTCAACTACTCAGGTTATTTCTGTGACCCACAGATCGATCAGTAAGTTCCATATATTAACCAGAATCACTGGGTAACATTTGGGACAGCCTTATGGTTGAATAGAGGCCATGAAGTCCTGACAGGGTGGCCTCACCACAAAGGGTGAAGTTCTACAGAACCATATGTTTTGGGTACTTGAGAATTATGCCCCAAATCACTCTGGCTAGCTCACACAGGGAGCCTGGTG
This sequence comes from Candoia aspera, assembly GCF_035149785.1. NCBI lineage: Eukaryota > Metazoa > Chordata > Lepidosauria > Squamata > Candoiidae > Candoia > Candoia aspera. The sequence continues at coordinate 58,233,825 of NC_086159.1, read as the reverse complement.
AGCAACAGGGGGACCAGCATACCAACAAATCCCCATTTCATCCATATATTAGTACATATATTGAAATGTATACATTTGAGCAGGTAGCTAGACTATTTGGAATTGTCACAGGAAATAGAACAAAATGCAAATAAATACACAAATGCCTCATTTATAGAGGGCCTGCAGGATCTCTTTTCTAGTTTTTTTTTTTAGTTTGCCAAATAGTTCATTGCTAACAAATTTTAAAATGGGATTCCTTTTCTTTAAAAATCACTTTGGAATGTTTCTTTCTTGTTCCAAATAGCACAAAATTGAAAACTTTCTGGGAAAGAGTGAATGACATACAGCTACATACTTTGCTTCCTTGAGAACTTTCATTATAATTCTTTCCCAATTTTGATGTCATAGCCCTTTCACAAAAGTTGACAGTTGAGTTGAACAGCAAACAGCACTCCTCAGAGGCTTTTTATTAAATCTACTGAGTCTGCCAAACATTCAGTTTTAAAACCTTTTTCACTGCTAGAAATGCTTGTTCATGCTTTGTGTCTAATAATTACCAATCCAATTCATTGTTGAAACAGGGGTAAAATAGTGGAATTATTTCAAAACCCATACGCACCTCTAGGTTAAAGTTGTAATCCAATCCACGTTAGTGTGGGAGAAAAACTCACTGAACTCGGTGATAATTACTTTTGAGAAAACATGGCTAGCCATAAAACCTTGGATAAAAATCAGAAAAGCACTGTTGTGCATATATGTGTGTATGTGTATTCAAACCTTTGGATATTTAACATAGTTATAATCCTCATGGCTCTGTGTAAACAAAATAAACCCAAAGGGAACAGTTCAAGGACAAAGATGTGGTTGCAGCAATATCCTTTTAGCTAAATAAATGGGAAAGAAAAGGTAGTTTTTATCTGTATTATTCTGGTTACTATAATTTTACTGGCCAGAAAACAATCAAGTATAAATCTTTGCACTTCATTAATTGTTTAAAATAAAGTATCTTGCAGTTGATTTATATATTTTTTCCTATAGAAACATGAGTTATGTGTTGGAAAGGGGATTCCATGTGTACCCACACAGATGATACATTTCATTGGGATCTAACTGTATTCATATATCTATCTCTTCCTCCAATTCCTGTAGTGCCTTCTCTTGTGTTTTTATTACATCACAGCTGTAGCATTCCCCACCATTTATATTTACTGAATTATAATAAAGTGGTGCTGTGGGTTAAACCGCTGAGCTGCTGAGCTTGCTAATTGGAAGGTTGGCGGTTTGAATCCACGTGACGGGGTGAGCTCCCGTTGCTAGTCCCAGCTCCTGCCAACCTAGCAGTTTGAAAACATGCAAATGTGAGTAGATTAATAGGTACCACTTCGGCATCCCGTTTAGTCATGCCGGCCACATGACCATGGAAGTGTCTACGGACAAATGCCGGCTCTTCGGCTTTGAAACGAAGATGAGCGTCGCCCTCTAGAGTCGGACACGACTGGACTTAATGTCAAGGGAAACCTTTACCTTTACTTTACCTACCAAGTGAACAGGCAGATCAAGTTGAGTGCACTAAAATATGTTCTAATCAAAACTCCCCTTCCATCATATGATAGCATCCATCTATCAGCATCTCTTCTTTTCCCAAGCTCAGCTGGGGGATTCTGGGAGCTGAAGTCCACAGAGCTTAAAGTAGCTGAGGTTGAGAAACATTGCACTAGACCAAACTGTTTCTCTTTGTTTCTGAGTGGCCCTGCTAGTTCTATCAGCATTTACCACTTGACCTTGCTATGAAGGAGTGATACATTAAGAGTCTCCAAAGTTTGCATTCTTTTTGTTTTCTGTTGTTCTGAAAGCTTGTCAGTCTTCTTTAAATCATGTAAGTATATTCCTGATTCACTTTAAAATGATCACTTAGTTTGAGTAACACAGAAGTGTGTAATGCAGTGAGTAAAAGCAACATCTAACTGAAGTCAGCAGGAGCTGAATACTCACTGATTAGAGTCATGTCCCAGAATCTTTTCCATCCAATATATTAATAGTAAAATAAGCATAAACATTCCTTTTTGTATTAAAAAGTGTATTTGAAGTGATCTTGGGTAAAACCAAGCTAGTTAATGAACTTCCATTAAGAGGGAAAGAGAGACAAAGGGATACTTAACTGATTTTTCTGCATCATACACATGTTCTTACACAGAGTTATGCACAAGCATTTTAATAAACCAGGAATGGTCATGAACAAGCCACCTCATTTTTTTTGTTCCCTTTCAACGGAGAGAATAAACAATTACACAAGTCCCTGCCCTGCTTTCAGCAATAAATCAGCTTTTACTTTAAAGTCTCCTTCAAGTCAGCATCATCTGATTATTTCATGGCTGTTTTCATGTAGTTTTCCAGGCAATGCTAATGGGATTAAAAAAAAAACTTTCCTGTCTATAGTCCTCAAATGTCTTAGTGGTGTCCTCCCAAGTAGTAACCAGGCTCAACCCTGATTACCTTTTGGAAATCAGTCTAGCTTAACAATTATCTTGACTATTTAGAATTTTTTTTTTTTTTTAAATGGGGTTTCTGGTACTGGCTGCACTTCAAAATAGACAGCGGGAGTACAAAATACACATGCCTTCACCACAGACTTTGAATTCATTATTGGTAGTTAGTCTTTGTTTGAAAAAAGGGATCTATCTTCAAATAATCATAGATCTTTGGAATATAGCAAATTATCCATATTTCCAAGGAGAGCTCCCAAGGCTCACTTCATTTCAAATATGCTTAATGCAGCAGTACTACTATTTACTGCACAGATAAATTTATGTGCCACTATTCTGAACTGGGGACTGCTGAAGAGGTAATCAGCCCATGGACCTCTTGAGGCCCCCAGCCCTATTTATGCAGTTCCCATAATCCTCCAGGATTGTATCACTAAAATATAGTGACAAGGTGGTAACTTTTGGGCAGCATTCTTCTAAAATCCACCCAGTGTAATAATAGTTTTTTAAAAGGAGTCAATTCAGTCATGTTCATCCCAGCTATGTCTCTGCATCAGCAGCCATTGCCCATGTGGTCCTTAGAGGATGGATGGATGGACGGACAGATAAAGTATGGCCAGTAATCATCAGAATCAGCCCTACCATCAGGCAAATTGAGCTTTAGCTGATTTAGGGTGTGCAAAACAGCACCTAACTGTTCTTATTTATTACTGTATTTTTATTGCCAGGGAGTAATGCTTGTGTTATTTTCTGTCTCAGATACTAAACAATTGGGCTGGCTTCAGATATGCATTTTAGTGCATCTCTAGTGCATAACTTGCAGATGGGTGAAGGCTGTCTTAGCTGCACCCCCACCAACAAAGATCTTAGACTGGCTTTGATAGCTACTGCAAACTACAATTATGAAGGATCTGGGAAATATCTCTTGCTGAGTTATAGCTAATGTTTATCTGTTTATCAGTTAAAAGAATCAGGTAGCAAGGAATGAGAATGACTCTGCCTGGGACCCTAACTCTTAAGTAGACTATGACCATGTTTGCATGACCACTAAGCCATAACCATATTGTGATTGGCTTAGCTTGCCATTAAACCTAAACCAGTTCCCCTTTTGTTTGGTTTTGTTGAGGAGGGGGGAGAGTCTGGGAAAGGATTAGCCTCCCCTCCTCCCCCCCACAATGTAATGACTCATCTGATCAGCCTTCTGTGCACCTGCTTTCTTTGGTTTTGTAAAAAATCAGGAAGTGCTGACTGGCCACCCAGTCCAAAGGTTGGCCTCTTGTTTGATACTGCAGCACTGATGAATACATCTTAAAATGAAACAGAGTAATACTGCCATCCCCCAAAAAACTAGGGAAGCCCCCACCCCAAGTTGTGATGAGCTCATAGAAAAAATGTGGGTATAAAAACAATAAATGCTTAATACTTCAATACTTAGGTGGAGACAAATCTTATTTCAGCCACTGCCAGCCTGATGCCCTATAGTTATCTGGAATTCTCCTGGAACTTTCAGCCAACATTTGGTCCTGGTGAGTCTATTACATTCAGAAGATGTTCCCACATGAACATCTTAAATCTGTCCACTAATTTGCACAGGTGTAAATCTATATATTGGACCTCCAACCCCATATCTTCTCAGTGACCTGTCACCAATCTTCCCACTGCACACTTGCCAATTTTGCAGCCTCTTTCTTCCTGTGAGTTTACTCAGCTGTTCCTGCTGCACACCTGTTGATCTTCACAGCACTTCCTTTCCCACTCTCCCAGTCTGTTGCATCTCTCTTTGAATACTAAATTTTTACTGATTGTTTTTTTCTAAAATGTCTGTATCTTCATACCTTTTCCTCTGAACTTCTTTATGCTTTGGGACCTTTGATTTAGGGTTTTTTAGGACAAGCATGTAGAAATGGATAGGAGAAGCTGTGATAGTTTTCTGTCCCAATTTGGTGGCAAATTTTGGCAAACTCTACAGGGTATGTTTTGCAGGTAAATCAACTGCTGGACCTCTCTCTTAAAAATTAATATTGTTAGGGGAAGACTTCAATTAATATGAACTTAAAGAAGACTAAAGTAATGACAGCAGGTAAAATAACCAGCCTTAGAATTGGCAATGAATATATTGAAGTGCTGGAAAGCTTCTGCCTTTTAAGATCAACCATCAACAATAAAGGAACCAGCAGTCAAGAAATACTCCTCAGACTAGCACTTGGTAGAGTAGCCATGAAGGCCTTGGAAAAGATATTCAGATACCATGATTATCCATATCTATAAAGATCATAATTGTACAGGAAATGGTTTTCCCTGTGGGTTTCCATGCATTGGAAGCAAAGTTGGCCTTTCAAGAAGCAGGATAAAAAGAGTATTGATGCTTTTGAACTTTGGTGTTGGAGAAGACTCCTGAGAATATCATAATTAGCTAATAAACCGAAAAATGGATCATCAAACAAATCAGTCCAGCGTTCTCACTTGAGGCACAAATGACTCAAATTATCATATTTTGGACATATTAAGCCAAGACCTAGCTCTCTGGAAAAGATAATGCTGTACGTCTCTGTAACGCTGTGAAAGGTGGAAGGGAAGAGAAGAGGAGATGACCAGCAGCAAGGTGGATGGACTCAGTTACATGCCTGTCTTGGTCTTTCACTAGCCACTTCACTAGCCACAAACAGGACTCAGAGGATACTAATAAACAAAGAATCAAAGCCCTAGATCAGGTGTCCTCAACATTTAAAAACATTTTTTTAAAAATATGTTTATATTTTAACTCATATTTCTACCAAACAGTGCTCAAGGTCCCTAAAAAATAATAGAAATACAACATAGAAATATAATTGACAAAACAGCAATAGATTAAAAATAGTAAATGAAAAATATGGAGAAAATATAAATGAAATTGGTGCAAATAAGCAGAAAAAAATCACAATGTTTTATAAGTCTGTTTATAGATTAAAAGCCTCTCTAAAGTTTTAAAAAATGTCTTTGCAGTATTTTCTCTATTGAAATATATTTAAGCAGAGCATAGATGGATGCAGACAGAATGGATTTCAGAGATCCACCAGAAAGCACCATGGGCATATACGCATGCAAACACATCATCTGGCATGCTTCACCCTACCACCTTCATCTTTGTAATCAACAATGTCTCTCGGCTATATCTTTACTAACTTGGTTCCATCCGTCCCATCATCTATCTGTTGAACAGACATCTATTCAAACAGCTGAGTTGCCTGGACATTACATCCAATTAAACTCATAGGATTGTGCTGTTACTTTCTGGTGTCACAAAGATTGTTAGTTTCACTACAACAACTTCTGAGGATGAACTTTTGGAAGCTTAAATGATCACGAAGGAGTCATCTAGGTCAACAGGTTCAAAATACAGTAGATCAAATATTTGCTAATCAAATATGTGTGGAATGACAGAGTTGAGTTTTACAGCATTACCATATATGTGACTATTCAGAAGTTATGTCCCACTGGATTCAGTTTGGTTTCTTGGGAAAATATGTACAGAACTGCAGGTTTCATATATTGTCATTTATGCATATGAATATTTTTGCAGTTTCACAATGAGATTAAAAAAAGCTTTGATTCTGTTTTCTATCAGCCGCATTTCCCAGAGTGCTCTGGGGCTCATCTCCTGGCTATGCTCTCTCTGCCCTATAATCTGGAGCTTCATGTTGTTGAGCATTATTTCCATCTTAAAATCAGATAATTAAAATCAGCAAACATTCTATGCATCCACACTTCTGCCTCTGACAAGCTTTTACATGCATGCTGGTTGTGAACTGAAATACAAGGTATGGCTTAAAAGTGGCATATGCCTTGAAGCAGAATCAGCAAACCCACTCTGATACTCAAAAATTTGGTATAAGTCAACAGAGTTTAAAGCTCAGCCCCCATCATAATGGGCTTTTTGGGGGTTTTGCCTAGCAGGTTGAGTAAACCCAGTGATTGTCCTTGTAAATCATGGTTTAAGGCTAAGATGTGATGTCTGAGGCCAGCCAACTGTAGTTTATTCAATACATTATGTTAAGGAAACATGGCTTAGCAATGTGTAAAACCCATCCTGTAAGTGTGCATTAAAAAGCTGGTTTGCCAATAGGAGCTATAATTCCTCCTCCTCCTCACCATCTCTTTAGTCTGGGTATTTGGATTCTGACTAAGAGTCTAGGAATAATAATAATAATAATAATAATTAGCATTATTACCGCTAAAAATAAGCTACGTGCCAAAGTAGGAAGCAATCTCTCGATTCGCCAGTTCCCTCTCTTTAAAGAACTGACTTGGCAAAATTAAAAATGAAAAAAGAGCGAAGAAATTCGGGGCGGGGGGGGGAGAACCTCGTGTCCAGCGGGCTCTAAGACCCGACAGAAGAGGGGGATCTGGAGCATGCGTGGCAACGATTTGTGCAGCTGGCGGCTGCCTTTCGATGAGCCGCCACTGAGGGCTTGGCAAGGAGGTGGGAGTTAAGCAATAGTTTGCAAGTGAAGTTCTCGCCTGCCGGAGCAGTCTTTTCCCCCGGCGGAGGTGGGAAGCGCTAAGCCGGAAAGTCCCTGATTTTAAACGGAACTGTTTGTTTGGATCTGAGGTGCTGCTTCGGAGAAGGACAAGGGGTGTCTGCGGAGCCCATGTGGAAAGCGTGGTAGGTTCCTAGACTTCTTCCTCATCCCCCCCACCCCCGATTGTTTACTCAGGAGTAGAAGCTGTGCTACAAGCTAGCTCCGATTGGCTCCTGAGACACGGTTCAGTGCCTCTCGTCTTCGGGGTGGTGGTTCTGGCACTGGAGAGGGAATGAAAGGCATGGATTGAGCCGATAGCCGTGGCGCGACTTGCGGAGCAGCATCTCCGGAGAACGGGGCGGATGGCCAAGTGACCCAACCGAAGAACTCCGCTGCCACAGCCCTGCACTTCGCGAGGCTGGTCGGTCACCTTTCTTACTCGCTTCTTTCCTTCCCACCCTGACATCTGTAGTTCGCCTTTTCCTTTGGCAGTCCAGCAGATCCGGGGGTCACACCCTGCATCCTATTAAATCTGGAAAGTAAGATGTGTTTTTTTCCTTGCTTCCTGCGTAAGAAAAAAGTGTTTTGGGTTTTGTTTTTTGCCTCCCCCCCCCCCAAATGCCCGATCTGGCCATCTCATGAAAGTGGAGAACTACTTTTTCTCGATCGCGCCACTTTTTCACCGTCCTCTGTTTCGCGCGCTATCAAGGTCGTTAATGAGTAATAAAAGGACAAACGTTTCCCACCCTTCCAAAGCAGGTGTAGTTATTCCGAGCAACGTCTCGGTGCAGAGGTGAAATGGGCACAGAGAGAAAAAGTAACGAGTTGCAGTTCGGAGCAAACTGAGCACGAGGTCGAAGGCTGCCATCCAGCGTGGGTCCTGCGAACGCGTGTCAGTAGGTTACGAATTCCATCAAGGTGTCTTTTTTTCCCCCCTTTCTTTCTTTACTAGAGAAAAAAGCATTTGGTCTTTGTTATTTCCTCACTCTCCAGATCAATGTCTGGTGTTGTGGAGGCAGTTGAAATAAATTACAGGAGGTCTGGTTAGTTTGCTAAGATACTGCAGGGGAGAATTGTTTCTTTTCCACATGGCAACAGGTTGATCTTGTACCTCCTTGTTGACTTTCCATCACCCTCCACCCATGAGATAATCCTCCCTTTTCTTCTTTCACCCCCCCTTTTTTTTGTAGATTGTGAAAGCTTTTCCAGTTGGAGGTGTTAAGGAGAGGATGTAGCCAGTCTGAGAATGGGGCTTTCACCAAGAGGAGATCACCATGGCCAGAGAAGATTCAGTGAAGTGTTTGCGCTGCCTGCTTTATGCCCTCAATCTGCTCTTCTGGGTGAGTTCCCATATCCTCTGCTAGAGAAGGAGGTGGAACCAGCCCTCCTGAGATACGACCTCCCCACAAACATCTCCAGATATTGCACTAGGGAGATGCAGTGGATTATCCCTGGAGTTATTTCACTCTTTTTCTCCCAGAGGAAAAAGTGTTTGATAGCACAAGACAGTTTTGAACATTGCACATCGTCAAACAAGCAAACAAACTTGATTTAGGTCATAACTAAAGGCAGGATTTGTAGTAAAAGCGAAATGATACTAAATTGTATATTTGGATATTATAGAAATAAGGGCAACGCTGTGCAGAAATAATTATTCCAGATGGAATAATTTTTGGTGCCATCCTCCCTTTTCCTGTGTTGCTGACCCTTCAATATGAATAATATTCTCAGGATGTTTTACTCATTACAGTAAAAGTGGTACTGTATAGAACATAGTGTGGCACTGAAAATAATTTGGCTGTGTTCTTAGACTACGTGTCGAAAGGTTATTAGTGCAAAATAGATGGTGCAAGAGAGCTATTTTTATGGATATACAACATGGGCATTCAGAGTTAGCTTGGGGGTTTTTAAGCTGTGTTTAAATAACATGCTTATAGACACTTAACTTTTACTCAACTTTTCATTAGAATTATTTTCTTTGGTTTTCTTTTAGTAGAACATGAGTAAGTATTTGGTGTCATAATACACTGGATTAGGTCTGAGAAACTGGAGGTCAGTCTACATAAGACACATTACCTTTGGAGATTAAGTTGGTATCTCCAGCAAGAAGCATATTTTAGTTCCTGTTATTGACATAGACTATTTGGATCATCTGTTCTAAAATGCAGTGAGTAAGTGAGCAGACTCTATAAAGTTTAGGTAGGTACTTTATTGGTTACCCCCAATTAACTGATTGCACTGAAATCTGTCTTAGTTTCTGGTACGTTTTAAAGTCGGTTCAAAGTGCTGATTTTAACCCATAGCTAAAAAGCTTGTAACCAAAATAATATTTCTGATTACAAAGTACTGCATGATAGAAATTGTGTAGGTCTTACCAACTTCTAAAGTGAGCAGGATCAAGAAGGCTACTTCATTTCAGGGTCTCAGATGTAGAATTCCCTCCTTTAGAAAGCCTCATCTGTCCCAGGCAGTTGTCTTTTGGAGGCGGCTAGACAGCCTTTCAAATATGACACATCCTGAAAAAGAGTAGCGGGAATTTTGGATTTGCCCATCAGTCATGAGCACTTGGAAAGCAGACAGAGCAGGCAGGTACATAGGGTATCTGGTTCCATTTTTGTTATAATTGTTTCTGATTTTACTTCGGTAAGTATTAATTAGTTCCTGGAAATGTTATTCAAATCTGCATCTCTTTTTGTCAAAGGAGAACTTAATCTTCCATTCCGTGTAATCAAATCTTCAATGTGGGCATTTAGGTACCAGATAAAACTCTTTGTATTTCTGTATATCTGCCATTTGTTCCATGTTTTGTTTTCTATCTCCTGGCTTTTTTGAGGAAGTATGCTGGAATTATTACTTTAGTAATTTTAGAGTCAATTTTGTTGTGATTGCTTTGTAGCCTGGTTTTATGATACCTGGGGAAAAATATGTTAATTAAAAAAAACTTGTTCTAAAAATTGCTGAAGCAGGTCTCTGACTAATAAACACATGAAAGTGTAATTAATACTAGGAGCAATTAGAAAATAAAAGATTGTTCTTTTTAACTATGTGTGAAGGTGAGCAGCTGCTGTAATATATTTAATGGACATATTAATAAGCTTTGTGGCTTGGCAAAGACACTCTTGTCTTTATACTCTGCACCATACCATCAAAAATATTGCATATCTACAGTTATGTAGTTAAATTAGATGGACAGAGTTCACCAAATAACTGATGTTACTCTTGGTGCTATTATAGCTGCTTGTTACTAATAATTGCATCAATATATTCATTAAAAGGATTGGCACAGCTGCATCCTGGTATGTGAAAATATTTTGCTTGTCCTGAAGCGTGATACACTGATTGTATTTTCCTTATTTATGAATTGCCTTCAGAATATTTTATGAAGATTCACTACTGAAATTAGTGGCAAACATTCAAAGTGCCTTATTTTTTTAAAAAAATGCATGCTGTGAGATTGACTTTCACCTTTACTTATTTCAGAGTTGAATATTATGCCATTAGCAGTGAAAATATTTTGATGTTCCAGCTATACAATCTCTTCCTTAGAAAGAAACTAGTTACCCACTAAACTGAATGGTGTTCCTTTTAATAGAATGTACTGAAGACTGAGCTCCTTAGATGTTCATTGTTCATCTGCACAGGATGCAAGATTTAGGTGGCTGGAGGATATTGCCCTAGAGTCTTGGACAAAGATGTTTACTGGTAACTGGCCCAGATTATTCACTTCAGTAAAAGAAGATTAAGAGGAAACTTTTTTAGGGATATAGAAGTCAATAGGAATGTTGAAGCTCCTGTTGCTAAAATCTCAGGTTTTGCATTAGAACAGGAGCATCCAAAAGTCTTTCAGGCCAAGAGCCACACTCCAAAATCTAGGCAAATAAAGAAGGTATGAGTAGCACAAAGAGATGATTAATTATGTTAGGATTAGCTGTTAGCTAGTCAAATTTTGAATCTTTCTATTTAAAGTTCTCTTTCCTAGAAGAGAAGGCCTTCTTTATCCCCATATAATACATCTTTCTCAGTAATGGGATGCAGGTTTACTTGGAACCTTAACTCAGAATTCTGACAAAATCCACAAGCAATGTCTATTCTGAGTCCCCTAATTTTTGTTTTCTGTCCTGGTGCTTTAGACAGCTGGGTTGAGCAAACAATTTAATTTCACAGAAGTCCCAATTTAGCTTCACTCAGCAAAGGGAAATTAAACTCAGTACTTCTTAGGGTCCTCTAGCCAAGGAGGCCCATTTGAGTACATCTTGCCCAGAGTCTCCTGACACCTGGGACCAGTGAAGGCTTTATGTTAAGGATATTGTACTGCTAAACCAAAGATGAACACCCTCTGGCCCCAACATTATGTGAGCTTCTAGAAGCCTTGGGTGTAATCTTGAGACCTCTGAAGTGATTAGGGTTAATTTTAACGTAATAGAAGGAAGAAATTGTCAAATACTGATTACACGATTAATATCTAAACATTTTATATATTTAATTTTAGTTACATTTAAATGAAATCAGAGTGAATTTCTGTCTTAGTTTCTTCTACTGGTCTTTCAAAGGCAGCCTGGGGCACAGCCCTCAAATGCCAAATCTAGCCTTTGGTCCAGAAAAAGCTTGACCCATCGACCAGGACTGGTAGTCAAAATCCAACCATCTGTAGAATGCCAGCTCTATGAGGAAAGGATTTTGTGTGGGTGGGTGTCTGTGTTCTGCCTGGCTTTAGGTAAAAAAATAGGACAGCCAGAGATGAGTCTGCTCAAGAAATGCCTTCTTGTTAACAACTGTCTGTTCAGGACAGGCCTAGACTTGACGTTTCAAGTTAGACTCGCTTGCTTTGCTTGTTTTAACCCAAGCTTGTTGCAGCAGGTTTTTAGAAGGCAGTTGTTTTAGGATTCATTGTGAAGGAAAGTGACATAGAAGATACCCTTTTTCTTTGGTTTCTGATCTTTCCAAGCCTATAATGTAGTGTTTACTACAGCAGGAAATATAGGCAGTTCTCAGATTGTAAGTAAAATATTACTGTAGTTTCAAGGTGGATGTTGTTCCAGGCTGCAGGCAACTCATTCAATTATGTTCTTAAAGAGGATGTTGGGAACCACAAAAGGGGCTCCCTACACCAATGCTGTAATTTTTCAGCTTCATAGCAGAAGCTCACAGAACCAGAAAGTATCTGGGAAAAAAGAGCAAGATAAAGTGGCATATGGTTTTATGTAATGCAGAAACAAGATATCTCCAAAATGTCATGTTGAAAAATGTGGCATTTGGTGGTGGCAGGCAAGACAAAAGCTGTGACTTAAAGCTTAGAATGTCCTGTACTACTGATTGTCAAAAGCTAGAGATGTACAATAAGGCAGGAGCAAGTATGTTGAATAAATAATTGAGATACGTCTCTCTCTGTAATCAGTTACACCTTTCAGCATTTGGAACTGTCCACTGTCAGAGACTGGCTGGGCCAGGGATCTTGACCCAGTGTAATTATTTTCTTAAGAGGATGTCCTGCCTTTCCTGGAGGGAAGGACAATCATCCCTTCAGGAAAAGACTCAGCATTTTTTTAAATAGCATTTACCCTGGAAAATAGAAAAAACAGTCTCCTAGTGTTTTTAAAAAAATTGTAATATACTGTCCCAATACTGTCTTAACACTTATCACTGGATATATTTCCCAATTAATCAGAATTATAATTCTGTCTAATTGGTTCATTTGCTCTACCAGTGAGCATTCGGTCTACCAATTAATTACTCGTTGCTGTTATTTTAGGAACAGACAGTATAAAATTTCCTATGTAGTCTTAGCATTCCTGGTGTTTTGACCAAGAATCTGAAACATTTCTATAATTTCTGAAGACTATTGCTTAAACTCTGGAAGTAGCTCTTAGTGTTAAACTATTTTCTTGAGCCATGCTAATGTAAAATACATTCATTTATTAGATGTCTGGAAGGCTATAAATTTCCTTTAAATTTTACTGTATGTTTCTGGGAAAGCATATAAATGCCATATTTTTTACAAGTCCCAGATCATGCATACTGTCAAGCAAACACCAAACACAGTGATTGATTCTGTTGTTCCTCCCACGTCCAGCTCTTTGCCAGCTGTGGAAGGAAAAACATATAGGTGCTAAAAACGCCATTCCCTTTTCCTTTCTGCTGTGACAGCTCTGCAGGATGATGCATTTGAATTTGGCACAAAACTGCAACTCCTTATATCCTCCAGACGTTTTGGACTATGACTCCCATTAGCCCTGTTGGTCAGATTTGCCATCGTGTTCTTCATTTGCTCCTTACTTATTTGTTTTCTTTGTGTTGTTTTGAATTGTTGCAGTATTTTAACTTTTTTGTTACATTGTGAGAATCATTTGGAGTTGGGCAGTGCTTTAAATTGAATAAATTAAAGTAAATTGAACTATGGGAACTATAATTCAAAACATCTGGCAGATGCCAGGTTCAGGAAGGATTAAATAAACATACAAAGACGTTAAAGCTGAAGAAGAGGCAGTGTTCGGATACATCAAAGAAGTACTTTAAAGTTGGGAGCTTGGGTGGCATATAATATTTCTGCAGCATATTCTGGATACACTGTTACAGCAGAGAAGTAGATTAAAATTAAACTGGAATTGATAAGACTAAAATGACTCAAGGTATATTTAATCTATGGTACCCCGTTTGAAAAAGGGACTGCTTTAAACCCTGTGTAATTCCACCTTTTGTTTGGCTTAAGCAACTTTAACTGCAGAATTAGACTGCTTCACACATACCTAGAAATGTATATTTCATCAGTAAAATCTGCTTCCGTTTGACAGGCTTCATGTACATCAGCCTACATATAAACACGCATATGTACAGACACAGGGCTGCAATGTGTTTGTAATGTGCAAACAACTGTAACTTCTGTAAAGGGATGTTTAAAACTGGGTGTGAAGGAAAAGTGTCAGTGCTTCAGAATTACAAAGGAAGAATGTTAGACACTGTATTATCCAAAGTCAGTCAAATGAATTGGACAGGATTTGGAAGACTTATAAAATCTCAGTACTACTGACTATATGTAGTTCAGTTATATTTAAGTCAAGTTTGGCTTAATTTGAATAGATGGCTCCATTGAGAATAGAGATACCATGTCAGATGTTTAAACCACTCAGTCCTGAGCTCCAGAATAATTTGAAAGATCACCAATCTGATAGGTATCTTCCTTCCTTTTTCTGTGGAAATCAGTTTCTCTCTTCTAGATGAGAAACAGAAACCTCACTAACAGTATTCTTCTTTATGAACTCTTATGGTGGTCAAATCTTCTACGTTGAACTTGTTGACTATCAGATTTGGTTTAGATATATGGGTAAATCAAACAAACTCTTACAAGCCCTGAGTCTGAATGTTTTCTATGCATCACTTTTTTCAAACATACAGTATACATGTACCTCTTTCTAGCATTCATTTCAGCACTCCCAAGAAACCCTAGGTTTCTTGTACAATACAATAAAAAAGTGAAGTCACTGAAAGAAACAGGGTTAAAGATGGAATCAGGGACAATGGAGGATTATAATACTTAATATAATTACATCCCTTTTAGGCTAGACTGAATAAAAACACGTTTATTGGCTATACGAAAACAATTAGAAATGGAAAGTTCTAATTTCTTTTGTCAGAAAATTCTGTAATTGAGATACAACTAACTGATGGCATATAAAACAGGATTACTGAAAATATTTCCAAACCATGCTCAAGTTCATACAGGAAATAGTCTACTACTACTTTAATACTCTTATTTAAGCCATTTCCCCCCAAGATGAATTAAATTGGGCTAGTACAGTTACTATACAATCAATATATGATCTGAAAAACAGATACCAAAAACTCTGTGTGTCGGACTTTGCACCGACTAGAATGAAATTTCTCATCAGCAGTTCCACACAGATTACACTGTGAAAACTATGGTTTAGTAGTGATGCAGTGATATGCATCAGTGTGGCCAGATCCAATTTATCTGAGAAAAGGCAAGCTAGTTCATAAGTCAAAGCCAAAGGCAATTCAAACCATACAAGCAAGGCCAAATCAAGGGGCATTCTAAGAACCAAATCTAATCATCACGGTACACCATCATCTTTGTCCTGAATTAAATGGTCAACTGGCCATCAGTATAAATCTCATTAAAACATTCTGGTATTGATAAAACAAACTTCCCTACCATGGCATCCAAGCTGGAGGATTTGAAACTGAGTAACACTGAGTAAGATGTAGGTATAAGAAAGTTACACCATCCATACAATTTCTAGTTGGCTCTGTTGTTCTTTAGACATATATTTATTTTGCTGCTTGAAAGGAGACTAGAATAAAGGTTCTGTGTTGAACATTTTTTAAATTTGAGGTAAGTTCAGATTGTGGTGTTGGAGGAAAATTCTGAGAGTGCCTTGGACTGCAAGAAGATCAAGCCAGTCCATCCTCCAGGAAATAAAGCCAGACTGCTCACTTGAGGGAATGATATTAAAGGCAAAACTGAACTACTTTGGCCACACAATGAGAAGACAGGACACCCTGGAGAAGATGCTGATGCTAGGGAGAGTGGAGGGCAAAAGGAAGAGGGGCCGACCAAGGGCAAGGTGGATGGATGATATTCTACAGGTGACGGACTCATCCCTGGGGCAGCTGGGGGTGTTGATGACTGACAGGAAGCTCTGGCATGAGCTGATCCATGAAGTCAAAGAGTCAGAAGCGACTAAACAAATAAACAACAACAAGTTCAGATTATTCCCTAAACAGAACAATCAATGTCCCAAAGCCTTCTCCAATTAAAGCAGAATTTAGAGTAATGTCTTACCCATTTGGAAGTATTTCTTCAGTAGAACAAGCTTAATCAGTTTTCCATGGAGTAAAATTGGAAGTTGACTAGGCCTCTGTTTTATTACTGTAGTTAAGTATGGGATTGATGACAGAACTTTTTAAGTGACCCTTACATAATGTGGATGTCATTTCCTTGATCAGAATAATTGAACAGAACAGAATATTTGGGTTCCTAACACAGGCTGGAAGCCTTGTTCTCTGCACTTAGTTCGAAGTAATTGCTATTGCTACAGGAATAAATTGCTATGAGCTGTTTTCTGTGTAGTTGGCTTTGAACTAGTTCAGAATACAGCAGCAAGACTATTAAGAATTATTCCATTGTAGCATCTCTTACAGTTATTGAAGGATGTCTCCCATTTATCTGTTGCTGGTTTAAATAACAGTATAGATTTTGACCATTTTTAAAACCCCTACATTATCTTAGATCAAGGCTACTAAAGGTATTCCACCTGCATGGTTGATTTCAGAGGCTCTTTACATAAAATAAGAAGAGGGACCATAGCAAGAGTGTGGGTTAAGTGCCTTCCAGTGATGACCCCTCCCCTGTTCTGGAACATCTTCCTCAATCGACATTGAGATGCATTGCCCTTAGTGCCATAGGCATACTGGGAAAGGGGGCACTGGCAACACGCATGCTGATAAGATCACTCAATGCTGTGACTCACATCCTTGCTTCAGCCATTGTGATGCAAGTACATCATCACAGCATTTGTATGCTGACGTGTGTTTGTCATTTTAGCACCACTGTGATTTGCTGTGGACATTGCTGCTTAATGTGACCATTTAGGCATCAGTCAAGCTTTTTGTATTGCAGCTTTATAACTTTCGATAGCCCTAAGTGATTTTGAGGGGCGTCCTACACTCACGGACTGATTAAAATCTCCTGCCACTTAGATTTTACTATATTCTTATTTTATTTTATTGTTATACTGAAATGGTTTTAAGTTTTAACTGCATTTTATTGTAAACCGCCCAGAGTCCCCCATGAGGGGGAGATGGGTGGTGAATAAATTTATAAATAAATAAATAAATAGTCCTTTCACGTTTTAACCTATTTCCTTATTTCTTGTTTTCTAGTATAAAAATAAGAAATAACAGGATTCTGTATTTGGGCTAGGGTGCTAGCCAAAATCCACATTAATTTTCTTTCCGTGAATGCTACTTGAATGGAATGGACCGGGTTTTCAAAAAGTAGTCTTATATTTTCTTAATTAATGCCTTTTGCATGTATGTGTGGCATGATTGCTTTCAATTAGCAATATAGGAGATTACAATCTCCATTGCAATCAGTGGCATTACTTCTGATTAAATAGGTTCAGCCTATAAAATTCTTGAGGGAATACATGTCATTACTTCATTTCTTAGGGTTGTTTTAAGCAAGAATCTCTCCCAGCTCCAATAGATTGCTGTAGAGGTGACAAATGAATAAAAATTTTCTTAGAATAATTGACTTTGGGCCAAATTTACTTGGTGTCCCTCCAGTGATTTTGATCCAGCAGAAACTTCTGTCAATGGCAGATCTTTCCTTCTACCAACTCTTGTACCACTGCTGCAAAGCCTCAAATCTTCCCATTGCCATAGATAAAAGAAGAAAACATAACTTTTAATTAAAGCTAGATATTTCTGTAAAAAGCATATGAATGAATAAGGCTACGACTTTTGTAATGCAATGGCTAGGGCTTTTTTTAATATACATAATGCCAAATTAGGCAAGTGCCTGATTTAAATTGAGCAAATGTAGCTTGAAAGTCTGCATGGCTTCAGTGCTTATTTCAAAGCCAATTGTGATGGTTGGTACATTAAGCAAAAATTTAAAGTAGCCACTTGATGGTGATGAATATGTATTGTTTTGATGGTTTAAATGAAACCAGAAGTTATTTGAGCAGTCATTTGTAACAAGTAAAAATGTTATATTGGACACTGTTGTGTTTATACTATAGTATAGAGGAAATCTATAGAATATGTTTAGAATGTCACAGCACTGAAATATTGACATTTTTGATGACATGTAGCTTTTGAAAAAAAATGATAATCCATGTTCTCCTTACCTTGAATTTAGAAAACATTACTTGAATATGGATCCAATTTATGCAGTAAAGCTTAGTTCTACCTCAGTGTACTGATGTGGAAGTGCATAGGCCAAAGCCATAAGCAAGTTTTTATTATTAAACTAAGTTCCATTGTAATGACTGTGGTTGCTTCATAATGGATACATTCCAAAGAAAGCTATCCACTTATTTCCCAATATAAAGGCTTCTAGATGCAATTAAATACAAGCGTTGATCATAAACGTGCTATGGAAAGTAATTTAATTGATTTCAGTGAAATTGTTCAACATAACAAATTATTCAGAATTGCTCAGGTGGTTTCAGGATACAAAGTGCCCAGTATTGGTTATGGAAAATATTTTCTATTTTTTGCAGCTGTGATCCATTTGCAGTTCTCTTTTGCTCAACTATGGCCATGAAGGCGCTAGGCAATTTTCTAATTTCAGTGGAATTTAAGCACTAAATTGTACTCTTGAATTGGGGATTGGGGAAGGGATAGAAGCAGAACCACATTTTGATCAGGATATCAGGATCTAGAATGTTTGGGATTATCCTACATCGGTTCCGTTGTGCATCATGGGTGCTCCAGGGCTTTTCATCCCATTCTTCTTCTTTTCCTAAAGAGTGCTAGCTGATGAGAAGAAAAGGCAACAGGTAGATTGGAGGTCACCGAGGCAATCATGCTCTTGAAAACTTTCTAAAAATGTGCAGTTAAGAGAGCCAGCCAAGCATGTGCAGATAAAGATACCAGTTTTATTATGTGTACTTCAAAACAATTTAATGTTTTTCTGCAACAAATTGACACATATTCCCAAGCTTTTCTTAGCAGCAAAATCAAATTTTGGTTTATTCCTTTCTGTTGTCATGGTGGAGCTATGATTTGGAGTTCCAGCTACAAAACTGCTCATGTTCAGAGTATTTCCTTTTATCATGGTTGGCAATCTTTGAAGATTTGGGTCAAATATATCAGAAATTTGGGAGTGGTTGGATTGACACTGGGAGAGGAGAAGATAAGAAAGAAGTTAGATATGCGCTTCACAAATGAAGTAATATACCCAATTTTCTAACATCTGGAAATACCTGGCTGCATTCACTGCATCAAATTGCATAGAGGGAATGCATTTTTAATTTTTTTTAATTTAAAAATAACCTTAATTGTAGAAAGCTTGATAAGCTAGGAATAATTCTTCCTAGCTTATCTTTATTTCTTAGATGCTAGTTTCCTAACTGCAGTGTTTTTTAAAATTTATTAATTTGTGTAGGTTTGCTTTGATATGTACAGGTAGTCCTTGGTTAACAACGGCAATTGGGACCAGAATTTCCATTGCTAAGTGACGTGGTTGTAAAGCACAAGTCACGTGACTGCTCTGCTTAGCAATGGCAGTTCCGGCTCTTTCGGTTGCTGCTGTTAAGTGAATCCTGTGCTGTCATTAAGCGAGGACATTGTGTGTTCGCCATTTGTGACCTCCTGCTGGCTTCTCCATTGACTTTGCTTGTGGGAAGCCAGCAGTGAAGGTTGCAAATAGCAATTATGTGACTGCAAGGATTCTGTGAAGGCTGGAAGTTCCTTAAGCAGAAGCTTCCTAAATTTCTATGATTGAAAACTCTGTGTTATTGAAGAATCCCTACTGTGTGAATAGCAGGTTCCCCTGCTCATAAAAGAGAATCTGAACACCCTAATTTATGCTGACCTCAGATTAACCACAGTTTGTGACCTAGCTTACTTTTCAAGCTCTCTGGTATAGTTTGGCTGAAGTTCAGATCATAAGGAACAAATTTGGGTTTGACAGGCATTGATTTACTGACATTGTTTGAAAAGAGATCCCTATGTGGAAGCAGACATAATGTTATGAAGGCGAGTTTTTACATAGGAGTTTGAGCGCCCATTGTAATAAATGCCTGCTCTAATTTTAATTTAATGTTGGTAAGAATGTGGTATGTGGCAATTATATTTTAACTTGTACATTTACCAAACTCCTGGGTAATTGGAGAGTATGTAGTAGTGGAATCCTGAGATGCAGATGAGATGTTCATCTGGAAATCTTCAACATTCAGTAGGAGGAAGTGTTGAGAAGAACAAATTATATTAGAAGCCCAGATGCTGTGTGGGCTGATGTCCCCCCTCCCTTGCAGTCAAAAGGCAAAAGTACATATTGAATATATAATCCAGATACCAGATGGCTTCCATTAATATCTTTTTTCTTTTCTTTGGGGGAGGGGGGTATTACCCAGACTAATGTGTTTTTGGTGATCCATAATAGCCATAGCTACCCTGATACTGTCAAATACATTTTAACAAAATCTCTAAATGAAATGACTGTGGCTTCATGATGGGCCACTGTTGTCTGATTCCTGTGTTCCTGTCTGTAATTCCTACGTTTCCGGATGGGCTGACTCCTTGGTTCCAAATTAAATATATAACTTCTTAAAAGCATTTACTATATATATGGCAGTTTCAATTATTTTGATATTCTGAACATTGTCTGTGAAAATAACATGGCTAAATGAAGATACCCTCTCTTTTCCTATGGGATATTTGAATTAATTTTATCCCTTTTGTATTCTTCTTTTTTAAAAATAAGCTTTCCTCTGCTTTTCTCTGTCCCAGTCTAGTACTCTCTTTACCTTGGTTTTCCTACCTTCCGTTCTTTCTGCTTCCTAAAGCAAAATATGTAACCCAAAGAAAAAATAATATTCTTCCTCATTTTCCCAAATTCCCAAAAGAGATTTGGGAAGATTTTAAAACATATTTGCTGTGTGCAATCCAACTTGTGCATTGTTCATTGAACTATAGGAATGTTCCTGTTATGTTGCTTTTTTTAGAAACGTCATAATTATCAATGCAGTGCTTTTAAAAAACGACTTTTTTGAAAATAGTAAAAAAATAGTCACTTATTGTTTAAACTGATGGAAACTATCTTACTGGGCATGTTTAATCCCCTCACTTTGACTAAAATGTCATTTTCTGACATAACAGACAAATCCAGAGGTAGCCCAGAATTTATAGGTACTCCTTACTTAATGACCACAATTGGGACCAGAATTTCAGTTGGTAAGCAAAGCGGTTATTAAGCGAAAATACGACCTTTTCTGCTGCAGTCAGTAAGCGAATCACTGTGGGTGTTAAGTGAACCATGTGGTTGTTAAGTGAATCATGGGGTTCCCCATTGATTTTGCTTGCCAGAAGCTGGTGGGGAAGGTAGAAAATGGCGATCACGTGATCATGCAATTATCACAAATGCGAACTGGGTTCCAAGCACCCAAATCATGATCACGTGACTGCAGGGCCGCTGCGACGGCCGTAAGTGTGAGAACCGGCCGTAAGTTTTTTCCAGCACAGTTGTAAGTCCGAACCACCACTAAACAAATGGTTGTTAAGCAAGGACTACCTGTAGATCTCTTTGATTTACTCCATTTTTGTACTAGAACCTCAAGTTCGACTGTAGCAAAGATTAGGAAGGAAGAACAAGCTATCTCAGAACTTTGGTCCCCAGAGTTTGTTTGAAATAGCCCAGCTGAACTGAGCTCACCTTGTTTTCCACCACTGTCCAATTATGATTATCCCAAGCTACAGTACCTTGATTTAAATCACAGCCTAATTTAAATGGGGGAGGTATTGTTAAGCAAACTGACTTAATCCTTACAGATTGTTGAGATCTACCAGTGAATCAGTTTGGTCTAGTGGTTAAGGCAATGGGCTAGAAACCAGGAGACTGAGAATTCTAGTCACCAGGAGACTTGAGAGTTCTAGTCCTGCCTTAGGCACAATAGCTGGCTGGGTGACCTTGGGCCAGTCCCTCTCTCTCAGCCCAACTCACCTCACAGGGTTGTTGTTGTGGGGAAAATAGGAGGTTGTTGTTGTTGTTTATTCGTTTAGTCGCTTCCGACTCTTCGTGACTTCATGGACCAGCCCACGCCAGAGCTTCCTGTCGGTCGTCAACACCCCCAGCTCCCCCAGGGACAAGTCCGTCACCTCTAGAATATCTATCCATCTTGCCCTTGGTCGGCCCCTCTTCCTTTTGCCTTCCACTCTCCCTAGCATCAACATCTTCTCCAGGCTGTCCTGTCTTCTCATTATGTAGCCAAAGTAGTTCAGTTTTGCCTTTAATATCATTCCCTCAAGTGAGCAGTCTGGCTTTATTTCCTGGAGTATGGACTGGTTTGATCTTCTTGCAGTCCAAGGCACTCTCAGAATTTTCCTCCAACACCACAGTTCAAAAGGATCTATCTTCCTTCTCTCAGCCTTCCTTATGGTCCAGCTCTCGCAGCCATATGTTACTACGGGGAACACCATTGCTTTAACTATGCGGACCTTTGTTGTCAGTGTGATGTCTCTGCTCTTAACTATTTTATCGAGATTTGTCATTGCTCTTCTCCCAAGGATTAAGCGTCTTCTGATTTCCTGACTGCAGTCAGCATCTGCAGTAATCTTTGCACCTAGAAATACAAAGTCTTTCCCTGCTTCTACATTTTCTCCCTCTATTTGCCAGTTATCAATCAAGCTGGTTGCCATAATCTTCCAATCTGCCAATCATGCTTTTTTTGAGGTTTAGCTGCAAGCCAGCTTTTGCACTTTCTTCTTTCACCTTCATCATAAGGCTCCTCAGTTCTTCTTCGCTTTCAGCCATCAAAGTGGTATCATCTGCATATCTGAGATTGTTAATGTTTCTTCCAGCGATTTTAACTCCAGCCTTGGATTCCTCAAGGCCAGCTTGTCGCATGATGTGTTCTGCATACAAGTTGAATAGGTAGGGTGAGAGTATACAACCCTGCCGTACTCCTTTCCCAATCTTAAACCAGTCCGTTGTTCCGTGGTCTGTTCTTACTGTTGCTACTTGGTCGTTATACAGATTCTTCAGGAGGCAGACAAGATGACTTGGTATCCCCATACCGCTAAGAACTTGCCACAATTTGTTATGGTCCACACAGTCAAAGGCTTTAGAATAGTCAATAAAACAGAAATAGCTGATTTTCTGAAACTCCCTGGCTTTTTCCATTATCCAGTGGATATTGGCAAAAATAGGAGGAAGGAGTATTAGGTATGTTCCCCACCTTGAGTTATTTATAAAAATAATAAAGGCTGGATATAAAATAAATAAAATAAATAAAAATCCCAGTCTTCATTCTTCCTGATATGAAAGAAAATATTTCTTTCTCAGCATGGGAAACATTGATAATAATTAGAAAGTATTCTTCCTCAAAGAGAAAGACTCATAAGCATATTCCTTGCTTCACAAGATACATCAGAGAATATTTATTGGAAACAAATATCAACTTAAAGAAAATATATCAGAAGATAAAACGTAACTGTGCCTCTTTATTAATGCCAGATGCTCTACTGGCCTGAAGACTTAAAAAGGTGCTAGACTAATATATAGATGTACTTAACAGACAGCATCTCCATAGGGTATGTGTGTAGGGACAGGAAATTCCCTGTTTAAAAAGGATGCTGTAGAACAAGCGTTCCTTACTTTTTTATGGCTGGTGTGCATGTCTGAATTTTTGAGGGCATGTGATGGGTGCTTAAAAAAAATTGCCATTACATTACAAAGGAGAGGTATCATCCTACTCCTGAAATGGCTTCTGAGTGAGTGTGGCATTAACAAAACCTTAATTCTTCAGTAGGGAAATTAATGTTACTCCCTGCCACTTTCTCTTGTTCATCAGAATGCTCTTCACCCCCAATTTACCTCGTCCCTTTTCTGGGCAGGTGGACCCATTTCAAAGGCAAAACAAAAATCAGTGGCTGCTCCAATTCCCAACCATTTTCATTTTCTAAGAATAGAAGTGGTACCCAGGCCAAATTAGGAATAAAAATGATGCTGAAATCTGATCCTTTGCAGCATGCCCGTTTTCTGTTAGTTTTGTTTTTGGTTAAAGGAATTTAAAATTAAAAATCAGGTGGACAAGAAACCTGGTGGGTGTAAGATTGAGTCAGATTGTAGACAGAGGACCTGAGACCAGACTGGTCCATTACAGTAATAGTGCACCGGTGTCATCTATTCCTTCTGCCCAAAAGGAATGTCCTCAGCCCATTATGATCTACAGACAGGAGAATGAGATGTATGGCTTGAATCTTGAATCTGCTCTATATACAGCTTGAGTGTTCAGTTTGCAATTGTTGATCTTCTTCAGACTAATTTTTTTCTAGTATCTGTAATTATCAAGATCTATATCCTTGAATCTCTGCTGATGAACCTTCTAGTGCTGCCGGCTTCCCCCAAATATTGGTCTGGGCAAAGCCTGATAGCAGGCATCAAGATGTGTATGGCGACATACAGTATTTTTGTCCCATCTCCCATTAGGGATGCCAGTTCTAAATGGCAGGTATTCTTGACCAATCAGATGTGAGATTTGGTGTCATTTTCAGGTATGGAAACCATCAATGAAAAATCAACTTTGAGGTGGTTCTTCTCAGTGGTTTTATTCATCACTTTAGGAAATGGAACAAGAAAAATAAAAACATCAGGATATAGATGTTTCTGTTTAATGGAAAGATTAGCTAATGTTGGTGCATTAATAGTGAAGTTTGAAAACATACAGGTGGTCCTTGTTTAACAACCACTTGTTCAGTGACTGTTAAAACTTACAACAGTGCTGAATGCGTAGTAGTTAGAACCAATCCTTGGAGTTCCAGCTGTTGCGGCGTCCCTGCGGTCATGTGATCACGATCCAGGCACTCGGCACCCATCTCATAATTTTGATGTTGCAGTGAGCCGCAGTCGTGTGATCTTGATTTCCAACCTTCCCTGCCACCTCCCACCAGCAAAGTCAATGGGGAAGCTGGCAGGAAGTCAGAAGTTGCAATCACATAAGGTCCTTGCTTAATGACCTGTGTGGTCATTGTTTAACAATGGTAATTGAGGACTGCTGGAACTGCCATTGATAAGTGGCATGGTCATGTGACATTGTGCTTCATGACTGCGCCGCTTAGCGACGGCAGTAATCCGGTCCCAAATTCCATTACGGGTAGTCATTACCAAGGACTACCCGTAATGGAATTTGATTATGGAATGGGTGTGAGACATACTCTGCTTCTTAGATTGTGACATCATGTTTTCCTGGCTATACAGTGTAGTTTTCAGATCTAGTTCACTAAAATTATCAAAAATACATTCAAAAGAAGCGGTTATTTTCTTCAAGAATTTATTTTTATAACACCGAGAATATTATCTCTAGCACATCTGAGTTGTGAAATAAGTGAATTATTTTCATTTAAGTCTTTTGGGAAATGCCTATGATCTGTAAGCATAGCGTATTGGCCTGAAATGTAATGTATAATTTGGAACTTGCTGCAACAGTTTTATTTAGATTTTTCTTGACACTTTTATTAGGGCTGTGCAGCACTTTGGAAATAATTTGAGAAGGGTGCTTCAGAACAGTGCAACCTAGGGTTACTGTTCTGTGATTCTGCCTTAAAAAGACAGTTCTATGTTGGTGATTCTGTATACTCCGAGACAC